>NC_062291.1:82811698-84011698 GCF_902655055.1 Lutra lutra
TTAAGATTGTCAAGGCTTATCTCCATGAACTAGGATGACTTACCCTGGCTATGGCAGAACGCTGTGTGAGGCCACATTCTTCCTTCTTCACATTTTAAAGTTCAAATCAGGAGGAAAATGGAGGTCTTAAGAAAATCGTGGAACACTTTGGCTACAAGGTGTTTGTTTTCCCTACCAAGCATGCAAATATTTGATGCGTATGGATCTTAAAGCAAAACCAGTACTTTTATTGTATTTTGGGGGGATGAAGGGCAAAAGCCAGGATGAGGCTTGCTTATATTTGGATGGGAATTCAAAGTGACATGTTACTGAGGATTTCACTTTAGAAAAGAAAAAAAAAAAATCAAGGGCTTTCTCGAAGATTGTACAGAAAATAAAATTTATTGGAGCTCTCCCTTGCCTGCATGCTCCACCATTCAGCCACCATATATAATGCAAGTTCTTCAAGCATAGAAAATGGGAAGGCACCGTCAGATTTACTGCTACGTACGAGCATGAATAATCTTTACTCTTATTGCTTTCCCACTTCAAGGTGAAATTTTTTACTTTGGACCAAAGGCATTCGTTGGTTTGTAGAAAATACAACACAGGCACCTGGGATGTAATATATTTATTGTACGTGTTTGTCGTGGTAGAAAGTGACTGTGGTAATTTTAAAGTTAAAAAAAAAAGTTATGGTTAGGCATTTTAAATAAATTTAAAGTGAAAATTTTATAATTAACTTACAAGAGTTGAATGATAATCTGTGGGTATGTTCATTTAGCAGTTTTAGTGGCCAAGAAAGGACCCACTCATGTTCCTTAAGAAAATACCTTACAGGGGTGCCTGGGTGGCTTAGTGGGTTAAAGCCTCTGCCTTCAGCTCAGGTCATGATCTCAGGGCCCTGGGATCAAGCCCCGAGTTGGGCTCTCTGCTCGGCGGGGAGCCCGCTTCCCCCTCTCTTTCTGCCTGCCTCTCTGCCTACTTGTGATCTCTGTCTGTCAAATACATGAATAAATCTTAAAAAAAAAAAAACACAATACCTTACATACTAGAGGGAAGATAGTTTTAGTAAACAGTTAAAAATGAGAAATGATAATGCATTTTAAATTTGTATACCTGGGTGGTCTAGAACTCGTCAAAGTCTGTTAGGTGCGACTCATGGAAGTCACACCCCTTGACATTATGCAAAAGAACCCTGTGACCTTACACTTGTACCCCTGTCCTCCGTGCTATTGAGAGATGTTTCTTCTTTACATACTATTAACCTCAAGATACATTGTTGTTTACTTTGGGCAGATGATCTATTTACCCACATATGTGCTGTTTTTAGTACTCTATTCCTTTGTGTAGATCCAGATTTTCATCTCCTAGGATTTTTCTTCTGCCTATGAAATTTTCTTTAACATTTTGTATAGTTCAGGGTTGCTGGTGATGAATTCTTTCAGCTTTTATGTGTCTAAAATAGCCTTTATTTTGCTTTTATTTATTTATTTAAGACTTTATTTATTTGACAGAGAGAGATCACAGGAAGGTGAGAGGCAGGCAGAGAGCCGAGGAAGCAGGCTCCCCGCTGAGCAGAGAGCCCGATGTGGGGCTTGATCCCAAGACCCTGGGATCATGACCTGAGCTGAAGACAGAGGCTTTAACCCACTGAGCCACCCAGGTGCCCCATTTTGCTTTTATATTTTTTTAAAGAGCTTGCCACTGGGTAAAGTATTCAGGTAGACCCTTTTTAACTCAGGTATGTTAAAGATGTTTCTATATTGTGTTCACTTACGTTAATTTCTGAAGAAAGGTCCACTGTTTTCTTTGTCCCTCTAGTTCCCCAAGCCGCCACCAATAGTTGCTTTCAAGATTTTTCACTGAACTTCAACAACTAGATTAAAAATCTACTTGGCATGGTTTTCTTAAGTTTATTCTGCTAGGGGTTCTTGAAGTTCTGGATCTGTAGGTTTATACTTTTTATCAAATTTGGGAAATTTTTGCTATTATTTCTTCAAAAAAATTTTGCCTATTTTTTCCACTCTAGTTCTTGAACTACCCTTACACGTAAGTTAGTCTGTTTGATATTTTCCTTCAGTTCACTGATGCTATCTTAATTCTCAAGTTTTTTTCTATGCTTCATTTTCCCATTTTTAAGAAGTTTTATTTTTATTATTTTTTTAAATCTAAGTAATCTCTACATCCAACGTGGGGCTCAAACTTACAAATCCAAGATCAAGTCACATACTCTTCCCATGGAGCCAGCCAGGTACCACCATTTTACCATTTTTTTTTTTTTTTTAAATAGCTAGGTCTTCTAATTTAGGGACATTTTTCTACCATGTACAATCTGCTATAAATTCTAATCTGTTTATTTTTCATTTCATATTGTATCTTTCACACAGGCCCAGTTAGACATTTTTTATGTCTTCTGTTCTTTCCTCATCTTGCTCCTGTTTATCTTCTTGAGCCCCTAGAGCATACTTATACTAGCTTAGTGTGTTTGTCTATGAATTCTATTACCTAGGCATTTCTAGGTTCATTCCTATTGATTGATTTCCCCCCCTCATATGTAATATTTTCTGCATCATATTGGTGATGTTTTCTTTCCTTTTTTAAAGATTTATTTATTTATTTACCTGACAGAGAGAGAGACAGAGTGTATAAGCACAAGCAGGGGTAGTAGTAGGCAGAGGGTAAGGCAGGCATAAACCGGCTCCCTGCTGAGCAGGGAGCCCAATTCGGGGCTCAATCCCAGGACCTTGGAATCATTACCTGAGCCGAAGGCAGATGCATAACTGACTGAGCCACCCAGGCACCCCAATGCTTTCTTTTCCTAAAACAGCTTATTTTTATAATAGTTTTAGATTCACAAAAAAATCAAAGATAGTTTCTATGTAACCCACAACCAGTTTCTGCTGTTAACTAAAGTCTACACTTTATTTATATTTCCTTAGTTTTTACCAAATGCCTTTCCTTTTCTTCCATGATTCTACCCAGAATACCCCATTAAATTTAGTGGTCATGGCCCCTTACAACTTTCCGTGGTGGTAGTTTTTCCATACATGTCTTGTTTTCGATGCCTTGGCAATTTTGAGAAAGGCTGGTTCAGGTGTTCTGTAGAATGTCTTTCGATGGGATTTAATGGAACTTTTCCTCCAGATTAGGTTGAGTTCATGGGTTTTGGGTAGAAGACCACAGGGATAAAAATGTCATTTTCATCACACTGATGAGGCACTGTCAATGTCGATCTGAACCACCTGGGTGGGATAGGGGTAGTGTTGGTCAGAGTTCTCCAGCTGAAGTCCCTTCCTCCCTCCTGTCCTTACGGAACTTGACGTGTGGCCCACACTGAAGGAGCGAGCAATTATGTTCTACCTCCTGGAGGGCAGATCATTCACATACATTATCGGAAGTCTTTCTGCATAGGGGATTTGTTTCTTCTTTCAGATTTGTTTATTCATTCTTTTGGAATTTGGATCTGTACCTTATAGTTTGGGGGTACATTCCAATACTAACTTCATTCTGTTCTTCAATGTTCCAGCTTGAGTCACTGGGAATTTTTCAATTGGTGCCCATGTCTCTTGAACATTGTGGACTTTTTTTTTTTTTTTTAACTATTAACTTTCTGGTACTGTAAGAGGCTGCAAACTCATCTTGTGTGCTTCCTGCCCCTTTTCTAGAATCAGCCTTTTCTCCAAGGGCTGGCTGGCTTCTTAACTGAAGAATAACATTAGAAACGAAGGTCTGGGTGCTGGGCTTGCTTGTTGCTATTTACTGGGGTATCATTGCTTTTAGGACTTCCCAGTTGACAGAGCAAAGAAATACAGGAGTGTGGACACACATGTACATACATGTGTATGTAAGTGAAGCTACACATGAGTTCATACTGATGACTCCAACTATAATTTAGCATGTGGGCCATTCTAGCCTCCTCTCCTTGCTTGTCTGTGAGGTCTCCCCCCAGTAGTGACGGGTTTGGTTCTCACCATCTGCTATTCATTTACTTAATTGTTCAGCTCCAACACACACGCACAACAATTAACAATTGTTAACCTGGACTCCTGTGGGAAACGGCATTATCAAGTGGAGTAATGTTTGTGGGTGGTTTCTTTTCCCTTGATCTGAGTCTCTACACATTTCAGTTACCTGGGGTGGCACCCTTTCCCCTCCCCGTCAATGAAGTCGTTTCATACATTTGTAACAATTAAAGATTGTTTTATGACATTGTGGGTTCCACCTTGGTGTTCTCCAACTACCTAAATGACTTAAAAAATGTGCATTAAGCTTCACTGTTTGGGCTGTAGAGTTCCAAGGTTTTTGACAAATTCATAGTATCGTGTATCCACCTTTAGAGGCTCATAAAGAAGAGTTTCACTATCCTAAAAAATCTTTTGGGTCTCACCTACTCATCCCTCCATCCCTACCCTAAAACCTCCGGCAACTACTGATTTTTTATTCTCACCACAGTTTTGCCTTTGCTACAATATCCTATAATTGGAACGGTATGGATGTATCCTTTTTGGACTGGCTTCTTTCACTTAGCAATGTAAAAGTAAGATTCTTCTCGTGGCTTGCCAGGTCATTGGTTTCATTGTTGAATAACACCCACTGTAGGGGTGTACCATAGATGACCTGTCCCTTCACCTACCGAAGGACCTATTGCTTCTAGTTGGGGACAACAATGAGTATAGCTGTCGTGTAAACATTCTCACACAAGATTTTGTGTTGATGTAAGTTTTCAAATCAACTGGGTAATTACTTGGGCTCTTGATTAATGTGTCATATGGTAAGACTACATTCAGCTTTCGAACAAAACAAAACAGCATTCAGCCAAAGAAAGATCTTGCCAAATTGTCTTCCGGAGTAGCCGGACCAACAGCAGTGATCGAGAGTTCTAGTTGCTCTGCATCTTGGCTAGCATTGGGCATTCTCGGGTGTCCAGATATCGTCTATTCTTATAGGCGCTGGGTGGCTTCATGCTGTTTTAATTTGCAGTTCCCTATTGGTGTGCCATGTTGAGCATCTTTTCATGTGCTTATTTGCCATCTGTAGGTCATTTTGGTGAGATATTGATTTAGATCTTTTGCCAATTTCTTAATTGTTTTCTTAATGTTGAATTTTAAAAGACTGTTTATGTTTTGGATACAAGTCCTTTATCTGATAGGTTTTGCAAATATTTGCAAAATGCCTTTTTTTTTTGGAAGCACCTGAGTTGGTGCCGTTGGTAGAGTGTCCAACTCTTGGGTTTGGCTCACGTCATGATCTCAGGGAGGGATCGAGCCCCGGGTCAGGTTCCTTGCTCCGTGCAGTCTGTTTGAGATTCTCTCTTACTCTCTCCCTCTGCCTCTCCCCATCCCTAAAATTTAAAAAAAAAATCTTAAAAAAAAAAAAAGCCTACCTTTTTAATTGATAAAAGCATTTATTTCATTCTTGTTCCTGAAGAGAATTTTTAGTGAGTGTGCTGTTCAGGCTGACAGCTGCTTTTTCTCTTCCCTCTGAGATATTCCTGTGTTGTCCTTCAGAATTCTTGTCTCCTCCTGACCTTACTTTGTGAGGGGACGTGTTTTCTCTCTAGTTGCTTTTGGGATCTTGCCATTGCCTTTGATATTCTGTAGTTTCATGTTTGTGTCTAGGTATCTTTTTATTTATCCCACTGGGGATATGTTTTACTTCTTGAGTTGTGAATTTGTATTTTTAATTAGTTACGGTCCATTTTCAGTGGTTAGTCTTTAAATATTGCCTTTCTACTCTCTGTAGTCTTCCTTTCTGGCAGTCAGAGGGACTGTATGTTGATATTCTATTTTCTTAACCTCTACTTTACATTTTCTAGATCTGCTTCATCCTGGGTGAGTTCCTCAGACATCTTTTTTTTTTTTTTAAAGATTTTATTTATTTATTAGACAGAGATCACAAGTAGGCAGAGAGGCAGGTAGAGAGAGAGGGGAAAGCAGGCTCCCTGCTGAACAGAGAGCCAGATGCGGGGCTCGATCTGGGATCATGACCTGAGCTGAAGGCAGAGGCTTTAATCCACTGAGCCACCCAGGCACCCCCCTCAGACATATCTTTATATTTCTGCTTATTTGCCACTTAATCCACTGCTTAGTTTTTTTTCAACAATTGTATTTGCATTTCTGGAATTTCCATATGCTTTTTTTGGTCAGATATTTCTGGGCATTCCTCATAGTTTTCTGTTATATGTTCAACTTTGTAAATCTTTTATTTCTTTAAAACTTATGTACATAACTCTTAGTTCATCTGAATCTGACCATTCCAACCTCTTCGGTTCTTGGAGGGCATTTTTAATGTGGGTTTGTTATTCAGTTATGGTGAGCTGCACGTCATCGGAAAGAGTTTGTGACTCACAGTTTGCAGGAACAGGGGGCATGCCATGCCCTGTGGAGATGAGGACACACAGGGAAGTACCAGGTCAGTCAGGAGGCAGAGGGGAGAGTAAGGACGACTATGGACAGGACTCTTCACTGCGGTTTCTGTAGGAAAGACAGGCAGAATAAGCAGGTTTAAGATTGACTACTTTGAGGGTTCCTGGGTGGCTCTGTCAGCTTATGTCATAATCCCAGGGTCCTGGCATTGAGTCCCGCATGGGACTCCCTGCTCAGAGGAGAGTCTGCTTCTCCTTCTCTTTTCTACCCCTCTCTCCTGCTTGTGCACTCTTTCTCTCTCAAATAAAGAAAGAAAGAAAGAAAGAAAGTATATTTTAAAAAGACTGGCTACCTTGAATAACTCCCGCAGGCTCTGGGGCATAGTGGCTGTCCCAGTTGGTCTAGTATCTGATAGGTACTTAGGACAGGTGGATATTGGTCTAGAGTTTAAGATCTTATAGGAGGTGAGAGGAAGTGTGTGCTTTGGATTGACTACTTTTCATATGAAAGGTGCCCTGAAAGGCAAATTCATGGCTTCTAGGAACTGGCTATAGCCCTGGGAGGGGCCGTCTCCCCAGAGTCAGTAAGGCCCTGGATGTCAAAACCTTAGAATGAAAAAGGCTTGCTTAATACCAGGGTCTATATTCCTCACTGTGTGGTAGCTTGCCTTCCTTTGTGTTTGCTAATCTTTATTTGATCTTAAACTGTGTGGTTAATAACTTGGAGGGGGAGTCTTTCCATCAAAGAGAATTTGCTTCTGCCCCAGAGGTAGTTGAGGGGTTTAAAGGAACCACTGCTGCTTTGGCTCCCTCCCTTAGAACGGGATAGTCTGACTCCACTGCTGCGTTGTTTTCCAAGTCCAATACGGCAGTGACGTGGTTGCTGTATTGCTCTGGCCTCGTCAGTTTTAGGCCCTGCTACCTGCCGATGAGGCCAGCTCTGGTCCTCCTGTGCTCTGACTCCCTGCTTCTCTGGCTCTGGTTCTCTGCCTCAGCCGATTCCTTCTTTCCTGTTTTCTGGTTGTTCTGGAACAGTAAAGCCCAAGTTTCTGTTCCCATTGGTTCCTGATGGATCTGAGCCCTGCTCACATTTTATAGTGTTTTTAAAATTGGGACAGGTGAAGAGATGGGCTGTCTCTGGATGATAATTCTGCCTTTTGTGAGACCAAAGCATTGTGGACTGGAGGGTCCTTCAAAGAGTCCGGCAGGTTTGGTTGCCTGTATCTGATCACTTCGGACCGGGCCTCCTACCTCCCAGGTCCTCACCACCATCCTGTTTCCACCTGGGTTACTACAGTGGCCTCCTGACTGGTCTCCCTCCTCCTGCCTTTACCTCACTTTGGTCTCTTTAAAATATGGTAGCCAGAGGGTTCCTGTTAAAACCTCGATCAGATTGTGTCAGTCCTATACTCAGAAAGCTTGAATGACTCTCTATCTCCTGCAGCACCAAAGTCAAAGATTTTGCAGTGAATGGATGTTTCGTGCACCCCTTTGTGCCGCCCCAGCCCGGACTTCTCTCCCCTCACCCTCTCCGAGTCTTGCTCATGATCCTCTAATATACCGGCCTCGTTGCAGTTCAGGAAACATGCCGGGCTTGCTGCTGCCTGTAAGTTGTGTTAGCTGTGCCCGCTTCTGGGAGTGCCCTTCCTCCAAATACCTCCATGACCATGTTCTCCGCTCTCCCCGTTCTCGATCCAACTCTTTGATTCCAGCTCAGGTCATGATCTCAGGGTCATGAGATCGAGCCATGCGCTGGGCTCTGCACTGAGCATGGAGCCTGCTTGAGATTCTCTCTCCTGTTCTCTTTGCCCTTTGTCCCTATTTGTGCGCTTGCTTTAAAAAAAAAAAAAAAGTCACACCCCCAGTGGAGTGAGTCTTCCTCGGCTACCCCAATCTAACACCGCAACTGACCCCACCCTCTCTAGTCCCATTCCTTGCTTGAAATTTTTCCTTAGCGTTTAGGATCACATTATATATTATATATTGTTTCTTTTAAAAACTGACTTTACTGAGATAAAGTGTACCCATTTTAAGTATATAGTGAGTGGAGTTTCGACAGATGTATTCACCTGCGTAACCATTACTTCAGTCAAGATACAGAGCATTTCTATCACCAAAAATATCCCCCTAAGCCTCTGTGCTACCTTGTAGGCACATTTCCAGGCAACCACTGCTCTGATTACTGTCACTTGGGATCTTTGCGTCTTCTAGAACTCCATGTAAGTGGAGTCACTCAATGTGAACACTTCTGTCTGGTTTCTGTGACTCAGCATAATGGTTCTGAATTTCATCTGCTGCTACATGTGTCAACAGTATAGTAACTGTTCATTGGATATTATGAATTATCTGTTCATTCCTTTTTATTGCTGAGTGATACTTCAGTGTATGGATCTATCACAATGTCTCCATTTACCCACTGACGGGCATTCAGTATGTCTTCAGGTTTTGTTGGTTTTGAACACAGTTCACTGAATGTTCATGTCCAAGTCTGTAGGCATGTTTCATTCACTTTGGATAGATACGTCGGGTGGAGCTGTTGTTACAATGTTCAGTTTCTATATTTAACTTGATTAGAAACTGCCAGTTATCCAAAGTGCACAGTTTCAGATTTCCACCAATAATGTGTGAGTTACAATTCTGCATCCTTGCCAACACTTAGATTCCTCGGCTTTTTTACTTTAGTTATTCCTGGCATTTTGTTGGTTTTACCAAATAGCCAAAGCAGTCTTGAAAAAGAAAAATAAAACTGGAAGTATCACAATTCCAGACTTCAAGTCATATTACAAAGCTGTAGTCATCAAGACAGCATGGCACTGGCCGACAAATAGATCAATAGAATGGAATAGAAAATCTAGAAATAAACCCAAATATGTGGTCAATTAATCTTCGACAAAGTAGGAAGGAATATCCAATGGGGAAAATGTCACTTCAACAAAAGGTATTGGGAAAACTTAAAAAAAGGAGTAAATGTTTTTTTTTTAATATGTTCTGGACATGTGTCTTTTGTCAGATGTATGAATCCCTAACATTTTCCCCCCGTTCTCTATATATCTTTTTTTTATTTTCATAATGGTGATTTTCAAAGATCAGAGGTTTTAAATTTTATTAAACTCAAGTTATCAGTTTTTTTTTTTCCTTTTGTGGTTAATGCTTTCCATGTCTTGTGTAAGAAATCTTTGCATTATGTGTGGTTGTAAATTTTTGTCCTAACTTTTCCTGTATTTTGTTTATTCATTTTGTTTAGTGTCTTTCCCACAACTGCTAAACATAAACTTGTCGAGGCAGAGGTTTGTGTTGAATTTATTGTGAAATCCCCAGTATTGGATTAGTGCATAGTTCATAGTAGGCTCTCAGTTAAATATTTGCTGAATAAATGCTTTCATAGTTCTTATACATGTATATATCTGTAAATAACACATTAGATTATTTTGCATACTCAGTAAAGTTATTGACTATGAGCTGAAGTAAACACAGTAGTTTCTAAGTAGCAGACACCATTACTTACCTAAGAGAGCAACAAAATGTATTCTGTGATACAAATAAACCTCAGTTTATCCATTTTCCTGTTGAAAAGGGTATTTCCAGTTTTTCATTACATCATTAATAACATGACCGTGGTCTTACCAGGTCTTCTTGCCCATGTGTGGGAGTGTATGTCTCACTTTCAACCTGTTTTCTGGGGCAAGGGGGTTGATACAAGTCTTGTTTGTCTGGATACAGGGAAACCAGTCTCTTGCATACTCTTGGTACATTGATATATGCACCATTTAAAGGGTAATTTGGCAACGTATATCAAAATGAAACCTTTACGTATTCAAAGACTCCATAATTTTACTTCTACGAATGTCTTTTTTTTTTTTTTTAGATTTTATTTATTCATTTGACAGAGATCACAAGTAGTCAGAGAGAGGGGAAGGCAGGCTCCCCGCTGAGCAGAGAGCCCGATGTGAGGCTCAATCCCAGGACCCTGAGATCATGACCTGAGCCAAGGGCAGAGGCTTAACCCACTGAGCCACCCAGGCGGCCCAATTTTAGAAATGTCTTATAAGAATACTTGCATCGCTGCATAAAGTTAAATGCACCACAGTTTTTTTTTTTATTGTACTTCTTTATTTGAGAGAGAGCAGAAATAAAAACAAGAGGGGATGCAGAGGGGGGAGGGCAGGCTCCCCACTGAGGAGGGAGCCCAATGCGGGGCTCAATCCCAGGACCCTGAGCAATGCACCACAGTTTTATTGAAGTATTAACTGTACAAGATTATCATATACAGAGAATAGTTTGTTTTCAAAATTTGAGTGAAAGCCACATATATTAACATGCAAGAAAACAGTAGCTTGATACTGGAAAATCTGCTATACTAATGCTGAAGAAATCTTTGAATCTTCATTGAATTGCTAGTGATCATCATTTTTTTTTTGCGGGGTGTGTGTGTTTAATCCAGAGAATTCTTTTTAAAAATTTCCAATATCTGAATAACCATCTTTCTTTTTGAAAACAGTAGGACATACTTTTTTTTTTTTTTTAAGACAGAACAGTATACTTTTTAGAACTCATCTGATTGGACGGTAATGACTTTGCCTTTTAATTGAGGTTATGTTTGTTTATGTGTGCCAATTTTCATTTGTAGGATTAATTTTATAGTCTCCATTTAGAAAGCAATACTTTTTTCCCATGCAACCGTAAGATTGCAGGAGTAAAAATAAAAGCTTGTGGTTTAAGGATAATTTCAAGTCAACATTTCCTCTGCATTTTCTGGAAATGTAAGGGACGAGTTGGGGAGGATGTAAGTGTGTGAAGAGGAAAGGACATGGAGGAAGGGAGCTGGGGAGGGTGGAAGGGAAGCAACCTGGCTCAGAGGATGCAGGAAATTTATTTGCTTCAAGCCGAGATCAAAGCGGTACATTTGTAACAGGTGCAGAGAGGGGAAGGCAGTCTATTTCAAACTGTTTTGTACACACTGGAGGAGAGGGACTTTTTGGAAGGCAACTATAACATAGTAGCTGTCTCTGAATTTTGTTTGTTGAACAGGTTTAGTTACTATGTACAGCAAAGTGTCCGATCATGAATCTTGGCCGCCAAGACCTGATGGGAGCCAAGAAACGGATGAATACGAAAACAACCCCATAATAGAAGCAGGGGATTTCTTATTTAGGACATTATTCTGATAAATGCAAAGAACAATGACCATTATTTATAATTAATGCCAGATTTATGATCCTGGTTTTTTCCATACTGGCTGCCAAAGTGCAATGTATTTTCCTGTGTAGACCCTTGTAACTTATTTAGAATGAGTGAGTTTGGAGAGAGTTAGGGTTAAAAAAGTTTGTATATGTTAAGTTCGGTCGTCCCTTCTGTTCATTCTTTTTATTGCAAACCATTGCAAAGGCAAATGTTGGAGAAGCAGGGGCATGGTTATAAGCTACAAAAGAACCCCATTTGGAAGAGCGCCAGCGTGTGGGAAATATGGATTGATGTGTGACAGAAAACCACGATGTTTTCATTAATCACAACTCGTAAGGACTCCAGTTTATCACGTATGTGATATCCCCTTCATTTCAAATGTTCATGTTATGCCTCTGCACTTTTACAAAGACCTGTGTTAGTACCTGTTTTTGCTAACTGATAGAAATCTGAAGAGGATTTTCACTTTAAGATTCCACTCAGCATCTCTGTTTCCAGCTGCCAGAGTTGACCTGTGTCTGTGAGCACCTGTGCTTCCTCTCCATTTATATAGTGTGCCTAGTAACCAGATATGTCCTAAGGTACCAGAAAAGCCTACGAGAGTGTCTTTTGGGTCTGTGAATGCTAACAATTTTTTTTCCATATAAATTAATGATAATTGCTTCTTTGGTTTATGCCATTTTGGCTTATAAAAAGTTTCGCAGGAACGTTCTGTTTTTGGATAGCAAGAGAGCCCTGTATGTCCATGATGAGGGTTAAATTTTTCTCTAGAGGTATTGCTATTAGTCAGACTACTCAGTTGCTATTAAAATGATCCGACTCAGTTTTTGGTTTGAATTTTGCATGGGCGCAAGTTTGCACCTTATGTTACCATCAACTTAAGTGGCATGATGAGTCATTTTTCTTGCTATAATGTCATCATGGACCTTTCTGGGCTGCACCCTTGATACACGAGATCAAAGGCCTCTCAGCACGTTGGCCTGTTTCTTGTAGAGCAATGATTAGAGTTGTGATTTTTTTTTGTGGGGGGAGATGTCTTTGTGTAGTGTTTCTATCTCCTGTAAGACTGTGGACTCAGAGCTAGAAGCGTCCATCTCATCCTACCCTCTTCTCAATACTTAGAGTGCCTACCTCACAGTAACATTCAAAAGAAGATATTGAAAAGTAAAGGTCAGAGAATAGGTAGAAGAAAGAGATTGGTTGGATAGAGAACAGAGCAGGAAAATAGCAGTTTCAAGAGAAATTTAAGACGATGACCCCTGGTATAATCACTTGAAACCACAAAATGTGCTCAAAAGCTGTAGGATTGCAAATTCTTGTCGGTACGCATCGTTCCACTATATTCATGTGACGAAGAAGGGTTCAAACAATATGGTTATTTATGTTACAGGCTGGATTGAGTTAGTTTTTATGGGGCTCTGTGGAAGGCAGCTGATAAACCTCTATGTCCAGAGACAAAGTATCATCCTATGGGATGCCAGGCGTGAACTAGAAGATGACAACACAATGATTTGTGTGTGATTTCTCACACCTGCCGGCCAGCGGCATGCCAGCGGAGCACTGACAAGCATCGATGGCTGTAGAGTAAAACATCCTGTGTTCAGACTAGTTATCTTTGATGGTTGAATGAATTGCAACCTATTTTAAGGAGTTAAAAGACAATTCCCTGAATATTTGAATAATGTCAGCTCGAATCAAGCATTTATGAAGTGGTGTTGGCTCGGTCCACACTCCTCCGGGAGCCTGGTCTCTAGCTGGATTGCATGTATCATTGGAATGTAGGGAATATTAAAGACCCGCGACTCCTAGTGGTGTCTGACTTTGAAATAGAGCCACCTTTGCATAACATTTTAAGGTGATTGTGGAGTGCGGGTTATCTGGGTACCCATTCACTTAGTGAGTAAGACAAGAATAAGGATAGAAACACACCTGGGTCTGCTGCGTCTTGTTCTGTTCTTTTGTTAAGTAGCTTAGTCATAGAGTTATCACCTGTTGCCACCCAGCTTAGGAAACCAAGCACGGCCAATGAAATTACTCTGCTCTTCTCTTCCTTTCCTTCCTTTTTCTCGATACAGTTTTGTTTTCTCAAGCTTTATGGAGATTGTGTCATTCTGTACACATCCTCTTACAACTTGCTCTTGGAATTCAGCTACTCTCTACCCCCCCCCCACCGATTTATCCATGGAGATGAATTTAGACCCAATTAATTGCAAGTGTAACCTTAGCTACCGTGCACTATTGCAGTGTACGGTTATTTATAATCGGTTCAGGCTTCTCATGCCGGTGATGGAGATGGTTTCCAGTGTTTTCCAAATGCAGAGTCGCCGCGAACATTCCTGCCACATCAGGGACCATGGCTGGGAGTGGAATGTTTGGTGGTGCAGAAGGCATTTCACCTGAACGTGGCTCGCTGGAGAGATTTCCCAGCTTATACTTCACTGGCAGTCCGGGAACACCCCAACTGTTCCTCTTCCCTGCAGCCCAGATTTTGATTTTCGTAAACTTGATTATGGTGAACTCCCCTTTGAAGTCCTTCCCTGATGATCGGTGAGGGTGCGTGTGCTTGATTGACATCCTGCTTCTGCTGTGTATTTGGCCATATTCTTTAGTGCAGTTTTCTTAATGGATGGAAGCTAAGCAGATGCACGGAACATCTTTCTGTTGCTGCTATTAAAATATCCCACCATATTCACTCTAAATATAGTTTAAACTTTAGTGACCTGCTCTGTGGCAATAATATATAAATAGCAAGTTGACTTTTCATATTTGGTTTGGAAAGACTGTCATTTTTACCCAGATTCGTTACTCGTTTCCATTGAGAAACTCAGAAGCCCCGCACCAGGTTGCACGTAGGGAGGTGCCCAGACTCTGCAGTTAGAGACCTGGGCTGCAACTCCTGCTCCCCTCTTACCAGTTTTGTAGCCTTGAACAGTCTGCTTTACCTGTCTGAGCCTGTCCTTTCCTCCCTGTTCCTCATCTGTATATGGAGGTCATCAGATCATCAAGAGGTCTAGGCATACTGTAGCTTGAGTGTCCTGTGCAGAAAATAGTCTGGGCAAGAAATAGTGTGGAAACACATCTCCTATTTTGTCTACTACCTGTTACCCATATGGAATTCCAAGCAGGGTTTCCACATAGCAAAAAGGACGAAGCGAATGTTTTCAAAAGCATTACCCCTATCTTATGTTGAAGCTCCTTATACATTTCAACTCACTTTTCAATATTTTGTTGCTTTTTCTTTGTGGGAAATTTGGGAGGGAGGGAGGGAGGGAGGGAGAGGAAAAGAGAGGCAGTCCTCCTTATATATCCTCTTTTTCCTGAGGCAGGAGACAAGCGGTGGATCCAGGACACGAGACTACGGTTCCTAATAATTACTCTGGGAGGTTGTGTCTTTCGTTTTTTGTTAGTTGAGTTTTGCTTTATGTGTGGTTTCTGTTTTCCTCTAAAAGCTTTCTAGCAAAGTAGAGAGAAGCAGGTTTAAGCAGTTTGCATTTTATATTATTTTCTCTTAGAAGATAAGGGTGGTTGGCAATAAAAATATAAGGAAATTTTCTAAGAAAATGAAAATGTTTCTATTAAAATTTTAAAAATATTTGCTCATTTTTGAGGGGAAGTGAGTTGAGGGGAAGGGCAGAGGGAGAGGGAGAGAGAGTCACAGGCAGACTCCCTACTGAGCATGGAGCCCAACAGGCTTCGAGATCCCACAACCCTGAGATCATGACCTGAGCCCAAACCAAGAGTCGGATGCTTAGCTGACTGCATCCCCCAAGCATCCCAAAGAAAATGAAAATGCTTTTTAATAGATGGTGTCCTCTCAGCCTACAGGCACTGCTAGACTTATCCCTCTGACCCTTCACACCTCACTTGAGAGCATCTCACCACCCCTCCCAGCCTCCACTGCCCCCCCACCCCAAGATGCACCTGCTGCCTCTCCTCTCCCTACCTCGTGCCTCTGGTTTGCTTTTGTTTGTTTTGCTTTTGTGCTGGGTCTCTTAGCACCCTCGCCCTCTCTGTCTGGGTCATGCTTGTGCCATTGGGACGTAGGCGGTGTCCCGCAGATAGACTGAATGAATCGATGTAAAGTAAACTTGTCCCTTGGAAGTACGCGCAGAATGTCTGCTTGACACTAACATGGTCAGTAAGTTGAGCCGGAGTGTAACTGAAGCGTCTCAGGCTACGAAGCATCCACAGTAAGTTGTTGGATATTTTTATCAGACTTGTTGTTTCTCCAGGTACATGTAAGCTCAGGGAGAGAGAGTCGAGGCTGATCGTTGATCTTTGCTGAATTTCATTTTCATTAAGTATACGTGAAAATGTGCAATCCCATTTTGGATTTTTTTTCCCATATCCAATGCTGTAATGACAATAGAACTTACCCCCAAATCAGCCATAAATCCTGCTCTAATTGTCTTTCATTTTTGTAAGTTTTTCTGTGTATGCATCTGTATATTTTATACCATTATAATCAGTGTCTATGCAAATTTGAGTTCTTCCCTTAGCATATCAAACATATTGACGTTAGTATATATTCTCCCATGTGGCCTTTTAGTGGCGAAGTATTTTTGCATATAAATGATGTACCACCGTGTATACAACAAATTCCATGTTCTTGAACATTTAGATCATTTGCAGTTTTTATGGCTATCAAGGATGCTAAGGTGATTTTCTTGGTTTTTCTGTTATCATTTATGTAAGTGCGTGTGTAGTCAAATGTAGGGAGCTCGTAGGTGGTATACACAGAGGTTAAGGGCATGGCTGTGGTGTGTTGCCTGCGTTCAAAGCTGCTGGATGCCCCCACATAGCCTGGCAAGCTAGGTGTCCTCTAACTATAGTCCATTTGTAAAATGGAGGAAATTCTAGGATTTCCTAGGGTTGTTTTAAAGATTAAGTGATATATTGTATCAGTGATATAGGAGTGCAATATATGAGATGTGATATGCAAATTGCTTACAACATGGTCTGATACAAAGTGAATGCTCATTAAAATTTAGCTATTAAATAATCCAGGTTTGGGGGAGTGGCGGGTTAGGTGGAAGGAAAGATGAAGAGTGGCCATAGTCATGATGATAATTGATGAAGCTGCATGCCGGGTGTGAAGACACTACACTATTTTTTTCTATTTTTTAAATGTTTGACTTTATTTTTTATTATTTTTTACAGTATGAAGTAAAAGTACACACAATACAAAAACCCTTTAGGTTTTATATTTATTTTTTGGTTTTGGATTATTTTCTTTGGATATGTTGCTAGGCAAAGAGTCACCAGGTGGGATGTTGTATAAATCTTGTGGAACATGGCCAAATAGCTTTAGTAAAAGGTTGTGCTCAGGACTTCCCACAATCTGTAGGTAAACCAGATTTGTCACAGCCTTAAACATGCAAGGGAATACCCTGTGCTAATTTTCATCAAATTTTATAAATAAAATGGTACTTCAGTTATTTTAACATCCCCTCCCCACCCCCATCCTGCTTCCTTTTCATTGAAGTATAGTTGGCACAAAATGTTCCATGAGTTGTAACAGCGTGACCTATGGCACGGTGATTATGCTGTGCTCACCCCGAGTGTAGCTCCCATCTGTCACTGTAAATGTGGTTGCAGGATCAGACACTGTCTTCCCTGTGCTGTGCCTTTCATTCCCATGACTTATCCGGTGCAGAACTGTAAGCCTGGATCTGGGACCACTTTGTCCCTCCCCTACCCCGCCTTCCCCACCCCTAGCAGCCACCAGTTCATTCTCTTGTCCATGGATCTGTTTTTGCTTTCTCAACACTCCGTTTTGATTAGTAGTAACTTTGAACATTTTCTTAATTGTATTTCCTGGTGGTTATAATTTTTCCTGCTTACCTACTTCTGTCCTTGGTCCTTTCCTCTATTGGGGTTTTATAGGATCCCATTCTATAAAAACACTAGGATAGTTTGGTGGCGCTAAGGCCATTTTGGCTGTCGCATCTCATTTTTAAGTTAAAGGAAAGTTTAAGTTAAAGGAAAAAGCCGTCCTCGCTCTGTGGCTACTGTGATATTTGATTGAAAATTCCTTCTTCGGTACGTATTCATGGCAAACATTGTGGGATACTTATAAAAATCCAGGGTGTAGGAAAGGTTATGATCTCCTTGTCATATTGATTTGGAATATGGTTTTGATTTATGGTTGCTATAAATAGATGGTCAAGCCATGATGAATTGCTTCGAGATGACAGTCACCACTGTTCTTTATATAATGTCCCCTCAGTGTGCTGTCATCTTCATTACAAACCATCTGCCACTTGAGGCCAGGATGCAGATGTCCCTTGTCAATGAAATTTGACCTCAGTAAATCTGCAGGTGTCTTTGGAAGGACAGGGAAAGGGCAATTCTGCTTTTGTGGTATTCTGTATTGATAGCGATGAGACTCCTATTTGCTTCTCCATCATTTTCTGCTTTCTGTGACAGTAATCACGACTAATTTCAATATGGACTGTGATCATGAGTTCTCTCCGTAGCTTTTCAAATCCCATCACGTGCCCATCATCAGGAGACCTGGTTAATTGGATGTTGGTACTAATTCCTCCTTTGAATCTCCTTTTATAGGGTTGGCACATTTCTGTTTTATTATATTATTACAATCTGAATTAAAAAATTAGGGTGCTAAGGCCTAATGTTGTACAGTGGCTTACTTATACCTGATAGCATTCGTGTTTAGACCTATACTATGTAAATGATAGTTCTTAAAAAGGTGGGTTTCTTGTGTGCTTGAGAGCCGTTCTTTTTACCATCTTTGTAACCACTGGGACTAATGGTGACAGTGTGTGGAGGCTTCTATATTTTATGTTCATACTATTTATTACTTGACAAATGGCAGGAGGGGCATGAAACTGTCCTATTTGTCAGATTTGCTTGAGAACTTTTTTTTACAAGGAACGTCTGTGGTGCACAACACAGGCATAAATCCTCACGCAATCATCTTTTTGCAGTTTGCCTTGTAGTATTTCCTTTTTCATAATTTGGAAAACCTTTTCTTTTGGTATTTATTTTATTGAGGTATAACTGACCTACAACATTAGTTTCAGGTGTACAACAGAGTGATTCAATATTAGTGTATGTGGCACTGGGGTCCCATAGGGAGTCTAGTTACCATCGGTTCCCACACTTAGTTACAAAACATTTTTCTTTGCTTCCTGTAATGAGGACTTTTTAAGATCTGCTCTTACCAACTTGCAAAGATGTAGAACGATGGTGTTTACCTATGTTTACAAGGTCCATGGTGCATTATGTTCTTCTGACTTACTTTGTAGCTGGAAGCTCATACATTTCTGCCCCTTTACTCCCCCCCCCCGCCCCCACCCCACGCTCCCCCTTCCACCCTGACCTCGCCCACCACCAACCTGGTTCCTATTGGAAAACTTTTCAGATAAGTTAGCCACGATGGAGAGAACCTACCAACTGTTTAAAGGAACCACACAAAATTGAAGGTAAGGTTTGTTTCTTCCTTTTTGTTGGTATCATGAGGAAAGTTAAGTTTTAAGCCAGAGCTTGTGACATGAGATTCTGTGATTGTCTAAATTTTGACACTGGTTATCAGACTTAAGCAAAAGCATCTTTTAAGAGATCTGATACTCACAGGAAAAAGAGTTCTAAAAGTTCTGTATAAAAAGTAGCCTCTAACACTGTATATTAACTATCCTGGAATTAAAACAACAAAGTAGCATCTTAACTTGTATCTATTAGTGTCTGTTTATGGTGTGTTGTACATTCATTTTATAAAGCTTATAAAAGGCAATTCCCCAAATAGTGGTTATGATAGAAGATAAGTACAAATATGGATACGAACATCTTTTTTTTTTTTTTAAAGATTTTATTTATTTGACAGATCACAAGTAGGCAAAGAGGCAGGCAGAGAGAGGGTGGGGGAGGGTGGGGGAAGCAGGCTCCCCGCTGAGCAGAGAGCCCAATGCTGGACTCAATTCTAATTAAGACCCTGAGATCATGACCTTAGCCAAAGGCAGAGGCTTTATTCCACTGAGCTACCCAGGTGCCCCTGGATACGAACATCTTGGTTAAATAGCAAAAAGATGAGCTTTCGAGTTTTTTAAAATACTAATTTAAGGGCGCCTGGGTGGCTCATTTGTTTAAATGTTTGCCTTCAGCTCAGGTTGTGATCTCAGGGTCCTGGCATAGAGTCCCGCAGTGGGCTCCCTGCTTAGCAGAGAGCCTGCTTCTCCCTCTTGCTCTCTGACCCTCCTCCCTGCTTGTTCGTTTTCTCTCAAAAAAAATAAAAAAATAAAAAATGTTGATTTTAGTCACCTTAAGAAAGATATGTTACTTGTCATCCAGTCACTCAGTTACTCCTAGAGTAGAGGGAGTCAGAGCTGGGATGGTAGATAAGCTCACCACCACCCCTGCCCCCCGGTTGCAATTCTAGCTTCTTCGTAAAGTGTGGGGTGACAAAATAGAAAAATGGAGGAATCTGTGCCCGTATTGGTCGTACACTCAATGTAGCCTATTTTTCCAGTATGTTGTGTACTCTCTGGCCTGGCAGATTTCTCTAGGGGTCATCTCACTAATTGTTTACTCCAGACCTTATAATAACCTTTTCTTGGCCTCTCACTGCCATCTTTCCCTCCACATTCCATGCTCGACACGAAGAGGCACCCGGCTGTCTTCCTACCCACGTTCACAGTGTCAAGGTGAACGGCAGCCAAACCTCTCTGCCTTCTTGGCCCCTACTTAGGGTTCTGTGCTCTTCTCAGACCATGTTCTTTTTTGTGGACTGAGTTCCCGAAGATAAGCGGTCTCCCTGGCCCCAGGGTCGGGAGGGACTTCCCCTCCCTTCTCCCTCCTGTATGCAACATCCCTGCACTTCAGACAATGGGGGTCTCCATTTTTCTTGTCATGCTGATTTTCAATTTCCTGGGGGTTTAAGCGGGTTTACAAGTCAAGACTCACTTAAAATGAATGGTTTGGGGAAAAAAAACAAAACCTGACTCTCAACTCTTAGAGAACACATTGACGGTTACCAGAAGGGAGGTGGCTGGGGGGCTGAGGGAAAAAGGGAAAGGGGATTGATGAGCACTGAGTAAGATAGGGAACCGCTGAACCATTATGTTGTACACCAGAAACTAACATAACACTATGTTAATTACACTGGAGTTAAAATAAAAATAAAACGAAGTGTTCAAAGAAAACTTTAGATTGGATGAAAAGATTTTTCACCCAGGTCTACCTTTTAGATCTCTGCTCCTAGGAGGCAGTATGGTTCAGGGACTTCTGAGTCAGATTGCCTGGTTTTGCCTAATACTATGGTCTGACCTTGGGCAAGTTCTTTGACCTCTCTGTGTCTCTGATACTTTATAAGGGTAGCAGGATTTTTGTCATCTCCACCTACAGTTGTAGGGAAGGTGAACTGGTAACTGACCGTACAGCATCTGTGACAGTGCTGGCACTGAGCGGGCGTCACGGGGGTTTTGTTGTCCCCCTCCCAGCCGCTGGTCTCATCCCGGCCATTGCTGTTGGCTTGCACGGAGGCTCAGTGCTGTCCCGGGCCTGTGTGCCCTTGGCATCCCGAGGTTTGGACTTGGACCTGTAACCTGTTTATACATATATTTTAGGATCCTAAAACCAATTCCTAAAATGTGTATCATAGCAGGTCATGACAAAAATACCAGAATCTTTATCAAAGAAAACACAAACTAAGTACAATGTTGTAAGGGTTAAAACACGCCTGTCAAATGACTGGAGGTTTGCCAAAGACCAAGACAACTTTGGTCTCCTCTGCTGTTTTATTTTGTTGACCACCCTAAAACAGCCCCAA
The DNA here is from genome assembly GCF_902655055.1 of Lutra lutra. Taxonomy (NCBI): domain Eukaryota; kingdom Metazoa; phylum Chordata; class Mammalia; order Carnivora; family Mustelidae; genus Lutra; species Lutra lutra. Next base: position 82,833,013 of record NC_062291.1, read on the forward strand.
ACACCCAAACTTTTCCCTGATGAGAATGCTCGATCATGGCCTGACCGTAAGGGTCCCGTCCGGCATGAATAGCTTGTTTCCGCCCAAAGCTGGAGATTCGCATCATGGGAAGCTTTGTTGTTCCGTAAGGAAGACCTAGAGTGTAGCCTCGCTGGTCTGTGCACAAACCTTCAGTGTTGGGGTATGACTGCCGTGCGGAACGGGGTCTCCGCCACAGCCTGTCTGCAGCTACCATGGCTGTGCGCTCGGTAAGCCTTTGCTCACGAGTGCTAGACTGTGGTGAGGCCGTGGGCCAGGGAGATTTGGATCACTCCTTAAAAAAAAAAAAAAAATTTAGGAACAACAACAAATCGACTTTCCAAACAGCACACCTTCTCTGGCAGGCCAGATCAGGGGGAGGGGTGATAGACAGCAGGGGGACCCTGACTGTCCTGAGGCTGCTGCCAGACGTGGGCACATTGCCACGTCTGGTGGAACTGGTGCCAAGTTCAGGCATAGAGATCTGATCGTCTGGGGCTGAGCTCACAGACTGAGGTCTCTTGTTAATTTACTGTATCGATGATTAGTAAAGAGCAAGGCAAGAGAAACGCTTGCATAACGGGGAATATTTTTTAAATTTAAATTCAATTAATTAACATACAATGTGTTATTAGTTTCAGAGGTAGAGGTCAGTGACCCATCAGTCTTCTATAGAACCCAGTGCTCATTACATCTCGTGCCCTCCTTAACGCCTGTCACCCAGCATGACCGGAACATTATCTTTTTATTCCTCACATAAATTCATGGTGAGCCATTTGACTTGTCCATTTCAAAACTTGGCATTAAATCCGAGTTTCTTGCCGATCTTGATTTTGACTGAGATTCTCAATCAGGCATCTTTGGAGAGGGAGTTTTACTTGGCTTCTAATTATATGGGGGTTATCCGCAATGGTCTATTAGTCCTGCTCTTTGGATGGTTCTAGAAGGCTCTGGAAAGAAAAGAAAAAAAGGGTTGTTCAGCACGGGTGTCATAATGTCAGGGTGTGAGTCTCTAATACGTGCCAGGCAGTGTTGCTGGGATTAAAGGAGATGCTGATACCAAAAGGTAGGAGGTGCTCATGTGTTCTTTTCCACACAGATATTAATTAGTACATAGGACATTGAAATAGGTTTCTCTAAGGAAACCAACAGCCCCATGAGTCATGTTAGTCATTTTTATAGTTCTTAATATTTCAAGTATTGAAAATCATACAGCCCCATGGACCACATAAGTTTAAAATGAAGCATTTTGCCAAATAAGTCTTAAATTCTTAAAGAACTGAAACCCTACAGATACAGTGGCAAGTCTCCCTCCCCATGATCTCTCCGTCCTTTCCCCGAAGTCTTCGCCATAACTCTGTCCTGGTGGTGGGCGTTCTTCCCCATCACGTCTTCAACTTTTACTGCATGTTTGTGTATTCACAAACAATACCCAGTGTTGTGTTGTAAAAACTGAAGCAGTGCGATGTAGCAGGTCCTTTGAGCACGTGATTTTCACCCCCCTCATTGAGATTTACCTAGGTTGCACGCAGACCTAGCTCCTTTCAGCTGCTAGGTGAGGTAGCATTGTACGAAGTACTCTGGAATTCGTGACTCCGTAGGCTAGTGAGTTATCACAAAACACTTTGAATATTTTTGAGTGTTTCAGAGCATGAATTTAAACTCAGGTTTAGTCAATTCCATCATGCCATGCTTTGATAGACATTAGGAAAATAAAGTTGAGAAAAATGAGCTTGCAGGCTGTCCCCTGGTGTATCCAGAGGAAGTAAAGGAAATTGGTGGTTGTCTGTCCTCCTGGCCTGGAGCAGGCAAGATCGGGGCAGCCCCGCCTTCCTCAAGGACGGCTACACTGCAGGATGCCCTGGAGTCTGCGGGGAGTAGACTGTGGTCTGTGTGTCCGCTACCAAGACAGGGCTTCTGGGAAGTGCAAGACCCTTTTTTAGTGAATAGTGAGTCTGGTAAATCACTGATACTTCTGAGGCCCGAAAGGCCCTGTGAGATACAGAGGGTTTTTAAGACAAGTGTCAGACATCTGGGACGCCTGGGTGGCTCTGTTGGTTAAGCGTCTGACTCTTGATTTCGGCTCAGGTCATGATCCCAGGGTTCTGATATCAAGCCCCACATTGGGCTCTGTGCTGGGCGTGGAGCCTGCTTAAGATTCTTTCTCTATCTCCCTCTGCCCCTCTGCCTGCTTGTGTTCTCTCTCCCAATAAATAAAATCTTGAAAAAAAAAAAAGGGTAAGACATGGACCCAGCCCTCAAGGAACTTAAACATCTCCCAGGGGAGGCGAAGCTAATACGAAACACAACAGCCAGATGCTGACCACCCTGGTGTGCTGTGCCCCTTGTCCTCTTCCACAGCAACAGACTAACCTGTATTTTTCTCCGCATCTTTCTCTGCATCTCATTCAAGAATACCTTCTGGAAATCCTTTCAGAGCATCTAGTCTAGAACTAGTTCATTTTATTTTAATGTATACATTTTTTATTATATTACAGTTCATTTTTAAAGGACCATGTAATGTCCCATGCTAGGGACATGTCATCATTTATTTGACCATTCGCTTATCAATGGGTCATCTCTTGTTTGCCGTAACCTGCTAAAAACTGCAGCATTTCCTGTCCTTGTAGAGGCGTCCCTCTGTGCTTTGGTGCTCTGATTTCTGCAGGCATGGGATGGCTGGAGAGGAGGCTATAGGTATGTTTAATTAATACTTGCTGCCGTATTGCTTCCTAAGAAGGCTAGAATTCCCATTTCCCTGCCAGCAATGTTTGAGACTGTCCTCTCCCTACACTGTCATCTCTTCTAGTTATGCTCTCTCGTCTGGAGCGTCTGACTGAATATGAAGTTATATACGATTGTTATCAATTTTTGTGTCTGTTGGACATTGTACGGGCTATTTGTTTTTGATGTTTTGTGCACTGCTCATCTTTCGTCTGGTTGGTTATTAGCCTTTGGGTTTTTCCCTTGGTTAGTCTGCAAGAGCTGTTTATCTAGAAGAGAGATCAACCCTCTGTCATCTGCATTACAAAAAACATTTTGGAACGGTCCATAAGTGAACTATTGCATGGACGGGTTAGGATATGATCTTCTCGACGAAGTATGTCATAGCTCACTACATCAGCTGGATTTTCTGTCACTTGAGCTTTTCCGATATTCTTCAAGCAGCAGGGAGGATACTTATATCTGTGCCCGGATGTGGAAGAAAGCAGTCTCATCTCTCTATTGTAATGCACTCAGCTGATCTCGGAGTCCTTATGGAAATGGAGTCCTGAAAGTCTGTATTGTTTTTTGTTTTTTTTAGAAATCACACCATCCCCAAAGCCTCATCCACCTGTTGTGGGCAAAGTGACTCATCACAGCATCGAATTATACTGGGATCTGGAAAAGCGAGCAAAACGGCAAGGACCTCAGGAGCAGTGGTTCAGGTTCTCGATCGAAGAAGAAGACCCCAAAATGCACACTTATGGTATCATTTATACGTAGGTGCAATGTTGAATTGCTTAACATTTTGCTTTGATTTCCTGATGAGCTGGAATGGTTTCTATTGTCTCTAACAAGACTCATTCTGAAATGAAAGAAAAAAGTGAGCCAGCATCATTTGCATGCATGCTGCTTATGAATTAGAAGTTTTGGAAAATCAGCATGAGTGGTCACTCTGAAACAAAACCTCCTCTACCTTCAAGAGCTTCTTTGGCTCCTGCAGTATTCTAATGGTATATTTTAAAACTCTAAAATGTAGAGACACAATCAAGAGGATTTGAGATTGGAGGAGGCTGCTGTGTTAGGAGATGTGGGCTGGGGCCCCACTGTCTGCCCAGGATGCCTCCGGACCGCCTGGCACACTGCTGTTCTCGGTTAGCTGTTCCCAAGCAGTGCTGGTCCCCAGGGCCGGGTCTTCCTCGTTAGGTTACCCTGAGTGTGTTTCCTTCTGTTTTCACGTGGCTGTTTCCTTCATGCCATGCAAATATCAGGTTGAACATCCCTTCGGCAAAAGGCCTTCGGAGATGGCCACCCTCTCACCCAGGCATCCCCTCTGTCCTGACTTTGTCTCATGCACTCCTAACCTTCAGCTCTGCTGGAATTATCTGTCTCGTTGGCATGTTTGTTTTGTCTTCCCACTAGTATTTAAACTCTGAGAGAGGCAGGAAAGATTCCTGTTTGCATGCCCCTGACCCTAGGCTGCGTTGGCACGTTGTAGGCCATCTGAGTATTTGTCCCACGGATTAATAAATGAATATAACTGGGGTAATCAAGAAGTCATTTTTTTTTTTTCAATTCCTTTCTTCCTTCTGACTGCTTTACCACTTGTGAAATGACTATCTTAGGGATACCAAAAACAGGATACAAATATGGCTGTGTGAACTCTAATTAGTCTTGAGATAATTGTAGAATCATTTCAGGTTGTATGAAATGACAGAGATCTGGTGTACGTTTTGCCCACGTCCCCCGGGGAATAATATCACTGGGCGCTGTAGGGAGGCCTCACAGACTGGGGCTGATGCCGTCAATGCCCAGGGCATCTCCGGCATTTTGCCAGTCTTTTCTCAAGGTGGCATCGATACAAACAACAAAAAATAAAACCCCCCAAACAACAACAAAAAAAACCAAACACATTTATCTGAAATGTAGTTACCATCTGCAAATAATTCTGGCCCCATGACTCGAAAATGGTGTTTTAATGAGGTCATGCCATGGTATTCTCCATTTAGGCAATTTCCATCTGAAGTCTGAAAGCAGGAATTACGGTATTGGAAGTATGAGTATGCGGAAGGGAGGAAACATACTTTCTTTCCCGGGTCCCCTGGCGCCCACCCTGCTCTCGGGCTGCAGGTGGGGCCGCGCTCTAGGCTCCTTCCTCTTCCCTTCTCGGCCCGCAGTCCCGGGAGGAGGGGGTTGGGGGACCACCTCCCCACCCCACCCCCTCACTGGAGCGCAGCCACGCACTGGCCTCTGGCCTGGGGCGTCTGTCAGGGGTGTTGCACGTTCTGCAGAGGCATGAGTGCTGCCCTGCTGGGGGCTCCGCCCGGAGGAGGGTCTGGCATCACGGAGCTGGTAGCAAGACCTGCCAACTGCCAGCCCCAGGCTTGCCTGCCCTCCGAGAAGGGACTGCGAAGCCCGCCACTAGGTGGCAGAATGAGACTGTGTTAATCTCCACTCCGCGCTCCTTCCCCGGCCCTCGGCCCTCTCCAGGTTTCAGGACGAGCAACGTCTTCCTTTGAAAAAGTGGTTTAGAGCATCTGACCTTGGAATTAGGATTTAAGAACTTCCTTTTACTTGTCTGTTTCTGTCGCTGTTCACCGCCGGCCGATCCTGAATCGGGGATGTCCTCACAGACCCTTACCTGGTTTTGTGAGTTCTCCCTTTGCAAACGCCTCATCTGCTCCCTCCCGAGGTCGAGGCATTTATGCCCCAGGAGGATGCAGACTCCATCTTCGGATTCCTTCCCTGATGAGCTCCGGAGCGCGTTTGCTGAATAAATGGGCCTCGTCCGTCTTCTCTTGCCTTCCAGCCGTCCATTCTGTCTTGCTAATCATCCTTTTGTCAAGTTCTCTTCAGGGAGTCTCCATTTCTGGAAGCATGAAGGTCAGACTCCATCCATGATGCCCTTCACAGGTTGCCTACAACCTGCCTGCCTTGTTGTCTCTCTTATTTCTGAGCATGAATCCTCCACCAAGATCTGTTTACTGTCCTTTGAACAGGCCCTGATTTTTCCTGCGTGTATGTTCAGCTGTTTTCCCTGTCAGACCAGTGTCCCCTCATCCCACCCTTTCTTCCACAGGATAGGATTCTACCTCGACCGAGAAACTTGTTACTAACCTATTGTCTGCCCCTCTAAATTCCTATGACAACTGTGCATTTCATTCATTCGATCACGATTATCCAGTATTTTATTCATTCGGTCTGCATGTATTAATGGGTATCTACTATGTTGCAGACACTGCTGGATGCAGGGGTTGTGCACTGAACAAACCGACAAAAATTCCTCCCTCATGATGAGAAAAGCAAATAAGAGATGTAAGTGAAAATGCAGAGTAGGTAAATATAGATGGTGAGAAGACCAAGGAGAAAACATAGGAAAAGTTGGGGGTTTGGAGCAGAGGTAAATGTTTCCTTAGAAGGTCGCGTCTGGCTAAAGAAGTAGCTGAGGCCGATCTGGAGTCTGGAGAGCATCTGAAAGAAGAACATTCCAGGTAGAAGAAATAGCAAGTGAAGCCCCCTTGAGATGGGACTGGGCCAGGTATGTTCCAGGAACCCTGAGGAGTCGAGTGGGTGAGGAGAAGAGCAGCAGGGTATGAGGTCAGCGAGGCTGTCACTGGGGTCCGTGGCCGGGACAGAGCGGTGGCGGGAAAGCCAGGGGCGACTTCTAAGCTGTGGAGGGGCAGGGCCTGGTTGACACTCTTGCTCTCTGATGATCATTCTAGCTGCTGAGGTGAGAACAGGCCCAGGGAGGCGCAAGGCAGCCGTTGCTTTTACAGTGAGTGAGGTCACTGGGCAAGCTGTAGCTGAGTTTAGGATGGTTTGAAAGACAGACTTGAAGACTTTGCTGGTGGCTCAGATATGAGATGGGAGAGAAAGAGGAGCATCAAGGGTTAGATCTAGACCTGCCCCTCCCGGACAGCGAGTCAGGTTGCATTAAACCTCAGCTTCAGAATCTCTGTGCTTTAGGACGACAGTTTCCCACACGACACTCCCGATGTGTCAGCTGTGGCTCCATTCCATGGTGTCTGCCTTCCACGTCTGCCCGGGCTGAGGGAGCAGCCTCTGCCTGGAGGTCACCAGTCACGGTGGCTGGGGGCAAAGGGCAGGCCACCCTGTTTCTAGAAGCTTCCACCCAGAATGATACATTTTACTCCTGCTTCTGCTTCCTTGCTCAAAGCAAGTCCTACGGTCATGTCTGAGTTTGACAGGGCAGGGGGAATGGGACCCTTGTTCTGTCCCCAAATTGTCCCCCAATATTTGGGGAACAATATTCTCATCTTCCACAGGTGGTGTGAGGGGACTGGGCCTGAGCATTTCCAATAACAAAGATGGGAAGATGGGGGGTGGAGAGAGGAGGAGAGACTCAGCAGGGGCATCAGGTGGTGGCCAAGTAGAGATGTCAGGGAGCAGCAGCTGGGCAAGACTGGCCTAGGGGATAGTCCCCAGCAGGAGGCTGGATTGGAACTGGGGGCGGAGGGAGCATAGAGAGAGAGGGCAAGTCTGGCAACTGGGTCTTTAGGCGTTCTAGTATTGAGTTTCTTAGGTTCCATGTTTGTTCAGCTGCCACATCAAATATTTGCTTAGGGACTAATAACAAAAATACAGGAGTGTGTTAGACTTTCATAGGCTCTGATCTACTGTGGAAAAGTCCCAAGATTGTCTCATTCATTTAGGTACCATGCCTGGGCCATGGGAACTTGCATTTTCTTTTCTTTCCTTTTTTTTTTTTTTTTTTTTAAAGATTTTATTTATTTATTTGACAGAGAGAGATCACAAGTAGGCAGAGAGGCAGGCAGAGAGAGAGGGGAGAAGCAGGCTCCCTGCTGAGCAGAGAGCCCAATGTGGGGCTCGATCCCAGGACACCGGAATCATGACCCGAGCTGAAGGCAGAGGCCCTAACCCACTGAGCCACCCAGGCGCCCCTGACTTCTGTCTTCTGAACAGTCGTGTGATTCCTCTTTCCAGGGGGGTGAAGGTGCTGCTTGCTTCAGCAAGACCAGAGGATACTTAGCAACACTGGACTTCACTAGGGCACTCTGGTTTCATGGTGGTCTGAAAGGACGCTAGGTCTTTGACACCTGACACTGAACTCCATTGAAGCTTGGATATGATACTCAAGTTTTGCTCCTCAAAATCTTTTCAGAAGCCACAAATCCAGGGCTCGGTCTCTACGAGTCCCATAACAATAGATACGGACGCGCACTCACATAACAAGGAAATCTACCTACTCTTGAACCCACTTTGGGCTAGGTGGATCTATTTTCGCTGGTGATGATAATGATTTTTAAAACCATGTAGTTTTACTGAGTACTTATTTTGGTTTCAGAGCTTTGCTTTTGTGGTAAATATATTTATATTGACTTCTAACCATCTGTTTTCTTGGTTTCTTAACTCAGATGTTTTTCTTAATGCCAATGGTATCATTTCTTCATTGTCTTTGTGCTGGTTTCTTCTTTGCGGATGATGTGATGTATCAGTTAGTATCTGTTATCTCTTGCTGCATAACAAACCACCCCCAAACTTAGTAGTGCTTAAAGCAAAAAAAAAAAAAAAAAAAAAAAAAGTCCTGTGTTTTCTCATGACTCTGCAACTGGGGCAGGGTGGGAAAGGATGGATGTGTGACTTGTCCTTTGCACTCAGGGTACCCTCCATCTAGGGTGAGAGACTGACAGCAGCCGAGGTGGGATCATACAGGAAGTACACAGCATTCACACATTGCTTCCTCCTGCTCTTAGCGACTTTCAGAGCGTGCTGATTTGATCACCAGGTTTCCTGATCGTGCGTGTCTCCTCCCTTCTAGGGGATACGCAACAAAGCATGTTGTGGAAGGTCTGGAACCACGAACACTGTACAAATTCCGACTGAAAGTCACCAGTCCCTCTGGAGAATATGAGTACAGCCCAGTGGTCTCCGTATCTACAACCAGTGAGTATACAAACACCACACTCCTTTATCCAGAGATCAATGAAGACAAAGAACCATATGGAGGTACAAGTACCCTGCCTTTTGCTGAGCCTTTCTGGAAGCAGAAAGCCTTCTATTTTTAAAAAAATTTTATTTATTTATTTGAGAGAGAGAGAGCATGCATGAGCACGCAGGAGAGGGAGAAGCAGACTCCCTGCTGAGCGCAGAGCCTGATGTGGGGCTCAATCCCAGGACTCTAAGAGCATGACCTGAACTGAAGGCAGGCGCTTAATGGAGCGAGCCACTCAGGTGCCCTGAAACGCTTCCAGTTTCAGAGACTCTGCTGCAACTGTTTACTGGCTCGTCCAGGCCGCAGCAGGAGGGAAGTCTGTGCTTTAACAGACGGGGAGAGCTGTGCTGGGGCCGGCCCCACCCTGGGAGTGCACATTCAGGACTAAAGTTACAAAAGGGTAGAGTCGCCTTTCCTAGGAAGCGGGCAGGGGGTGTGGGCCGAGAAACAGTCTGCCCGTTCAGCTGTGCCTCGGGTGACAAGGCCTAGAAAGCATTTTGTCCCTTTTGAACCACCTCAGTTTTCTGTCTTGACACATGAATCGGATTCTGGTGGGGCCTGTGAGTGAGGAAGCATGAACACCAGCCAACACACACACACACACACACACACACACACACACCCCACACACCCACACCCCCCCACACACACACCCCACCCCACCCCCCCACACCACACACACACACACACCCCACCCCACCCCCCCACACCACACACACACACACCCACACCCCCCCACACACACACCCCACCCCACCCCCCCACACCACACACACACACACACCCCACCCCACCCCCCCACACCACACACACACACACACACACACACACACACACCCAAGGAGCTGGCCACGCTGCCTCTGACCTTGCGTGTCCTTCTCCCGGTCCCACCTGAGGGTGCAGATATTTTCTGTGATCGGTATTTTGGTGTTTTAAAGATGTGTGTGTATCTAGAATGTGGTAAAGATTAAAATGGTCAGAAACGCTCTTTGTGGCTCGCTTGCTGAGAGCACAAACGTCTCTTCTCAGTTGCACAATGAAGTCTTCCTCCTGTGAGTAAAAGTCATTTTAAAGTTTTAGTCCCTGTTGCGTACGGCGTGTGCGGGTATAACACACACATATACATACATGAACAAAACATACACTTTTCCTTCTGTGGCTTTCAATTGTGTCCTTTATGCGTTTATTTGGAGAATTTTTTTTATTTAAATTCAATTATCCAACTTACAGTACATCATTGGTTTCAGATTTCACGTTCAATAACTGACCAGTTGTGTGGAACACCCAGTGGCCATCACCTTACGTGCCTCCTTGATGCCCATCGCCCGGTAACCCCATCCCTCCTCCCCCTGCCCTCCAGCAGCCCTCGGTTTGTTTCTTAGCGTTAAAAGCCTCTCAAGGTTTTTCTCTGGATTTTTATGTGGCTTAAAGATGATTAAGGCTTTGAGTTATCATCTCTTAGTTTGCAGACAGGGCACTGGGGAGTTGGGTCTTAGTTTGGCAAACTGAGAATTCAGTGACAGCTGGGAGGGGTGTCCCTGTCCCAAGGTGCTCCGCTCTCTGCAAAGACGCATAATTTCAGAGGAGACTTTCTGAGTGCAATGGTCAGTTACAGTGATGCGGGTCAGGCGGGAGGGCTTGTCCTTCCTGTGGTGGCGGTGAAAGCATTTCCTTCCTCTGGGAGACCAGGAGCTCTGGAGCTTTTAGGGGGAAAAGGCAGAGCGGTGGAGTATGAGTTGGTCTCCTCTGTGTTGAGGGCAGGCATGGAGAAAGGAGGAGCAGGGGCAGGAGAAGAGTCGGCAAAGGGGAACCCAGTGTTTGAATAGACTCTCTAGGGGACGCTGGCCACTGTGTTCCCTCCTGTCCCACCGGCCCCAGCCAGCCACAGGCCCCTCCTGCACTCCTCTGCTTTTGCCTCTTTTCTCTGGAGTGTCCCACCTCGGAGCCCCCTCTTCCCAGTGCCCCTTCCCCTCCTCTGCCTGCCACTGTCCAGGCAGAGCTCTGCTTGGGGGTGGTCCCTTGTGCCTCTGCCAGTACCCAGCTGGGTCTCACCCGCTCTGATAGCACCCAGCCCATCTTATTTTATGTATCCTTCATCTTCTTGCCTCCCACCGACTTGTGTGCTTCCAAAGTGGAGGATGTGATGGGTCAGTCATGTCTGGTGTAGAAGATCACAGTGCATGGGTGGACAGATGGGGAATGGAAAGGTCCAGAGGCAGAATTAGGATGAGGAGGGAAACACTGATCTTTTCAGCTTGTACTCCCGTCTGTGGGGAGATGCACGTGTATCCTACAGGCTGGGGAGCATCACCTTGACCTGCATGGGGAAGGCAAACAGGATGCAGAGCCAGCCACGGTGAGCCTCTGCTCGCCACTGACATCTTTGCTCCTGCCACATCCACGCCAGGGCAGAGGCTGCAGGACCCTCTGGCCAGAGCTGATGTGGCGCTCGCCTACCATTCAGAGCTCTTCGGGAAGGCAGAAACCATCATAGGTTTCCATCAGCTGGCTGGGACGGTGCTGACTTCCTGCTGAGCTGGCTTCCCAGAGGCAGCCATGGAGAGGTGGTCTAGGGTCCAGAGCATTTGTCCCTGCAGCCCGTGGCTTCCGTGGGTCAGTAGACCAGACCTCCTGCAAGGACCAGGGTGTGATGGAGACGTGGTTCCTGATGTTGATCTGCATACCAGGCTTCCTGCTCCTTTCATGGTCTGGTCACAGCGCTGGGCTGCAGTGGGCAGGACTCTCAGACTTGGGGGGGGGGCGCTCTCCTGCTGGCTGCTGCTCCCTGACACTATTATTCTATTTATAATACCCAAAGCAGACTCCCTTAAGGAGGTAGATCATGCTAAACAAAGAATTAAAAATGTGCATATTTTCCAAAACAAGTAAAAAATGCTCCTGTGGGTTGATCACTTGCATTCAGTTTGAAAGTGTTTATAATGAATCCCGAGAGCATGTACTTTGTTTGAATAAAGGATGCTCAGCTTTTTTTAAAATTATTTTTTTAATTCCAGGTAAAGTACACAAGACTCTTGCTTAAATGAGGCATGCAATTTTAATCAGTTGGGCCCTTAAAAAGAGAAAAGCAGCTGCTGCTTGTTAATTGGCAAATCTCTCCTCCAATGAGCTCATCATTTATTCACTGCTTCTAACAGAGACCTGAATTTCGCCCAGAAAGGTGTTACTGCCATAGTAGAATATCTGCGGGCACATCTGCCACTAAATGACCCTCTTACAGAACAGGGTGATGGCTTTTCCCTCCTCCTGGGTGTCCCCTCTCCTGGCCCTGCCTGATGAGTTCCTTCCAGTGCGGCGCTAGGACAGGGGGGCGGTGGGGGGCACTTGCAGACGTCCTCCCTGCGGGCGGCATTGATTCAGCATTAACATCAGCCAAACAAACCCACAGAGGCACAGCCTCCCTTCTTTGTATTCGGCTGTACTTACGGATGGCGATCCCTTGGGCCAGGCCCACCATGTCTTGGAGGATTCAGGGGTAGGAGGAGTGGAACATGGCTCACCCTGGAATTTCCTCTCTCTGTGACTCTTGCCTGTAGTGGGAGAAAGAGCTACTCTGCTCTGTTCTGCAAACAGGACCCTTTCAGTTATTCCTCGTCCGGTTCATATAAACGGAGACTTTTGCAAGCCCGGGTTGATCCGCGTCTGGTCTGGTGCTAATCCCCAGGACTCTTTGCCTTCCCGGCAGTGGTCTGAGTGGGGTTAATGAGTCAGTGCTGAGAAAGAGCATCTATGCCCCGAACGAGAAGTATCGCCTCCTTGTGCGGAAAGTCCGCAAACAAGGAACGGTTAGCCACGGCGCTGTGCCCCTTCCCTTCTGTGAGGGCTCCTTTTGTTCTGAGTAAGTTATGAGGGCTCTGATCGCCTCTTGCAGAAGCTGAAATCGGGCAATATATTCATTTCAGTGATGTCCCACCATCAAAATACCCTGGTCTTTGCTGCGCACCGTCCTCACGCCTCTAAGCGCGAAAGGAACTTCTTTGATTTTCTCATATTTGCACGCAGCAGGGCTTCCTGGGTGGGAGGGACCAGGAAGTGCCCCCGCCCCGCAGGAGACCGACGACGCTGTAGGCCGAGGTGGGCCAGAGCGGAAACACGTGGGGCTGCTGCACGTGCTTTTAGAACTTTGTTTAGAATCTTAAGAAGTTTGCGCTTTTCTGAAACATTTTAGGCTTTGGCATACCCTTTCGTTTACCACTTTGTTCCGGGGGAGCATGTTTATTTATTGAAGAAGTCTGCTTATTTTCAGAGTTTAATAAGGTTGGAAGCACATGATGAGTTGGCCGGCTACCTCAGCATGGCGGGGGGCCGTGCGAAGGCCTCGTGAGCTCTGACGTTGCCCACGTCTCCCTACTTGGTCTCAGACAACTCACTCTGCCTTCCTGGCTCTCTTCTGTGGTCTGGAGAATTAAAAAAAAAAAAAAGGATTGTGTAGAGTCCTAGATAGAGCTTAATGAATAAGTTTTGAGTTAGGATGTCCTATTTTAAAATTTAGTAGAAATAGGATGAGCTTCCTATGTTCTTCTAGATGATTCTATGCAAATTAGTTGTTTTTGTAATTTTGGTGGCAGTTGAAGTTTGTGAGTCACAAGAGGCAGCTGGCTGGGGGTATGTACCACCACCATCCCACTCTTCCCCTCCTTTCCGGAAGGGAGAAGGAAGGGAAACTTTCCATGGGTTTAGTTTGTCCACCAAAGCAGGGATGCGTCACCCAACACATCATTTTAAGTCCATACTGCTCTAGCCCAGGGCTTCTCAGCCTTGGTCCGTTGATGTTTGGGGGCTGGATAATTCTCATTGTGTGCAGGTGAGATCATCAGTATCCCAGGCCTCTACCCACCAGACGCCAGTAGCACCAACCCTTAAGGTGCAACAACCAAAAAGATCTCCAGGTTTTACCAAATGTCCTCTTGGTGGTGGTGGTGTTGGGGTGGGGGGCCGTTCCCTTCTGTAGCCCCCAGTGGAACCACCAGGCTAGGCGTGCTCTTCCTTGGAAGGCCAGGGACAGAGGGGGGCCTTGCCCTTTGATGGTTTATTGTGATACTTTTCTTTGAAGCTTTTGGTTTAAAACTATGTGTGGAAAGATGAAGAGGAAGTACGGTGTGGCTAAAAAGTGTTCAGGAGATTGGCAAGCACTAGCAGACAAAATTGGTATTTCAAAAACAGTTTTCACTTGGCTTTATTTTTTTTTTTTTTTACCAGAAGAACAAGGGTATCAGCTAGAGGTCATTCTGCTAGTGATCAATACACTCTTCTGCCTCACCTGCCCCGGTTTCCCAGTTCATAATGTGCCTAGTTAAAATCTTCCAAGGAAACGAGTAGAGAAGGGGCTCCGGGGCCCAGGAGTTCTCCCTAGCGGAATTTGCTGACCGGGATGGGTACTGAGTTTACAATCCCCAGTTCCAGTGAGCTCCATGGGCTCAACCCAGAGAGTTTTTCTACTGCAGGTGCAGGAAGAGGGAAGTTTTCTCCCCACCTGGTGGGGCCAGCCAGGGGATCTCTGGAGGCCAGCCTGGTGGAGGGTGATGAAGGGGTGGGTGAGCCCCAGGAGTCATTCTTGGGGCAAATGCGGGAGGACAGGTAGGAGATGGGTGTTTTCTTTCAGGGTTTTAGATGATGACAGGTTCGAAGCTGGTGCTACTGTGTAAATAGCAAAGGAGAGGAACACACTGGTCTTTTTCTCTCTGGACCCTCAGGGTCAAGACTGGGCATGCGAGTGACTTAATAAACGTTTGAGTGAATGGAAGAGACCTTGGAGCTGACTGGAACTGGGGATTGTAAACTCAGTACCCATCCGGGTCAGCGAGGTCGGCTCAGGTGTGAGGGGCGGGGTGTGACAACGGTGGGGACAAGGACAGTGGCCGCTGCCCTTCCCATGTCCTCCATAGAGGACGCGTGTTGGATATTCAGGACATGCCAGGTGCTCTGCTAAGTGCTTCGCGTGTGTTCCATTTTCGCCAAACCATTCAAGCAACGAGAAACACAGAGTGTGTGAAGCAAGCCCTGGAAGACAGGCTTCTCTCACTTGGCCGTTTATTGTCACACTCTGCACCTTTCTGCACTTCTGTCTTCCTCGAGGACCTAACGTTCCCCCCACGCAACGGGACGCCCTCCCTTCTGCCCCACTTCCCCTTGTTCCTGGAGTCGTTTGCAGGCTTCCCCTCCTGGCTCCTCTCTGCCTGGCAGGCTCTCCCCCGTCATCGCGCTTTCTCACGGTGCTCCCCCTCTGTGAACGAGCCCCTTCTGCGCCCCGGCCCCCCAGCAACTCCGGGGAGACCAGGCCAACGTGAATGTTATATCCCTGGGAAGCACTGAAATTTTGGATGTCAAATGTTACAGCAATTTATTTTTTGTCGTTTGTTCAAGTAGTTTAGAGACGCTTTGGCAAACAAAACCAGCATGTTGCGACGATCGTGGGGCTTTTCCTTGCTTGTAAGAGACATTTAGTAAGTCTTAGGAAATCTGGAAGGATTATTTTCACCTATCAAAATACCATGCACAAAGCAGTGCTTTTATAACTTGAGAATGTCCCAAGTCCTTAGGACAATCTTAATGTTCTTAATATATGGAAACAAGGCCTTTCTCAGTAAAAGAAGTGGAATAGGAAATGTAAGCCACACTTCTTGGAATAGCCAAGTGCCTTCTTGGAGGGGAACGTGAACACCCGCTCAAGGCTGCGGGAGGCGCGTATCTGGAACGAATATTCTCTCATTCGACTTTGGCGACTGTTTTCCATCTTTCTTCAGGAGAACCCATAAGCAGTGAGCACTTTCACCGAGCGGTCAATGTGAATGATGAAGATTTGCTGGTTCGAATACTTCAAGGAGGGTGAGAGAACTCTGCCTTAAAATTAAAAAGTTTTTAATGCCCAGCAAATACATAGAATTGCACTTAACTTTATTTCCCCTCCATTTTCCATACCTTTGAAATTGCTCCAAAATAGATCTCCAGTGACTGGTGGGAGTTCAGCAGAGTCAATAAAGATGACCTCTGAGCCCCATGTAAATGCTAGATTTTGTAAATATCTAATGAAAATTGAAAATGAAAATGAGAAGTCTGGGTATCTGCTTTTCTTCCCAGAAATAATTCCTGACTCTTGCTTATATGCCATAGGCAAATTTCACCCCTAAGTGCCCACATCTACCTAGGGAATCATTAAATCTGCTGTTTCTGATTCAAGAAGTCGGTAAAACACCAGAAGAAAAGTAGCAAATACATTTGCAGCCATGGGATATTTGATAATGAAAGGTGAACAATGTTACATAGATTCTTTTTGAATCCGTAGTTTTGAGGACCTTAGAAGACCAGTCATTTTGCAAACAGGGCCCTTAAGTTGGAGGAGAGAAGGACCCCACAAAAAACCAAGGCTTCTGAGCTGGTATTGAAGAGCTCTGCTTTGTTCCTCCAGTAGCCTCCAGGGAGAAATGCAGGCCTCCCCCAGCCCAGACTCTTGGTGGAGCGGAGTGTGGGAGTGCCGGCACCCCTCTGTTCTAGAAGGCGGTGGTGCCCGTCCCAGTGTTTCCACTGCTTACATGGTGGTTTTGAGTTGAACGGAGAGCTGGTTTTAAGCGAAACTAGAGCAATTTCCCTTCCTGTGAATTCGAATCCTTGAAAAATATTAGGCAGGGTGGTTTAAGACAACAGAAACTTAATGGCCCAGAAGAAATGGGAATTTTTGGGGAGAATAAATTGTTTTAGTCACCTGTGTCCTGCAAGAGACCTCCGCTGTGACTGCGGAGAGCCACGCGGAGCATCTTAATCTCTTTTTTCTGTGTTTTTCCCCCAAGAAATGTTAAGGTTGATGTTCCCAATAAGTTTGGCTTTACTGCTCTGATGGTCGCTGCCCAGAAAGGTTATACCAGGTAGGCTTCCTCCTCTCATATCTCTGAGTGGCTGAACTTTTCCCTTCTCCCAAAGGCTCCGGTCAGAACATGGATGGGAGGGAAAAAGGTGTGGGCAGGAGTCCCCTTCTTCTTGCTTCCCAAAACTCTACCACGTGTGGGCTGCCCCCAAACTCGGCTGTTTGCAGCCTGAAGTTCTATACCACACAGGAGAGAATGTAAACGTGCAGAATCCTATGGTGAGGAAGAGAGGTAGCCACTAAATTCTATTTTACAGTATATTTTATATGTCCCAGAAAACTGGTTATTGGAATAGGAGTGTCTTTAAAAAAAGAAAGAGGGAAGGATATTAATTCTGGAAAACAAACTTCCCCAAGAGGTTGCTAAGATAATTTTCCCCGATACACTCTATTATCTCTATGCCACACAGAGGCATACGCACTAGTGGCTTATTTTATGACCATATTTATATTTAACTACTAAAGTACCATTTTGGAAAAAAGACCTATATTTTATTAAATACTGCCATCTGAAAATATATTTAAAATGGCCACTAAAGTGACAGCAAATTAGCTTGACAATACAATGTGTTTCATGTGATATAATTTGTTTCCAATGAATAATTCATGTGAGGAAGAAGCCCTCCCGCCAACCTTTTTTTTTTGGCGTTGAAGAGGTAGTTTTCTGGTTTAATAATGTCCTTTGAAGCCAGCCGGCCTCTGAAGGTAGAAAAGGAAGTGTGGAGATGTGTCTGAAATGTACTGCTGTGTGCGCCCGCATTACCGTGGGTTCCTACCCATCAAAGCTGCGTCTCCAGTGACCTTCCGATTTGTCTCCTGCAGGCTTGTGAAAATTCTCGTTTCTAATGGCACAGACGTGAATCTGAAGAACGGAAGTGGCAAGGACAGGTGGGTGGTGGGATATGCCCCGAAACGTCCCCCTACTTCGGTTACCAGGTTTGTGCCCAGACGCTTTTTGATTTAACCCAAATATTTGCAGCAGCTTCCTTTGCCAGGGCTGTATCCCAAAGGAAAGAGGTCGATGAACAAAGCCTGGCTTATTCGTTCGTTCTCATATTCCTTCCCGCGTCGGAATGAAGTGGGCTATACCTTGTGCAGCCGCCACTTGCCCTCGCTCAGCGCCCGGCACATGCTAAGCGCTCAGTGACTGGTAGCCGTGATGGTAGCCATCGCCAGGGCCGTGCTGGGCATTTGGCTGTGCCTGTGACACTTGGGGCCCCCTCCAGGGATCTCCTTACACTTTGCCTTACTCTCTAACCAAGCCTCTTAGGGGTTCCCAAAGAAGCACAAAGCAGTAATGATGAAAGCTGCGGCCCAAGAACTTCCCGTGGTGGAGGCGTGGAGCGCCACATGGGAGAAACCGACAGAAAGAGCATGATACTTGGAAACTCTATTCAGACAGATGAAAGAATGCTCTACAAAGACTTAAAAATGATCAGTATTCTAGTAAAAAACCCTATACAATAAAATGGACTAATTTCTTATAAATCTAAGGAAAAAAAATCAATTTAGAAATAATACATGGCCACGGTTATAGAGAAAATCTTTTGGAAGTTTAGGAAGAAAAACATAGAATTTTGGAAGGGTACCTAATAGTGCCTAATAGTGGTGATAGCAGAAACCTAAACATAGAAAGTGGTACACTGCGTCTACACCAGTACATGTGATAATTTCACTGAAATTATCTTTTCGATGGTACATTTTCTGGGAAAATGTAAATCCCCAAAACCAGCCCAAGACACAGAAAATCTGAAACAACCAATATCCGTGCAAGCACAACCAATATCTGTGCAAGCAGTTAGAAAACTTAGGAAGGGATTATGAAACAGACTCGTGGCAGGACTGTTGTGCCCATGTGCTTGGGAGGAGTGTAGGTAAAGACTATAGATAACTTACTTAGCAGAGGGGTAGTTGAACCATCACCAAGCATAACCTTACTGCTGAAGTCTGATCGAGAAAGAAAGCTCTTCGAATGTTCTTATGTGTGCAGATAGTTACGTCCCTTCCATCCTAACTCAGGGGGTCATGCAGGATGTAAGGATGTCTAGAGTAGGACATTTCTCAATGCAGTAGACCAAAGGTGAAAACCTATATATGTGCAGAGGCATAACAGAAATTTGGTATAACTGCACACCTTTCACTAGTTAAAATATCTTTACTCTTTTAAAGTGCAGGATGCTTTCAGTCCTGGGGACAGCCTCTGGGGATAGGAGCACCAGCCTGTGGTGATGGAGGGAGTCCTTTGATTGCATCATAAAAGCTTAGTTATCATCTCAGACCACCAGCCGTCATTCCTAGTGTTGACAGATGGCTTTGAAAAGTTAGTAATGAAACCTGTAGGAGTAGGTGAGAGCCATATAGCTCGATGTCAAATCCAGACCCTGTGGTCAGGTCGTATGACCTTGGGCAGTCACTTAACCTCTGTGTGCTTTATCTACGCGGTAAGGATGATAGAAGTCCTTACAGAATTGTGAGTGTTTAACAAGTCACTACAAGAAAAGTGAGTAAAACCAGTGCCTGGCATGTTTTCTTGTTTTGTCACTTCATGACTGGTATTTTGAAAGATTTTTTTTTTTTATTCGACAGACAGAGATCACAAGTAGGCAGAGAGGCAGGCAGAGAGAGAGAGAGGAGGAAGCAGGCTCCCTGCCGAGCAGAGAGCCTGAGATCATGACCTGAGCCGAAGGCAGAGGCTTTACCCACTGAGCCACCCAGGTGCCCCGTGACTGGTATTTCGGAGTGCTGGTCAGCCTGGTGAGAGATGAAATGTATGAGGCCTGGCTCCTTTCTTGCAGTGTCCAAGTGAGTCAGCTTTCCAATACTCGGACTTAATAAGGAAATTTAGTAAAGTGGCCAGCTACTATTTAACAAATTTTTTTTTTCTTAAATAACAGCAGTATTCAGTTAATAAGTATATTGAGGGAAATAAAATAAATATCTAATGGAAGTGAGAAATTTGTATTAAAAAATCCTATAAAAATGAGATTAGAAGGTTTAAAAGAATGGCATATGCCATACCTATATCATATGCCAGAATGGCAAGATCGAAGACTGCAAAATTTTCAGTTTTTCCTAAATGAATATATAGACCAGCATAGCCTCAAATGGAATTATTCTTGGGAGGCTGTCAAAATGATTTTGTGATTTACCTGGAAGAACCAAGGGATGACACCATCTATTAACTTTGTTGAAGAGAAATGTGGAAAGACTTTTGACAGTCATTAAAATGCCTTATAAAGTTTTAGTAATTAATGTAGTATGAGACCAGTACAAATAATTGAAAAAAAAATCTATGGAATGAACTAGAAATAGTTCTCCATATACGTCAGAACATAGTACGCGACGATGGGAGCAACACAAACTAATAAGTATTGGAAGGAAAAAAAAGTTAAGTTCTGGGCTTGTATGGCATGCATCAAAATAAATTCTGGATGAATTAAGAATTAAATAGAAAAGACAGAACCAGAGAAACCACAGCATATGTCTGTCTGGTCTTCTAACAAGAAAGGCAGAATCACTGAAATAAATCACTAAGGAGAAGATTAAAAGTACATAACACGTTTTTAAAAATTAATTATGAAGTAAAGGGTAGCCTGGGGAGAGATTTGCAAATATATTATAGATAAATGACTGGCGTATTTAATGTGGGGGTGGGTGCGTGTACCCTCCCCACAAGATACAGAGTAGAAATGAGCAGGTTACATGAAGACAATTCATAGCAGAATAAATTAAAAAGTTAATATGCAAAATGCCAGTAATACTTACTGTCCTATTGTGAATTAAAAGAGGATAGTAGCGTTGGTATAGTGAGTAACAGGGACCCTTACTGGTGCAGTCGATACAATTGTAAATGGACATAAAGGCTCTGGAAAGCAATGCATCTAACGGGAGCCTCACGTTTGCCCTAAGCATTTGGCAGTCTGCATGGGAAGAAAGCACCACAAAGCCTGGCCGGCGAAGGGCTGCGTTTGCTCTTTTCTGGGAGCCTCCGAGACCTGCAGGCCTCGTAAGGATCCAGAGATGCAGTTCCAGAGATGCGGGCCTCCGCTTCCACTCCAGGCGCCCTCAGGGCTGGGCCTCAGAGCTGGACGTCCTGTTGATCGCTCAGAGATTTTGTAGAATTTCCCTGTTGGGAAGACTTCCTTCGGTACTGCCCCCCACCGCTACCCCCCTCCACCTCTGTGTTTTGAGAAGTTCAAACATTTAGAAAAGTCGAAAGAAGAGTACGGTAAATTTCTATGTACTCGCCGCTTAGGTTTGGCCATTGTCAACATTTTGCCCTTTTTGCTTCTCTTTCTATAATTTTTTACTCGCCTTTTTCTCCTTACTTGCCCATTTCAAGGTTAATAGGCATCTGATTCCTCAATATTTCCTTCAGTATTTCAGTGTGCGGTGTGGCCGCTAATCTCTCCTTTGTAAAGATACAGTTTCCTGCTGAAATTAGCAAATAACCTATAGGGCAATCATGGTGTGAATATCCTGTTCTCTGTTAACTTTTACCCAACGATTTTAGCACCCAC
Source organism: Lutra lutra (assembly GCF_902655055.1). NCBI lineage: Eukaryota > Metazoa > Chordata > Mammalia > Carnivora > Mustelidae > Lutra > Lutra lutra. Next base: position 82,854,104 of record NC_062291.1, read on the forward strand.
TGATGGGCCTTACCCAGATCCGTTATTTAACTGGAATTGCCAAAGTGTGATTTTCTAATTCCACAATGTCGTCCGTATTGACTGGCTGGCAGGCTTCGGAGAAAAGGTCTTTCCCTCATCACTCGACAGTGGACTATATTTTCTTCTATAAAGGCAGAGTAAATGTTTTTATTTAAATACAAATATTTAGAGTATGGAATTGGCTTAATACCCATCTATAATAATGTCAAACGAGTATTTTTCTCCCCTCTGCCTTTTTTGAATATCTTCACAGACTCATGGATATTTTAAAATCCAATATTTTACTCAATTTACAGTGATTCCTTTTTAAAATTGAGATGTAATTCACACACTCCTTTAAAATTTGGCCCTTAAAGAACATATTAACGATGATGTGCCATTGTCACTGTGGTCAAATTCCAGAACATTGTCATCAGCCAGAAAGAAGCCCTGTGCTCACCGGCAGGCACTCCCAGTTTCCTCTCTCCCAGCCCCTGGAAACAGCTACCCTGTCAGTTTGTCCCCGCGGATTTGCCTGCTCTGGGCATTTACGTAAACAATCCTACAACGTGTAGCTTTTGTGTCCAGCTTCCTTTGCTTCGCGTGATGTTTTTAGGTTCCTTTATGTTGTGGCATAATATCAGTGACTCTTTCTCCTTTTTAGGGCCAAAGAACATTCCATCGTATGGGATGCCGCATTCTGTTAATCTGTACATCTGTGGGTGGACACGACATTTCATATGAAGAATTTTCATGGCTTTTCCACTCCCATTAGGATTGCTTGGTTTAAACCAGGCAGGGTAAAACAGGGACCGGAGTGTGGTGACTGTACTTAGAGCTGTTGCTGCCCCCTCCGTGTGTTGCAGTCTGATGCTCGCGTGCTACGCGGGCCACCTAGATGTTGTGAAATATCTCCGAAGACACGGCGCGTCCTGGGAGACCAGAGACCTCGGGGGCTGCACGGCTCTGCACTGGGCTGCGGACGGAGGCCACTGCAATGTCATCGACTGGATGATAAAAGACGGCTGTGAGGTACGGGATCTCCCTTCTCAACCACACGTGTCATTAAGACCTTGCGGTGCTGATCCATGGGGTTTAGGAGAAGCAGAGCCTTATGTAGATGCCTTTGATTAGCTGAACTTAGAAATGCTGCAGTAAAGCTCTCTGACTTACTTACCAGTAAGAAGGTTCCTGAAGCCCGGGAAAAGGGTCTTTATAGAGCCGATATGATAGCTGAGGCTTCACATTGTCATGGAGGTTTGTCTTATTAGGACAAAAAGAAACTGCTGAATCCAGACCTGGACCCGATGATGCTTCTGCTTATTTATGCCAGTGTCCATTAGTTCATTATCTCTTCATTCAATCTGTCCACAAAGCTTTACCGAGCACCGGCCATGTACCAGTTGCTAGCTCAGGTCCTGGAGACAGGAGACGTGGAGAACTCTTACAGCCATAGGGCTTCTTACTGCTCTTAGAATGAGACTATTTTTATTCGTGGTTTGCTTTAAAGATTAACCACTACAAAACCCTTCCCAAGAGCAAACTGACCATATCACAAACAGAGCATTTCAGCTCCTTGTGCCTTTACCTTGAAGCAGGCGTGTGGGTAACCCTTCTGGTCTTGTGTTATCAGACAGTGCAGGTTGGACGTAGTGAATAGAACCAGTGTTGTTGGGCTTCTGTAGCTGTTTGAAGATGAGTCAACAGAATTAGCTCAATTATGGTAGCGGCTGATAACTTTGGAGAACTTAAGTTCAAGGCTTGGAAGAAGTTAAATAAAAATTTCAAGGCATGGAAATAAGGAATGGTAAACAAAATGCTCTCCTAATTGAGATTGCCAGATGGTGCAGAGTATGGAGAAATTAAACTGATGACCTGGAAAATAAACTCAAATTGAGAGGAGTCATGTCTCCTGGAAGATGTTAGCAGATTTGTTCTGGCTTGTCTCTGAAGTGTGACTGAAGGAAAGCCTTGCCTTTTGCAATGTGGGGTCCCCCTAGTTGCCACTGCTGTCTGCAGAGGGCTGAAGAAAGGGCCCTTTGAAGGAAAAACCTCAGTAGCTAAGATAATTCCCTTTTATCACATTTTTTTTTTTTCTCTTTTAGAAATATGCTCGAGAAGTGGGAAGGATTAGTATGTGGGCCTCAGTGGTGGGGCGGGGTGGCACCTGCCCTGGGTGGTGATAAGAGCGTGGTTGTCTTGTTTGCTTTATGACGAACTCTGCTCATGCTTTGGTCTCAGTGGAAGTCTGTAGTTACAAATGAAGTTTGACCTTTGCTGAAAGAAGGGCAGGTCTCTGCCATGAGTATTTAAGTTCTGTAATTTTGGAAACAAACTTTCTGGGCTTCAGATACGAGCATGTTTGTTTGTAGGTAAATTCTTTTTTTTTTTTTTTTTTAAATTAAGATATCATGTATTATTTGTTTCAGGGGTACAGGTGAGTGAATCACCAGTCTTACACAATACACAGCACTCCCCATAGCACATACCCTCCCCAATGTCCATCACCCAGCCACCCCATCCCTCCTATTTCCCTCCCTTCCAGCAACCCTCAGCTTGTTTCTTGAGATTAAGAATCTCTTATCGTTTGTCTCCCTCCCCAGTCCCATCTCATTTCATTTTTCCCTCCTTTCCCCCACGGCCCCCCACCCTTGCCTCTCAAATTCCTCATATCAGGGAGATCATATGATAATTGTCTTTCTCAGATTGACTTATTTTGCTCAGCATAATACCCTCTAGTTCTATCCACGTCATTGCAAATGGCAAGATTTCATTTCTTTTGATGGCTGCATTCTATTCCATTGTATATATATACCACATCTTCTTCATTCATTCATCCGTTGATGAACATCTAGGTTCTTTCCAGAGTTTGGCTCTGGTGGACATTGCTGCTATAAACATTTGGGTGCACGTGCCCCTTCGGATCACTACATTTGTATCTTTGGGGTAAATACCCAGTAGTGCGATTGCTGGGTCATAGGGTAACTCTATTTCCAACTTTCTGAGGAACCTCCATGCTGTTTTCCAGAGTAGCTGCACCAGCTTGCGTTCTGTTTGTGGATAAATTTTATCTTAGTTACCACTAAAGATTTCTGTGAGGTCGGTTGGTGGCATACCATGGATGTCAACAGGAGTGCCTCCGTGTTCTCGGCAGAGGGGCCGCCCCGTGTTTGGGTGACGGTAGGAGGGGTCTGGGAGCCAAGCAGGGCACTGTGGCCACCATTCGAGAGTATCACGATTTCCTACTGACAGTGACTGACTGGTGTGGGGAACCGTCTCTATGTTTAACGAGCCACGTGACCTTAGGAAAGGCGTTTGACTTCTCGGAGATTTGGTTTCATCACCGGTAGACCAACAATCAAAGCACCTACCCCATTTAACCCTCAGACCCGAAAGAGAAAATGGGGGTGAAAGTTCACAGAAGACCGCATAAAGCACCCCATAAAACAAGGCGATGATTTTATTATTTAAACACAACGGAGTCTGCTGCTCCGAGCTTATTTGTTATTTGCATGAGAAAGAGCTGCAAATGCTGATGATGTTCAGGGGATAATCTCCTCCGTACAAATAACCTGACCTGTCCCAGGGACTTTGTGGCAGTCCCTAGTTTGTTCCTGCATTCTGGTGTTTTACTGACATGTTTGAGTAATACTCCTATAACAGAATTAGGGGCGCGCGTGTGTGTATATATGTGTGTGCGCGCGCAGGCGCACACACCTATCGCCTTCGGTATCATTCTTCAGGGATCGGTGAGGTCTTTCTTGGAGCGGGGCGGGGCGGGAGGCAACGCTCACATATTCTTATTCTAGAATATGGCTTTTACATGACCTTGAGAGCTCCCAATCCCTGGATTACTGGGAAGTGGCCATCTTATTACTAGTCAGATTGAGTTTGGAGAAGGTACTAGGTTGGCCAACTCTCAGATTGGAATTTATGTTGTAAATCTGGATGCTTAGTGTTGATTCCACCTGTAGTTCTCCTGCTTAAAGTTAATCCATGTTGCTAAGTGTAAGGGTGTGTGTATATGTTATTGTCTTGTTCCAGAAAGGAGTTAAAGCTGCTTACAGAGACACTAATAAGGAAACAAAATAAACTTAAAAAAAAAAAAAAAGGTGATGAAAGTTAGTCGAGAAAATAAGATCTTTAAAAGAAGACTTTATTTATTTGAGAGAGAGTGCACCCACAACAGCCGTGGGGAAGGGGGGCTGAGCAGGGAGCTGGAGGTAGGGCTTAATCGGCTTAATCGCAGGACCCCCAAGATCATGACCTGAGCAGCTTAACCCACTGAGCCCCCCAGGAGCTCCCATCTTTCAACCCTTTGAACAAAATGTAGGTGATGAAGTTGACGGCAGGATGTCCTGGGCCTCTCAGCCCCTGTAAAGTCCTAACAGCTTCTCACCGCACGTGAACGTTAGCTCTGTTCCCTCGAGCCTTCCCAAGTCTCATCCCTTATGGGCTATCCAGCTCAGGGGCATTTGGGCAAGGAAACGTTCCTTTATAAGTTTCTGATGGATATTTTTAAGGAAAAAGACACTGGACTAAGAGCAGCTCTTCCTCTGGCATAAAGGTAGATGCTGTGGACACAGGCTCAGGATGGACCCCCCTCATGAGAGTTTCTGCAGTCTCGGGAAACCAGAGCGTCGCGTCTGTACTGATTGAAGCTGGAGCGGACGTGAACATGAGAGATAAAGATGGAAAGACCCCGCTCATGGTATGCCTCTCTTCAGAACACAGCCTGGCTTTGCGGGATTAAGGTCAGAGCTGCTTCTAGAATTAGGTGATTCTTGTGAATTCAGCTCTGTATGAGCCCTGGGTTTTCGCTGTCTGTATATTCCCCACTAGCCTGTTAATAAAGGCATGATAATGTCACTGCAATATTTTTGTTCTTTTTACAACTGTTTCTTTAAGGATTACTGGCCCCAGTCCCCTGGGCCATTGTAGCAGCCTAAACGATCTGTTCCAACAAAGAACACGCTGCTTTCTTGTGCTGGTCTGGGCTAGCTTTTCTCCTGTCCTTGCAGCGCGGGGGAAGGCGACTCGGCTCCGGTTTCCTTGCACTCAGCGTCGCAGCAGAGCGAGAGCACACGTCTGTCGTGTGAAGTTACAGCGGCCCTGGCTGGCTCTGCCTTCTTGAGAAAGCCTCTGGCTGATTTCCCCAGGCCTGCCACGCATGGGGTCCACCCTGGCTGCCAGCCTCCTCCTCTGTGGGAAGCGCAGACTCGCTCACACCCCACTGTCATTGGTTTTTTAGGTGGCCGTGTTAAATAATCACGAGGAGTTAGTTCAGTTACTTCTCAACAAAGGGGCAGATGCAAGTGTGAAAAATGAGGTAAGGAACTCAATCTTTATCTAAAGCCTTTCCCCAGAGAAGAAAGAAAGAAAAAAAAAATATATATATATAGAGAGAGAGAGAATATTGTATTGCATATAATTGTATATAATTGTATGTAATTGTATTTTTATATACATATAATTTTTGTTTTCCCTTTCAGTTCGGCAAAGGTGTCCTAGAAATGGCCAGAGTTTTTGACAGACAGGTTGGGGTGTTCTTTCTGATTCTCTAGGCTAACTTTGTGGTACTTTAAAGAACCGCAAACCTGGGATGACGTTCACCTGTTTTTGTTTATCCAGAACGTGGTCTCCTTATTAGAAGAAAGGAAAAGAACCCAAATGACCAAGAAGTAGTCTGTCTGCTGACCGGGGCGGCGCTACTGATTTCGAAAGCCCAAGCGAAACACGGTCAAAACGCAGCCGTTGAGCTAGGGACTAAATCCCGCATCTTTGGGGGCCATACATTTGCTTATTTATTTAGTTGAAGATTCGGTGACTTTTGTAATGTACAACTGTTCCCACTTTGAAATACATTTTTTTTTTTTTTTAACCTAAGCACGTGTGCCTGTGGTGTCATCCTTGGGCGTCTGCCGCGTGGGGATGTTTTCTTGCCCTTGTGCCTTTTGCAGTTAGACACGAAACCAAATATTTATGTATTGGAGCTGCACAGACACGGGTCCCCCGCTTCCCGCTCCTGCCCCCCCCCACCCCGAGCTGTCCTCCGAGCCCGTCCAGGACCTTGTGGGAATTCTTCCCCTCATGTGTTCTCAATTACAACCTCTGCTCTCGACTTCAGGCCTTCCAGGCCGGTGTTCCCTTCTGGAGGGATGCTCCTGGAAGCCCAGGAGGCCTCGTGAAAAGGTTTCTCCTCAGCTGTTGGCCTCACATCAAAGTGAAAAACAAAACAAACAAAGTATTTCAAGACTCTGATTCCGCTCTGTTAGAGGAGTCTGGTGGAGGGTCAGTCTTTCTAGAACAGACCTGAGAATGTGTTTGCATATCCTTATGACAAAGGAAGACCCAGCCTGCTGGCACGCTGACGACTGTGCCAAAGAGAAGTATATTACATTAGCCTGCAGAGCAGAAGGGGTTTTGACAGTGGGCACGCGGTCGGAAGGCAAGCCGGCATTAACCACAGCGAGGGCTGCCGGTTGGGAGCTTAGACACACGTGTGCGGGAGCTTGAACTCGGCAGACACACGTGAACGTGAGCCAAGTGAGCCAGCAGACCATATGCCTCCTGTGTCTCCAGAGACAAGTGGGTTAACTCAGCCCCAGGAGAAGACTGGCCACAAAGGTCTGCACCAGAGTGGAATTTTCTCTGCCAGAAAAGCCCGATTAAAAGGTAATTAAAGCTCCAAAGCTCTGGGGGGCTGGGCACAAAGTGCAGTTGATTTTATTGATGTTGGCAATTCTCAGCTTTATTCCATACAGTTTCTAGAATGTCCAGCTCCGGAATTGGATCTGTGAGTCGTAGATCGTCCTCTCTTTACACATTTCATATGGGTTTTACCTTTTCTGCAAATACATATTCCTTTATTTCTGCTCTAATCTTATTTCCCTTCTTGCGTGTGGGGTTGGCTTAATTTGTTGTTGATTCTCCAGTTCTTTAAGGTGTAAAGAGAGCTGGTGTATTCTGGATTTTTCAATTTTTTTGAGAGCGGCTTGGATGGCTGTGTTTCCCCCTTAGAGCCATCTTTGCCGTATCCCATAGGTTTTGGACTGAAGTGTCTTCATTCTCGGTTTCCATGAATTGTTTGTAAGTTTCTTCTTTGATTTCCTGGTTGATCCAAACATTCTTAAGCATATTCCTTTAAACTTGCTAGATTAAATTTTTAAAATCTCTCTCAAAATCAGAGCGTAGTCATTACTTCCCACGGTCCTTCCCCCTCCCCCCACGATCGATGTGGACCTTCACCTTCATTTCATGTCTCGGTCTGTTATAGATCCCATTCACAAGCCCCATCTGTGGCAGGAGTACACGTCCCTTCTTGTCGACAAAATCCAGGCGATGTCGTCCCATCCTCCTGATGGGAGCCTTGGCCATACAGTGGGGTGACTTTGGTCAATGAAATGGTAATGAAAATGGCTCCTGCCCCTCTGAGCGGAAGCTTTAAGAATCCCCACGTGTCTCTTCCTTCTGTCACAAGACCAGCCGTGACTCAGGTGGAGGCGCTCCCTCAGCCCGGGGCCCCGCGGAAATGCCAGAGATCACCCGCAGATGGGTGACTCAAGAGAAACAATCCTCTTGTGGGGTAAGCCACTGAAATTTTTTTTTTTAAAAGATTTTATTTATTTGACAGAGATCACAAGTAGGCAGAAAGGCAGGCAGAGAGAGGAGGGGAAGCAGGCTGCCCGCGGAGCAGAGAGCCCGATGAGGACCTCGATCCTAGGACCCTGAGATCATGACCTGAGCCGAAGGCAGAGGTTTCAACCCACTGAGCCACCCAGGCGCCCCACAAACCGCTGGAATTTAAGAGTGGTTTGCTGTTGCAGTCAAGGTAGCCAACTGTGAGCGCTGATGAGGTCTTGTGATAGGTTTGTGAGTTTAATTTTCCACAAATGACATTCGCATCTCTGGAGTCCTGTGGTTTCCAGCATATTTAAAAACTCAGGAATAGGTGCTGAATCTTCTCAAATGTCTTTTCAGTGTCTCTGGTAATCCTAATATGACCTATTTCCTGAAAACCTGTCGATGTGGTGACTTGAATGAGTAGATTTTAAAGTATTGAACCATTCTTAGAGTCCTGAGACATCTCCCTGGGTCACAGGGCCGCGCGGAGTCTGTATGTTCAGATGCTTTGTGTGTGTTCTTTCCCTCATCTTTTCCTTAGTGAGATCAGTGATTTGACTCGTGTTTTAATTTTCCCAAAGATGCAACCCATGGTCTGTTGTACTGTTTGGAACCGCAGTTTTACTTCGTGGCTTTATATGTCGTTTCATAGATAGTTCTGTGTATACAGAACCTTTTCAGAGGCACTTTGAAAGAAGGCACATTCTGTATGTTTGAAGTATCTCCATCGGATCCATTTTGATTATGTTAATTTTCTTTATTATGTTTATTTAGCTGGCATATATTATGCTCTTAACTGGGGTCTTCTAGGTACTTATTTTTTGCCTACTTGTTTTGACATGGGTATAAGGTGTTAAGAACAAAGACCTTTGGTTACCATTCTATATATCTATTTTTCTTTGTATTTTCTGTAGTTCTTTATGAAGTTGGGTTCTGCTTTTCAAAAATCTATGAATTTCCACTACACTCAGATTTTCATTCTGGAGAAACCTGATATCCATGTTTTTACTCCCACATGCTTGCTTTTATGAATTTCTCTCTTTTGTAAATAAGGTGGGTTTTCAAAAAGATTGGTTTGGATAGGTTATACATTTACATTATTCAAGACAAGTCTCCAGTCCCCCTCCCCAACCCTTGACCCCCACTCTTGCGTATCTGAAAAGGAGTCTTCTTTCTTGTACTGTCATCTGACTGGTAGCACCTGCCCCTGACCACCACTCTCTTTAGTTTCTTACGGACTGTTCCAGATCATCTTTGTGCCTCTGTAAATGGGGGAAAATACAGAGAAGGAGTTTCCCCATTTTTGTGACCTCGTCAGTAATGAACAAGACACATCTTTATGTTTATCTGGGTACCATTTATTGGGTATAATATTCTTAACAATGGCTTTCTCTACAGAAACAGGTGGTTACCTGTAGAACCCCAATATGAGAAATGTGTACAAAAGCAACAGACTGTAACGTAAAAGGAATGTGAAAAAAAAAAACAAAACAACTTAGCAAATGGAAGCTTTATAAATGGACAAAGCACAATGAACTTAAGGAACCGGTCTGTTTCGTAGCTGTAAGTGTACTGTGCTAAGTGGCTTGCAGCCAAGTGTTCAAGATGTTTTACTTAACAGTTGCCGTACACGCTCAAACCATGGGTCTTCCCCACAACCTCCCAACTCGACCTGAGAGAAGGCAAAACAGACCAATTAGCTCTGCCCTTCCTCGTCCTGCCTTGGACTCTTAGAGGATTTTCTGTCTTTCCAATTTGATACTTTTTGTTTTTCTTATCAGTGTTTGCTTATAGACCACGGACATACATGTCATTCTACTTCTTTGTGAAACTAAAAAGATCACAAGCTATTTACCATTTTGTCTGGATTTAAACTGCACTTAAATTGACGACTGAATATATTATTTTCTGGAAGGAGACTCCTGGGGGGAGCATACGACATGTCTTTTGTAGATGATGTGGAAAATCAGGATGGGTTCCAGAATATTCAACCTGGAAGAGCGGAATCCCACTGAGAATCCCTTTCACTGTGTGGTAAATCTCTGGGCTATCGCTACCCGTTATTGAATGTTGTAACAATTTCATATGCAGTGTTTTGTCTCCTAGTTTTTCTCCTATAAAACAGGCTCTCAGGGCCGGACTTGTCAGCTGCCACTGCTGTCCCAGGAGCAGAGAGGGGATTTCCATCCGCGTGCAGGTAGATACAAATGGCTTCTAGAAGCATCCTCACTGCACAGAAACGGATCTTAGCCTGGGGCTCACTGATCTTTCTTAGTGTGTCACTTGTATCATTATCGGAGTTTCCAAAAATGTTTTAAGGGAATAGATGTGAACAGAACTGTAGAGTGAGTCAAGGGAATTGTGCCATCACGGGTAAATTGTGCCATCGTGGGTAAACTGATCTTCTAGGGTTGGGGATGTGCCTGTGCAAGGGACGATGCTGGATTCGAAGCTGGGGCACCGCTGGTGGGCTTCCTCCAAGCCGCCACTCTGGAGAAGAGTGGGCTTTGGGCGTCCAGCGGCTGGGCTGGGGGGAGGGTAGCGACACGCCGCCACAGCCCACACCCACTTGGGTTGACCTACAGTAGCCCTAAAGGCAGAGACTTGTCACATGGCAGGGACATCGGCACTGGGTTTGCTGTGGAAAAGCAACTGGGCTCTGGGTGATAAGAGGCAAACGGATGTATTAGCCTCTGCTGTGTCCAGATGTGTATACGGGCCTGTTCCTGAGTCGTGGTGGGGGGATGGGTGACTGTAGCAGCCTGGGGCAGCCTCTGGGGTGGTTGGGAGGGAAAAGATGGCAGGTGCAGTGTCGCCCACCAGCCAGCCATAGTGTATGAAGTCAGACCTAGGGGTCAGCATGGCACCGTGAGACTCCTGGAGAGGGCTGGTGCCCTGTTTATGTGGGTCACTTGTGGCTACCCGGGGTCCTACTGACAGCAGAGAGGAGAGGGCTCCAGAGCGAGTCTGCCCTGGGCCTGCTGCTTCCAGAACACCGAAGGGAACCCTCCCTTGCAGAAGTTTTCAATGGAATCAGCCTCATGAGGAAAGCCCGCCCAGGGGTCAGGTTGCGTGAGAAAGATCCAGTCCAGCGGCCCAGGGATCTTGCCCTTTTAGTTATTAGGGTTGCATTGGCTCAGAATGCTTAGTAAACATCAACTGAGATGGCAGGAAGGCGCTCGGGCATTCTAACCCGCCCAGCACCAGGCTCTCTGCAGCACCGGGGAGATCACAGTTTTTGCTGTTTTTCTTTGAGGGGATGCAGTGATGGCGTTGTACTGATTTGCCAGAGAACAATGGCCTGTGGTTTCAGCCTGAGAATTCATAATAAAGTTAAGAAGGCATAAAAATGTCCCCTCTGAGACCAGTCAGGAGTATTTATGCTCATGTAGTTTAATTTGTTGCTTTTGTGGTTTCTGTGATGTCATCCCACATGTGTAAGCTGGAAAATTCACACTGGGAAGTGTAACCTCTGTATGCATATTTGGACAATGGAAAATGTTATGCATTGTTTCTCTTGGTTGCTACACATCTGATTCCATGTGTCAGGGAAACAAACTGTTACCAAAAAATTCAGGAGATAAACTTTTAAAGAGAATGCCTGGAAGATTAGCCCTATAGTCTCCGGTAAGTGGGGTCATGTAAGCTACAATGATAACAAGACAGGGCAAGGAAAGTGACAACCCTCAGAGCCTGCTTTGGGCCTAGGCACGTTAAATTTCTCAGCGATGGCCTTATAAACTCAAATCAACCCTTATTCATGCCTATAAAACATTTAAAATATTAAAAATAGACTGCCATGGAAATAAAAGCATTGATTTTTTTGTTTCGACCATCTATAAGGATATAAAAAGGGAGAGGTACACCTCCCCACTGCTTCCCCCCACCCCCTTAAAAAAAAATCCCTGGCTGTGGTTTTTTTCTTTAGTTGTATTAAAATGGAACGTATGCTAAAATGCTTCAGTTGATAGATTCTGTATCTTGGAAGTATTGTTCCTTTAATATCTATATTTGTCAAGGGATGTTAGGTTTAAACATGTTCGCACTCAATAATAACTCGCACGGCTCTATGAACGCAATTTGGGCTGTAGAGCGAGGACTGTGTCATCAGCTGCTGCCCGTAAATGACCACTGATGACACGTGTCATCAGAAGGTCACAGCGTTACCCTTTTTTAATACCAATCTATTCCTGGTTGTCTGAAATGGAAGCACAGGAATTCTAGCTAAGGACAGACAAAAAAAAGACAAAATTCACATCTTCTTCCTGATAATAGGAGGAGGGGCAGAACGACAGATCTAAGAATCCGGGCATCTGTAAAGACAATACCCACATAACGCACCATGAAAATTCTGTAAACTTTTCAACAGCATGTGTTTTGGCCTTGATACAGTTACCAAATGTACTATCAATTACAGTAATTCCGTAGATATTCATCAGCAGTAATACTTTCTAATATGGCTTTGCCTTTTTAAGAAAATAATTGTATGATACACAGACACACTCTATAGGGGTTGGAATGTATCAGATCTGGGCTCCCTTTTGTGTGTTTGTGACACGGATTTGTTTAGTTTATCCGTGATCATGAGTACTATGTTGCCTGGATACAGTGGGGAACAAGGGGCAAGTTAAATGCGGTCTTGTTTTCCGGAAGGCAAGCTGATTCTTGGTATATTCCTGGTCTCTGTGCTTCAAGGCCCAGGCGAACTGCTGAAATGACCCCAGCTGAAGTCTTTACTATAAACCACTCAGAGTGAATTACAGAACTGTGGTCAACTGCTTTCGAGTGTGAAAAGGAGTCACATATGACCCGACTACAACACAGAGGCGTAATGGCATTTTACCTTGTCTGAGGATTTTTGTAATTTTCATGCCATTAGTACAGGCAGGTTCAAGATCTCTTTGTGAAAACGTCTCCCCAGTCAGACATTTGAAGAGTAAAAGGTTGAAGGAGCCGCTGCACAAGACCACATTTCATGAATATTTAGGATTAAGAATCGATTTCCTTATCATATTCTGTGATGCTCAACAGGTAGGTTGCGAGCATTAAAAAAAAAAAAAAAATCAGACCTGCTGAAAACCTCTTTTAGAGAGTCCCGCAGCCAAGCTGGGAACACAGAATACCCCCGAAATAATGCACAAGTAACTTAACCGGATGGTAGACACAGCCTGCCACACGGCGTTCTGTTTGGTTGTAGTTTTTGTGGGCATAGGGAGTCTGCCTAATTTTTAATAAGCTGAATTTTGCAAGAAGAGATTTTTATCTACAATGTTGATTCACTAGGTCTGGTTACTGTTTCACATCTGAAAATAGTTATGGTCCCATGGAAAGCCTCATCTATCTGTCTGAACACAGAATCGTTGTATTACAGTTGAGAAGATAAGGTGGTAATTTGCTTAGCTCCAAGCAGTACCGCGGGGCTGGAGGCTTGCCGTGCCTGGGTGCAGCCCGCTTGCACTAACACTCCCTTCCCCATCTAAACAAGGTGCTGAGGCCGCAGCATCATGGGAAGGGCAATGTTTCTGTAAAGCAATGGTCTTTGCTCTCCAAATGTGCTCAAGGCCTGCGAGCTCAAGGTCAAGTTTCTGCCTGGCCTTATGTTCCAGTCTGTGCCCTGGCTCAGGTTCTCTCCAGACCTTCCCAGCCAGAAGCCAGGGCCTCCCCTTCTATCCTGGACCTTCAAGGTGTGGCTGCTAGTGGGCTGAGGCCCAGGGGCTCCCTGAAAGCCCAGCCCAGCCTGGACGTGAAGCCCCTGGCCCTGGGCTGAGATCATTGGGGGTTCCAGAGACTCACTCAAGGTTCTGCCTGGGGGCTCCTGAGCTGGGTCTGTGCCATGACCACAGCCAGGGAGAGATTGTTGGAGAACCGTTCTGCCAATAAAGCCTCGATCAAAAAGACAACCTCCTGTCCAGAATCCCACGCAGCATGAGATTTCAAGTTCACTGAACTACTGAAAGCGCACAAGGCTTCCTTCCATGGAAAACTCAGTGATGGTTTAAAAAAAAAAAAAAAATGCCTCCCACAGCGCACTGCACTGGAGCCAGCATTGGGCATAAATTAATAATTTACAAGTTCCTGAGCAAGTGTACAGAGCACCAGAGCACAGCACAGCACCGACGGCAGTAGCTCAAGTTCAGAGAATACGGGTGTTTTAAACATTTTAAAAAAAATTCTAAAAGTTGGTACAAAAAAACGAACTCCAACTGGAGTCAAACGATAGTGCAAACATCTGTCTTCGCTGTCGAGAAAAGGTGTCGACTTGCTTCTCACTTCGTGTAGGCAGTGTGGGGGGGCCGGGGTGCTTGGTGGGGGTGCTTGGGAGCGGGTCTGTGGCAAGAGAAAAGAAAACGAGATCGTAGGCGGAGCCCCCCGAAGGCGGCTTGCAGGTCCAGGAGCTCTTCTCCTGCCCTCTGTGGAGCCTTGGGAATCAGACCCCACCCCGATGCTGAGGTCTTGGTGCTGAGGGCTTGGGATGGCCCTGGCGGGTGTCAGGCTTGTGGGGCCCCTGGAGGAGCCCTCACCGGAGCGCCACCTCCTCCCTGCAAGGTGACTCCAGAACCGTGCCCCTGCCTAGAAAAACTGGGAGTCACGGAACCTTCTCTAGGAGCCACATGAGAAAAAGCAAAACCTAGGTGAGACCAATTTTTGTGATGCATTTCACAGAACTCTCCATCGTGGCCGTACATATCAGTACGGATGTCTCCGTGGGAACAGTCCCTGAGCTACTAGGCATCTGGGACCCTGAGTGGTCCCCATCCCACGTGTGTCTACACTGACGGTGTGTCGTTTCTCCACATGCGCACCTGGGGAGCAGAGCCGGGCATGTGGGAGCCCTCGGAAACGAGTTCTTCTTCTTGGAGGGCAAGACCAACACCAGCTTGCGCCGGTGTCAGCGGTCGGCATAGGCGACGACCGGCCACGGCTTGGTGGCATTTAAAAAGAGAGCCTTCCCCTAATCATGTCCGCGTAAAGCGGTGCTTTTTCTTTTGAACTAGAAAAGTAACTTTAAGACTGGCATACGCACCACAGAGAAATAATTAGCATGCTCTTCAGTCTTTCTGTATTTCCACGGTTGGGACTGAAACCACAGCTCTGCCCCCTTGACCGGCATTATCTCTGGGATTTATGAGGCTGCTTGTGCTCTCACAGGCTGAACATTTTTCCCAAAAGCTGTAATGACATCACGAACATGTTTTCCTCATTGGAGATGCTGAATTATTGAGCCCAGGGCCTGGCTAACACCCTACCTTTGGTTCCTCGGAGCTCCTACAGCAAGCTTCCTGCCAAGGGGGTATGCGTGTCAGAAGGGTGTTTTGGCTGCGGGTGTAACCCTACCCGTGGCGGGGGGGGGGGGCAACCTGTAGCCTTTGTCTGTTTCCAGGGTATAAATCCTCTGGCTGCGTGAGCAGGGAGGGGCTGCCCGCTGGCCCCCTTCCCTGGCATTTGCACCATAACGGAAATAGCTGCTTGTAACCTCTAGAACAGGTAACAGTAAAAGGTCAAAAAAAAAAAAAGTTTTGAGTCTTTTATGTTTCTCACGTAACTTGTCTCATTAGGAGTTTATATAATAGTGGCTCAGTTTGACACCTAGCTGGCAAAATTCCTGGAAACGGGATAGCTCTTGAAAACCAGAGTGGGCCAGTCCCGGGTGGTGAACCTCCCTGGGTCCTTTGTCCTCTAGGACAGGGTAAGCGATGACCGTGGCTGGGCAACGGTCGTGAAAGGGGATTCTTTTTGTTAGTTGGATGGAGAAGCTCCCCGTCGTCCCAGGTGTGCAGGAGCTATCCCCTCACCTCACCTCTCTCGTTCAGCTGTGACCACCACCCCCCAAACTCACCTCCTTTCTGGGGACCCCAGGGATGGGGCCAAGGTTATGAAGGTTTCCAGTGGTTTTGGGGGTACGATCTGCCTTCGCGGGATCACACCATTTGGGAGCTGTTCATCTTCACCATGTAGGGGGACAGGGCCTGGCTCACCTCAAGAGCCACAGGTTTCCCAAGCTCACGATCTAGTGCTACTTGATCTTGGTTTCTCTCAGGGACACTGGCGTGCTCAGCAAGAGCCACTGCACGACCCTGGGGGTTACAGGCTTGTGAGTGCCTCATGCTAATGTTCCTGTCAGCTTGGGCAACCCTCATGCTGTTCCGGGTACTGGGGGACAGGAAGCCCGGCCTTAGACTATCGGCCCCCGTCCTGATGGGGCTGGGAAAGCACGGGTCAGTGTGGCTGCCGCACATGGTTCTGGGGAGAAAGGGAGGGGCTGTTACACCGACCTGAGGGGCACCAGGCGGAGCCCAGCCTCCTGCTGTCCTGGGGCCCTGGCTGAGGCACTGGTGAGCCGGCTGGTCCTGCTCAAAGGATCTGCAGGCAGAGGCTTCTGAGGAGGGTTTGGCTTGCGAGGTCCCTGCAACAAACCACAAGACTGTGCGATCACCCGTGTCTGTGAGCTGTGACCAGGCCCTCACCTCAGGGGCCGCCGGAGTCCCCTGCAACATGGCCGGAACCGGAGACTGGGGTTAGGGGCCGGGCTACACAGGTTGCACGTCTGGAGTAAACTTGCTGAACGTGTCCTCTCACCATACAAGCTGTTGACCTTTGTTCTTGCCACCATTTCTTCTAATATTTAAAAGATGTTTCAATAGCCTCACCTAGTTACAAAGGAGGGGCTCCAGAGGCCACCCTGGTCCCAGGCCTTGGGTGACAGTGCACACTGGCGTTTGGGGCCAATGCTACCCGGAGGAGGTGAGCTTTCCTGTGCCTGCAAGCTTCCTTTCAATTTGTAAAGACCTAAAACTGAGAGGTTGGTAAAAATCTTAATTTTCCAGAACCATGTAACAATTCATCCAGCCGCGAATGAATGTGCCAACACAAGTGATCATCTTCCCTCCACCATCGTGGTGTCCCTCTACCCCATGACAATCCAGACTGCTGAGTGAAATGCACTGAAATTCTACCAAAACACTTAATTCAAAGAATCACAAACACACAACGAGGAGGAAAACCTAAGAACATGTTTTGAGGGACAGGCGTAACTCTCTAAGGAAGCTAATGGAAAGGTCATATTGAGCAGAGCATGAACTTGGGAGTGACACTCTGAAGACCATGCTTTGGGACTGTGCCGGTCACTTAATATGTCTAAACCTCAATTTCTTCCTCTGTAAAATGGGAGACAAAAGCACCTATCTGAAAGCATTGTTATACAGACTACATAAAATGCGTGGGGGTGGGGGATGGACACCTTGGGGATTGAGGTGTCAGTCAGTGAAGCGTCTGCCTTTGGCTTAGGTCACAATCCCGGGGTCCTGGGATCAAGCCCCACATCAGGCTCCCTGCTCAGTGGGGAGTCCGCTTCTCCCTCTCCCTCTGCCTCTCTCCCTGTTCTCTCTCTCTCTCTCTCAAATAGATAAAATCTTAAAAAAAAAAAGCTTAGGAAGCCCCCAGAATATAGATAATTATTAATACCGTCAGCATTCCCTCATGCCACAAATTTTAAAATGCTTAATGGAAATATGAGAAAAGCAACACACAGAATATAGTAAAACCACAAGTCACTTGTTTTCAGGGACCCCTTCCCCTGGCTACCCTGAGAAGAGGGGGTACGGGGGGGACCCGGGGTGGGAGTTCAGTTAAGTGTTGACCATGTTCTCCTCTCGGCCCACGGTGAACACAGGTGCCAAGACACCTTCTCTGGTCTTTGGAGCCTAGAAGCACTTGCAAATGCATGGCAAGTCTGTAGGAAATGGTGTTAGAACCTCAAGGGACACAGGATGTCCTAATAAGCAGATGACCTACTTCCCTGGCATAGGCTCACTATTCCATACTTCCAAGACCACTTAAGAGGATTTTGAAACACTTGACTTGAATTTCTCACAGTACTTACCCCACTAAAATTACATTTCCTCCGCAAATGGGGCTCAGTTGAAAGAATGCAAATGTGTATAATCACCATTGAGCATATCTTTGTGAGCAGAGGAAGCAAGTCTGGAAACCACAACTGTATGGAAAGTATGCCAAGTTGAAACAGTGAGCAACGGGCCACTGACCAAGGGATAGACTTCAAAGAGGCATTTCTATACCACTTCTTATTAAAGGAAACAAAATAGAGCAAATGCCTTAAGTAGGCAGAAAGAGTATCTAACATGCCTACGAGGCTGCACACCGAGCATGGGCTGTTTAGAGAGCCAGCCAGGCTCTGCAAACACAGGGGTTATTTAGACTCAAAGTTATAGAGAGGGGGTGCTAACAGGACCTTCCTCAGGAAGTTGATGTGAGGACAGAACCATTAACTGGAAAGCTCTCCACACAGGTCCCAGTACACAGTGTCCAATGAGTTATGGGTAAGCTGTCTCACAGCTATTAGGAGCAAATTTACCATCTAAAGGTACTGTAATCCTAACAACAAACTTTGGGTAATAAACTATGGGAATAAATCAAACTCCATGTCCTAGAAGTTGGCGGAAAACTATGAGCAAGAGATTAGCCTGTGATGTAAAAATGAATGCACGCACCTATAAAACTGAAAAGCTTTGAGGTTTAAGTGATTCATTCCTCAATGATACTGGTTTTGCTCCTAAGAATGAATAAGTATCTGGTCTTGGTAATAAAGATAATGTCAGGTTTTTATTGCAGTGCTGGAGAAAAAGTGAGACCCCTGTTATAATGTATCATAATACATTAGGATTTATTACAGAAACTCAGGAGATAGTTAGCTTGGCCATTCATTCTAGTTTGTTGGGGACATTTGCAATTTATGTTCATGGCCCTGTTTAATTATTAATCACCACCTCTCTCAGCTATGTTCTAGTTTAAAGGATAAATTGTACAGTCACCATAGTGACCAAAGCCCAAACAGTGGAAATGTTGATCGAAAGTTCTGACCTCAAACCCTGGGATCTGCAAAACCCCAATCCACTGTGAACCGGTCACACTCACCAGTGCTGCGTAGGTGAGATGTTTGCTTCCTGCCAGGCCCGAACAGGCCCAGCAGAACAGCGGAGTTAGTGAAAGAGGAAGTATCCTCCCTTCTCAGATGTCAGGCATGGCGATGGGGAGCCTACAAACAGGTGCGAGAAAGCCCTAGCCGCACAGGCCAGGACCTTGCAGGAAGAGGTAGGGTTCCCACATGCCCTGTCAGGCACTGCTTTCCCTGCTGCCTTTGCAAGCCTCGGTTTCCAAGAAAAGTCCAGCCTGGCCACAAAGTGTCATCAGAATAGAGTTGAGAAAGGACTCCCGGCCAGATTGTTCATACTCAATACATATTCTTGTAGACCCATTAAAATCAGGAATTCAGACTCCCATTTTTCTCCCTTTTCAACTTCCAGATATTGGAGGAAAATCGAGATATGCCATTAGGTAGAAGTGTCCCCATTTGTCCATGTTCTGCTTGTGTTTTAGTGGCAGCTACATATTTCAAAATTTTGAGAGGGTTGGGAATACAGTTTTAAATCTAAACAGAGTCCTCTACCTTGGCCCCCATCAACCGTTATCTACCTCTGTGTAAGCCACGGCCAATGCATCCTGCTTATCCGAGATCTCTCCACAGGAAGAGGAGATTTTATCACAGGAAAACACCAGTGATGCTGCAGACATTGCTGATGAGCTCATACAGGGTCAGGGGAAGCCGTCAGCCTCCCCGTCCATACTCAACCTCTCTCTGGCTCTGTGAGGAATATATGTCAAGAGCATGCCAAGGACAACCAGTTCTCAGGGAAATGCTGCAATTTCTTTTTATTCTTCCTTCAAAAAAGCAGAGGTCTCAACAAATCGGCTCTCTTAAAAGAACACACACCGGTCTGTAAGGTGACCTTGACCCTTCTTTCCGAGACTACCTGAAAACAGTGTAGAAAATGCATATAAAGGAACAATACTCCATCTTTAAGGAAAACTTACAACCCCAAAAAGGAGGTGAATTATCCAGCAGGCTAGCATGAAGAAAGGTCCTGGGACGCAGCAGATGTCTGCCATTGCCAATCTGACATTGGAGAGGGGAAAACCCTTGCTTAAAGCAGGTATGAGGAGCAAGCAGATGCCATCATATGTCTGGGCTGCACAAGCAACAGCGTAGACAGGCCCAGTCATCTGTGCAGGCTTGGAGCAGTGCCAGGGCCCCCACAATCCATGCTGGGAGCAGGGAAGGCCAGACCCCTCTTCCCTCAGAGCCCTGAACACTGGGCTGGCCTTTCCCTCAGCTGTCTTGTGACTGGATTTCCAGGAAGAACTGCCCACCTCTAAGGAGGAATTGGACACCCTAGGAAAAGGAAGGCAAATGAAGAACCCATCCTGCAAAAATGTCTGTCTGTAGAAATGAAAAAAGAGAGGCAGCAAAACTCAAATAAAACCATGAAAACCAAGGAAGAAAATAGCACCGAACACAGGGCTGTGAGGGTCCCAGCCGAGGGAGATGAAAAGTTTCACAGTACAACAGAGACCACAGCAAAGACAACACAACATACGCACAAGAGGTGTCACTTAAGGGATCTGAGTGAAGATGGAAGAAACACCCACAATTATCTTGTAAAAACTTTCCTAACAGTGAGAGGGTCAGATCCATGGATTACAAGGGCACCCTGTTTCCCCAGGAGAATGAATTCAACTCCTCAATTGTAAGATACAAGCTATGGAAGTTACCGGACAGCAAAGAGACCAAATCATTTCACTTAAAAGGACAGAAAAAAAGCGCCAACTTCTGATTTGTCCAGGGCAGACAGAGGAAGCCCATGTATAAGAGTTCTGGGAAAACAATGTGTGACCCCTTAATTTTATACACATGCTGTGGCTGAGAAGCAAAAGTAACAGCCAAGTGTCTTTGAACATGCAAGAGTGAGGGAGTGTACCTCACTGCAGGGCTCTCATGGAAGGAGGTACCATAGAATGTCATCAGCTAGCCAGGCAAGGAATGAATATGTGGCAGAAAGATCATCCATGAGCGTCGAATCCTTTCAGTGTAGACCTGCATCAGTCCAAACTGTGGTGTTCATGGCTACAGAACAGAACGCTACAAATCATGGTAATGGAGACAGTACAGACCTAACCAGCTGGGAGGTGAATCTCCCATTTCTGGTTATATGGCAGGCTGGTTATTTTGACCTATTTTCTCTCTAAAACCACTGAAATTATTGGAGACACACACACACACACACACACACACAATATTTTTTTTTGAAACAACAAAGAGCTGCAAGATAGCAAGATATATCAGGTCCACATCTCATTGCAAGCAGCAGCCTGCAGAGCTGGGTATCTACTGAAGCTGAGAAGTCATTTGGCAAATTAGAGAAACCTAAGTTTTGGTTTTGATACCCTTGTATGGTGAGGGAGACAGGAGTCCAAGGTCAGCACCAGACCAAGTTTAATAGGACACTATTCCTTCCCTTCCCAACCTCTCCCCAATAAAGCCGGACTCTACAAAGAACTATAACTCTGGTAAGAATGTTCTAGAAATACTAGGAGACTGTAAGGAGAGTTCCCTTGGTGCTAGGCAGACCAATGGAGGAAAATAAAGCTCTAACCATAAACTGCCCTTGAGGACCTGAAGCTGAGATCACATCACGTTGGTAGCTCAATCAGATCAAGTCATTGAAAGGGGTCTCAAACTGGTACTGCTTCCAGGCACCAGGCAGAGGCCAAATACATCCTCTCTGAAGGGTCAAACCTTCATCCTAGATCTCAACTTCCAGAAGGTTTTCTAGATAATTTTCCAGAAAAATGAGAAGCTCAGTAAAAAATTGCCAAGCACACAAAGAAGCAAGGAATTGTGAAAGAGACCTCAGGAGTAATATACCCAAAGATTTCAGATTGTGGAATTATTTGAACACATTTTCTGTATTTAAGGAAATAAAATACAAGTCAGCATATTGCAATAAGGAAAATTTCTAGAAATAAAAGGTAAATAAAACACAATTGCACCAAAAAGAAATACTTAAGAATATGTTTTACCAAGGAGGTGAGACTATAAAACATGGATGAAAGAAATTGAAGATGACACAAATAAATGGGAAGATACTCCATGCTCATGGATTGGAAGAATTAATGTTATTAAGATGTCCATAATACCCAAAGGAATCTACAGATTCAATGCAATTCCTATCAAAATACCAACAGCATTTTTCACGAATGAAAGCAGATAATACTAAAATTTGTATGGAACCACAGAAGGCCCCATTAGCCAAAGCAAACTTGAGAAAGATGTACAAAGCTGGAGGTATCACAAGCCTAGATTTTAAGATATACTACCAAGCTATAATAACCAAAACGGCATTTTACTGGTACAAAAATGGACACATTGACCAGTGGAATAGAACAGAGAGCCCAGAAATAGACACTTGCTTATCTGGTGAATCTATGACCAAGGAGGCGAGAATATACAATGGGGAAAAGAGTATCTTTAGTAAATGGTGCTGGGAAACTGGACTGCTTTCTTATACTACACACAAAAATAAGCTCAAAATGGGTTATAGACTTAAATGTGAGACCTAGATCATAAAACTCCTAGAAGAGACTATAGGCAGTAAACCTTTTGACATTGGCTTTAGCAACATTTTTCTAGATATGTCTTCATAGGCAAAGGGAACAAGTCAACTATTGGGACCAGCCCCAAATGAAAAGTCTTTGCACAGCAGAGGAATGAACAAAATGAAAAGGCAACGTATTGAATGGGAGAAGATATTTGCAAATGACAGTTCCAATAAGGAGTTAATATCCAAATATACAAAGAACTTGCACATCTCAACACCAAAAAAAATCCAATTTAAATATGGGCAGAGGAACCGAATAGACATTTGCCCAAAGAAGACCTGTAGATGCTCAACAGACACATGAAAAGATGCTCCACATTACTGATCACCAGGGAAATGTGAGTCAAAACCATACTGGGGTACCACCTCACCTGTCAGAGTGGCTGGTATCCAAAAGATAAGCAGTAACAAATGTTGGCGAGGATGTGGAGAATGGGAACCTCTTGCACTTTTGGTGTGAATAGAAGTTGGTGAAGCTACTGTGGAAAAGAGTATAGATGTTCCTCACAACATTAAAATAGAAATATCATAGGATTCAGTAATTATCCTACTGGGTACTGACCCAAAGAAAACAAAGCCGCTAATTTGCAAAGATATATGCACCCCTATGTTGACTGCAGCAGTATTTACAAAGCCAAGATGGGGAAGCAGCCCAGTGTCCATCGATGGATGGACGGATAAAGAAGGAGTGGTGTGTATATACAATGGAATATTACTCAGCCATAGAAAAGAATGAGATCCTAGAGAGTATTATATGAAGTGAAATAAGACAGGGAAAAACAAACACCATATAATTTCACTTGTGGAGTCTAAACGTGTTATCCCAAAAACCAAATGAATGAACAAATAAACAAAAGCAGAAACCAACCCATAAATACAGAGAATAAAATTGGTGGTTGCCAGTGGGAGGAGAAGTAGGAGAATGAGCAAAAAGGGGTGAAGGGAAATGGCGGGTCCAGGCTTCCTGTTATGGAAGGACTAAAGCCTGGGGATGAAAGGCACAGCACAGGGAACACCGTCAATGCTATTGTAATGGTAGTGTATGGGGAGAGATGGGAGCGAAGCTTCTGAGCACGGCCTCACGTACGGAGTTGTCAGAGCCCGTGTTGTGCACCAAAGACTAATGTAACATTCTGTGTCAGCTGTCCTTCCAAAAAAAAAAAAAAAAAGGAAAACACACTTGAATGTGAATGCAAACTGTGTGAAGCCAATTGTAGTTTGATACCATTTACATAAATTGAAAAACACGGTGTGTGATATATTCATTGGATATACTTATCTATGTGGACATATTGAAAAGGTTCTATAGAAAAATCCACACCAACCTACAAAAGTGATTATATCTGAGGTAGTCGCAGTGACATTGTCTGGACTGCCTTGTTTTTCCTTTTTTTAAAAATTTTTTTAAAAAAATTTATTTGACAGACAGATCACAAGTAGGCAGAGAGGCAGACAGAGAGAGAGGGGGAAGCAGGCTCCCCACTGAGCAGAGAGCCCAATTTGGGGCTCGATCCCAGGACCCTGGGATCCTGACCTGAGCCGAAGGCAGAGGCTTTAACCCACTGAGCCACCCAGGTGCCCCTATTTTTCCTTTTTTAAAAAAAAGGAAAGTGTGCATGTCACCTGAGATTTAAATAGGCACATGCATGAGAAAACCAATGGGCTGTACCTGTGTAGTGTAAATGAGGGTAAGTCCTACATTATTTTCACTCTTCTGTATTTCAAACGCCTTAACAACTCATGACAACCAAAAGGAAATTAATTTCAACCTTTGGGCCAAAGGAAAAAACAAAAGCAAAAGTGTAGGTTATTTTAAAATACGAATAGAGAGAACAGTACCAATCAGAACCAGTGAGCACAGATAATGCAGTGATTGGAGGGAAATTCCTAGACCCCTGTGCTTATTTGGTAATGTATGCATAAAATAAATAATGAAGTATGAACAGAAATGAAGTAAGGGTCTAAGAAGTTAGAGAAAGAAATCTAGAGATGGAGGGAGATGAGAAAGGGGAAAAGCACACATTAGAAAAACGAGGAGCTGTCATTTAGCAGAGACTCATTACACCACATGCTCATGATATTAGATATTTTCATGAAATGACCATGAAGCCCAGAGAGGCAGGTGCGCTCGCCATCCGGGGTGTGCTGGGGGGGACTAAGGTAGTGCTGCTGTGGCCGAGGGACAGAGACTGGGAGGCTGCGTTGCTTTAAGGCTCCAGCCAGCTCCTGTGGGAGCTGCTGGGTGGCCAGAAAACACTAATGAAACACAAGCTGGGAAGGGACAAAACAGCACACAGACTCAAGAAACAGGGTTGAGGATTACTCGGTTGGTCCTCCAGAAACAGGGAGTTGGATTCTTACTTCATTTTACACACCAACAACAATGGCAAATGGACCAAATATTCCAGTGTAGGAAAAAAAAAAAAGATCCCAAAAGAATGAGACAAAAACCTTTGTATTCTGTGGGTAGACAGGCCTCTCCAAAGACAATGATATGGCAGAGGAGAGGAAAGAGTTTACGAAAAAGGAAAAAAAAACCCCACAAATGGATCTTATATCTTTGAAAAGAGGTTCTGCCTCATTTATGGGAAGAGAAATGTAGACACCACTTATTTTTTTTAGCTATTGTATGGGCAAAGAAAAGTCAACTCTCTGAATACCGTGTTGTTGGGGAGTTGGGGAGTAGAAATCGGCAGGACTCCTTTCCAGGCTGTTCCGCCTCATCAGATCTTACGGCCTTTGGATAATCCTCGTGTTCCCGGGACGTTACCCCACAGATGTCCTCTGCAGGGCCCTGAAGTCCTTGGGCAAGGACATGCCTGTTTGATGCAGCAAATGATTGGAAACAACCCACGTGGCCCTCAGTAAAGGACAGGTTAAGTAATTTATGGGATGGCTCCACAGCAAAACACAAAGTAGCGGAAAGAATGAGGTGGACCCCCGTGTCACCGCTCGGGGACAGCCAGAGTGCTAGAGATGCTGGGGTGGCCTGCCATGTGAGTTCCAAACAAGAGGCTAAGAGGAAACAAGAGGCCAGCAAGCTGGCAGGTGCTAAAGGTGGGTGTGAGGCAGACAGTGTTTCATGATACTCTTTTCTCCAATTTTGCATGTTCAAAAATTTCCAGGTTTTCAATAATTTCTCTCTGAAGAGAGAGAGACAGTGGAAAGGAGGCTTTCGCCTGTATTCCAAGTTGTAGTTAAAAAGCCTAGTAACCCTGCTCGCTTCTGGCAAAGGAAGCCTGGGGGCAGAGGTGGGAGGGAGACCAGTTGTTTTCTAAGCAACCCTCTGTTCTGTTGGAATGTGTAATTATGGGCATATATGACCTGTTAAAAAAATAAAGGGTAAAATCAGCATCATTTTTCTCAAGTATAGCTTGCGTGTTTCTCATAACTCTCTAAATGAGTGGAAAGCAAACATCCCTTAGAAAACTGTGACCATCTGAATGGCTTTCTTCTGCGGTTCCTTCTCTCCAGAGAGATACAGGAAATAGATGTTTTTAAAGACAACACATGGGTTTGTCACATGAATAACTGGTATAGGATATGAAACCAGAGAAATTTCAGTTAAGATTCCTAGAAGTACTGGGCAGGTGGCAAGGAGAGGTCAGCAGGAGTCCAAGACCTTGGTAGCTACATTTCAGATTTACAGGAGGAAGGGACTCAAATTTTTATGAACTTGTGACTCACGGAACGTGACGGCCACAGGGGAATAACTGATAATGGGAGGAGACTTATTTTTTACTACTTAAAATTCACATCCCCTCGGTGTATTCCTCTTGCATCTATTATGTTCAAGGGACTGGACGTGGGTGTGCCTGGAGATGCACGACCCAGTCTGCACCTCCTGACATTGGACAGAACAGATGACAAGGTCACCTCTGAGGCAGCAGGTGAGCATGGAGGCTCACGGGAGGATGGCGGAAAAGGTCAGACAGGGGGCAGCCTCCGACAACATCTGGGAAAAGGGGGAAATTTGGAAAGCAGCGAGCAGGCATGGCCGGGGCGGCCGGGGGTCGGGGGGCGGGCACAGTGTCCAGCACTTGTGCTCAGCTATTAGCTTTGGAGTTGCCTGGCTTAACGAAGGTTTTTAGAAAGATCCGCTTCGTTGTATTTCATCTCACTTCCTTGGGAGAATATCTTGACAAATGGATTTCCTTTTCTCATTACATATCAGCATTTCTGATGAGAAAGGATCTAAATCATCAGATTTCCAGGTCCCGTGAGCACTGGTTTAAACACCAGACACCCACACAGGCCAGAAGGGTACAAGTCCTTATTCATTCAAATGCCGAGTTCATTCTGTTGAAAAGGACTTGGAAAGTCAGGGCTCTGCCTCAGAGTCCACATTAATTCATTTTGCTCACATCTATATCCTAAACCGTTTAGGAATGAGGAACTGTTGTTTACCAGGAACAGCTGGGGGCGTGGGGGTGGAACTGTTCAGCACCCCCTCTGCGGGGCTGGGGCGGGAGGGGATTTGGAGCTCCTTGAAACAGACATTGTAACCCCCACCCCAGGCCACTGAAGAAAGTCGTTCCGCAGCCCTCTCAGTCCGCAGAGACCGCACGAGAGGAGCTGGTCTCGTTCGACAAAACATGGTAGTATGTTCCGCAGACACAGACAAGGCGCCGATGAGGAGAAGCGCCTGTCAGAAACACGGAACCGACCATGTCCACCTCTGCGGAACATGCACGTGGCCTTCTTGGTATTTGAAAACGCAGCCCCAGGACCGCTCTGATTCCGAGCAAGGACCAGCTCCAGGAGAGATGAGTCAGGACCAGAAGGACACGAGCTCGCTCGCATTGCCAGCTAAAGGACAGAGAAATACAGGACTCTCGTGTTACAGACGCAAGCCTCTACAGGATGCCAGAAGGTCCACCCCCCCTCAGCACCTTGTATCTCTGCAGCAAAATGGGGGCAAAAATGAATCCAACACGGCAGAGATGGTCGGTGGTGTGAACTAGGCTAACCTGAATAGTCTTCAGCCAGAACAGTGTCTGCCTCCGTCCTCTCCAGCTACCCACCTGTCCCAGACTGCAGGCAGCGAACGTGGTTTTCCCACCTCTGGGAGCCTTCCTACCAAGCTGTTCGGCCTCACTGTACCTGGTTCCATCCTCTGCAAAATGGGGCCAAGGGGGATGTCAGCTCCCAGGCTCCAGGAGATGGTCAGAAATGCCCATAAAGACACTTGGCTCAGGAATGCCAGCCGCGTCATCGGTGTTCAGTAAATGTTTGCTATGTTACAATGATTTAAAATAGAAAGCTCCTTATACCAAGACAATTAGTAAAACCGCACACCCAGACACATGCATGCCCACAGAAATACACTTCTACGCTATTCGGTTTTGAGAATAAAAATAGCAATGAATCCTGTCGCCCCCATTTTGAGGACATCTCTGCAGTGCAGAGAAGCTGTGCCAGAAATGGGGCTGGCAAGCGTTCTTAGGGGCCTACCAGCTCTTTCAGGAAAAGACTCTGATTCAGCAAAAATCAATCTCAGGAGCAGATCCAATTGTCCTTTTTTGGTTCTTATTTTCCTGAAGAAGCTAATCTGACTAGAAAAACAATCTGAGCCAGTTCAGTATTACAATTCACTGATAAGATTGCTCAGAGGAAAAGCACTTCCTAGCATTTTCCAGGAAACTAGGGGCTTAAAGAAATCAACAAAAACGACCCTGAGCCAGATATCCTCACACAGCAGCATGTATAGTTCAAATGCCATTTTATGGGGCAAACCTTAAAATAAAATACAGATAAATGCTAAAAGAGGGACACTTGCATGAAGGTTGTGCTCCTTAGAAGAATGGCCCGGCTACGGATTGAAGGTACCTCTTGGGCTCCCTTTAAAATCCTGGCACGTTTCAGTCTGACAGCCGAAAATTGCACTGCAGTCTGCTGCTACTTAGTACAGCCCTTGCTAGACATAATTTTCTGTGAGCAGAAATCTTTTTTTTTTTTTTGACAGAAATATCTATTTCTTAGATGTGACATTGAACACATTTTTATTTAAACTTTAAATGACTTTATTAAGCCAATTAATCAGAATAAACTGCATAAAGACATTCAGGAGGAGGACACAGGGGGGTCACAGAGGTGTGTAACTGCCTACAGCTGTGCCTTGTGTCATTGAAATCCTCGAAATCTAATGAAAAACCCCAACAGTTTGTCCCCATCTGGCTCTCTTCTCTTCCAGGAGCAAAATTACGCACACCGATGTCTGGCTGTTGAGAATACGAGTGGTGTTCCTATCTTGCAGGCTTTGGAGGGTCGTACGTCACTGTTCAGGCTTAGGTGGCTCGAGGCCCTCTCTTACGCGACAGGAGGTCGCTCGGTCTATGCCCAAACTCTTGTCATCTTCCCTGTGTGGCGTCTGTGTACCGGGCTGCTGCCTGCCTCCTCCCCTGGGCTCCTCCTCCCGACCTGGGTTCGGATCCTCTCCGAGCATCTCAGACCTGACTCTGCAGGTGCTGTCCTCCCACTGGACATCAGCCTTGCCTCCCTACTCGGGACTGGCTGGAGGCCACTGTGATGATGGTCTGCCTGCTTCCCTGAGAGTTTAAATAGGTCAGAGGGCACCAGCACACAGATGTTTCCCCTCCAAGTTCCCTAGCTCACCCAGTGTTTCTGGGGCTTCCCTCCCTTCTGGAAGTCAGGTCAGTTGACTTCATGAACCAAGTGTGTGGTCCAGACAGTGATCCTCTGGCTGGATTCTGTGCAGGTCATCAACTGCCAGGTGTCTGTCCCTCCTGTCCCAGCCCGGGGGTCAGGCTGGAGCCTACCACCTCAAGTGGCTTCTTCCCAAGAACGTCCTTTCAGACTTCTGCTCAAGACCCACACTTGCTAGGTGCTGTATCTTCTCCCCTTACTACACATTATTCTATTTTAAAAAATGATCATAATGATAATATTGACATTTTGGGGGGTGTGCAAAGTTGAGTGATTTTTAACCCTTTCACGGAGAAAAACAACAGAGAATATCTTAAGAATGACCATCCCCAGAAGGGCTCTAAAGCCTTCTGGGATCCGTGCACAGACTTCCTTTCTTTCCTCTTCACTTCCTGCCAGACCCTGACATGAACCACCCAGCAGCAGGACCCACGGAAAAAGGCACCTGGTGCTTCCAAAGTGGCCTGAAAGATGGAAACGTCTTTCTGATTGGTGTGATCTCTACTGCCCTCTCCCACTCCCCTCCCTCCCCAACACACACAAGGGAGCCTTCCTGCAGGCCAGGGTCAATGCCATGCTGGGTGTGGTATTCTGTGATGCTCCCCAACGACACAGAGTGCAACATAGGCGGTCACACACCTCTGTGACCCCCCGTGTCCTCCTCCTACTCTCCTGTTCCCGAGCCTGCCTTCTGCCTTTCATGCTCTGGGGGAACTTGGCAAGTCAGCCAGTAGCCAGATGAACGTACTGCCTTAAGTTTTCTCTAAAATAGCTGGCAGGATGAAAAGGAAATGAAGAGTTTGTTTCTTCGATCGAGGCCAAGGAGGTAGGTTGAGAAGTTTGCGTTCCAAGGGACATTCTGCTGCAAAGGAAATGGTACCTGGGAAGGGGATGTCTGTGGACAAGACGGGGAGCAGAGTCAGACATCCCCGATTTGTATAAATCACACAGAGTGCTGGACAGAAAGATCAAACATTTAGCCTTTCGATGTGAGGTGTATATTGTGTTTACGGTAACATTTTCCTTCTGGAAGGTTCGGATGGTAAGTCTGGATGAACAACGTATGGCTAGCCGTGCAGCCGTGTGTTTGTCAGGTTGTGGGGGACTGGGCACAGGACTCGAAAGTGCAGTGTCAGTGGATTCGATCTGTGCTGCCAAGAATAAGCCACCTCCAAACACAGCCCACACCTGCATGGAATTAATTCCAGATCTCTACGTGCGATGGGGGAGGAAGCGCGAGCTTAATCTGTATCGTATGTCTTGGAAAAGCTCCAGACAGACACCAGCTTGCAGTGAGAAATGTGGATTTTTCAGTTCCTAATGTTTAAAGGGTAACATTTCCTTCGTTTCATAAAACAGAATGAAGGCCTTTTTTCGGGACCTGTTTTTAAAGGAAATCTTGAGGGAGTGATTTCTGTAGGCATTGGCTGCTGTCAGGAAAAAAAGATACCAGCAAGTGGAAATATTTTGCCTCAGATCCCATGGACTGTTAAAGACAGTCCCAGTTTGACATGGTGCATAGGCAAGTTGTTTAAAGAGAGACATAAAAAGCCTCGGCATGAGGGAATCCATGGGAAAAGAGCTGGCAGGCTCTGCAGATATCTGAAATTTTCATGCAAAGTATTGAGTACGGGTGCATTTTCTGGGGGTTCATAGCTTTCATCAGATTCTCAAATAAGTCCATCACCCAGAAAAGTTTAGGACATGTTTGCTGCCTTCCCCCAATGTAAATCCGAGGCAGGTTAGAAAAACAACTGTGGAAGAACTCTCAACAGCCAATAAAATAAACAGAAGAGACTAGAGGTAGACCTTGACTGATAGTGAAATGGAAGGGGACTTTGCAAGCACAAAGAAAGGGGAGAATTCACACAAAAGACAAATACATTTAATAGGCAAAACTGGAATTCCTTTTACACCCCAAAATATCATAAATAAAATTTAAAGGTAAGCCAGGGAAAGGTTTGCAATAAATACCGGAAGAGGGCAAATGCTCTTGGTAAGAGGATGAACTCTTACGAATTGGGAAGAACAAGTCTCTCACAAATAGAAGAATGTACGCCAAGGGCAGGAACAATTCACGGAACAAATACAGTCAGTAGCAGCTCCATGCTGGAGCTGGCTGGTCCAAGATCATGTCAGCCAATTCTCTACTTCTCATTTGGTGACATTATGTTGATGGCCTGAAATTGGCCATGGTGGGATTTTTTACAGCAGAGAAATCACTGACAGATCAAGGCTTTTTTGTTTTTCGAGGGGCAATTTAGTGTTACACCATTAGTTAACAGATATGTAAAATGCAGTCTAAGTGTGCCAGTAATCAGAGAGATACAGAATGAGATGAGGTCTGGACAAGAGGGAATAAGCCCCCTTCACACCATGCCTCCCGCAAATTACAACACAAAAGTCTGGAGAAAGTCCATAGAGCAACTGAGACTCTGAAAGTTGGAGAAAAAAATAAATGGACTGGCTGTCAGACCTCAGAACTCAAGGAACTACCCAAAAGTGAGTTCTTGTTTTTGTTTTTTGTTGTTTTTATGTCTTGGTCCGTGCTCTGGAGAGGTTCCTGGTCTGGAAATGCCAGTGTCACCAGAGCAAAAGGAGGCCCAAGGAAGGCCTTCTGGCTGCAGCCAATAGTTGGGGAACAGGGTGACTCAGTAAGAGCGAAACACCTTGACCATATCCGACCTTACTCCAGTTCCAGGTGGGGAGCAGAAAAAGACATCCCCTCTGCCCCCAATTGGTCACCACATCCTGGAGATGGCAGAGCCCTGCTTCCCAATCCTGCTTACTATAACAGGCCACATCTCTTCCCTGGAACAGAGACTGTGGGCTAAACTTTTCAGTAGATTTCCAATCACCACAGAGGCCAGAAGGAAGTGGAACATTTTTCACATGTCAAAAGAAAAATAGTCAACCAAGAATTCTATATCCAGTGAAAATATCCTTCAGGAGCAAAGGTGAAATAGACATCTTTGGATGAAGGAGAACCAAAGGAGCATGTCACCAGTGGACCTGCTTTAACAGAATAGTTAATGTTTCTCAGACAGGAAAGAACTGATAACAGAAAGAAACTGAGAATATCAGGAAGAAAGGAAGATGAGAAAGGGTGGATAAATGAGTAGAGGTAGTAGACCGGTCTTCAGTTTTAGAACTTGGTTTTAAGCAACTCTGCTTCATGGTTGAAAGCAAAATCATAGCATCTGAAGTGGTTCTGAGTGCACATAAAGGTAACACTTAAGACATCTATGTGATAAAGGGAGAAGATAAAGAGGCCTCAAAGGGGGTAATGTTTTTACACTTGAAGTGACAACATACCGATACTAGTAGACTGTGATAAATTACATCCATACGGTATAACCTTTAGAGCACCAGCTATTCAGTCAGGTGATTTTGTCCACCAGGGGACATCTTACGAAGTTCAAAGACATGGTTCCATGTGCAACTGCCATCTTGGTAGAAACGAAGATGCTGCTAAGCGTTCCACAACACACACAACAGTCCCATAGAACAAAATGTTACCCAGCCCCAAATGCCAACAATGCTGAGGTTGCGAAAGCCTGCCCTATGGCAAATTACACAAAGACATATCTTAAAACACTATAGATCAATCAACAGGGAACACTGAAAAATGTTCAACCGACCTATAGGAATTCAGGAAAGAGGAGCACAATAAACAAAAATCAGAGGGAACAAACAATATTAAAAAGGTAGACAGGTTCTAACACACCCATAATTGCATTAAAAGTAAGTGATCTAAACACACTTATTAAAAGACAGTGACTGACAGAATGGATGACCCAGCTCCATGTGGTCTCTGAGAAACTCATTTTCAATACAATGACATAGGAAAGGTAAGAGTAGAAAGGTGGGAAAAGACACATCTTGCAAACATGAATCAAGAGAAAACTGAAGTGGGCGTATGAGGATGAGATAAAGTAGACTTTAGAACAAAGGTAAATACCAGAACTAAAGAGGGCCAGGACATAATGACAAAAGAGTCCATTCACCAAGAAAACACAACAATCTTAACTCTGTGTACCACGAACACCAGAGCTTCAACATGCATGAAGGAAAAACTGATGGACTGAAAAGAGACACATTCATCATTGAAGACATCAACATCCCCTTTGAGTAAGCGACAGAACCACTAGACAGAAAAAAATGTTTTTTTTTTTTTTTTTTTTAAATATCAATTTGACAAAGCTTTGAAATGGTAAGACTTAGAACCAGCAAAGTCATGGAGACAGAGATGCTCTGTAATAATGTGGAAATACAAATATACATAGGGGTCCTGAAAAAATATTTAATTTATATGTTAAGAGGCTTAAAAGGATTATAGCACTTTTCAACCCAATACTTTCATTTTTAGAAGTTCTCCTAAGGGAATAATTAAAGTGTCCCAAAATTTGTCTGTCTATATCTTCACAACAGAACTAATTTTAATAGAACTTAGAAACATCCAAACTTGCCCACTAATTGGCAAGTGCTTAAAAAACTATTCTACCTACATATATAGTGCTATTGTTAAAGAGACATGTTTAAGAATTTTTAGTGCTGTGGTAAATAGGAATGATTTTCAGGCAAAAAAGTAGTCTGTAAAGCAATGTACTTACAGAATAATCTAATTATGTTAAAAATACACGTGAAATTCTTAAATACAACAATTACTAGAAGTATGACAATGATAACAGGGTTATCAGGGATTATGGCTCTGTGTTTTGCATGTGCTTGTTTTTACTTTCTGCCCACCTCAAATTTTAATCCTGAAGTGATGTCTTATTCATGGTCATAACAAACAGAAACCATCAACTTCCAAAACAGCATAAAAATGAGATAGATGACAGATATGGAGGATGTAATACTGTGCTGCATCTGGGAGGGAGAGACTTGATGGATGGTAAAAGTCTTGTGAGTCATTTTGAAAATAAAAAAAGGGTAAGAAAGTATGCCCACCAATATTCCTGAGTGACCACTTTTTTTGTTTTTAAATATTTTACTTATATGGGGGAGAGAGAGAGAGCACACAAGGAGGGGCAGAGGGAGAAGGAGAAGCAGACTCCCCACTGAGCAGGAAGCCCAATGCGGGGCTCAGGACCCTGAGATCACGACCCAAGCTGAAGACAGATGCTTAACGACTGAGTCCCCCTCCCCACCCCGACCCCTGAGGTGACCATCTCTGATTTATTGTGCAGGCCCTATTAGTAGCAGCATCCTGTTCTTCTGAGAGTTTGGATTAGGAGGTAAGAGGGGCAGCTGCCTCGGCTATTCTGAATGCACAGATATTCCTGATAAAACACACGTATTGTGACTACACTGAGCATTGTACTAAATGCTTGCCATGGCTTATCTCATTTAACCATCCGAGGAGCTGAGTTATCTGCATTTCACGGAGGCCCTGGCAAGGGGACCAACCAGAGGTCAGTACGAGGGCGGGTCTGGACTTGAATGACATCCATCACATCAGCTGCGAGGGCATACCTGGGCCTGCCGGAGTGCAGGGCTGGCCGGCAGGGGTCTGGCGGGGACGAGGGGTGCACGAGGTGCCTTCTGGAGGGGCGGGAGCACTCGCTGAGGAGAACTGGGCGGAGGGGCGTCGTGGGCTCGGAGGGGCCCGCTGATGTGCATGTTCTGACACGGGGACCATCTCCTGGAATTGCCCTGCAGAGGGGAGCAAAAGCCATGGTGTCATGGGAGTCACCATTCCCCGGGAGGGGGCGGTGCTGACTGGTCGGGCATTCTCCCGAGAGGGAGCCCATCGTTACTTGTGCAAACTTCACAGCTGGAGCAGAAGCACCCTCTGACCCAATCTGGAATAGTGGGTTTCTCCCAGAATTTTAAAAACTGGTTTAATTCATCAACAAATAGGCACAGGACACCTGGGCAGGCGCCAACAAGTATGACGACACAGACTACATCTGAAGGAAAGGATGGAGGATTTGTGAACTGAGGCAGTGGGTGATGCCCTCCAGGCTCAGGGAGAACCAAGGAAACCCCTGGGAAGGACGATGGAGGCTTCTGGAAGCCGGTTGAGGTGAGGGGCCTGTACCTGGAGGGTCACCACCTACATGGTGCTTTTGCTTTTAGGGCAGATCAGAACAGATGCCTCATGCCCCCCCACCCTCCCTCTTTTCCTCCTTTCTCTTTTTCTAAAAACAGCTTCATTGAGGTTCCCGGAAAGACGGCTAATTGCACATAGCGAAACCGGGTGAAGTGGGAAACTTTGACATGTGTCCAAACCAGTGAAACCATCACAACGAGCAAGATAATGACATACGCTCACCATCACCCTTGCCTCCCACTCCTCCCCATCTCCCCTTCCCTCCAACTACTGGTCTGCTTTCTGCCACCATGAAATAGTTTGCATTTTCTAGAATTCCACAGAAACGGCATCATAGAGTATGGACTCTTCTTTTTACTTGGTATAATTATCTTGAGATTCATCTATGATGTCATATATATTAATAGTTAATTCTCTCCTATTGCTGAATAGCATTGCATGTGTAAATAGACCAAAGTTTGTTTATCCTTTTACCTGTTGTTGGAAATTTGGGTCATATCCCCTTTTTTGGCTCTTTGAAAGAAAGCTGTGTCTTTGGCTCTCACCAGTAAAACTGGTGGTTCTTGCTATATAATCCCACATTTGGGGCTGAGAGGTTGTAAAGCATATTAGGAACCCAGTTCTCTAAACTTTTTATAGCAACGGAGATAAAATAGCTTATGATTTATCAAATAAGTGATAGTTCTATTTAAAATCATTTGTCATTTCTTGACACCAACACTGTCACTCATAATTTGGACTCTTGTTGAATGAGTCCAATATTCAAAAATTCTCATGCATATGGCAGAAATACTTGATGGGGATACCTAAATGTTGGAGTGGACTCTGGTGATAATTCACAAGGAAGCAGGAAAGGTCAGAGCCAGGAGGCGGCCAGGAGGAGACCAGCAGGTTAAGGACTTGGGGTTTGGACCGGCTCTTTGAAACCACAGGGTAGAGTAGACAGAGCTTACACAGCCCTGAGCTGGAGCAAAAGGGGCCCAGCCATGGGCTCCATGTAACTCTTAGAAATGCATGGGGAGGTACAGGGCCAAAGAGGATTCAGACCTTGC
The DNA here is from genome assembly GCF_902655055.1 of Lutra lutra. Classification (NCBI taxonomy): domain Eukaryota; kingdom Metazoa; phylum Chordata; class Mammalia; order Carnivora; family Mustelidae; genus Lutra; species Lutra lutra. The sequence continues at coordinate 82,890,016 of NC_062291.1, forward strand.
TGGCGGCGTCTGAAACCAGAGGAGGGGCCCAGAGGAAGGAACCTGCTTGGGAGGCAGACCCAGTGGGCCTCCTGGGAATTAGGTCTGGGTGTTTGGAGGGATCATGGCCCATGATGTACCACATAGCACATCACACCGGAGACACCGCCTCAACTGGATCTCGGAGAGCTTCCATGGCGCAGAGTGGGCCGTGGAAGAAGTGGAAGGAGCCCCCAGCCATTACGTCATGAAGTGGGTGGACTCCACATTTCAGGGATCTGGTCCCATCACAAACTATCTGTAGATCTTTGGGATCTATTCCTACTCAAGCTCTTTGAGAAACCCATGTCACAAGGCGCCCACGAACTTCTCACGTTTGTCGACAGCTTACCTTTGACATGCTGGAATGTGGCAGCTTCCTCATCAGGCCTTTGCTGAGGGGGCCGAGGTGAGCCTGACCAGGGTGGGAGCCGCGAGACGGCCGTGAAGGGCGCACACACCTGCAACACAATCGCGTTACATGTGAACAGGCACGTTTCCCCTCTGGTTGACTTGACTTTTTCTGATCTGTTCACAATCACGCTCGAAAAAGTAATTGACTTATCTTAACTCAATAAGGAAAAATTATCTAACATTCTTACGAGATTAAAAAATATATATTGATTTTTCTCCCCAAAGCCACTACTCTGTGAAATTAGTTTTTGCAATTTATAGACACGTGGCTCTGAGACCCCTGGGAGTTATTTGGTAGAAAGAGGCCATTTCAGCAAGATTGTCTTCGAATACATTTAGATCCCAAGCTACCCCAGCTGACGAAAATATTTTAAGATCCTGTGTCTTGTAAAAATTACTAATATAAGGGTGGGAACAAATGCATCAGTGCGATTCAGCCTGCTTACTCATGGAACGAAAAGCAAACAGTCTGAAGGGAAAGGAAAGGAGGCAGCTGGTCTGGCAAAGATTTTAAAAAACCAAAACAACGGTTTTACTATCTAAAAATCTGACCTCTTTCATTGCTAAGGAAAACAAAGCGAGAAGAGGAGCCGTTGCCTGCACGTTGCTTGCAAATGCCGTCTCTGGAAAAGATGACCCAAACCCAGCGTACCTTAGCTTTTCAATGGTGGTTTTTTTATCTGTAAACAGCAGGCGAATTAATGTCTTCCTTTTCAGATAAACTACAAATCCAGCAGCAAGAAGACAGAGGATGGCCACCAGAATTCCTATGGTTAAACCTTGGTTATCTGAAACAAAACACATTTTGCTCAGGCAAAGAGAGTCATGATGAAATACGGGAAGTATCAGATGGTGGCCCTCACGGCCACGTGAGCTCTGAAGGAAGGAGCAGGAATGCCGCGAGTAGATGTACTGATATGTTGGTCTTAGTTCAAAGGTCATTGTCTGAGGTTCAGTCTGCATCGCCAGTGATGCATTTCTGACAACTCTTGATAAACGGGAATGTCGTCCAGCAGGTGGGACCATAGCCCTGACCACATGCCGCCCCCAACCCTCCCGCTGCCCTGTGGACATGGTGGCCACAGATGGTGGCAGGGAGCCGGCACGTCCCTGGACAGTGACCTCTCCAGCCCCCATCACAGATACGCTCCTTCCCACGCCCTCCTCTTCTCATTCTTTAGCGCTGGGGTCTGTGTTTATTTTTTTAGACCAAGACTCTACTTCTGGACATTGTCAAAATAGGTGAGAAAGCCCCACAAAATCCATAGCTAAAAGGAAAGGCCCGCGGGTTTGCTTCTGTTAGATTTCGTTGTGTTTGTTACGTTAGGGACTCAAGTTACAGGTTTTGGGGGGCAAACCCCTTTCCCTGGGAGGGTACTTTTTATTTTCTCCAAGGGAACATCCCTTTTCTGGGATTTGCTCCCATTTTGTTCAGTACAAAGACACTGAGAAGCCCCCCTGAAGGGTGTGGAAGAGAAGGGAAAGTCAAAGCTTCAGGCTGGTTTCTGGCCACAGAAAGAGCCCCGGGGATGACCCTGCCAGGCTGGAGAGGAGCCGGACCGGCAGCTCCCACTGCTCTGCGGAGTCCTTGAGAGCACAGATGTGGGGTTCATGGGTCTCTGTCCCCACCAGCAACAAGCAGGGCGTGCCTCCCCGGCAGGCGAGCCACAGTCCCCTCCGGCTGCTGGGGACAGCTGCGCAGGTGCTGGTCCCCCCCCAGGCCCTCCCCCCCCCTGCTGCTGGCTACGATGCTCACCGGGGCTGACCGCCAGGGAAAGAACACCTCCCACCCTGTTTCTGGACTTCGTCCCCAACTGACAAGTCCTATCAGGGATGTGTCTCAGCCTAAGTAAGACAATCAACATATGACAGTCTTGATTCCCTTGTTAGTGTTACTGGAAAAGCCCTGCTTCTGGGTTTCCGGCCAAAACGTCATTCTTTTCAGACGGGGGCTCTGGCTAGAGCGCTGTTGTGTCTTCACAAAGCTAATGAATAAAGTGAGCAGCTACAGCACGAGCCACAATTTCCAGCTCCTCGCAATCAATCCGCAAGTCTTAAGCTGATCAATGCAGCCAGTCGAACAGTTCCTAGGCCCCGCAATGAACTTGGCTGCACCATCCGGGCCACCTGCCTTCGTCTGTCGCAGTGCATGCCATCACGCCACTCAAGCCAGCAAACCGGGGCCCCCTGGTCCCCTCACCCGGTGTAAACACCAGGTCTCATGTGGCTCCCCACGGTGGCCCACCTCCCCAAGTCCCCTGGTCTCCCCTCCCTTGGCAGTGCTCTTGCTGGGCCATGCTGGGCCTGCTCCGTGTCTCTGGGCCCCGGAAGAAAGGCTGGCACATGGCAGGTGCTCGAGAAGTCACAGTCAGGCTGAGGGGCAGTGGGGGCAGGGAGGCTCAGGACAGAGCTCCCCACTCCTGCCTCTTTGTGTGCGTTTAAGTGTACTTTCATGCAGTCATGGTGGCAGGGGACAGAGGCACGGATGCTTCCTTGCTCCAGTGAAGGACAGGCGATCTCGGACTCCCTGGCTAATGGGAAGCCCCCACACGCGAGTACTGCGGTCAGTACCAGAGCGTCCTGGCCAATCCCCTCCAACCCCGATGTCGGGGGAACGGGGGCCTGTGCCCCTATCTGAGCAAAAGCTAGAATCCTGCCAGGTGAGCACGACACACGCTTTCTGCCGGCTCCAGATGTCAACTGCAGGGCAGGGAACGTGCTGTGGTCAGGGCGGAGACGTCAGCGAGGAAAGGGGACGCTGGCCCAGGGCTGTTTTCCTGCCCCCCCCCACCTCCCAGCAGGAATGCTCACTAGACAGCAAGACTTTCTGGTCCTTTCTGTACTTGCTGTGGGGCCTGGACCTGAGGGCGGGGTTGCCTGGAGTCTCTGAGAGGGATGCTGAGACCCGACCGGGTTTAAGGAGAAGGATGATCAGGAACTCATGATACTTTCTGCGGATGTGACCCTGGGGCAGGTCCTCCCTCTCCCCCCATCCCAGCACTGTCCTCACCACCTGGCCCCGCAGAGCAGCGTTATGTCTGTCGTCTTTAAGACGTGGTGACGCCACCACCAGTTACAGCAGGACATGAGGACATGGGGTGTCCCCTGTAGCAGCACAGCCACCGAGTGAACGTCTGAGAGTCACAGGGCTCAGGTGACCTCGGGGCTGGCCCTCTGCACCTTTTTGTTTCTTTCCCTTTACAAGGGGTGTTGTTCAGACTTGCCTCTTCCCTGCCTGACAGGTGCTCAGAGAGAGCCGCAAGGCACCTGGAGACCATGCGTCAAGGTCACCCCGGGAGAAAAGCAGTGGGGAGCAAGCGCAGCTGCTAGGAGGGTTTTTTTTTAGGGGGAGAGGGACTTGCTCTCAATCGTAGCTGTGTGGCTTTGGGGAAGTTACTTACCTCCCCTGAGCCCCAGGTCCTTTATTTGTAAGGAAGGAAGAATGATAGTGGCTTGGGCGTGAGGCAAGCGTCTGAGGAGATCGCGCAAATGCAGCTGACGCCCAGCACGGTGACTGCACCGCACAGCTGCTCAGTGCACAGAAGCCTTCTTGCTTCCCCCAGGGGCTGCTGGGGCCGCCAACCCAGACTAGGAGGTGACTCTCTAGTAGGCGTTTTAGGAGACATTTGGCCTCGCACCTCTTGGTCCCCCATGCACTGACGCTGGGCTTTACAAAGTCCTTTCATCCCACACCCAAGTTTGTACCTGTTTGGCAGCCCCCTGTCAAAATGACCTTGGCTAAGCAAAGTGTCATAGGTGAACAAGGGACAGAGTCAGCCACTCAGCCAGAGCGGAGTGAGGACCTTGGCAAAGGTCAAGACGGGACAGAGCCTGGACATGGGCCTCGGGCTGTGTCAGGCCCTTGTGGGGGTGCACTGGGCTTCCCCCTGGGGGCGGTTATACCTGCACACCCACGGACCACTGGTGAGCCCTCCGTCTTGTTTGGAAAGATCAGCACCTGCCTTCCCACGGTCCCCCCGATCACTTAGCACCCACTCCTGGGGGCATGCTGTCCCCGCTCACCTGCTCGCCGGACGGGGCCGCTGTCTGTGCTTCCCCCGAAGCCAAACTTGTCACAGAACGGAGGCGCCCAGTGGGCCTCGCAGTGGCAGTTCTTGTGGTTGTTACACACCTGTCCGGGCCGTGGGGGAGGGGACACCGACAAAGAGGAGCAGCATTAGAACCCGCCCTCCACGAGGGGCAGTGGCAAATCTCTGAGCTCTAATTGGCTACCATACGGAAGCAAAGGCCCTGTGGTCAGAGTTCCCTCGAGCACTGAATACACAGGTGGGACCAGAGCCCAAGGCTGCATATGTAACAATCTGCCTCTTGGCTGCTGTCAGGGCAATGCTGGAGATTAGGGGGGGCATCCACTGCTTCCCACCCCTTTTCCCTCCATCAACTGCTATGTCCTCGTTTTCTTTTTCGTTTTTACGTGTCCTTTTTTTCAATTCAGAATCTCCCCCCTGCCCAATGACCACAATGAGAAGCCCCCTCCATGGTAAGGAGTGACCCCACTTCAGGGCTGCGGAACCCGAGCCCTCGGCCATCCCAGGCCTGACAACCTATGGGCACAGCCATGCCTCCTGCAGACACAAAGTTCGGAGAGGTGGTGGACCCACTCTAATGTCTCATGTCTGCAACACCCACCTGCCTGGGGAGTCTCCTAGCAGCCCCACCTTGCCTCTCAGCCCCGCGGACTGGCCACAGCCGACCAAACCCTGGGGTCTTCGTGGCAGGAAAGGGGTGCTGAGAAAGCAGGAGGATGGGCTTCACTCTGGGATAGGGGGCCAGAGCCCCCCAGGGAGGGGCCAGCTCCAGCTCACCTGGTTAGCAAGGGTGACCGATGGAGGCGGCTCCCCTAGCCTGAGCTGGCCGTCAGACCTGCTGCCATCACTACGGAACTTACGGAGCTCCTGCACGCGCAAGGGGCACAGGAGCTCGGAAACAAGAGGATATTGTTTCTCTGAAAACGGGGGGCATGCTGTGGGCACACTGGATATGGGCAAGTCGCTAAGAAGAGCTTCTGACACATCTGGAATGGGTCGCCTGCGAATGACCCTGCAGGGCTGCTCAGACCAGGAAGGATTCCGCAGTCGGGTTGCATCTGAGCATCCCAGGTTCTCTTCCGCTTACAGAAGCGAACTGTGCATTGCAGATGACGGGCTTTGCGTGGTTTATATAAGTCAGTGCAGACCTACAGTCAGACACCCATCCCAGAGGCCTCAGCCCTGCATCCAACTATTGCTGGATGGGGCTGAACACATACTTCTCTATTTAAGGCAAAAATAAAATGTTTGGAGTAGAGGTCTCATTTGTGATGTTTTCCTGCTTTCACTGATTTTTTTGTTGCTATTGATGATCCAAACATCAAAAGCCCCAACTGGGCACCTGGGTGGCTCAGTGGGTTAGAGCCTCTGCCTTCAGCTCAGGTCAAGATCTCAGTGTCCTGGGATCGAGCCCCACATCGGGCTCTCTACTCAGCAGGGAGCTTGCTTCCCCCACACCCCCCCCCGCCTGACTCTCTGCCTACTTGTGATCTCTCTCTTTCTCCCTGATAAATAAATAAAATCTTAAAAAAAAAAAGCCCAATTCCTTAAAATAAGACCAACAGTCCAGACAACCTGTGATAAGTTGGAAGCTATATTCCTATAAAGCTAAACCCCTGCGGCATTGATGACTGAGTGGCCCGGCCTGTGCTGACACTGAGCGTCTTGCCTGTCTCTCAAAGACGCTGCTGCTGACCTATACCACCTGCCACACACCTGCGAGGATTCGGGCCCGGCGCTGCCCACTCCATTTTGCACAGTCTCCCAATGCAAACTGGAGTCAGGTGACTTTTTTGCAGCTGGCAATAGAAAGACTGGCAGCTTTGCTGTCCCCTTTGGAGGCACAGCTGGTGAGCCTGGTCTCACTTGGGGAAGGGCTGTGGTCAAGTGACTCATCACCAAGTCACGGCAACTGTTCCGTCAGTGTGGGCCTTTCCTCTCCAACATGTGGATGGGAGCCCAGGGACGCTGTCAGGTGAGGAGCCCAGGGTCCGCCCCCAGCATGCCTGCTACCTGGTCACGTGACCTTGGACAGGCACTACTGCCTCTTGGTCCTGGGCTCCTTCATAATGAGGCTGCACCAGACCATCTCTTAGGGCCATTAGAAAGAAATCTATGATCCAATGAAGACATAAAAGGATTTTGTTTTATATTGACAGTCAGCTACACTCGCAGTCAACAAACCGGCCAGAGATGGCATTGCAATCCTTCATGGTTAGAGCACAATCGCCACTTTATGAAAACCCCATAATTCTATGTTAGAATCATTGGTGAGTGTCTGCAAGTTTTAAAAATAGAATTGGGAGCATGATTTCTGCAGATAGGGTTTCAGAAAAACAAATGAACCCCTGGCATGGCTAACCAAGATTAATATGATTCCCATTGGAAATAATTAAGCCCATCAGAAAAAAATAAATTATGTTTTAAACAGTTAGAGTCCTCTTCTCTCCTAAAAAAATTCTCTGAACTAAAGTAACCACTTTCTTTAGCTGAAATGCATTGTGTGAGATTTCAAGAACACGTCGTCAGTATGTTCTGTCTCCCTTGGTTTAACTGCTTTTGGAAGTGTTTCCATTCAGACCCATGCTCTGAATCTTGGTCCTTAAGAGAGACAGCTCTGTTCGAAACCATAAGGCAAAATCCTTTACGCAGGAAGGTGAGTTTTAAAACTACTTTGAAGATGACAAAGTCCCTTTTTAAAAAATCACAGGATGCTCATCTGAGAGATAATTATGGCTCCATCTGATTTTCTTTGTTAAATAAAAGTCACATTTCTCCTGCTACGTAAAGGTCAGAGAAAATTAGTGTCTTTAGAAGAAAGCACGGAAGCGACAGCTATATTTTTTTAGAAGTTGCAGATTGCAGAATCCTTTACAAACAAACGATTTGGTGCTTTGCTTGCTAGTGACGGGCTACAGGAAGCCCACTGGGCTGCTCACCCCTCTTTGGTGACACTGCTTCACACACTCCTGAACGCCGAAGACACTTGTGTTTTGACAGCGACGATTGAGGCAAATCTGCGGAAGGAGGAAAACACGGTAAACGTCTCAGCCCCTTTCCAACCACACGCACCATATCTGTGATCTCAAAAGGGAAAGCAAAGAAAAGTTTGAGGAAGATGATTTTCCTTCAGCTCCTACGGGGATAGCACAGCGATGCCCTTTCCATCTACCTCTGACCTGGATTTGAGCACCTGCTTGCGGACTTGGCACATTTCAGGACTCAGGTCAATGTGGTGCTTCATATGGTTTCGTCAATTAGGAGAAGAGGATAACTGATTTTTGTTTAGAGCTTGCAACAAAACCTATGAATTGCAGCATCTCCACCCCCCCCAACACTGACCCCCCACCTGCTCCTTCCATTGAAAGATAAAGAGAGAAGAAATGTACCAGCCCTCAACCGGGGGCCTGTGCAGACTCAGACTCCAAGAATCCAGGTCCAAAAACCTTTTAAAGGAGATACTGACACATGGGAACGTTTCCAAATTACTGACCCACAAGCACTGTCACTGCCACAAACCATCAAGGAAAAGGCTCAATGGAGGAAAACAGACAGTTCCCTTGTGTTTATCAAGCCTTTGCAGGGGTGGTAGTTTCCTAAACCATACCATGCTGGTTGCAGGAGTGTAGTCTTATCTTAAAGGTGCCTAACATACTCCAGACTCAAAGGATCAGACCCTTTATTTCCTCTAAGATGTTACAAATCAGTGGAGGCAGAGGAAGAGAAGTCTAATTTTTAGATTGCAGAAGCATTTCTGATTGAGTAGAACCTCCCTACGGGAAGTTCGTACCAATGACGCACTTTGAAAATAGTGCCAGTTGCCCAGGACAACTCCCAGGGCTGCTGGGAATCTTGGTCAAGGGGACTGTCACATTCCAGCTGACAAAAGAAACTGAGGTTACAGAGAACGCAGCCGGACCCGGGTCAGAACCCCTGCATATGGGTGCCGCTCTCCTCTCAACCCACGAGCAATGAAGGCCAAGGACAGCTTTCAAAGAACTCGTGTTCTGCGGGAACGGAGATGGAAGTGCATTTACTATTGCACATGGAGGAAAAAACTCATTGACAAATCGAGGCCTTGGAATTTCAGTGTTCAGACGCACCCGGTTCTGGCTTCTGGCTGTTCAGACTACAGTTTAAAATATGAGTGTTGGGGCGTCTGGGTGGCTCAGTGGGTTAAGCCTCTGCCTTCGGCTCAGGTCATGATCTCAGGGTCCTGGGATCGAGCCCCGCATCGGGCTCTCTGCTCAGCAGGGAGCCTGCTTCCTCCTCTCTCTCTGCCTGCCTCTCTGCCTGCTTGTGATCTCTCTGTCAAATAAATAAATAAAATCTAAAAAAAAAAAAAAATGAGTGTCATTCTAATGTCAATGCCAGAAAAGAAGCTGACATGTGTGGTTAAGGAGACCCCAGGAATGTACATTGTGTTTCATGTACCATCATCCCATTTCCTTCGGGACAAGACACTTGTGGCTCAGAGTATATGACTGAACGGGGCTGAGGGCACAGAATTCTTGTTCTGGGGACTTGGCCACGGAGCTGAATCTATCTTTCTATTTTATGACTTTCTATTCTGTGACCTCCATGTTCGTGAATGATTTCATAATCATTTTGAAAGTGGGGGTCCTAAAAAAAGGTATGTTGATTAATCCTCTTTCCTAAAATGTTTTATTAACTTGCTTTCATTTAGCCTGACAAGAAAGTCTGCTGAGAAAAATCAATGTGGCAGAATGTTAAAAAGAAACCTCAATTTGTTTTGACTTTTCATTTTTTACTTTCTTTCTAAACCCCCAAATATCGCTGTCCGCCTTTCCCCCTGCTCTCCAAAAGACCTCCCTTTGGCTTCAAGCTGATTCTCTCTCTCTTCCCCTCTCCTATTCTCTCTATGGGGGTCTCTGAAAATACATACGACTTCCCGTTCTGTCCAGGTGAGAACAAGCCGTCACTGTGCCAAAAACCAAGGCCGCATTTCCAAAAACAATATAATAGGCTACTGTGTTTGCTTCCCAAGTAATTTCCTGGCTGGAAACACTCCTAACGCCCAGAGTGTAGAAATGACTTACTAACACTCAAAGACTGAGAAACCGAGCTTGATTTTCCCAAATCTGCATCTCCATGGTTAGGCCAGGATCTAGGATTTATTAACTTTGCCTTCGAGGTGCAAAGAACTGGATTCCAGAGACAAAGTTCTAGGAAGGAGTAGATTTAGGAAAACAAACCGACCTCCTGAGTCAGTTCCTGGACAGGACGCTTCTCCACAGGCCCCTTCCAGACTTACTTTTATGATGCGAGTGAACATGTGGGTCTTACTTTTCCATCTGCACACTTGGTGCCGGCAAGCACAAGCCCGGGGTCCGGGAGGTCATCGCCCAAGTACACGTGGGTCCCGCGGCACAGAATCCGACCTCCTTCCCGCAGCGGGATGTTTGTTTCTATGGAGACGGCATTGGTACCAATGACGGGCCGGCTGGCACCTCCTTGACACTGGATTTTTCCACATTTAGCATCTCTGCAAGGGCGAGAGCAAACAGTCCCCGAAGAGGGCAAGTCTGGAACCGGCTCTGAACCACGTGGGAAGATCAAAGCGATGACGTGCTTGGGCCGCGGGTTCCGTACCTCATCTCGCATTTGGCAAATGAACTCTTGGAGTCTTTACCACAGTTGCCGTACGGGTCACCTGCAGAGTTGACTCTCTCAAAGCAGATCCCGGGAGCAGGTTTAGCACCTGAAACAGAAGTCAAGCAGCACTTCCACCTCCTGCAAGGGTTGCTAATAATTTGTCACTGACCGGCACTGGGATTTCAGGTTAAGGGGAGATGGGTTTGGTGTGCAGAGAAATCACGCCTGCACCTTGGCTGACTCCTGAGATGAGCGGGCCAGGGGCAGCCTACCACCCTCGCCTGGCGTCGCTCGTGGTAAAGCCTGCATTTCCTAGCTCATTCTTCTCTAGGGCGGCTCTCTGGGCCCAGGGTGCGCAGCCTTTCAGGAGACGTGGCCTGGCTATGGGACCAGACCTGACCCAGCGCAGAAAAAAGGGGGCTAGCTGGCCTCAGGCGCAAGGGAGTGTGCTCTCTTTAATGGCATCTCCTACAATTCTGGTGAGAAAACACACGCTAGAGCGGGCTCAAAGGAATAATGATGACCATGGGGGGATGCGGGTAGAGAGGAAGGGAGCAAACAAGCAACACAGAGATCCTACACAACATTTTCAGTCCTATAAAGCTCCCTCTGAGAGCAAGCCCTAGCGTCAGTTAGGGCCCATGTTAGCAAGGCAGAGAGTGCTCTCACAGGCCAGCGAGGGAAAAACCCCACAGTCATTTTGCACGGAATGACAGTGCCCAGTAGAGGGGCATGTGGGATCCAGGGAGCGCAGGACATGGGCATTCCTAGCACATCTTTTGGCCAGGGAAAGAGTGACCTTGTGCTTGGAATTCACACGGCCAAAGCTTTGGAGGGTTCTTAGATCCTAGGCAAAGGGACACCTGTTGAAGACGATGTGAGAAATTCAGGAAAATGGTTTATACTCTTCAGAATAAACTGTGCCTTGTGGTGTGGGCTTGACCCACCTTCTTTCCTATACTGGTGTCCAGGTGGGTGCTCTTTCCGGTAACCTTTCCAACTGCCAGGATGCCCACTTCCCAGAACTCACTCTGTCCTTCACCTTTCTCTGCACCCAACTCTGGGGAAGCTCCCTACACTTCCCAAGGTGACAACTGACTTATCTAAGATACCAGTCTAACGATGGACAAGGGAACAGAAGACGTTGTTATTTCTAAAAATTTCTTTCTTTAACCTGCACCTGATTCCTCTTCATCAGGCAGGAGCAGACATGATCCCCCTCTCATTTAAAAAACAACAGACAAATCAAACCAAACAAAACCCTTGCAACAGTTGAGATGGGCTGTGGGTTCAGCCATTGGCCTCTGCGGTGAGGTACTGGAGTCCCGAACCTCTCACTTGCCCATTCTCTTTTTTTTTTAAAAACCATGTTGAGACACCTCTCCCAACTCATTTTTAAGGGCATGACGGCAAACAGGACACAGTTCTTGGTCATGGGAAAAGGCCAGGTCTCTGGCTCAGAAGCATCACAGTCTTTTCCTGGTACCCTGGGTTCCCATTTCTGCTCGCAGCGTGGTTACACCACTGACCCGCTCAGCTTCTGCCTACTACAGGTCCAATTCTTCCATGTCCTCCCGCCTTATTCTTGTTCCTCTACCCACTGCAGGTGGGAAGATGGGGAGGGCGTGTCGAGCCTGTGTTCTGTTTGATGGTACTTTGATCAAAATACCTGGATCTAATTGATCAGTTTTAGAAAAACTGGCATCTAGAATATATCAACAACTCAATGGTTGTTTGTGTATTCGCATGGACTCAATGTACTTGTTACTTGCCTGTCTGGTTTTCTCTTTCTCTTTCCTTCTTTACTTTTTCCTATTCTTTCCTTCGTTCTGTCCATCCGTCCATCCATCCATCCTCCCATCATGTTGCGCACTTCATTCACACACACAGTTATCTGGCCCTCACTATCTGCCAGGCCCTGGGGGTGTAGGGGTTGACTACTGTGGACAAAGCCTCCTGCTTGCTCTCAAGTTGCAAGGAAAAAAGTGCAAGCAAATGAGTATCTTCCTCTCAAGTCCCGGGTTGGGGAGTGTTATGAAGGAATCAACCAAGTCGGAGCGCCCAGGGGGCTGTTGCGTTAAGCAGGCTGGTCAGGAAAGAACTCTTAGAGGAGGGACAATGAGCTGAATTCCACACCTCAATCCTACCAGGGATCCTAAGAGGCAGGTCTCATTATCCCGTTTTATGGACAAGAAAACTAGAACCCAGGAGGTTAAATGTGTGGCTTAAAGCCAGGCAGCGGGGCTGCTGGAGGGTGGAGCTCAGTCTGTCCTCTCTGGTGCTCTGAGGTGTATCAAGGCCCCACCCGGTCTAGGTCCTGCACGGGCCTTGGGGACAGAGAGCAGAAGACCTGAACTGCATCCGCTGCCATTGCTGAGTGGAGAGCCATGCTGGTATGCGTGTGTAGACAGGGCAAGAGCTGTAATGGATACTCTCATGCCGCTCAAGTGATCCCAGACTTAGGCGGATGTGAGATAGGGAGCTCCTTCTACGTGCTGTAAGGCCGATGGAAAAGGCTTCAGTCCTTCTTTCCCTGCCTTGGAAGACCCGCCAGGATAAAGGAGTGCCAGCAGGTCCTGGCGGATGCTGAGCTCTGGAACTGGGGAGGCAGAATTGGTATCTCTCTGCTACTGATGCTGGGTCAGTGCTTCATAGGGTCTGTCATGCTTGCTCTTATCAAGTAATTTATCCACTGGGAAATGTGGTCACTTTAAAAAAAAAAAAAAAAAACCTTGCTGCTATTTGAATGTGTTCATTGATTAATTTGTTTTCCTGGTAGGGAAAAAAGAGATAAAAGAGATTTTATGCGTGCGTGTGTGCATGCATGCACGCGTGTGTGTGTGCGTGTGTGTAGAGATTTCCAATCCGTTTTAGACACACGAGCTCGTGAACAGCTAGAAGGTAGGATTGGAGGAGGGCTGGACTGGGGTGTGCAGAAGGGTAAGATGAAGAGGGAAAGAGACCAGTTGCCACCACGATTTAAAACAAAGGGGCACATTTTATGTAGGAATACCACAGAAAGTGGCTAAAACAGGAAATCAAGCAAGGGGGTACAAATAGTATTTAAGCAAGAATAAAATGTTTAGAAGAGAAAACCAATGCTAGGTCACTGTTTGGGAATGTGGACCTGGAAATTTGACAAAACTGGGTCTTCTAGGGCAGGGGACCTTGGGATTCTAATGCCCCAAATGTCAGTGGGCTGTCTGGCCTGGAAAACCAGGTGTGTGTGTAAATCCCTAGGGGCAATAGAACAGCATTAGTGTTTTCTGATAACTGTGAAGTGCTGTGTGTGCCCCAGTAGGTCACAACACACTTAAAGAGAGTTGCCATTTTCCCACAGAGAAATGGCCCAGAAATATTGATGGCAAATTTTAATACGTGAATTTTTAGCAACATGGATGACAGAGTCCAAAGTACTACAACATACTATCCATTAACTTGGTGAAAAATATTGGAAAGTCCCATTTTAATCAAGAAATATTACTTTTTCTTTTACTCTCCTATCTCATGAAACAAAGCTACTCAATGTCTTTACATTTATCTTTGGTCTCAAGGTCTCTGGTTGACTGATCTTTGACGAAGGTGCCAAGAAAGCCCAACGGGAAAGAGTAATCTCTTTAACAAATGGTGCTGGGAAAACTGGATATCCATATGCAAAAGAATAAACCAAACCCTTATCTTCTACTGCTGCAAAAATGAAGTAAAAAATGGAGTAACGACTTAAATGTAAGACTTAAAACTTACAGTTTCAAGGAAACATAGGGGAAAAGCTCCTTAACATTGGTCTTGGCAAAGACTTCTCGGACATGACACAGAAAGCACAGGTAACAAAAGCAAAGACAGACGAATGGGGTACGCTGAACTAAAAAGCTTCCTTACAGCAAAGGAAAGATAATCAACAAAATGGAAAGCAACCTATAGAATGGGAAGAAATGTCTGTAAACCATCTATTTGACAAGGGGATAATACACAAAATACATAGGGAACTCCTAGAACTCAACAGCAAAAAAAAAAAAAAGAAAAAAGTCCCAAATAACCAGATTAAAGAATGGGCAAAGGAACTGAATAGACACGTCTTCCAAGAAGACATAAAAGGGCCAACAGTTATACAAAAAGACACTCAGCGTCTCTGACGATCAGGGAGATGCAAATCAAAAGCACAATGAGACATCACTTCACATCAGTCTGAATGGCTAGTATAAAAAAAAAAAAGCAAAAGATAACAAGTATTGGCAAGGATGTCGAGAAAAGGAAGCACTTGTGCCCTTGTACCGTACATTGTGGGGATGCAAACTGAGATGGCCTTTGTAGAAAACAGTATGGAAATCCCTCAAAAAATTAAAAAAATAAAACCGTCATATCACCAGTGGTCCTACTTCTAGGTATATATCCAAAGGAGCTGAAATCAAGATCTGGAAGAGATTTCTCAACTCCCGTGTTCACTACAACTTTATTCACAACGCCCAAGACATGGAACCAAACTGTGTCCACTGATGGACAAATGGATAAAGAAAACGTAGTAGGCACACAGAGCGGAAGACGACTCAGCCTTAAAAAGAAGGAAATCCTGCCATTTGAGACAACGTGGATAAGCCTGGATGACATTACCCTAAGAGAAATCAGTCAGATACAGAAAGACAAATACTGCACCATCTCCCTTATATGTGGAATCTGAAAAAGTTGAACTGATAAAAGCAGAGAGTAGAATGGTGGTTGCCAGGAGCTGGGGGAAGGGACGTGCTTGGGGGAGGCATTAGTCAAAGAGTGCAAAGTTTCAGTTACGCAAAGCAAGTCCTAGAAATCTACTGTACAACAGAGTCTACAGTTAATAATACTCTTATGCTATGCTTAAAATTTTGCCAAGATGGTAGATTCTATGTTAAGTGTTCTCTCTCTCTCTCTCTCTCTCACACACACACACACACACACAAAGAGGCTAGGAAGAAACTTTTGGACATGATGAATGTGTTTCTGGCATCGGCCATGGTGAGGGTTTCTTGGATAAGTGTGTATTTCCAAGTTCATCAAGGCGTGTGTATTCAATACCTACGGCTTCTTGTATGTCAGTCCAGTTGAGTAAAATTGTTAAAAACAAGTCTGTTTCCACAGCACATCCTCTGTACTTCTAGCTCATTAGAATGCTGACCTTTTTATTCTGTTGTGATGCTGTCCCTGGAAATCTTATTTTTAGGTACAACTACCCACTCTGCCAACAGGGAGTCTTCTGATTTTGCTTTTTTCTATCCACTCAGCAGGTGTATGTTCATGATCTCCATAGCCTAATCATTCATCCTGTTGCTCGTCAAAGTGATCTTTTAAAAGCTTTTTTACCAGAATGAAAAAAAAGTGGAGGCATGAAGTCACACCCTAGGCATAATTAAACAGGTGATAAATGCCCTTGTCTTTTCTTAAACCCAATTTTGTCAGTCAACCTCCATGAACTTCCTAAAAAGCACGGACAGACGTTCATGAGGTCCGCTGTGCCTTTTTGACTGGGCTGTGAGAATCAAACGACATGATCGAGAGATTAAGAGGTCAGTAATAAGCCATTCTTTCCGATGCATAGATTTTTGGGGGTTTCCATGCTTTGTATCTGGGCATGTATGGGATCTAAGGAAAACAATGAACATTTATCACGCTTCAGTTGCTTTCGGAAGGCTCCCCACCCCCACTTTGGTCTCTATAACCAGCCAGGCTGCAGAGTTCGAAGAGCGAGGGTCTAGGACTGAGAATAACAGTCTCCCAACCCACCGCACTCTGGCTGGACCCCTCCTAGGACAGCCTGTGCAGTGGGAGAGGCTCCTGGCAGAGCGCTCTGTGCCACAGGCCATAGACTGGGTCCATGGTGGATACGTGCCCAGGGCGAGGTAAATTCACATCTCCCTCGGAACCTGACTGCTGGAGCTGGCTGGTTGAGGCTCCTGGGCCACTGTGTTGTCTGACATTGCTGACTGCATCCCTCGGGGCCATCTTCCATCACTCCCATCCACGAGGCTGGGGTCCACATCCTTCTCTCGTCCATGCCATAGGGGCTGTCCCCTCCTTGGATTTACCACACTGGCTTCTCTCTCTCTCTCTTTTTAATCTTGTGATGTCCCAAGTCTCTGGCCTCACTGTCAAAACCCAGTGGACAGGGGTGGTCCCTCAGGCCTGCACAGAGCAGATGTGTGCCAAGAATGAGTGACTGACGAGCCGCTGGGGAGAGAGTTTGGGGAAAGCATGTTCTGCCTCAGCTGCCCTCCCCAGAGGAAGCCAGTTGCAATTTCTATAGAACAAAGCATCTTGGGTAGGTGAATCCTGTCCCCTGGCTCATCTTTCCCACGGCTCTGGATTTTCACTTACACATTTACATCAAAGGAAGTATTACCACACTGTCCAGTGAAGAAATAAGACAGAAGGCCATCAGGAGACAGGTTTTACAAATATAGGCAAAGAGAAGAAACTGTATGGGCAAGACAACCAGAAAGAGGGCTCGGCGCTGACCCTGGGAGCAGAAACAGCCCTTGCATTCCAAGGACACATCATTAAGGAAGAAGGACACAAGCCCCCAGAGACAAGTCCTGAGCACCTCGGCTCAGGCCAGTTCCGAGAGTGGAGTAGGGGCCAGCCAAGTGTTTCATGGGGCTCTCTCACTTAGAGACAGAATGGTCGATACTTTCAGAAGCGTAAATGACTTCTCCCCACTGGGAAGAGGTCAGGAACGCACAGAGACTAGGGTTCAAAGTTGCCACACTTAAAAGTGTCTGTCTTCACGTTTTCACGAAGAGACTTCACGTCTGTCTCTCGGAAAAAATGACAACAGTGTTCTCATTGCTACCACCACAGCGCATCAATTTACAGCCTTTGAATTCTTAATAACAGAACACTTAGATGTTTTGCCATTATCCAAAGATAAAATTTAGCCTTTCAGAGGGAATTTTGACATCACCCTGTATTTTACAATTACACAGAAAGTGAAGGATTTTAATTACCAGTTTTATCTTCAGAGGGATAAAACTTACATTTGTAATTGTAATTTGCAAGTTCCAATGTCATTATGTCTTTTGAAAGAGAGATGATGACATCTTGCATTAAGTTCACAATTTACTTGATCTAATCTTTTCCTTAAAATGACTCTATTATGCAAATGCACTTCTCGCGTTTGGGCGCATGGGCTCCTCCCTCTCTGTCACTAACTGTCCCACCCCCACTTCTCATACCCACAGACAAAGCCACTCTTTGGCAAAACTGAAGGCTGTCCCATTGTTGTTGTACTTCTCCCTTTCTCTACTCCAAACTGACCTTTGCATTCAATGGAAAATGAAGCCCAAATGAACAAGTTTTATCACTTCCTTCTCATGCTGCGGGAAGAAGGGGAGACTCTCCTGCCTCTAGACAATAGGGCTCTTGGCAAAAATCTCTTCTCTTCCCATCGCTCGTCACCAGAGTTGTAGCTGATTAGTAAATGTACTGCCCCAGGTGTATCATAATAACGCAAACTCATTTAAACCAACCTTGCAGATAAACACTGAATATTTACCAGCCCATAAAAACTGTCTGGCCGGCTCACACTACATAAATCAAGCGACACTATTTTCTGGTGAGTGATAAAATAGATAAAACTAACATATTTCAGGACTTCCCTGATGCAAATTGTTTGTGGCTCTAGACATGTAGTTATCCGTAAGATTAATTTCCAAGTAACGCTTTCAGTAACCATGGTTCAGATAAACAAGGTTGGTAAAAGTAAATTTTCTGCCTGAAGAAAAATATCCAGCTGTATTTCAGAAGGAATAAAGGTCATGTCACAGGGACAGAAAATCTTTGTGGCTATTAAAACCAAACTGGACTAAGGGGGTGTAGCACAGGCCACAGTTTGAACTGCAGATAACAGTTCTGTGCCTGACACTAGCCCATAAGGCCTTGAGATACAACATTTGTGGAAGAAGAATCGGGGGGCCAGCGGCGGGGAGGGGAAGAATTTAAACTCCTCTCCAACAAGAACATTATCAACACTACTTAGGAAAAGAAACAAATGAACGAAAACCCCAAAAGGTATTCTAAAAGGGTATTACATTGCTAGCAAAGAGTTGGTTGCAGGCATATGTTTTGAATTTTCTATCATTCTATTTGTAGAAAGATTTGGAAGCAGGATTAGTTTATTGAAATCCAACGCCGGGTTGAGAAAAGTCCATTTCAAAAGGGAATAAGGGAGCTGGAAGGGAAGGCTCTGTCCGGCCAGCGCTCCAGCAGCCAGGCCTGGAGACGGATGGACATCCTGAGCATAACTGGACGTTTCCGGATGACTTGACAGTTCTGTCCAGTCACTGGGGCGCGCATGGCACGGGCCAGCAAGCAGGAGCCCAGTGACCCTGGGGCTCTGAGTCATTGGGCCTCAGAGGGGAACGAAAATGGCCCTCCAGCAAATGTAGTCCAGAGCCCAGAGCATTTGCTAACCGTGGGGGAAATGAAATATGGCAAATGTGTTCCTGACAAGAAGTTCTCCCTCTCTGAATCATGGGAAGCTAATTTAAACCAAGCACCGTAACGCAGCGTTAGAAGGCTCTCAGCCCCGTGCATCTCGCTGGCTGGGGGCCTGGCTGTGGAAGTCACCCCCGCCCCCGGGATCGCAAGGGTCACATCCCGACTCTCCTCCAGGTCCAAGCGAGAGCGCAGAGGGATGCTGGGAAGTCTGTTCCTTTGGCAGAATCAGGTTCTCGAGTCAGCAGCATCTGGTAAGAGCTGGACACCGAGGAATATGTAATAAATGAGAACGGGGTGAGAAGTGAGGCTCTCTGCTCTCCAGGTCGCAATCCAAGCTCTGGACAAGCCCAACTGCCTGCAGTTCCCTGGAACGCCCCCCTCCCCTGCTGGTGTTTCTGTTCCGCATGCAGGAAGTACCCTTCCCCTCCCACCCCTGCCAAACGGTGTCTCCAGGGCCACCACGTCTAGGATGCCCCACTCCATGCTCTGCCACTTCCCAGCACTCACGCCAGCCCCAGGACACAGGCTCATTGGTCCATGAGCTTCCTGTGGGCTCAGTCAGAGCCTCCTTCTAGAGTTCAGACTTCCGAGGCGCCATACACCGAGCACGCGACTGCACGTGATGCAGCACACACGAGAGGTCACGGGCTGTGTTCAAGGACAACAGGATACCCGTGGGCTAGCCCAACTACAATCCCCAGTTTACAGCTGAGGCCTGAGGTCGAGTAGTCTGTTGAAGGTCACCTCGTTAGCAAGTGGTCTGTTCAACACCCATGGTAGACAGATAACGGCCCCCGAAGAGTCCCACATCCTAATCCTCAGAATCTGTGAGTATGTCCCCTCACATGGTAAAATGGACTTTGAGAATGTGAGGAAGTTAACGATTTGGGGAGGGGCGTTTCTCCTGAAGGGTCTGGATCAGAGCAACAAGATCCTGGGGCCCTTCTAAGAGGGGGACGGGAAGGTCTGACGCGGAGAAGAAGATGGGACAGCAGAAGGAAAAGCCGGAGAGAGGCCAAGATCGGCAGATGCGTGCTGCTGGCCTTGAAGATGGAGGCACGCCGTGAGCCCGGGAGAGCAGGAGCCTCAGGAAGCCGCAAGAGGCAGAGAAGTGTCCTCTCCCCACGAGCCTGCGAGAGTAACACTGCATCACCAACACCATCATGTGAGGACTTCCAAGCCACAGAGGTGGAAGATGACAGATTTGTGCTGGCGTATGTCATGTTTGTGATGATTCGTTCCAACAGCCACAGGAAACTCGTACTGTGCCCCTGAACTAGACAATGGGCAGCTGCACGGACACAGAAGGAAAGAGCACACTGCATTCCCAGAGGAGGTGGTCAAAGGCCCTTCTGAGGACTGTGGGGGCCACGGCTGTTTCTGACCCTCCCGAGGAAGTGTGTCCAGTGATCTGAAGGACCGAGAAAGGATTGGCTGAAGTACAGCGAACCTGGGAAGTCACGGGGCTGAGGTAGGACCCCAAGCTTGTCACTTCCAGGAACTCCGAGCACTCCTGATGCCAGGGAGGCTTAGTCTATGTGCAGTAACCCTCTCAGTCCTCAGGGGAGGCCGGGGAGAGAAGAGGCAGGCTGGGAGCTGCAGACCCACAGCCCTCTACAGCAGCTGGTGCAGGCCCCCAGGCGGTCAGGCTGCCCCCCTCACCAGCCGCCACAGGGAGGCTGAGAATTCAAAGGAGGTAACGTCCTGGTGCTCTTGCTTTTGAAAAGCTCAGGCATGACTCAGGTTGTCAGTGTGCCTGCCCGTCTGGCTCACTCTCTCTGGTCCAGCAGCTTGAGAAGGACTAATCTGATGAGATAATAAATACCAGCCTTGGTCACCAGGAATCTGAGGCGTGCGGCCAGCTGAGTCACACAGTGGCGGTGGCGCGGAGAGAGCCGCGGAGTTCCATCTGACCTCACTTGGGAAACGGGGCCAGACACCGTAATACAGCAGGGCACCAAAGAGCATATTTTACTCCAAAAGCTCCAAGTGCTGTGTGTGCTCTGGCCACAGAATGTTTTTTTGAAAGGGAGCATTGTAACATCCCCTGTAACTCAAGAAGCGGGAGATTGTAGAGTCTGGACAAAGGCTGGGAAGGACTAGCCCCCAGGGAGGCTTTAGGCCTCGAGGACTGGGCCTAAAGCAGTAGCCACTGTCCCAAAGTGACCTCACTTGGCAGAAAGGTGTCTGAAGTCACGAAACCCTTCAGAGCCCATCCGGCCACCCGACAGTGTATAGTGAGTGCCTTCTTTGTGTTTGTCATCGCAAGGCATTCACCCAGTGTGAGATCGAGAGATCCCACCCTGGCCTGGGGTCCCCTGGCCCAGCTGGTGAGGAGGCCAGACAGAGGGCTGGGCAGGGTCCAGAGATGAAGCACAAGGCCCCAGATACCACAGGACCCCCACCTCCTGTGCCCATGGACCCATGAAATCTGAGGAGCACTGGGAGAACACCCCACAGATACGACGAAAAGGCTGCCTCAGGCCCTCGATGCTGCATCTGTGCTGCTCCTCTTGCCCCTCAGGGAGGCCCAAGAATGGAGGGGTATCTTTGGCTGGTGGGGCAGTGGGCTCTGTGACAGACCTGACCCTCAGAAACCTCTGTCCCCATTCTCCCTGCTTGCTCACGGCTTTCACATCACACTGAAAACCCAAGCTATGAGTATCTGCCCTAGTTAACTGTCCTCCTCACTTCTGAAACCAAACCCTCACAATGAACGTCTGACAGAGGCCCATATCAGATTTCCCTGCCTCTGGAGCTTGCCTGGCTCTCTGCCTGGCTGACCACAGTCGTCTTGCCATGGCTGGTGTCCCTGGCTAGCGCTGAGGTCATGTCTGCAAGGCGGCGGGAGGGACAATGACAGGCAGGGTAGGGACTGCACTCTTAGAAAGTGCTCTCCATGGGATTTATTACTGGAATCCTGGAGCTGGACAGAGGCAGCAAACCCTGGGATGGGGAGTCCACTGGGCCCTGGCTGTCCCCCAGGGCCCTGGACCTCTGGCCCCCAAAGATGGGTCAACAGAGGAGAGACGTGTCCAGGGGGACTGATTATTCCCTTTTGCATCCAAGCATCTGTTGGGACAGTAGAGCTTTGCTCTAGACCTGGTCTTTGGTGTGACTGCATGTGTGCATTCTCTATGGACTTTGGGTCATCTGGCCTCGGTTCAAATCCCAGCATCACAACTTCACGAAACTGACTTCCAGTCTCTGACTTGGGGCTTTGGTTTCTCTAAACTGTAGCCATTGTCCCTATCTCTAAGTTGGGAGTCAGAAGGGACAAGTCATACTGCGCATTGGGCCTGGCTTCCCCTACACAGGAAGCAGTGAGTCGACAGACTCTAATTACCCCAGCAGCTGCTTCCTAGCTCCCTGCCCGCCCTGGTGCCTTTTTTGGAACACACAAGTCCATCACTCAGCTTTTAGAACCAAAATGGCTTTCAAAAATCTTAAACACCTGTGTCCATGTTCGTTCTCTGAGCTCTGGTATCCAGGCCTCCCATCCCAGCAGTCCCTTCTGTGTGCCTTCCCAACCCAGGGCCAGTTTGCTGCTCCTTGCATCAGGAACAACCTCTCCCTGTCCCTCCTGGTCACAGACAACTCATGCATCCAGTCTGCAGTGACTCTCTTTGGCACCCCCAGACTCCGGCTGGGGTCCTTGCTTGAGCACCAAGAAGCACATACACATAATCAGAGTGGATGGAAGGTTCCAGCTGTCTGTCCAACTACCTGTTAAGCTATCTGAGGCCAGGGTTCATGGCTGATTCTTCCCTGTCACTCCCTAGGGCACACAGTAAGTGCTGACACATCTCTCCTCATTGGACCACAGTAAGCCCTTAGGAGAGGTTCTAGGAAGCACCCATTTTTGCCTGCCCAGTGTCCAGCACGGCCCCAGACCTTCTAGGGAGCCAATCACTGCAGCTGAATGGAAGGGAGCTTTGTAGATGGAACACGGCAGGAGTGGTGCTTCTGGAAAACAAGTGAGCTCCCCAACCCCACTGCTCTGAGCCCACTGGTGGCAGCCACCTACCTGGTCCCCAGAGCGTGATGCACTGCTGCTCGTGGGTCTGACAGATGCCATTGTAGCAGTAGCCGTCCACCCCCTGACACGGGTGCCCGTCGTGCAGGTACACGTTGGCAGGGCAGTGGGGGCTGGCCCCCGTGCAGAACTCTGGGAGGTCGCAGGAGTTGCTGGAGTCCCTGCACGCTGTTCCCGCAGGTTTGAGCTGGAAGGAGAGGCTGTTTATAGCACGTGCGCTGCGGGAAAGGGGGAGCGGCTGCCCAGCAGTGCCCCTGGGGCAGACTGGAGCAAGGCCATCCTCATGAAGCCTCACATAAAAGGGCAAGGATTCCAAAGCAAGAGAGACCCAGAGAGTCATTAAGTAAACAGAACCTTGTCCTGGGCTCTGGGGTTCACCTTCTATGGGGGTGGAGGGGGATGAAGTCAAGAGTTGCTTCTTTTTAATTTCATGCAATATTAGGGTTTTCTGCTGAGCAGACAGGCTGCTGGCTGGTACCTGCTCCCTCAGAGGAGGGGTGGGAAGGGAGTGCGGGCTGATGGGCTCCTTCGTTTGGAAGATCTCTGGTGGCCAACACTGTTATGTGTTTTATGATGATATGGGCACCTATGGTGTTAACGCTGTGCCCAGATGACAGAAACCATCCCAAGGGCTCAGTCACAATAATGTTTCACTTTGTCATCAAATCGTGGAGCTGGAAACCTGTCTGCAAGACTCCATGGTTGTGGAGGAGAGAAGGGACGAAGCAAGGCAGCAACAGGAGAGGCTGGGAACTGTTGGCCAATGCCTCGCCGTTATATGGTTGAAGACACAAGGGCTGAGAGTGGCTGGTCAGAGGCCGCACAGCCAGTGACCTCCCCCCTGCTCATCCCCGACACTCTTCCCTGCCAGGAGCTGTGTGCCAGGAGCACCCGCTTCCTTGAACAATCCCCCAGAAATTAGTCACAAGTAGAAAGGGCAGGAGGGATATGTCAAGCCGGACGTAAGACTATGTCATGCCCTTGTGACCCACTGGGCTCTAGTGGGGGAGCTAAGACGGAGTTTCCTGTGAGCAGAAGGCCAAAATCAATTGCTTAATTTAGAAAGATATAAAGTCCACCCTTGAAATCTTTGAATCAAAATCTCGGGCTTCCAGATCTCGGCTCTGAGTAACGAGACAGGCCCTGGAATTGCCAAAATGAACCCAGTCCTGGTGGCAGGAAGAGCCAAAGCCGGAAACTGGTGCGGTGGGCTGGGCTGGCCAGCTGGTGCCCTGTGTTAGGAGGACGGCAGGATCCAGATGTTGACACGACACCCCTGGAGGAGCCCACACGGCTTCTCGGCCCCGCAGGCAGGTGCTCCTGGGGTCAAGCAGGGGTGGAGTGACAAGGGTCGGGCCCGGCTCCCCAGGTGGTCCCATTACTGGGGACATCACGCACCTCCAATGGCACAGCAGGCACATTTAACACGGAGCCGGAGTTTTTCTGGCTGTGTTGCTTTCACCCCACAAATAAATAACTTATCACAGCTGATGTAGCCCTCAAGTGTGCGAGGGTGGCGGTGAGAGGAGGTGGTGGGGGACACCGGCTTGTGCAGTCAGGGGCCACCATTCTCACAGCCCAGGTGTCCTGTGTCCTGCCCCAGAGAGGAACCCGCAGAGCCCGGGGGTGGCCTCGGGGCGAGAGAACTCACCTGGCAGTCTTGGCAGCACAGCCCGTGGGCACACACGGCGTCCGGCTTCAGGGTGCACGTGCTGGCGTTGCAGCAAAGATTCACACATCCCTGCAGAGGGGGGTGCACTCCATGTGACACGGCCGCAGGTCATAGGGGACAACTACTCACAGGAGGCGGGACCCATAAAGGGAAGGAAGAACCAGAGGGCCTGGCCCTTGAGCTGAAAACCAGCCTGGCCGAGAGGGACTTCATCTGTGACGAAGCCCAGCCTCTGGGAAGTGCTTCTGAACGGACGGGGTGAGCCCCCGGGAAGAGTCCGTGGCCCTCAGTGCCTCTGGTGGGGGTGCAGGCAGGGAGCCTGCAGGAAGCCTGCTACCGAGTCCGGCCAAGCTCGCGGATGTGGCAGGTCTCCCCACAGCGAACTGTATCGGGATCACCAGCAAGCTTGGAGCTGACTTAGAAACACACAGAGACGTGCACCAACGGAACTCTTTCAAAGACTGGCCCTCTTCATCTGGAGCACGCTGGCAGGGCGTGAAGTCCCCCGGTTGTGTTCGGACCACCGTTCCCTGCGATCCCACCAAATGCTGTAGCCAAGACTCCTGCTCGGCCCAGCGGGGCTGCCCCACCTGACATGGTACCTCGCAGGTCGGAAATGCATAACGACCTAGATCACTGGAAGGTCCTGTGCCCACTGATTTGCAAGGGATTTAAACAGTTAGATCAAATATTACATGCATTGTTCTCTCTGAAATGAGAGAAAACCTCCTTTGCCAAGCTGTTCTTCACAAGAACCTGCCTTTTTTTCTAGCAAAAAATCCTACAGGGGATGGACATCTTCGCTTAGCTGTCTACAAAATGTCTACGCATAGTGCCTAGCGTATGAAGTCCTAGGACTTTAGGATATCCCAATAACCTGGATTTCACACATTTTAGAAGAAACTGAATTATCAGAAGGAAGAGGTCAGGGGCACCTGGGTGGCTCAGTGGGTTAAGCCTCTGCTTTTGGCTCAGGCCATGGTCTCAGGGTCCTGGGATCAAGCCCTGCATTGGTCAGCGGGGAGCCTGCTTCCCCTTCTCTCTACCTGCCTCTCTGCCCACTTGTGATCTCATCTGTCAAACAAATAAATTAATAAATCTTTAAAAAAAAAAAACAAAGAAGGAAGAGGTCATAGGGTCTTTAGGATTAATTTATCAATGTCCTTCTATTTAGTATATGACATGAGCAGAAGAATGTATACACTATTAGCTAGAGGGAAGCCAACCATGTACTGTTTTAAGAGTAAAGTCGTTTAGTCCTGAAAACTATCTTCTGCAAATGAGTTTATCGTTAGGATTATAAACACAATTAACAACATTTTGTTGATAATCCAGAAGGTTTGGGACTATCCTAGATCTCTGAACTATACCCTGTGTAAGACTGTGAATTCTGCTCTCATGTGGTGTTTATCATTTGCCCCTGTTACACATACATCCAGAGTTATTAAATTTTAAATTTGCTCAAGGACTTTATAAACATCCGGAGTATATAACATATACAATAAGATAAAAGTGCCAACCAGAAGTCATAGCTGTAATTTTCAAGACGGCAAGGGTTTCTAACTCATGGACTTACAATCTTACAAAATTTAGGAAGTTTTTTTTTTTTTTAAAGGAGTTGACTGATTGCATTCCTGATCAGTGTCATCAAATATACAGCAGTGTCATGCTGCACATTAAGGTCTAAATGGCTCTACTAATGACACACTAACCAAATCACAGATTTCTCTGAGCTTCTAAGTTAAATCAGCCCTCTGAAAACTGGGTCCTAAGATTCGTTGAGAACTACCTCCCCCCACCTCGGATCAAACCACCAGATACTATAAGCAGCCGCTCAAATGGAAAGGCAGCCAAGCGGCATGGCTTTGACTTCAAACGGGATTGATAATGTGAGAAAGATAACTAAGTTTAATGGATATTTGCAGGCTACTGGCGTACTATTGACTTTAAACAAGGAGGCAGGGCTGCTTTCCCAACCCTGTTAGCCGGATGAAGGAGTGAGTTGTCAGGACATCCTTATGGTGGATGTAAATCCATGCCCTGCACGGAAGGCTTCAGCAGCCACTTGCCTTTGTCACAACCCAGGATCTCTTTCTTCCACAGGACTGTACTTATCAGAAGAGAAACATTCTTCCTCTGCTGATAAACGTATTAACTTAGCACTCAATAGCAAAGTTCAACAGAGCCAATGAACACTAGGTCTCCAAAGAAAAAAAGAATAATGAAGCCATTAGAGGATGCTGCAAAGACCCGGTCATTCTTGGGTGCAGGCGGTGGACCCGGTTCTTCATTGCAGCACACTGGCATGTCTACACGCTGCTTCTTGAAAACAGTGGAGGTTATTTCTGAGAGCAAAGGGGCAGAAGCCAGGTCCACTTGTGAGCTGGTGAAGTTGTTCTGATCCCATTTGCTCGCTGATGTGGTGAGACACCAAGTCCCTCTATGGGTGAGGGGGTACGCGGGCCAATAGAAGCACGGGGGTAACAAGTACTTCCAGTGCCTAAGCACTGGGGACGGACACAAAGAGCCCTGGCGAACTGAGCCCAGCTGTGACTAAGTTTTGGCCGCAGCGGTTTGGAAACTGGGTACTGTAGGATGCTACAATGTTAGACGCAGTTTGAAAAGCAAAAACTGTAGAACTGCAAATTGAAGCAAAAGTCTCATCCATGACTTGGACAGTCCGTGACTGTCTAAGAAAGAGTTCTTGGACAAAAGGATTTTGGACTAGGAGAATGCCAGTTCTCTTCAAATATCAAGAAATTACCCTGTGAAGTAAGGACCCGAACCCCAGACATATCCAGTTGGGAACTATGTGCAGGTGGAATGTGGCCCTCCACGAGGAAGGAGTCGGATTTAATCGGTGCTACTCTGCGATACTGCATCCTGCCTGGAGAGACAGTAAGCACCCTCCCAAAGCTGAACGCCTCCTCGATGGAGGTGACGTGGAGGGTCACGGCCATGGCTGGCCAGTTGCGGGCACTCAAACATTTGCTGACGTGATGGTGGTGGGGTACTGGTGGTGGGGATGGTGGTGATGCTGGGGATGGCGGTGGTGCTGGGGATGGTAGGGATGGCAGTGGTTATGGTAGGGTGATATGGGAGGGTGATGATGGCGGTGAGGGTGGCAGCAGGGCCGGTGTTGATACCGGAATACGGAGCAAGTCACTGCTAATGGTCATTCTAAACCTGAGAGTTCATGACTCTAAGAAGAGCTGTCAAATTTATTTAGATTAAACAAGCAATTACGAGGAGTTCAAATCAAAGACAAACCGTTTGAAGTCCGCATGGCCTCTCCTGAGAACTACGGGTAATTTAAGCTAATTTTGTTTTTCTTCTTCAGGTAATTAACAAAAACTCTATGGAATTTCCCCTTTGCATGCCCCATCCCATGACAGTTTCAAGTGCTCCTCCACTAACCTGAAGAAGAGTTTCTACAGCCCCATGCCTGAGGTCTTGCTCCCGCACAGCCATCCTCCCCAGCACATTGGGACCACAATTCCTGCTGCTCTGGACCAGAGCTGCTATCAGAGATGAATCCTGGGTTTGGAAAGGGCACACAGACATTTGACAGGACCGCCCCTACAAACCCCATCCCCTGGTACTTATTCACTCCTGACATTCTTGCAGAAATGGCCAGACTGAGTCCAAGATGGGTCCTGCTGGTTTGCGAAACCACAGAGACTGGGAGATTAGGCAGATGAAGGAGGTTCTACAATCAGTTGCCTGTCTGATAAACCCAGGAATCCAAGGTTTCTGCACCTTTCCTTCCACCCCAGCACCCCCCTTCAGAGCAGCTCTCCCAAACATGCTCTTCCTGAGCCCTCGCCAAGCCTGTCTGTACATCCAGTGAAGCCCGCCTTGAACCCGTCTGCCATTCCAGCTGGCATCGGCTCTCGGGGAGGGGATCCCACATGCAGAAGTCTTGCGATACAAACAGCTCGCTTTGATTTATTCTAAACACAACCTCCTCCGAGCTTCCAGGAGGCACTGGCTTTTACCAGGAGGTCTCACTGTGTCCTGTCTTTCTCTTTCCTGCTCAAGATCATTCAGAGATCAGAAAGTGGGTTGTTATAATTTTTACATTGATTAACTTTATCTTGGGCCCTACAGAACCAAGAAATTTTCCTGACATTGGCTGGGAAACAGGGTTAAGTAAGCCCTTTGCTGGATAAATCTGTTTCCTGCTTTGGCTTATTGCTTCTGAAAGCTAACGAGGGAGGAGGCAGAAGCCCAGAGCCTCGGCTCGTGCATACAAAGGTGACTGTGCATCAGGCAGAGATGCAACGGGGGCGGGAGCTCTTCGTTCAAAATGAATGTTGCTTATTCAAATTCCCCGCTGGTTGCTCGCCTTACAAAGAGAAAGAAATGACGCTTATTAGCCATCTGAGGCTAGCATTCCTAAGCTTTCTTCTCTGTTAAACTCAAAGCTAAATGCTTCTCCATTGTTCTTGTCCTCAGCTCCCCTCACCTACATAGTATCCTTCAACACAGAAGATTCTTTAACATTTCCAACCAGAGCCACCATTGTCACAATTCAAGAGAGCTACCTTGGCTTGTGTGGCTGCTTGAGGTGGCCGTTTAGGACTTTGCCTCCCGAGTTTCTAGCACTTTCATTCTGCAGCATCCTTCTTCCACACACACACTGCTTTGTGAGCCGTGGCCGCAAGACCACGGTCCCAGGACAAGTCTCTTACCTCGGGCTCCCCGCAGTCACACTCCTCTCCTTGTTCC
The DNA here is from genome assembly GCF_902655055.1 of Lutra lutra. Lineage (NCBI taxonomy): Eukaryota > Metazoa > Chordata > Mammalia > Carnivora > Mustelidae > Lutra > Lutra lutra. The sequence continues at coordinate 82,919,015 of NC_062291.1, forward strand.
ACATAGCCGTTCCCACACTTCTGGCCCCCAAAAGACTGCTTCACTTCCGGCAGGTTGAAGAGGCACATCCCCACGCCCTTCTCCAGGCTGACCTCCAGGTCCTTCTTGCTACAGCTGCTGAACACCATGGGGAACGGGAACCTGTGGAAAGAGCTGGAACAGTCAGCTGTCAAGGCACAGGACAGGCAGGTGTTCATGGCACCCGCTGACGATACCTGCCCACATGTCCACTGTTCATCCCCAGGAACAAAGGCTTAACGACCTCACACAAAATGAGGCTCAATCTCATGACCTTAAGATCACGATCTGAGCCGAAACCAAGAGTTGGACACTTAACCGACCGAGCCACCCAGTTGCCCCAAGCAAACTATTTTTGAATGATAAGCAAATAGAGAATATCTGAAGTTATACTTAACCCAATGGCTCTTCCTCCAATAAACAGTAATCAGTGAGTTAAAATGATTACAAATCTCCAAAGGGAATTTGATGGCACCAAATATTAGATTCCTCTGATACAATACAATTCTAATCGATGTATATTTGAAAATGTTTACATCCAAACAGCCACTGGTTGCAGAATATCCAGTGAACTGTTGAGGTCTTGGTTTAAGGAGTCAAAGAACAGTTCATTCATCTTGATGAAAAATGTGCCAATGGACCATGAATGAGGTATAGAAGCAACTCCCCAGCACAGTGTCAAGAACCCATGGACAGGATATATCTATCAGCCCAGTGATTACTAAGATGGCGATTTCTTCAATTCAGTCACAAGGAAAAGAATGACATCAGGAAGATGCTTGGCACAGCCAAGCTCATCACCCTACTTCCTAGGTGCCAACTCTGCCTCTGAGCTTTGGGTGACAGCAGAATTAAAGTTTTTGGGTAGTGTGTTCACTACTCTTTCATGGAATCACTTACCCACTTCCTTACTCAAGAAGGAGTCTCCAAGAGTCTATGATAATCCAAGCTCTGAGGAGGATTCCAAATGTAGTTGGAGCCCTTCCCACTGTCCCCCTGTAGGGCCTTTGCCAAGGGAGCTACGGGACACACCCATGCCCCACACAACCTCTCCATCCATAGAAATAAACTATGGATGCATATTTACATATGCATAAATATACCATGCATACTTATCCATCTAACATAGGATTCATATAAAAAATTATAATTATATTTGGTTAACATATCTACATATTTTCAAAAATAACTATATATTGAGAAACTTCTTTAAGCTGGGTGGCATGGCAGGTGCTTTCTCAGTAATATTTCTTTCTCCCTTTATACTTTTTTTCTTTTGGACTTAAAACTTCCAAGCAAACCAGTGAGACATGTAGGACTGTTCTCATTTTGCCAGCAAGACGAAGGGTTGCTTTGTGAGTTTACAGTTAGGGGATGGAAGAACCCGGATTTGATTCCAAGTTCAGTTATTTCAAAACCCATTTCCCTCATGACGGAGGTCCACGCACACTGCATTACCTGGAGGGGATGGCCAGAACATGGCCAGTGACCAATACACCCTTGATGTGCTGATTTAAACACGAAGGACAGGGGCGCCTGGGTGGCTCAGTGGGTTAAAGCCTCTGCCTTCAGCTCCGGTCATGATCCCAGGGTCCTGGGATTGAGCCCCGCATCCGGCTCTCTGCTTGGCAGGGAGCCTGCTTCCTCCTCTCTCTCTCTGCCTGCCTCTCTACTCACTGTCTACTTGTGATCTCTGTCTGTCAAATAAATAAATAAAATCTTAAAAAAAAAAACACAAAGGACATAACCTCCCGTTGCCCATCATATGCCTGGATCGGTATATCTCCAAGTGTGGTCCTCCCATTAGCATCACTTGGAAACCTACTGGAAACTCAAATGCCCAGGCCCCACCCAGACCTACTGAGTCAGAAAAACTCAGGGTTGGGGCCCAGCAACCTGTGTTTTAATTAGCCCTCCAGGTGATTTTAAAAACAGAGGTACAATTCACATAACAGAGTCCTCCATTTAAAAGTATGCCATGTAGTAGCTGTTACAACATTCATAATATTGTACCACTGTCCCCACTAGGAGTTCCAGAACATTTATTTTCCTGAGCCCCCAAACAAAGCCCATACCCATTAAGCCATCACTTCTCATTCCCTCCTCCCCACAGTCCCTGTCAACCACCAACCTGCTTTCTGTCTCTTTGGATTTGCCTGTTCTGGACATTTCATAGAAATGTAATCATGCAAAGTGACCTTTTATATCTGGCTATTTTCACTTAGCATAATGTTTTCAAGGTTCATCCATGCTCTGACATTATTTATCAAAATTAAGGTTTGAGAACATCTGACCTAGATTTAAAACTGAGAGGTCATAAAGGTAATAGGGATAAACCCACATCTACTTAGGTCAGAAAATAAGAAATACAATCTAGGTGCATCAAAGGTCACCTTCCACGCACTCAAATTAGAAATTGTTCTGTTTTACACTGTGGTTCCATTCTCTAAGGAAAAAAAGCCCAAATGTACAGCATTTTGAAGACATTATGGACTTTTAGGCAGATGCTAAAAATTCCATGAGTATCTATCTGTCTTTTAAAGCCAAATTCAAATCATGAATACATTTTCGGATATCCTTCAGTGTTGCACCAGAATGATGAACCAATCATCACTATATACTAATTAAAGTGCCACGGAAGGTTCTGGTCATGGAACATGAGGTTTCTGTCTGAAGCAAGTTGCTTCCTCTTGCTTCCAACTCCGCAGTGTGGGAATTCTTCCTGCCTTCGGTTGGTTCTGTTCCTGCCTCATGGGGGAGCCGTGTTCCCCACAGCACAGATGAAAACAGCACTACACTGGGCTACATTGTTGCCCATACCATGGAAGGTCTTCTGTAGCCCAGGGTCAGTGGCTTACAAAGACAAGCCTCAGCTTCCAGAGCTTTCGGGAAGCTCATCATGAAGTGCTTTTTAACACTTCTCGTAAATTATGCCAAATATGTCAGGAGAGTGGCTAATTGAATTGACATATAGCAAAGAGAGAGTGGTGCAAAGCAATAAGACGGGAACATTATTTAGAAAAGAAGGCCTTCTGCAAGACACCTGTCCTCCACACGAGAATGCTTCCCAGTGATTCTACGTTGGACCCAGAAAAAGTGCTGCTTTCGGCTCACGGGCAGACACCAAGTGGAGTGACCTTCTGCTCAGACGTGACCTTTGCTGTTACATCCTCCTCTGCCTCAAGTTTTTCACTACCAAGGGCACTTGGGGGCAAACTCACCACACAGAGTGCAAGGTCAGAAATAAAACGTGGACAAAACAGGCAGCTGCGGACACGGGGGGAAAACAAAACACAAAACCCACTTTTCGAAAGAGGAACCCCGCTTAAGGCTTCTCACTGTAAGTGTTGTCCGGCTCCGTGCTGTAGCCGTCACAAAGCTGCCAAGTAAAACATTATTAGGGGTTACTTTTACTTTGACAAATCTGCAGTCGGAAAATTCTTTGCTTGCAGGTGCCTATTGCACATTTCCCTGCTATACTCGTGGGGAGACCGATACTAGGCCAATTCATCAGCCCGGACAGTAGAAGTCGGCAGTATCTGCCTTGCGAAAGCTCTCCGGGTATTATCCGGAGACAATGGCCCTTCTTGTTGGAAACGAGGCGGCCGGGGAAAGCAGGTGTGACCAGGCTGGATTGAGGGGGACGGGAGGTGACTGTGCGCCAGGTTTCCCTAGACGTCCTCACCTCTAACAAATGTGGGTTGGGTCCCAGAGTCCGGGTTCCCAGCTCCGAGCTCTGGGGGTGACATCAGTCTGTGCTGACTGCAGGAAAGACATAGAAGTGACCCGAGGAAGGAAGGGAAGTGGCCTGCACAGCTGCTAGGAACCCCTTGGAGGGGACACAGCCGTGGGACAGGAAAAGCCAGTGTCGCAGGAAGCCGGGACAGATGGGAAGCCTTCCAGATTTGCTTAAATCGATTGGAAGAGAGAGAACCACCACCGCCGTCTCACTTCTCGCACAGCTGATAAACGATTAAGGCATAGCTAGTTCTAGAAAATGTGGTGCCGACATTCTGCTTCCTGCTGGGCTCTTTTTGCAGACTAGAGTGGAGTTTTATTTCCTCCTGACAGGGGAAGTGACATACTCCGCAGGCCTGGGGGGCGCGTTGCACGGAGCCCGGGGAGAAAAATCCGAAGTGGAAGACGGATTCTGAGCACCCCATCTATCACAACTAAAGCCACGTTTTAAAACGGAGCCTCATTTTCACATCTGTAGGAAGGGGGTACCACGACTACTTTACATGCCATGGGTCAGGGTCAGTGAGCTTCCGGCAGAAGTGGGGCGAGCCTCCACTCACCTCTGGAGCACGGGGAGAGGCTGAGTGCCGTGTTCATAGGAAGCAGCTGTGTATTTCTTTTTAGAATCGCTGCTTTGCTACTTCAAATTACTGACTACAAGTGCCTTGTACATTCAAGGACCTAGAAACATTTCGACAGGATGGAGAATTTTTCCTAATTGTGGCCCAAACATAGCAATCTTTAGACTTTAAAACCACAAGTACATGTCAGCTTGAGAGGAAAAGGACTCAGGAGGCCAAGAGATAGCAGGCAGCTAAGTACGATCCCTCAATTAAATGCATACACGGTGTGAAAGGAGCGAAAAGACCCAGCTCCAGAATGGAAGGGCTGGGTTTTCTCTCACTCAACCGGAGCAGGGACTGAGAAGCAGCAACAAACAAAAGCGCACTTGGACCCCTTTTACCTGCCACACTTGGCCGTGGACCCTGGAGGCTCCTTCGGAGTCTTTCCCGAAGCTCGGGTCACGGGAGCACCCTCTCCCCGGTCCTCTAATCCCGCCCTCCACAGCCCAGGCCAGGCCCGAACAGAGCACACCTGGCCCCCGTGCTCGGAGAACACCATCTCATGACTCATTCTGGAGCATTCCCTCCACAACTAGCCCGAAGACCTTTTTTTCAAAAACAACTCATTAGTTAACAGTTCAGAGCTGATGCCTCCTCGTTCCTCCTCCCTCCAGGAGCGCAAACCTGGCGTGGCTATCATCGTTCATTCCTAGCTGAGCTCGAGGCCTGTGTACAGGAAGAGGGTGCAGGAGGTCACCGATAACCTGGTCAAGTTTCAAACCAAAGATTCTAGGACCGTCTTCAAAAAAACAAAACCTTTAGTTTTCTCACAGTTGTGCCCAGGACTGAAAACTCGATCAGCGAGTCCGGAATCAAGGTGCGAGCAAGAAGGCGGTGCTGTTGGGACCGGCCTGGTCTCCGGCAGCCTGGTGGGATGGAGGTGCCGCTCAGGGAGGTCGGCCCGTTGCAGGGGTCCCCCACCCCCAACCCCGGTCAGGGGTAACGCACATAGATATCAATGGTCAGCGAGCCCCTGCTGTGGGCCAGGGGCTCCGGGGGCCTTCTCGCTCACCCATACCCCCATGAGTCAGATTACATCATTTCTATTTTGCAGAGAGGGACACGAGGCTCTGAGAGCTTATGTACCTCCGCACAGTCATCTCAGGTCACAGAACACAGCTCTCTGACCTGACGTCCCATGTTCTGCACGGGCAGCCCACCTTGCCTCCAAGGCAGTCAGGAGGCCTTGGGGAGCAGCTTCTAGAAGTTACTTCCAGGGTGGCGGCCTCGGGGCAGTCTCAAGCAGACCCGGAATAGATGACTGAGCCAGGACCATCAGCATGCATGGATAGGCAGCTGTCCGAGGCCTGGGCTCCCTGAAGTCAGGTAGAGGCGGAAGCAAAACCCCAAGATCCCGCACGTACCTTCAGGGACCTCCCTGAATGTCTTTGGTGTAATGGGAAGCAGAGGCCCCGTCTCGGGATTTATCGAGAAGGCACACGCCTGGGGGAGGCTGGGAGCCTGCTCCGGCCCCAACAAGCTGTGGGCAGAGGAAGGAAGGGCTCTTCCACCTGGAAAGCAGCGTGGCTCTGCTGGGAGACCCTCCCAGGTGTGTGTGGAGGGGGGCGGAAGTGACCCTGAGTCTGCCTTCTGCCCACCCGTGGGGGCACAGGGCACGACCCTGAGAACCCTGGCTCACACGCCAGAATGAAACCCGGGGTGACCGAAAGGAATTCCTCCTGTCAGCTCCAGGAATGGAAAGTGACTGCATTAGGGCCAAACGCTGACCCAGTGGGCCTACCAGATGGGCCGCAGGAGACGAAGGAAAGCACGAGGCCAGGAGCAAATGATCAAAGACGTCCTTAGTGGGACATTTCCATTGTTAATAGCAAACACCTGGGATTCAGAAGGAAGCCATCTGCGGCACATTATAATTCATGTTTTTACATGTGAACTTTGACCTCTGCTCCTCCTCCCTGGAAAACAATTAAAGCACAAATGTAATTTCCTAAAATTTTTAATAAAGAAAGAGGCCAACTGCGCTCCACCGGTCCGTTGAGAGGTACAGGGGAGGTCTCTGGACGTTTCCAGAAATCAGACCTCTCACTTCTGTGTGCTGATGGTGGTTTCCTCCTGAACCCAGGCCTGCAGAGTGGGGGGGCTCAAGGCAGGGGACCCGGCCCATCAGAGACTGTGTCTCAGGTGAGTTTCTCAGCTTCATTGTAAGAAAAGGCCCCTGTCTCTGCGTGGGCTCATCAGGGACTGAGCTCTGGCAGATGCAAACAGACCCCGAGGTGAGTCAGGGGCAGTCTGCATGCCAGAGAGAAGGCTGTTCTCTTCCCGCCGGAGCAGACAGACCTTCTCACTGTGGCAGGCAGATTTTGCCAGTTGCTGCTGCCTCTTAGAGTCTGTAATGGGGAAGCCACTTTGAATCAATTATGGTAGAAGAAGTAGTCATGCCAGATACCTCCAAGCCACCCAGCCAGGACTGAAGTTTGCGTGAGTCCTGTCCTTGTCTCACTGAGCTCCCGACACTGGCCTGGCCCCTGACTCCACCCCACCCTGCACCCCTGCACCCCGTGATTTGGAGCCAAAGGTTCCTCCGCTCAGACACACGTGGGGAGGCGCGGAGGAATGGGCCGAGAACCAGAAGCTGTGGGCTGACGTCTGGAGTCTGATCCACACTACCTATGGGCCGTAGGCTCCCCAAACCTTGGTTTTCTCCTATGTAAAATGGAGATGATTATATTGCCCTTTTCTCATAGGCGTGATTAAATGAGAAAGGAGATAAGAAAGTTCTCTGCAGACCAGGGAGTGGTCTGTGAAGTCTATAGGGCCTTACTCTTTTTTTTTTTTTTTTTATAAGATTATTTATTTATTTATTTGACAGAGAGAAATCACAAGTAGGCAGAGAGGCAGGCAGAGAGAGAGGAGGAAGCAGGCTCCCTGCTGAGCAGAGAGCCCGATGCGGGGCTCGATCCCAGGACCCTGGGATCATGACCCGAGCCGAAGGCAGCGGCTTAACCCACTGAGCCACCCAGGCGCCCAATAGGGCCTTACTCTTACCACGACTTTTAGATTTTCTATTTTTGAGCCCTCTCCTCCCACTTCAGCTAAATCAAGCAAAGGCTTTCAGGAGAAGCCGCTTTGAGAAGGACTTCACTTTTTGGAAGCAAATTGCTCCTTCCACCCTGCTCTCCAGAGTACATCTGAAAAAAAGGCAGTGGATTCCGTCATTATTTACCACCCATTTCCCTGGGTTTTCTCAGCTCTTACTATAAAAGACAGCCATCTCAGAACCTTCTCTCCAGAGGTTCAGCCATTATACAAAAGGTGGAAAGACGGCCTCACTCTGCATATATCTGATTGTGCGGCAATCACCATCTGTCCGTCTGTCCACCCATCATTCCACCCACCATTGTTTATTCATCCACTGACCCATCCATCCTTCTTCCAGCCATCCATCGGTCCTTCCTTCTACAACCATTATCCATTCACCCACTGTTCCTTGCTTCCATCCATTCCTCATGATCCACTCATCCAAGCACCCATCCTTCTAGCAATTCAGCCTTTCATTCAGGAAGTACTTACTGCACTTCACCACGTGTCAGGCACTGTTTTAGGTGCTGGCAACTAGGCAAGGGCAAAATACACACAATTTCTGACCTAGCGGAGCTTGAGGTGGGTTCTGCTGGATATTGTTGATGGCAGAGAAGCCTAAATGTTTACCCTTGACCTCACCCTGGAGCCTCCGTGCCATATGACCTGGGGAGAGGAGGAAGCCATGGGTGTGTGTCTGTGTGCATAGGAGGGGGAGGGAAACATTGGCAGAGTTTCAGTTATAATGTTTTCACACATGTTCTACCACAAATAAAATGCTGGATTAACGAGCAATGACAGGAAATAATTCTTTGCTGTTGTAACATAACTTGAAGGAAGTCTGACGAACTAAATGTTTTAAAATTGGGGCAGCTCGCCTGCCTCCCAGAAGTCATCCAGGGACATTGAGCTGTACTGAGAAGGCTTCAGTCTCACACAAAACCCAAACATGGCTGGGGCCATGTCCATGTGGCAAACTCAGAGGTAGGCTGAATGGCCCAGTTCCCCACCACTCGTCCTCAACCTTAATGCATACAGCCCAGCGGCAAGGAGGTCCCTCGAAACCTCCATCTGGAAGGTGAGCATGCTTCTCTCTGACCATTACCCCAGGACACATGCCCTTCTCCTCTTCCTGAGGTTTAGCTGCTGCAAATTTTTATTTGAGGGAAGTCCTAGGAAAGTGGGAAGGCAGGGGTTCAGTACCTGGCAACTCAGCCTTATGTCCTGGAACTTCCGGTTGGGTAGTTTTGGAAAATGTAGGCAGTTCACTCAACTTTCTGAGCCCCAGCTCTCTTCTCTTTAAAACAGACATAGCCATACCCACATGGTTTACCAACGCTCTAGGACACTGGAATGCAATCCTCTAGGGGCAAAGTCAAGTTTTCCTACGGGCATTTCCCCCAAACTGGGTTATTTAAGAAGCAGGGGCTATGCCGACCCAGCTCTCCAGCTTGACCTCTCTGTTTTGCGTCTAGCTTAAGAGAGGAGGAGGATTCTACTGTGCCTGGGCAGTGACTTTTAGTACTGGGGCACTGCATTAAATGTAGCCAAATGCCCGTATTTTCCAGCGAGTACCAGCTATTGACACAGAGAGGAGTAAGAACATTCTCCGTATCGGTGTGCTTTCTTGAACTCTTTTCAAGAATCTCTCCTGCCAGTTCCCTTCCCCATTATGATAATGTCAGGATATAGCCAACAGAATAACTCTGGCTGGATAATTAAGCCGATTCTGAGCAGCAGTGTTTAAGTGTTATTAGAGTCCCTCATTCTGTCCCCTCCTTGGATAAAGATTTCCATTTCCCCCTCTACACTTTGAAGACTGAAGCGAAGGCTTTCTTTAACCTTTCACTGAGAAAAAGAAATAATCATCTTTAAATGAAGAGTTAATACAGGAAAATGATTTCCCACAAACCCGTTCTTTTAAAATCCCCTTATGATAAATGTATTTCATGATCTCAGTTCCTCAGCGTTCAAAGTGGGGGGTAAGTTTTAATTATGTGTATTTTGCACTCTTCAAGAATGCGAGTTCTACAGAGAGTACAGACTTCCCGAATACATCTAATTTCTATCTATTCCTAATCACATCCCAAACTCTGAGGAATCTTTCACTGAAAAACTCCCTTTAGTTCCTTGAAACACATTTTCAGATAGAGGTCTCCTCAAACAGAAAACCAGTTTTCCAGTAATGTGAGCTAGAAAATCTTGGGCAGCCTGCCCAACCCCGTTCAGTTCTTCAGGGTTCAGACTGGACTGTGTTCCTGGACGTCTTCCCTGCCCACCATCCCTTTCAATGTTTTGCTCCTCGTTCACAATGAATTCTTGTTGTTTTTAAGTGTGAATTGGTATAACGGTTATGTCAAAAAATGTCTCCTTATCTTGCAGTGGCAGTACTTATCGGTGAGATGCTATGAAATCCAGGACCATGTAAAGAGACTAGACTGACCCTGCAGGGAGCCTCATGGCCCCAAAAATGTCCCCCGGCAGAGTCCTGAGGTTCTAGCACGTAATCAGCACGGTTTACTTGCCTGTCATCCCACCGCAGGATGAGTTTCCAGAAGCTTCCTGCCTTCTGTGTCTGTGCCCTCACTCTGCTCCCCGGGACTTGGCACACAGGGGCACAGTAAATACGAGCTGAGTAAATGAGTGGTTTTGTGATGACTGGTTGCCTAACCCCATTTCCTGCAGTGGGCTGGTCCTGAGTCAGAGGCAGGCCTGATGTCTTCTTAGTTTTCATCAGAGAAGGTTGAACCCGGGTGGAGGCCATCCAGATGTGCTCCGCGTCCAGACAGCTGTGTAGCAAGTAGGTATGCAACGAATGTTTCCTGAATTGAACTCAATGGGACTGAATGAACCGATGATACCAACTTTGGAGGACACAGCGTGGCGATGCTTTCGGCTTAAATGTGCTTCTTCGATCCAGTTGGAGATGTTACTCCTGAATGTCCAACCTCGGCTTAATGTAAACTATTTACACCGCTTGAAGAGTGAGGGGCCATCCTCCTCTGATTTCCTTAACCTGTGTTATACTGGGCGTGCAACACGCTGCTCTCTGTTCTCTGTTGGCAGCTGCGGAACATTCTTTGCTCAGGAGCCATTTGCCAGTCTGGACAAAACAAACCCAAACAGCTCCAAACCCCTAATCTTAGCATCAGCCTGAAAACTATGCAGGAATTCCTTTCAGACACACACACAAACACACACACTCGTGCACACACGGAGTGTGAGAGGGCTCTTCCACGGCTCTTTGAAGTCGAGGCCTTAAAGGATGCTTACTGTAGGGACAGCAAAGTGAACTCCTAAACAGAAGAGCACTTCGTACATCACGTATGCAAGGCTGGAGAAGCGAGGGTGTTGGGGGAGGGGTGCTCCGCCCCATGTGCTAAAGCAGGACCCTTGTCACTGAATTCCAAATGCCTATTAATTACACAAAAATAGAACTAGAATTTATAGCCTATCACTTTGGCATCTTTTTTTTTTTTTTTTAAATAAGAAGCATACCCTGCCTTTTTAAAATAGACACAAACCCCTTAATTTGGCAAGCGATCCTAGCTCAGACACTGGTGATCTTAGAAGGGAAGAAAGCTTGAAAGGTTAGGTCAGATCAGATTACTGCTCTGCCTAAAACCCTGCAAGGACTTCTCACTGCCCTGGAGACAAAACCTCCTTCCAACCTGGTGGACCCGGGCTTTGCTTGCTCCTACTCCTCCCAACCCTCCTTCTCTCCAGCAGCACCAGCAACCTGTGCCCCCAGGCCCCACCCCCATTCTGACCCAGCCCCCGACAAGGCCCTGGCCTGCTGTCAGTACTGCCCCCCCCATCTCCTCCGCCCAAACCCAGGTCTGCCCCCACCCTTGCAGGCTCTCTGACCCGCCCTTCCTTTTGGTCTTCACTTCAAGGTCACCTCCAAGAGAGTTCCTCCCCAAGCCCCTAATTCAAGTGGGGCCCCTCACCCATGTGTTTCCTTTCCATCCTCTTCCTTTGTGTCTTTCAAAGCTCTTTAACCTGTGATTTTCAATGTACTGTTTTTCAAGTCTGTCTTCGCCCAGAGAGTGCAAATTCCACGAGGCGAGAAGAATGCCCTGTTCCTGGCTGTCACCCCCACTTCTAGGAGAGCGTGTGAGATCTCGGGTTAGCATGCGTCCCAGACTCAGCCTCCTTCCCCCCACGACAGGCTCCCTTCCTCCAGCTCTTTCCAACAGAGAACTTCCCTCAAAAAAATAAAGGAAGCCCCAAGAGCACTTCTTGAATGCCAGCACTGCTTCCTGGGGATCCACTCTGGAAGTGACATTTACAATGATGTTAAACATCTTTTTCTGCATGTGTTCAAACGATTCACATTTTTCTTACTCCCCTAAGTGTGGCTTCATCTGCCACACTTTCAGCCCCAGTGCTCCAAGCAGCTGACAAGCCAGTGGACCCCACTGAGTCTAACTCCCACTCGAACCCCCAGATACTGCTTTTGCCCAAGACTGCTTTCCAAGACAGGTCTTCACGTGAACTACGCTCGCGCACACTTCTAGACCTTTCCAGGCATTGCGGTCATTAATGGTACGACCTGTCAGGAAGCCCCTCGGACCATCCCTGCAAGGTGTTGCTGACCTCACGCCGCCGCCTTGAAGCGGGCGTGGGCACGAGCGTGGTTCTCCCCGGACATCAGGTCCCATTTGTCAATGACGGGCAGGTGCTGAAGGTTCTGAAGTTCAGATTCTGGAAAGTCTCGATAAAGAAGACACAAGGCATGCTAAGGGCTATGCTTTCCCCCTTGCCACCATCTGGAATCGGTTCTTTCTGATTCGGGGCGACCTGAATATCACGAAAGCAATCAGGATTCACCTCTTTTTGGGTCCCCTTCGAGGCTAAGGCTTGAGCAACATTTTGAACGTTTGCTGCTCATGCCTGAAACCAGGAGTGCGGAGGAAGTTGGGGGAAGGTGGGTGTCTGGCCAAGGGCCAGCCTACGCTGAGCCGTTCACACTGAGACTGTGGGTGCGTTGCTCAGTTACTATTCTGTGGCACTGGTGGTGCTTCCAGCAGCTCCGAACAGGGATTCTGGAAGAGGCCCTCCATGATTTAGACCCCGCAAGCTAAGTAACAACAGTACTCGCGCTGCTGTGTATTTGTGGAGTGATTTACAATTTACAAAGACATGTGATCTCATTTAATCCACTCACCGCTCTCGAGGGGACCCCATGAGGTAAGGGAGAGACCACATTGGGATAATATGGCAGATTAAAAGCAGCCTGGAAGTTCTACAGTGGGTGATGGATGGCTGAGGGTTGCTTGGGCGGCCTGACCTCCCCCTCGCTGTGGGTTTTTGTGATTAATTCACCCACTTGCTTAGGAAGTTTCTTTCCATCTGAGAAAATTAAAAACACCACTCTCTGGACGGGAATGTGAGATCATAAACGAGAACCAAATAGAAAAGATTTATACAAAAGCACAAACTCAGCAAAAGAGAAAACTTAGAAATTGCTAATAAGGTATAAATCAAGTAAAGGCTATTAGAAAACTCCTGGTAAAGGGAAAAAATACACCTTTGAAATGATTTGCTGAGCTCTTAACAATAGTGCTTCTACCTATGATTTTCAAATATCTCCGGGGTAATTTGGCTCATATCCTTAAACACTGCCATGAAGACTTTCTAATTTGAAGGACTTTACACAAAATTACGGGGAGCATCAGAAAGTAGGTCTTGCTATTGTACCTCCAGAATCACATAATTCTTAGAGCTGTAGAGTCTTCCTCGTCTGTGTCTTCCCCAGGACCATGAGCACGGGGGGTCCAAACAATTTGGTGACTATGTGAACAAGTAGGGGGAAGGATGGGTGGATGTACAGAAGAGCCGATGGAAAGATGGGTAGGTGGATGGATGGCATGAACAGTGAGGACATGGATGGGAGATGGGTGGGTGGATAGAGTGAATATGAATCAGTGGATGGACAGACGGACAGAAGGTAGGAAGGAAGAAGAAAAACTGACTCATTTTCTTGATGAAGAATGGTTGACACCAGAGGGGTTACTCCCTCGCCTGTATTACCCAAAACAACTGGTATCAGAATTGGGGCTCTCAGGGCACTTCAGTCCTACTCTAGTGTCCCCAGCCTAGATTTTCTTCTCTTCCATTTGCCAATTTTATCAAGAGTTCTGAAACATTCACGAGATCGGTCACTGGGAACCACTTCCGGAGGCATGTAAGCTGATACGTTTGTGTCTATGTGATCAGCAGGGAAATTAAGCAAGCAGTGAGTTTTCTGTAGCCACTTGGAGTTCATCAAGAAGGAGAAAGCATGAACACCACTCAGCTGTATGTTAACTTCCTACAAACCTCGTTGTCTGAGACCCTCACGGCACGCTGGCCAGTGATGCTGGGCTCTGTCGGGCCTGCTGGGATATTGGAAAAAGAAGACACCTACCGGCCACTGGCCCAACTTCACACCCTAAGAAGGAATTCTTTGTCCCAAATGCCCCCCAAATTGTTATCCTACCTCTGCCTGGACAGTTTAAATGAGAAGGAGCACACACTTTCTCGGAGGAGACTGCCTCCCTTTGGGGAGCTCCCTGGTTTGCATGTAGGGTTTTATAATATTTCGCATCCTATTGGTGTTGGCCTAAGATGCTCTCGTTTTGGGCTTCGGTTCCTGGCTTCAGTTGTCACAGACACAGAGCAGATCCCTCCACTGGGTCTTGGTAACTCCCTTGAATTGTGCTTAAGACGGAACCAGGAGTAAAAAAGATGCCTCGTGAAGGCTCTGTGAGTGGTGGCGGTGAAGACAAGCAATCATTTGTTAATCAGGTGACAAGGAGGTGCCGCAGGAACGTCCCTCAGGTGTGGCAATGTCCTGGATATGAGCTGTGCCCTTCTGCCCAGTCTGTGTTTCAGGGGCAACATGGAGCACCAGGAGCCATTCGATAGGAGCCTCCCAAAGCTATTGTTCGCAGAAGCAGAACCTCCCTCTGTAACAGTCCACCCCTTACACCTCTAGCAGGTGCCCCCCAACCTGCCCCGCCCAGGGCTGGCCCCTTGCCAGCAGGTCTCCACAAAGGCCAGTCTTAGGGCTGCCAGCCAGGACTTGCTTCCTGCTCCAGCATTTCCTTCCAGCAAACTCAGAGAGCAGGCTTCACCTGGGAAGTGCCACGAAGAGAAGCACTGGGAAGGACTCATTTAGGTATAAAAAAAGATGCTTGTAAAAAGCATTTGTTCTCCTTTCCTAATGAACAACTCCCCACATGAGCACAGCCCTCTAGTTTGGGACAGGGCCTTGGAGGCATCAGGATCTCATCAGAATCTGTACTCGATCAGTCCACGTGCCGTCTCTTTCCACCTCATTTGGATGCTCCCTTAATGAAACTGTCTTCCTTTTTCCCTGGGCGAACAGAGTCTCGAGTTTCAGAAAGGCATTTCAAAGGGAAGAACAGCATGATTTACTGACATAGAGATGTCACTTCATTTAAACCTCTCAAATTTGATAAGGTGATGCCTCAGAGGTGGGGACACTGCTAACCCCCCGGTCCCCGCTAATGATACACGTCAGGCACACCGGCCGCAGGGCCAGCCCCGATGATGGAAGAAGCTCTCCCCAGCCAGCATGCTCTGAAGGCCATGTGACCCATCTAACCCTGCCCTCTTTGCCAAGTGCATTTTCCCAGCCCTGGGCTGGTGGGAGCACTGGAGCTGTGGGCTCAAATAGAAAACCGGTGCTCAGACAGTAGGATAATTTGCAATTTCTAAACAAAGACACATCCATCCCTCCCCACTCGCCACTTCTCAGGGAAGAGGTCAGTCCTCCTGCCCTATGGCAGTGCAGTCTGGTTGCCTGTGACCCACCCTCTCAGATGAGCCCAGTCTGCTCTTGCTACTTAGAAAGGGATCTCCTTCTAGAAATTTCTATGGGTGGTCTGGTCAGAAAACCAGGGAGACTTTTGCTTAGCAATTTCCCAACAAGCAATTCAACCTGTGGCAACTCCGAAAGCGGCCGGAGTGTTGGTACTTGCCCTGTGGAGGGGTTCATGATGCAGCCTCCTTTGTCGGCAGCCACGCTGCAACCACAGCCTCGCTCCAGCGTGTCGTGGTTCATCCCGAAGTTGTGGCCCAGCTCATGTGCCAGGGTCACGGCGGCGCCAAGGGGGCTGTCTGAATGGTCCTCAAAGCAAACACAAGAGCACATGTATAGTTCACATCTCCCTGGCTTTTCCCCCAGCCGTGTCCATCTCTGTCCCCCACCATTGATCTTTTGTTAACATTTGACCCAATCCAATCCCCTATAAGGAACAAAACATAGAGCCCCATTATTTGGTTCAAACATAAGTCAGAGATGTGACCTATTTTATGAAACCAGCTCAGGGGCCCTTCTGCAGAGGAATGCACACATGTAGGACTCCTTATGTCTTTACATGAAATGTTCAAGGCAATCATCTCTATTCTGTTTCCTGTAGTCTCTTACAAAACATCTTTCTTGGGGCACCTAGACGGCTCAAAAAAAGTACTATTTTACCCTAGACGGAGATGAGGCTGATGAAAAGTTGGGAGGGGAAGGATACTTTGTGACATTCTCAGTAAGACCTGAGCAGGGGCTACTGAGCATCCCTGCCCCTCCCCGGCCACCCTGCCCCATCAACTTGGTAGAGAAGGATACTTGGAAAATTCACAATAATTCACAAAAAAAGCAAGTCACATTGAGTAATCTGTTCGAAGACTCAACTGAATTAAGATTATAATCCAGTTATGTGTCACTCTTGCTGGCCCTTGTTTTGACAAGTGAATTTTAGAGATGGGTAGAAGCACCCTGATTCTGTGACGGTTGCTGCTGGGGGCTCACTCAACTCTTCGATGGGTTTTGGAAGGTGGTCTCTCCATTCAGGGAGCATTGTGCGGCCACTCCTAACTTAATGAACTACATGGATGATGTGGCTAAGTAGATATTAGAGATTATTGTTACTTAAAATATCATTATTAAATTACTAAATACTAATTATTAAAATATTGTTACTTAACTTGAACAAACTAAAATTAGCTAATTACTGAAGGTGATTTGCAGAAATTGTGCCTATCAGTGGTCTTTTTTTCTTTCTTTCTTTCTTTTTTTTTTTTTTTAGTTTCAGGAATTTGGTGAAAAATAAATAAATAATAATTTTTTAGTTATATAAATACTATAATTCCAGCTAAATAAATAATTTATTCAACTGGAATTTAGTGATAAATATCTATTTATTTATTTTATATTATATTTATTTTATTAATTTATAATTTAGTGATTTTAGAATTTAGTGATTCATCACTTACCTATAACACCCAGTGCTCATCACATCAAATGCCCTCCTCCATGCCCATCACCCCTTTCGCCCATCTCTCCATCTACCTCCCCTCCAGCAACCCTCAGTTTTTCCTCCATAGTTAAGAGGCTGTTTTGGCCTTATTTTATTTTTCCTTCCTTTCTCCTTTGTTCATCTGTTTTGTTTCTTAAATTCCACCTATGAGTGAAATCATATGATATTTGTCTTTCTCTGAATGACTTATTTCACTGAGCATAATATACTCTAGCTCCATCCATGTCATTGCAAATGGAAAGGTTTCATTCTTTTTGATGGCTGCATAGTATTCTGTTGTATATCACTGTACATCACTTCCTTTTCTATTCACTGGTTGATGGACATAAGGGGTCTTTCCATACTTTTGCTATTGTTGATAGTGCTATCAACGTTGGGGGGCATGTGCTCCTTCGAATCACTATTTTTATATCCCTCGGATAAATACCTAGTAGTGAGTCGTTGGGTTGGAGGGTAGCTCTATTTTTCACTTTTTGAGGACACTCTATACTGTTTCCAGAGGGGCTGCACCAGCTTGCATTCCCACCAACAGTGTAACAGGGTTTCCCTTTCTCCACATCCTCGCCAACATCTGTTGTTTCCTGTGTTGATCATTTTAGCCATTCTGACAGGTGTGAGCTGGTATCTCACTGTGGTTTGATTTGTATTTTCCTGATGATGAGTGATGCTGAGCATTTTTTCCTGTGTCTGTTGGTCATTTGTCTGTCTTCTTTGGAGAAATGTCTGTTCATGTCTTCTGCCCATTTCTTAACTGAATTCTTTATTTTTGGGGTGTTGAGTGTGGTAAGTTCTTAACAGATTTTGTATACTAGCCCTTTATCTGATACATCATTTGCAAATATCCAGGTTGCCTTTTAGTTTCATTGACTGTTTCCTTTGCTGTGCAGAGACTTTTCATCTTGATGAAGTCCCAACAGTTCATTTTTGCTTTTGTTTCCCTTGCCTCTGGAGATGTGTCAAGTAAGACATAGCTACAGCAGAGGTCATGGAGGCTGCTGTCTGTGTTCTCTAGGATTTTGATGTTTTCCTACCTCACATTTAGGTCTGTCATCCATTCTGAGTCTATTTTTGTGTGTGGTGTGAGAAAGGGGTCCAGTTTCATTCTTCTGCATGTGGCTGTCCAGTTTTCCCAACACCATTTGTCGAAGATATTGTCTCTTTTTCCATTGATATTCTTTCCTGTTTTGTCAAAGATTAGTTGATCATAGAGCGATGGCCATCAGTGATGTTTCTAAAAAGGCCTGCCAACCACAGGGCAATAAAGGCACCCAGAAAAGAGATAAGAGGTTTTCCAAAACACTTCCAGGAAAGAGTGACCCTGAGTTTTGGAGAAAGCATCGTTCCTGACACAGATAATCTTTGTGGGGCCTCTTCTAAAGGCATGTAGATAAACAAT
Source organism: Lutra lutra (assembly GCF_902655055.1). Taxonomy (NCBI): domain Eukaryota; kingdom Metazoa; phylum Chordata; class Mammalia; order Carnivora; family Mustelidae; genus Lutra; species Lutra lutra. The sequence continues at coordinate 82,937,152 of NC_062291.1, forward strand.
TATACAGGCTGTTGCTCGCTACAGCTGTAGCTGACTCCTTCCATAGCCCCGAGTCTCACAAGAGAATAGCATATCAAGGGATGAAGTTATTCTTAGAATAGATGAAATTCCTAATAAATTACTTTGCTTAGATTTTACAGTTTCCTGTTGTAGGAAGCTTCACAAATATGTTTCAGGAAATCAATTCTCAAGAATAACACAGGTTGGCAAACAGAATGTAGCCAACCTAGGAATGTGAAGGGTTGAATTTAGCATGCTTTGGCACAAAATTCAAGGACTTCGTCCTTTAAAAATTATTCTTTATTTGATTTTTTTGTATTACTGAGTTTCTTGGGTTTGTTTTTAATTGCCAAATTGTTTTACATTCTTTCACAGATAGGTGATTATGAACAGAATATCTCGCAAGAGACCCTGATCAACAATTTACATTTCTAATAAGAAAAAAAAAAAACCCTACTTCTTTTTCCCCCCCTATTTCTTTATTTATAGCATTATTCTCAAACCAAGGCTGTTCTAGTCCAGTTAGATACAAGGGCATGGCTTTAAGTTACTAAAGCCAATATTTGCTCCATCTTAAAAGAATGGAGAACCAGAAGAGGAACTCATCTCTTCAATTTGATTGGGATTCCTGCTTCCTTGCTACATGATTTCCTTCCTCTTAACTTGTGAGTCCTTGAATGGGGCATGGTCACATGAACACCCACAAATTTAATTTTAGAGACACAACAGGAGAGGTCTAGAAGTTTTAGGTCTGGTCAAGAGATAGATCTCATGAATTTTGTAGAATTAAAGGAGCTGTAGACTTTTGTCCTACGTTATGCTTCTCTTGTGTGTGGCGTAGACAAAGGACGTGTTTGCTGCCAGGTTGGTCAAACATATTTCCTGTTGATTAATTTTGGTCTTGACTTGATTACCACTGCAGTACACATATTTGCCTATAGTTCCCACGTCCATTTTCACCCACTTAAAAAAATAGCCTTTTCTGTATGTATTTTTTTATTCTGTTCAGTTAGCCACTGTATAGTACATAATTAGTTTTTGATGTAGTGCTCAGTGACTCATTAGTTAAGTAGAACACCCAGAGCTCATCACAGCACGTGCTCTGTGTGCTTTCAAAGAAGGAATCTTGATCAAGTGCTTGTATGGAAACAGAATGAGGGATATGAACTGAAGAAAGCCACTTAATGTGATCAGGATGGTTATAAAAATGTTTAAATACCCCAAACAGAAGAACCTGCCATACTTATAAGGAATTTAGTTTCAGCTCTAAAAAATATTTATACCCATTTTAAGTGGCAAAGTCAGTAGCCACTGACCATGGAATCATAAAACAGAAAATTACTCCCTCTTAAAATTTTACAGGCTGCTCTGTAAAAATACAGTCAGGATCTGACTTGAAATTAACCCAGCAGCAACAAAAACCAATCTTTCCAATGACTTCCATAGCGGGGATCACATATAGGGCTTGTAGGTTCAAGAAAACCAGAGGGCAGCTCCTTCGAGCCAGAAATCCAGAGTGGGTGCGATCCTCCCAGACGGCCACTCCCCCTTCTTCGTTTAGTGCCTGTTTATATGAATTACCAGTACTTACCAGAAAAGAGGAAAACATTAGTATATTCTCTAAGAAGATTAGGTCAGGCACTATGTGGAGAGAAAACCATAGTCAGCAGAACCTTACTCCTTCTGCTCTTTAATACAATGGAGTACTCAGCCATGTTCTGTTTGCAAAAATTGTGGAGGAAGTCATGGTTTCTTAGAAGGGCAATGTTCTGTTTGTTTAATGGAGATGCCAGAGTAGACTCAGAACACCCCCTGTCTGAGGGCTGGGGCAAAGGGGACACTGCATTTTCAGAGCAGGGACGGTGCCAGAATGAGGTGAAACCTCTTCTTTAATTGATAGAATGGAGCAGGGGTCCCCTGTGGGGCAGTGTATCAAAGCTATTTCCCTCTTAAATTCATAAGAAATAAGGCCTAAATATTCTTCCAATTTTGTTCCCTTTATAAACATGTAGAGCCCCAAAATGAAAAAAAAAATTATCCTTATAGAGCAACAAACCTAGGTATCTGCCTTCCAAGGTTAATGTTATTATGAATACAAATTGGACAGCAGCTAGGAGGTCAAGCAAGCATTTGCAGTGGTAAATAGTTAAAAAGCTCAGACTTTTGGCTGTTGGGGCTGGAGGCAGAACCATTCAAAATCATTCTGGTAGTAATGTTTGGTGATACCACAGTCCATCTAAGAAACTGAGTGATGAGGGCAACCCCAGTGCCCCAGTGCCCTGGTTCATCTCAGTGCTGGGGGGAGTCCTGGATTGGAATGATTTGACCAAAATCCCAGTTGAAACTTTTTCTCCATAAGAGGGGTAGACAGGCTTCCACTAAGTTATTTTTTACACACTCACCTAACCTGTGTATGACCTGATGCGTGGTTTGGTTTTTATAAATAGTCCCTAAAATATTATGGGATCTAGAAGACCATAAATAGAGCTAGAAAAAGGTAGAGTTACATATAAGAAGCATGAAGGGTAATGGCCTCCTTTTACAAAGTTGGTAAAAGTAGAGCTGTTGGAGAAATGCAAGGAGGTGAGTGGAACATTGCCATCAGCCCCTTGGTGCCCTCGACTTACCATGACGATTCCTCCTGACTGCTCTGCGGTACACATGCTCATGATCGGTGCCATGCCAATGGTCGTCCCTTGGAAATAAACCCCACTGAGAAACAAAAAACAAAACAACTTTCTTAAATTAATATAGAATGAGGACATTTCCTAACATTAGAAATCATTTTGGCCATTCTTGCATTCCAAAAAGAAGAGCACGGACACGTGCAAAAGGAAGAGAGCCACAGGGGGCATGTTTACAGGTGATTTGTGTCCTTAATTCCTCACAAATGTATTTTGCATTGTGGTCCCATAATCCCTTCGGATTTTTGTTTGCAACACTCAGACCATGACCAGTCATGACCTTTGTACTTATGAGTTGTATCCTGCCTATTTCCTATGGATTAGAGGGTCCTGCTCCTTTGAAACATGTGCTGATGGAAATGGTAGGAAGAGAGAATCACTGGCAACTAAATGAAATGCGTGTGGTGGTTTACTAGATTTTCTGTTTTAGCTGAACTTGGTTTCCTGTGAACCATTATAATTAATCCAGAAACCCAAACTCTTTCAAGTGTCTTGCTAACAAAGCTGGCAACAATGATGGTGGTGGAGAAATGATTGATCCTCTGGAGCCCGTGCAGAATAAAAACCCACGTCGGGAGGAAGCCTCCGCACCCCTGGAGGAAGGTTCCAGTAGGGGATGTTGTAGCTTAGGTGCAGGCTTCCCCCCATGAGGATTCTTAATGTGGAGTCTAATGACATGAAGCCCTGTTTAATGCCAGTGCTCTAAATGTGACCCTCATGCATTAAAAATGAAACATTGTTTGTATTTATTGAATCTCCTTTAATGACTTACTCATGTTACCTTGACCATGTACATACATAGCCTATACATACTCTGTTTGAAAAGTCAGTTATTTTGACAGTGTTCGACTGGACAAAAGGGAATAAGTCTATATAAAATCTTATCTGTGTATATATGTATATGTTTATCCTTCCATCCCTTCCTATCATACTCATATGTGCAGTAGTTGAGGTTATATGTTTTATATTTACATCTATATAGACCATTTTAACAGATACCATTATATATATATATATATATAAATATATATATATATATATATAAAATAAGAGGTTAATTTATTTCCAGATGTTCAAGTTGGACAGACTCCATTTGGGAAAAAGAATTAAAACAAAATACTCTGACTCAAAATTTCTAAAATGTACTTTAAGTAGTTTGGGATTAATCAATGCATAAAATTTAAGGCAACCGCAAATATCCAGGGTGGGAAAAAAAACAAACAACCCCATGAAAATGACCAGAGTAAATTATCAGGGAATGCCAACAGCCTTAGTTCATACATAGGCATTTTCTAAAGTGAGGATGGGGTAAGAATGGTTTTTAACTTCCCTTAATTTTTTTTTCAAAGGTTTTATTTATTTATTCGAGAGAAAAAGAGAGAGAGAGAGAGAGAGCATGCACACAAGCAGGGGAAGGGGCAGAGGGTGAGGGAGAAGCAGACCCCCCCCCAAGAAGGGAGTGGGGCTTGACCCCAGGACCCTGAGATCAGGACCTGAGCTGAAGGCAGATGCTTAACTGACTGAGCCACCCAGGTGTCCCATCTTCCTACAATTTTTTAAGGAACTAGATATAACTTGCCAAAGAAAAATGTCTGACCCCGAAGCTTCCAATTCAGTGAAATGAGCTGCATGAGAACATAGGAATAACAGCATCAACTGTTTAAGGGTCTTAATAAAAAGTTGGTCAATTTGGGGAAAATCTACTCCTTAACAATGTGGATGATAAGAATTTTTTTCTTTTAAATATAAAGGTGTTTGAATATCTTTCCAATATATTATATTATAGCTCTACTTTCCCTCATTTTATTATCTTCATGACCCGATACTACTGTTGCCTTCTCCCAGCAGATTGGGGACTCCTGAGAGCAGGGAGGCTTACAGTGCTGGTCATCGCTATGTTCAAAGGACCTAAAACATACTTGCTTCCTGACTGGTGCTCAATACACACTGGTTGAAAGAACGCAGACCCCTAGGGTCCTCTGATCTAGAAAACCAGAGTCATGGCGAAATAGGAGGAGGAATGAACATTTCCTTTCTCCAGGCATCTGGCAATAATTATCCTAATGCATCATCTTTACATCTTGCATAAACATTTTTCACTAATAGTGAAAGAAAATGAGCTTTTTTTTTTAAATAGCCTACTCAGGGGGCGCCTGGGTGGCTCAGTGGGTTAAAGCCGCTGCCTTCGGCTCAGGTCATGATCCCAGGGTCCTGGGATCGAGCCCCACATCGGGCTCTCTGCTCAGCAGGGAGCCTGCTTCCCTTCCTTTCTCTCTGCCTGCCTCTCTGCCTACTTGTGATCTGTCTGTCAAATAAATAAATAAAATCTTTAAAAAAAAAATAGCCTACTCAGGACATTTTATATTAAGACAAAGACTAGAAAGATTTGCAGAGAGGAAAATGTCCAGGTGATGAAAAAAGAAAATAAGACATCTCTTACAGGGATAGGTTTTCTCAGGGATTCAAAGGAAGGCTTTCCTGATGGACCCCCAGTTTGGTCAAGATCAGTGCCCCACTGATGTGGACTGGAAAGCACCCTGGTACAAGGTTCTGCAGTTTTGGGGACTGCCAGGTGATGCTAAGAGGAGAGGGGGGTTGCTGAGGTCACTCTTTAAGCAAAGCAGAGACAATGGATCCCCCTACCTGATGAGCTGGGCATTGTCATGCGATTTGCGAGGTAGAAGCTTCATCTTTCTCCAATCCAGAAATTCATGGAGGCTTGTGAATGGGTCCTGACTTATGGAGCATTTGTCGATGTCATTCCATACCTCCACACCCACCAGCACTATCCGAATGTTCAGGGATCTGTAAAACTGACCAAGACAGGCACCCTCTGGGGATCACGTTCATAAGAGCTCAAAATGCAGAGTAGAACATATTTGCATGTTTTGAATTTCACTGACATGGGTGAGAGAAAGATCTCTGTGCTCCCTCGTTCCTGCGGCACTGGAACTTAAGAAGTATTTGCAGTGTCTGATGCAAAGTGATGTGTTCATTGGGTTTCCAATGTTGTTGACCAGTTAGATGCCAAAGTTCATAGGCTTTTTGATGTCGGCCCTTACTTGTATGGAAGCACACAGTTCACATGGTTCACTGGCGATTGAAAATGTGCAGATAAATGTGTACTATCCCTAAAGTAGCTACATTATACCTAAAGACTGCCCATGAGTAACTACTGTGGGAAAAACAATGAGGGAATTAGGATCTTTCAGACTCTCTGCCAAGGACAATATGTTCCTTTAAAGCAAAATGTTCTACCTATGAGTTACTGAAAATGAATCTGCAGTAATTTTTCAACAAAGACTCAAACCTGGCTGATGTGATCACATTCCATCACTTATAATCTACCTAGAAGGTTTTAGTTAAATGCACAAATCAGTCTTTTGGAACAATAAAGCCATATGCAGAACCCTTCTTCTGGAACTTCAGTGACCATCTTCTTCACAGCCGGAAATTAGCTCACCACCGGCATCACGGGAAGGATCTTCAAGAGGAAGTTCCTGTTTCATAGGCTTGTGAAATCAAGCTTCAGATATACACCAAAGCATCTTCTCATTGCCTGTCTGTCTCCTGTCTTTATATACTCCCGACTTGACTTCAAACTACAGCCCTTTCTCCACAAGCAGATCATCCAGGGGTAGAGGTAGGAGGAGCAGCTCTTCGGATGGCTAAGGGATAGTCTGGTCTGGGACAAGATGACTGGTCAGGACAGAGGGAGGATCTACCCACTGCCTCCAACTCTCCCGCTGCCCACCATGTGCATTACAACAAGGAGGTGGCTCTGCGTTTGGGGCCCATGGGGTGAGGACATGGGATCACTGGGGTGGTGTAAACTCTTTGAGTGCCCATGATGGGTGAGGCGAGATGCAATGGGCAATGGGCACGTCCTCATTTTCTGATACTCCAGGTAGCCCAGGAGAAAGATGTAGCAGCCCAAGTCAGGCTTCAGATGTGAGCTGGCCCCATTTTATGCTACACGCATCTGGGACAAGTAGCAAAAGTCACAGAGGCTTCTCATTGGATGGTTAAGTGCCATCTGGATATGGCGAGTTAATGGGCCATATGGTCCCCAAGTCCGAGCATCTGACCCCCGTTCTGACCCACCGGGGGCAGGCTTATCGCTTCCCCCACCGATCTTCCCGCAGTCGTCTGGTGAGCCTTAGGTTAGCCCAAGGCTGTGACTGGAACACACACAACGTCACAGAACGTAAGCTGGCCGCAGCGGTCCCACCGGGCTTCAAGCAGATCACAATTAATAAGTTAATGAGACAATTCTCCGACCTACATGCAGCCCAACAGCTTGTTTTCAATCAAGAAATGCTTGCTCTGTGGTATGGACTTGCAAACTCCCAGCCCAGGCTTCCCGGGCAGAATGAAGCTCCCGGACTCTTCTGGAACTCTGGCTGCCCGTGTCCGGTTGCTGCCCTTTGGCCGGGAGACCACACTTTGCACTGTGTCAGGCAGAGGTAACAGTGATCAGGAGGCAGAAACGTCCGAGCTCCAGGGCCGAGGTCCACACCAGCTCGCTAAGCCCTAACTCAGAGCCAGATGCCCCGTGTGGGCTTCACGTGGTCATCTGTGAAGGGGACACTGAGTTTGCCTCTGACAAGGACGGTTGACTAAGGTCTGTAAAAAAGCACTGTTCCTTAGAGCTAGCGTCGGTGCTGGCCAACAAAGGAGCTTGCTGTGGAATGACGGGAGAGAAGCTGGGCGGGAGCCTGGCAGCAGCCTGCCCAGCCCATGCACCCCAGAATGTGGGGGTGCAGCCTGAGAGCAGCGGCATTGAGTCACCCACGGACACCGTGGCAATGGGCATTTGCTTGGCTCCTGCTGTATACCAGGCTTGTCCCTGGCACCGAGAACAAGGATTAGGACACCCTTGTCCTTGGCTCCCCAATGCTCAGAGGTCAGCAAGAGGATCAAAGCTGGGGACACTTAGCCACTGTGACAGTCCACTCCAACAGACTGAACTACCAAGAAAGGGCACGAACAGGAGGTTCACAGGGTGCTGTGCTGAGGGTCAACGAAGCCTTTCTGGAAGAAGAGGGTCTGAAAAAAATGAGTGGAGGAAAGAGCAGACCCGGTGGGGTCCGACGCAAGAACCTGTACCCTTCAGGTGACCGGCTTGAGAGAGGGGAAAGGAGACTCCCATGAGCTGGAAAATAGCTGAAGAAATTAAATGCACAGAAGATAAGCCTGTTCAGAAGCAGGTCACAGAGGGTCTGTGCCAGTGAACCTGCCGCTGGTGTTAAGCTCTTACTGGATACGAAGTGGGACTGGTGGGAGGTGAAATGTTAAAGCGGCAAAGCCTGGGCGATCACATACGTCCAGTGCTCTGCCCTGCAGGCGAATCAGGACCCGGGAGCGCCTCCTCGTTCCTAGGCATGAGCTTGGCTTCCGGCTATGAGCATCGGACCTGCTATCCATGTTTTATTTATGGTGGGGCTGGTTTCCAGGATGCTTCAGAATGTCACCTTTGTACTCAATGACTTCCTGGTCTTTCAGTCTGGGATGTCCTTCTCCCTCTTCCTTTCAGGCCAACCCAGCCAGCCAAGCAGTGGTTACTTCAGAATGGCCAAGGAGAGCCAAGCTTTATGCAAATGAGGAAGTTGCCACTGGAACCGTCATTGTTTTGGGGCCTAGATACTCCTACTTGGAGAGAGACAGAGGTGAACTTTTGAACATCTGCCAGAGCTCAGGGCTGGTCAGTTGGCAGACTTGGGTGTGCAGAGTATCTGGAGGAGCCCGGGTCCCGCAACACGCTCTTCAGGGTCTGCTGGGGGTGGCTGGATGGGTGTGCTCGGCCATTCAGCTCTCTCTGCCAGGCTGGCAAACTCCATGGAGTCCATCAGGTCTCTCCTGAGGTATGTGGTCCTTTAATTACTAGTGCAAGTTATTAACAACTCCCCGATTGCCAAGGTACCCAGGCAGCCATGCCTTTAAAAGTTTCCCTGTGACTCCAACGTGCGGGCAGGTGTGCGAAGCCCTGTGTTAGAGGGAGGGTGGTCAGCCCCAGGCGGCTGGATAGCTTTGTTCCTCGGGGGTGCAGCTGGGGGGCAGCGGCTCAGACAGGTTCACGCTCTCCTTTCAAACAGGTAAAGAGTGTTGCTGCTTTCCTGCCCCCGGGATTAGCCCAGACTTCTGGGGTTTCCTCCTGGTCTGGATCACCTTTGCCAAGGGTGAGCTCCCAATCTCCTCGTTCTCAGTGAGCAATCTTCCAACAGTTGATTGAACCAAAAGCCAATTTCCGTGTCTCAGGATGGTGGAGCCTATGTGTCACTTGTAAATGACAGCCTGCCCTCAAGGGAACTCTGGACATAATCCAGGGATACCTGGGTTAAGAGGCCTCTTGGGAGTTCTCCAGAGAGTCAGTTTCATCCTACTGGGGTTTTGGCTCTAACTGGGGAAAGTGAGACCCCCCCCCCCAAACAACACACTGGGATTCTGACCAGAAGAGAGCCTGGAGGGAGATGTAGCCCAAGGCCACCACAGTCCAGACCTTGTGCACGGGTTGGCATCTGCCGGAGCTGCTCCAGACTGGGAATTCTGTGCTCAGAGGAAGGGCAAGTCATTGTTCCAGCCCAGGACCAGAACCCGGTCTCCCTGCCAAGTCAGACGAGGTGTGCTCCATTCCCTCCACCCTGTTTCTAAACATTTACGTGCTTTGAATGATTTAATTACCCGAAAAAGAACTTACCTTGTCAACGTGATTAGCAATCTCTATTAATCGCTGCTTAACTTTTTCCAGATCTTTTCCTTGCCTCTGAAACTTAATAATTTTAAATGTCAGCATTAACAACAGCAAGAATATCAATCAAATCTCATCTTCCCAGCTCCTGGAAACGTGAAGTCTTAAGCTTCCCAAACCACCCGGGACCCTCCACGGCTTACAGTGAAATGAGTTCCCATCCTGACGAGTAATTTCCCTGTCTGGGGACTTTCTGCAACTCCTTGAAATTTGCCCAAGCCAAGTGCTCAGAAGACAGTAACTTCTGCGATTTTTCCAGCCTCATAAATGATGGAGGCCGTGACATGTTTTGGCAGAGAAAACAGACAACGAGAAGGCAGTCCAAAGCCATTTTTCATATCATCAACTTGATTTTAACTTCCTCAGAAATTTCCTTTATATTTGTTTTTTAAAAATTAAACAGTAAAAATAATAGAAACTCATGGCACCAAGTCAAACAGCAAGGAGAAGGGGGAAATGTTAATGAATTCCCCCTCTCCCCTCTCATCTGACCTTCCTGCATGGGAACGATTCTCTGAGCAACTCTCAAGCCGGTTTCATTCATAGGTGTCGGCTGATTTCCCGAGAAGAAGTTGCCTGACTCATAACTTGGACGGAAGGAAGAAACGAGTGCAGAGAAGATCGTCTAAAATGATGGTGTTGGAATTGGAAACTAACTGGAGAGAAATCTAACCCAGCATCAAAGCAGGCTTCAGAAGGTAGGGTTTTCTGCTGTATACCCCCGCGGCCTGGATTCTTCACTTCATTTTGGGTCAGGAGGGATGGGACAATTTTGCACCAAACTTTTCTCCCAAATGTGTCAGAATATATTCTAAAGTCATCTGCCATTTCCCCCAAGTAACTTCTTCTGGAGACCTTAGCTACAGAGTAGCTCTGCTTTTCCGGAAGTCCTGGTTTTTACTTGGTAATATCAGATACATTTACCATATTTGGTGCTCTCCAATACCAAAAACCACTTTTTTCAATGGGTTGTTGCAATGTTTTTGAGGGCTCATAGAATATGGAGTTAATCAGAACAAGTAATAACTTGCTACACATTTTTGTTTCTGTATTTATTTATTTACTTATTTATTTATTTTAACCAACTGTACTGAGAAGCTTGAGAAAGTTCTTACCTCCCGGTTGTCTGCTACGATAACCAGCTCTACGTACTTGGTCATCTTGAGGGTTTCTCTTTTATGCTGCCAAAAGCAAACACAGATTTGATTTCCCTTCACACCTCTCTGGGGTTTCCAGAACACTGCCTGTATCTCTGGACCCTAGCACTTTGCCTAAGGAGAGACTATCTTCACCACCGCCACTGGCAGCACCTGCCCTGTTCCCTCTAAAAGTTCATTTCCAACCCCAACGACCTCTGTCAAACCTCCTGCACATGAGTGACTGGTTTCCCTTTCCATATGGGAAATCCTTAAGAAAGGAATCCAGCAAGCCTGCTGAATCACTGATGGCGGGATCAGAACAAGTCAAGATCATTATTCAATGGAACAGGCACATGGCAAACAAGACAAAACCCTCTGGAACAGGAGCCAGCTGACGGCCACTCATTCGGGCGGCACGTGGCACAGAGCAGATCCCTCCAGAAGATGACGGATTCAGTGTCTTCTATGTGTTGCTTTCCCCTTTATGATCGAGTGTTGGGATTTGAAGAAAGTGAAAGAGAATGTATTTTGAGGAGAGACTGCATGACCCTTCTGGGGAAACACTAAATAGTCCCCTTCAGGCAGCTGATTTCTTGTGGCTGATCATGTAAACATCAAGTTAGGAGCAAAGGACGATGGTGGTCTGGAGACTAGGGAACGGCCAAGCGGATAAATGGAACAGAGTCAGGTGAAGAGGTGGTGCTAGGAGTAAAACCAGAAGGAGACAGAAGAGACAGAATAGAAAGAAACAGAGTCAAGAAAAAATAAAAAGACTGAACTATTTGCCATGGGAGCAGAGGGCTGGCGGGAGGGGGAGTGGAACAGTTGGGAGGAATAAGGAAACTGCACATCAAGGGGTACGGATGGAGAAGATGTCGAACTCCCTCTGAACTAAAGGCAGCCTCTGAAGTGGGTTACATTTTAATCAAGTTTCCTCAAAAAAACATTTGCACTCTTCCATGAATTACTGGGAGAATCCCAAAGGCATTTTTAGGAGAAAAAGAGCAATTCATGGAGGGTGGTCTCAAAAAGCAAACATTAAAAACAAAAAACAAAGCCTTCTGTTTCTGCAATAAAATGTGGTTGGAGAAAACGGGGGCTGAGGTGGGCTTGGTCCTCGCCAGCGATGGCCTGGTTTCTGCGTTAACGGCACTGTTTCACGTTTAAAACTCTCATGCTCTAACCACGCTTTCAGACAAAAGCAAAAATGACCGAGGTATGCTTTGAATCAGCTTTCCAGTCACATAATCCTGAGGGACACATCTTTTATAAAACAAATCCCCGTCAGTCCGGGATCTTCTAAACAGAGTTTTACAAGAAAAATGTTTGTATCATAGCAGTGTTCCTGTTCACTGCCCAAACGTGCTGATTCATGAATTTAGGGATCCCTCAAGAAATCTGGAAACCTTATGGAGAAGGGAAAAATAAAGCACCAGGAAAGGTATAATATCTCATACTTTTACAAGGTTATGAGAAAAAAAAAAAGTCAAGCTTAGTGACTACGTGTTGCAAGCGTGCTTCCTGGTGATAACTGTACACTCAGAGAGGAAGAAAAATGAACCCCAGTGGTACCCACTGGTGTCCCCAGAATGAGCCACCTTTGGAAGGGGCGAAGATCTTACCCCTTTTCCTTCTTGAGGTGTGAGAGAAGCTGATGTCTCTGTCTGTCCCCGCCCCACCCGCCGTGCCAACTTCCCGATTACCCCTGAACAGATACAGCTAATCATACAAAAGAACATAGAGCTCTGTGGCAGAAAAAAAAACAATTAATCTCCCCTTGAAAAACCCGCTGAAAGGGGCTTGGTTGTTTAGATGTTTATACCTTTCAGACCACGAAGGGGTGAAATAAATGACCGGGGGATTTTTCCAAGTGGCCTTGGATCATCGTTTAGAAAATACACAATTCCAGATAATGAAAACAAACACATGAACACAATTTTCCTGTCTCTGCAGTTTTCAGAGAAGTCCAAATTTTCTCATGAATTCAGAGAAATGCAAGCTCAGAGAGCAGCCTAACCACATAATAATAAAAATCCATGGGGGAGGGGCCGGCTCATGGCCGCGAACATTCATTCTTCCATCAGCGGCACACAGAGAGGCTTAAATTACCTCCACATGACTTCGACCTATCTGGGCTGTCCGGTTAAAAAAAAAAAAGAAATCATATTTAAAATTTTTGATATGCAGAGCAACATTTGAAACTGGTGGCTTGACTGAATTTTCATTTTTGGGGTTATAAACAAAAGCCCTTCCCCAAACAGATAGGAGCATTAGCGTCTGAAGATGGCCCAGCGGTCTCTGTTCCAAGGCGGAGACCGAGGCCTTCTCTGAGTCTTGCTCAAGAAGGAACCAGTTCCCGGGCCTCTCAAAGTCATCACAGCCAAGTTCCCAGAGACAGACTATCCCCCGACAGGCCGCAGCAGGAACTCTGGCACGGGGGCCTTAACCCAGCCCAACTCAAGTCAGAAAAGCAAGTCGAGATTAGGATTTCAATAAACGCTTATCATGCCTCCTCCCTCATCTGGGCCAGACTCTGTATATCTTTTATGCACCCCACAGATATCTACAATGGCTCTCTCTGCGTGTTTGGCACTAGGTTGGGTGCTGGGGACAGACGGACAGACAAGAAACCCAAGGTCCTGGGCTCATGAGGCTCCCATTCCAGGAGGGGTTAGGAGACAGGGTGACAATAAAAAAAATCAATTAAATAAAGCTTAGTCTGTAGAAGGGGCAACAACAGACATAATCAGCATTGTGCAAGGAGAATAAAGATGGGGGTGTGTGATGAAGGCAACTGCAGCCTGAGGATGAGAGGTCTGTATGTGTGCGGAGAACAGTGTTCAGGTAGATGGAACAGCAGCTGCAGAAGTTCTGAGGCTGGGAGACCTTGGAGTGTTGTGGCAACAGGCAGGATGGCTGCATGGTCTAGAGAGGGAGGGAGGAGTGTAGATGAGCTATGGATGGGGAAACCGTGGTCAGGGCAAGGAGGCTGAAGCATCCTCCAGTGACCTGAGCGCAACGGGGAGCCCCTGCACGGAAGCACGTTGGCTGCTGGGAGAATGGATCATGGGAAGACAGTAGTGGAAGCCAGGAGTGAAGGTGATTGCTGGTGACAGTTTGGGACAGGAACCGTGGAGATCGGCAAACAGATTCCAGCCGGGTGTGATACAACCAGCAACACAAGAACCACAACAATGAAGCCGGAGCCCATGCTTCTGTAGGTGGCCAGATAGCAAATTAAATGAATCCAGTTTGGTTTGACTTTCCTCTGAGTGAAAAAGGGTCTCTGTCGGCTCCCGTGAGGCGGGGTGCCCGGACTCTGAGGCCACTTTGTGAATATTTATGAGCTGATCCCTGGTCCTGCCTGCCAGGTCCTCTCCGCCGTCCTGCCACTGGCTTGTGCAGGGGTCAGGGGGTGGGGGGTGAAGTACACAGATCACACCCACGTGGGATACGCCCCCTGGGGCCCCGCTGATGGGCGAGCTGCACAAGCAACCGGCAAGGGAGACAGTGAGCCGGAGGACGGGCTCCGCCTGACCAACCGAGTGCGAACAGGCACACGGGCAACATACTGAAGTGGGGTCCGCAAAGCCAATGGCAGCAGCAGCTCTGTTACTCATTGATTCAGAGTTTCAGGGGACGTAAGTGTCAACAGGAATCTACACCTGGACAGTTTGGAGGCTCAGCTCATGTGGAGGGAGGCTCGCAGCTCAGGGCCAGAGAGGCCATGGCACTGAGCAAGGTCTGGGAGGGAGCAAGCAGCCAAGGCAGCGCAAGGAGCTGATACGGGCACTCGGGGCAGGTGTGGGAGCGCAGGTGGTCGAGTCCGAGAGGCAGCAGCCGTGCCCGCTAGAAAGACGGAGGCCACGTGGTTCCGGCCCCTTCCTGATGCTCAGCTCTGCTCAGGCTCGGCACGGGCTGTAGACTCCTGTTGCTGCTGCTCCCGCCGCCGTGACTGTCTTCCACCCAACCAACCGGGGAGGCTGTCTAGGGATCCAAAGCCATCACGCAGGCCCATTGCAGAAGGGCCGTGTTCGAGGACACGCGGCAGCTGGAGCGAACCCGGCTTCCTACAGGAAGTATTGCCTTTTCCATTTGACTCATAATTACCCACGCTAATGGAGGGGAACCACAGCGCAGATAATCCCCAAAGAAGGGGTAATTCAAACATAATTTACATTTGCCTTTGGGAGGCATTATGTGATTTTTCTCCCGCAGTGAATTTCCCAAGCCTTCGCCTCTCTCTGGCTCAGGCCAGTGTTAGAATCAGTCTGCCTTCTGGCCCGGCTCCTTGATGGAGGGAAGGAGCGTGGCGAGTCGGAGGGCGGCTGAGTGGGGCCAGGGCACTAGGGAGAGGTGGGGTGGGGGAGACTCCAGGACCCTGCAGAGGCGAGGTCGCATTACAAGACCCTGTGACCGCAGGCGCCCTTCCAGGAGCCACTTGGGTTCTCACTCAAATCGAACGTAGGGCCTTGTAAAAATGACAAATCATAGCTCGAGCCTGTATTATTGCCGGTGCAAACCCCGAGTGCTGATTTATTCCTGCTGCTCTGTGAAAGGAAACGCAAATATCTGCAGAAAAACCTCAGCCTGCAAACCCGTCTTCGCCCTAGTTAACATTTAGCGGGGGCAGAAGATGCTGGCGGAAGGCTGGCACGGCTGCTGCATCGCATGAACAGGAGGAGCCCGCAGCAGTTACATTGATTTTTTTTTTTTTTTTTTTTTTTTTTTTAGTGTAAAATCAACGGCTGGGAGTGAGGCAGGTGAGTGCCTCTTTCATGTTCACGGAGTTGTTGTCCCAAAGCACGTGGTCTCCCATTCCAGTCCCCAAGGAGTCCCCTTATTTAAGAATCATGTTTCATATCGTTTTCGTTATATAGATGTGCTTTGTGTCATATTTTTCTCTTCCACTGAAACAATCACAAGGATTTTTAGAGAAAAATGTTGAGGATGGAGCTGTTGCCTTCCCTTTTCAATTTAAAGGTTCATTTGCACCCTAATGTGCGTTATTAACAAAACAACATTGTTATTCAGGTTTTGCGCTCTCCTCTCTGAGTCGGAGTGACTGGAAATTATGGTGCCAACCACAGTCCTAGACAGCCAGAGGCTTCGTTAAGGAACTAAAATACTGCTGGCAAGCAGACACCGAGCCTTGTACTTCTGCGTGAAATGGCAAACGTATTCGGGTGTCACTTAAACTGTCAAGTTATAAATCTCACAACGTGGGCCCCATACATTCAACAAGGTGATCAAAGACAAGCGCCTTGAAAACAAAATGCAAATGTCCTCCTTGTTTATGACTGGAAGACCTACAGCTTAATCACCTCTTCTCTGAGGTCTGGAATGAAGGCGAGAGTGTTTGAAGAGTAAAATAAACATGACCTGGGACCACAGAGACTGTAGAGACGGGTCTCTGTGATTCCAAGTCTTCAATCTGTCACTCTAAAATGGGTGGGAGGAGGGAGAAAGGCAGGACAAAACTCTCTCAAGCTGCTGTTCATGTGTGGGGGGCGATTTTTTTCAAGCTCTGATCCCTGGGTCTCCACTCCTGAGTATCTGTGTCAAGGTGGGTCACTGTCCCAGATGGGGCCTCTCCCCCTTCTGTGTGATGGGGGAGGAAGGACAAGGAGGCAGCACACACCCGCCATCGGAAGCCTTGTGAGCAAACTAAGAAATAGAGGACAACAGGGTCACACAGGCAGAACACCGGGACAGGAAGAAAGAACGAAACGAAAATGAAGGTTAGGGAAACACAATTCACAGGTGCGAGGGAAATTTTACAAATGAGAAGAAATCATTTAGGATCATGTTTCCTGTTTGAACTCGGAATAAAAATGATGAGGGATGAAGAAAGAGGAATAATCCGTACGCAGTACTGAGTGTTAAGTCAGGAAAGAGGAAATGTACTGTCTTTTAAGTGGAACCTTGAAGAACATGTCTCTAGACCACCCAGTGTTAGCACATTTGACATCGTATCTATGAAATCCTGATGTTTTGTCAACAGAGGAACAGGAAAGCCAGAGACGAAAATCAGGAAATTATTCAGAATTTCCTATCTGGTTGTACTCATTCAAAGTCAGGGCCCCCAGCCAAATGTGGCTACCCTCACTCCTTTTTTAGAGTGTTCTAAGGCTGGGGCACCTGGGTGGCTCAGTGGGCTCAGCCTTCTGCTCAGGTCATGGTCCCAGATCCTGGGATCAGAGCCCCACATAGGCTCCCTGCTCAGCGGGGAGCCTGCTTCTCCCTCTTCCCCTGCCCCTCCCCCCACTCATGCACGTGCTCTCGCTCTTTCACTCACATTCTCTCTCTCAAATAAGTAAAATCTTAAAAAAACAAGAGTGTTCTGCCGCAGCCTGTGGCACCCAAGTAATACTGGACACAAAAGGGTCAGGCAACCATTTGGGGTGGAGATTTCCTGGTAACGCACCAGAGAGTACCAGAGCCCCTGTGTCTCTGTCAGCTTAGCAGGCAGGAAGATCTGTGGCCCGGGCTTCACCAGGCAACGACTCTTCCCCCTTCTGCGGCAGAAGGAGAGAAGTTTGATGAGCAGAGCCAGGAGCAGGTGGCCAGAAAACACAGGAGTGTTTGGACAGTCTCAGGAAGGAAGGAAGGACAGACACGGGCAGCATGGACAGTAAGCAACCCTCCTTAGCCACACCGTGTGGCCAAGATTCCATTCACCTCTGCAGGGGCACGCAGGCCAAGACTGGGGATGTTATGCAAATCATAACAAAGACCCCAGCTGTAAAACAGACTTGCTAATAAAGAAGGCTCCATATTGTCTTTCTCCTCCTGAGGAAGGAAAGCTGCCCAATGGGCAGGTGCAGGTTCATTCTTGTCTTGTTTATCATTGTGGGTGCAGTAGTGGCGTGCAACCTGGGTCTAGGCCCGCAGTAGCTTCTCACTGACCACAATGAATGGTAATTTTGTCGGCCTCTGAGCCAGACTTTATGCAGCACAGGCTGATGAGTCTGAGGCCGCCATTTGCAAAAACAGTGATGGAGGTTTCGGTATTCGGTGATGCTGTGCGCACAAGATATGAACCACTCCAGGCCCCCCCCCCCCCCGCCCACACAACATGCAGACAACGAAACTTCTCCAGCTGTCTTCGCCCTGGAGCCCCCTAGCTAGAGCCCCCACTCCCCAGAAGCATGACCCTGATTCCCCCCTACCCTTCTTGGCCACATCCGGGAGGGTGGTGGGAGCCAGTTCCCTTCAGGGAGCGCAGACGTGCTGTGATGGGACCCGCAGGACCCCCAGGTGCCCTTCAGCTTCTCCACTGGGAAGAGCTTGTGTTTGTTTCTTTCACTTTCCACTGGTTCCAAGATATAGGTGCTATTTTCAAATGTAATAAGTCCCCTGTTGAAGAAGAAATAAGAAAAATATATATAATTTTAAGGATAGTTTCTTGTTTATGGCCAAGGCTCTGTTCATAATGAGAGAAGAAATACAAGGAGAAAAGCCGATTTATTTATATCCTCAGGTTTTAATTGGGAAGGACATTTCTGAACCACATGTTTGCATGGATTCATCTTGCACGTGTTTTGAAAACAAGTCTGGGAAATGTTTTGTCTCAAGTATTTTACGGTAAAGAGTAGACTGTTTAGCCTCTATGTGTTTTTTTTTAAATTTTGATTTATAATTTTTTTCTTCTCAAAGATAGATTTCTGGGGAAAAGAGTTGAGAGATGTTTCATCTGCTTAGAAAGTAACTCTATCTGAATTAGTAGATGGGGAGGGAAATCTTTTTCTTTAAAGGAAAATCCTTGCATGTAAATTATTCAGCCCGATGAACTACGCTTCCTAAATATTTGAAAGGATTCTATATGAGGTTGAGTATAAACTTACACTTATTTATGGGAGCCGTGAATAAAGGAAGCTGTGTAGGTGCACGAAGCATTAGAACTGCTTCTTGAAGGCTGAGCTCTGCCCTCTGCTCTTTGTTAAAGTTGGATCACTTCTCATAGGAACCAAGACTACTGGGAGATGCCGCAGCCCCAAGGCTGGTGAGGCAGCCTTCAGAGTCTGGCAGTCTGGGGGTAAGCTCTAGGTGCGTGACCTTGACCTCTTTGAAGCTCGGTTTCCTTATCTGGAAAATGGGACTATAATACCTATTTCTCAGGGCTGCTATGTCATCCAGTTAAAACTTTTAGCCTTGTGGAGGCCATAGATCAGTGCTTAAATGGTAGTTGTCTTCTTTGTTATTAACAAGGGCACATCCATGGATTAGGCTGCTGTTAACATGTTATTCCAAATACCAAATTCCTGACAATTTCAGGAAGATCTTGTGTTTTGATAACACATCTGCCCACAGACTGGCCATTCATGACTCCATGACGTGAAACAGAGCAGTAGTATGATAAATCCACTTCTGGGAATGAGAATAAGAAAGAAAGAAACCTTTGAAGTAACTTTTAGATTTGGGAATAAAAGTATAAGTTCTTTTAAAAAAACAGACAAATGTGCTGAACATTCCACCTTGTAGAGACAGGCAGTGGTATCAGGCCATGGACCACAATGCATGTCTGACCTTCTGGAGCAGGACAGAGCCTAGGCAGAGTCTGCTTCCCAGAAACGAGCAGCGCTAACCCAGAGGTGTCAGCTTCCTTCAAGTGTTGGGGAACATTGGCCTACATGATGGTTTTTGTTTCTCTCTTTTCCAGAGTGGGACAGTAAAGTTCTTTAACTTAAAAGGCTCTTCTTGATATTGAAAGACAGATTTTCTTTGGAGAAATGGCAATTTGAGTAATAGTAAACTGGCAGTTTTAAGACTTCCCACATAATAATGGAAGCTTCTAGGGACTTCCATTCTTTAGCAAGGCAACCACAATATCTCCACTAGAGAAACGCATCACATTTTCGAGTGAGACTTATTGCACTATAAGCAGACATGTCTAACATAGTAAACCTTAACCTTTTTTGAGACATGAACCCTTTTATACTCTCCCTTGAAAAATACACATGTGTGTATATTGCAATATTTTGCAGATAATGTCTGAAGACTGGGGACTATGGATGAGGTTCAGGGGCTCCAGGTTTAGGGCAGTAGCTCTAATAAATAATTTATATTGCATCAACCCAAGGACTTGAGCCTGCCTTTGTCCTTAAGACATAGCTGAAAAAGTTGGTTGCTCCATCAGCTTTCTTCAGAAAATCTCAGCCTTCTTCCAAAACAGGGACCTTGTGAAATGTTCCTTTGTCATTCAGTATTGCTTATTTCAGTAATTCGCTCATGTTATGCTTATCGTTCCAAGTTTAGCCTGTGTGCTGTGGAAGCAGGCACCGTCTATGTTTACCGAAGGCCCATTTTATTTAGTTGCTTTTAGATTTTAATAGAATGATGGGATTTCAATACTCAAATAGTATGGAAGGAAGAGGTCTGAAGGAGTCAAGTGTGTATTTGGAATACAAATGGTGAGCAAATACTCTCTACTCCATTCATTGTTATTCAGCTGGTTTGCTCTATCAGTCCTATGTAATGAAGTTATAGACAAAGGCAAAGAGAAAGATCTTGCCCGGGATGCCTGTGCCCCAACTCATGTCTTTGTGTGTCTCTAGCAGATCACATGGACATGACTTTGGCCATCACCTCTGTTGGGGTGGCTTGTATCTCTCTTCTTAAAAAGTTCTTTGTGAAATAAAATTTAGATTTCTAAGTTTGGAAGGGGTAACAGGGGATTTTTGTTTATTAAATTTCATTTTAAATAACCTCAATTAAGAAAGAGTACTTAAAAATGATAGGCCAAGGGAATGTGGAAGACAGACACACTTGAAGGGAAAATATGGATTTGCTAAAAAACTGACCTTCCTGCCCTAAAACAAAGATGATACCAACATTTCATTTGATAGTATGTTTTCTCTTTTGCGTTAGCGTTAAGTAAGCTGGACGCTCACAGTAAAACATGTCACTAAGTTGTAATCATGAGAAACAAATTACTGAAAAAGTTTTTCTACTTAATGGAAAATTTTTAGAAATTGTTACTTAGTCATAAAAATGTTCTCATATCTCCTTTTATCTTTCAAGTCATCCAAAGGCCAGATGTTGAGAAACTGGGGTGAAGGCTCTCCCTTCGCTCGGAACAATTGGCAGCCTGTAGGACAACTTAATTAAATAATTGCTTTGGACTGTCGTGGGTATAATTAATCATTTAGCCCTAGAGATTGCTGGAAACAACAGTGGACACAAAATGCAAGGATTCAGGGTTTCTGAGATGTAAAATTTTGATGTTCTCACAGCCCTTGCTGGCCCCAAGCTAGATAAGCGAGTGTAATTTAAGTGGAATGTCAAAGATATTTAGCTGTAAACTTGGATTTGGAAGTATCTCTGAGTATGGAATTTAAACCCAGCAGACTTTGAAGTTGGGGTTCTTTCCCCTTGCCAGAGTGGGGCAGAAAAATGAAGACCGCAGGTACCTTCTCTAGGGGGAGATTAGGAGAACTGGGAGGATTGGGAGGATGCTGGAAGGTACGGGACCGGCCATCATGGCAGGCAGGGGACTGAGTGCAGTTCATGGTGGAAGAAGAGAAAGGGGTGGTTGGGGGTGATGAGGGCCACTCTGATGGTGCTCTGCCCAGGCTGTGCCCCTTGCACTAATCACCTAGTGGATCTGCACAGGGTGGCAGCCCTGGTGATCGTCCCCCTGTCCAAGGCAGGTGGGAGGCTGGAGGCAGAGCTGGGACCTGTGTGCCCCAACCCTTCACCTTTCAGCCGTCCAGCTCTCCTGTCTCCCTCTAGCGCTCTTCTGAGAGGGGTCTGGGGCCCTGCACAAGGATGAGCACAACGGGGGAGGAAAAAGTCAGAGAAATCAGGTAGCCTTCCCTTAAATTTTAAAATCCTGTTATTTTTCCTTCAATAGAAGCTTAGAGGAATCTATTAAAATTTTAAATTGACTTTGTGAGCTTTCAAAGTGAAAACTCAGGAGGCCTGTATTTCCTCGAGATAAGTTTTTGTTTTTCTCAAAATTCAGTTTTTAATCTCCAAAGCAACGGTGCATCAGGCAATAACACGGCTTAATGTGGTTGTTCTTATTACAATTTTTCCTGCTACTCCCAGGCAAGCCGGAGAGTGGCATGGATTTTGACTACCTGTAATAAGGTAATGATTAGAATATATGAATTACCCAGACTAGCTCCATGTTCAAATGCTAATTGAATTTTCTTGCAAAAAAAAGACTTTTGGTCTCAATATCAGGCTGCCAATCATCAGTTGGAAATGTGGTTGGCATGAAATCTAATTTCAGCTCTTTCCTGGGGGAGCTCAGGGGTAAACATCATATCCCACCGCACCTACGCTGGGTACAGCGATGACGGCTGTTAGTAGGGAACACGCAAGCACTGGAGGGCTTACTGCCAACAAGTAATTTCCATGGGTACTACTCATGGATGATCAGGACAAATTTGCATTGTCCCCTACTACGTGGGAAGCCCTGGGCGGGCTCTGGTAGAACCACAAAGACATCTCACCCATGGTTCTTGTTTCAAATGTAATTCATACCCGGGTCTGGGAGGCATATGACAAAAGAGGTAAAATGTTAGACTATTTTATAAAAGATTCTAATAGTAGTTGGGACTGGCACATCAGTAATAAAATAATAATAATAATAGTAATAATAGCAGCTCGGATTTATGAAGGCACCGCCCCCTGAGCCAGGCTCCTTTTTAAAAAGAACAGTTGATCGAGAGATGATT
This sequence comes from Lutra lutra, assembly GCF_902655055.1. Taxonomy (NCBI): domain Eukaryota; kingdom Metazoa; phylum Chordata; class Mammalia; order Carnivora; family Mustelidae; genus Lutra; species Lutra lutra. The sequence continues at coordinate 82,959,410 of NC_062291.1, forward strand.
CAATATACCATTAAGTTCACTCTTAAAACAGGCAATTCAGTGATTTTTAGTACATTCGATGAGATGTGCAAACATCACCACTGACTCTAGAACATTTTCATCACCTCCTCAAAAACCATGTCCTTGTTATCAGTCACTCCATGGGCTCTCCTGCCCCATGAGCCCGGCTTCTGAATCCTCTGTTTTCTCTAATAATTACAGCAATCCTTTCAGAGCAGGTACCATAAGCCCCTTTTACGAAGAAGATACCAAGGCTAAGAGCCCGAGGTCACTGTGCTGGGTGAAATTGTGTTGCCCAAAAGGATATGTCTGACTCCCAGCCCTTGAACTTGTGAATGGGACCCTTGGAAACAGAGTCTTTGCAGATGGGGTCTTGTTAAGGATCTCAAGATGAGCTTCTCCTGGGCTGACAGTGGGCCCTAAATTCAATAACATGTGCCCCCTTCGAGAAAAAGGAGAAGACAGAGACATAGTGGGGAGGCCACATGAAGATGGCAGCAGAAACCTGTGACGGGGTGACCAGCCAGAGCAGGCCGGCGGTGGCAAGTAGTCACTAGGAGTCAGGAGCCAGGCATGGGGAGAAGCCTCAGTCCAATGCTGAGGACTCCTTGACCTCAGACTCCTGGCCTCGAGAACGGGGACAATACATTTCTGTGGCTCTCGGCCCCCAAGCATGTGGTGACTTCTTCTGGTGGCTCTAGGACTCTCACACAGTCACGCAGCTGGTCAGCGGCACAGCCAGGACAGCCCGGCTGTGGACCTGGCTCCCGAGCCATTCCCTCCTCCATGGCCACGCTAGGGTGGGCCCTCTCTCCTCCGCACCAAGGACTCATTCTGAGGAGGGCACGGCTGAGTTCTGAATGCAAAGGCTGCCCATGGGCTGGACGGTCAGCTCGGTGCTGACTGAGGGAGCGTCATCCATCGCCTGTGCAAAATGGGGGGCCCTGAGGAGAGTTTTGGAGGATGAGGGAACTGGAGGGTGGGGAGCATGAAGGCCAGGTGAGTGGCCTTGAAGGAGCACGAGCTGAGGAGAAAGTTCAGAGTGCGCAAACACCCCACGCACACGAGGGTGTGGGTGAATGGCTGGTGGGGGCCGTGGAAGGAAGGTGGGACACAGCATTTAGGCTTCCTTCTCTGTCTCCATCCTTCACCTTGGCTTTGGCCTTGGCTGCCCTGCGGCCTCACTGCACACGGTTCCACACCCTCCATGCAGACTAAAGGTGGCTCTTGCTCACACTTCCAACTCCCGGCTGCCGGAGCTCTGCCCTTGCTGTCCCCTCCTTCCTCGGCCTTTCCCCTTCCCCACCCGGGGGGTCTCTACAGATCTGCAGGCTCCTTCTGTGGAACCGGGAGTGCCCGGCCCTCTGGCCTGTGGGATGCAGCTGCTTCCAGGCTAGGGCCATGTTCTGTTCCTCGGGGCTCCCACCCAACGGCCTCGCACCGTTCCTGCCACAGCCCCCCGGCTGGATCGACCTTCCAGGCTGATGCAAGCTTCTGCTCAGCCGACCTTCAGGATAGCCCAGCATCCTGGTCCCTTCCGTGGGTCTCTGGTTCTGTGCACACCCATGTCACGGCTCTCGCTCCATGGTGCCCACACGGCCTCCGGCTGCTTTCCACACCCATGGAGGGTCTTCCTCATTCGCAGTGGTTTTCCCGGCCCAGCACTAGGACTGGCATGACCGGCGGGGGATCGGGACACAAGAAGCCGGCCCACGAGCGGTTGCACACGCGTGTGAGCGGGAACGACGGCACACGTGTGTGAGGGAGTGAGAGGCTCTGATCGCAGGCTGCAGGGAGCCCCGTGGCTCCGTGTGCGGGGGCAGTGGCAGGACTTCTGTTATGATCAGGCAGTGTTTCTGAAACACAACATTCTGGAATGCGCAAGATGGCTGTGAAGGGAAGGGTGGAGGCAGGAAGCACGGGTGGGAGGCAGTTAAACAGTCTCGGAGCAAGGGTTGTTCTGGGGGGGCGACGCGGAAGTCTGAAGGGGCTGGAGCACCAGAGGGGTCGTCAAAGGTCACCACGGGCCAAGCTTCGGACCCAGAGATGGGCTGGAACTTCTGTGGAAAAGAGGTAGGAGGGGAGCCCATCTGGGGACTGAGGAGTTTAGATTTGGACACCTTGGCATTTTGAGGGAGAGTGGGGCAGGGGAGCGCTGACACTTGACCTTGGATGACCTTCAGGATGGACACCAGGGCAGACCTGCAGACAGCGTAGATGAGTTTGATCCCAGCACTGGCTCCCACCGATGTTCCCATAGGACCATGGAATGCACGTCTCCTCCTCCAGAGGAGGAGGCCAGGACAAGGAGAAGCTGGGCCAGAGGTGGCAGGTGGGGCCAGAGGGCTGGAGGGCAGGTAGCGTAGGCCAAGTCCTAGCCTAGAAGCTGAGGCAGCAGAGGGTCTCAGTGCAGAGCTCAAGGTTGAATTGACTTTACCTCCTCTCTAGCCAATTTCTTCCTTAATATGACCTTAGAGATGTTCTAAAAATTTGGACTGGCCAAGGAACGCCTGGGTGCCTGTCGGTGAAGCTTCTGACTCTTGACTTCGGCTCCCGTCACGATCTCAGGATCATGAGGTCGAGCCCCACATCTGGCTTTGCCCTCAGCGCAGAGTCTACTTGTCTCTGCCCCTCAGCTCCTTCCCCCGTTCTCTCTCTCTCTCTCAAATAAATGAATTAATTTAAAAAAAATTTGGACTGGTGAAGATTGTCACTGACCACTTAATGGCTTGAGGAGAGCATGTTTTCTCCACCGAGGTTGCCTGAACACCTATAACTTTCCAGGTTCTAGGCTGAGCCCAGTGCCCCGCCTGCCTTGAACTCACGGTCTGGCAGACAGGAAAGGGAATGCAAGGTCAGCTCTGTGCGCCTGACTTTCTGGCCCATTAGGCCACTTGGTGGCAGGCCATTTAGGTTGAGCTGTGAGATCTGATAAGAAACCACACCCATCCAGGTGAGAGACCTGGAGTGAAGGCGGGAGGGGCCGGGAAGGCGGTGAGCCATGGCACTGGATGTGGGGACCTGTGAGAAGCCCGCGGCTCAGTTTCCAGCCCGCCTTGCTCCCTCCGTCTGCTCTTCCTCCTAGATCTTTCCTCCTCTTACTTTATCAGCGGAGATTTCTGGGTGATTTTTTTCAAGTGGGTCAATTCAACTTGTCTGTTAAATTGTAAATAATAAAATAATAATACAGTATAAAAGCAGAACTTTTTTTTTTCTTTTACAATGGTTGCCTTTCCCTTAACTTGCAAATGACTACTTTCATTATAATGGTTATTTCTGACTCCATGGACCATAACACTGGTTAGTTCTACCTTTGAAAAATAAATTGATTGACTATTTTTCAGTACTATGGGACAAGAGGTATTCCTGCATTCTGTGCTATATTTGATTTCATCATATAAAATTTGGTGCAGCAAACTTTTTTTATTATACAGTTTAAAGGAACATAGTAATGTATGTCCATACTGGGGTAACAAAGAGACTTACATCTGAATATTAGAATGCAACTGAATTTCTGAAAACATTTTGTGCTGTCTCTCACATGGAAGGCAAGTGCTGAGAGCTCCAGGCACTACAAGCAACGTATCAGAAACGTTCCCCATCGTGAAGGTCCTTACAACACAGTATGTGAGCATACAGCAAGGTATACCAGTCAGCTACCAACGGAGCGAGGAAGGATGGGAGCCTTAACGCAGGGATGTGAAGAGATGTTTATAAATCACCTGCTCCGTGGCAGGAAAGGGCTGCCTGTGACGGTGCAGACGATGCAGGGTTGATCTGCATGGGGAGAATCTTTGGGAGGGAGGGACGGGGCTGTACGCAGGAGACGTCATTTGATTTGTTCAAGCTTTTAAAGCCAAATGGAAGGCAGAGAGAGAAGCATGTCCCAGGCAGAAGGGCAGCAGGGACAAAGACGGGGAGATGCATGAGGAATGCTCTGGAAACAGCTAGAAAACAGTGGAATGGGGGGGGGAGAGGTTCTTTGCGGTAGAGCCGTGCCTTCCCGTGGCTCTGGTGAGCGTCACAGGAGAACACCCAGAGTTGCATAAATGCAGGAGATGCCTCTTTCTTGAGACAGAATCTGTGCCTTGGAACAGCGTCGCATGGTGTGGGGACCAGCCCGCCGATGGCGGAGCCTCAGTCAGGAGCTCTCGCCATGGTGGTAGTAACACCGCCCTTACCCTCAGGAAAGCAGAAACCGTAAGGAGGAAGGTCTGGCCCCCACCATGTGTCACCACTACCCCAGGGGACATGTGTGTGTGCACGTGTGTGTACATGCATCCGAGAGAGTGTTAGTATGCGTGTGTAGGTCCACAAGTGTGAGTATGCCAGCCACAGGACGACGGTGAATGACAGTGTAAGCGTGCCTGCACACGAGGACAAAGTGCAGGCATGAGGTGTGAGTGTGAGTGCATGCACACTTTGTGCTCAAGCAGCTTCAACCCCATTTAAGAATGAAATCAGTGTTACAACCCGTCCTAGTTTACAACCCAAGATACCAGTGTCCTCATCTATGGAGGGAATGGTGGGCTTCAGTCTGTTAAACCACCGAATTTCCTTCAGAAATTCTGCCTCCTTTGAACCACCGAGCCTGCCGGGAATGGGAGAACACGTGGCTTATCCCAGAAGTGGGAGATTCCAAGACCCCTTGGGCCAGACACCAGCAGGAGCTGAGAGGGTGAGGCAAGAGAATGAGAAACAATGGGGAGAGACAGCGTCTTCCCTCAAGGAACTCCTCATGCTCCAGCCAGAGCCGGATGGGGAGGAGAAGGTGGCATTTGTGAATAAAATCAGGACATGGGGACACGCTGTTCTGATGCTGCAGCAGGAGCGTGCCAGGGCCACACGTCTGTCCTATGACAGAACCAGGGTGGCACCTCTAGGGAGGGAGCAGACTTCTGTCCCCAGCTGGGTCCCTGTGCAGTGCGCTGTGGGGGAGTCCCTGATGCCCGCGGGGATGCTTGGGTTAGGGGCTTACGGGTAAGGGGCATGAGGCAGGAAGCAGGGACAGCAAATGAGAGTCCAGAATGTCAAAGCAGAACCATGCATCTTTGCACTGGAACCGTGCTGATGAGGACTGAGCATTTTGGGGACACATAGGCTAATGAGGACTGAGCATTCCGGGGAGATGTGTGAAATAGCAGAAACTTAACTTACACCTGAACTTTGCCTTTGACCTGGAGTCCTTTCAAAGTAAGAACAGACTCGACGGCTGCATTCATTTTTATGACCCATTTTCCACATTGCACTCCATCATCCCCTCTAGTAAAGAGCTGTTCCCTCTTTAATCCTGCTTTCTGCTGGGACCTTTATGCCTTTCTCTCTCATCTTCCCCCCCTCAAGCTTCAAATGAAGAAGGCGGACTTGCTTGCTTCCTTCCTCTCTCGTTTCTTCCAGGGCCGAGTTTTTCCTAGCTGCCCACGTGTGAACCAGCCTTTCTGAAGCCGTGCAGGACGTTCCTTCCCTGCTCTTTCTCTGCAAAGCTGTAATCTGACGGGCTCTAATGAATGTGTCCCCTAGGACATTTGGGTTTCCCCCTACATTCCTAGATCTGAGTATGCTTTTGGGTCACACCATACTGAACAGAATTTTTAATGCCTATTTATTCTTTTCTAAATCTGCCGGGCTGGTGCCATGAGGGCTGACTCTCCCCTTTATCTCCAGGCTCAATCGATTCTTCTTCCGGTGGATATTTGGTCCAGCAGAGCTTTTTCTCTGGTCTGATTCTCTGCTTGCAAGGTCATAAGGTTGACTCCTTAACTCCAGAATTTCTCCATGGATGCACAGTCTGCTGCTTTTGTCACAACAGCACAAAGAGCTGGTAAGTCCGAATTCTCAGGAGCGCCACCCTCCTCGGGATCTCCCATCATCGTCCCCACCCATCTTGATGGTGGACACCAGACGACATGCAGCACGTGCTCTTCTGACTTTTCCTGAAACCCCAGCCATGAGTAACTTCACAGCATTCCTCTCTGCCCGATTATGGTCTGTGCGACGTACCCTGGACGGAACATCGTCCAGGTGCTGGAGACGAGAGGTAGAGGCTGAGAAGCAGATGCTCCTCAAACCGGACAGAGAGGCTGGCCTCTCCGTGTGGGAGGACAGGTACCTGCGCCTTTGGTGGGCAGCCCTGGTGGAAGGGTGGGTGTTGTGACCGAGGGACATGGCCAAGCACAGAAGGCAGGTTTATCCTATTCGAATATTACTCCGGGAATACGCTATCCAATTGTTCCTCTTCGTTTTCTATTTTTTAAAGATTTATTTATTCGTTTGAGAGAAAGGAGAGCACAAGCAGGAGGGGCAGAGGAAGAGGGAGAGAGAATCTCAAGCAGACGGCAGCTGAGCTCAGAGCCTGACACGGGGCTTGATCCCATGACCCTGGGATTATGACCTGAGCCAAAACCAAGAGTCAGATGCTTAACTGACTGAGCCACCCAGGTGCCCCCTTCCTCTTCATTTTTTAAAACTAATTAATTAATGTCACTGGTTTGTAAATGGAATACCTTGGAGAGACCCCTTTGTCTTTACCTATCAAGAGTTTGAAATGCCTATGAAAAACACTTGAAAATTACCAGACCCATCCCGATGCCTCTGTTAATGCCTGTTCTCAGTTTCGATGGTCTAAAACTTCTTCACAGATGTGTAGAAGCCATTGTTGGAAGAGGCCTGTTTGTTGCTTACTGTCTTGGCCCTCATTTGCCCTTTCTCTGGCAAAAGCCTCCTGGTTTTCCTTGGAGAACTCACTCTCCCCACTTCCCATCCTTGGGGTTGGGTGTCGTTCACCCCCAGCCTGACCCAGGGAGTTAAACCAGAGCATCACACCCACCACTGGCCACTGTGATTGTTTCAGGGATGGACCAATGACCCAGTCAGGGCCAATCAGAGGTATTTTAGGGGAACTCTGCTGAACTTGAAAGAGGGGTCCTCATACTTCTACTTGGTCTCTGAGGATGTAAGCCTAGGGCTGCCTGCAACCCCCACTGTGATCACACACACACACACACACACACACACACACACACACACAAAGCCATATACAAAAATAAAACCAACACAGAAGAAAGTGGAGGCCAGAGTGGAGAGAGAATGGACTCTGACAGCATTAGTTAGACCCTGTATCCAGCCATGCCTGAAGCCACCTCTGGTCTTTTAAGTAGGAGGAGTCTACCTTCAAGTTTTGTTTGTTTTTTTTTGCCAGTTCGGATTAGCTTTTCTGTTCTTACACACTTTGACATTTATGTTAACTTGAAGGCTGGAAATACCCAGCCCTCAATAAATGGCCTTTGAACAAACAGGTCCATCTTTTAGGCTCTGAAGAGGAGTAACAGTAAAGTGTGGACTTGTGGATTTTCCTTTTCCAGGTATGTATTAGAAACTCTCTACTTTGAAGCATGTTGGATACCACACAGGGTAGGGTGACTGTGATTTCCATGTGTGATTTTTGCCACCATGGTCTTGTGGGTGTCCGCCATGTTTCCCCTAGGAGGAGTACCGCTCTGCATGAATTAGCGCAGAAGTACTGCATGAACACACCTCCCGAGTGGGCCAGCCACAGAATCAAAGAACACGAGACAGTCTCAAGAGTCTGATGGTTCTTCCTTTGGCGGCTTGCTCCAAGTCAGGCACAGGACTGGCTTTCCTATAGGTCACAGGATTAATTTTCAAAACCACCACTTTAGCTGGAGACTTCATTCTATTTTAACACAAGGAAACTGGGGCTCAGAGAGGTCTGGCGACTTGTTCACTGTCACACAGCTTGTTCACTGCTAGGGCTGTTGTGGTCTAGGGTGCAAACATCTACTGTTGGCTCCAGATCATCCATCTTGAACTGGTCACACCCCTCCGTCCCAGATGCAATCAGGTCTGACCCCATCCTGTCCTTCATCTCTGTTCGCTTCTGTCTCCCCAAGGAGCCTGAGCTCTGGCTTTTCCATCAAGATGGGGCCTTGTCTCCACACAGCCCTTTAATCCTCTGACCCCATTCTCACTCCTCCCTTGGCCCCTCTCACCTTCCCACTGTGCCCCTGGGACTCATGTCCATCCTCAGACTCCCCTCCCCCTGCCCTTTCGTCCTCCCTGCAGCTGGAGCCTGGCTGACCCTGCTGCCTCCAGCCCCCTGACAGCCTTTTGAAAAGACAAAGACTCTTTCCAAGTTCTTCCCTCGTGCACCTCAGTCCACGGGGAGCTGATGTCCTCTCTGTGCATATCGTCACTTGCAAACAGTGTCCTCCTCCACCTCCTCCTCCACCGAGCACCCAGCACGCCTGCTGGGCCTGCACATGTCTGGGAGGCCCTGCCCCTTGAGGGGCTTTCCCACGGCTTCCTCAGTAACCCCTCACTCAGCGGCAGGAGCTTGGCCCCTTCGTGTATTTGTGCCCCTCACTACCCTGGCGGAGTGAGTTTCAGACACAGAGCACTTGCAGTGGAGAAAGCAACGGTCAGAAGCTTATGCAGGTGTCAGGGGCACCAGAATCTCTAAACCCTTGAAGAAGTTTCTGGACTCTTGCTTGTCCGCAAGTGCCCCCTCTGCCCAGGCTCCGGTAACCCGTCAGGATTCTTGGGAAGGTGTCTCGCTGAGCTCTGCGCCTCCGCCTGCTCCCCGTACCATCCAATTTCAGCCCAGCAGCCAGAGTGACCTTGTCAATGTCAAGTGAGACCTCAGCGCAAAGTTCCCGTGACCCTGTCATAGAGAAGGGAGAGGCCAAGGCCCTTCTCCTTCTCCTTGACCTCAGCTTCCCCTGCCTCCTCTGCCTGCTCTATCGCAGCCACACTGGCCACCTTGCTGCTCTGCCAACCCCGGGCATTTTCCTGTGTCAGGGACTTAGCACATGCTCTTCCCTCTGCCAGGAATGTGCCTCCTGCAGACATCTGCACGGCTTGCCCCACCTCCTTCAGTGTGGCACTGAGGAAGTGCTCAAGGAATGTTTGCCGAAGGAACCATTAGCAATAGGAGAGCAGCAAATCCATCAGCAACAAGATCACTCTGCTCACAGACCAGATTAGCAGACGTTTCAAAGTTCAATAGTGCCCTATAAATGGGATATCGAAATGTTTCATGAGAGCAACAGTGTGCAGAAACACGTGTGCGTACACACTCAAGGGAGGGAACCAAACAGAGATTTGAGTCTCTGTCTCCTGACTTGCAGAGACAGAAGAATCAGGGTAGAGTAAAGAGTATGATGTGACTCTATTTTTGTAAAAATAGAGAAACACACATGCATGGGGCTTTGCCCAGGCCTGGTGCCCAGGACGAGGAGGCAAGCTGGGAGGGGTATCCCCACGCTGCTGCCATGTTCCACCTGAGAGGAGTGGAAGGAGCGTGAACAGGGAAAGGTTAGCTTTTTGTACATTTTGCTGGATTCCAGTTGTAAACACTGAAAATAAACCAGATGTCTGGGATTGGGGAGGATGTGAGGAGGGAGACTCTCAGCTCGGACGGCCAGCGCGGGCACTGGGACAGCACTTGGAAGAAGAAGGTGGCAGAACTGTTGCTGGTAAAAGGTTGGGGCGTCCACACAGCACCTGCTCTTCCCGCCGCCCGTTTCCCCGGGCCCTGTGCACCGAGGCACAGACCCCCTGAGACCTCCTGAGGACCCCGCGCGGCCAGCACAGTCTGTAATTGAGCGAGGCTGGAAACCACCTAAAGGGGCACCATGGAGGGTGGGAAGAGACAAGACGTGGCGGATTCAAGCACGTCTGTCAAAGGAAGGAGCCGGCCCACGAGAGCCGAAGAGGAAGGATGTCAAGACAACGCTGGGGACAAAAGCAGATTGCGGAGCGAGACAGGATGTCCTCTCCTGACACCTGTACATTGTGCAGGCGACCGGGGCGCGAGGCGCGGCGGCAGCCGGGAAGGAGGCACGTCCCCCGGGGGCAGGGACGGGACGGGCCGGAGAGGCCGGTGCGGTGGGAGGAGCTGGCTCTGGGGGGCACGGCTGAGGGACGGCTCTGCTCCGGGCCCCCGACACGCAAGTGAAGACAGAGGGGCCCACAGAAGGGAAACGAGCGCGAGAAGCGGGGCCGAGGGTCTGACAGAAGAGCCTTGTCCCCCGGGGCGCCGGCCCCACACAGGGAGGGGCTCCGGCAGCCGCGCTCCGGGGCCACGTGCCCCTGGGGAGTGACCCACGGAGCCCGGGCGCCCGGGAGGTGCGGGCCACGGGGATTCGTTATTAACTGACGCGGGTTCAACGCCTGCCGCGTGTCAGCGTGAATCTGAGAGTCCGTTTCCTGTCAGCGTTCGGTGAGCGTCCGGCTTCGTCCACAGCTGTTCACACCCTGAGGAGGCCGGGCAGCCGTCACTCCCCTCACACTCGCAGGACTTGACTGACCTGTGTGTGTGTGTGTGTGCGTGCTATGTCACTTCTGGTATATTGTGTGTGTGTGGTATTTGGGCTATGGACGTTGTGTGTGTGAGATGTGTGGTATAGTATGTGTGTGTGTGATATGTCATGTGTGGTACATTGTGTGTGTGTCACGTCTGGTGTATTCTGTACGTTGTATGTGGTATGTCACTCGTGGTTTATTGTGTCTGTGGTGTTTGTGCTGTGTATGTTGTAGTGTGTGTGTGATGCACGGTACATTGTGTGTTGTGCGTGGCATGTCACATGGAGTATATTGTGTGTGTGGTGCGTGTGCTGTTTGTGCTGTGCATGCTGTAGCGTGTGTGTGATGTCTGTGTGTGGTAGCGTGTGTGGCACACTGTGTCAGTGTGTGGTGCCGTGTATCGTGAGTGTACAGTGTCCCACGTGGGACTCTCAGAGACGCGGCGTTCCCGGGACCCAGAGGGCGGCCCGGTCTCACTCAAGCTGGCGCACCCTCCCAGGCCCTCGTCCCTCTCCTCACGGAGCCTGGGGGGCCCAAGCGAAGCGGGACTCGGGGGATGCAGGCGGCTGGTTCACAAACCCAGTGAATGGATCCAGCAAAAAGGCTGAGGCGGCTCGTGGGGGGCACGGGAGAGCCAGCTGGTGGCCAACGAGTGTGATCTGGAAGGACGAGCCGCGGGGGTTGGCTCGTCCAGCCACGGAAGGGAGCTGTTTCCTGACACGTGCGCAGCCTCGTAGCAAAAGCCCCTACAACCCACGCCCGGATTCAACTCTCCTCGCTCTCTGCTCGGCTGGGTGCTCTGTTTCGCCTCCTGGGAGGGGAGGCCTCTGCAGGTCTCCTGAGCGACAACCTGAATGCTAGGACCCGAGCTCCTACTTTTAACACCAGGATTATTAAGCACAAGAACCACATAAGCGAAAGATCGTCACAAAATCCTCGGATGTAGAAACTCAGCCCCATCCCTGGCTCTCAACCCACCAGGCCTGAGAACCTTCTAGAAAGGGCTGCTGGGGCAGAAAAGCTAAGAACCCCGGGCACGCTGTGCTCCTTCGAGGTGTCCGGCGGGGCTTCTCTGTCTCACCGGGGGGAGGCTCAGGCCCCACCATTTACTCTTGATCCTTGAGAGCGAATGGGGGGAAGAAGGAGGTGGCAGTCATGCTCGGGTCCGGAGCCGGCCGCGTCAGGGTCACTTACCTGAGGCCAGAGCAAGTGCTGAAGCTGGCGGTGGAACCAGAGTGTCCTTGCACATGTCCGTGGTAGTAGCAGTGACCCTATAAAGAGGAGAAAGTCGGTTCAGTCACATAGCTTCTTGCCTGCTCACAATAAGCCAACCGCCTCCGATCCGCTTCTTCTGCTTTCAGCTACGGGATTCCCTCTTGGCATAAAATATTGAACCGGTGGTCTTAATATTTAATGCCAAGTCCGGTGTGACCTGGCCCGGACCTCCGGCAGGAAGGTCTGATTTACTTAGAGATGATCAATACGGTGTTAAGAAGCATCCCGGTCCCACTCTTGTCTCTCTGACACCCTTCAGGAAAGCTCTGATGCTGAGGGTTTCCCCAAACCCAGCAGCAGAACAGACCCCGTGGACGTCACCACCTTACCCTCCCGCAAGCTGTCTTTTGTAACGAGATGTGACCCGCGTGGCGTGTTTAAGCACATTGTGAAATGGAACAGAATGAGGCCTAATTCAATGGCTTCTGGAAACAGAACAGCAGATGAGACGGCAGCTGGAGGGGACCGCCCTGAATTGCCCAGTCAGGAGCTCACGATCTCTCTTAGCATGAAAAGAAAAATAGGAAGGTCTTCTCGGTCTATGACAGAAGTCCCCGCGTGATGCCTGCAGAATTCCATTTCTTGAATAAGGTCACCGTGTGCAACAAGAAACCATGGCACAGACCTTCCCTTCCCGAGACAGAGATCTGTCCAGAATCCACGTAACAGAGTTAAGGGGTAGCCCCCACGAAGCGGCTGACAGGCAAGAAATACTAAGCGGGTTCCACTCGCCTCATTCGTGGCCTCTGCATGCCAGCCACGTGGTCCGGCAGCAGAGGTGGCATGGAAGGAACAGGGCCAGTGGCATCAAGCTTCAGCCCATCCCTGCCGTGTCCCCCACAGCACATGGCCCCTTTACTCACTCGGTGCCGGTGAATTCACTTTTCCCGGGGCAGAGCTTGGTGCCCAGCTGTTCTGCTCAACAAAAATAAGATCCCAAGACCACTCTGACTTTGCTAAGAAGGAGGACTGGCTTGGGACACCTGGCTGGCTCAGTTGGCTCAGTGTCTACCTTTGGCCCAGATCATGATCCCAGAGTCCTGGGATTGAGTCCCGAGTCAGGCTCCTTGCTCAGTGGAGAGCCAGGTTCTCCCCCCTGCCTGCCGCTCCCCCGGTTTGTGTGCTCTCTCTCTCTCTCTGACAAATAAATAATCTAAAAAAAAAAAAAAAAAGAAAGAGGACAGGATGGGATTGAATGGCCAGTGACATCCAATAACCCCCAATAAAGGGGTCAAGTTTATCTGTCCCTCAGTAGAGGACAGACTTCTGGGACCACCTGAAAGGCAACTCAAGGAGGGAGAGGAGAGTGCTGGACACTGGTTATTTTGACTTTTCTTAGCAATTCTAGAAGTTATTCAAAAATTCAGGGTATACCTACTATGTGAGAAGTGATTTTTTTTAATTTACTTATGGTATCTTTGGTTGTACAGTTTCCCATTCTTATAAAGTCAAATTTTCCATCTTTCTCTTTATGAATGTCATGCACCGCTCAGGGTGGCTTTCCTCAAGGTTACGTGGATGTCCTTTATTTTCTTCTATTTCCATAGTCTTACACTTAGCTCTTTAATCTACCTGGAACTTATTCTTTGAGGGGTGAGGTTAGAATCCGTCCACCGCAAACTGAGACCTGGTTGTTCTCTGCCACCATATTCCCTTTCCTGGTGATCGGGGGTGCTACGTGTCACCTACAGGGTGCTCACGGCTCTGCTGTTCTCCTCCATGAGGTATCCCACGTGAAACCAACCTCCATTTGTCCATCTCCGTGCCAAGAGCACCGCACTGTTTAGTTTCTCTTGTTCCATCCCACATTTGGATGGCAGACAGAACAGGTTCTCAGTTTTGACTAAGATTAAATTCACAGACCACAGGATTCACCTTTTAAAAGCATGCACTTGGCAGGTTCAGAATGTTGTACAGCTGTCACCACTGTCTAATTGCAAAACATTCTCATCACTCCGAAGAGAAACCTCGTCCCCAGGAACCCTCACTTCCCCGGACCCACCCGTCCTGCCTCAGCCCCTGGCAACGGCTCGGCTACTTCCTGTCTCTAGGGATTTGCCTGTTCATTCATTTTGTGGCAGTGGACTCATACAAAACGTGGCCCTTCATGTCTGGCTGCTTTCAGCATAATGCTTACAAGGCTCATTCAGGTTTTAGATGGGTCATTCCTTTCTATTGCAGAATAAATAATACACGGCCTGGAAATGCCAAATTTTGTTTATCCATTCATCAGTCGAGGGGAACTTGGGTTGTCTCCACTTTCTAGCAACTGTGAATAGTGCTGCCATGAACAACCGTATGCAACTCCCTGCAGTTTTGGTTCTCTTGGGTACGTGCTGTAGTATAGGGTTTGCAAATATTCTCCCCCACTTTGCGGGTTGTCCTTTCATTTTCTTAAGCATCTCTTCCGAAGCACAGAAGTTGATCACTTTGATGAGGTCCACTTCTCCCTTTGGTTGCTTATGTTTTCAGCGGTGCTATACCTAAGAAACCATGATCTCAAGGCGCTCAAGATTTCCACCCACGCTTTCCTTTAGGAGTTCCACAAGTTTAACTCTTATACTCAGATCTTCGGTCTACACAGAACGAGTTTTTGTCTGTGGCTTGAAGCAGGATTCCGGTTTCATTCTTGGGCATGTGCCAAGGAGCATGACCCAGAGCTGTTTGTTCAAGGGCTATCTTGGCAAACTTGTAGATGGCAGGTGTTCTTTGGTTCTGTTCTTTTCTTCAAATGTTTCTAGGATAATGTTGACTATTTTCTCTTCCAGGTGAATTTTGGAATAAATTTTAAGCTTTGTAATAATCCACTGAAATTATATTAAGAATGTGGTTACTATTCCACTGTAATAGGGGCACCTGGGTGACTCAGTCGGTTAGGCGTCTGCCTTCAGTTCAGGTGATGATCCTGGGGTCCTGGGATCGAGTCCCACATCAGGCTCTTTGCTTGGTGGGGAGTTTGCTTCTTCCTTTGCCCCTCCCTCCTGCTCATGCTCCCTCTCTCTCTCTCTTTCTCAAATAAAATAAATAAAATCTTTTAAAAAGTAAAAATCCATTGTTATAATCCATCAAGATCCATTTTCCTATTCATGTACATGGTATATTTCCATTAAAAATGTTGTTTTTATGTCCTTCAGCTGAGCCTTGGATTTTTTTCATGTTGCCATTAAAAAATTTTCCATTAGGCTTATTCCTAGGTATTGGGTAGGTCTGCTGATACCACAGATAGCATCTTATACATGGTTATTTTTAATGTAAAGGAAAACTTTTTTTTTCTTTAAGTTATCTCATAGCAGACCATCTTATCGGGTTAGTTTATAGTTTGTCCAAACTTAGTAGCCTATCTTGGATGGTTTATGTTGTTGATTATACTGACTGCAAATAAGAGAAATTTGTGGCTCTTTTTTGGCTCCCAGGCAATGTCGGGGAGTAGGGTGGCTTGTTGTCCAGGGGCAAAGGCAAGAGAGGGGACGCTCACAGAGGGGAAGCATGTGCAGAGATGGGAGGCAACGGGAGAGGGGCTGGTAGTTCAGAGATGAGAGTTAGTTCTGCTTGGCTGGAAGATTCCATGGCAGGAGCAGGGCATGGGAAGCTGACCTCTTCAGTGAGCATGTGGCTCAGGAAGGGATGTATCAGGACAGTGGCAGGGGACACAAGCCCAGACTGCCACGTCACGTGTCCAGACCTTGCTACCAGCTTGCCTTTTTAGCTTCCATGTGAAATTACTTTGAAAGGCTCCATGGCCCCCCTCTCTAGATAAGGGGACCGGTGTACTTAAGGGAGTTGTGATAACAAGTGTCTAATTACGAGGAGGCTACATGACTGGGTCATAATGGCCCAGGGCACCAGAGGGATCCCAGTGGGGGGATTTCAGTCCTGGGTGCCCAGCAAGCACATCAGAATGGAACAGACCCAGAAAGCAGAAGAGTGGGAGCTAATCAGTTTAGGCTGACCAGAGAGCCCAGAATCATGGTTTTTGTCTCATACCTATCATGCATCACAGATTTTGCCTCATTTTAGAGAAATATGAAATGTTGCATTGGCAGCTGAGTATTGGTTAGACAGTGAAAAACCAAATAGTGACAAAAATCTTAATTACTGACCTCTGAAATTTCAAATTCATTTATTCTCAGTCTCAATTTATTTCTTAATAGATTATTTATCAAACGTACTTTCAAATTAAATACCCAGAAATATAAGCTCATTAAAGCATGAGCCGAGAACAAATTAGTATAAAATTAATTTCCAGTTCACCAGTTAGGCGGAAGGAGTGCTGATAACAGAGGCGGGGGTGGATCCTCATTGTCATGGTCCCAAGGCCATCCCGTCCCTCTCCGTCATTAACAGAATTCATAGCTCATTTCCTAGCGCTAAAACTGCGTGAAGTTCATCCTCCAACAGCCCACAAGCCCACCGCTCGCTCTTTAACTTCTTAGATCACCAAGCATAACTACTAGAACTCCAAATTCCAGATTTTCCAGGACAATTCAAATGTCATGAAGTTTTAATTTTTTCAATATGAGGCACTGCATGCTTCCACAAATGTGATTTCATTTTTAGGACACAATCACATGGATAAACTCAAACTCAGAAAGACATACTCATCACACCATGTGCCACATAATTGGTTGTGAATTTGATTATGAGGAGGGGAAGAGAGTAGCCTCCCGCTCTCTGGGCGGTTTCTCCCCCTTCGTTGGTGGTGGAGGCAGGGGGAGCAGTGCCTGCTCTGGGGTCTCTGGGTGAGGGCTTGCCACCACACCCGAGAGCCAGGTCACCTCCCATGGACTGATGCTAAGAGGCAGGAGTCCTCCAGGCCTTGTGGACTTGCAAATGCCCGGACTGTTGGATGGGGAGGTGACCACACCAGTGAGAGACGCAACAGGGGTCCATCATGCCGAGGGAGGTCGTGTGCCCAGGGCGCACGGTGCTACTGATCCCATCGCTTTTCCTTGCAAATGTTCCCAAAACATCCCCTTCCACAGCCTCAAGAGTGTCAACTACTGTCCCTTTTTTATCACACCCATGTCTGCAAAGGCATTGCTGAACAAGACACTGTCCCGTTAGCCCGTCGACTCTGCCTGTCCTCCTGATCCAATACATTCTATTTCTACCAACAAAACATAACCTAGAAAACAGTCCCAAACATGCATAACCACAAAATTACATCTTTTCCTTTACAAAACCTCTAACCATGTATTTTATATACTTATTACTTAACCTAATGCATTTCCCCACTCCAATAAAATAAATTTTCCTTCTGTTTAATACGATCAATCAAATGTAATGGTGGGGAAGAGGGAGATGGAATGAAAACCCTTGAACTCGAGAAGAGCCCTCCACTGACTGCCATATGGGAAGTCAAATACAAATTCTGTTATCCAACTCTCCGGGGACTAGAAAGGAAGGAATTTTATCTGCTAAATTGTTAACAAAACCGGCCTGACCTTGTGATTCAAAAGGACTGGGAGCAGACAAAGTCTGTTAGGGAATAGGCCGAACGAAAATTATTATCGACGCCGCTTCTCCTCCGGAAGTTCGTAGCTCCCCCCGCCCCACGCCCAGCCACACCACGTGCACCGTGCCGAACTGATTTAGTATTTGAATCACACAGTGTTCTAGCTGGAGAGAAGCTTCAGGCCATCTGAGGCCAACCCTCCTCTTTCAGGCAACCCCGTTCCCGAGCAGATATGGAAACGGGGGCCCTGACTGGTCAAGTGACTGTCGAAGGCCACAGAGCTGGTCAGTGGGCTGACATTTAGCAGGGACTAACATTTAGGGCCTCGACTCCGGGCCAGACGGCTTCCCCCACCCCCAGGTCCTGCTGCTACGAACATGTGACCTCACCGATCTCTCTTTTCCGAAACAAAAGCTATCATGTAAAACCCACACTTAGACGGGATGCCTTCTCAAGTACCACAGAGCCTATCGCAAGGCCGCTCAGGGAGCCCTGGGAAAGTGATGCCCAAGCCGGCAGAGACCCCTGCAGAGAGAAGGGACACAAGGGTGAGTGCGTGCGTGTGGGTCCACATGGAAGCGTGTGCACGTGTGTGGGAGCGGATCTGTGTGCACGTGTGCACCTGCCTGCGCCTGTGAGCTGTCGGCCCGCACGCAGATTCCAGCATGACCGCGGTCTAGACCGAGCTCCCTTGCACGGCCCATCGGGCCCCCCACACCGCACGGTTTGCTGGAGACTGAAACACGGTGGCGGTGCATCCGAGCCAAGGAAAAAGTGATTTTGCAGCCCCGCGTGTTTCTCTGGCTGAGCTACTCTACGCTTAGCCTTGAGAGTGTGTGGGACGGGATGGCTGAGAAATATGCCACCACGCCCATACTCCCAGGGCTATCTCCGCTCTCAGCTCTAATGAGAACCATGTCTGCTTAAACGACTGTGAAGGACAAGCCTCAGGGGCCATTCGCATTATTTTGTCGTGCTGGAATTTTACATCAGGCAACACATGCTTAAGAAATCATGTTCACGTTCCTGGGGACCTCCCAGCACACTGGGCCTGGACACAGACGTCTGCAGGAGTGAGAGCGCTCCATGGCTCCCGCATCGGAAATCTTGGACTTTGAGACGTAGGGTCTCAGGTTTTCATCTGTGAAATGGGAGTGACCCTGACTGTCCAGGGCATTAGGGATCAAAGAAACATCACACAGGGGAGCAGTCTGTGACGGGAAAGGCACTGCCATAGATCCTGAGCATGAAAATACACACTTTAAAACCCAATGTGCCATCAACTCAACTTTCCTCTCTGCTAAACCGTAGCTCCATGTGCTTCTGCCGAATGAGTGAGTGTGTGAGAGCAATGGACACACTGGAGAGAAGGGGGCTGATTTTCTCACACTCCCATGTGGGTTCCTAGCTCCCAGCTCCAAATCCGCTTGCATGCTGGCTGGGGCTCTGCAGGACTGTGAACACGAGCAGGAGGGGCCTGAGGGGAGTCAGGTCGGAAGAGCAGACAGGTCAGTTACCATCTCACCAGGACACACGCATGTTAAGAACATGACGCAGCACAGCGCATCACCCATTTTCCGACCGTGGCCCACTTTCTCATCCTGCCATCCTGAGAGGAGGGGACTTCCAAAGCGAGGACGGTCCAGGGCGGCTGTGAACTGCTGTAGGCAGTGGCCACAGCTGGCTCACTTTTCTAAAGACCTCACTGTGTGTCAGCTTCAAATGTCTGTTTCATGTTCACATTCACGGCTGGTTAAGTGCTTCAGCTGGGATTTGAACCTGGGCCATCTGCCTCCCTGGCTTGTGATCCTGCCTCTAGACAGAAGGAGTCACTCGGAGCCATCCCTTCCCGACAACTTTGGAAAAGGGAAGTCACCCAGACCTGCGCTCCTCTGAGGACTCATTCCAGATTCTACCCAGGTTTGGTGCTTCCATGGTGTGGCTCCTAAAGTCTCCTTACCATGGGCGCATCATGTCATTTGCGGTCGGACTGCATGCTCCCTGAGGACAGGGGCTGTGTCCTGCTCCCTTCTGTAGACTGCCACAAAGCCTGGGACCGTTACTGATCTGCACTCAGTTGGGCTCCAGAGTGATGTGCTTAGCAAATTCCCAGAGGGCTGGTCAGGCTTCCTCTCCCATGCTCCAGGACTGAGGATAGCAGAACACGCCCTGTGCTCCCTCAGAAGCGTATGCCGGGTACCTCCTTGCAGATGAGTGCTAGTCCCTTCCCTAATCCAGCTTGTTACAGTTTTCTAGACTAATTCCACTAACTACAGATGCCCCAGCCAGGAACGTGTAACAGAAACCCTTTCGTGTTCTGTTCCAAGTGGATCAGAGGCAGGATCGCAGTGGCCAGGAGCTCTGATGCTAGAGACTGGCTACACGGGCTTGAATCTTATCAGCTGTGGGTTTGCTCTAGTTATTTAACCCTCTATCTTAGATCTCTTATCCGGGTATAAAAATAGCAAACATTGATTTGTTGGGAGGATCAAACAACAAAACATCTGAAAAGCACTTTACATCATGCCTTGTGTATAGCTGATGCCGACTTGATTCAAGCTGGCATATCGGGCACTCAGCACACACCTGTCGTGGGGCCAGCATCTGCGTGGGTGACCCACACATGAACAGGGAGGTGTGGCACCACCGAGGAATGTGCAGACTGGTCTAAGAAGTCCGAGTTTGGGTGAGGGGGTTTCAGGAAGCTATTGATGATTTATCAGAATCAGATTAAGGGCAACAGGGAGCAGCACACCTAGAGAGATGTTCTGGAAGGACTGCAGGAGTAGGGGCTGGACTGAATCTAGATGAGACTGGAAATGGGAAGAAGAGGTCAGGTGGCTGTGAGGCCTTCTGGCTGGACAGAAGGCAGGGCCTTGCCAGAACCTCAGATGGGTCCTTGGACAAGGAAGGGGAAGAGGGGGAAGGTGCAGTGGGGCAGTGTCTCTGTGGGCTACAGAGGGTGACTCAGTCAGGGGAAGAACAGGTCAGCCTTCTGGGAAGAGTACACAGGTTGGATGGGTGTAGAACACAGTGAAGGCAGGGAAATTCAACCCGTTTTAAAGGGTTTCTTAGGAGTCTAATTACGAGCCTTGCTCCCAGCTGCTAAATTTATAGGATATGAATGACCTGTGACTTTCCTCTGATATCCAGAGTCACCTTTTCATACGTTTCTGATGCTAACTATTGAGGAATAAGGTTGACTTCCTAATGCACTTGCCCTGGCATGTCTAGTCCAAGCCAAATGCAGAGATTAGACCCCCCCACACCTTTTTTTAAAGAAAGGAAGAGAGAGCTGGGGGGTAGAGGCAGAGGAAGAGGGAAAGAGAGAATCTCAAGTCCACTCTGTGGAGAGCATGGAGCCTGACCCTGACCTCAACCCCACAACCCTGAGTTCCTGACCTGAGTTGAAATCAAGAGTCAGACACTTAACTGACTGAGCCCCACAGGTGCCCCCAACTCCTTTTAGATAGGAAGGATTTGCCATGGAAATGGATGGGGTGTCATCCAAACAGTACTTCTGATCAGAATCCTGGATTTCACACCGATCTGATGGCCAGCCACGGTTAACACTGACTAGTCTCCTACTCGCACCCACCAAGCAAATGTTTTCATAATTTCTTTCCAAGAGAAACACATACAACAAATGGAACTTTCTGGGCACGGCTCGCGCATCTAGGGTCAGACATCTCCCTTCTCTGTCTCCATGGCCCTGACCTCAGCAGCCATGTCCTCTCCCCTGGGCTTTAGACTTTTCCAGAAGAGCCAGCTGCCTGATCTTGCCAAATCCCTGCTCTTGCTTTCTCCGATTACTCTTGGTGCTGCCGCTGGTGGGTCCTTCAAAGCCTACACTGGTCCTGACACTCCCGGGGTTGAGACCTCTTATGCCTTCCCAGTGTTCCTCCCTGACAACGAAATGTATCCCCACGGCCTCCAAAGCCTCCACATTCTGGCCCCTGTCAAATTTAAACATACCCTTGGGCCTGCCAGCAAAGCTCAGTCCCAGCCTGGACTGTCCCTCCCTCACCACCCGCTGGTTCTTGCCTCCCCAACCTTCCCATCTCAATTCACACACTCCTTCTTCCAGGAAGACCTCCATGATCCCTTAGACCAGATTAGGCCCCTCAGCCTTCCCTTCAGCACACTTATCACAGATGTTGACTAGGTGTGAGATTCTTGGAAAAATGTCAGTCTCCTCCTTCTGGCCCCATGTGGGCCCCTCGTCTATATTCAACCCCTGCTGTACCCTCAGTGGTGGCCACAGGGCCTGGCACAGTGGCGGTTCTCAGCACATGGGCGGCAGATGGGGGCCTTCCCACCGGAGCCCCAACAACACTAGGGAGACGTTCTGGATGGTTATGCTGGCCTCTCTTAGAGTTGTCTTCTGAGATGAGAGTAGCACAAATGTCATGTGCACTGTCTCCCACAGGCCTTATTATAAGAAACAGTATAAAAGATAATCTTCCCTCAGATGTGGCCAGCAAAGGATAAAACCACAAATATTTCAGCCTGTCAGGACAATAGAGAGATAAAAGACAAGCGATTAATTCCAAAATTAAAATCAGCCACTACTCAGCCTGTCAACCAGCTTATACTGATGGTGGAGAGATGAAATTTTTTAAAAAGAGGGTACTATAGCCAAAAGCCGTTCTTATTTTTATATAATCTTAAATTTAGGAAAATTCATTGTGTGCTGACTTCAGGGGATAAGAAGATGAGTCAGCACATTTCTTTTTTTGTTCTCCAGCCTGATTCAATAAAAACAAAACCCCAACAGCTGAGTCTGTCTCCTCACCATGAAAGACAAGACGAGGTCATGGACTCTGCTCAAGGGGTTTCTGCTGGAAGGACAGTTTGTCTAGGGCTGCGGGTTCTCTCATGGGGAAGACTCTTCACTCCTTGTCTTCATAGTAACATGGCTGAAGGCTCAGAATGGAAGCAAAGGAAGGGGACCAAGTTGATGCTGGGTTACAGGACAAGTTGTTCTCATTCTAATTGTGTGAGCGATACGTGCTTGCTGTTTCTGGGGGCTTGGGGGTGCCAGTTAGCCTACCCTCCAACTCCTTTGCCTACAGGAGCTAGATTCAGGGTCAGAAGAAGATTAAAACACATCTTCAGCTTAATTACATTCAGAAAAAGGGGTTTCTGGTATATTCTGTTAAAGGCTACCACATAGGTCTGGTTAGAACTGAGGCATGTGCAATTTCCAACCTTTATCCCTACCACTCTGTTCTTGCTAGTCAAGCCTTGGGGCTCATCTCAGGGAGGCTGGGGCTGCAGGACACTTTTGCTGAGAATGCTCCATGGAGGGAGCGGGCAAGCCCCAGCCACCACTGACTGAGGGAGGACACCAAGGCTCGACTCATGGCCCTTCCGGGCATGGGATCTCCCCGCTCCCCAATAAGCAGGGACTAGGGTTGTTGGGCCTGCCTACTCCTGCCCTCTTCTCCCTAAAAAAGATTGCTCCATTCAGAGGAGTTGGGGATGAGTAGAAGGACGGAGTAGACATTCACCTGTCTATACGCTGACCTTGCAGAGAAACAAGAAGAAAGAAAAACATAATCCTCCCACTCGCCATATACACACAAAAATCACAGAAAATAGAAAAATCCAGAGCCTCCCCACACAGAGATGGCCACTGTTAGCACCCTGGCATGCTTCCCTCTGGCTTTGTCTCTAAGATGGCTACCTCTGTAGCCTACAGCCTGCACCGTCTGAGACCCTAACAGACCTAGCAGCTGCTTTAGTACTCTGTCTCTTCTCTCTTATCATATTTGTCTTCCCACATGAGAAAAAAGGACAAAAATTGCCTAAGAAAAGGAAAATTAGGGGCGCCTGGGTGGCTCAGTGGGTTGAGCCGCTGCCTTCGGCTCAGGTCATGATCCCAGGTCCTGGGTTCGAGCCCCACATCGGGCTTTCTGCTCGGCAGGGAGCCTGCTTCCTCCTCTCTCTCTGCCTGCCTCTCTGCCTACTTGTGGTTTCTCTCTGTCAAATAAATAAAAAAGAATCTTTAAAAAAAAAAAAAAGAAAAGAAAAGGAAAATTAGTAAGGGGGGTTGAAACCAAAACCATGAATCTGGTAGAACAGCTTTGGGAGCGTATCTTACACATTCTGGCTGTGTCCATGCTAGAGGACAGCCACTCACCCCCACGTACAACAGGGAAGGGGAGGACTGAAGCCTCCTGTCACTGTGATGCTCTTTTTTCTGTTTCTATTTGGAACAGCACTTACAACTGTGAAGATAGCTTTCATGATCACCATAAAACATATATTAAATGAGAGCATCCTAGGAGGAAAGAAGAGAAAAAACTGGAGAGTCAAGTGTGAAATGACGGCACCAATGTTTCTGTTCGAGGTTGATTCTCAGATCTTCATTTTTGACCCCCATCTTTCTCCTGGACTCCAGATCCATATACCCAGCTGCCGACTGAACACCTTTACTTGGCTGTCCCATTACAGACTCAACGGGGACAAACCTGTCCTCACTGACCCCTCTGCATTCCCAAACCAACAACTGCTCCTAAATGGTGCCAGTGACAACACAAGGCCTGATGTTGGTGACAAACCCCACATCCACTATCTTGTCTCTTCTGTCTCTTCAGGTTTTCTTGGCTCTGGCCAGTTCCATCCATTGCAAGGCCACTTCTTTCTTTCTTTCTTTCTTTATTTATTTATTTATTTATTTATTTTTAAATTTTTTTTATTTTTTTCAGCATAACAGTATTCATTATTTTTGCACCACACCCAGTGCTCCATGCAATCCGTGCCCTCTACAATACCCACCACCTGGTGCCCCCAACCTCCCACCCCCCACCCCTTCAAAATTCTCAGATCGTTTTTCAGAGTCCATAGTCTCTCATGGTTCACCTCCCCTTCCAATTTCCCTCAACTCCCTTCTCCTCTCCATCTCCCCTTGTCCTCCATGCTATTTGTTATGCTCCACAAATAAGTGAAACCATATGATAATTGACTCTCTCTGCTTGACTTATTTCACTCAGCATAATCTCTTCCAGTCCCGTCCATGTTGCTACAAAACTTGGGGATTCATCCTTTCTTTCTTTTTTTTTTTTTTTTACAGCTTTATAAACATGTATTTTTATCCCCAGGGGTACAGGTCTGCGAATCGCCAGGTTTACACACTTCACAACACTCACCATAGCACATACCCTCCCCGATATCCATAACCCCACCCCCTCTCCCAACCCCCTCCCCCCATCAACCCTCAGTTTATTTTGTGAGATTAAGAGTCACTTATGGTTTTTCTCCCTCCCAATCCCATCTTGTTTCATTACTCTTCTCCTACCCCCTCGACCCCCCATGTTGCATCTCCTCTCCCTCATATCAGGGAGATCATATGATAGTTGTCTTTCTCCGATTGACTTATTTCGCTAAGCATGATACCCTCTAGTTGCATCCACGTCGTCGCAAATGGCAAGATTTCATTTCTTTTGATGGCTGCATAGTATTCCATTGTGTATATATACCACATCTTCTTTATCCATTCGTCTGTAGATGGACATCTAGGTTCTTTCCATAGTTTGGCTATTGTAGACATTGCTGCTATAAACATTCGGGTGCACGTGCCCCTTCGGATCACTATGTTTGTATCTTTAGGGTAAATACCCAGCAGTGCAATTGCAGGGTCATAGGGTAGTTCTATTTTCAACATTTTGAGGAACCTCCATGCTGTTTTCCAGAGTGGTTGCACCAGCTTGCATTCCCACCAACAGTGTAGGAGGGTTCCCCTTTCTCCGCATCCTCGCCAGCATCTGTCATTTCCTGACTTGTTCATTTTAGCCATTCTGACTGGTGTGAGGTGATATCTCATGGTGGTTTTGATTTGTATTTCCCTGATGCCGAGGGATATGGAGCACTTTTTCATGTGTCTGTTGGCCATCTGGATGTCTTCTGTGCAGAAATGTCTGTTCATGTCCTCTGCCCATTTCTTGATTGGATTATTTGTTCTTTGGGTGTTGAGTTTGCTAAGTTCTTTATAGATTTTGGACACTAGCCCTTTATCTGATATGTCATTTGCAAATATCTTCTCCCATTCTGTCAGTTGTCTTTTGGTTTTGTTCACTGTTTCCTTTGCTGTGCAAAAGCTTTTGATCTTGATAAAATCCCAAAAGTTCATTTTTGCCCTTGCTTCCCTTGCCTTTGGTGATGTTCCTAGGAAGATGTTGCTGAGGCTGACGTCGAAGAGGTTGCTGCCTGTGTTCTCCTCGAGGATTTTGATGGATTCCTTTCTCACATTGAGATCCTTCATCCATTTTGAGTCTATTTTCGTGTGTGGTGTAAGGAAATGATCCAATTTCATTTTTCTGCATGTGGCTGTCCAATTTTCCCAACACCATTTATTGAAGAGGCTGTCTTTTTTCCATTGGACATTCTTTCCTGCTTTGTCGAAGATGAGTTGACCATAGAGTTGAGGGTCCATTTCTGGGCTCTCTATTCTGTTCCATTGATCTATGTGTCTGTTTTTGTGCCAGTACCATGCTGTCTTGATGATGACAGCTTTGTAATAGAGCTTGAAGTCCGGAATTGTGATGCCACCGACTTTGGCTTTCTTTTTCAATATTGCTTTGGCTATTCGAGGTCTTTTCTGGTTCCATATAAATTTTAGGATTATTTGTTCCATTTCTTTGAAAAAATGGATGTTACTTTGATAGGAATTGCATTAAATGTGTAGATTGCTTTAGGTAGCATAGACATTTTCACAATATTTATTCTTCCAATCCAGGAGCATGGAACATTTTTCCATTTCTTTGTGTCTTCCTCAATTTCTTTCATGAGTACTTTATAGTTTTCTGAGTATAGATTCTTAGTCTCTTTGGTTAGGTTTATTCCTAGGTATCTTATAGTTTTGGGTGCAATTGTAAATGGGATGGACTCCTTAATTTCTCTTTCTTCTGTCTTGTTGTTGGTGTAGAGAAATGCCACTGATTTCTGTGCATTGATTTTATATCCTGACACTTTACTGAATTCCTGTACAAGTTCTAGCAGTTTTGGAGTGGAGTCTTTTGGGTTTTCCACATAGAGTATCATATCATCTGCGAAGAGTGATAGTTTGACTTCTTCTTTGCCGATTTGGATGCCTTTAATTTCCTTTTGTTGTCTGATTGCTGAGGCTAGGACTTCTAGTACTATGTTGAATAGCAGTGGTGATAACGGACATCCCTGCCGTGTTCCTGACCTTAGCGGAAAAGCTTTCAGTTTTTCTCCATTGAGAATGATATTTGCGGTGGGTTTTTCATAGATGGCTTTGATAATATTGAGGTATGTGCCGTCTATCCCTACACTTTGAAGAGTTTTGATCAGGAAGGGATGTTGTACTTTGTCAAATGCTTTTTCAGCATCTATGGAGAGTATCATATGGTTCTTGTTCTTTCTTTTATTAATGTGTTGTATCACATTGATTGATTTGCGGATGTTGAACCAGCCTTGCAGCCCTGGAATAAATCCCACTTGGTCGTGGTGAATAATCCTTTTAACGTACTGTTGAATCCTATTGGCTAGTATTTTGGCAAGAATTTTTGCATCTGTGTTCATCAAGGATATTGGTCTGTAGTTCTCTTTTTTGTTGGGATCCTTGTCTGGTTTTGGGATCAAGGTGATGCTGGCCTCATAAAATGAGTTTGGAAGTTTTCCTTCTATTGCTATTTTTTGGAACAGTTTCAGGAGAATAGGAATTAGTTCTTCTTTAAATGTTTGGTAGAATTCCCCCGGGAAGCCGTCTGGCCCTGGGCTTTTGTTTGTTTGGAGATTTTTGATGACTGTTTCAATCTCCTTACTGGTTATGGGTCTGTTCAGGCTTTCTATTTCTTCCTGGTTCAGTTGTGGTAGTTTATATGTCTCTAGGAATGCATCCATTTCTTCCAGATTGTCAAATTTGTTGGCGTAGAGTTGCTCATAGTATGTTCTTATAATTGTCTGTATTTCTTTGGTGTTCGTTGTGATCTCTCCTCTTTCATTCGATTTTATTTATTTGGGTCCTTTCTCTTTTCTTTTTGATAAGTCTGGCCAGGGGTTTATCGATCTTATTAATTCTTTCAAAGAACCAGCTCCTAGTTTCGTTGATTTGTTCTATTGTTTTTTTGGTTTCTATTTCATTGATTTCTGCTCTGATCTTTATGAATTCTCTTCTCCTGCTGGGTTTAGGGTTTCTTTCTTGTTCTTTCTCCAGCTCCTTTAGGTGTAGGGTTAGGTTGTGTACCTGAGACCTTTCTTGTTTCTTGAGAAAGGCTTGTACCGCTATATATTTTCCTCTCAGGACTGCCTTTGTTGTGTCCCACAGATTCTGAACCGTTGTGTTTTCATTATCATTTGTTTCCATAAATTTTTTCAATTCTTCTTTAATTTCCTGGTTGACCCATTCATTCTTTAGAAGGATGCTGTTTAGTCTCCATGTATTTGGGTTCTTTCCAAATTTCCTCTTGTTATTGAGTTCTAGCTTTAGAGCATTGTGGTCTGAAAATATGCAGGGAATGATCCCAATCTTTTGATACCGGTTGAGACTTGATTTAGGACCAAGAATGTGATCTATTCTGGAGAATGTTCCATGTGCACTAGAGAAGAATGTGTATTCTGTTGCTTTGGGATGAAATGTTCTGAATATATCTGTGATGTCCATCTGGTCCAGTGTGTCATTTAAGGCCTTGATTTCCTTGTTGATCCTTTTGCTTGGATGATCTGTCCATTTCAGTGAGGGGAGTGTTAAAATCCCCTACTATTATTGTATTCTTGTCGATGTGTTTCTTTGATTTTGTTATTAATTGGTTTATATAGTTGGCTGCTCCCACGTTAGGGGCATAGATATTTAAAATTGTTAGATCTTCTTGTTGGACAGATCCTTTGAGTATGATATAGTGTCCTTCCTCATCTCTTATTATAATCTTTGGCTTAAAATCTAATTGATCTGATATAAGGATTGCCACTCCTGCTTTCTTCTGATGTCCATTAGCATGGTAAATTCTTTTCCACCCCCTCACTTTAAACCTGGAGGTGTCTTCGGGTGTAAGATGAGTTTCTTGTAGGCAACATATAGATGGTTTTTGTTTTTTTATCCATTCTGATACCCTGTGTCTTTTGATTGGGGCATTTAGCCCATTAACATTCAGGGTAAGTATTGAGAGATATGAATTTAGTGCCATTGTATTGCCTGTAAGGGTACTGTTATTGTATATTGTCTCTGTTTCTTTCTGATCTACTACTTTGAGGGTCTCTCTTTGCTTAGAGGACCCCTTTCAATATTTCCTGTAGAGCTGGTTTGGTATTTGCAAATTCTTTCAGTTTTTGTTTGTCCTGGAAGCTTTTAATCTCTCCGTCTATTTTCAATGATAGCCTAGCTGGATATAGTATTCTTGGCTGCATGTTTTTCTCATTTAGTACTCTGAATATATCATGCCAG
Source organism: Lutra lutra (assembly GCF_902655055.1). NCBI lineage: Eukaryota > Metazoa > Chordata > Mammalia > Carnivora > Mustelidae > Lutra > Lutra lutra. The sequence goes on from NC_062291.1 coordinate 82,987,870, forward strand.
CTCTTTCTGGCCTGCCAGGTCTCTGTGGATAAGTCTGCTGCCAATCTAATATTTTTACCATTGTACGTTACAGACTTCTTTTCCCGGGCTGCTTTCAGGATCTTTTCTTTGTCACTAAGACTTGTCAATTTTACTATTAGGTGACGGGGTGTAGACCTATTCTTATTGATTTTGAGGGGGGTTCTCTGAACCTCCTGGATTTTGATGCTTGTTCCCTTTGCCATATTGGGGAAATTCTCTCCAATAATTCTCTCCAATATACCTTCTGCTCCCCTCTCTGTTTCCTCTTCTTCTGGAATCCCAATTATTCTAATGTTGTTTCGTCTTATGGTGTCACTTATCTCTCGAATTCTCCCCTCGTGGTCCAGTAGCTGTTTGTCCCTCTTTTGCTCAGCTTCTTTATTCTCTGTCATTTGGTCTTCTATATCGCTAATTCTTTCTTCTGCCTCATTTTTCCTAGCAGTGAGACCCTCCATTTTTGATTGCACTTCATTAATAGCTTTTTTGATTTCAACTTGGTTAGATTTTAGTTCTTTTATTTCTCCAGAAAGGGCTTTTATATCTCCTGAGAGGGTTGCTTTAATATCTTCCATGCCTTTTTCAAGCCCGGCTAGAACCTTGAGAATCATCATTCTGAACTCTATATCTGACATATTACCAATGTCTGTATTGATTAGGTCCCTAGCCTTTGGTATTGCCTCTTGTTCTTTTTTTTGTTGTGAATTTTTCTGCCTTGTCATTTTGTCCAGATAAGAGTTTATGAAGGAGCAAGTAAAATACTAAAAGGGTGGCAACAACCCCAGGGAAATATGCTTTAGCCAAATCAGAAGAGATCCTGAATTGTGAGGGGGGAGAAAGGGGATAAAAAGGGGTTCAGAAAGAAAGAAAAAAAAAACTATTAAAAAAAAGAAAGCCGATAAAGAAAAAATATAAAAAGAGGAAAAAATATATATATATTAGATGAACTATTTAAAAAACGTTAAAAAAAGAAAACGGTAAAAGTTAAAAAAAATTTAGCAGAAGAAGAGAAAAAGAAAAAAAAAATTGAAAAAGAAAAAAAATTAAATTAACTGCAAGGCTAAAAAATCATGGGGAGAAAGCCATGAGTTCCGTGCTTTGCTTTCTTCTCCTCTGGAATTCCGCCGGTCTCCTCGGTAGGTGAACTTGGTCCTGGCTGGGTTTCCCGTTGATCTTCTGGGGGAGGGGCCCGTTGTAGTGATTCTCAAGCGTCTTTGCCCCAGGCGGAGTTGCACCGCCCTTACACGGGGCCGCGCTGAGTCATCCGCTCGGGTTCGCTTTCGGGAGCTTTTGTTCCCTGAGCGCTTTCCGTAGAGTCCGGAGGACGGTAATGAAGATGGCGGCCTCCCGGTGTCCGGCCCGGAGGAGCCGAGAGCCCGGGGCCCCACTCCTCAGTGCGCCCTCAGAGAACAGCGCCCAATGACTCCCGTCACCCTGGCCTCGGCCGTGCTCCGAGCTGACCGAGCCTGCGACCGGTTCAAGGCGACCCCGAGCTGAGAGTCACTCCTCGGCTCTGTCTCTGCAGCCGGCTTCCCCGTTCTAATACCGGTAAGCTCTGCGACGCTCAGACACCCCCGATCCTTCTGCGACCCTGCGGGAGCTGAGGCCGCGCTTACCCCGCCTGGGCTTCACCCCAGTTAAGCCTCTGGAGCGATGTCCCTCAGCGGAACAGACTTTTAAAAGTCCTGATTTTGCTCCGTTGCTCCGCCGCTCGCCGGGAGCCGGCCCCTCCCCCAGCGGTCTATCTTCCCGTCGCTTTGGATTCACTTCTCCGCCAGTCCTACCTTGCAGAAAGTGGTTGATTTTCTGTTTCTGGAATTGCTGTTCTTCTTCTCTTTGATCTCCCGTTGGATTTGTAGGTGTTTGCAATCTTTAGATAAGCTATTTAGCTGATCTCCCGCTACCCGAAGTAGTCTCAGCTGCTACTTCTCCGCCATCTTGACTCCTCTCTCTATTTATTTATTTTTTAAAGATTTTATTTATTCATTTGACAGGGATCACAAGTAGGCAGAGAAGCAGGCAGAGAGAGAGGAGGAAGCAGGCTCCCGCTGAGCAGAGAGCCCGATGTGGGGCTCGATCCCAGGACCCTGAGATCATGACCTGAGCCGAAGGCAGAGGCTTTAACCCACTGAGCCACCCAGGCGCCCCAGCAAGGCCACTTCTGTGGGGAAAACCTTCATCAGCTACCTGAGATCCCTAACAGGTTTTCTCGCCTCTGGTCTATCAGTGATTCTGCCAATCTCACTTCCATTCTGCCATCAGAGACCCTTTCTAAAGTACAGGACTGAATATGCCATTCCCCTGCATGAAAACCTTCTAGAGCTTCCAATTTTCTATAAGATCAAGTCAAAACTCTTTAGCACCAAAGGGTTTTATACCAACTTTTCTCTTCTGTACTCATTTTTAGAGACTTAAATATCATTTTCTTAATGAAGCGGCCTCCAATGAGCTAAAACTAACCACGGCCTTGATAATGTTCCAATGGTATTTTGTACACACCTCCTATGGTAGCAATTTTATTAATACATAAGTATTTCCAAATTTTTAAAGCACTCTACTCTATGAGTAGAATATATGTGCTGAAAAATATGTTTTAGTCAACCTATGTCCCCAGAGCCTAACTGTCAGCACACAGAAGGTGGTTAATAAGTGAGCGAATGGGTAAATGGATGAATGGATTCTGGGGGCATCAGCCAAGACACTGCAGTGGCTGTGTGAATGTTTTGGAAAGTCTGGTCTGTGCAAGGTGCTGCGTGAGGCTCTATGGGAATAGAAAATAGATATAAGAAATATTCCCAAACCATAAGAGTTCTTATAATATACATAAGATATATTATGGATTATATTTGAAGAAATAATATCAATTATAATAATACTTTTCATCTAGATATAGTAATACATTAAATTACATTATCAGATACATAGATGTCAAACTCTCTTTGCATTCCTTAGATGAGTACCATTTGGTCACAAAGTAGTTTTCAAGATATGTGCTGGACTGGATATGATCTGTAAATATTTTATTTAGGATTTTTGCAACTATGTTCATAATATAATATTCATATTGTGGATGGTCTTTTTCGGACTTTTGTAGTTCCTCTCTTCTCCCTTAAAAATTTTTAAAAAAGTTCAAAGGGACTATTTTTTTTTTTTTATAGGTTTGGCAAGTTAGCCGATAAAATATTTGGGTCTGATTATTTTGGGGGAGGGTGGATTTTTAAAACTTTATTTTTTATTTATTTTCTTTATATAGTTATATTTACATTTTTGTTTCACCTTGAATAGCATTAAGAATTTACATTTTTAAGAAAATGGTTAGTAATGTTGATAGCATTCCTGTAATTCTCAAAAATCTCTGTATGGCAAGAGTTATGCCCGTCTTGGTGTTCTTAATACCACTGTTTGGGAATTCTTCTTTCTTCTTGATTAGATTTGTGTTTTATTAATTTTATTAAAATTTTCAAAGAACCATCTTTTGGCTTGATTCTCTCAATTTTGTGGGGAGGGTCTTCCTTTTCATTAATTTAAGCCCATCCTTCAAAATCTTCCTTTCTGAGAGAGGTATGGTTAACTCTCCCTCTCTGGTTATGGATTTGTCAGTTTACTATAATTCTTTTGATTACTGCTTCACAGGTTTTGAGGCTATTTTATTAGTACACATAGGTTCACAGTTATTCAGTTATTTTACCATTCTTTGGAATTGTTCCTTTTATCATTAAGTAATCAACCCCTTTATCCATAATAACGCCTTTTTTTTTTGCCTTAGGATTTAGCCCATCAGATATTAATGCTACAACAGCAGCTTTCTTTAGGTTAATATTTGTCTACTATTTATTTTCTATTCCTTTCACGACCATTTTGTATTTTGAGTGTGAATCTTGTAAAAATTATGTGGCTGGATTTTAAGTTCTAAGCAGATAATCTGTTTTTATTTTAACAAACAGATTCATTCTATTTACATATAATTAGATTAATATGTTTGCTCATTTTTATGTACTTATTTTGTGTTTTATATTTACTCTGCTTTTCAAAACCTTTTGCTTCTTTCCTGCCCTCTACTGAGCTGATACATTATTTTTGTTCATCATCGATTATTTGGGATTAAACATTCTGCTTTTCCATTCTTTTAAGGGTCATAGTTAAATTTGCAAGTTATTTATCAAAATCTAAAGTAAACATGGATCTGTATTATTCTCAAGTACAATACAAATTCTTAAATTGTTTTAAATCTATTTGCTCATCTTGTCTTAAAACATCCAAATTTAGTCACTATTGTTGCAATTTTTATCCTAAATAGCTTGCTTAGATCTACTCACATGCGATTATTCTGCTTACTGTGGCCTCTGATGTCCCACCCTTGCCCCTTGTGTTCCATTTCTTTCTTCCTGCAAAAGCCTTTGATAGCTATTTCGTTAGAATTTAAGAGCAGTAAATTCTCTTATCTTTGTGTGCAAGTGCATCTTATTATTATTTTTGTGATTTTCCGTCAGCTTTCTGGAATTTTAATTTTTTAGTTGCTGACAAGTCTGCTGTTGGTTCAACTGTCATTTCGGACAAATGTCTCTTTTCTCTCAGGCGGTTTTACGGTTTCATCCTTGCTGGTGTGCAGTTTCAGCACAAGGCTTCCTGGAGGGAATTTATTTTTCTTCTTCCTGCTTGGGACGCATGTCTTTCTTCAATTCCAGGACACCCTCATCACACTCTGTTTAAACACTGCTGCTTTTTTTTCCACTTTCTTTCTTTCTGTATCTTCACTCTGGAGTTTCTTTTTTTAAAAAATAGATTTTATTGATTTATTTATTTTAGAGAGAGAGTGCACGAGAAGGGGGAGGGGCAGAAGGAGAGAGAATCTTGAGCAGACTCCGCGCTGGGCGTAGAGCTGGAGGTAGGGCTCAATCTCATGCCCCTGAGATCCCAGCCTGAGCCAGAATCAAGAGTTGGACACTCGGGGCGCCTGGGTGGCTCAGGGGGTTAAGCCGCTGCCTTCGGCTCAGGTCATGATCCCAGGTCCTGGGTTCAAGCCCCACATCGGGCTTTCTGCTCAGCAGGGAGCCTGCTTCCTCCTCTCTCTCTGCCTGCCTCTCTGCCTACTTGTGATTTCTCTCTGTCAAATAAATAAATAAAATCTTTAAAAAAAAAAAAAAGAGTTGGACACTCCACTGACTGAGCCACCCAGGTGCACCTTCACTCTGGAATTTTATTAGGCCTATTCTGTTGTCTTTAAAATACTTACCATTTTCTCTGATTTCTCTATTATCTTGCATTCTCAGAGGTGCCGATTCTCTTGTTACTCTTGTTCACCAATGCTCACTTACAGAGGCTTTTCTCACTGTGTGTTTTGTAATTTTGATTTGGGACTCATCATTGTTCTTTGTTTTTGGGGTCTTGTGGTCTGAGCTGTAGAAATATCTCTACAGAATTATTTTGGGTGGCTTCAGCCCAGGGGACCCCAGATTGCTAATGTGGGACCAATCGTAGCCTGACTGGTTCCATTATATTTTTGAGGTCAATATATTGACTGGGAATTACATTTCCATACAGGTATTAGAATTGAGACCCTAGTCCACCGCACCACAAACATATACTTACAAAGCTAGCTGGGGTTTCAATTTCTCTATTTTTTATGGGCGTTTTCTTCAATCCAGGATACCCTGAGACAATTCTCTTTGTTGTCCCTTCTCTGGACCAGAGTTTTTCTTTTTCCCTTTTTCACAGAAGAAGCATCTCTCTGGGGCCCAGCTTCTGTGGGACTCTCAGCTGTAGGTGTCCCCACTTCTCTTGCCCCAAATTCTAAGCACAGGTCGCCCTTTGAGGTATGAGCCCAACTCACCAACCTACTGCTCCGAGCTCATGTCCCTTCCTTGTTTCTGCCTCCAGGGATTTCTTGGATTCTCTTTTAAGCTTGACCAGGTTTCAAAAAAAGCTCATAGATGGTTATATTTTATCCAGGACTTCTATGTGCTTTCTTCGGGCTGGAAGGTCAGTATCAGGTCATTCCACCAAATTGCTATGAGTCTGAAGGTATCAATTTGTACTTGCTTTGTGCCAAACATGTGATAAAGAAAACAAGCCTTGGCATCATTCACAGAAGGGAGAGATCCCTGCTGCTACTCGGGGCTGCTTGACAACAATTCAATGCAAATGTAAAGCCTTCCTCTAAGCTAATTCTTTTTAAAACAAATATCCAGATTTTTTTAAAAGTAATTTTCCTAGTTCTCAGAAGGCTGCAACTCTCTTTAAATCCCTATATTCACACACACAGGCTGAGCGAGCACAGAGGGTACCCAGGAAGCACTTGTTAAAGGATCAGATAGAAGTAGCCTCTTGTCTCAGTTACACATAAAACTTCACATAGCAGGGAAGCTAAAAGGTGATAAAGGTCATATTATAGTAAGAACCATGATATAGAACCATATTGTTTATGGAGGATTTATCGTTTATATAAATAAATGGCTTATACCTTTATTTATTGTTGATACACTTATAATAGATAGGTTACATTTCTAATAAGTCGGATACATTTATAGGTTCACTAGAATCAATTTTCCTTTGAGTTTCTTTTTTTTTTTTTAAAGATTTTATTTATTTATTTGACAGAGAGAAATCACAAGTAAGCAGAGAGGCAGGCAGAGAGAGAGGAGGAAGCAGGCTCCCTGCTGAGCAGAAAGCCTGATGTGGGGCTCGAACCCAGGACCTGGGATCATGACCTGAGCCAAAGGCAGCGGCCTAACCCACTGAGCCACCCAGGCGCCCCTCCTTTGAGTTTCTTGAAGACACTTAAAGTGTAACACAGCGAAGTTCAGCCCAGGCTACCTCGAACTTAGGCTTTTCAGGCCACCTTGAACTTAAGCTAGGTTTTCTAGAAAGGGTTTGCCTAACTGAGCATCCCCCTAGTGAGGAGAAGGTGGTTTCAAGGTCAGCAACACCTCATAGGCCTGGCCTGGCACAAAGCTGGCCAAGGCCGAGTTTTCCTGGAGCTGGGATGCAGTGCCCAAACCCTGAGTGGTGCACCGGCTCTTGGAGGGATCTAAGTGAAGAATCCGGGCGTGTGACTTTGCTAGGAGAAAAGAGCTGTGAAGTGCCAGCCCAGATTGGATAGCGCAAGATCACGGGGGTCTAGTTGCTGGACTTACCGTGTGATTTCGACTGAGGGAGACGTCAGTGCCATCTTGCAGATAATGAGTTTCTGTGAAACTGCTAGCAATGAGACCTCTGTGGAAAAGCAAAAACAATAGGAAAAGATGAGTGTAGCATCGTACTGGTATGCTGCTTGTGAGTTTCTAGGCCACAGGGCGGCCAGCATCTGGCCCATCCTCATTTCACAGATGACCCAATGCGGCTCCCAAAGGACCTTCCACCTATTAAGAAAGGAGTCAGGAGACCCAGACAGGGGGATCCAGACATGTGCTCGGAACAACAGTGTCCACACTACATGGGGAGCCCTCCCTCACTCTCTTACCTCATTCCTCCCAAACACTCCCAGGCATGTGTACCCCAGAAACACAAGCACACATGTGCACACGCAGTGGGGACGTGCACAGAACACACACTCTTCTGCAAATCACACCTGCAGGTTTCCAGGCTGGGGGACTTAACCTGCCTGGCAGTCAGCGGGCTCTCCCATCTAGAATCAATGGCGGCACCACCTGTTGGGAAAATAATTCTGGGTCCACAATATTGCACCTGCTGATATCTCCTGGGGTGAGAGAAACAGCTATCGATGGGAACATGTCAAAGAAGAGAAGAAGAGTTCAGAACAACAATGAAATGTTCAAAGCGCTGCTACAGAGGCTGAGGAAAAATGATTTCGGATACACTGAAATATTGAATTTTTAAGATAAATGAAAGGAAGAAAAAAAGCTCTCTTTATCCTAACTAAAATTGTATGTGGTCTACTAGATCTTCATCAATGAGAGTAAAGCCTGAGTTTCTTTAGGTTTTCAATTATTTAGCGATTTCTTTTGTAATATGCGTTATTTTATTCTTTTTCAACAGAACTGTGACAAATAGTTCCTGTATACCTACTATGTGCAAGGTGCTGTACTAGCTGTGAAGGTATATCGGTAAATAAGGACACGGTGGCCTGGGGGGTAACAGAGGAGACAGCACCCAGCATGGGGAGGGCTCCCGCAGAGGTAGGCAGTCTCACTGGGTGAACAGAACATGGCAGGGGTGTACTGCTGAAGGAAGTTTTGCACAGGAAGCCTGACGCTGGAACAGCAGCTGGCCAGACAAAGGAGGGGTGGGAGGAGAAGGGAATTCCAGGTGGGGGACGGCAAGCCAGGAGACCTACGGTCTGAAATCTGGGAAGCCGGGCTGGTGTGAGACGGGGAAGGAAGGGTCCGTATACATGGAGCCTGGGTGGTACCCGCTGGGGCGATGAGGATTGAGAACTGTCGTGTATAATGGACTTTGCAGGAGGTGGGGTGCCTGCCGGCGGGGGCCAGGGGGAGGCGCTGTCTCCCTGCCCCCCCAGCCTTCAGAAAATGCACTTCGCCCCATTGGTTGTGTTGGGAGTCACTCCACTTCCCATCCAGAGATAAACCTGGGATCCAAGCAAGCCATTCGGGAACCTTCCCTACAGCATGCTAGAAGCGGGGCCTCTGGGGAGCAGTCTCGCCTCCTTGTTCGCAGAACTCCAGAAATACACTCACTGGGCTTCCCTCAGCCGGGTCCCCTCCTTTCTGAGGACCATCCCCAGGGGACCAAGCCATCACTCGGCTTTTCAGGTGTGCGGGGGACCGACATTGCCTCTCCCCTTCCCCAGTAAAGCCCTGTCCTTGGGTTCAGTTGGCTTGGGTTAGGTTTTGCAACCAGAGCAAACAGGGAAGAGACAGAAGTCGGAAGCTGTGGACGCAACAGATGAGGAACACTTCCTCACAGTCCGTCTCCCCAGCTTCTCTCATAGCCACGCCCAGAACTGAAAGCAATCCCCCTGATCTACGTGAATTTTGATATATTTAGGATAGACCCAGCTTCAATCAGTTAAACCCATATAGTGGTCTGATTTGTGCTCTACTTACCAGGGAATGTTGGAGAAGCGTGTGCCTAAAACACAAAATAGACGATCTCTCACACTCACTGACAAAGGTACATGGATCCTTCTGTACGTCCTCCCACAGCCCCCGCCCCCTACTCTGCACAGATCATGCTGGGTGAGGTTAACCTCCTGCTGCTTTTGGTCTCAAGTCCTCATTCTCTAAGTATCCCTCCTGTGAGCTGTCAGAGGACCCTCTGGACAGGCTCACTGCCAGGGAGACTGCAGCCCTGCTGGGATGGGCAGCGGCAGGTGGGGGATGTGTGGGAGGCTGGTGGCCTAGACCAGGAGAGCTGTAGGGGAGGCCAAGGGGATGGGGACAGCAAAGGTCAATGAATCTTTCCAGAGGATAGTTCTGAAGGGAAGCAGAGACATGGGGTGTGAAGTCAAGAGGCAGGGGCTTGAGGGGAGAGTGTTATCTAAAGGGATGGGCTGGAGAAATGGGGATGGAGAGGAGGCGGAGCAAAGCCTCGGAAGTCAGAGGGAAGATGCTTAGTGCACAGGGGTGAGCGAGGAGGAGCCAGGCCGGCCTCAGGTAGGGCCTGTAGCAGCTCTAGTGCTCCTGCTGAAGAAGGGGCTTGGTTGGCTCCAAGTCCCAGAGAGGGGAGAAAAAGAAAAACGTAATATAATTCAAGTTATATTATTATTACTTACATTATTTACTGTTTGCTCATCATTTTATTATTCTGCTTACATTGGTTAGTATTTTAGTAATTCCACTCTTGACAGTACTAGATCCCTATTTTGAAGGAACGTAATGCTAGGAGGAGTCACACACACAGGAATTTGCAGAGAGGTGATTTTTAATCCAAAGAGATACAATTTTAAGGCTTTCTAACCGAAAGCTGGTTTGAATGGATGTCCAAGGAGAAGACTCACTTCATGTATGAGAGACATGGAAAATCTGCCAGGAAGGCCAGGAATTGGAGAAGATGAGCTTTTCATAGACAACAGTCTATGAAACAGTCTTGAGGACAAGAGGGATTTGGGGGTATAACAGCAGAAAGATTAATTGTAAGGTTTTAAAACGTGACTCTTTACAGTAATACAAAGGCCCACGAACAACTTCTGCCTTTAAAAACCTACTGCTTCATTGCACTACTAGGTATTTATCCAAAGGATACAAATGTAGCAATTCAAAGGGGCACCTGTACCCCAGTGATTACAGCAGCAATGCCCACAATAGCCAAACTGTGGCGAAAGCCCAGATGTCCACCGACAGATGAATGAATAAAGAAGATGAGGTGTACATATACAACGGAATATGACTCAGCCATCAAAAAGGATGAAATTTTGCCATTTGCAACGACGTGGATGGAACTAGAAGGTATTATGCTAAGGGAAATAAGCCAGTCAGAGAAAGACAAATACCATATGATTTCACTCATGTGTGGAATTTAAGAAACAAAACAGAGGAACATAGAGAAAGGGAAGGAAAAATAAAATAAGATGAAACGGGGGTGGTAAGCCATAAGAGGTGCTGAACTCCAGGGAACAAACTGAGGGCTGCTGGAGGGGAGATGGGTGGGGGATGGGGTCACTGGGGGACGGGCATGAAGGAGGCACGTGATGGAATGAGTCCTGGGTGTCATATGCAACTGATGAATCATTAAGTTGTATTCCTGAAACTAATACCATGTTAACTAAATTGAATTTAAATGAAGAATTTTTTAAAATGCTACTGCATTTCCTTATTGTCCTGATGTCACTTAAACAGAAATACCACCTCAGTTGTACTCTGAGCTCTGAACTGCGTCACTGCAGTTCCCTTTATTGAAAGAGGGAGAGGCTGACTACTGAGTCATGCCCGAGCATGTCCCCTGAAGCTAGGACAGGGATGACACTCCTTTCTGAGTTTTTCTCATAGAATCTGGGAAAGAAATGGCCTGGAGTGCAGGCGCAGGGACAGCACCGTGGGTGTTAACCTTCTCAAAGGGAGGGCGGCACACAGAACAGACGCTCAGGTTCCACAGGCATGGCCGGCACCCTGAGCTTAGGGGGGCTAGACCAGCTCATGCCTCAGTTTCCCATGAGGGACTGGGATAGGAGATGGAGGGCAGCCAGCTGGCATGGCCTCTGGGGCCCCTCTGCAATGCTCAAGCCATGGGTCTGTGAACCACCTGGGGCTCCAGGAACTGGGTGTCCCTGGGCCACACGCTGCACAAAAGGTCCCATCCCACTCTCTGTGCTGACCTCCTCTCATCGCCAGACCGTCCACCTCACGTTTCCCTCAGGCTGCGAGGAGCTGAGGGCTGTGATGGGCTGGTCCAGATCCCACTTTGGGGTCATGCACTCCCCTGCTTAAAGCCAGAAATGCCTTCCCACTGTGCTTGGAATGAATTCCCCAGCCTTCCATGCTCTCCCAAGTGCTCACAACCTTAAACCTTAACCCCCCAACACACCGTGACTGCTTATGACTCAGTCTACCCCAGGCTATGCTGACTCCTGGCATGTTCTAGAACATTTCACACCCTATCCCACTTAGGGCCTTTGTAATTGTCCTGCCCTGTGCCTGGACCATCCTCCACATGATTTTTCGTGTGGCTGGCTCCTTTTCATCTTTTGGGTATTAGTTCAATGTCTTTGCAGAGCGTCCTTTCCTGATCATCTCCCTGGAAGTGGCCTCCATCCTCACCACTCCCCACATCATAGAACGCCTCTGGTTTCCTTACTTGTCTATGTCTCCCAGTCCAGGCCCTGTGCCAAGCCCTTTATATGCACCTCATGAATCCTGATAGTGCCTAGTATCTGGCTCTGTGGTTTAGATCCCATTTTTACCCCCAATTTAAACAAGGAAACTGAGACACTGGGAGTTTAAGTGACCCACCCAGGAGCACACCTGGTTTTGGTGTGAACCTGCGCTCTTAACCACTATGGGGCTCTGTCTTCACAGGTCGCCCTGGAGACGGTGCACTGACTGGCCACAGGTGCTGGGCTGAGCGCTGGATAAGTGCGTGTCAAGGGGAAAAAGAGACAGACGACTAGACGGACGAGTGAATGACAGGATTTCAGGTGGATGCTGCAGGCAGAGTCTTTTTGCCTAGGGCTACCTCCACTGAACCCAGGTCTTCCGTGTTTCAGGTCTTTCTTAGTGACCATGACTTGCTGAAGAACCATAGCTGAAACTGAGAATGTGCTCACTCGAGGCTTTCTAAGATGTGTGTCTAATTTAAAAGGGCTAGAAGTCAAAGGTCCCTTGAGAAAACAGAGAGGCAGTAGGACGATGGCCATATTGGAAATACAATAGCAATGGGCCCATTTCCCTAGATTTCCCCAAGGAGAAAATCCAATTAGATGCATGCTCTGTGTCAGCAAATGAAAACAGAAGGTGAATGCATAATTTCATGAGAACGTTCCTTTTCTCTGGTTGTTAGATGAGCTGACCTAACATGGAATTCTGTTCCTCTATACCAGAAAATAAAATACCAGGAGTTGATTTTGGTATTTTCCATATGTTTTGCTATTATAAGTGATACCTCAATATTCGCATTTAATATATACTGTGCTGGACATTGGGAATGAGACCCCCCTCAAACTCACCATCTGGTGAAGGATAGACCCAGAGAGTGATGAGAGCTCCGTGATGGGAGATACGCCCAAAGCACTGGGGGAGTTCAAGGAAAGGCTTCCAACCCAGAAGCCAGCCTGAGGGAGGTGGTACCTCATGAAAGATGGGGAAGAGGAAATCAAGTAGAGAGAGGATAGTGACCTGGGAAATGGAGAGGAATGAGGAAGAGAATAGTCGAGATATGGGTAACCACATTCTCAAAGGCACAGAGAGCACAGGAGGAGTGTGGTAGTGGGGGATGGGCACAGGAAGCAGCTTTGTGGAGTTGCAGGGGCTGGGGTGTGGAGTCTGTAGTAGGGAGACACACGTGTTCAGAGGGGCAGGCTGGGGACTAATCCTATAAGTTGCAAGTGTTGCTGACTTTATTCCGTGCAACGGGGAGCCATTAAAAGTGGCTGTGATCTGAGTAGACACAAGCTTTGGAGAAAAAGGTCACTCTGACAGCCATGTAGATAACACTGGGGGAAAGCAACAGGGTGCCTGGGGGCAGTCAATCAAGCATTCGATTCTTGATTTCAGCTCAGGTCTTGGTCTCGGAGTTGGGAGTTCAAGCCCCACACTGGGCTCCACACTTGGCGTGGGGGGAAAAAAAAAAGATGGAAAGAAACAAGGCAGCAGGAAGCTAGTGTGAGCCATCAAACAAATGATCAGACCAAGATAGGAGACTTCAGGATGGGAAATTCAGACAAGGGCACAGAATTAGGAACTTGAGTTGACAATGAGATGGGTAGTTCATGCAGGAGGGAAAGGAGACAGTGAAGTCTGTCTTGGCCATGTCAAATGTCAGGTACCTGGCAGTCATGGTCGTGCATGTCCCCCAAGCAGCTGACTCCCTGAGTCTAAGATTTAGGAAGTGGTTAGGAGTGAAGACAGAGATGGAAACACCTAGACAGCCCATGCTCTGTTGATAGGAGAACAGGTACAATCTTGTCTTTTCCAGTCGAGCACTCTATTTTCTGAGTTCAAAGTCTTTGGGTATATCTGGCTAGAAATGATCACTTATGATTTACATTAGAACACTGTGATATAGTGTTCTTATAAAATGTCTTACCTTTCTGAAATGATCTGTATATTGAAATTTTAAAAATTACCCCAAAATTGCCTTTTTAAGTTAGGATTGAAATGATTCTACTCTAAATTTACTATTATACAATTTAATTCTGTAGTTTGAATGATATGAATTTCATCAAAATGGCATATTTTATTCCCCAAAGCATAAGAGAGCAATAAGAAACACCTGCTTATTTTTATTTCTGGAATCACTTTCTCCGTCCTTACTCCACTAACATCTCTCCAGTGTTCTGGTGGGACTTTGCTATGGGCCTTTCCTTGCTCAGCTTTGTTTCTCGGTGACTCATCTTCTCCCACTTTGGGTTGAGCTAAAGGGCAGAAACTACATCCCTAAGCTAGCATAATGCTTAGCACACCAGAAGTACTTAAGAAATAAATGGTGGCAAACACAGAATCATTAGAACAGAGAAAAAACCCATTTGGACAGAATGTTTTTAGACTAATTGAGTCAATTAAAAAGAAAAGAAAAATGGCTCTAAATTGTGGTAACTGATCTTGGAGGGGGTCTGGGATGAGGGACAGTCACATTCACTCCCTTGTTATTTCAAGAACTCTAAATGCTATCACGTCATCAAGACCAACCCTGACAACTTGTCACCAATTTCAATTTCAGGACCGCTTAAATGAGGGAAGAGAATCTAAGAGATTGGCATCAATTATTTAGAACATGAAAAACTCGTTGATGACATGTCAACTTTTCTCTATTATTTCTTTGAAGACTATACATAGGGTTTAAGGGTTTAATTATGGTGTGCAGGATAGTCATGCGAAAGCATCACAAGATAGCTCTCGTGTGGGCTGCACTCCCAGGCACCACAGACATTCCACAGTTAAATCGCACACGCACGCGCGGTATCTCTAGCAAACCCGTTTGGTATTCACAGCACCCAACCCGGTTTTTTGCTGAAGATTTACTTCGCTACAAGTTATTATTCCACAAATTACCAAATGATTCATATATAAATTTGGGTAATGGTTTTCTTTACAAGAATTTGAAAATATAGCTCTGAATATGTTCTTATGAGGGATAAACCATCTGGAGCTTCAACAGGATATAACACATAATAAAAACCATAATTAAAAACCATGATCAGGATCTTTCCAGTTACTAAAATGAATATCCTTTATTGAAAATGATCTATTCCTCAACCGGAGCTAAGTAAATAGAAAAGATTGAGAGGAAAACCAATATGTACTCAAACTGGATGTTTCACGCACGCAAAGAACTCCTTCTAGTCTTCAGTGAAAACTCCACGGTGGCTGGAGTCACGGGACTCCCCATGCTCATAGCCTTGGCTCTTCTAGACTCTTTGATGGAGAGATCAGACAACTGAATAATTCTTGATAAAGACAGTGCACTGAGGTATGAAGTAAGAAATGGAAAATGAAACCAAGAAAAAGAATCCAAGACCTGCCGTCTTCTATGTCTCAG
The DNA here is from genome assembly GCF_902655055.1 of Lutra lutra. Classification (NCBI taxonomy): domain Eukaryota; kingdom Metazoa; phylum Chordata; class Mammalia; order Carnivora; family Mustelidae; genus Lutra; species Lutra lutra. The sequence continues at coordinate 83,002,996 of NC_062291.1, forward strand.
CTCTGCTTGAACATCCTTCAGAGCCTCGTCCTTGCAAATACTTAGGCTTTTTGTTTTCCTTATAGGAAAAGTCATCCTGGCAAACAAATGATGCCCTCGGTTCTTGATTTGGGGAGTGAAAGGAAGAAAAGCCCCATCACCATGACCATTTATGACTTGTCATCTTCACCAGCAGTGCCATCTCCCCACTGATGTTCGCTCATCAAGAACTTTATGTTGGCGGAGACTCTGTAGTGTAGGGGCTGTTACCATTTGCCCGGCAAGGAAGACAGAAACACACAGAGAGGTTAAGGTAGTTGTCCAAAGCCACACAGCCATGCCGGTGGAGACTGAACTTGGTTCTCTTTGGCTCCAAAGTTTCCCTCATCCTAACCATGGTCAACCCTGCTTTGCCAGGAAGAAATCTCAGCACACGATTCTTAAGGTTTGAAAAATAAGCAGCAGCAAATCATATTGTATCTTCTCCTGAAATAATTGTTTCCACCCTACAAAATGGGGCTTATGCTGTTTCTCATAGCACTTCATTCAATTTAGCTACAAAATTCACATTATTTTTGGTTATAATTTTGGTATTTGGGATCCTAACTATTTCTAGCTGTACAACTGTAAGAACAATGAAGCATTTACATCGGATGGTCTTTTGTTATTCTCTATTTGCAAAAATACCCAGAATGATTAAGCAACTTTTCCCCCCTAGAATAAAAAAAAAATTCCCTTTCCCCAGCTCTTTCTCATTTAGTTTCACTAACTATAATAAATAAAACTGTTGAGACAGCATTTCGGAAACCCGTAAGGGACAATTAAGTTCCTTGCAAAATAATCCTTAATGTACTGCTTCCATTTTGTCACAAATACAGACTTTTGGGTCAAATCATGGGGCATTGACTCTGAGGTATGTGATTCCCATCGCTTGGGGTTCTTCAGATGACCCCATCCACCTACAGAGTGAGCGGATTACATGAGCCACCAGGGACAGCTGTAGACTCGGCAGAGACGTGTGTAAGGATGGAGGGAAGCATAGCTTCCAGGTGAGACGTAAGGACAGGGGAAAGATGAAGGGTTCCTGCCGCTGCTGCTCCCCAGCTTCATTCTACTTGGGCCTAAAGAGTCATCACGCTATTCTTCTCCTCTATTATGTGGCTACCTGTAGTTCCAGTGGGTCTTTGTTTCTTAAAGATTTATTTATGGGGCACCCAGATGGCTCAGTGGGTTAAGCCTTTGCCTTTGGCTCCGGTCATAATCCCAGGGTCCTGGGATTGAGCCCTGCATCGGGCTCTCTGCTCAGCGGGGAGCCTGCTTCCTCCTCTCTCTCTGCCTGCTTCTCTGCCTACTTGTGATCTCTCTGTCTCTCTCTCTCTCTCTCTGTCAAATAACTAAGTAAAAATCTTTTAAAAATAGAGATTTATTTACTTATTTTAGAGAGGAGCAAGTGGGAGAGGGGAAGGGCAAAAGGAGAGGGAGAGAGAGAATCTCAAGCAGACTCCTCATTGAGCGTGGAGCTTGACATGGGGCTCGATCCCAGGACCCCGAGATTGTGACCTGAGATGAAGTCAAGATTTGGATGCTTACCTGGCTGAGCGGCTCAGGCGTCCCTCAATGTATTTTGAATGTGGGCTTATTAACTGCTCTGGGTGGTTCTTGATGGGATAGGACTGTCTTCATAGCATGAGATTTATCAAGTTTAATTAACATATTTTTTAAAAGATTTTATTTATTCATTTGACACAGAGAAAGGAGTACAAATAGGCAGAGTGCAGGCTGAGGGAGAGGGAGAAAGAGGCTCCCCTCTGAGCAGAGAGCCAGATGCAGGGCTCGATCCCAGGACCCTGGGATCACAACCCAAGCCGAAAGCAGACACTTAACCCACTGAGCCACTTGGGTGCCCCCAGTTTAATTAACATTTTTTTTTAAAGAAAAATAAGGCTGTTAAATAGGAAAAGTTGGAAACCCAGCAAGCCATCCATTCTGAAGGCAAATAAAGCCCCCTGGTCACTTTTTGCAGATAAGATTGTATGAATCGATGTCCTAAGTTAGCTTACCTGGTCCCCTCCAAACATTGCTGCCCACACAGGTAAAAAAGCTAGTTTTTTTTTAAGTTTTAAAATTCTTTCTTCTTTTGAAAAATAAATTGGTTGTGACAACAGAAGCAGGAGCTGACATTCGTTTGAACTCCTACTAAGCCAAAGCTCTTTATATGCATTATTTAATTTTTACAACAATCCTAGTGGGCTGATTCCTGTTTTGAGATGAGGAAACTAGGATCATGTAGAGGTTCAGTGACTTGTTCTAGGGTTGCCCAGCTGGAACCGGGCAGACTGACTTCAGAGCCCAAGATCCTATTGCTATGCTTACATGTGCCTTTACTGGTCATCTTTCTTTCAAGGGATATTCCATTTAATACGCCAATTCCTGACTCTGAAAACAATTGTAGTTTGTTTTGTTAGTTTGTAGTTAGTTTGTTCAGTAGACCCAAACTACAATTCCAAAAAAGGAATTGTAGTTTGGGTCTATTTCCCATTTACTGCTACAGATTCGAAATGATAAGAGCACTTAGCGGGGAGTATGAATCAGGGTTCTGTTCACCTCTAGTCTGAAGAGTAATTCCCTGTGGGAAGCTGTTTTATGTGTACTGGCCTAGGAAAGGTTGTCACTATTCCATATGGAAAGGTGAAAAGTTCCGTAAGGTAAGTGAATGAAGAATGAAGCCCATTTATATTTTTTTGATGGTGCTAGACATTATCTGAAAACAGTTGAGGAGGTTTGACACCTGAAGTAAAGTCAGTCTTGAATCATGTTCGAATTGCCCATTGTGCCCTATAATGCCGGTGGTATTTATGGCTGCAACTCCCTGAGCATCCACACAGTCTGTGATGGGGCAGGACATGTTCTAACTAATGGCTCTTTAAATCTTTACTGTGACCATTTCATAAAAGTAGAAACTGAGGCTCAGAGGTGTTGAGAAGTTTGTCCAAGGCCACAGGGGGATCGAGTAGACATAGAGTGAGGTTGCTAGATGCTATCACATCTTATACTCAGCCTTTGGCCATCACCAGCACATGGAAAAACACGCATGCTTCTATCTCCTCCAGCCCAACAAAATTCTTGGTGGATGATTTTAAGGAAGGCAGAACCCAATGGAACAACCAAATACGGTGTGCAAGGAGATGAAAGCCAAGGGAAGTGCCTCTAAGTGCTACAAGGGTTGTGGTGGGTCCTCCTTATTGACTTTGGAGGCCCCATCTCCTGCCTAGTTCCTGGCTCCCAAAGGGCTTCCAGTCAATATTTGCAGGATGCTTTGGCTAATATATTTTTGAGTAATACAAATTCAGAAGAGGAGACAAATCTACCCTCAAAATACATCGCTGACAGCAGTGTGGTAACAGTGGTTGAGGGCAAACCTGGTTCCACTTCTTTCTTCTTCGTGACCTTGGGGATAACATTTGACCTTTGTTATACTACAGTTTCCTCATCTAAGATGGGGATAATAGGAACTACTTCATAAAGTTCTTGCGAAGATAATATATGCTAAATGCTTACACACATGCCTGGCCTAGATTATGTGCTCGATAAATGGGAACAATTATTAGGATTCATAAACTCACTAGCTTCTGTCCCACTCACCCCAGCTCCCAGATCCAAGTCACCATCTTCCCTGGCCCAATCTTCTACGACAGCTTCTACGCCACACTCCTGTTTTCACTCTTGTTCCATCCCCATCCCTTTTCCACACAACAGCCAGAGTCAAATTTTTAAAACAAAAATCAGATTATGTCATTCTTCCACTTAAAACCCTACACTCCCTTCTGACAGAGCCTGGAGGGCAGTAAAAATCCTGGAACGTGGACGGGCCCTGCCTCCCGGTCCACAGGCCCAGCTCACCTCACTAACGCTCTGGGACCTTCCTTTGGTTTTTCAAGGCCTCCGCCCTTCTTATCTTGCTCTGGAACATTCTTCCCTCTTTCCCTGCTTGGCCAGCTAATAGTAACCCTCACCCTAAATGACATTTTCTGGACAGCCTTCTCTGCCTGCCCCTTTCCACATCTGGTTCTTCTCGTAGCCCCTCTTGCAGGGACCTGCCCTGTTCCCATAATGCTCACTGCCCTTCACTGCTATTTGGCTCTGTGACTTGTTTGACGTTATGCCTCCTTCATTAGGACAGTGGCCCAACTCTCTGATTCCCTTTGTGTCTTCAGCCTTAGACTAGGGCCTACAACCTAACAGGTACCCAATAAACATTTTTTAAAAGATTTTATTTATTTATCTGAGAAAGAATGAGATGGCAAGAGAGCACGAGCAGGGAGGAGAGGGGAAAGCAGGCTCTTTGCTGAGCAGGGAGGCCGATGCAGGCCCTGATCCCAGAACCCTGGGAATATGACCCGAGCCGAAGGCAGACGCTTAACCGACTAAGCCACCCAGGTGCCTCTCAATAAACATTTTTTGAAGGAACCTAATAATCAAGAATGAGAAAAATACATCAAAGGTGTTCATTGACAATATAGTCATTACTGATTTGCTGGTTTTTTAGGGTGGGAGGCGTTTCTTCCTACCCCCCCAAAACAAAACCTACCACCACCAAACCCACACGAAACCTAAAAGATAAAACATACTTAAAGGTTCCATCACCTAGAACAGATCTGGCCTTTTGTTCATACTGTGGAGTGAATAAATTGCTTTTTCTTTTTAATCTTCAAAGATCAGTTTCTCAATTTTTAGTATTAAAAAAAAAGGTGAGCCAGATTTGGAACCACCAAATCAAAACACCTCTTCATCCATGGACATAGAGCTTTAAGTGGAAAACAAACGACTCTGGTACTCGCGGAGCTCCCCCACCCCAGCGGGAGTCTGAGGCGGCTGCTGGTGGGAACCGGCACCTTCCGCGGAGCCCCATGTGGGGAGTCCGGCCACGTTGCAGGTCTGATGACCGGGTACGCTCTTCCACAGAAAGCTGGAGGCCGTTCAGTCCGTTTTCCTCACCCACACTGCTCGGTGAGGAACTTTTATTAATTGGTGCTCTGAGGCGAAAGAGGGGATTTTCTTGGCCCCAGAGGAAGCCGGCCAGCCAGCTCCCAGGCAGACTCGCAGATTGGCCAGCTGGGCTCTCTTAAAAACTGACCTACATTGAACCAAGCTCATAGAATGTGTGTTAGATCAAATTTGTTCCTTTCTGCTTACTCAAAGACAGTTCTGCTCTGCAAATTTCCATCGCCTCAGTGCCAAGAGAGAGATGCCAGGAGTGACCTATGGCAGGGGAAAAAGACCCCTAGCTTTCTCGAATTCTCTCCACCAGCCACTGAACTCCTCAGATTTTCTTGCTGAGCAACAGGCTGTGGTTCTGAAATGAAGGTCTTGCTCTTTTTTTTTTTTTTTTTTTTTTTAAAAAAAAAGGGCCTACTGGCTGTGAAGCCACGTGCTCAGAGCCACGGTCAGGGAAAGCACACCCTCGTTCCCGTGATGGCCTGCTGCCGTTGCCTGCTCACGTCCCCGAGGCTGAGTCACAGAGATCCCAAAAAAGCCACAGATTTCTGCCAGCACCAACAGGCACCGATGTCTGTGAGAGATCCGGTTGAAAAGAACGGATCTTTGGGGCAGTGAAGGGCTGTAAAATGTGAAACTGTAAAATGAAACTGCAAGTCCCATCTGAACTCCTGTTGCTGTGTTCTTCGTAGGAAGTATTCTGTTCTCTTTTTTTTTTCTTTTTAAAAGCAACCACAATAAGAAGTCCTTGTAATACCTAAGGTGAATACTTCTGATTCCCAGGAGCTATTCTCTCAAAACTTACCTGATCAGCAATTTTTTTTTTTTTAAATATCTGGAAACATTTTGCATTTTGACCTAATGCCTTCGAGAACCCCCAGGGAAGAACCAAAGAGCATACCCCAGTGACAAGGAGCCAGTGATGGATTTCTCTCCAGGACAGAGGCCACACCGATCAATATTCCCACAGCTGGGCCTCTGAACTACTTGCCTCCTCCACGTGGGCCCTCCAGAGGTAAAGGAGCACTTTTCATGGTGCCTTAATTCCTATTCAACTCCAGCCTCCAGGTTTATGAAGAATTTGGCTAATTCTAACAGCTAATTTTCCACGAGCACTTAAGTGGTCGAGTCAGAACACGGCTGGGAATATTGGTTCCTGCCATCGTTCTTACCACAGGGTGACAGGAACTACCTTGTTGATTTCGTTAGCTAACACCATACATGGCAAACTAGCACCTAGGTCATGACTAATAGAGCCCTTTAACGAGCATCCCAGACTCAAACTGTACAACTTGTTAAAAACCACGACGGGGGTGCTGAGCTGGCTCATATCTGATCGAAGCCGGGACCCACTACATTTATGAAAACTTCGGAGCTCGTAAGCCACCAGCCTTCCCGTGGATGACCTGCTTGGTGCTCTTTTAAAAGGCTGTTGGCATCAGAGCCGTGACAACACATACCATGCTCAGCTAACACAGCTCTTCTCCCCTGGATGTACCTTCTGTAACCGCTGAGTGTCCAAGCTGTCCTGGGCACAGGGCACCCGACCCAGACCATTACTTCACTTCTCTGGACAGACTTTGGGCAGAGAAAAGACAAACATACTTCCAACATTTCTGGCTGCCCAGTCACGGATCTGTTACTCAGATGACAGTATTGTGGTTTCTTTAAAAAAAAGAAACACAGAAGAATACTTCCTATAAAGAACGCGGCAACTAGAATTCACATGGGATTTATGGTTTCATTTTTACACAACAATCTTGCACGCAAAGCTGGGGATTGGGATTACATCATATGTGCTACTAAACTCATATTCTAAAAACATGCTCCAGAAAGGAGTTCTTCATTAAAAGCTGAAATCTTTCCATGTGTCTGGGGGAAAGAAACAGCGGACTATATTGAGGAGGAGGAAGGCACAACTTAATGATTAAAAAATGTAATTTATGGCGATCTGCTTCAGTAATCTTTCCTAAATAGTTTCATAGAAAAAAATACTATAATCACCTACAAGCTTATTGAATTAATCAACGTTTCTCTGGGTCAGAAAACAGTGATATATCCTGTATGTCAGAAGGCTGCAGAAATGTATCAAACTAGGAAATGTGTAAAATGTCAAGTCAGTGAGTGCTCTTGACTTCCCCCCATAAGTGTGGATGTTTCCAGAGGGAATCAATCCCACCTCGGCTCCCTGGTGGGTCTCTGTTTGGCCCCAAGACCTGTGAATCTGGACCAGCTGTTATCTGTACCAGCCCTGGGGACTTATTATTCATTTTGCTGGGTGTGACAGTGGCACTGTAGTCTCATAAGAAAATTCCACATTATTTCAGAAATGCGTACTGACATGTTGAGGGGCGAAATGACATAGTATCTGGTGTTGGTTTAAAATGACCTCTGAGGGCGCCTGGGTGGCTCAGTGGGTTAAGCCGCTGCCTTTGGCTCAGGTCATGATCTCAGGGTCCTGGGATCGAGGCCCGCATCGGGCTCTCTACTCAGCAGGGAGCCTGCTTCCCTCTCTCTCTCTCTCTGCCTGCCTCTCCGTCTACTTGTGATCTCTCTCTGTCAAATAAATAAATAAAATATTAAAAAAAAATAAAAAAATAAAATGACCTCTGAGAAGCGGGAGGCCTGATAGAAGAAACAGGTGTGGCCACGTGTTTACACCGATTGATCCTGGGTCATGGCAGTGTGGGCAGGTCTCTCAAGCTCGGCTCTGCTGACAGGTGGCACTGGGGAACTCTGGCGGAGGCTGTCTCTGGCCTGCACAGGACAGTAACCATCCCCAGCTGTGACAACCCAAACTGCCTCCAGCCACTGCCCCAGCTCCCCTGCAGGGCGGGATTCCCAGAAGCACTGTGATGTGGGAGGATTCATATTGTACTATTTTCTCTTCTCCTGAATACATTTAAAAGGTTTCAGAATAAAAGCCTTTGCAGTTCATGGAGGAATAAAAGTATGAAAAATCATGGTGTCAGGTGAGTCTCCTGGGCTATTTGGAGAACATTCCTGAGGAACGTGGCCATCTCAGTCTGAGGCGCAGACACCAGGGGAATATCCGACTTTGGTCCTGAACACACAGGGTGGGGGGGTGAAGGGGGCGGACCCACCTCAGGTCCGGGATTCAGCCCCTTGAGGGAACTGGGCCCAGGAAGGTACATTGAAAAAAGCAGCATCAGTCCCTCGTTAGGTTGTATTCCGTTTGCTTTATCCTTTGTGTCGACATGGGCTGACCGGGGTTCACGATCTCCCTCCCCACTCCCCCCCACATTTTTTTTCTAAACCAAGTGAGGGCAAGTGTCACACGTCACGGCCCTTCACCCCGATGCACACTGTGGTGTATTTCCTACAAGCGCACATGGTCCCGCACGGATCGTGGTGCAGCTCCCCCACGTGAGGAGCGACACCGATTTGGGGACACCTTCACCCGCTCTTGGGTTCATATCCTCACGTCGTCTGTGGACTCAGCAATGTTCTTTGCAGCGTTAGCCCTGCCCCCCTCCCCCCAACCACCACCCAGGACAAGATCTTGTCTAGGACCAGACATTGCTCTGGGTGCTCATGTCCCTTTACCTCTTTTTACTTTTTACTAGCAATTCTGAGAAATAATTCACATCCGTATGATCTACCCACTCAGGATGGCAGTTTTAGTCTATTCACAGCGTTGTCAACCACCCATCTGATTTCAGGACATCTTCGGTCTCCCTTTGCCCTTGACCCTGTACTTATCACCCTTGGCCTCCTTGAATTTAGAACATTTCTATTGCTTTTCTTTTACTTTTATGATATTTAATAAAATTCTCCTCATGTGGCCTTTGCCTGCTATTTTCTTGTGATTCAATGAAGTTGTCCATTCTCAAAGCAGCTACCTCCCACCTGATGCCATGTCTCTCTCAGGGTGTCCCAGGGGGAGACACGTGCTGTCCGTCTGTCCCTCCAGGCTGATCACCTGGCTGAGGCGCTGTGGGGGTCTGCACTGTACAGTTCCACAGGGTGCTAATCTAGGGGGACATCTGGACGAGGAACACGGTATTTACGTGATCTTCGAGTCTCCTCACGGCTCACGATCTGCAAGGAGAGAAGAGCGAGCATCGACTCGGGCGCTCCCCGCCTCCCTGCTCGCGGCACGGCCCTGCCTGGGGAGGCGGCGGGGCGCTGGCTCAGCTCTGCCAACCGTCCTGCCCATTCAACCCCGAGGCTGGCTGCCTGGTCCCCGAGCACGGCTCACTCCCTGGGTGGAGTTTTACAGTCCCCCAGGAGCTAGCCGAGGAAAAGAACACATTTCTGGAAGGAGGAAGGCAAGTCCTCCCCTTCCCCGGCGGCGCCGCATGCGCGGGGATGGGGACCCGGCCTGCCAGGCTGCTCTCGGCCGGGGGCCTCGGAGTCCACAGCCCTGAAACACTCAGCTCAGCCGTGCTGAGCCCGAGCTACCCCCGCGGTTTCGGCTTCTCATGGCCTTGCTTCGGGCCTTTCTCTCGGCTCCTGGAACCTCCACAGGCCATGGAGGCTGCGTCGGGGGACCTGCCCGTCTTCTCCTCCAGGGTGGGAAGGGGGCCCGGGGCGAGCCTCTGATGGACCAACAGGGAGCAGGAAATCGACGGGGACAAAATACAACGGACGCTTCAAGTGCCCTCGCGGTCTCCCGGGGTCAAGGCAAACCCCGTCCTGTTTGCTGTGCTTGACACAACCGAGTGCCCCAGACGTGAGGGCCTGGCCCAGGCGGGGAGGGCATTTCTGCCCAAGACACGTGGGCGAGCGGGGAGCGGGCAGAGCCACAGGGAGAGCTGGAGACCCCCTTCGGGGCGGTCAGAAACACGATGGCCCGGCCTCCGACGACTCCTCAGGGAGCCCCACGGGGCAGACCGAGTGGCACACGCGAGCAGACAGCGTGTTCACAGGAGGGGGATGAACACCCGCGAGGAGCAAACGCAGCCTCCGGGAGGCCGTTTTACCCAGAGGCCATCAGGCCACACAGCCAGGTGCTTAGAACTTCAACTGGCTTTGGCCTTGGCCTGCCTGCTCGCGGAGCAATGTTAAAAAATATTATTATTGTTTAATTGTAACAATAACAATTGCTCAGAAAATAAAAACCAAAACAGGCAAACCATTGGAACACCAAGAGGAGATTTCTAAGGGTTTTTATTTTAAACATATGTTCCTAAAACGGCCCGTGAAGAGTGCCAAAAACACAGCGTCGAGTCTGTTTTCCTTTTTCTGTGTACAGGATTTACTTTGGAAACTGCCTATAAACGTCCTGAAACTCTTTCTCTCATCAAAAACAATTGAGGAACAGGACAAGGAGTTCTGAGGCATCATCTACTCGTTTCGCTGAGTGTAGGGCGAGGGAAATGATGCTTGTGTGACACGGACCGAAGCTACGGCGGGGGCTGTCAGGAGAACGCACCCCTCCGGCTCGCCCAGAAGAGGCATTGCATCGCACAGCATTCTGGAAAACCAGCCCGGCCACTTGGCTGCCCTGCATGTTGGCGGTGGAGGGAGAAGAAAGGCTCTCCCTTCCCATTCTGGAATTCCCTGGGGGCTGCGGCATCATGTAAGGGACCCCAGACGGTGTTCAATCTCCAGAAGTAGGCAAGAGAGTCTATTCCCTTCCTTTTGACGTACGGGCCCTGGAGGGTCTCTCCCCAAAGCTGTGGGATGGAAATCCACACTCCCTGTGTGCGAGCTCAGCAGAAAGAAATGGCTGTCCCCACCCTCCCCCCACACACCACAGAGAGCTTCTCCAAGGGAGTCAGTTCACGGCGGTCCCCAGGGTTAGGGTCAAGGAACTGGATGGCGAATAAAACAGACCACGCACTGGGTTAACTCACTGATGTCACACATAGCAATTGCAGAACAATCCCAGGAAAGCGAAGAATGTTGTCGGGGACCCATCAGAGAGAGCATCATGAGTTAATGTGCATTCAAGGCCTTGGTGGGCCCCCCCTGCCCTTTGCTTCAAAGATTCACAGCTCAAGTGAGAAGGATAAACAGTTCTCTCTGCCCAAAGCCATGATTTAAAATTCTGGCTTTGTTACCCTTCAGCGTGGGATTAATTATCACAAGGCCTTGTAGGGGATTCACTTATATATGATATGAAGTAGAGTTTACTGTCATTTTAAATAAAGACATTGGATGAAATTTAAGTCCTACGAAGGGGAGAAAGAATATAAAACCAGAAATGGTGAGACATCACAATTCTGAGGAGAATTCAGAATCATGATCTGGGGCATATTCTACTTGGTGTTCAGAATAAGTAAATAGCTGAATTAAGTACATCCCATATTATTTTATTTCAGAATAATATGATTCTTTTCTTTCTATTGCATAGGAAGCCATGGTGTAACTAAAATACAATCATCACCTTTGGGTCTAGAAATAATGACCTTATAAAAAGAAACTGGAATAAAAACTTAATTCATAAGGGCTTTTAACAAAATCTCTCATTGTCTCCTAAAGTGTGGAGGTTTACATGGTTAAATGTAAGTGACTCTTCAGTGTGTATCAGTGGACCATACAATCTTTCCTCCAAGTATTTATGACCAAACCCCCCAAGAGGAGAAATTATAGAAAGAAATCTGCAGTCGTGGCTCCTAATCTTTTAGAAAAGGGCTCCTTTCATTTTAAAAGGAGCCACCCTACTTGTATAATGCTACAGTGAATCTGTCATTGTATCATATTTTTAGAGCAGGGGTACGCTAAACAGAGAGAGTGGGGAGAGAGGCAAGGGGAAAAGAGAGGGACAGAGAGAGGGAGAGAGAGTAGGACAGAAGGAGACAGAGGGAGGGAAGGAGAGAGGGAGGTAGGAAGTGAGAAGGAGAGAGAGGGAGGAGAGCGTGGAAGCCAGAGGGAGAGAGAGAGAAAGATGGGGGAGGAAGAGGGAAGAGAGAGGAGATAGCCTGGTTGAATGCATTTGCTATTCATTTAAATCTGTACGTTGCTGCCACTGCATTATGGGAGATGCTTATGAAAGCCCTTTATAAAGGATAGGGCGGATTGTCAAGAAAATGTAGAATTACCTGGGAGGAAAATTTAAAATAACATCAGATTATAAATACCAAAAAAAAAAAAAGTGCACAAATCAGAAGATTGAAGATCTGATGCTGGTGAGGTGTGGACCAATGGTAATTACTGATTATTAACATGTTAACTGTATAACGATACTGGTCACTAGTTATCAAACCCCTACCATGTGTCATGAAGGGTGCTAAGCGCACTCTCACTTACTACTTAAAAAGATCCATAAGGTCTCATAATTCTGCCCATTTTACAGAAGAGACAAATAAGGAACAAAGAGATCACTAGTTTATTCATACTAAATAGAAGACATAGGATTGGGACCAAGATCAGTCTGACTCCAGACCATGTTTCAAGATTTCCTTTGAAGATTTGAGACCCTGACAGGAATAGGTTTTTTTCAACTGGTAATTCAAAAAAACAAAAATAAACACCATTTTGGCTTAAGAATGTGAGAAGGAAGCCTGGGGAGAACCTAGATACAAAGCTGTAAACAAACAAAACTACGATAAAATAAAGGAAATAAAATATCAAAATCAAGAGTTACCTCATGCTTGATTATACTGCAACAGAGGGTGGGATTCAGTTGCTGCAGAATTCCTTCATCACCAGGCTTTTGGCCAATAAGGAAAAAAGGTCTGCACTTAACCTGGAGGTACTAGGATACAAGCAATGTGCCAATCAAGTCTTTGGCATCTTTATTCATTCATTAAATAAGAAGAATCTGTATGCGCTCATCCAATTTAACTTGTTAACCTTAATTTGAAAAAAATTTTAGTCTCTAATTTTGGAAAATTTTTTGCTAATAATAATTGGTTAAGCTTTTTGTGTCTTATTTATGACTATCACTGACATGAAAAATGGCTTTGCTAATATCTCAGCATCTACATTAGACAAAGTCAAACACTACAGACATTTCAAAAATCTTTCCTATATAAATGGGATCTACTCTCTTATGTAGAGAATAAACATAATTTCAAGCAATCAAGGAAAAAACACCACTGTAGTTATGGAGATCCATATTAGAGGATTTTTGTTCATGAGAACATGGTATTGTTATCAATTCATATTTTCATGGATTTAAAAGATTTTTAAATCTAAAATTCAAATCAATCAAACATTTTAGAAAACCTGAGAAATACTCATTATATCTCTCTTTTGGCGCATGTCAGTGCTTACTGAAAGATCATTTTTCCCCTATAAACATCTTTAAGATGTTTCTGTAAACAGCAATTGAAAACTTACACAAGTGTCAGTCTCTTATGTACAAGAGCAATATACAAAAAGGCAACACATTCTTTGTATGCTCATAAAAATAATTCTTTATTTCTTATTGTTCTTCCATGATATCAAAAGTACTAGAACACAACAAAACCAGGCTTCAGACAGAAAAAAGAAATTAAAGGAAATAAAAAGATCAGAACACTTGATAAAGAATGTTCCTGTGGATACCTTGTAGTAAAGTAAAAGAGAAAATGTCTCCATTGCATGTGAAAAACACAACATGCAACTGTCAATATCTACTTAGGAAGCACCCAATCAACATGATTGTATCATTTATTTCATGAACATAAATGGCGTATGTGGAAATGTTTCATTATTCCTGCCAAAAATTGTCATAAATACCCATTAAAAATGCAGCAGTTCTGAGAGGGAAGTTTATAGTGATAAATGCATATACTAAGAAAATAGATCTAAAATAAACAAAAGAACTTTATACCTCAAGGAACTAGAAAAAGAACAAACTAAGCCCAAAGTCAACAGAAGGAATGAGATAACAAAAATCAACATGGAAATAAATAAAATAGAGACCAGATAAACAATAGAAAAGATTAACGAAACTAAGACTAGTTTTCAAAAGACAAACAAAACTGACAAAAGTTGAGCTAGACTAAGAAAAAAAAAGAGGATCCTCAAATAAGTAAAGTCAGAGATGAAAGAGGCGATATTACAATGGACACTATAGAAATACACAGGAACCTAAGACACTACTATGAACAATTATATGCCAACAAATTAGACTACCTAGAAGAAACAGATACATTTCTAGAAATGTGCAACCTACCAAGACTGAATCAGGAAGAAATAGAAATTCTGAACAGACCAATAATGAGAAAAGAGATTAAGTCAGTAATAAAAAAAGAATCTTCCAACACAGAAAAGCCTAGGACCAGATGGTTTCACCGGCAAATTCTACCAAACATCTAAAGAAAAATGAACACCCATTGTTCTCAAGCTCTTCCAAAAAAGTTGAAGAGGAAGGTACACTTCCAAACTCATTTTACAAAACCAACATCACCCTGATACCAAAGCCAAAGCCAAATACTAGAGAAGAGCACTATAAGAAAAGAAAACCATAGAGCAAAATCCCTGATGAAGACAGAAACAAAAATTTTCAACAGAATATTAGCAAACTGAATTCAACAACATATTAAAGGATTATACATCATGACCAAGTGGGATTTGTCCCTGGAATGCAAGGATGTTCAAATCAATAAATGTGATGCACCTCATTACTAAAAAGATAAAAAGCCACATGGTCAGCTCAATAGATGAAAAAAAAAACTGATAAAATATAACATCTTTTCATGATTAAAAACCCTCAATAAGGGGCACCTGGGTGGCTCAGTGGGTTAAAGCCTCTGCCTTCGGCTCGGGTCGTGATCCCGGGGTTCTGGGATCGAGCCCCGCATCGGGCTCTCTGCTCAGTGGGGGGCCTGCTTCCTCCTCTATCTCTGCCTGCCTCTCTGCCTGCTTGTGATCTCTGTCAAATAAATAAATAGAAATCTTTAAAAAAAAAAACCCTCAATAAATTGGGTATAGAAGAACATCCCTCAACATAATAAAGGTCATATACAAGCCCACAGCTAGCATCACACTCGATGAAAGACCGAAAGCTTTTCCCTTACGGAACAAAACAATGGTGCCCAGCCTCACTACTTTTATTCAACGTACTACTGGAAGTCCCAGCTAGAGTAAGCAGGCAGGACAAATAAACAAAAACATCCAAATCAGAAAGGGAGAAGTAAAATTTATAGATGATATGATCTTACATGTAGAAAATCCTAAAGAATCAACCAAAAAACTGTTGGAACTAATCAATGAATTCAATAAAGTTGCAGAATATAAAATAAATCAGTGATGTTTCTATACACTAACAATGAAATATCTCATTTACAATTTCATCAAAAACAATAAAACACTTGGCCATAAATTTAATCAAGGAAGTGAAAGAGCTGTACAGTGAAAACTATAAGGTTTTGATGAAAGATATTTAAGGAGTCACAAATGGAAAGATACTTTCTTGTCATGGATTGGAAGAATTAGTATTGTTAAAATATCCATGCTGCCTAAATCCATCTATAGATTCAAGACAATCCCTATCAAAATTCCAAGGACATTTTTTACAGAAATAGAAAAAGTAATCCTGAAATTTATATGGAACCATAATACCCCAAAATCCAATCGCCAAAGCAGTCCTGAGAAAGAACAAAGCTGAAGGTATCACACTTCCTGATTTCAAACTATTCCACAAAGCTGTAGTAATTAAAACACTCTAGTACTGGCATAAAAATAGACACACAGACCAGTGGAACAGAATAGACACCCAGAAATAAACCCCCATATACAGTCAACTAGTATTTGACAAGGGAGCCAAGAACACTCAATGGGGAAAAGATAGTCTCTTAACAGACCGTGGTTGGAAAACTAGACAACCACATGCAGAAAAATGAAACCGGACTCTTATACCACTCACAAAAATTAACTAGAAATGGATTAAAGACTTAAATATAAGATGTGATACCATAAAACTCTTAGATGAAAATAGGGAAAAGACTTGTTGACATCCTGGTCTTGGTAATGTTTTGGTTTTTTGGGGTTTTTTTTTTTGTTTGTTTTTTGGTTTTTTTTTTTTTTTGCATATGGCACCAAAAGCACAAGTAACAAGCAAAAATCAATCTGTGGGACTACAACAAAAAACTTCTACACAGCAAAAGAATCAAGAAAAGGAAAAGGGAACCTGCAGAATGGAAGAAAATATTTGCAAACCATATATCAAAAAAGAGGTTAATACCCCAAATATGTAAAGAATTCATACAACTCAAAAACCAATCTAATTGGCAGAAAAACTAAATAGACATTTTTTCCAAAGGAGACATCCAAATGGCCAATAGGTATACGAAAACACTAATCATCAGGGAAAGGCAAGTCAAAACCCCAATGAGACATTGTTTCCCACCTATTAGAATGTCTACCGTTCAGAAGATAAGATAGTAAGTGTTCACAAGGATGTGGAGAAAAGGGAGCACTGCGCACTGTTTGTGGGAATGTAAATTGTGTAGCCATTATGGAAAATAGTATGGATGTTCCTCAAGAAGTTAAAAATAGAAATACTATCAGATCCAGCAATTCCACTTCTGGGTATATATCTAAAGGAAATGAAACAGGATATGCAAAAGACATCTGCACTCCCAGATTCGCTGCAGTATTATCCTCAATAACAATATACAGAAACAACCCAAGTGTCTGTCAGTAAACAAATGGATAAAGAAGGTATGGTGTATACACACACACACACTGGAATATCATTCAGCCACGAGAAAGCCATGAACAGAAGGAAATCTTGCCATTTGTGACAACATGCCTTGAGTGCATTTGACTAAGCGAATAAATCAGAGAGTGAAAGACAAAACCATGCGATCTCACTTATGTGTGGAATATAAAAAAGCTGAACTCATAAAAACAGAGCAGTGGGTGTGGGTGGGATTGAGGAGATGTTGTTTAAGGGTAGGACTTGCAACTAGTGGATGAGTGAGTCCTGGAAATCTGGTGTGGAGCTTAGTGATTTATAGTCAACCATACTGTGTTGTGAACTTCGAAGTTGCTAAGAGAGCAGACCTGTATTGTTCTCACTGCAAAAGAGACATTATAACTATGTGACGTGTTGGACTATGGAGGTAATTGTATTGCAGTATGTAAATGTATCAAAGCAACAGGCTGGACACCTTAAAGCTACACAGTGTGGTATGTCCTGTTAGAGCTCAGCACCAAATGAGATGGGCTTAGTAGCTCTTCTTGCCTCGGCTGCTTACTTTGGCGCCACGGTAGTTATTACACAGCAAGTAACTATGTCTTCCATCCGCCATGTCCCAAACTGTTTCTTTTCTGGCTTCTTTTCTGTAATCAAGTCGTTCCACAAGATACAATCAATCAGCACTGCTTTCTTTATCCATTGGCCTCAAAATGAGCTGGCTGAATTGGTCAGAATCAAAGTCTTCCATCTATCAAGAGTGGCAAGGACTATGGGATAGAACACACAAAACCAATCCTGGAGAGAAAGTTGAAGTGATTCAGAAATATTTTGACCTTGTGGGAAAAAAACAGGACATACTTTGAATGCTAAAAAGTGTTGAGTCACAGATACTCTGTCTTTTGACTATGTTCGACCTTAAGTATTAATTCTAGAAACACTGAGTGCCTCCAAATGCCACTCTGGGGACGCTGGGGATACAAGGATGAATTAGACAAGTTCATGTATTCAAGGATGCTTTTAGTCTAGATGAATACATAGACAAATAGGGTGTTGTGGAGGCCACGCTAGAAGTTCACGTAGGACATGGTGAAGTTTGGGAGAGGAAGGTGTCATCTCTAACTGGGTAGGATAGGGACAAGGATGCAAGCTTGACCCCGATGCTCCCCTCGGTCTTATCCTTTGCCTTCAGAGAAGTTCTTTCAAGATATTCTACACCCTAAAAAAATAAAAAAAAAATAAAAAAAAAAAGATATTCTACACCCCTATCCCCTACGCAGAAGTTATTCTTCAAGGAGAAATATTCTCTAGGCTATAAGGTCCATATAATATCCATCTAAATTATACAGATGTGATATAGAGGGTATTACTATAAATAAAAAATTATTTGGGCTGATTTCCATGTCCCAGGTGTTATATTAAGCATTTTTTTATCCTTATAATAACCCCAAGCACTAATCTTATCCTAATTACACGAGAAAACTTGTGCTTGGAAAGATGAAGAGCATTGTAAAGGTCAGACTTGTAGTTAGCAGCTGAAATTAGATGAGTGTGTTGACCTTAGGGCTTAAGGTCTAAGCCACAGCAAGGCTTAGGCAAGGAAAACCTTTCTAAGTGTTCTGCATTCAAGAACAAGGCTTTTGATTCTGGAGGGACACGCCAGCAACAAGCTCAGCCGTCATTGTATCGGTTTGGCCCTTGCAGGTGTGTACGTGTGCCTGTACGTGGGTGACGTGTGAGGCTGATTCTCATACTCAGGAAAAAGCAAAGATACAGCACTGAAATGATAAACAGGAAAAATATG
This sequence comes from Lutra lutra, assembly GCF_902655055.1. Taxonomy (NCBI): domain Eukaryota; kingdom Metazoa; phylum Chordata; class Mammalia; order Carnivora; family Mustelidae; genus Lutra; species Lutra lutra. The sequence goes on from NC_062291.1 coordinate 83,021,313, forward strand.
GCAAATCTGAATACAAAAGGTAAGCTTAGTAATTCTGACAATAAGTCTGTTTGGGTGTCTGTAACAGAATACCACAGACTGGGTGGCTTATAAATTGCAGAAAGTTATAGAAATCATAGTTTGGAGACTCCAGCTCCAAGATCAGTCTTGCCAGCATGGTCCAGTGAGGACCATGACCTCCTTCCTGGTTCGTAGCTGGTGCCTTTCCACGGGTCCTCACCTGGTGGAAGGGGCTAGGGAGCTCTCCGGGGTCTTCTTTATAAGAACACTAACTCCTTTTATGATGAAGTTTCCACCCTCATGACCGAATCACCTCCTAAAGACCCCAGCTCCTAACCCATCACCTTTGGGGGTTAGGATTTAAACATGAATTTGGTGAGGATACAAATATCCATAGTGTATGTATCAATCTTTTCTTCAAATAATAGTAATAAACCGAGTATTCATCTGTGCAGCACCTGGTCCCAAAGAATTTAAAGCAAAGTAGCAAAGTTCCTCGTGATTCTCACATAAATATTTATGAAGTTTTAATTTGCTTTCGCATTGGAAATTATTGATCCTTTTCCCTATTCAATTGTAAAACCTTATCCTGTACAAAGCAGCCTCTCAAAAAGAAAGTTAACGAAGAGTAAATTTGTTATTCTGTTGATTTTCATTTCCCAGTGTGGCATTATAGCTCTGGAGAGAGGGCCATTGTTATTGTAATTATACTTAGCATGCTTGCATTATAGAATAATTAGCCAAAAACATTCTGGAAGAAGAAGAAGTACAAATACAGTTTGAATGAGGAAATTTTAGAGGTTACTTTTAGCCTGCTAATTTAACTCATGGATACTATTTCCTGGACAAAGCTATAGTAGCTTATTAACATAAGAACAAATAAAGTATCTAATAAATATCAAAGCAGATTATGCTATATTGGGATTGTGGTCAGGGACTCATTATTCCTCAAAATAATTCCAAGAGTAATACTGATTTACGTTATATAACACCTATAGCTCCTGTTTCATCAGTACGTTGGCATTTGTATGCCCATCCATCCACTCATTTATTTATTCAAGAAACTTTAAATAATGGCCACTGGGTATCAGGCTCTGCGATGGGGAGTGAAAGACCTGTGAGTCAGAGAAGAGATAGTCCAAGGTAGAGGAGGGCCAGGAGAGAGCTGGGTTGTGGAGTTTTTTAATCCCCATTTCTTATCTGGTTAGAATTGCAGCTTTGCGTTTGCCCTTATATATTTTTTTAAATTTTTTATAAACATATATTTTTATCCCCAGGGGTACAGGTCTGTGAATCGCCAGGTTTACACACTTCACATTACTCACCATAGCACATACCCTCCCCAATGTCCATAACCCCACCCCCTCTCCCAACCCCCCTCCCTCCAGCAACCCTCAGTTTGTTTTGTGAGATTAAGAGTCACTTATGGTTTGTCTCCCTTCCAATCCCACCTTGTCACCCTTATATTTGACATTATACCAATTCACCTAGAAATTAGCCAGAAGCTTTTGACAGTCAAAAGAGATCAGCCCTTGAGTGGCCGTCCTTCTGGTCTCCCCAGTTGTTACAGAATTTCTGCTGGCTTGGGAGCAGTGGAGATCCACTGGGAAGCTTGCCTTGCTGCCCTGCCCGGTCAGCGACCATCAGTCTGCTCCTGCAGAATGACTTTCCCTCTGGGAGCAGCAGCAGAGCATAATCCTTCTGAAGGCATTTAAAGAACTTAATTAGGGAAAGAAATCAAGCTTGAAATTCAGCCTCACAAAGTGCTGACAACGTAATTCATCCCATGAACGTGATGGCTGGGTATGGATGGCGTGTGTAGGAAATGGCGGCCCTGCTGGGCCATACTGATGGGCCTGTTGACTGGAACATTTTTATTCAAAAACACCAATATGTGGAGGTAAAGTGCATGAGGCCATCACAAATCTGATAGTTAATTTTGGAGTAATATTACAGCAGATAGTACTTATCAACAGAGTCTAGAACATAACAGACATCTAATAAAAAAAAAAAAGCCAAAGGTTCTGAAGACACTTTCATATATTCTGGTACAGATGGAAGATCTTTAAAGGGACCTGGATTTGTCCAGTAAAATAACCAAAAAAATGCTCACTACAAATTATTCACTTGCATGATTCACTAATTTAATGAAGACTGACTGAACTCTTCATCTTTCCCCAGTATACTTTCCGTAGGGAGGTTACAAAAGATGTAAAATGGGTAAAAATATCAGATTTTGTCTATGGGAGGTTTAAATTTCAATGGATTTATAAGGCTTATCCCCAAACACGAGACAGAGAGAGACCCTAAACAAGGATATGAAGAGCCCAAACTTTATGCAAGCTGCTGAGGGGTTTCAAGGTCATTATTAACCATGGAGGGGCAGAAACCCTCGGAGGCCGCTAGAGGGGTTTGGGCAAGGTCAACAGAGAGGTCTTGCTCACATGGTATCTCTTCTGTCAGTCTGATTTCTCAGGATATCATGGAGGTAGGTAATCTCAGGGCCATTCAATCTACCAACCAGTTCTCTGACCTTCACATCCCATATGAGCGTGACGTCTGCTAGAACACTACCGTGTGCAATCAAGGCTTTACATTTTCTTTTCAGCTTCATTGAGGTAGAATTGACAAATCTAACTGCAAGATATTTAAAGCATATGATGATTTGATATCCATATACACTGGGAAGGGATTCCTCCAATTGGTTTCATTAATGCGTCCATCACTTCACATATTTATAAATATCTACTTTCTTTGTAAATTTCAATTCATAATATGGTGTTCTCGATTATTATTAAAATGCTATACATTAGATCCTCAAATCTTATTTATTTTATAACTGAAAGTTTGTATCCTTTTAGCAACCTCTCCCTATTTCCCCCTCCTCCCCAGCCCCTGGAAACCACTTTTCTACTCTTTGTTTCTGAGTTTGACCTTTTGTTTGTTTGTTTTTAGATCCCACATAGGAGTGATACCCTGTGGTACTGGATTTGTTTCTTTCTGTCTGGTTTATTTCACTTAGCATAATTTTCTCCAGGTTCATACATGTCATTGCAAATGACAGAAATTCCTTTTTTTTTTAAGACTGAAAAATATTTATTGTGTACACACACCACACTTTCTTGATCCACCCAACCCCTGAGGGACACTAACATTGTTCTGTATGTTGGCTATTGGGAATAAGGCTGTAATGAACGTTGGAGTGCAGAGATCTTGTTTCATTGAGAAGAGCCCCTCCTAACAGGTGTGAGGTAGTACAGCGATGTGGTTTTGAGTTTGGTTTCTTGACTGGCCATTGAAACACCCTGTTAGCAAAGTGAAATAGAGGCGAAAAAGGCATTTGGGGGCAAACACTAAAATATCTGACAAGTATGAGGTAGTCTCTACATTTACACATTTATTTCATACTTTTAAGAAGTCTATTTTTATTAACATACTCAATGATTTCTTGAATGTCTCCTCTGTTCCCACATACTATCCTAAGTGCTGAGGACATGACAAAGATAAAGAATAAGATGAGGTTTCATCCTTCCCCCAGTGGCAGGAGCAACAGCTGTTCTCCCAGAACCCACACGACAGGCATCCAGCAAAAGTTCAGTAAATGGATGGATGGGAAAATGGATAAATGATAGCAGGTTTTGAAATCCAAACACAGAGATGTTATTTACATCTACAATTTACATATAACTATAGAAAAATCTAGTACTGAGTCCTGTGACTAACACTCAAAAACTTGGCATCACAAAATGTTCCTAAATCCACATTTAAGAAATAACTGTAGAGCATAATGAATTATCGAATATTTGAGACTTGCATTATTGCTATCCTTATATGATGCTTGTTTTTCTGCAAAAAGGCCATGGAATCTTTATTTAACACCATAACTCATGAGCTGGGGAATGAGGATTTAGTCCTACCAAATCTATCTCAGAACCAGAACTCTGTCCCATGGAAGGGACACATCTCAGCTCTTTATAAGATTTATCCTCTGTCCCTCCTCCCCAGTGTCTCCCCCCACCCCCACCCCGATCCAGGAACAGCAGAATCGAACTACCAGATACAAGTGAAACTGCTCAATTATATTTCTGTGCCATTAAACTGTTTTGACACATCAGCAACTTTTAGATCATACCAACAAATTAACCTACCACAGGCTTTATTATTTTTCCTAAGCATTGAAGTTATTCTCTACAGAAAACCCACAACTCTTGAATGTTACATAAAAATGGACTCAAATTTTTAATGACACAAAGCTTATTAATCTTGCTCAGATTTCATGCTTAAACATTCATTATTATATTAGTCTTTGAAATATGATTTATTTAGATTTAAGTACACCCAGTTTTTATGAAGAAATGGAAAATGCTCTATCATATTTCACAAATTAGGATTGACATTTTCTAGATTAGAGTAAGAGGATTCAGCATGGGACTTCAATTTTATAGCACGTGGTTTTGTCAAAAATATAGTATCCAGGGGCTCTGAGCAGCTCAGTCGGTTAGCGTCTGCCTTTGGCTCAGATTATGATCTGGGTCCCGGGCTCGAGGCCCTCATCGGGCTCCCTGCTTGGAGTCTGCTTCTACCTCTCCATCTGCTCCCCTGCTCGTGTTCTCTCTCTCTCTCTCAAATAAATAAATAAAATCTTAAAAAATATATAGTATCCAAAACCCAGTAACCTTTCGGTTGCCCACCACTCATCAATGTCGTCTTTTCCAATATTTGTGCTTTGTGTGTTGACAACTGTCCTGCAGGAAAAACAACCCCCAAGGCATCCCTGGGCAGCAGAAAGTACAGGAGATCCATCTGGGAAGACGAGAGTTCGAGCCCTGCCCAGCCACCTCCCTTCCTTCTGCATAGGCACAGCAATGGGTACCAAGACGGCATCATCCTGCCGTCCTTCCAGGGTCACGTGAAGATCAGAACACACGTGTCAGCGACCAACACCATCCCACCTGCTGGGCCGTCGGCAAGGAGAGATACCGGAAAAGATTTACAGACAAAAGCCAACACTGCAGCCTGAACATAATCTTCTATTGGATTAAATCCTCTTATCTAATAAAGCAGAGCTGGGCTCTCATCTTTTTTCTCTTTCTGACCCTTCATCTTACTCGGGACCGCCTGACACAATGGTCTGGATTTGACACGGCAGAGCTGAGAGCTGGCTCACGTCCCTGGGTGAAGATGGAGGATGGTTGCAGGATGCTGCAACTGTACCACATTCTCAAACACAGTACGTTTCTTAACCGTGGTGTAAAATGGAGGAATTCTGAATTTACTCCTGGGCTTTTGTTTTTGGATCATCTGTTTGCCAGCCAGGGCTGTACCCTTTGGTCTAAATGAAATGACTTTGATAGAGAAGAAAACAATAGCACCTTTCTCTGAACACAGCGCTCCCACCTGGGAAGAGCCAAGGCTGCCGGAACATATAGGTTCTAGCTCCATGTGTTTTTCAGGATGGAGGAAAGTCGTTTTTAGGAAATACATAATGGAGCCAACGGTGCTCTATTATGTGCTTAAGGTGAGGCCTGCAAGGGGAAGTTACAGTGAAAGCCTTCCCAAGTGATCAGACTGACTCATGGGAGCACATAGGAAGGGGAGCATCTAGGAGGGCAGAGGGACCAGGTGCCACCTGTGAGGGACAATGAGGGAAACATAGACGTTGTGAGTGACAAAGAGCAGCCCGGGTTCCAGGGGCTGGGAACTGCACTGGTCCCGACAATTCATCTCAAGTGATCATTTTATGGGCACTGTTAGTGTCTCATGAAACAGGCCATCTCCAGTGAGAACAAGCTCCCTGTCTCCGGGATGAATGAAACCCTGGATGGAAAGTTTTCGAAGATATCCAAAGATCAGCCAGGGGAATGAACTGAGGGACTGTCAATATCCCTTGTAAATCTGAAGTTCGATGATGCTGTGTTTAAGCATTCTGTCTGGATTTGCTCTGTAATGGTGAGCCGGTGACCTCTGTCTGGAATGTTACTGCTTGGGCCCCACCAGGGACAGGAGCCCGGAGAGAGCTACTGCTTCTGCCCTCCACTCCCCTGGATTCTGGCAGCAATGAGAGTTTGTTCGTGGACACCAGCCAGGCCTGGATCAGGAAACTCATCTCTGCAACTGTGTTTGACTTCCCTCTTCCAACTGTCAGTCTGTAACATGTGCCTGCCGTGGGTCCCCATGCGGCAGTCCTTCTGGGACAGCAAAATTCTGTTTACGTATTTAAGCAACCATTACCTTTGGGGAATCATCTGGCTAGTAATGAACAAATGAGCAGCTGTGACTGCAGAACCGTGACATGGTGCTTTGTCAGTGGAAAAGTTCAAGTGATGTGTCTGGCTGGGCAGCCATCCGAGTGAAGGAGAGTTTATTTCCCTGGAACAATCCCTCAGGCTTCAATCACAGTCTCGTTAGATGAGCTGACATTTTGATAGGACCAACCGCACAGATACACTTTCGTCCATGTCCTATCTTCCTTTCATCTCCAAGACAGCTCTGAGACACAGGTACCACCATCTTTGTTTTATAGATGGGGAAACTGAGGCTCAGTGGGCAAACATGCTTAACAAAGGCCATAGTCACCAGTTGTGGGCAGATCAATCCCTGCCTGACTTTCGATGCCAAACTGTGTGGTCTGCTCTCAGTACCAGCACCTTCCCTGACACGGTGGCTACTCCCTGTGTTGTTTTTAAGCTAATGATGTGAGTGATATCATGATTAATTACTTCATTCATCCTAATGTCTAGGTGCTGTTTACATTTACAAATCTTTTGCATCACGGGAATTGCTACATTGATAAACTTTTTCGTTTCGTCTCAAATTACAGATACAACAAAGGACAGGCGTCCCTTGAGAAATGGCCCTCTTTGGTGAGATAGTCTCCACATGATTTTATTGTTCTCATTCCTTCTCTTTTTTAAGCTCTCCCCAACTGTGAAGGAAATGAAGTATCAAGTATCTTTTTGCTGCTGGGGGCATTTCAGTAAATGGTTTTGACCTCCCTTCTAGCTCCTTTCGAAAGCCAAGGAAGCCAGAATGCTGACACATAGGCATTTGGGGGCTCAGCCAGCGGCACACACACTCCCACACCTGCACACAGAGCTCAGGTCAGGTGCCCAAGGGGTCTCCCCCGGGACGCCCCCGGCCAGAAGCTCCACCCCCAAGGCAACAGTCTCCCTGTCCTTGGGGGCAGTGGTAAATCCACTGGGCCTAGGTCACTTGAAAGTGACTTCAAAGAATCCATCTACTGGAGAAGGGAACTGACCCATGCGCAGAAATGAGGGCAGCAGGCGGGAGTAAGCCAGACACCGCACAGCTGCTGGAGTCGTGGGTTTTAAGTTCCTGCTGGAGCTAAAGTTAAAGGTGCTTTGAAGACCCCTCCCTTCCTGTTCCTCTGGGTCAGAGTAAATGTGCATTCAGTAGCCATGTTGTACCTGGGTCTCTGCTGACACCGTCCTCCAAGCTCGGAGCCCATCGTTCCTGCTAATGGCTGGAGCTGGGGCAGCCAGGTGAGCAGCGTGAGGATCCCCGGAGAGGCTTCCATCTGGTTTACCTCAGAGCCTGTTTGACTCAGATCAGGCACCTAACGAAGGCGGATCGGGTCTCCACAGAGGAGGTTTAAAATTCTGAGGGTGACGTCATTTAAAAAGCCAGACTGAAGGGATCCGTGAGTCCAGATGCTGCTGCCCTATATTTAGCAAGAGCTACTTGATGAACACGCGATCTGTTCTCAGTGTTCTCTGTCCCCTTCTTCCTCCCAATCCAAGCCTCCCTATCACACTCAGTTTCTTCCCCCCATCTAGGCTGGCTCATAAGGAAAAATATGTTCGAAGCAGATTCTGAGAACCAAAAGTTGAATGCTTTCTAAGTTTACAACCCAAATCAAACCCTCCTCTGTGGACCTTTATTAGACACCACATGTGCCGCTGCACATGCCCTAGTTTTCTCAGCTCCATCACCATTGCACAAGTCTTCAGGATTCAGGGTGGTCTTATATTACTTCCCACAACAAAATGCTGATCACAGCTTCTCATCCAAACGCACTGAATAGGACATCAACGTATCAGACTGTCAATGCATCTGTCACTCAGGCTTACTTTAGACCAAGTACGTATCAGGCATTCTTCCGGGAGAAGCCTTACCTGTGTGTGACCACACAATCTGGTGCTAAAGAACATTCTTGTTTCTTAACTTCTACTTCAGGGAGCCGAAGCAGTCATAAGCATCTTCTGTGTATGCAAGCATTTCTCTTATATTTGATCCCATGACATCTCTTTATAAGCTTTTAACCTCCCATTCCATCTTTGGGATCCTTTTTAAAAAAATTTATTTATCTAAAGATTTTTATTTATTTATTTGACAGAGAGATAGAGATCACAAGTAGGCAGAGAGGCAGACAGAGAGAGAGGCAAAAGCAGGCTCCCTGCTGAGCAGAGAGCTCGATGCAGGGCTCAATCTCAGGACCCTGAGATCTTGACCTGAGCCGAAGGCAGAGGCTTTAACCCACTGAGCCACCCAGGCACCTCTTTGGGATCCTTTTTTCAATAGCATTTGAATTGTCGTCTCTGTTACCATTGATCATCCATCATCCATCATCCATCACCCATCCATATATATCCACCCATCATCTATCCATCCATCTATCCATCCATCCATCCATCTTCTGCCCATCCCTTATCTACCCATCCATACATGTGCATCCTCTGTATGCCAGGTACAGTGTGAGCTCAGGTTGCATGAAGGTCCCTGTCCTCAAGAAGCCTGCAGCCTAGAGCAGCGACACACATATGCTTTAGGAGCACTAAGGAGGAAGGCTTGAACTTACTCAAGAAATTCGGGAAGGCTCCACAGACCAAATGCCAAGCAAAGGGTCACAATGGAGAAGGACTCACCAGTCTAGAGGAGTGGGCGGGAGCAGCACACAGTATGGAAATGAAGCAAGAAAGAGCAGGGAGCATCTGCTAAACGGGGAGGAGCTCAGCTGGGACGAAGCCACGGTGCATAGTGGAAGGAACAATGACACCAAGAGGACAAGTTGAGGCAGAATGTGGGAGCCCCGAAGGCCAGAGTCAGTCTGAACCCTGCGGTCTTCCTTATCCCTTCCGGGATCCTAATTTTCTCATCATGACATCAGCAGCCGTAACCACGTCTGCTCTGCTCCTGATACCACAGTACTCTGACGATTTTTCAAGTGCTGACCGAGCCGGCCACGTGCTAAGTGTGCATCACTCATTCGCTCCTCTCGGTAACCTCTGGGTAGATCCTGTACTTCTTCCCCCTTCGTAGCTGGCAAAGTGAGGACAGGTGGGGCTCCCTGTCCTGGGCCAGACGGCTGGTCCTCGGTGGCCCCAGAACCATGTGGCTGGTCCTCGGTGGCCCTGAAACCGATCCACGCCCGGCCTGCTGCAGAGCCACTGGTGAGGCTGACACACCTGTGGAACCTTCCTGAGGACGGCACCGTGGTGACTCCTCTCCTTTGACGGCCAGATGTGGGGATCGTTTCACTCTGTATTTCAGGCCCATGTTCCCCCTCAGTTCTTAGCACCCTGTCGCCCTCCCTCTCTCATCAGATGGCTGCTAAAGGCACGGCATTCTGAGCAGAGAGGCCAGCTCTCTCTTCCAAATGGCCGCAGGACAGCAGCCACTACACTAGGCAGGCGCTGGGACCCGGGGCTTGCCTCCCCCTCCAGGCTGACATCCCCCTCCTCCCCGCCCCCGGCTGAGATGCTCTGCCCACCTTCCAGCCTGCTTGGGTCGGGGTGGAGGGGACCGAAACAGGGCTGCTCCGCTCCTGCCTCCAGCCAAGTGCCTACCGCATGCTGGTTGTTGAAGGGTGGGGGGGTGCGTGAGGAAGGAGGACGCACACAGGGTTCCCGGTGCTCTGGTGGGAACAACATTGTAATGACCCGTTCCTGAGTCAGAGGAGGCTGGGGTGGGGGTGATGGGGGCCAGCGGCCTGGGTTTAAACCTTGGATCTGCTAACAACAAGCTGTGTGTCTTTGGGAGGGGTGAGTAACTTCTCTGTGACTTGGATTTTTCATTTTAAAAAGAAAGATACACTCTTTGTGGTCCTTATGAGGATTACATAAGTTGACATCTATAAGGGGCTTAAGAAAAGTGCCAGGTAGACACACACACACACACACACACACACACACACAGCAACCCAACCATTGACAGTTACTATGACTAGTAGCAAACACAGGATGAGCGCGCACTCTGCATGAGGCACCCCGTTCTGGGTGGACCGGCTTCACCTCCAAGGGGCTTCCGTGCTATCAGGTGGCAAACACACATTAGTGCATTAGATACGCCTTCAGTTACTACCTTGTATCCCCAATGGCCACTTACTACAGGCAAAGAAGATGATCAGGATCCCGAGCAAATGTGACAAGGGAATCAAGGCTACCCAGCCGTCTATACCTACCCCGCTCTTTACTCCTCTGCCTCAAAGCTCCCTTTTGCAGTTCAGTAGACACGACCCTCTTTAGAGAAATGTTAAAGTTGCCTGTCTCCCATGGCTAATCTGTGACTTCTGAAGTGGTCATGAAACATTTAAAAAGATCAAATTTAAGCAAGGAGTCCAGTGGCATTTTGTACAATCTGACAAGGGCCCGTTTCAGCCCGGGGCTATCTGGTCCTGCTCCAGTGGCATTAGCTTAACCGGTCTCGAGCTGTTTTACCCATGTGGTTCTGCAAGACGGAAGGACATTCGCTCACTTCCAAAAGGAAACAGTGGGCAAACTTTGCCAAAGGATTGATTGTAACAGTTTACTGGGGGAGCGGGGGGAGAAGGAAGGCAGAACATATACCATTGGGGTTAGGGTGAATAAAATTCCAGAAGACAATGAATTCAAGTGACCAAAAGGACCTGCTTCCCATTCATGTGCAAAGTCGCTGCACTCAGAGGGCTGGGAAGGAGGCACCCTCTCTAACTCCTGCCACAGCTTAATTCTCTTAAGAAAATGCACTTGCTGGATTTACTTACTGCTCACCCTAAAACTGGACACTCAAAACAAAACTCAATCATGTAACCCAGAAAAGGGACAGATTCTTTCAAAACACAAAGGAATGACCTACCATGGCATTAACACGTCTTAGGCATGCGGGGGAACACCAGAAACACAAAGCTAGTATGGAAAGATGGATATGAAAAGGGTGGGGTGTGGGCCCGGGGTTCTGCTGTACCTCAGGCTGAAATGCTTTAAAATCAGTGCTTTTCTTCCTGAAGCATTTACATTTGTGAAAGGAGGAGAAAACTACTTAATAAGCAGCCTAGGTGCTTATCAGGAGAAGATTAAAAAAGAAAAAAGGCTCTGAATGCTACAGAGTGTTATGGGGGCAAACGTCAAATCGAACATCAGAGTGACCGGGTTTCCAACCGGTAAGTATCCTTGGTGCTTCTGTCTCTGCCAAAAGGCACCTAATAAGAAGCTCGCACACTCGGGGGGAAAAAAAAGGCTTTCTGGAGGCTGTCAGGCCATCTGTGTGAAGCCTGGAAAAGAATGCTTTAAGTTTTCAGGGACAAATCAAAGGCAAAGGGGAGAAAAGGAAGCATACACCTCGCCGTTTATGGGGAAGGAGACTCAGGTAATTTTGTGGAGTCGGTGACAGAGGAAACAGAGTCGAATGAGGCATTTCCCACAGGTGGGCAAAGATTCTCCCAATTTTAAGACCCCCCCCCCACAATGTTGAGTCAAATTATTTTTATTCTAATACCATTTAAATGTATACAAGCATAAAACAAGGTATACCCATTTGCTTTTAGCTCTTCTCCCAACCAAAGCAGATTTCTAAGCGCTGGACTGCCAACCCAACAATGCTCAATTGAATGATATTAATTCAACCTAACAGGTAATGTGGTTTTGTAGAAACAAAATTGCTCCCATTGAATTTCCAAAATATGTGACCCTGGTTCTGTTTCTACATGTAATGTTTCTGTATTTGATTTTAATAACACCCTTGCACACAGCGGTCATTTGCATACTTACGGGATACAGAACGGTATGAAAATCCTGAGAGCTTTGGTTCCCTGAATCGGATAATCAGACCTCATCTGTCTCTGAAATTCTGCCAGGAAGCAGTCCTTGAACGCCTGTGTCCCCGAGGTGGAAATCGATCCCTTTGTTATTGGAAGCTAAGGCTTCAGGACTGTCATGTGGAAAATCTGCATTAAATACGGACCGATCTTAAATATTGTTGCACTCCAAGGAAACATTTTCTCACTATTCTATTGACCAATGATAAACGTCTGGGAACTGGTATCTAAAAGATGGAGGGTCCATGAAGTTGTGAAGAAAAATGACCTTAAACTTGAGAATAAGACGCAAAGCTTGCTGTGTGCACTCTCCAAGTCAAACCAGAACACTGACCAGGCCACCTTAGGATCCCGTGGCTAATAGGGGCAGGGGTCAGCAACCTGCCACTCAGGGCCTGCTTTTGGTAAATAAAGCTTTAGAGGAACACAGTCATGGACATGTCCCTGACAGCAGCTTTGTGCTCTGCCGGTCGAGTCATCGTGATGGGGGCCACATGGCCTGCAAAGCCCAAGATAGTTACTCTGGGGCCCTTCACAGAAGGCACCGGCTAACCCTCCCAGATGGGTCCAGTGACCAACAGAGCCCTTTCTAGGCAGAAGTGCTACGCAGGGGCCATGTAGGATACAAAAGTGAATGAGGATGGGCGTTGATGGAACAGCGTGGAGAACTAACTGGTTCCCGTAACTAGTATACATTAGCCGTGTGCGTTCCGAAAAGAATGTGCGCAGTAATGCCATAGTTAATCATAACTGCTTAGTTATAATTAGTTACTGCAGGGTAAGATTATAAGTAAGGTTTTTCTCCATGCTTCTGTAGGTTCTATAAAGAGCACCTGTTGCTTCTTATAAAATTTTTTTAAAGGTGGGGGGGAGGATTTTAATGTTACCAAAATTAAAGATGAAAGAACTAGCAAAAAAGCACAAAGAGCTGTCTTAGTTTCAATGGGAAAGAGGGGACTTCTCTTCTCAGAAAATCATGGAAATTTGAGTAGTCTCAGTGGGAGAGCAAGAGGAGGGAGGAGAGAGCAAAATCACCTGGGGATCTTAAGAGGAGCATCAGGAAGGTCAGACAAGAACCAGGGGAGTGTGGCAACAGGATGGACCTTGAGAAAGGCTGGTCTGTTGAGCACCCTCGGCCGGAGATGAGCCAAAGAAAGGCCCCTGGCCGGTACAAGAAGCTGCTTGCCTATCCGGCATTTGCACACCTTTGGTGCCAGCGTATGCTCCACCCATGAGCTGGAGGTACAGGGCAGGGACTGAATGAGGTCACAGAACAGTGAGGGTACAGACCAGGATGATGGGCCTGCAGACCGAGGCTGGGTGCCCAGGAGGAACAAGCAGGTGCACTGCAGAGGGTGACGAGGACGGACGGGCTGCTGAGAAGCCAAGCACAGAAAGTGTTTCTGAGTCGTGGTTATAAAAGGTCAGAACTGAGCACTGACTGTTTAATTTAACGACTCACAGGTCAGCAGTGACCCAGGAAGAGCTAATTTGGTAGAATGACTGGGACAGAAGAGAAGAGGAGGCAAGGACTCATCAAGGAATGAGACAAATCGGGAGGTAGGCTGTAAGTGGGAGCAGTCACTGCGGTGGAGGTGAAGGGAAGGGACGTTTCATTTCTAAGAAGACGGGTTTCAGAGCATTAGGGGTTGTCCAGGATGGAACCTACACCGATGATTCTGGAGGGAGCTGGGGTGGAGAGGCTGTCCTGCAGGTGGAAGAGGATGGGACCCGGCACAGGCGGCTCGGCCACGGACCGTTGCACAGGTCGTGCATAGGACCACAAACCAAGGCAGCAGCTCTTCCAGACCAAGACTTAAGTAGGGATGGACAAGGAGCTGGAGATTGTGGAAGCTTGAGGACAGGGTGAAGTGCTAGGAAACACAGCTGGGGCTCCCAGATGTGGGCAGTGATGCAATAGGAAGGGCCAGCAGCTTCAGCCAGCAGCTTCCAGAGATCGAGGAGCCAAGGGGCTCACCTGGGGTGAGGAGGGGACAGGGCGATGCGTGCACACGTGGAGGGGACAGTTACAGACAGAGCTGTGTTGGCAGGAACATCTTTGGGGAGGTGGGGAGGATACCAATGGAGAAGAACAGTCCTCATGAGCCTAAGAGCCCCGGAAAGAGGGGGGCACCTAGAAAACCCTGAAGTTCTCCGCCAGGCATGAGGTGACATCACCTTCTGTGAGTTACTGGAGGAGACGCAGAAGGGATGGGGGCCTCCACCTGCAGGTGCAGCTCACTTGTGACATGCCTGGTTCACGAGAAACGTGAAGATGTGAAAGAAGCTTCCCTTCCTGTGACAGCACCAGCTCGAAAGACAGACCGAGAGCCCGATGAGAACAGGCGGCTCTGTGGCTTTCCCTGGCGAGCCCAGAGGACCCACAAACGGGGGACGGGAGAGGGCTGGGGCCCATGCCATGTCAGGTCCAGCAGCAGACACGCTTTCCAGATCTGACCTCACCCCTGCGGTGGCTGAGAAGTCACACCATCTGGAGGGAGGTCTGATGAGGTGTCAGATGACAGAATCTATAAGACCGGGACAAGGACCAGAAGGGCCCTGGGGAGCTCTGTGTCCCACGTGCCTCTCTGTTCCCAGCCCCTGCAAGGAAGCCACAGAGGGGCCACATGATCCGGGTTTCAGGGACCTGGGTAGCCCAAGATGGGCTGTCTGGTTGGCCGAGGCAGAGTCTGCGGCCGGAGCAAGGGCAGGCCCCTTGCTGGATGTTACTGCCGTCACTCAGGTTTCCGGGCCTGAAGACCAAAGTCCCCCCAAACCAGGCCCCAAACCGCATGTGCCCCCACATCAGGGCCCCAGCACCTGGCATCCAGCCTTGCAAAGCAATGAACAACCCATTAGAAACAAACTCGGTTTTGCTTTTTTTTTTTTTTTTTGTCTCGAGGTACGTCTGGGCTCCCACCTGACAATATGCTCTTTCAATCCTATTTTTCTTTAAACCCCACCAAAACTCATGTGTATTTATGAATATACTGTTACTGCCAAATTCCTGGCAATTTATTCACATTCAAAACTCCCAGCTGTGGTGAGAAAAGACGAGCACAGTTTTCAGGAGGGGAAGAAATGACTTTCCCCGGTATATCAGAGATATGTCCCGTCTTATTACCATCCATCCGATACCACGGCGTAAGGGAGGCAGGCGGCAGATTCCGGAGTTTTCCTACAGGGACGCCTGCCCCTCTGCACCGCGGGCTTCTGTGCTCTGCTGCCCTGGGAAGAAGTCCAGGCCTGCCTCGCCTGTGGAACGACCTCCTTGCCAGGCCGAGGACCCCGCGGTGCTCAGACTGAGCCCACAAAGCCTCGGTTTGGGGTGAGAATCTGGAAGATTCAGTCGGACGTAAGAACGTAACAACAAGGGACTTGGAGGGCCGGGATGCTGTCAGTGAGGTGAGGCAGCCCAGCGACACCGGCAAAGTGACCCGCTCACCCCTGCCGGCCGGAGGAGCAGAAGCAAGTCTGCTGGAGGAAACAGCCCAGGTCGGAGTCACACCACCCGCCCGGGCTGCTCCCGCGGGAGGCGTAGGTATGAGGACGCACGGCCGGTTTCCTTAGTGACTGCTTGGCCTGCTGTCCGGTGCACAGCCGGCCTGGCTGCCAGCGAACACGCCGGCTCACCTCTGGGCGCCAGGGCAGTGGCTTTAAATCCTGCCCACACCTACTCCCCGCCAGCCCCCGGGGCTCCGCCTTCACCACAGAAAACCTCTGCCCCACAGGCTGTTCCACGAGTCTCCAGTGTCCCCCAGTCAATGTGAACTTACTTCATAAATGTGCTAGTGCAAAGCTTTGTTTCACACACTGTGTGTCCGATGAGCTTAAGCCGACTCGCTTCCTTTTTAGACCTCGAGGACTTATTTTTCATGAAGTCAGAAGAAACCAAATATTTTAAATTATAAATGATATACAAAAAATATTAACACCGTTTCTCTACATGCCACGAATATTTCCTGATAATGAAACAAGGAGAATGCATTCTTTAGTTTTATTTTGTTTTAAGATTTTATTTTGAGAGACAGGGAGAGCATAAGCAGGGGAACGGCAGAGGGAGAGGGAGAAGCAGGCCCCTTGCTGAGCGGGGAGCCCAATGTGGGACATGATCCCAGGACCCTGGGATCATGACCTGAGCTGAAGGCAGATGCTTCAGGGACTGAGCCACCCAGGTGCCCCAGAGGATGCATTCTTTTAAAGTAAATTATGCTCCTTCCACTCTAGTGAACAGAGATTGTACATGATCTTGAGACAAGAATTAAAGTTTGTTCCATCGACAAAGGTAGGCAGTGATCATCTGATCAAGGGAGGCTTTGTGGTCAAACAATTGACAAATAAAAACAGAAGTTTCACTACCCGATCCTCGCACTAAATGCAGGCACTTGACAGGGTCACAAATGATACACGGGTCAGGCCTTGCACACCCGTCGTGACCCATACCTCCTGTCAGCAGTAGGGCTGATACACTTGCAAGTGGAACATTACTGCCCGTAAGACACTCCTTAATAATCACCATTCCACATTGCCAAAGGCAAGGGAAGCAAGGGCAAAAATGAACTATTGGGATTTTATCAAGATCAAAAGCTTTTGCACAGCAAAGGAAACAGTGAACAAAACCAAAAGACAACTGACAGAATGGGAGAAGATATTTGCAAATGACATATCAGATAAAGGGCTAGTGTCCAAAATCTATAAAGAACTTAGCAAACTCAACACCCAAAGAACAAATAATCCAATCAAGAAATGGGCAGAGGACATGAACAGACATTTCTGCAAAGGAGACATCCAGATGGCCAACAGACACATGAAAAAGTGCTCCACATCACTCAGCATCAGGGAAATACAAATCAAAACCACAATGAGATATCACCTCACACCAGTCAGAATGGCTAAAATGAACAAGTCAGGAAATGACAGATGCTGGCGAGGATGCGGAGAAAGGGGAACCCTCCTACACTGTTGGTGGGAATGCAAGCTGGTGCAACCACTCTGGAAAACAGCATGGAGGTTCCTCAAAATGTTGAAAATAGAACTACCCTATGACCCTGCAATTGCACTGCTGGGTATTTACCCTAAAGATACAAACATAGTGATCCGAAGGGGCACATGCACCCGAATGTTTATAGCAGCAATGTCTACAATAGCCAAACTATGGAAAGAACCTAGATGTCCATCAACAGATGAATGGATAAAGAAGATGTGGTATATATACACAATGGAATACCATGCAGCCATCAAAAGAAATGAAATCTTGCCATTTGCGACGACGTGGATGGAACTAGAGGGTATCATGCTTAGCGAAATAAGTCAATCGGAGAAAGACAACTATCATATGATCTCCCTGATATGAGGGAGAGGAGATGCAACACGGGGGTTGAGGGGGTAGGAGAAGAGTAAATGAAACAAGATGGGATTGGGAGGGAGACAAACCATAAGTGACTCTTAATCTCATAAAACAAACTGAGGGTTGATGGGGGGAAGGGGGTTGGGGGGGTGGGATTATGGACATTGCGGAGGGTATGTGCTATGGTGAGTGCTGTGAAGTGTGTAAACCTGGTGATTCACAGACCTGTACCCCTGGGGATAAAAATATATTATATGTTTATAAAAAAAAAGAATAAAAAAAATAATCACCGTTCTATTAATTGCAATATTCTGCTAATTGGCATTTCCATGAGGGGTCCAACCTGAGCCACAGGGAGGTGGAACAGGTGCAAGGTGTAGGCTGGAGGGAAGTATGGCTCCCTGGGAATGGGGGGGGGGCAGTGGCTAGAGGGCAAAGAGAGCCTAGAAAGGACACCGGACCTAACCTGGGGCTTTGGCTAACCCAAAGTTCACATCCTTGAAAAGTCTGAGCAACATCTTAATAGCCTCCAGCCAGATCAGATGCCTCCTGAATCACCACCACTTCTGGTGTAGCATCAACACTCAAAACGTCTATGCTCAAATTACGGACATGAAGCCCTGCCCACGGGAAAGGCACTGATACCTGCAGGAACAGTGGAGTGTGGAGGTCAAGAGCGAGGCTGCTGGAGTCAGAGAAATTGGCTGAGACTCCCGGCTCCACCTATCAAGGGTTTGTAAGATCCTGGGCAAGGTGCTCCCTTCTCTAAACTGTGGCGTGCTGGGGCGCCTGGGCGGCTAAGTAGGTTAAAGCCTTTGCCTTCGGCTCAGGTCATGATCCCAGGGTCCTGGGATCGAGCCCCACATCTGGCTCTCTGCTCAGCGGGGAGCCTGCTTCCCTTCCTCTCTCTCTGCCTGCCTCTCTGCCTACTTGTGATCTCTGTCTGTCAAATAAATAAATAATAATAATAAACTGCAGCGTGTTAATCCACAAGGCAGAGACATAAACCTCCTTTGGGGAACTGTTGTAGGACTTACCCGAGAAAATGCGTGCAAAGTGCTCAGTACATGCTGAGTAAGGTCTCCGAGAACGTTAGTTCACAGTAAGACTAATACCGTCACCAGGAAAGCACTGCGTGATAAGCTCTGAATGGCTCAGAAAATTCAGAAGACAGACAGGTCTCCCAGTGGGTTGGAGTCCAGAAGACTCCAGAGAAAGAGACCCCAGGGTGTGGCTTTGAGACAGACCTTGCAGAGCCGTGAGGACTTAGATGTGGGGAGATGGAGGAAGGGGGGGGGATGGTAGTTAATTCAAAGCAACAGGGAGAGGTGCTGTGAGCAAAGACACAAATCCTGCAAATGCACGTGCGGTGTTCTGGAGACAATGAATAGGTCATTCTAGGCGGGACAGAGGGCTCTCAAATGGGGATGATGGGAAGGAAGACTGGAGAAGTCGGCTTGGCCGGGCTGGGGAAGAGTAGGAGGACCCAGTTAATGTAGCTGGAATCTCTCCCCCAGGCAAGAAGGTTTCTGAGCAACTGAGTGATAGGAAAAGAGACATTTGAGGGGGAACAACATGCTAGATGCTGTGGGTTCAATTGTGTCCATCCAGAAAGATATGTGGAAGCCCCAAGCCCAAGTGTTCATGATCGTGATCTTATTCGGACTCAGAGTCATAGCAGGTGGACTCAAGTGGAGCCGACGGCATGTTGGAGTGGGAAGGCCCTCGTCCAGTGACTGGCATCCTCCTAAGGAGACAGACACAAACACAGATTCTTCCCTCGAGCCTTTGGAGGGAGCATGGTCCTACTGGAAATCAGAAGTCCTTGATTTTAGAGTTCTGGCCGCCAGAACGATGAGAGAATACATTTCTGTTATTTAAACCCAAGTACAATTTGTGGTCCTTTGTCATGGCAGCCCCGGGAAATGAATAACTATAGGGCCAGGCATGTTAGAGCAGAACAGGACCTGAGCGTGATCACCAGATAGGACGGTGGTGGTGGCAATGGACAGAGCTGAAGGCAAATCAACAAGATGTGGAGACTTAACAACTATGTGGAGGCAAGGAGAGGGAAACATCCTCTGTAAAGATACAGAGGGCCAAGGGGGCTCTGTCAATGTCAAGAAAGACCAGGAGTGAGGGCACTGCTTCTGGGAGCTGGACTGGGTGGTGGGTAGAGACCCATTGGGTGTGGCAGTGTGACACTGGTTTAACGAGTACGTAATTAACCAGAGGACATCTGGGAGAAGAGGGACAGTCCTCTTTATTTGTAATGGCAGAATTCATCTAGTCCCGTGGAAAAGTAAAAAATCCATATGATGTCTGAGCATCCCCTGACTTCCCACATTTGCCCCTCTCAATGTCATGCCCCAATGGGAAATCACAGCCTCGGAACATGGGGTGCAGCTATCCTCTCACGTGCCTAGGGACCCACCCCATGTGGAGAAACTCAGCTCCAGAATGCATTCTCGGGGGTTTACAGCTATTAGTACCTGTGGAGAACTTTTGCTTTATTTAAAGATTTTTAGAAAAATAAACAAGGCATACCATAATTGTTGGTTAATTTGTTTTCAGTTAAGCAATTCCAGATTTTGAGCTTTCTGACTATTGCCACTTTTACCCTTTTGGGCCCACCCTTAAGTTCACGGAACTATAATTTTGTGTAAATTTAATGACTATCAAATGACATTACGAAGTCTGAAAATCTTCCTTTTTCATTTTGAGGTGACCCACCCTGTAATCCAAGGGCTTGAAAAACCCCAAAGTGCTCTATTTCTTCTCCTCCCTTTCTCTCTCTTTTCTAACCAGAAGAAATAAAGGTCATTCTCTAGTCAGAATAATTGCTATAGTGGAGAGAAGATATTTTTAAAAATTTTCTCTCAAAATTACAGATTTAAGACGACAAGGAAAGTAAAATTGCAGTTGAAATCCAAAGCAAAACCTTCAACTAAAAATACAAGCTACTCACACCGTGCAATTTGGCTGGGGCCAAGAGGCAAAAAGCACTTTGCTTCAACAGAATTCTCATCTCGAAGTGTCTACAGAATTCAAGTGGCTTCAGGTTGTACAAAGTCCCCAAACAACTGGAGGGAGGTTCGCATACCTAGGTACCTCTGAAATGCCTTTCTAACATTTTTCCGAAGGTCACCTTGACACTCAATCTTCAAACCACTGAAAAGAAAAACATGTCTCTGCGCGACACGCTTTTATTTCACATTGTTGCAGATGGTAGAATGCAAGGGAACTACGTATCGGCTTTTGTCCTGGTTCCTTTTAAATGTGCCATGGTAAATCACAACTTTCAAACCTCGCAGGGGAATGGTTCTTCCCCTGTGACATCTTTAACTAGACATCTTTTGCGAAAGCTCAGGTGTTAAGCGGTTCTCAGTTTTAATCAGGTAAGAGGCGAGCACAGAGAATGGGTGTAATGGGAAATGGACAGACAAGTCATTCATGGAGTGAGAAAACCATGCAGAACATTCATTTCTAAATTTAAAGTTTCGTACCTTAAAACCTACCAAGCGAATGCATCTGATTTAATCTGGAGGAATCACAGTAGTACTTTTCTAGAAGGCGGAGGAAAGCATTCTTTGATATCTATATTAATGCTATATGCCATCCTCCAACATCTATTCAAAAGAATTACAGTTTGAGGGAGGAAAAAATAGCTCCGTTCAATTGTAACTAAAATCATATTTAAGGTAAATACTGCAACAGACGTTTTAACTTTACTTTATAAAAAGCAAGTATAGTGGAATTCCTGTGTGGAATGTAGGTGCTTCAGCCAAGAAAAATTATGTTTTACAGATTTCAGACGTTCTTTTTTGAACAAATATAGAAACATAAACATGCGGAAACACAGAAGTCAGTGAGAAAAACGATTTAGGCATAAACTCTATCAAGGCATCAAATACCATTTAACTGAAGAGCCATTCAATTTTTAGATAAGAAATCATTTTTTTCACAAACATACCCTGAATATCCTTTACTCCTCTGACAGGATCTGACTAAATATCTTTCCAGGTACAATTTTCCTTCCCACTCCACAAATTCCTCAGAAGCTATTCAGAAGCACTTTAAAAAGTTTCGTTAATTTGGGCGACGAGCGGGTCTGACCCACCCTGCTAGGCCCCAGCCCTCCCTCGGGAGCCTGGCTATTCCCGATGGGCCTTCTTTTCTGTGGTGCATGCGTTCCTGGAAAATTCGAGTAAATCAGACTTTCATTTTTATTATTGCTGTTGTTTTTTGGGAACCAAGTCGTCCTCTCAGTGCCCTCAGCCGTTTGCTCGGGGCCTGCAGGGAGTCCACAGTGACCTCTTGGTGACAGCAGCAGTCATGGGTCTCGGCCTGTGACAGGCGGCTGGGCTGGGCTGGGCCGGAAGCTTCTAGCTGCTAGTGTCCCTCTGTCTGTCCTCCCCGTGGTGGAGCTCCCTCCTGACACTGAGTCTGGAGGTGGCCGTCTCCCTGTCCCTTTGATCTAGTCCTGCTCAGGGGTCTGTCGTGAGGATTTCTGGAAAGGTTTTCTCCTCTACTGGGAAGAGCAGTGTGAGGGAGGAAACATGGCTTCCTTCTCGTATCTGACCGTCGGACGCTGCTCAGTGAAGGTGTGGTGCCTGCAGCTGCCGCGTCGCCTCCGACTGCAGGGAGGAAGCCGGGGGAAGCAGCGAGCAGCAGCCCAGGGGCTGTCCGGCCTTCACGGGCAGGGCCCCCAGAAATCCCGCTCATCCCTCCGGCCTTACCAACCAGCAGCTCGAGGGAGCCTGGCCTGCCCCGCGGAGGCCATGCCAGTCACTCCTTCGCTGGCGCCCTGGGCACGCCTGTGGCTTAGGTGCATGAGGCTGACAGGACTTTGTGTTTGCCAGCAGGACGAGCTCAGAACGTGGGCCCCAGGGCCCAGGAAAATGTGGCGGCCCCTTGCTTATAGTTCATCAAGAATTTCAAGACAACAACCGCAGAGCATAAACCAGGCTGGGGCCCGGGGGCGGGGGAGGCCTCCGTTTGCACACTCACGAAACTGGTCCGCTTACAAGCAAATCTTTTCTGGAAATGTCCGGATAGCAGGTATTTTAGGCTTTGCAGGCCACGCGGTCTTTGTCTCAACTGCCCCACTTGGCTCTGGTGGTATCAAAGCTGCCACAAAGAACACATAAGGGAACAGGCACGGCTGTGTTTCAATAAGTCTTTATTTATGGGAAGTTGGCCCAGGGGTCCTTGCTGGCTCCCACTGCTCTAGACCAGAGGCTCTTCAACCTCGGTATGTACGTGAGGGTCACCTAACGGGTCATCTGAGGATCTTGTGGAGGCGGCTTCAGCAGTATGGAGTGTTAGTGCAGCCCGATCCGAATTCACAAGCTCCCAGGCACCACGTTCTGGGAAGCGCGGTCGTGTCTGAGAAACAGTGGCTCAGCCTGGAGGGTGAACCATGGGATTACTCTCTGTGGTCAGTGCTCCCCGCAGAGAGTTCCCCCTCGCGCCCCCCGCAGAGTCCCAATTCCATGAAGGCAGGAACTGGACCTGCTCCGCTCACCAGCACCGCGTAAGCAGCACCAGCCCTGGGAAATACACGTCCGGAAATGCGAATTAATTATAGGAGCTCCAAACTCATCTGCTGAATGAATTCACTAGGATGCAAGTTCTCAAGAGGCAGGAATAACTCCTAGTACTTCTAGTATCTTCTAAACATCTGTCTTCCTAGGAAAGGGGCTTCTGTATTGTAGATTTTAAGTAAGTGTTGAAGATCTTCTAAATACATCTTATCCAGATTCGTTTTTACACGGCCACCATTGCTGCTCCTGTCATCCTTCCCCCCACCCCCTGCCACCCCATCTATCAGCTCTTCCTCCTCTGTCTGGTTATGTCTCCTGTGGACAGCCCATTCTAGGGGGATTAGCTAAGACAGTCACGGGGATAGGCCTGAAAAACCGAGTTCCCACATTAATCACCATTTCCTGGCCACAGTGATGAGCTCAGGGGACAGGCACATCATGAAAGACAGGCCAAGTGGACACCATCACAAGATTTGGCTGTAGGTTATTGAAAGAGATGGTCTTTTTCGCCCGCAATTTCAGAGTGTATGAGTCAAGGGATGCCTATGGCCTTCTCGACGGTCACAGAAAGAGCCTGACCAAGAGACAGCCAGGGCGACAGGGCCCCAGTGACATTCTGAGCCCTTGGCTCCAGCCAGGCCTGAAGCAAGTTGTACCTTGCTTCCTAGTTATGTGATACAGAAATGTCTTGACATTTTCATCAAGCGGTCTGAGCTGGCTTCCTGTCACTTATAAGCAGAAGATCCCAACTTTATAGAAACAAAACTCCCTCTGCACTTTAGACCAGCTTCATCCTCTTATGTTAAATTAATCACAAGAACCCACTTTACATGGGATAGCTAAAGATTTGAGTTAATCGTAATAACTAGGAAACTGGAAATGATGGGACCAGCCACCTCCACTGACCTGTTACCCCACTTCTTAAGTCTCAGGTCCATCCATACCAATGCCTGATCAGTATATTTGTTAAATGTGACCTGTCCTTCATGTAGAAAATCCTTTCGAAAGAAACAGGCTTTCACAGGTCAAGCGGACTCCTGGCATCAGGCAGGTGAGAAGCAAACTCACACTGTATTTTCTAGAAGTAAAGACAAACCCAGGCTAAGACACCTTATTTCAGACTTTGCAAACCCCTTGTCTCTCTGCCCCTCCCATCAATTTTTGACTCTTGCTGGAGGTCCTAGAATGTGCCTGAATGTTACTCCCTGGGGAATGCTGTTCAGTACGTTGTGGTGATATTTCTTATTGTTGATACTTTAAAAAATTTGAAATATTCTGGTCACTAGATGATCAGTTTTATGAGCAAAAACATCACTGGTATCTGGGTGAATTCCAATAACACACACTAATACGTACACTCATCTACATTAAAAAAAAAAAAAAAGGAAAGAAAGAAACCAACACATCATAGTCTAAAAATTTTGGTGGGAAGGCTATAATCTCGCCTTCCCAGCAAGATTTCATGAGTCTAGAGAAATGCCTAATTTTTTTTTTTCCAGCAGCATCTAAACAAATTACCTCGAGTACAGCAAAACAGGGTCACACTTGAACTCAAATAACTGAGCCTCAGAAATCTCCGGTGTTGTGATGTTGTTAAACTTTCCTTACTGGGGGAAAATGGAATGTAAAAACAAGGTCATCCAGCAAGTCTTCCACTGGTCTATAGAACGAGTACATGGACCTTGAATTTCTTTTTACCCTCTCAAAAAGTACTTGCCATACATGCCAGAAATACTGAGCCTAAGAGACTTCAAGACTCCTACTGGTCTAGGGAGACAGACTAATCCAATTCTGAAAACAGTTTCAAATGTTAGCATTAAAGTAAAAGAGTTGACTCCTTAACACTCAGCCAGGGAATTAAGTAAATCATAACATCTCATGAATCAAGAGAAACACAGCCTCCTGCTTCCAAAACATACGTATTCATAGCTAATGTTGACAAACAGGCTAATTGTCTGCTCTCCAAAAAAATGTATCTTTTTCTATTGGGGGATGTTTGTCTCTATCTGCTAAGACCCGACAGGGGGCAATTATGAGACTGTCTGACTAACACCAATATTTAAAGAAAGAAACATGCAAGAATCATGCTCTAAGTTAGTGTGTTGCTGTATGTGGGTTTTCTTCCTCCCAAAGGGTTTGCAATTCTCAGCGCACACAGAGGAAGGAAAACAGGGATTAAGAATATAAACTGAAACTCACTTCAGATGGACATTTTGTGATCCTGGATCAGAAAGCGTGGGGAAAAGGAGGAACAGGGCAAAGGCACAGAGGAAAAGGGGGAGGGTTTATGACACCCCTTTGTCTGCAGAAATCTGCTGGCAGGGCCAAAAAGCCAAGCAGAGTTGACACACTTTTGATTTCATAAGTAAGAAATAATGATGCATTAAAATCTTTCCTTGCAGTCTAAGTTGTGTTGCAGCAGATTACATAAATTATTACAACTTGGTTTGAGGTTAGACAGTGCCCATGGAATTGCATTAAAACGATAATTTAAGAAACAGTTCTCCGAGAAGAGCTCGACACACATTGTGTACTGCAGGCATTGTTTCACTGGATGTGAAACGCTCTTGGCATTGAGGACTTGGTCTCAGCTCTTGTCTGCCAGTAACAGACCCCATACACACTATGATCGATCATTTCCATGCTAATTATACTAACTCACATGACAACTGGTAACTAACATGTAATTCCTTTTGTGATTCTCTAACATTGTTGCGAACCTTTCAAAGTTGATACTACTCTGGATTATTTACTGATGCTAAGAGCTGCTGTTGTTTAAATAGTTTCTGAAATACAGATAGTCTCGTCCCACTCATCTCCTTATCATCATCCCTCAGGAATTGGAGATAAAATCCCAGAGTCTACTGTTAGATAAGATTACACAAATATACCCAGACCCTTACATATTTTACCACGAATAACACTAAAAGGAAAAAGAGTGGCCAGCAAGACTTCCATGTAAGCTAACAGATTTCAATGGTCTCTGTCCATTTTTTCCCTGGTAACGTACTTTTTACAGAAAGACGGTTAGTATGCACAGAACTGCATCCTGGGTATAGGACTAGGAAGGCGTTCGCACTCGGTGTTTCTTGATGTGGGAGTCCTGCTGCTCTGAAGAAGAAATACTTCTAGCTGCTGCCCGAGACCGGGAATGGAAACCCATGGAGCATGTGAAGAAGCTGCTCTCAAATTCTTATTTTAAATCAGTGGTTCTCAGTTGGGGTGGTTTTGCCCCACAGGGGACATTGGTAATCTGGGAAGGCATTTTTGGCTGTCACAGTGGAGAGGGCAGATGGTGGGCAGGGGTCAGGGAGGGAATGATCTCCTCCTCAGCAAAAGTCACTAGTCCTGAGGTCCAAAAACCTGTCCCAGCTTCATTGAGCTATAGCTCTTGGTCATCTGGACGGCTCTCCGAGCTCTTAAAGCATCACAGGGGCGCCTGGGTGGCTCAGTCGGTCAAACATCCGACTCTTGATTTCGGCTCAGGTCATGATCTCAGGGTCGTGGGATCCAGCCCTGTGTCAGGATCTGCGCTCTGTTTGTCCCTTGTCCCTCTCCCTCTGCTCCTCCTCCTGATTGCACTCAGTCTCTCTCTTTCTCAAATAAATAAAGAAAACCTTAAAAAAAAAGTTTCATATGTAGTTGTGCACCAGAACAAATAGATACGTGAGGCACCCACACACAGAGTTCTCGAAAAAGTTAACAGTAAAGAGAAAGAAATCAAATAGAATTTCTCTTTGCTTTTCCATGATAGGTGACCAGCCAACAGGAAATATAATACATACTTATTGGGGGGATAAAATGAACACCTTAAATGCAGATAAAAAAATCGAAACAAAACTAGCAGCTCACAGCACAGGAAGACTGAGCAGAAAAAGAGAACTGTCCGAGCAGTCTGGCTAAAATGATGCTCTGACCATTGCAAGGAAAGTGTATGAGGCCCAGTGGGATGAGTCAACTTCTCTGAATCTCATCCATCAGAAATCCCGGCACTGCAGCTTAGAAAGAAGAGAAAGGGGAAGAGATTTTCTCACTACTCCCTCCCATAGCTTTCTCAGCGATCACGTCCCTTCGCCCTACAAAGGAAGCTTTCCTCCATTCCGCGCCAACTTTTTGTCATAGGAATATTGTCTGAGAAATGTCAAATGACAGAACGTTTCTTTTCAAGGATTAATGAAACTTTTCTATTACTCATTATAGCGCTGTCAAAAGTGAGACCAGCGAGACAGCAATGAAAGCTGGAGTTCTGAAGGCGAGAACATTGTCAATCCTCAGTCGGGAATTCTGGCAAGGAAGCCGAGTCCTATCAACAGAGGACGCACATTTTTCATCCTTTAATTGCTTCTCATGGCCACTTCCAGAAAATGCAGGGTGTTCCCACCTTGATGAAGAGAGTGGGGGGAAAAGGCAGCTTCTGAAATCTTTCATGGTAGCAGCCTTGGGTGCAAATTTTTTCAGATATCGCTGTAGAATTCTGCTGGACATGGGAAAATTGTTCCAAACTGATAGAAGTGAACAGAAGTGACCCAATGGACAGTGCTGTTCCTTTCTTGTCTTGGCATAAAGTCAAAACTGCCTTTAGCTGTGACTCCCCTTTAGACTCCTTAAGGGCAATTTGTGGTGATAAGATAAATCCTGGGGTGTCCTATTTTCATGCAGAATTTATTGGGATTTGGGACATCATGCTATGACGACTTGTTGTGCCTTTGATTGGGACAAATAAAACAGTCAGATTTTACAACTGTGGAGTTGGAGACCGTGGTCGTATTATTATCAGAATCACGCAGATAGTTGAGTTGCGTTCCTCCCAAGAACTATTCTATTCCTCCCAAGAACTATTCAAGAAGCAAGGACCAAGCAAGGACTGTCTTATTACACCAGATGCAAGCTTTCAGCCAGAGAGGCTCCAAAACACGGATTTTCTAAAACAAGAAGCTCTTCATACAACTTTTCCTAGAGCTTCCCATCCACGTAGCACTGAGCTCAACAGCAGAATGCACGATTCAACAGATGGAGGGGTCCGGGTCCATGAAAATTCAAAATACAGTTAGTTATCCTACCGAGCACCCAACTTCACTGTTGGATATTCTATTCAAAATAATGTATGTGTAACTTATTCCTTGATATTTTATTAATGCATAACTACATCTTGGGGGTCTCCAGATACTAACTTAATTCATAGGCTTGATCCTCAGCCTTCTGTGGCTATAACAGGAATGTAAAATCATCTCCCTTTCTGCTAGGTGCATCCATGCCTGCTAGCTTCCTCCTGGGGGACCTGCTATAGGGAAGATCCTTCCCTTCATCTGTGTCTGGTGAATGCCATCTCATCCTTCCAGAAATAGCCCATGACAAAGCCAACATAATGGCAACTAACAGTGACTATGCTTTCCTCTGTATCAGGGCTGTGCTGGGTGTTTTACAAACAATATTGCCTTTTACTCTCAACTCCTAAAGAAAGGCAGCTAGTTCCTCCCTCCCACTCCTGGGTTCCAGGCCCACCAAGTCACCTAGCCCCTGGCCCCAGCAGATCCCAGAGGCAATGACCACACAGCAGGCCGCATGCTAGATGGGAAAGAACAAAGCATGATGGGGGAGGGAGGGGCACAAGGGAGAACATCCTGGAAAATATTCTGGTGACAGCATGTGTGGGCGAGTCTCTCCTAAAGGCTGAATCAATGAGTCAAACGAAGAGGATGGTAGGAGGAGGCGTACGTTTGAAATGGTCGGCATGGGAAATGATGACTAGGTCATGGAGGTCACCAGGGGCGAGATGTGGACATCTGTACAGGGAGGAGAGATCTCTCTCCACTGGTGCCCTGCACTTTGGGAGGCAGAGGGAGAGAGCAGAGGATGAGGCTGATCCACAGTGAGAGCTTTTCTGGAAACCAGGAATAGGGTGATAGGGAGCGAGGAAAGTCATGAGAGGTTGGACAGTCTGGGAGCTCATGGAAAGGTTGCAGTGGACATTCATGGATGGCTTCCAAGCACGTGGCACTCAGGCCCCTGTTTTCTGCCAGTGGGCCCATATTTTCTTTCAGCCAACTACCCTTTTCCCATTCGCAGTCTTTTTGGTTTGGTGGAATTGACTCCACCAATGGTGGATCTCGGTTTTCCTCTGACATGAGGGACTTCCTCTCTTCCCTGTGGGGCAGCTGTGATAGCACAATGGAAGGCACAGAGCTGCTACCACCATTTGCAAGCACATGGGGCTGTCCAGGGAGAGGTTCTGGAGAGAATGGGGAGGACTCATCCCTGAGTCATTACATAACTGTCTCCACACCTCTGAAAGATGTTTCCTCTCAAGCTCCTTTCATAGATGGGTCCAGGGGGTTTATTGCTGTGGTCTTGCTTCCTCTCCACTGCTGTTTGCAGGGTGAGATGGGGTGCTTAACTTATCTTTTAGCCAAGGGTTGAGGGACCCTGTGGGGCTCCATGCACAACCTAACCCAGGGCATGTGCCCCAGGCCAGCCATGCAGAACACCCCACTCTCCTGGGCACAGTGAGTGGTCCTTAAGGGATGGGTGCCCTGCTTATGCTCTTTTTCCTTCACTGATTGTCACAGAGATTGTGTAAGAGAGTTGATGTATTCTCAATGGGGAAGGGACCTAAGACCACATGACTCTGGACATGCTGACAGCCTCCACACTTCCTGTGGGCAGAGGCAGACCGAGAAAGCCCACAAAGAGCAAAGTACTGAACGAGGGGGACCACGGGAGGTGGTGAACACCCTTTGTGCATAAGCTATGTTGAGTTAGGCTTTCTATTATTTGAAACAAATTAGACCAAATATTCTCAGGCTGGAGCAGTTGTGAAGTCCAATGTGGAATGCCGGGTTTAGTAGACAGGAAAGGAACAGGAGTTACTGGGACTTAATTACCATCCTAAGGGATGGAAGTTGGTTCCCATGTGTTCCCAGCCCCACCACCACACAGCTCAAGAGCCTGGCTGAGCACTGTGACTGGCAGGCACCACACAGACGTGGGCCAGGATTCGGGCTCAGATTCCTATCTTCCAAATGAGGATTTTCTCGTCTTCGATATGTGCTCTTCTGCAGACTTGGGGAAAAAAGCTCACACAGATGTGAAAATTCATTCTGTGAATATGGTGTCGATATTAACATAACACAGCTCAGGCTTTTTACCTAGAATTTTGAAAAAATAATTTGTTCTAATAATGATCAGGATGCTGTATTTTCCGAGTGACTAAATTCTCCAACTTCACCTTGGGCTGCAGAATAAAAGGTATTTTCTGAGCACACATGTGCCCCACTCTCCAGCCTTGAAAGACTAAGGTATACTTGTCTTAATTAAGCATTAGTTTATTTTTGGTAACAATCTTCAAAAGAAAAGAAAGTGAAGTGGCAGCTCTTCTCTCTTTTTGTTTTTGTGTTTGTTTCTTTGTGTTTGTCTTTGTGTTTGTTTTTTTTTTGGCCCATCTATCTCTTCTTTTACATGCAAAGAGAATCAGGTTGCCCTGGTGTCTCGGGTACCGTGAGGCCTCAGGCTAGCTCTGCTAATCGAATTGTATCCAGCGCAGGGATCTGGTCTAGGTTGCTCCTGAACATAACCATTTGGGGGCTTTGAACTTAACAGCAGTCTTGATTATGGAGAGATTGATTCTTTTCAATTTTACTGCAGTAGTAGACAGTAGTAGTAGGCTTTTTTCTTTGGTCATGATCAAATACTCATAAATGCATGTGGACCTCTGAGGTCAGTCCCACCATCTGCTTCCTGTGTATTTTCCTGTATGAACCCAGAGGGACTTTTTAAAATAACAGCATTATTTTTTTTATTATGTTCAATTAGCCAACATATAGCACATCATTAGTTTTTGATATAGTGTTCAACGATTCATTAGTTGTGTATAACACCCAGTACTCATCACCACACATGCCTGCCACCACACATCACCTGGTTACCCCATCCCCCCAAGCCCCTCTCTTCTGCAACCCTCAGTTTTTGTTCCCAGAGTCCAGAGTCTCTCATGGTTTGTCTCCCTCTCTGACTTCTTCCCATTCAGTTTTCCCTCCCTTCCCCTGTGGTCCTCCATGTTATCCCTTATGTTTCAAATATGAATGAAACCATGAGAAAATCATCTTTCTCTGCTTGACTTATTTCACTCAGCATAATCCGCTCCAGTCCCATCCATGTCGATGCAAACGGTAGGTATTCATCCTTTCTGATGGCTGAGTCATATTCCATTGTTTTACATAATGCCAGGGGATTGTTGTGAAAGAAAACCAAAGCTGGGGCATCACGATGCCTGACTTTAAGCTCTATTACAAAGCTGTGATCAACAAGACAGTATGGTACTGGCACAAAAGCAGACTCATAGATCAGTGGAACAGAACAGACACCCCAGAAATGGTCCC
This sequence comes from Lutra lutra, assembly GCF_902655055.1. Classification (NCBI taxonomy): domain Eukaryota; kingdom Metazoa; phylum Chordata; class Mammalia; order Carnivora; family Mustelidae; genus Lutra; species Lutra lutra. The sequence continues at coordinate 83,052,612 of NC_062291.1, forward strand.
TCGGCTCTAGAGTCAACTAATCTTTGACAAATCAGGAAAGAATGTCCAATGGAAAAAAGTCTCTTCAATAAATGGTGCTGGAAAAATTGGACAGCCACAAGCAGAAAAATAATAGCATTATTAAAATATAATCCACATAGCATAAAATTCACCCTCTTTAAAGTATGCAGGTGAGTGGTATTTTAGTATTTTTGCAGAGTTGTGGGAGGGATCTTTTTCACAACATGTGTCAGCTCTCATCCCCAACCTTAAAGCCCCACAAAAGCTGCGAGATTCACATTTTGCTTACCTTTTTTCCCTACAGTGTTCAGCACATTGGCAGAAAGGAGGTGCCCAGTAAGTACTTGTGGGAAAAATAATCCATGACTGTACAGGCAGGCTAAGCTCAAAGACCGAATACATACAGAAACTTTGGTGTTCCGGCAATGGTATTATAAATCAGGATGTGACAGACAATAAAATGCTGTAGGTTATCTTTGCCATTTAACAGTAGAATCTTTGTGTATGATGTGATGTGTATGTGTTTTGTTCTTTATTTTTTTAATTTAGTTTTCATTATGTTATGTTAATAACCACACAGTACATCATTAGTTTTGTTTTGTTTTGTTTTGTTTTCAAGTTGTTTTATTTCTTATGGATTATATTTACAAAACCTAAATCTTCCTAAAATTGCCTTTCTAACAAAGATTTAGTATAGCCTCAATCAAATTTCTTTTTTTAAATTTTTTATTTTTTCAGCATAACAGTATTCATTATTTTTGCACCACACCCAGTGCTCCATGCAATCCGTGCCCTCCACAATACCCACCACCTGGTGCCCCCAACCTCCCACCCCCCACCCCTTCAAAATTCTCAGATCGTTTTTCAGAGTCCATAGTCTCTCATGGTTCACCTCCCCTTCCAATTTCCCTCAACTCCCTTCTCCTCTCCATCTCCCCTTGTCCTCCATGCTATTTGTTATGCTCCACAAATAAGTGAAACCATATGATAATTGACTCTCTCTGCTTGACTTATTTCACTCAGCATAATCTCTTCCAGTCCCATCCATGTTGCTACAAAACTTGGGTATTCATCCTTTCTTTTTTCTTTTTCTTTTCTTTTCTTTTTTACAGCTTTATAAACATATATTTTTATCCCCAGGGGTACAGGTCTGCGAATCGCCAGGTTTACACAAATCACAGCATACTACTACTACTACTACTACTACACTACTCACCATAGTACATACCCTCCCCAATATCCATAACCCCACCCCCCTCTCCCAACCCCCTCCCCCCATCAACCCTCAGTTTGTTTTGTGAGATTAAGAGTCACTTATGGTTTTTCTCCCTCCCAATCCCATCTTGTTTCATTTACTCTTCTCCTACCCCCTCAACCCCCCATGTTGCATCTCCTCTCCCTCATATCAGGGAGATCATATGATAGTTGTCTTTCTCCGATTGACTTATTTCGCTAAGCATGATACCCTCTAGTTCCATCCACGTCGTCGCAAATGGCAAGATTTCATTTCTTTTGATGGCTGCATAGTATTCCATTGTGTATATATACCACATCTTCTTTATCCATTCGTCTGTAGATGGACATCTAGGTTCTTTCCATAGTTTGGCTATTGTAGACATTGCTGCTATAAACATTCGGGTGCACGTGCCCCTTCGGATCACTACGTTTGTATCTTTAGGGTAAATACCCAGCAGTGCAATTGCAGGGTCATAGGGTAGTTCTATTTTCAACAGTTTGAGGAACCTCCATGCTGTTTTCCAGAGTGGTTGCACCAGCTTGCATTCCCACCAACAGTGTAGGAGGGCTCCCCTTTCTCCGCATCCTCGCCAGCATCTGTCATTTCCTGACTTGTTCATTTTAGCCATTCTGACTGGTGTGAGGTGATATCTCATGGTGGTTTTGATTTGTATTTCCCTGATGCCGAGTGATATGGAGCACTTTTTCATGTGTCTGTTGGCCATCTGGATGTCTCCTTTGCAGAAATGTCTGTTCATGTCCTCTGCCCATTTCTTGATTGGATTATTTGTTCTTTGGGTGTTGAGTTTGCTAAGTTCTTTATAGATTTTGGACACTAGCCCTTTATCTGATATGTCATTTGCAAATATCTTCTCCCATTCTGTCAGTTGTCTTTTGGTTTTGTTCACTGTTTCCTTTGCTGTGCAAAAGCTTTTGATCTTGATAAAATCCCAAAAGTTCATTTTTGCCCTTGCTTCCCTTGCCTTTGGTGATGTTCCTAGGAAGATGTTGCTGAGGCTGACGTCGAAGAGGTTGCTGCCTGTGTTCTCCTCGAGGATTTTGATGGATTCCTTTCTCACATTGAGATCCTTCATCCATTTTGAGTCTATTTTCGTGTGTGGTGTAAGGAAATGATCCAATTTCATTTTTCTGCATGTGGCTGTCCAATTTTCCCAACACCATTTATTGAAGAGGCTGTCTTTTTTCCATTGGACATTCTTTCCTGCTTTGTCGAAGATGAGTTGACCATAGAGTTGAGGGTCCATTTCTGGGCTCTCTATTCTGTTCCATTGATCTATGTGTCTGTTTTTGTGCCAGTACCATGCTGTCTTGATGATGACAGCTTTGTAATAGAGCTTGAAGTCCGGAATTGTGATGCCACCAACTTTGGCTTTCTTTTTCAATATTCCTTTGGCTATTCGAGGTCTTTTCTGGTTCCATATAAATTTTAGGATGATTTGTTCCATTTCTTTGAAAAAAATGGATGGTACTTTGATAGGAATTGCATTAAATGTGTAGATTGCTTTAGGTAGCATAGACATTTTCACAATATTTATTCTTCCAATCCAGGAGCATGGAACAGTTTTCCATTTCTTTGTGTCTTCCTCAATTTCTTTCATGAGTACTTTATAGTTTTCTGAGTATAGATTCTTAGTCTCTTTGGTTAGGTTTATTCCTAGGTATCTTATAGTTTTGGGTGCAATTGTAAATGGGATGGACTCCTTAATTTCTCTTTCTTCTGTCTTGTTGTTGGTGTAGAGAAATGCAACTGATTTCTGTGCATTGATTTTATATCCTGACACTTTACTGAATTCCTGTACAAGTTCTAGCAGTTTTGGAGTGGAGTCTTTTGGGTTTTCCACATATAGTATCATATCATCTGCAAAGAGTGATAGTTTGACTTCTTCTTTGCCGATTTGGATGCCTTTAATTTCCTTTTGTTGTCTGATTGCTGAGGCTCGGACTTCTAGTACTATGTTGAATAGCAGTGGTGATAACGGACATCCCTGCCGTGTTCCTGACCTTAGCGGAAAAGCTTTCAGTTTTTCTCCATTGAGAATGATATTTGCGGTGGGTTTTTCATAGATGGCTTTGATAATATTGAGGTATGTGCCGTCTATCCCTACACTTTGAAGAGTTTTGATCAGGAAGGGATGCTGTACTTTGTCAAATGCTTTTTCAGCATCTATGGAGAGTATCATATGGTTCTTGTTCTTTCTTTTATTAATGTGTTGTATCACATTGATTGATTTGCGGATGTTGAACCAACCTTGCAGCCCTGGAATAAATCCCATTTGGTCGTGGTGAATAATCCTTTTAATGTACTGTTGAATCCTATTGGCTAGTATTTTGGCGAGAATTTTTGCATCTGTGTTCATCAAGGATATTGGTCTGTAGTTCTCTTTTTTGTTGGGATCGTTGTCTGGTTTTGGGATCAAGGTGATGCTGGCCTCATAAAATGAGTTTGGAAGTTTTCCTTCTATTGCTATTTTTTGGAACAGTTTCAGGAGAATAGGAATTAGTTCTTCTTTAAATGTTTGGTAGAATTCCCCCGGGAAGCCGTCTGGCCCTGGGCTTTTGTTTGTTTGGAGATTTTTGATGACTGTTTCAATCTCCTTACTGGTTATGGGTCTGTTCAGGCTTTCTATTTCTTCCTGGTTCAGTTGTGGTAGTTTATATGTCTCTAGGAATGCATCCATTTCTTCCAAATTGTCAGATTTGTTTGCGTAGAGTTGCTCATAGTATGTTCTTATAATTGTCTGTATTTCTTTGGTGTTCGTTGTGATCTCTCCTCTTTCATTCATGATTTTATTTATTTGGGTCCTTTCTCTTTTCTTTTTGAGAAGTCTGGCCAGGGGTTTATCAATCTTATTAATTCTTTCAAAGAACCAGCTCCTAGTTTCGTTGATTTGTTCTATTGTTTTTTTGGTTTCTATTTCATTGATTTCTGCTCTGATCTTTATGATTTCTCTTCTCCTGCTGGGTTTAGGGTTTCTTTCTTGTTCTTTCTCCAGCTCCTTTAGGTGTAGGGTTAGGTTGTGTACCTGAGACCTTTCTTGTTTCTTGAGAAAGGCTTGTACCGCTATATATTTTCCTCTCAGGACTGCCTTTGTTGTGTCCCACAGATTCTGAACCGTTGTGTTTTCATTATCATTTGTTTCCATAAATTTTTTCAATTCTTCTTTAATTTCCTGGTTGACCCATTCATTCTTTAGAAGGATGCTGTTTAGTCTCCATGTATTTGGGTTCTTTCCAAATTTCCTCTTGTGATTGAGTTCTAGCTTTAGAGCATTGTGGTCTGAAAATATGCAGGGAATGATCCCAATCTTTTGATACCGGTTGAGACTTGAATTAGGACCAAGAATGTGATCTATTCTGGAGAATGTTCCATGTGCACTAGAGAAGAATGTGTATTCTGTTGCTTTGGGATGAAATGTTCTGAATATATCTGTGATGTCCATCTGGTCCAGTGTGTCATTTAAGGCCTTGATTTCCTTGTTGATCTTTTGCTTGGATGATCTGTCCATTTCAGTGAGGGGAGTGTTAAAATCCCCTACTATTATTGTATTCTTGTCGATGTGTTTCTTTGATTTTGTTATTAATTGGTTTATATAGTTGGCTGCTCCCACGTTAGGGGCATAGATATTTAAAATTGTTAGATCTTCTTGTTGGACAGTTCCTTTGAGTATGATATAGTGTCCTTCCTCATCTCTTATTATAGTCTTTGGCTTCAAATCTAATTGATCTGATATAAGGATTGCCACTCCTGCTTTCTTCTGATGTCCATTAGCATGGTAAATTCTTTTCCACCCCCTCACTTTAAACCTGGAGGTGTCTTCGGGTTTAAGATGAGTTTCTTGTCGGCAACATATAGATGGGTTTTGTTTTTTTATCCATTCTGATACCCTGTGTCTTTTGATTGGGGCATTTAGCCCATTAACATTCAGGGTAAGTATTGAGAGATATGAATTTAGTGCCATTGTATTGCCTGTAAGGTGACTGTTATTGTATATTGTCTCTGTTTCTTTCTGATCTACTACTTTTAGGGTCTCTCTTTGCTTAGAGGACCCCTTTCCATCATTAGTTTTTGATGCAGTGTTCTATGATTCATTGTTTGCACATAACACCTAGTGCTCCATGCAATCCCTGCCCTCCTTAATACCCATCACCGGGCTCACCCACCCTCTCCCCTCTAAAACCCTCAGTTTGTTTCTTGGAGTCCATAGTCTCTCATGGTTTGTCTCCCCCTCTGATATCCCCCTCCTTCATTTTCTCCTTCCTTCTCCTAATGTCCTCCATGTTATTCCTTATGTTCCACAAATAAGTGAAACCGTATGATAAGTGTCTTTCTCTGTTTGACTTATTTCACTTAGCAGAATCTCCTCCAGTTTCCTTATTTAACTTTAGCCTAGGACACTTCGCAGCTGATGTCCAGATGAAGCGGCGGGAGGGAATTAGTCAAACGTCACCGATTTTAAAGTGAGTGTTCCAGGCAGACAGGCGGAAAGAAACAACCAATAATCGATCGAGTATTTGTTTCAACAGCACATTGTGACATAACATGCTGGGTTTTACCAAATAAATAAATAAACCGCCCACTGATCACACTCAAAGATTTTTTCTACCGAGGCTGCAGAATTAATTGCCAAGTATGGAAGTATGTGCAGGCTAAGTTACCTGCCAACATGAAACTGCATATTTATTCTTAATATTAAATCTCCACGTGACTGATGCTAATTATTGTTGTGATTGGTGATATAGTTTGAAAAGCTCCCAGGATGCCGAAAGCACTCAGATGGAAGTAGAGCCCCAGGACGGTGTTTCAACAATGTTACAAAGTTTCCCAGCCAAAACACTAGAATGAACTCTTGCTGGCTTACGCTTAAAGCAGAGACCCTCTGTTGCCTCTCCTCTCCACGCACAGAGCAAAAGCAAATCAAAGCAGGTTCCTTCTCCTAAAAACAAGCTTTCTCAATTGAGGTGAATTCTAGGTTGAGTGATAAGCAGCTTCACAAATGCCTCATTATGACTTTTAAGAAAATGCCACAGTGACTACTAAAGTCCAAATGTATGACTTGAACCAATGAATCACTTCACAAGTATGATGAAATCACAGAACTGGAAGTAACCTAAATGCCCATTAATAAGAAGAAGCTGGCTAGGGGGGATTTGACTTCATCCAGACCATGGCATTCCATGCATTAAAACCACGAGTAGAAGTGTGTGGCTGGTCACAGAGTGGCCGCCGGCAGGTGAGTGCTGGAAGCCAGAGGCAGAGACACCGGCACGGGGTACATCTCTGCCCCGCCCTGCAGCAGCGACAGGAATCAGGAAGTCATTCTCTCCTCTGGTCCCCCATCTGGAAAACCAGGGGACAGTTACAGTTCCTACCTAGACGGTTGCTAAGAGCTGTTCCTATGAGATGATATCTGTAAAGCACTTAGGATGGGACATACTGTAAACATGATGCAAGTATTGGCTGCTCTTCTCATCCCCATTCACAGACCTGTTAACATGCACAGGGATCACCTCTGGAAACGCATTCGAGGGACTGGAATTAGGGGTTGTATCTGAGAGAAGGCTCTGGAGGGTCTGGAGGGATATTTTCTTTTCACTGTGTGCATTTGTGACCCAACAAAAAGCCTTACATTTTTAAAAAATGAAGAAATAGGGCCCCTGACAGGAGCAAATGTTTCTGAGATGAGTGTCTATGACGTTCATAATGACTCAACTTGGACTCCTTGCTGAATGCAGGTGGCCATGTATAGGCCCTTTTTGGCCCTGGAAGAGCAAACTCCTGGGAGGGGGCCCTCAGCCCTACCATGGGCCATGAGCCCACTTTCCGTGGCAGCTGTGTGGGTGAGGCCACTGCTCCTCAGCGGCCCTCCCACTTCCCATCCCTTCTCCTCCTCTTGCCAACTCCTGTCTGGCTGAGACCCTCACTGGGTCATCTCCCTGCTCAGAATGCTGGTCTACACCCCTGTCCCACAGTGCCAGGTCCAAACTCCTGGACCTGGCCGTGGAGGTCTCTTGGCATGGCTGACCACTGTCTGTCTGTCCAGCCCGATGTGCCCTGCCCTTCTGACACAGGCCAGCCTCACCTGTCCCCTGTCCTTACCATTCCCTCCAGCACCTTCAGGGAGGGATCATGTGGCCCCTAGCTCCGGTCCAGGCCACCTGCATCCAGATGTCACTCTGCCACTGCCAGGTTTGGCTGTCCATCCTGGGTAGGTGCCTTCCCCTCTCTGGGCCTCAGTCTCCCCAGGGGGATACAGGGATGACACCACCCCTGGGCATCACTGGCTAGAGGGTGAGCAGAGTCACTGTGTCTTGGGCTCAGGGACAGCCCCACAGGGCTTGTCTTTCCTCTTGCCCCCTGCCTGACTCTGGTTGCTTCCCCCCTTCTCCTTCCATTGACTCACTTCCATGTGTTACATACGTGGGGGAGATCCCAGAACAGGGCCGTCCCCTCGGGGGCTGTGCAGTTCAGTTCAGGGTCACCTAAAATCACAGCACATAGTGAAGTGACTGACTGAAGGACGTAGATTCTGGGACTGCGTGGCAATCACCGGGGAGAGGGAGGACGGAGCCCCAGTGGCTAGGGAAGGTTTTACTAGCAGCTGACACGTTAGGGCTGAGTGGGACGGGATCCCACAGAAGGGGCATCCCTCGGCAGGCCCAGCCCAGAGCTGCCCGCAGCAGGGGCAGGACTCATAAGGCAAAAGAGAGGGTTCCGCTCTGGGGCGAGCCTCAAGTCCACTATGAAAAGGAGGCCATTCTTCAAGAACAGAGTGTGTGCCCATGAAAGCAAGTTGTCAAGTGGTCACCCCCAGCAAAACCACGGCCTAAAGTGCTTATGTAAACGGGTCAGATCAGGTGTGTCAGCCGAGGGCCACAGTATCCGTGAACACGTCGACCATTTGACCAGTGAGAGCTCACGAGCCGCCCTGCTTCTCTGGCTAACATGTCCCCACCGGCACGGCCCTCGGGACAGCCGCAGCTGCTTCCGGACGGGACCCCACCTGGAGGCGGCGGCGGAGGTGACAGCTCTCCCCCAGTCATCAGATTTCAGCCTTTGTTGTCCCCTTCCCGTGCTTGCTGGGCTGTTCAGGGCTAAAAACATTCGCTACAGTAGGGGTGCCTGGGTGGGTGGCTCAGTGGGTTAAGCCTCTGCCTTCAGCTCAGGTCGTGATCTCAGGGTCCTGGGATCGAGTCCCGCATTGGGCTCTCTGCTCAGCAGGGAGCCTGCTTCCCCCTCTCTCTGCCTGCCTCTCTGCCTACTTGTGATCTCTGTCAAATAAATAAATAAATAAAATCTTTATAAAAAAAAAAAAAAACATTCGCTACAGCTTGTTCTTTTAAATAGTTTGAACATGAGGGGCGCCTGGGTGGCTAAGTGGGTTAAGCCTCTGCCTTCGGCTCAGGTCATGATCTCAGGGTCCTGGGATCGAGTCCCGCATCCTGCTTGGCAGGGAGCCTGCTTCCTCCTCTCTCTGCCTGCCTGTCTACCTACTTGTGATCTCTCTCTGTCAAATAAATAAATAAAATCTAATAAATAAATAAATAAATAAATAAATAAATAAATAGTTTGAACATGAGAGAGAAGGTAGCGTCACCCCTCCGTCACACACCGAGGTGTCCTGTCATCTGGGCGGCTGAGCCTCCCGGTCTGCAGTCCGGGACTCCCGACCCTGGGAGACACCGGGCGGGACTGGGGGGCGGCGGGGGAGGCTGGACTCCTGGACGCCACCCAGTGAGGACAAGACGGCCTTTCCTGAAGCAGGAAATCCCACTCAGAAGTTAAAAGGATTCCCATAAAGATTAAAACACAAACCCTACCCGAGCACCCGTCAGCCCGATGAGGCTGAGCCGTTTGTTCTCCAGCAGTGACCGCGCTTGCGGGCTCCCAGCTTCGAACCTGGCCAGCTGTGCTCCGTCAGCGCCTGCTCCATAAACCGCGGCTGGTGGCAGGCCCCTGGTTTCAGCCTCAAGGAGCCATGGGGCCCAAGTGGCCCCAGGAAGGGCTGAGCCCCGAGGATGATAAATCTTCTCTTTCTACCATAATGGGAAGGTACCGCACTGCTCCGAGTGCCACTTCCAATCCACCCTTTAGTCACAGTGCCTTTCGCTTCAACCGTTTGGAATGCTGAACATTTATCAAAAACCAGAGGGCTCAGTGGGTTGGGGAGGCAGCCTCCTTCCCATCCTGGATCCCAGCCGGGAAGCCAGGATGACCCTGGTGGAAGGCCAGAGGACACCGCCTCGGGCTAAAGAGAGAATTCCAGATTTTGAAAGATGATCCTGGAGATGTCCCCAGAGGGGTTCCAGGTCCTCATCCACACCCGCACGCTGGATCTTCAAGCCCAGTGCCTCTTCCCTATAAGTTCCCATATACTGTGTTTTCATCTGAAATCCCATGTAATGATGAAGGAGAAGATTTTTGTTTCTCCCTCTTCTCTTGGTGTTCTGTTTTTAGACTCTGAGCTCAAGAATCAGAGATGCTAGCAAACACATCTTTGTGCATTAGAGGAGCTTAATTAATAAGATAATGACAGTAAGTACAAGTATCTTTCACAACCGAGAAGCTGGGATAAGATAAAGGCACATTTATAATAATGACTACAAAAGGCTAGACTTTATGTACCTAATGAATGTCCTAAATGAATGTGATCTTGGAAAAGATGGACTTTATCCAGAAGACAGCCTAGCTTACTGAGAAAAAAAAAATTGGTCCTATAGGTCTCTACAGAAAGGAAGTACCCCCAATCTATGAAGCTATCATAGGAAAATAGCAAAAGCTTATTATATATTTGTCATATTTTTGGATCCACATAAATTACTCTATTTTCTAATAAAAATTAGAAGTTTTTAATTCCATGGAAGCATAATATAAAGGGATTCTTTTGGTTTAGTGATATTATGATAATCATTAATCATTACCAACAATCAGAGCAGAATCGATTGCTGGGTATCTAGATCTTTAGGGTTACCATCATCCAGTTTGAGACATCTGTAAGAGTGAAAACCATCAGTAAACACGACCTGACGATAGGTATAAACCAGACTGTCCCAGGCACATGCCCGCAGGGGGATATGTGGTCCCCCTCACTGTGTCGTCCTGCTAACTCCACATCTACTCACTGAGGTAGGAATTATTATCCCCATTTTACAGACAGGAACACCAAGGCTTGCTCAAGGTCACACAGCTAATAAGTACCGGAGCTGGGTTTAGAACTAATTTCAAGGCCCTGGCCCTTCTGGGCAGACTCTCAGACAATAAGAGACACACTGGGGGTATCCTGTGCTTTGTGTCTGTTAGAAGGGCCGAAGCAGAACACTGAGAAAACTCTCGGGTTCTCTAAAAGTGCTCAGGAATGGGTGTTATGGGCAGGGGGCATGAAGGCCACTGGGCACATGGGCTGCCTTCTTGTAGTCTTTGTTCATTCACCCCACAGCAGCACCAGATTTGTACCTGCTCTCTTTTTCCGCTGTTCATCTAACGTCCAACTGAACCCAAAAGCCAACCCCAGAAATAAATCCTCCAAAGGGAGTATACTGCTCTCTTCCATTTCTCACGTGTCACTAGAAAGAGAATGGCATCTGACGAATTAGGATCTGTGGAGGTATTGGGGGGTGATTAATAAAAGCAAGTAGTTCAGACATTTGCCATAAATGTTGATATCAATGCCTTCCGTCAATTCCACACCTGCTCCAGGCCTGGCCCTATGCCTGAGGCTTTACAGACCTTACAGGCAATCCTCCCGACCCTGCGTGGATCAGAAATGAGATGAATCAGAAATTCATAGGTGAGGAAAATGAGATGTAGAGGTCACAGGTAGTAAGTTATGGGGCTAGGATGTGGTAGCTACATATGGAAAACTCCAGAACCCAACTGAGCAACCCTAAGGGCCCAGCCTGTTTGGGGTTGCCCTTGAATGAAAAAAGACGAAAGCAATACCAAACCCATTGCCACATGCCTCAGAAGGATTTATCACTCCAGATGTGACCCAGGTATGGTGTTGTAACTTTGAGGTCCAGGCCTGCTGCTGTCCCTCATGCTCTCCATGGCTTTCCTGGAGACCTTCAGGGAGGCTGTGCTCAGGCTGAACTATCATCATAACAGCCACACCACCCCAGCTCCCGTGCCTCTCTCCCCCGGCAGGCCTGGAGCCTTGGCTAACCTGGACATACATTCACCTCTTTGCACTGTGGGATGCAAATAGGTCCTTTCCTTTCTGTCTCTCTCTAAGACCAGAGAACTATAAAATGTCCACGTTTTATAGAGAAAAGGAATGTCCATAAATCCAATTGTAAGTGTTACTATGATATTATATTTTAACAACTCAGAGGAGTCTGGTGAAAATCCTTGTATAGCTGAATGACCTTAGTCAAATATAATAGCTCACAATAGAAACAGACAGTTTGCCGTTTCTCAAAGTCATCTTTTCTCACGTAGCTCTAGGTTCTATGAGCTAATCAATAAATTTTGTCAGTTAAATCATCAATATAACAGGTTTGATAATTAACTCTGCCTATTAAATTTTTTTTTCTGATGGACTCTCTTTCTTATTGCTATCACCAGACAAACCTAGGTGACAGAAATATTTTTGTCAGTTTATAGGGAAATTTTCCACTGAAATTAGATAATTAATGGGCATTGACCTGGATCATAGTTGTCAAAACTAGGCCATGAGGAGTTGGAAATAAGACAAACAAATGGAGAGACAGGGGCTCGATAATTCTGGAATTGGCCACGGTAATACGCAGCACCTTGCCATACCAAGCAGGAAGTCTGCAAACCTCCGTGGAGACCAAGCCTAGGACTCATATACACGGTGGGGCAACACAATTCTATGTGAGCTCTGGAAGGGACATATAAAATAACAATTATTGTGCTTAAGTTATTGGATTATGGGCGGTTTTAATACGTGCCAGTTTCCACTCTTTTTATAATGTTACAACATGTGGACAAGGTTAAAATACCTAAAGTAAACTCTTCACCATCTGTCTTTTCTCCCTCACTTAAGGAAAAGGAATTTGGCTACAAGTGGCTGTTCATCCTTCACATTCAACGGGAGGAAAAAGAGGTGCTGAAATCCATCTTGGGGGGGGAAATGGGGGGCAGGTCTGAAATTCAAAGACCCAGAGCCTCCCCTTTGCAAGGCAGATTAGATCTCCCTCATTCTCCCCGAAGAGCAGGTGGGCTGACCCAGATGCTAAAAACTCTATTATACTAACAGACACCCGGTCACCAGAGCTGTCACAAACCAAATGTGAAAAATGGCAGTATCTTTACTCTTCTCAATGCCAGCGTTCATCTCTGAATCACTGAACACACATAGACCCTTGGAGCTAGAAACCCAGACTGGGTCTCAAGAGGTCATCTTGTTCTGGGTGACCCAGTGGATGCCCCCCCACCACACCCACCATCCTTCTGAAGTCCCCTTTGAAGAGGGTTTGTCTCTCAGGATTCTCAGCAGATGAGTTTAGCCTCGTTTGAGCCGTGATGCTGGCTAACCCAGCACATGCAAACACACACATGAGATGGAATCATGGGCCATGCTATTCTTTAAACAAAGGGGCAGCACTCAATTATAGGGACAGCTCACAGACTTCTAGCCCCCAGGATTACCGATGGTGTGCTCTCAGTTTCTGCACAAAGCCTCAGCTTGGAGAGAGGATGCTAGTTCTGAAAATCCCGGCAGCCGCGGCCATCTCCCTCATAAAAAGCACTGTGTTCAGGGCAATTTGCCTCTGAAGACTTACAAGAAATTGAATTGGCAGGTTCACAAGGCGTGGCCCCAGTCCTAGCTATGTGTCCTTGAGCAAATCCCGTAGGCCTCCGTGAGTCTGTTTCCTCATGTGAAAATGGGCAAAAGGCTAGCGTTTGTTGCCCTGGGTTTTAGGGGGGAGAACTGAGTACAGCCCCACTCACAGTAAGTACTCAGCACACAGGCTCATGAAATCTCTTCTTGCAAAGTGCTGTTCCCAGGGTCCAGGCCACAGAATGGGTCTGTTAGGCATTTTGATCTAGACACTCCCCTAAAGCTTCCATTTAGGACTTGTCTTGCATTTTGGGGTTGTTTTCTTTTCTTTCTTTTTAAGATTTTTGTTTATTTATTTGACAGACAGAGATCACAAGTAGGCAGAGGGGGGGGGAAGCAGGCTCCCCGCTGAGCAGAGAGCCCAACCGGGGCTCGATCCCAGGACCCTGGTATCATGACCTGAGCGGAAGGCAGAGGCTTTAACCCACTGAGCCACCCAGGCGCCCTGTTGTTTTCTAACCATAAAGAAAACAGGCATCATGGTAGTGACTTCAATTTTCAGAAACAGCCAGTGGAAGTGGAAGTTATTAAGAATCTGTAACCTCACACCATCAGAGTGTCCAAGGCAGCAGACGATCTGGCCTTCTCTTCCTGTTTTCATGTGTTCACCCTCCCAGGGATTTCTGACTCTTCTGAGAGACCTCAGCCTTTCTTCCATACATACTCCAATTTCTTGGGAAATTAGACTGGCAGCAGGAAATTTTCCATCACTTCACACAGGGCCAAGGGAACAAAGTCATTGTCAGTGATTCATCATGCTCGCTAATTGTCCTCCTGCTTCCTAGACATTCAGATTCAGTTCCGCCAAATCGAATGCAAATGCCTCATTCAAATAAAAAATAATTTTCATTTTGCCTCTGTCATTTTTCTGATCAATTTACAGTTTATAAGTTATCACAATCTCACTTATTTATCTATTTTTTGAGGCATAACTGACAATATTATATTAGTTTCAGGTGTACAATGTGATGGTTTCATATTTGCATACATTGTGAAATGATCATAATATGTCACCAAAGTTAATATATTATTGATTATATTCCTCATGCTGTAAATTTTGTCCCCACGATTTACTGATTTTATAGCTGGAAGTCTGTAATTCTTGATCTCCTTCATTCATTTCACAGCCTCCCCCAAATCCCACTTCTCCTCTGGCCAGCACCAATCTGTTCTCTGTATCTATGAGTCTGGGTTTTGTTCGGTTTGTTTCTTTTGTTTTTTAGATTCCACATTTAAGTGAAATCATGTGGTATTTGTCTTTCTCTGGGTGACTTATTTCACTTACTTCAAGGTCTGTCCATGTTGTTCCAAATGGTAAGATTTTATTCTTTTTTTTTAATACCTGAATAATACTCCATTGAATACATACACCACATCTTCTTTATCCATTTGTCTGTTGACGGACATTTAGTTCGTGTCCGTATCTTGGCTACTATAAATAATGCTGCAATGCACATAGAGGTGAATATATCTTTTCACATCAGTGTTCTTGTTCTCTTCAGATAGATACCCAGTAGTGGGGTTGCTGGATCATACAGTCATTCTATTTTTAATTTTTTAAGGAATCTCCATACTGTTTTCCATAGCAGCTGAACCAGTTTCCATCCCCACTAACAGGGCAGGAGGATTCCCTTCTTGCCACGTCTCCAACAACACTTAATGTTTCTTGTCTTTTTGATAATAGTCACTGAGCTGATCATACACTTTTTATCTTTCACTTTGTTAATGTGGTGTATCACAATGATTGATTGATTTGCAGATATTGAACCATCCTTGTATCCCTGGGACAAATCCCACCTGGTCATGATGTACGATCCTTTTAATATACCATTGAATTTGGTTTGGCAACATTTTGTTGAGTATTTTTGCATTGCTGCTCATCAGGTGTTTTGACCTATAATTTTTTTGGTGTTATCCTTTTCTGGTTTTGCTTTTAGGGTAATGGTGGCCTTGTAAAATGAGTTTGGAAGCACTACCTCCTCTTTGATTGGAAGAGTTTGAGAAGGATAGGTATTAAATTCTCCTTGAATGTCTCATAGAATTCACCAGTGAAGCCATCTGGTCCTGGACTGTAGTTTGTTAGGAGGTTTTTGATGACTGATTCAATCTCCTTGCTAGTAATTTGTCTACTCATATTTTCTATGTTTTCATCATTCAGTCTTGGAAGATTATAAGTTTATAGGAAGTAATCCATTTCTTCTAGGTTGTTCACTGTTGTTATATAATTGTTCATAGTAGTCTCTTACGATTCTTTGCATTTCTGGGGTATCAGCTGTAACTTCTTTCATTTCTGATTCTATTTATTTGAGCGCTCTTTTTTCTTGGCGAGTCCAACTAAAGATCTGTCAATTTTTTTTTAATCTTTTCAAAGAACCAGGTCTAGTTTCATTGAACTTTTGGGCTGTCTTTTTAGTTCTTTGGTTTATTTCCACTCTGATCTTTATTATTTACTTCCTTCAACTAACTTTGGGATTCATTTGTTCTTTTTCTAGAGGCTTTACATGTAAAGTTAAATAGTTTATTTGGGATTTCTCTCATTTCTTATGCTAGGCTTCCTTCTTTCTTACAACTGCTTCTACTGCATCTCACAGATTTTGATATGTCACATTTCTTTTATCATTTGCCTCTAGGTACTTTTTCATTTTTACCTATGACCCAGTAGTATTCTCAGTAACATGTTGCTTAATCTCTACATATTTGTAGTTTTTCATTTTCTTCTAATAATTGACTTTTCATTTCATACAATTGTCGTTTGAAAAGATGTTTGACATGATTTCAAATTTCTTGATTTTTTTGGGGGGGATTTGTTTGGTGGCCTAACGTGTGATCTCTTCTGGAGAATGTTCCATGCGCATTTGAGAAGAATGTGTATTCTGCTGCTTTTGGATGGAATGTTCTGTATGTAACTACTAAGTCCATCCGGTCTAATATGTCATTTAAGGCTGATGTTTTCTTATTGATTTTCTGTTTGGATGATCTATCCAATGTTATAAGTGGGGTGTTTAAGTCCCCTACTATTATTGTATCACAGTGACTTTCTCCCTTTAGGTCTGTTAAGATTTGATTTATTTATTTTGGTGCTTCTATGTTGGATGCATTTATATTTATAAATGTTATATCTTCTTGTTGGATTGACCCCTTTAGCTTTATGTAATGCTTATCTTTGTCTTTTATTATATCTTTCTTTTAAAGATTATTTTGTCTAATACAAGTATAGCTACACCAGCTTTCTTTTTGTTTCCATTTGCATGACACACCTTTTCCCACCCCATTCACTTTCAATGTCCATGTGTCTTTACATCTGAGATGAGTCTCTTGTAGACTGTATACAGATGTGCCTTGTCCTTTTATCCATTCACTCACTCTATGTCTTTTGATTGAAGAATTTAGTCCATTTACATTTAAAGTAATTATGGATAGTTATATACTTTTTGCCATCTTGTTCATTGTTTTCTGGCTGCTTTTGTAATTCCTCTCCATTACTTTCTCCTCTTTCTCTCTTCCTTTGTGGTGTGATGATTTTCTTTAGTATTACATTTACATTCCTTTCTCATTTTCTTTTGTGTATTTACTACAAGTTTTTACTTTGTGGTTACCGTGAGGTTCACATACATCATCTTATGTATACAATAGCCCCTTTTAAGTTAATAACAACTTAAATTTGAACATATCCCAAAACTACATTTTTCTCCCCCAATTTTATGTTTTTGATGTCACCTTTTACATCTTTTTATTTTATGTATCCCTCAACTAATTATTATGGCTTTAGTTAATTTTAGTACTTTTGTCTTTTCACTATCATAGTAGCTTTATAAGTGATTAATCCACTACCTTTACAATATATTTACATTTTCCAGAGAGATTTTTACTTTTCTGTGTTTTCTTGCCAATTCTTTTCAGCTTAAATAAGTCCCTCTAATATTTGCTTTAAGGCTGGTTTAGTAGTGTTGAATTCCTTTAGCTTTTGCTGGCCTAGAAAACTCTAACTCTCCTTTGATTCTGAATGATAACCTGCAAAGTTTCTGCTGAGAAATCCGCTGAGAGTCTTATGGGGTTTCCATTGTACATAACAATTTGTTTTTCTCTCTCTATTTTTAAGAATCTTTAACTTCAGACATTTTAATTATAATGTGTCTTGGTGTGAATCTCTTTGGGCTCATCTTCTTTGGAACAAAGGGCTTCCTGGACTTGGATATCTGTTTCTTTCCCTAGGTTAAGGAAGTTTTCAGCCATTATTTCTTCAAATAAGTTTTCTGCTTTTCTCTCTCTTCTCACAAATGTTATTTGGCTTGGTGGTGTCCCATAGTTCTCTGAAGTTAAAAAAAAAGTCTTTAGTTTAAAGACTGAAGTTTAAAAAAAAGTCTGCTTTTCTCTTTTTGCTGCTTTTTCTGGGTGAATTCTGTTGCTTTGTCTTCCAGCTCACTGATCTGTTCTACTTCATCCAGTCTGTTGCTGAGCTCTTGTAGTGTATTTTTCATTTCATTACTGTATTCTTCAGCTCTGTGAGTTCTGTTCAGCAGTTTCTTATGTCTTTCATCTTTTCATTGAAGTTTTCATTGTATTAATCTATTCTCCTAAATTCAGTGAGCATCTTTAGGACCATTACCTTGAATTCTTTTTCACGTAGATTACTTATCTTCTTACCATTATGTTCTTTTTCTGAGGTCTTGTCTTGTTCTTTAATTGGGAATATATTTCTCTTTCTTCATATTGCTTGATTCTCTATGTTTTGTTTGTAACAAGTAAAACAGGCACCTCTTTCTCTCTTGAAAGAGTGACCCTGTGTAGGTCATGAACCTTCTCATTAGACCCTCCCCTAGTTCTTAATTTCTCTCTAACCTCTGTTATTGTCTAAACTTATTCTTGATACGTCCCCATTTTTGAGGATGTGCCAAAACTTGTTCATGTTCCAAGGGAAGGAATCTCATTTAGCTTCTAGTTTCAGGCTGATTGGAAGCCAGACCCTCAGGCAGCAGCTTTTAATACAGGCAAATATATACAGTCCTGTGAGGCCATAATCATAATCCCTCCTGGCCTATATACCAGGAGATCTAGAGGTGTTTGCTGAGTGATAGTTGTAAAAATCAGCACTCTAGATGAGTGTATAAGCTCCTTTCTGGGAGGTCTTGTAGAGCTGTAGCAAGGCCAAGGCAGTGAGAGAGGATGGTGTCTCTGTTTACATTCTCTGGGAGTGCCTCCTAAGCCTGTAGATATGTGGGAAACCTAAGGCCTGTCCCTTAGGCAGAAGCTCCAGGCTAAGTAAATATGTTTTTTTCACAGGAAGACTGGGGTTGTGTTTCAGTCTGCTGTCTGTCTGGTGTCCTGGGGGTAGTGGACTGTCAGGAACTATCTTTACAATTGTTACTTTCCCAGGGGAGCTCAGGAATGCCAGCCTTCTTGGTCACCAGGGCCAGGTGATCCAGGGCCATCCCCTGTGTGGACTACATACACATACACATTAGCTGGGGAGCAGGAGAGTGTAGAAGGTGGGGCACATTCACTGGCTTCAGAAAGGTGGTGGGAAAATAAATGTCTTGATTCCATGCACACCCCTGGGCTTTAGGAATGCAGTGGGAGAGAGTCTGGTCTATAAGATGAGACATGGAGGATGCTACCACCACTGCTTCCACTTGTCAGCTGGAACCAGGGAGCAGGGGGAGTGTCATAACTATCCAAGCTAAAAGACTTCAGCCGGCGGGAGACCGCGGCAACTCTTTGTATTAACCGGCGCTAGCCAGGGAGCAGGGAAGGATCACAACTCCCTGTGTGTTCTGCTTTCAGAAAGATGGTAGGGTAGTGCTGCAACCACTTGCCCAAGTTTATCTCAGCAGGGTGGTAAGAGGGTGCCACTTCCAAGTTTGCCAGCCTCTCTGTCTCTAGGGAGAGTTTCAACCATTCCCTAACTCTCCAGCAGGTACTTTTAGATTAGCAAATGACTTTTCCTTTACACACAGTCTTAGGTGCTCTTCAAATGTCTATTTTTTTGCTGGGTTCTTGGGCAAGTGAGACTACTTGGTTTCCTACAGCTTTGGACATCAGTCCCATTGGTTTTGTAAGCCAGATGTTTTAGGGGCTCATCCATCTGGTGAAGATCCCAGGGGTTGGAGATGTGGGACCTCCACCCCTTGCTCTGCTTCTCCAGGAGAGACCCCTGTCCCACCTCTAGATCTCCTAGTCTATGAAATCCCTTCCTATTGCGTGTCTCTGTTCTGGGGCAGGGTTTGATGATGGCTGTCTGACGTTCTTGACGTTGTCTTTTGATCCTTTGTTATGGGGAAACAGCTCATCTTGTTTTTAGATCTCTTTCAGATGGAAATGATCCATGTGTAGCTGTAGGTTTGGTGTGTTCATGGGAGGAAGTGAGTTCAGATTCTTCCTAGGCCACCATCTTGTGGAAATCTCTTGAGCCATTCCATTTAGATAGGATAAAGTTTAAGGGGGAGGTATTTGGCCTATAATAAGCACAATTCTAAATAACCCTGTGTAAGTGAATCTGGTAGCTTTTGCTTCCTTAATATGTCTAAAGTATAATACTCTAATAGAGATAAAATTTAATTTCAAAGAAGTATTTCCCACATTTCAGCTTCTGCCTGCCACATTCTTCTGCTCTCTCAAATCAGTCAACATTATAAGTACCAAGAATATGACTTCTAATTGAGGATGGGTGTTATATCTCCATGGAAATTGCTTTGTTGTCTATCTTTGCTAGACATATCACATGAACTACAACATTCCATTTTCAATGCCCTTGAATGTAAGAGTTGAGAACCTACTGGGTATGTATGTAAAATTTTTAAAGGGCCATAACTCAAATTTGAGAAAGAACAATAAAAGAAAGTGGTTTTAGAAGAATTTCCCCAGCAGCAACAGAAACCTGCACCCTACAAATACAAGAAAAGCAGCCCACATGCTCCCTTCTTAATGCTGCTATAGTGTAGGAGAGTGGCCACGTCAGGCCCAGACAAAGGTACATGCCTAGCAGGTCCCAAGCAGGCTGCTGCAGCAGGAGATAAGGAAGCAATCGCTGGGGGCAGCGGGGTGGGGGTTCTGGGCATTAGGGAAGCACCAAAGCCAAGCCGGCCCCCACCAGCCTCCCTTTGTCTGTAGGCACAGATAGGTTCCTGCCACCTGTGAGTCAGGCTTGGGGGTGAGAAGCAGCTCTTTATAAGGGAAGTATGCCCAGGTGATGGAGGAGGCATCTCATCTCATGTCGCTGTTCTGATTGGCAGAGGCAGAATGCTTCTCTGGGGATGGACCATACTCCTAGCCATTCACACCTCACATGTATTGGCCCAGACCCCTTGGTAAGGGAGGAAGAGAGCTGGCTGCATTTGTTAAAGCACCATTTCCTTGTTATGGGTCACATTCCGAGGTTACAAAGCATGGAAGTGGAGGCAAAATAATGAGAAGAATTACTTAAAAATATGTCACACACTCGAGGACTACGATCTGGCAGTCATAGAATTTCAAAGCCGAATGAGCTCTAACTAGAGTTTTCTAGTTAAATGCTTTCATTTCACAGGTGAGGAAACAAGCCCAGAGAGGTGAAAAGTCTTTTGCAGGGTCACATAGCAAATTAGTGTAAGGTCAGCATGAGGACCTCCTTGATCCTTTTATTATCTTGCCTGATCATTTGAAAAATCAGTGAGCTTTTACTTTTCACCTGGGAGCCAGACTTCTATGAATTACTGGGTGAAGCCATGTATGTTTAAGACACGGGATTGCAAAATGAGCACACATTCAGGATGCAAAATGAGGGTGGAGGAGCTCCCCTTCACCAAGACTGGTCTTAGCTGCCAGTCTGATAACCAGCTGAAATTTCAGTACATACAATTTTCATCTTTTAGCACCAAAATGAGCAAGGACTTCAATATGAACAGTTCATGGAAATATGGCTGGAAACATCACTCCTCTCTGAGCTTTCTGGAATTGTAACTGGGAATTCCCAGGGTCCCAAAGCGACGTGTTAAAATAACCTTACGACAGTGTGAGTGTCCACTACACCATAATTCTCGCTATCTCCCAAATGGAATGATGTTGAAGCTTTTCATAACTTTAACAGAAATGCGGATGTGGAGGAAAGTTCCCCTTGAAACCTGAAATGGTAACCTGGGGTATGGTCCTAGTGCCCCCAGGGGGCAGCAGAGACAAGCGTCTTATTGTGGACCAGCTGTAGACCCAGGACGGCCAATACCGAAAATCCACGCAAGTCAGGATCATGCTCTGTGCACATGTACAGACGGTTAGAGAGGACAGCTGGACAATGGAACAATAAGCTCTGTGTGATTCCCAGGGGTCTGAGGCTGTTCTTTCAGCCCCTGGATGTCTGCCTGAACACAGCTCTCCAGGACACAATCAGAACCATGTGGGAAGGAAGGATGAGTTCAAGGATAGCAGCAAGAGGAGGAAAAGGGTACACGTGGACATGGCTGATGAGCACTGTGGTCTGGTAGATTCCATGTGAAGAGGGAAGTTTTCCTGCCTGCTGACCACACGGGCAAAGGTTTTAAGGGCCCCTTCAGCAAGGCTGAGGCACACATGGTAGCAGCTCTGCTTCCAAAATCCTTATGTTATCATAGCAGGACCAGGATGGCCAGAGGGAGAAGTTTGGGCTGCGGAATCTGATGGACCAGAGTTTGAATTCTTCCTTTGCCCCAACCTGTTGAGCAACTTTGGCCAAGATTTAGTTTCTACATCTGTAAAATGGAATTAATACTTACACCCTCCCAAGTCTGGTCACACCAAAATACATACAGAGTGCTCAGCAAATACTAAGTGCTCAACAAGTGAAGACTGTAGGCAACATTTATTGAGCATTGCTATGTGCCAGGCATTTTTGCCAGGTGCTAGGACACAGGGATAACAAAGACTGACTCCGTTTCTGCTTCTAGAACTTGCAGTCTAAAGAACTAGGGCTGGTTCACAAACTGTACAAAATGCCTGTATAAATATGAGCACCTATTTATCAGCCAACATGAATGAATTTCCTTGCTCTGTTTTCTTTGATGCTTGCTCTCTGACAATAACTCCTCCTCTTATGGCACAGTCAATGATGTTATTTCTGCTAAAATAAGTGTTTCCTGCTATTCTTAGCATAATTACCATCACCACCACCACTGCCACCAATATCGTCGCCATCATCACTACCATCATCACCATCACCATCATCATCACTGTCACCAACATCATCACCATCACCATCATCACCACCATCATCACCATCATCACCACCATCATCATCACCATCATCATCACTGTCGCCACCATCATCACCATCATCACCACCATCATTGTTACTACCACCATCGTCACCATCGCTATCACCACCATTATTTTCTTCATCATCTTCAAGCTCATTATTAAGCACTTACTACATATGAGACCTTTTGCTCTGCCCCTTACATGGATTCTTGCATTGATTTTCAGTTAAAACATTCCTCTCCAAGTAGGACAGTTGCTACCCAAAGCATGGGTCGGCATCACCTGGGAGCTTGTCAGAAACATAAACTTTCAGGGCCACCTCAGCCCTATTGATTGGGAATCTGCATTCCTACAACATCCCCAGTGACTCGGAGGCTTATTCAGGTTTGAAGAGCTTCCTTCATGAAGGCGGCCATCTCTTGGTAAAAAGTAACTCTCCACTCTTCCTTCCTAGGAGCCCCACCATATAATTCTGATGATCTCACAAGGCTAAGGAAGAAACCAAAGGGACAGGAAAATAAAAATCACAATAATTTTATGAGGCCAAAAGAAAGCTGGAAGCAGGGAGGAGGGTGGGAAGGAAGAGTCCCAGGCAGAGGGCTGGCGGCCACCACAGAGCCCCACCCTCAGCATTTCCCCCAAGCCTGGAGCATTGAGGTCCCTGGAGGAGGTGTGGGCGGGCGCCTTCCTGTGGTGACATCCCTGACTCAGGGCCTGTGGTCTGGGAGGAGAGGAGCTTCCACAGGCCAGAGGAGGGAGGGCAAGGACCGCCCTAGCAGTTCCAGTCCTCACTCCAAATGTAGACAGAAGGATGCCTAATGGGGGGTGCCCACCAGCTGGCCACTTGGGGGCCGTACACACCCCAGCATTGCCCAGGTCCTCTTGGCAAAGGCAAATCAACACTTACTGAAAGTTCCCAAAGTCTTAAGAGTGCCCCAGTGCACCTGCAAATAATTGCTATTAATAAAAGCTTAACACTTAGAATGGGAGAGCTTTTGATACATTAAAGTATGCCCTAGGGTTTCTCCTTCATTCAGCTTCTATGAAAGGCATGATTCCCAGAGATCATTTCATTCAAGCCCAGGAAATGGCAGCTGGAGGAACAGAAGTGAAACAGATTTTCAAAAAGTAACTTCAAATGTACAATGTTGGGCTCAGATAGAAGGATTTAATTTTTATAAAACCCTAAGAAGGTTTAGTTAAATTTTTTAAGACACATGTTTTTTAGAAATACTTAAATGGAAACCATCCTACTCCAGTCTATTTCATACTAGAATGAAACCAGATAATTGGAAATCATGTTTCTGGTAGGTATTTTTACACTCTACAAGTGCAGGACAATTCCACACTAAATGAAATACTTCATTAGACATATTTGCCCTTCCCCAGAACTCCTAAGTTCTGGTTATCAAGAGGAAGGGTGAACTTTGTATCTGTTTCTCTGTCCATAAATCATGATCTCCAGTAAAGACAGGTCCCACCCATGCATCATCTATTCTGCTCTAAGCCTCCTCTGTTCTTTAAATGAAAAATACTGTTTCCCTTCCAAGTAATAGTAAATCTATTTGTAAATCCAGTGACTATGTGGGGTGAGACTTTATAGAATATTTTTAGGATAAAAAAATCATATTGGCAGTGCATACAAGAGTTGTCAGAACCAATAGCAAATTGGTGGGTACAGATGGAAAGAAAAGCCAAAATCTTCTTGTGATTACCCTGTTTGTCCAGAAAACAACCACCACAACAACCACCACCATAACAGCAAAACACAATAAACAACCTAGGATGACCATAGGTCATAGGAAACATAGGGGCCCAGAGTTTCCCTTATTCAAGTGCTCATACATGTGGATGTCTTTGGTTCATCCCCCCCACATCCCTGGAGGTAGGTAGAGATTGGGGTTGGAAAGAAAAGCATGGTGGGGGCCAAATGCTATTAATTGATTCATAGGCTCTTACTTTTCCTTTTGAGCAAAAGTCTCTGGAAATCAAATCCAAGTATTGTCTAGTTTCTGTGGCTTCGTGCCCTCAATTTGGGGTTTGTTGGGTACTTCTTAATGGTGTAGCATGTTGAAGGATAAATTATGTTAGATGCATTAAAACTTTTATTCATCTTAATGAATTCATAAGTAGGGCTCTTTAAAAAAAATTTTAGGACTAGAAAAGCAATATATGTTAACTACAGAAAATTATAAAAAAGACATTTCAAGTTCCTAATAATACACTCCAGAGAACGCTATTTAACATTTTAATGCATACTTTTCCTTCCTTTCTTTTCCTATATATGGGCATGTTTTTCCTTCCTCCCTCCTCTCTGAACTCCTCTCTGAACCCTACCCTCCACTCACCCTGTCTCCTTCCAATTGTCAAGCTCACATTTTCCTTTGGGAGCAACACCCCTTCTCACCCTCGAACCTACGGTTGGGTTGGGGGGGGAGTTTTGCCTTCTAGTCTAGTTACTGTGCAGAGGTATGATCTTAAATCTTTTACTGGTTTCATTCTTTTGTTCTTACTACCGCAGGGTGAAAGCCTTCCATAGCCTTCCTGACTTGGCTCTGGGGCACCCATACGCACAGCATCCCAGAGCTTTTCTGCAGCATCATTTTTATCCCCAACATGCCGGCTTACATCCTTGGGTCTGGCCAATTCTTACCTGTCCTTTCTATGTGGCTAATTCTTCCTGATCCTTCTCATCTTGACTGAGATGTAACTGTCCCTCCGAGCCCAGAGCAGGTGTGGGTAAGCTCTGTGCGCTCTTTCCAGCCCTCCAAGTACTCGTAGCATTGGGCTGTCGTGGCTTAATGCCCTATCTGTACCTCAGACACCAGGGACAGAGGGAGGGAGGGCAATGGCTAAGTCTGTTTCAAACCATCCCCCAATTCCTCCCCGGCATGTAACACTGCTTCTGCCTCTTAGGTGATATGCGATAAATATATCTTCAGTGACTATCATAACCAGATTGCAATGAATATATACCTTGTAATGTATTACCTACCTTCCTTAGAGTAAATCCCTGATGTGAAATTGCTCAAAGGGTACAAATATGTTTAATATTTATTGCCAAACTGTTCTACCTCACGGTGCCCAAAGTTCCATTCTTCTGAACTGTGTCCGAATCTACCCACATTTCAGAAACCTCATCAACACTGAATAGTAGCCTTTTTTTACTTTTGCCAATCTGGTAAGTGAAAAATTATCCCTCATTCGAGAATGCATTTTCGTATACATCAGCTTAAGGGTCTCTCCTCATATTCATTCGTCATTTGTGCTTTGTGATTGACTTAAGCAATTTTTATCTTAGTGTGAACATCTTCTGCTTCTGGATTTAGAAAAGTTCTTTATATAGGAGCCCCTGAGTGCCTCTGTCATTAAGCGTCTGCCTTCAGCTCTGGTGGTGATCCCAGTGTCCTGGGATTGAGCCCTGCAGCAGGCTCCCTGCTCAGCGGGAAGCTTCTCCCTCTCCCCTCCCCCTGCTTGTGTTACCTCTCTCTCTCTGTCAAATAAATAAATAAAATCTTTTAAAAAAAAGTTCTTTATATAATAACTAGTATTTATTTATACTGACAATACTTTATACTGACAATATTTATACTGACAATACTTTTTCCAGTGTATCATTTGCTCTTTGTCCTTGGATTTTATATTCTAATATCTGTAAGTTTCAAGTTTTTATTTCATTTAATATTACACTCTTACCCTTCAGAGTTGTTTTTTTTTCCTTTACTGTTATGTTGAGGAAGGACATACATAAAATCTTAGGGGATTCTATCCTGTGTAAGTTGCAAAAGACTGCTTTTTAAAAGATTGTTAGGTTGAATTTTAGCAACCAAAATCATTATATTAAAAACGTAAGACATCAATTTAAAAGGGATTCTTTGGTGCATTGTTCCGTAAATGGAAGCATTCTTCTGCAAGTCTCTGGGGACTTTTGCCTGCCATATACAGTACATCTGCATATTCCTGTATCTTAATAGCTTTAGCTCAAAAAATGATTCCTTCAACCTACTAGAGACTGAGGTTTGCTAGAAGAGCACGTCCTGCTCCACTAAACTGTGGCCACTGGATGTTTGCAGGAGACGTAATTACCGCGCTTGCTTTTCTTTGTGTTAGAAATCTTGACCTCCTTCTCCCAGCATTTTATAATAGTAATGCTTTTCTGGAAACTTAAAAATCTTAAGAGGGAGAAAGAGGAGATTCGTAGGAAAAAAAAAAAAAAGCTCACACCAAATAGGTCCTTCCCATTGTGCAAATGTGTTTCCGTAACCCCATGTTCTAGACAAAACGGCCCCATCTCCAGTTCCACTGCCATCCCATTCCCAGGGACTCCGCTCCATGTGTTGTGTCTTTTCCCCTAACCTCTCCTCACCTGCGGCAGTGTGGCTCCTGACTTCACTGAAAGGGCACCAAGGTCACCCGCTAGCCCCCAGCCAAATCTGAGAGGCACTTCTCCTCCTCCTCCTTGCGACACCAACACCGCCTTCTGTCTGGATTTCCTTCCCACCTTGCTGCCTCTGCTTCTCCTTCTTTGTAAAGATCTTCTTCCTCTTCCCAACCTCAACATGTTGGGCCACACAGGGATCCGGGGCTCAGTCTTTGACCTGCCTCTCCTCTGGACCTTCTTTCCTTCAGTGCCTCGATTTAATTTATTTAAAAATAATGCCTTAATTTCTGTTCTTTTGATCCCCAACTGTTTTCTTCCGGCTCTGAATTTGAGGCTGACATTTCAGCATCTCCACTTGGAAGGTCTAGCAGACACCACGGGCTTCGTAGGCATAAAAGAGCCCGTTGGTATTAGTGTCCCCTCACCCCGTATTGCCCTGTCAGGGACTGAATAAAGGCCCCTCATAGATGTCCACGTCCCGATTCCTGGGACATGCGGACATGTTGCTTCCCCTGACGCTGGCTCTCTGTGGATGTGATGAAGGGCTCTGAGGTGGGCGAGGCGGTCCTGCACCCTCTGGCTGGGCCCAGCGCAATCCCAAAGGGTCCTTGTGAGTGAGACTGGCAGGGAGGCCCAAGTCAGAGAGGCTAGAAGACCCTGCACTGCTGGCTTCACAGCTGGAGAAGGGACCAAATGGTAAGAAACGCAGGTGCCCTTCATTAGCCGGAGAAAGCAAGAAAAAGGATTCCCCCTACCACCTCCAGAACTGCGCGGTAATCTGTGGTGCTTTAAGCCGCTAATGTACAGTAATTTGTTCAAGCTGCAGTACGAAACCAATGCGTCTACCTCCACCACAGGCAAAATGAAACAAAAATGTGCCCCCTCCTTCTCAAGCAGCACCTGCAGGTTCCCTCAGCTGCGCTGCCCTACGGCTCCGGGGTCAGCTCTCTGTGGCTTTTTCTCTCCGTGTTGTCCGTCCAGCAGCTCATCCACGGACCAGCCTACTGCCAAAGTCATGGGAGAGCTGATCACCCTATTGCTACAGGGCTACTACCGTGGCCCCAGAGGACACTGACCAAGGTCACAACTAGGAAAACTGCAGGAGGACAGAGGGTGGGAAAGGAACGTGAAAGATACTTAGGATGTAGAGTCCATGGGATGTCAGGAAATGAAGGTGTCAGAGGACTGAGTGGGTGGGTGGGAGCCGGGTCCCCTGGTGGAGCCACAGAACCCAGGGGCAAAGCCATGGAGGCTGGATACTTCCTGCCTGTGGACGGCAGCCAGCCAGAGACCACCAAGACTCCCCTTCCAGGGCCCGGGGCCAAGGTGCTGGGATAGACACGAGCTTCAGATGTAGATTTGGGCCCCAATAGCCAAGAGGTAGGTGTTCAAATCATCCCAGAGGATGGGGCTCCCACGGGGCCATCACTTCAGACCCAGGAGGAGGAGGTACAGCCTAGGAAGAGGCAGGAAAGGAGACTGGCGGGTGGCCAGAGGGCGCTAGGAAAGCCCAAGGTCATGGAATCAGGTGCAGAGGGCACTAAAGAAGGAGAAACTGAGGAACCATGCCAAACACAATTCCCATGGGTTGGCACCAGAAAAGGTCATGGGAGTCAAGGGAATAGAAGTAGCAAAAATGGGGGATCAGGGCTGGTATGGACACGAAGGGATGAGGGCGGGCTGGGAGGACAAAGGGAGGTGAACACACGAGGGGGCCCAGCAGGGTTGGCGTGGTTGGGGTGGGTGGGTGGAGGAAGGAGGCGTAGTTTCAAGGCTGGTGTATTTTACGGGCTACATAGGAGCTGGGAAGAAGGGAGAGGTTGGAGACCCGGGAACCAGATCCACCAGGCAAGAGGTATCAGAACAGGAAGCCCGCCCCCCCAAGAGTCTCAGAAGCCTGGCAGAAAGGGGCGCATCCTGTAGTTGTTGAACATTCGTGAGTTCAATGCTTCCAGCTGGGGGGCTCCCTTCACAAGCATACGGTACCATCGGCCACCTGTATGAGAACCACACTCACCCTGGTAAAGCGCTCTTTGATTTACGCTCACAGATAAAGAGGCAAGTGGCAACTCCATTTATACATTGCACTTGGTATTTTACGTCCTCTGTATACATAATTCCATATCCCAAAGGTTCCATAAAGGAAACGAGAAGAGATGAAGTGAGGGGTAATAAATCATTGTTGCTTTTGCATGCATCAGATGAGAAAATAAACACACACCAATTTTCCAGTAAAGAAAGCAGAAGCTGCTGTAGCTATCCTTCCTGCGGGAATTGACGACGGGGTTGGTGACACACAGCAAGCTGCACAGAGCAGAGACTCCCCCGCTAATTGGCACGAGTGCCAGGCCTACCCAAGGAAAACCGCTAGTTGTAAGTTCAGGTGAGTCACCGAAAAAAGACTGGAAGGAAATAACCAAAGAGTGATGACATTATGTGCCATTTATTTCCTTTTCCTTTTTGCTTATCTGTGTTTTCTGTATTTTATATAATTCTCATGAGTTACAGTTACAATAAAAGATAATGGCAGTTGTGACAAAATGTACATGTCAATAGAAACTCAACACTGTTCCTTAAGCAGACATTAAAGTAGCTTGGTGATTTGTGTTTCTTTGAAAGCTGGTCAGGTTGCTGTTGCCAAGTCTCAAATATAGAAACATGGAGGACACTTTGCCATGGCAATCCTCTTGACCAATACTGGCATGTACGAGAGAAAAATACACTCCTGTTTCTTGTTCACCCTTCCGTGACAACCACACTCACAGTGCTTCCGACCCCAGATATGTGGGTCCCTTCCCATACTTGGAGCAACCAGCTGGGTGTCCTAGAATTCAATTCAACCCTGACAGTGACCAGAGTGAATGCAGACCCCACAGTAGAAGGGCTCAGGCTCCCAAGACCACCGCCCACCTCGGAGGCGGATCCTGAGCAGTAGGCCCCCAGCTTACCCACCACTTCTGTCCAACTTGACAAATCAGAGGTTTCCACAATCTCCCACCCTTGATTCATCTGCTGGAACAGCTCACAGAACTCAGGGAAATACGTTTAGCAGTTGATCATAATAAAGGGGAGGATGAAGGGTGCTGATGGAGAGACAGATGAAGACATATAGAGTGTCAGGTCCATAGGGTCCCTAGCTCAGGACCTCCTTCCACGTACTTGGGTCACATTACCCTTCCAGCACGTGGATGTGATCACCAACCCATAAGCTCTGTGAATCCCGTACTGGTGGGACTTTTACAGAGGTTTCATCATGTACTCATGATTGATCAATCAGTAACTCCATCTCTAGCACCTCTCCCCTGAGAGGTGAGGCTAAAATTTCCAGACTTCTAATCATGGCTTAGTCTTTCTAGTGACCAGCGCCAACCCAGGAGTCCATCCACAGGCTCCTCAATAGAACAGGAGACATTCCCTCGCCTGGGAAATTTGAAGGGATTTGGGAGCTCAATGCCAGGAACCAGAGCCAAAGACCAAATATTATAGGGGCACCTGGGTGGCTCAATTGGTTGAGCATCTCACTCTTGATTTCCACTCAGGTCATTATCTCAGGGTCCTGGGATCGAGTCCCACATGGGGTTCTGCTGTCAACATGGAGTCTGCTTGTCCCTCTCCCTCTGCTCCTCCCCCGGCACATGCTCACTCTCTCTCATCAATTAATCAATCAATCAAATCTTAAAAAAAGATACTATAACAAAAGATGCTTCTAGTGCTCTTATCACATAGGAAATTACCAAGCATTTAAGAGCCTGTGTGAGGGACTGGGGCAAAGACCAATATAAATATTTTCTATTACTACATAGCACATAAGCCACATGATCCCACATGCAAACACAGGCTCAGAAAGCAGATCAAATGACAACATTTACAGTTCAACAGTATGGGTCTTTCATTGCTTATTGAGTAGCTTAGTCTGTGCCAAAGACTGAGCTGAGTGCCATAAAGGATATAAAAACATGGCAGAATATTGAAACTGAAGACACGCCTGGCCTGGGGGAAACAGAAACACGCTTAGGTGTCCGGGCTTTTGCTGGCCCCTCTGGATGCTTAGTCTTCAACGTCCAGATTTGCATTTGCCTCCATCCATGCAAATAAGGACAGAGATCCAAGATTGGCAGTAAGTCAGCTAGCTCTGGAAACCGGGAATAATTCCCCAAAATGGGAGGGTTGATGACACTAACGTTCATACCAGCAAACAAGTACCCTGGAGGAAGCCCTCTGCCTCAGGGCTGCAGAGGCACAGGAACGGCCCACTCACTGCAGTGGGACGTTAACAAGGCATCAGGCTGTGTGGGAAATTAAGGCTGTGCTCCTATGAGTAAGACCAGAAGGATGGGGGAGGGGAGAGGGAGGGTCATCGAGGAGCTGGAGGCCGGGACAGGAAGCACCAAAGACTGTGTCCGTGCTCCACAGGGCCACTGAATCCAGGCCAGGCTACCACTGCCCAGTGGGTAAGCCTGAGGAGGCTGTCACCTCGAGGGAGGGACACAACAGCAGCGCAAATGCAGTCAAAGGCAAGCGAAGACATACCTGGGGGGCGTGGGGTGGGGAGAAGAGACAAGCTCGGGGAGCAAGAAGCATCAGACAAAGGCAAGGTGACAGGTCACAGAGACGCAGCCATGGCTCTGCCCTCTTTACCTTCTGTCCTTCCTCGGGTTCTGTCCTCTCCCACACAGCGTGCCCTCGCCTGGGAGATGGGCTCTGCTGCTTCACGGGGCTGGGGGCTCTGAAGGGCCGGGGCCCAGAGCTCAGGTGACGTTCAGTAAACATGCAGCCATGTACGATTTAACTCTTCCTCCCCCAGCCGCTTCCTGTCACTGCCCCTTCCCCACGTTCTGCTCTGGGTGTCACTGGAAGGAAGGGACTCTTATTGTTTTAAAAATGTTTAAAAGCAACTGGTTTACATGAGAAATAATGGAGATGTTCAAAGAGGGTGGTGACCCCAGGAACGAGAGGGTGGAACCCCAGGGCTGGGCCCTCTGTTGGACGGAAGGAGGTACAATGTGGACCAGGCGGACGTGTTGGGGGTGGTGAGTCAGTGCAGGGAGGTGGTGGCTCGCCTGCGTGTTTGCAGGACTTGGCCAGACCAGGGGCCTTGGGAGTACAAGCCGCCCAGGGGACGTCCCCAGTTCAGGGTCAGGCAGGGAGAGGAGTGCTGGGGTGCAAGGGTGAGTGCCGTTCTAGGAGGGGCAGGGTAGGTCTCATCCTAAGAGGGGCAGGGCCTCCACAAGGGAGGAGGAAGGACATGTCTGTGATCGGAGGGAACATTTTTGCTCCGTGGTGGAGGGCACCCGCAGGCGGCTGTCCAGCTTCTAGAGAGGAGCGCGTGCAGCTGGGCTGGGGCAGTGGCAATGGAGGTGAGAACATCAAGGGGATCAGGAGATGTACTAAAGACAGCATCAAGAGGTCCTGGTGTATGGAGACAACGCACAGGCAATTCCGGGGACTCTCCAGGGTCCGACTCCAGCTGCTGGGTGGGTGGAGACGTGGAGCCTGAGATGGGGAGCCCCAGAGACAACGGGCGTTAAGGAGGGCAAGACTATAGCTTAGTTTTGGATTTACTGAGATGCTCTGGGATGGCCGGGCATGGACATTCTGGTCTCTAGAAACTACCAGACCAATCTGGAACTCCAGAGCAATCAGAACTAGAGACTCAGTCTGTGTGTTGGGTGGAAGCATGTGGAGAGGAAGGAGTGCCAGCAAGGAGATGCCCGGGGAAGGTCAGGAGTGGTAAGATCTCAGGAGATGAACAAGAGCCCTGGATGTGGCATGGCCCAGGCCAGGGGACCGGCCCCTGGAAGCAGTGGTGGTGGTGGTGGGAGTGTCCTCCCTGGGGCGGGCAGTGCGCTGCCTCCTCTGCAGAGAATCTGAAAGAGCGCGGAACTGACCCCAGCCCGTCGCTTTTTACCCCCGGCGTGTGAGAAAGTATAAGCAGAACCAGGGACGGCACGTTCCTCCCGACCTCGCCGCCCTCGCCCACTCGCGCCTGCCTTTATTAACGTTTCCCAGCGCCCTTTAAACAAGTACCCTCGTGGTCTCTTTAATTTGGAGATTGCCTTTAAAACTGCTCTGCCTCCTTTTCTGGACTCGGAGAGATACGGAACCCACTATCTTACTCTTAGTTCTAATAAGAACACTAATAGAGACATTTTTGTTGGGTGGTTTGCTGGTCTGCAAGGTCAGCCGCTGGCGATGCAGAAACCATCCAAAACGTGTCTTTTAAAAAGTCATTAAAATGGTTTTTATTTGTAAGAATTATTTCATTCTCTGATGAGTACATGTGTTGTGTAAATTGAGGTCCCCCAAGCTCTTGCTACCGTTAAGTTATATCCTGAGAATTTAAGTGATAAATCTAAAACTACGGAGAACCTTCTAGAAATTAACACAAGAAGGCGGAATTTAATCTCTGGAATAGGAATTTATGTGGTATTATGCTTAAGTATCTATATCATTATTACCTCCAGTCAATAGCTCATTAAAAAAAAAAAAAAGGAAAGAAAGATCCATAGTTCTGTGCCCGCTAAAGAGACAAGAACCAGAAATTCATTTTCTCTCTCAAAATCTTAGCTTGGTTTCCAAGGACAAACCTGAAATTCCACTTATTCTGCTCGATTACACTCCTCCCCCCTTTCTTTTATAAAGAGGATCTGCTTCAGAGGCTATACAGACAAATGAATTATTCAATGACAAAGAGGTAAAAGATAAGGTTTCAGGGACTAAAATATTTAGGCCTCCGGTTCTAGGAGTCTGATCACATTAACTAAGTGGGCACCCTGGGAGCTGAAATAAACCACAATTAAGAAGTAAAAACTGTGCCAACATTTTATTAATTTTTGTGGGAGGAAGGGAAAACCGTTTCCAGCAATAATGTCCCTGCTAAAGATTAACTTTTGAGGCTGAACTAATTGAAAGAGCATCGCATGTACATACCGTTCTACAGGTGGGGGATGAAAACTGCTCAAGCCAAAGGTGCGCAGGAAAAAAAACACACATTGTTTCCATTGGAGCTCAGACGTAATCACGGGCCTATGCAGAGTCAACCCTTTCTAGGAGATGTGACCTAACGGCGAATCTGCTGGAAACGTCACCCCTGCAAGGTCAGCAGCCCTCTCCTTGTTGCTTTTTGCAAAAAAAGCAACTTCTTGGGCTTCTAACCATCAACGTTCTGAGTCATTGAGGATGTCTAGACAAATGGCTAGCTCAAAGCTTTGGTTCACAGGGAACAGATCCCTCTTCCTAAAATAAACAGTTGCAGGGATGACATGTTCTTTTTGGAAACCAGTTTAAAGCATACAATATTTACTCAGCTCTGCATTTTCTCTATGAGGAGAAAGAGACCATCTTAAGGAGCAGCAAGCAGAACTCCGCACTTGCTGGACCGGAGGACCGATGCAGTGACGACTGCAACTTTTTGATTACAAATCTCAGTACCAAGTCCCAGAAAGCCTGGGAGTTGCAGGGAACGCCCATTCCCCTCATCAGGAACTATCTGATCCTGTGTTCATGGTCCTCTGATGGGAATGGGTGCCCGGGATGTCACGAATGGCAGGACACTGATGGCCAACCCGGCCAGATGACATATAGGGGTGTCATTAAGACAGCAAATCCGAAGAGTTGTTTTCACAAGGAGAAAAATTACCCCCTTTATTCTTTTCCTCTTATTGTATCTGTACAAGAAGATGGGAGTCAACTGAACCTGTTGGTGATCATTTCACAGGAGATGGAAACAAGTCATCATGCTCTGTGCCTTAAACTTATACAGTGTCAATCATTTCTCGATAAAACTGGACAAAAACAGATTTAAGAATGAAGAGTTGCTGGGTGTGCTCATTAACTTGTGATCATCATTTCACAACGTATACATGCATTAAGTCATCATATTGTATACTTTTTTTTTAAACATCACATCATATAACCAGAATATATATATTTTGGTGGGGGGGGGTCAATCCTCAGTAAAGCTGGAAAAACTACAATAAAATCAAGGAAGCTATATGTATAATATAAATTTTTGTATTTGGTCCCTTTCTAAAGGCAGACCAGCATCTCCACCCATGGTGGGCAGGTGAACACACCGTCCATATCACGGTAGGAGTCCTGGGGGGCTCCGCTTTGAGCAATTTCCAAGTCAGGACTTTACACTCAGTGACTGGGTGCCCACTGCTATGCCAAGCGTCCCTACCCCGTCCTCCTGAGCCCGCACGCTTCCGCAGCACCTGCCGCAGCATCTGCCCCGAGTCCACGCAGACTCCTCTGCTGGGCCTGCTCTGCCATGTGTCTACACTGCCACTGGCACACGCAATCCTTGGTGGCCCAGTGGACATCCCGTTTTTCTTACCTCCCACTCAGGCCTATGCCTGGAATATGCATTTCTAAGGACTCCTCCTTTGCTGAAGAAAGGTACATGGCTAAGTCACCCACTTTGTAAAACCTCATTCAAGTACACTTAGTAAGCGGTGTGGCCCTCAGGCAGGTGATGCTCAGACATCTCTGGGAATCTCACTCATTGGGTCCCAGGGGCTCAACCGTGTGCAGTAAAAAGAGTAAATGTGGGGCTATTTCCTACATCGGTGCTTTTCAAACCTAGTGTGCACCAGCAGTCCGTAAGGGCTCAGACTCCTGAGTCCCATCCCCCGGGGGTTTCTGATTCAGGAAGTCTTGGGTGGGGCCCAGGAACTGGCATCTCCAACTTGTCCCCAGGTGCTGCTGCTGGTGTGGGGAGCTCACTCTGGGTAGCATTACTTTCCACCCAAGGGGACCATGTGGACATTGAACCCACATACAGGCCCCAGAGACACAGCAACACAAATCCAAAGGCAGCCTGTCCGTGGTGGTTAGGGAGGTGGAGGGGTCCCGCATGAAGTGCGCGGCCACAGCACACGCAGTTACAAGGAAGAACTGCACTGTTAGCAGAAGGAAAGGGGGCACTAGGGGAAAGAACGGGGTGGCTAGAAGTTGCGTTCTCTCCACATTCAGGCTCAGGCCTGAAGGCCGAGCAGGCGGCAGCCAGGCAGGTGGGACGAGAAGGCAGAACCTTCCAGGCAGAGGACAGAACTAACGAAGACTCTGAGGTGGAAAGGACACCTGTTTGAGCACTGAGACAGCCAGACCGCTGAGAGAGAGTGAGACAGACGGGGGGACACCCTGGCCAGGAAGGTCTCGGTCAGGAGTTTCTCTGTTATTTCTTGAGCAACAAGAAACCACTGGGTGCCTAGCCAGACTGCCATCAGACCTGCATTTGACAGGGACAGACTTGACCTTGTTGGTCAAGCACTTGCACTTAAGCCTGGAATGAAATTTCAAGTGGCATCAAAAAAATCATTCAGAAACTGATGAAAGCATAAGCCAAGTGTGGCATATCCATACAGTGGAATAGTATTCAGCCAGAAAAAGGAACAGGCTGTCCGCAAACGCTGTGATATGAATGAACCCTAAAACATGAGGCCAAGTAACAAAGCCAGACATGAAAGGCCACACATAACTCCCTTTATAGGGAATGTCCGGAACAGGCAAATCCATAGAGACAGAAGCATCAGTGCTTGGCAGGGGGTTAGGGAGAGGGAACATGGGGACCAGGCGGTGACTTTATTAGTTATGGGGATGATGGGAATGTTCAGGAATTACACAGTGGTCATGGCCGCATGACACTGTGAATATACTAAAAACCACAGCAATTACACACTGTAAAATGCTGAGTTTTATGTTATGTGAATTATGCCTCAATTAAAAAATCATAACTAGGAAATGAAACTTACTTCTTAAAAACTGGCATTCGGTAAATTGTTTCCTCCTCGTCTCTTAGAACATGTGACTTTACTCCGACCTGCAGAATCTCTATCTTGGCTGACAGCTCTTTGTCCCGACAAGTACAACGCGGAGGTCGGGCTGAAGTCCGGGCTGCTGTCTCTCAGACAGGCTGAGGCCATGAGGTGAAGTCGCTCCTTCCTGCCCTTCACTTGCCTGGGGGGGCACTGGGAAGTTGTGGAGGAGCAGGTATGTTTCAGACCAGGGTAAAGTGAGTGGACGTTGACTTTGTCGCTCATTGGCTATGTATGTGGCCTGGGCCAAGTTGTGTAAACACTGTGAAGAGTGTCCCCGTCTCTAAAATGGGGACAGAGCGCTTGTAGGACTGTTGCGAGGAGGAGAGGTAATGTGCGCAGGGAATGCATAGAAGCAACAGATACCTAGTAAACTGTGTTTTTAATAGTCTTATTGATACACTCGACAGCATCCTGGCAGTGAGTGCATTTTATAAACGCTCTTTGGAATCCCCCACAGCAAAGAAAGAGCTGGTGGGGTACACTTTGAAAAACAGAGTGTTTTTTCTTTTTCAAATCAAATAACCATCTGACATACATGTTTGGAATCTTAGACTGATTTCCCCCCCATTATGTGAGTCAGTCTGTTTGCTTCAGTTATGTTTGCAAAGCCGCGTTTCTGAGAAGTTGCATGCAAATCACATTTTTACAATTCTGATAATATTTTCCCATTGTTCCACATTCTATGCTCAGGGGTGATTTATCTTCATTTGTGATTCATTTTCGATTGGCAGCCGCTCCCTACACTCCAGTTTGAAGCCTCTTTTCTCCCCAGACTCTGTCAAGTTGTAAAAACATATTTTAAAATACCCTTGACATTTGAAGGAACCCCCACTCACCTATTTTCTAAAATCAGACCTTCAGTGCTAAGGCTTTCCCACAAGCAGGGGATAGAGCTGTAGTTCCCGTTCAGCAGTAAACACCCAGCAGGCTCGCTTACTTTCGATGGAATCCACCCAAGGCTTTCAAAATCAAGGGAAAGTGATGTAGACTGAAGGACAATGCAGGCAGCTTGGCATCGTGTTGGGGAGGGGTAAGGGTGAGACCGTGGGAACACAGCAGGGGCTCCCCCCCCACCCTGCCCCTGTCCACAGTGGGTCCCTGCAAGCCCTCCAAGAACACGCCCAGCAAACCCATGCAGTGGGGAGCAGCTCCAGGGTCCCAGGTGCCTCAGGATGCCTACGTCCGGGAAGAATGGAGCAGACACAGTGTGTCCCGGCTTCAGCCTTAGACTTGCTGGGGAGGCGCTCCCATGGGCTCCTTCGCATGCCTGGTTTGGACACCCGGTGCAAAGTGCTGTGGACTGTTAGGCTCTTATGGAAGGGCACATTCCTCTGCTTTCCTCACTGAAGCTGTCCCCCAAAACGGATGTGACCCAGCCAAGGCCGGGACCCACAGAGACATACGGGCGAGCCCAAGCTGTGGCCACACTCACCCACCCATGTGGGACTGCAGATGACTCCAACCTTTTCCTTCTTCCCTTAGACATTCATCCCATCTACACACTCAGAGCCACTGTGACAGCTGCATAATGTCCCAGGAGGAGGCCAGCACGAGCACGTGACATAGCAGGCAGCATCCAGCCACCGTCTACCACAGGAGAGCCCAGGCGTGGGGTTCCTGCCCCGCGGACTGCTGCCCCCCTGCACCAGAGCCTCAGCAGCAGATCTGGGCCCAGCTCTAAGAGGCTCAAGCGACACGGAAGGATGTCTGGGGGTAATGATGATCGCAGGCCTGAGTGTGTCATCGTCACCCAGCCACACCTCTACCAACCGCTCACCGTGAGCCCTGCATGGCGCTAAGCTCTGCTCGTACCTCATCCGAGGCAACTCTCTTGGCTCTTTCTGAGGCAGAGACTACGGTCGCCCTCCGTGGGGACCGGTGGGGAACAGCTCTCTGTGTCTGCGTGAAGGGGGAGGTTGTTCAGGCCAAGTGCAAACATTGGTGGGATGTGCTTCTTACTTTCAGGGTGAATACAGTTTTACTGACTTCTTTTTGGGGGGCAATAAAAGTGGTCTTTGTACAGACACCTGTTTTAGGAAGAGAAGAATGCTGGTTTTAAAAACACTCTGCATTTTAGACAAAAATCTCGGCGTTTCTGAGAAGCCGCCAAGTGAAAGCAGCTTCTAACATCTTCTGTCCTGGCGTCAGAGCCTGGCAGCTCCGCAGAGCTCAGAGGGCTTCTGGCCGGCCCAGCCTGGTGCAGACACTGCTGACGCATAATTTAAGGCTCCATATCGTGACTGTCCTCTACATCTGAGCTCTTTTACATTCTAGAGCAAACTAGTTTAGAAGAGATTTGCAGCTCAGCTACAGTCTCGTGAAGGGCACCGTACACCAACTGGATCAGGCTGGGGGCAAGAGGATTCTATTGCTCAAATTCTAGTCATTTCCAGACTCCTACTCATGTTTTGGCAGCTCTGGGGTTAGAGCATAAGGGTTCAGAATTTACGCTGTGGCTCTGATGGTCTCATGTACTTGGAAACGAAGCACGAGATATCTAAACAACTCATCAAGTATTTGATGTAGGGCTGTGTGCGTGCCAGGGGGCCGGCTTTGGCGGGGTTCAAAGCTGTCCAGCATGGCCTTTGTCTGTGCTCCGCTTGCACACGATTCTGGGAGATAAGACAAATTTGGCGAAAGACAGCTGGAGAACACGCTCCAGACTTACCCGCGCAGGGAACCGGCTGCAGGTGAACGGTCACCGTCGCACACGTGGGACAGAGGAGGGGACAGATGGTGAGGGAAAAGGACGAGCTCCCGAGGCAGAGAGCAGACAGGGCACAAGGAACACACCCTCGTGTGTGAACGGGCCCAGGGTTTTCCGGAGAACTTGAGCCGACCGTGAGTTGGAGAATTGCCGTAAGAATGGTGGAATGTCTGTCCTGGTGAGCCAAGTCCCAGGGACCCAACCCTGCTTCTCAGCAGGAAATTGTCATTTAACATGTCACTCAATCCGTATTTATTGGCATCTATTAATTTACAGGTCTCGTGCTGGGGATTCAGAGAAGAAACCATGTGTCAGACCCCAAGTAGCTCCCACTCCATAAATACAAGCAGAGCGAGGAACAGACCCCGTGGAATGCACAGACTGTGAGCAGGGTGTAAGGAGCCGAAGAGGAGGTACAGTTCCAGCTGAGGTCGGGGAGGGGTGTGGGAGCAGTAAAGTGATCAGGAAAAGCTTTGGAAAGCGATGCTGGTGTTGTCCGTTAGAACACGAGTGGGTGTGTGGATCACCACAGAAGCCAGAGAAGCAGGTCCTTTGAGGACAAGATCACAACAGGGCCGGAAGGCAAGGAGGAAGTGGACTGAGGAAAAAGGTTTTAGAGTCGACAAGAATGTGGCCCTTCCTCTGGGGTCCCTGGAAGAAGAAGGCGAGGAGGAGATGGATGGAGGGGTAGAGGCGGGTGGCAGGGGCCACTGTTCTGTGCGTGCACCTGCAAGACGAAAGAGGAAAATCGGACTGGGGCAGGGTGGATGGATGGAAGAATGGATGGAGGGATGGACATAGACTCTTCTTTAATAATGGAGAGATCGTAGTGTTTTTAGAGAGGGAAAGGAGGGAATGATCAGGGAGGGCCTAAGAAAGATGGTAAAGGAAAAGAAAATAAACCAGCATGCAAAAATTCTGGAATTCTGGAGGAGATCACAGGCAAAAAGAAAACAAAACAAAGTAAAATAAAATAAAATAAAATGGCTCAGGGAACAAAATGTTACCCTTCTTTCTTAGAAAGTGGGAGGATTGAAAGGCATCTGCAGGCGGCTGATCTACTGATGTAAAGTTGAGAGTAATTGCTTAACTCATCCCTTCATTCTGAAGCTCTTGGGAAACATCCCAGATTTCCCAGTTCTGTCCTCAAGAAAATGCCCACGGACAACCCTGGGTAAACCCTGCTGCTATCCAGCCATCCCGACAGATACATATTTAAGATTTTGTTTTTCTACAGGAAAGAAGAAATGCCACTTAATATTTCAGTGAAAGGGCTTTCCAAATTGTATAAGATCATTTCTCCTAGGAAAGTAACTCCAATTATCCTTTAAAAGATCTGAACGCAGTTCCTAAGAAAACCCTTTCGGTGCCGAACCTCAAACTTTCCATCTCAAACCAACTATGCTGCGTAGGGAGTCAGAACGTCGGGAAGCTTAAGAAGAATCAAGTGCACGCTTGCTCTAAGCATTCTCATCTTTGGAGATGGTTTTAAAATACCATCACATAAAATGCTTGCGTATTGTATTAACCCTTCTCGCCATTTCTCCTAGACGAAAGAGCTTTGATTCCACCCAAGTACAATGTCAACAACACCAGCAATGGGGAAAATCCCACTAACCAAATTCCAATCACGGATTGCAGCAGCAGCAGGAACTTGGAAGCCGTCACCCGCTTGCCTGTCACTGCGAGATACCGAGGAGGGAGCCTGTCGTCAGTGACGCATGGGCCATCCTGGCGTCTGGATCAGTCCTGAGAAACTCATGTGCTTCCTGGCCCTGAGTCATAAGGAACTGATGGCGTTCCATAGCCCAAGAAGAGAGGGAATTACTTAAGACAAGGCTGGATGCTGACCCTGAAAGTAAGTCATCAAGCAGGAATTCTTTGCTCTTATCTAGTTTTTGGTACTCGTAAAAACATCAACCAGAAATAATGAATGCATGACTCTAAAAAT
This sequence comes from Lutra lutra, assembly GCF_902655055.1. Taxonomy (NCBI): domain Eukaryota; kingdom Metazoa; phylum Chordata; class Mammalia; order Carnivora; family Mustelidae; genus Lutra; species Lutra lutra. The sequence continues at coordinate 83,093,734 of NC_062291.1, forward strand.
ACCACCCAAATCAGCCTGGTGGCAACGAAGAAATAATACAGTCAGCACACAGTGGCCAGAATTTCAACTCCTCCTATGTCGGGCCATTCACTAAAATTCCAAGAAATAAAAACGAGGCCTGCTTCCCCAGCTCCCATAGTGGTCCAATGGCTCAGCAACAGGCTCTTGGAACTTGTTAATCTCTCCAAACCAAAGACTTGAGAATCAGAGGGGTCTCTGAGGGCCACGAGGGCAGCAGGCCCTGGTGGAGGGCTGCAGGAGAGAGCATCTGTTGCGGGTTTGAGTCCCAGGTATTACATTCCCCTCCAGCTTCACATCATCACTCATCCACGAAATGAGGATGGCAACCGTAGACTCTACATGTTGTCGGGTTATGGAAAGAATCAAAGGCCATAACTCATGTATTCTTCTCAAAATGAGGCCTGGTTCTATGTGCCAGGTGCTCACCTAAGCACTGGGACACAGATGAATGGAACAAGCCAAGCTCCTCACATGAGAACACTCACACAGAGCCTGGTGCATCATGAATGATCATTTCTGTCCTTCCTTGTGCTTCCCACTCCCACCTAGGACACACACATGCCACTGTCACCATTGGGATCTCCTGGATGCTTCCCTTGGCTTCCCCACCTGTCCTTCATATCTTCCACTCGCTGGTCCATTGCTGCCTGTCTGTGGCCAACTGGCAGACATCTGTGTCCTCTGACTGGTTCACCAACAGGTATGGACTTTCCAGTGTTTGGGACCGTCCCTGAGTCTGTTTCACAAGGTAGGTCTTTCCATAAGTGATTCTCAGGTGTCCACCTAGTTTATTCCCAGAAGCACCCACTCAGTCCAATGAACTCTTGCTCGTTTACAGTTTAAGGAACCTGAGACACAGCATTTCAATAGTCTGCCTGAGACCACACAGCTTCTGTGTGTGGTCCTTGCCTCTTCTTTTTCCAGTTAGCTCTGGGAGACCTTTTTTATTCTATAATCAACTTCCTCTCCCAAAACCTGGCTACATCTGTTGGTTAGTAGAGTTGAATGCAAACACTCTGGTCTCCACCACCTCCAAACCACAAAGAAGTTGTTCTGAGTGGGGGTTCATGGTGGTTGGGGGTTGGTGGCATAGCGTGTTTGTCTGCAAGGGAACACAGAGAGCTTACGACTCTGTAGAGGTGCTTTGGAAAACCATTATCTGTATGTAGCCTTTGCCCACAACATAATTTAAACTGCAGGAACTCTAAATGTTTCCATGGCTGCATTAGCTTTTCTCCTCCTGAACTCATCTAGCACTTTGTTGTGTGCCCAGGACATACAGACCCTCTCCCTTGACTGGTGACGCTGGGCCATTTATCATGGTCCTATATCACGCTGTATATTTCTTCAAGTTGGGACTTGGGTCTTGGTGTCCATTCTGCTTAGCACAGGGGCTCATGCACAGTAAATCACTGACAAATGTCGGCTGGAGGAACCAGAAAGAGAAAGAATGAATGAGCAAGAGAGTGGTGTATGGCCAGATTCCACCCTAATCAGGGTAAGGGTTCCAACCCATTCCAGGATGACCACAGCAAGCAGGAAGCCAAGCAAAGGGACCGAGGGGCTCTTCAAAGTTTCCAGCCAACGTTCCTTCATGCAGCATATTTCCAGAATGTGTAAATGGGGATTCAATGAGTCAAGAGGCCTAACGACAAGTTCTCATGAGCTGGCACCCACTGTAATCAAAGGGGCACACCTTTACTTAAATAAACTAACATTTAGGAGACAAGATTTGAGAACAAACAGCCCTAAGTAAACCAATGGGGACAACCCAGGCTGACATTTTGTTCACATGTTTACTGGGAGGGCCATGTGTGTGTGTGTGTGTGTGTGTGTGTGTGTGTGTGTGTGTGTGAGTTTATCAAATGTTCAACAATGAGTATTTTTAGAAAGGGAATGTTCTGCCCTGGCCTTGCACTTTCATTGTATCATATGTTTTAATCAAATGCTTAAAAATAATTTTTAATCTGTCAAGACTCTTACATTTAAACAGCTTTTTTTTTTCTTTTTTTTCTTTTTTGGTGGATGGAGGTGGTGTGTGCATGGGGAATTGGAAGAATAAACTCCAATAGGGATAAAAAACTTCTTGGGAGTTTGAAGTGATTAGCTTTCTCCTTCTCCTTCTTCTTCCTCTTCCTGAAATTTTTATTGAAATCATTGTAGAATTACAAGCAGTTATCAAAAACTAACACAGAGAGATTTTCTGTACAGTATGCCCAATTTTCCCAGTGGTAATATTTTTGCAAAACTCTAGTACAATAGCATCACAACCAGGATGGTGACATTGATGCAACCCACCGACCCTACTCAGAATTCCCGTCTTAACTGTCCTCATTCGTGTGCATGCATCATTAGCTTTTTACTTGGAGTAGCTGATATTATTGATCTGGTATCAATCATCCCAATTTATAATTAATATACAACATCTGATTTTTCAGCTCTGAAAATGTGGCAGGCGTGGTGCCAAGAACTTTACATTCCTGATGTCAGTTAATCCCTATGACATTTTTGCCTTCCCTTCTGGTAATAGAAACTCTGCCTCCCCCACTGGCCAAAGGAAGTGCCTTGTTTTCCTCTAGCTAAGAGGTGGGGACATGTTGTAAGGGGCCATCTCTCTGGAATTTCACCTGACAGGAGGACGAAAGGACTGTCCTTATCAGACCCTGACGAGCTGTCCACTGGTTCTCCCAGCAGGACCTAAGGGGCCCTGGTCCCCACCTGTCTGAGACCCGGTTCTTCATCCTTTCTTCTAACTGTCAGCTACTCCACAGCCTTCCTGTAGATCCCCTTCTGAAGTGGGCACGGGCTGCTCTGTTGCCTGCAGTCAAGCCTGTCAATGGAGTGCGTGCTGGGATCCTGAGTCTCTCTTTAGAGCAGGAAGCCAGCTGAAGACGTTAGGGAGCTTGCCCAGGCCACGTGGCTGAGAAGTGGCTGAGCGTGGACACAGACCAGCCTGCTGGTGTCAGAGCTGGTGCCTTGGCCACTGGGCTTACTGCTTCTTATAGCTTGTACAGCTGGGTGGAGGTGACGTTTGTGACTCCACGATCCCTTCTTTGGGATGTTTCTAGATGGTTAAGTCCAGAGTGGATACTCGGTTAGGGCTATTTTCTCAGCACAGAACATGCCTCGCTAGGACTGACTCCTGTTTCCAATACCATTCCAGAAGTCCTCTGCCAAACGACATGTAACACTCCATGATTAAATGTATCCCTTCAAGTCTGTCCTTCCCTGAACCTCTCTCCCCATGGTCCAAGCACAGGAAATGTTGTTCTACCACTCTTGACATTTACTATGAAAATTTCTTACAAATAAAAAGAGAGAGAGAAAGAGAGAGCCAGAGAAAGGGGGGATGCATACATTAAACTTTCGAGTCACCACGGTGCATTTCTGTGGCATTATTCATGCTGTTACAACTGGTCTTCACCAAAGGGTTTTCATCTGCTTGCAGTGTGTCGTCTGTCCTAATGACTCACGAGGAGGGCTCGTCCCTTTCAGCACGATTTATTCTAGCTTATCATTCCCATGTACTCCAGGGGAGGCTACGCTACAAGTGAGATCAGCCCACTGAGAAAGAATCATGAACCAGCCAACTCCTCGTGTTAAGGAAACCAGCCAATGTGCTGTCCACAAATGAACCCGCTGGAAGACTAGAAGGATACACCTGCTTATTATCACAGGGTAGACTGGATAAGCAGGGGACAGCCCGCCCTCAGGAGAGAACTCTGGTCCTCTGACAGCCTTTGGACTCACATTCCATTAGAACATCTTTGGGGGAAGGATGGTGGGGGTCTTCACAATCATCCAGGTCGTCCTTGCAGAGGGGCTCCTGGGTAAAGGCACCGTATGGGGGCGGGATAAGCCATGCACAGCCATGGTTCCTACACAGCCTGGGCTTGCCCAGGGGTGGTGAGAGAAGCTTTACACATGAGTGAGGTAGGTCCCAAGCCTTCCATGTTTCCTTACCCACATGGGCCCACCAGCCCTCAATGTCCTGCTAACCACCCAACCTGAAGCTCAGAGAGAGGTCTGCACACAGCCAGCAGATGTCTGGGGGTACATGAGCCTGGGCATGGTGACATTGTCTTGGACACCTCTACCAGGAGCCAAACCCACATAGTGTGGACTGCCTAAGGGCCTCCTGAGTCCAGAGCATGGAAGGGGAGCAGGGCACTGGTAAGCTCTACCAGGCACTTAGCACCCTGCCCAAGAGCAGCCCCTTCATGATATCTCCTGGAGACTATCTGCTTACACCAGCCTGGCCCTCCACAGTGGCTCTCGGCCCTGCTGCCTCATCAGCTCACCTGGGACACTGAACCAAAAACAATGATGCACAGATAGAGAGAAATCCTATCAGCTGACCTAGGGACTCTTGTTTCTGTTTTTAAACCTCTCTAGGTGATTCTAATGGGCAACCAGGATGGACAACCATTGGTCTGGCATACAAAAATCCTATTGTCTGAATGAATGAAGGGATAGGCGTTAAGCACAGTGTCGCATGACCCTGTCACAGTCAATGGCATGTTCAGTGAACTAGGAAGCAACACCAGCTCTGGGTTTGTCATCTAGAGCTTTGCTTCAATTTCCAACTCTAGCTTCTAGTGACTTAGGTGAACCTGGGCATGTGCCTCTCTGCTCTTGGCATCTGCATCTGCAAAATGGGTCACTTGGACAAGATGACCCTTGAGGTACCTTCATTCACTGTGCACGCCCTGAGTACCCACTGTGTGTGCAGCTCTTTTCCGTGGGTGGGGATTCAGCCAGAGACCAGACCAGCACCTGCCCCTCCAGGAGCTTGTAGTCCATTCTCTTTCCACTTCAGATGCTCTCCAAATCTAGAAGTTTACTTCATTTATCTGGATAATAGCCCAGTTCAGAGTAGCAGAGGTCATACCAAGTAAGAGTAACCAGAAGCAAGTGTCCCCTTGAGTCCCGGAGGGCTGATAGAGATGAGGTTAAGTAGGGCCACAGGGGATGGGCAGGCTGGATCTATCCAGAAATCTCTTATTAATATCAACACGGCAAAGGCCAGTTCTAAAGTACCATTTCAGTGTATTTATTCCTAACAAGTCCTGTTCCCATGGCTTTGAGGTGGGCATGACAATCATGACCACAAAGGGACTTCTGTGGCTTTGTACTTTCCACATTTTGCAGAGCACTCGCTAACCCGCTCTTGGCAGTTGCACACTGGCTTCCCCATACTCCCCAACCTGCTTGTGTGTCCCTGTCCCACGTCTACAGCTCCCACGCTGCCCCTTCTTCCCCCAACATTCCACGTCCTGCACAAGTGCTCCCAGAAAGGCTTCTCCTGGCCTCGAGAGCAGCCACCTAACCCTACAACATGCCTGCAAAATGCAGTGACCCACAACGGTCAACCTCTAGACAGACCAGGAAGGACAGACGTGCGACAACATTGTCCACAAGCCAGGATGCCAGTTATGCCCAGTCCAGTCTTCCCCCCCAAAACCTCCTGAGTAAGAAACCCCAGAACATCTCCATCAGCCACAGCTCTGGGATCAAGATGGGCCACGTGAATGAAGATGGCCTCTTCCCTGCTGAGAGGAAGCAGAAGCTGCACTGATGTTAGCAAAGCAGCTCTTTCTGACCTAAATAAAATTTAGAAGCAAGGAGAGCTTCTTTAGGCACGCGAGAATCTGTTACTTTCTCCAAATTTCTTAGGCATGCAGAGGTGATAACGTACTTCTATGCTGCATTAAAAAATATTTTACTGACTCTTTAAATAAAACTCTGTGCACAATAATAAAAGAAAAATGGGGAAATATGGCCTGTCATTAGGAATTACATCTCTTATAAAACACTAGAACCGCTTCACAAAATAACTTTCATCCATCAGCTGTGGAGATGGGCAGGGAAATAGAACTGTCCTCATTTTATGGAGGCGAGAACGAAGCTAAAAATATATAAATGCAGAGGTTAGAATAAAAACAAATCAGTCCTTCCAAGGATTCAGGAAAGACTCAGCTGAGCAAATGATGCTGGACATTTATAAGCAGGGATTAGAAGTCACGGATTCCTGGGCAAAGGGAAGTGTCCTTTTGAGTACTGTGCCTGCGACAGCTAGGAAACGAGGCATCTGTCATATTTGCCCAAGATAAAGGCACTCCCGAAGAGAAATCAGCTTCTCAGTTGTCACAATGGAGAGATACTAGAAGGTTCTCTGATCATGTATCTACTTATATACAATTTATATAGATACCTGCACACACTGTGGCAAGAGTCAACTGTTCACTTACAGCATTTGTTAGTTTGGTTACATACTTAAGATGTATTGCATTGGGGTGCCTGGGTGGCTCAGTGGGTTAAGCCGCTGCCTTCGGCTCAGGTCATGATCTCAGGGTCCTGAGATCGAGTCCCACATCGGGCTCTCTGCTCAGCAAGAAGCCTGCTTCCCTCTCTCTCTCTCTCTCTGCCTGCCTCTCCGTCTACTTGTGATCTCTCTCTGTCAAATAAATAAATAAAATCTTTAAAAAAAAAAAGATGTATTGCATTAGCTACTTTATTAATATTCCTTTTTCCCATTCTCACGTCTCACAACACACTCATTTGAAATCTTTGTCCTTGCTGGGAGATTTTCTGAGTCACTTCACCGTTTTCTAGACGCGGCATCTTCACCTGCATCTGAATAGTTCAGGATTCCGCAACCGTCCCCTATAACCACTTTTCAAATTCGACCTCAGCAGTCACGGTCACCACACTGAGCACCATTGGTTCACACGTGAGCCTTGGTCATGTCCCTCAGGGTCTCTGACGCCTGCTCTTGACGTCCCCCACGTCACTCACTGTGCAGCGATCAGGGTGTCATTTTTTTAAGACACAGATTTCACCCCCTCATTTCCCATGGTGTGCAGGACAGAGCCCGAAACCCATCCAAGGCTTGGTGGCTGTGCTCTTTGTGGGTCCTCAGTGGGCGAGGTCAACCTCCAAACCTCCGTCCGGCCCTCTGCCGATGGCTTCTGCCCCGCTGTCCCTGTGAGACTCCTGCTGCTCCCTGAAGCCTTCCCGCCCTGCACCTGGCTCCTCCCACAGGTGACCTGGCAGAGACACACTCAAGCCTTCCTTTCGATCACACTCTCTTAGCTGTGTCCAATGCCTATAACCACAGAATGCATTGTTTGTAGTCTCTTTTCTTGGTCATCTCACTGCCTCATTAGGCTGCAAGCTTTCGGGGGGTAGGACGCCTTCTCCATCCCACACTGGACCCCAGGGTTTGCTCCGTGCTTACAGTACGGTAGCAGGTCAGACACCGAGTGACTAACAGCAGCACCCGCTAGCGTTTAAGGGAGGCTTATTACGCCTCAAGCTCTACACTAACCCGTTCAGGGCTTATTGATTTAATTCTAAAAACAACAGGATAGTCTCAATGATCCCCATTTTGCCGACACCAAGCCAAGGCTTCCGGAGGTTAATTCCTAAATTCACACAGCACAGCCTGGCCTTCATCAAGATGATCACATCCTGCCTTATGCTTCCCGTTTATCTAGTAAAACAAATAGCCTTCTTGGGTATCTGAGCAAATGGGACACAGAAGAGAAATACTTTTTTAAAAAAGCTCGCAGAAGATCGAAGAGGACAAATCAAGCTCTGTAGAGTCAAACAATAAGTTTATAAAATAAGCTGTGGCTACTGTCTCCAAAAACTCTGGTGTTCATGAGTTTTGCACAGTTTGTTTATTGAAAGAGGTATCGCACACTTTCCTTAATAACAAAAGCAGCAAGTCACTGATATTTTTTGGTGATTGTTCCCTAAACGTTCTCAGACACATGATCTGGTCTGAAATAGCTAAATGTTCCACTATGGGAAAATGCAATTCTAATATTTGTCTTTTTTTTTTCTTAAAGATTTTATTTTTTTATTTGATAGAGAGATAACAAGTAGGCAGAGAGGCAGGCAGAGAGAGAGGGGGAAGCAGGCTCCCCATTGAGCAGAGAGCCCGATGCGGGGCTCGATCCCAGGACCCTGAGACCATGACCTGAGCTGAAGGCAGAGGCTTAACCCACTGAGCCACCCAGGCGCCCCTCTAATATTTGTCTTTTACATGTAAATGTGACATTCTGGTTTCTTCTGTTCTCCATTGCAATGGCTCTGAGTACTCTCTGGGCACTGCCTACACTGGCAGGGGAGGGGGGCACCCCTCCCTCAGCCTCTATGGGAATAAAGTCACCCTCTGAGGACTAAGTCAGTACAAGTGACCCAGTTAGCTAACATCTACCTGTAGAAAAGTTTTCAAAACCCTCATAGTACAGTTTGGTGGGCCAAACACCTAATACTGAATTTTTTTTTTTTTTTAAAGATAACCGAGGGTTAAAAGAGCCAGCCCACTAATGGTGGTAGGAAGTGGGGACACGCCACCATGAAGGGTCCCTGTAAGAACACAGAAATAAAGGAAACAGACATTAACTCTGCAGGTTAAACCAGTCGTGTCCATGAAAAACAGGCATTTTGGTGGACACTGCAGTCCCCTTACACAACACGCTAACTCCGGGGTCTGGAACTGGAAGGTGAGGCTGGAGACCTCAGAGGCTTGGCTGAAATCCCGGGCCAGCAGGGGCCCAATGGGCATGACCACTGTGGCCCAGGGAGCAGCTGGGACCAGAAAGGGCTTCTCCCCATGGACGGCAGAAGTGGGATGTCAATGAAACAGACAAGGAGTAAGGGGGTTCATCTAACACAGCTATGTAGAGAAAACATGGATTATGGATTACGGGGCCTGCTGTGGGCAGGATTTGTTCGTTGGTGTCCTTCGTCCCTGCACTGAGTAAAGCTCACACTCCAAGCATTGTTGCTGGCCCAGCACTGGGAAAGATTCCATCCGCTCCACTCTAGGAGTTATTATCCCCATTTTATAGATGAGGTGGCTGAGGCGTGGAGAAATTCAGTGTTGGACTAGCATGGCACAAAGCACAGGGACTGTGGGACCTCCCATCTAACCTTCCAATAAATTCCGGATTTGCTGTCCGTCAGCAGTGAGTTTGGTCCTTGCGATTCAGGCCTCTGGATAATTTCTGGTTGTACAATTCCTGGACGCCTTCCTGGAGGTGATGGCTGTGACTTGGAGGCCAGCTGCTGGCCCAGGTGACCAGGTGACACTGGGGTGTCTGCCACACATGTGCCGTTCTCCACGCTGCTCTCCAGGTCTGTCTTGGGAAGGCGGGACCGATGGCCAGCAGCCAGCGCTGTCCTCTGGCCTTACAGGCAAACCTGGATGCGAATCTGCATTTGAAAAGCTGATCTCTGCTCCTGTCTGGGATTCTCATAAATCAAACACAGTCAGTGTTTACAGCAGAGTCCAAAGGGAGAGCTGCTGGGAGAGCCCCAAACACTTAAAAATTCTATATGGGAACCAAGAACACTTCATCTGAAGACAGGAGATTGGAAGAACTAACAGGCCCGCTTTTCATCTGCTTCTCATTTAGAAAAATTGGACTACTGGGGAAAAAGGGTAAAAATAAAAATTGGAAGCAAAAAAAAATCTTTAAAGGCCAGTGGATCACCCATTCAGAAACATGTAGAGATTGATACAATCCTACCCTGTCTCAAAGACTGGTTAATTGTTTGGATAACCTGTCAGGCAGGGGGATGGGGGGTCCGGGGCGGTGACATGGAAAGCTGAAGAGGGTTAGTAATGACAGCCACAGTCCCCATAGGAAGAACTGTCATTCAACAACAGGGACCATCAGTCTTAAGACGGACTGAGTCCCTATGGCAGAGCTGTGGCGGGGCCGGTGTTTGCCTCAGTCAGTCCACCCCAAAGGCAGAAGCAGACCATCCACAGACCGCGCTGGGAAACAGATAATTGTGTAGCATGTCATGTGTGTTTCATTTACAGAGATATATACACATGTGCATATATACAGATATACACAAATGTATTTGTGAGTTTAAAGCAATTAGATTGTACTTAGAAGAAGGCAAAAAATAATTATTTGGAGAAGAAGGTAGGTCAAAGATGGAAAGAGGAAGAAAAGTATATCATTAACCTAATTTTCCCTATACATTAATCAGAAATCTTATCAATACCCCTTTGTGAGTATTTGTTTTAAATCAGTTCAGACAAGCCTGTCCTTTGCTATTCTGGAAAATGGGGCTGGCTTAAGCCCTGCGAAGAACGGGGACCCCATAGGACTTCTCTCCATGTGCTACCACTCGCACAGTGTCTGAAACGCAGCCAGTCGCGTGGATGCAGACGAGCGAACATGAACGAAAGAGCAGATCCATGACACGGAAATCAAGCACCTTAATATCAAAACACAAAAACTAAAAATGACAAAACATAACTCAGATTAAAAGCTCTTTGTGAATAAAAAGGATCATCAATTAACAAAGAGGGTTGGCGATCCTTTTTATTAATCGGGTGTTTTTAATGCTCCACTTTGGAAATTTTGAAAGAACCGATATTCAAATCTTACCTTCTAAGGAGCCCTGATTTCTGTGTTTAAATCAAAACCTGTAGATGATTTTCAGGGCATAAATCAAGTCTACACCGCTGTCGACTTTTTTTACTAAGTCATTGAAAATCTGACCTGAACTAACAGGTTTTTCTAAAATAGCATCTAGGTTACTAGTTCCACTCAACAAAAGTGAACGATTGAGTACTATAATGACTGATATTTATGTAATACTCTAACTATATAATACATTAGGAAATATAAGTATGTTTCTGTGTGTTCATGTCAATATAGAAATTTAATGACAAATATATTCTGAGAAATCCCATTCTTTATATAATAGTTGTGTTATTTCCACTTATAGGAATACCATGCCAATGATCATAAAAGAAAATGGTGTTGATTCATTGAAATATTTATCCAGCTCCTTTCACTGGCAACCAGAGGGGCTCACTCTCCTTAAACTCATTCCAATGACAGTGTCCTCTGCAAATCAATCAGGACTTCTATCCAAGGTGGTCAGAGGGAAAGAAGGAAACACGCAACTGGGTTCAAAAGGATTGGAGCAATTGCTCTTTGTGGACAAAAAAACTGTGTTAGGTTTTGCCATGAAAAAGATGATGTTTTATTTTTATGACCTATAGTGTACATAAGAATGTGAAAAAATGAACACTCATGCACCCATCACTGGTTTAAGAGATAGAACATAACTAGCATCCTGGAGACACCTTGTTCCTTTCTTCCATAACCATGTTTGTTTTAAAAATTATTTTCAAAGACTTGAAGGGGATTAAGGCAATGATCACATATATCATTGTGTTATGAAGGGTCTCCAACTTTTTAATTCTTTTTTTTTTAAGATTTTATTTATTTATTTAACAGAGAGAGAGAGCTCGTAAGTAGGTAAAGAGGCAGGCAGGGGGAGGGGGGAAGCAGGCTACCTGCTGAGCAGAGAGTCCAATGTGGGACTTGATCCCAGGACCCTGAGATCATGACCTGAACCGAAGGCAGACGCTTAACTCATCGAGCCACCCAGGCGCCCCTTTTTTTAAATTCTTTATTTAAATTCAGTTTAGTTAATATATACTATATTATAAGTTACCAGGGTAGAATTCAGTGATTCATCAGTTGCATGTAACACCAGCACTCAATTCATCATGTGCCCTCCTTAATGCCCATCATCTATTTACCTCATTCCCTGGCTCCCCTCCCCCCCAGCAAGCCTTAGCTTCTTTCCCAAACTTAATCTCTTATGGTTTGTCTCCCTCTGTTTTCATATTTTGTTTTTCTCTCCCTTCCCCTATGTTCCTCTGTTTTGTTTCTTAAAGGCCACATATGAGTGAGATCATATGGCATTTGGTTTTCTCTGACTGACTTATTTCCCTTAGCATAATACCCTCTAGTTCCAACCATGTCATTGCAAATGGCATGATTTCATTCTTTCTGATGGCTGAGTAATATTCCATTGTGTGTATATATACCATATCTTCTTTATCCATTTATCTGTTGATAGATATCTGCATTCTTTCCATAATTTGGCTATTGTGGACATGGCTGCTATGAAATTTGGGGTGCAAAGGAAAAAATTAACTATTGGGATTCATCAAGGCTCTCCAACTTCTAACAAATGCCACCTATGCCTCAGGCCAAGACCTGATGCTTCTTGTCGTGACTCTCCCACGAGTGGTATCCCATGTTTTCTTTATTGTGTTGGCTATGAGCTTCCCGAGCACACACATCTCCCTTACATAATCTCACATATTTAAATTTCCCAACAGAACAGAATTCTTGGGTCTCCAGAGAGCAGAGCTCAGAGCCACATGAAAGGAGTTACTCACTCAGGGCTTCCTCATTCACTAAAATACAGCCAAATGGAAACCTTGGTTCTCACAGGAATTGCCTGATTGGTTTCGATGCTTAAATACAGTATGTGACACGTGATTCCTCATGTAGTATTGTAAATACAATTCCTCCCAATATGGCCAGTTCAAGAATTCCTCTGGGACAAGTAAGAATGTATTCTAATTCAGGAAATTACAGAGGCCATACATCTTAGAGGGGAAATGTGCCCCTTGACAACCACCCAACCCAGTTCCCAACTTGATAAGCCATTGTTTTCTTTTCTTTTTTTTTTTTAATTTGGGAACTATCTCGTTTTTAAATGTATTAATTGAAGTGCAATTACTATATATTAATTTCAAGTGTACAGCAAAGTGACTGAACAAGCATATACATTGTGAAATGTTTGCCACAATAAAAATAATACAGTATTATCAACTATATTCCCTACACTGTATTTTTTATCCCTGTGACTTCTTTAGTTTATAACTGGAAGTCTGTATGTCTTTATCCCCTTCATTCATTTTTAGATTACAATTGAGAAAATCAGGACTAGAGAGGTTAATTAATTTGCTGAAAGTCACAAGGTTACAAATACCAGAAATTTCATGTTTCCATCTGGATTCAATGCTTCACCCCTAAACTAAACCTCTTTCCTCTTGGGGGAAAAGAGAGCAATGACAAGCATACATCATACTTCCCTAAGTGGTCATCTCATGACTTGTATCAATATGGATTAGCATTGCTGCTCTGAAAACAGAATAAAATATAGAAGCTTTAGTTGGTTTGTGGTGGGGACATTCTACAGGTCTGGAGGAAAACCATTAATTTGTGTGTCTTTTTTCACAAACTTGAATCATTTCTGGGATATGATAGAGAACAAACCAATTACTTAACGAATTTATAATATATGGCCACCTGTATCAATATTACATGTAGGTTCTACACTAAAAAGTTACTTCGGAAAAAGCATCAATTCTGAATAAATAACTTTGTAAACAAAAAAGAGATTTGTGTAATGCCAATGCAGGTAAGTGATGGTCCAATGCGAAAATATAAACTTTTGAGTGAAGAAGTATTTATGGAGCATAAGAAGTGATGTAATCAAGTCATAAGCATGACGGTATTTGGTACAATAATAAATTTGACCCAAAATTTAAGTGTATTTTAAATATATTTATTAAATTGTAGGGATAGTACTTTCAGTAAGTTTTTAGTGTCATTTTTTCAAATATATGTGAAATTTTATATATATATATATATATATGTATTTCTACTTAACCAACCTCCTAGTATATGTATTTTATCAGTATGAATACATAATACCACCAGGACTTTACTAACAATGTTAATAATTCATTGCTTTGTAAGAAGCACTATACAGCCATACCCACAACTCCTAAGGGAGCTGTTGTGGCACTGAGATTTGTCACTGGGTGTTGCTTGGTCACTAACAGCGCAGAGGAACTCTCCCCTGGAGTCTGTCAGATTTTTAAAGAAAACCAGGAAACCAATCAACAAAACCCTCTGGGCCAGTTAAGATCGAAGATGTAGCCTTAGAAGTGCGGTGAAAATAACTCTGCAAAAGTACATCGTCTCTATAATAACCCTCCTGCTGTGGGGCTTGTTCTCACGGCATCGTCTATCTGCCCACCTGTTTTTCATAAGGAAGAAAATCTTAAAAAATAAAGAAATTCTGTTCTCCGCTTAGGCTAAGCCCACTTCAACCCACAGTGAAATCCACCAGCACTAAAAGAAGTGACTATTTCATAACATTTTTAGATAAATGCCCTTCTTCTATTTTTGTCAGGTGCACTTGCATGAGTGTGGCTGGCCTTGATGTCCTTTTGGGCTGTGGGTCTTTGAAGAATTTGTTGCCACGTTCTTTTAGTCTGACTAAGTCTGCTTACCAGGGAATACTTGCCTTAACTTGCCATTGTCATTGACATGAAGATAGTCCTTGAGGGACAGGTGATGTCTGGATTCCAATTCAGAGCTCTGGTTTTCATGCCAGCAAGGCTGGGGCCCGTTTCTGCCCTCCTATTCTGACCCCTGATTATCTGCTTCCATGAAGAGACATGTTTGTTTTTAAAAGAACAAGAAAATTAGGGTCTCTATAGAGAGATTTCAGAGTCAGCCTTATACCCTGCATTCTAGCAGCACCTCAGAGACAGGCTCTGACACACCTCTGCATCCCCGTAGAGTCTGTCATAATGTGCGTGCTCAACAGGGGACCGTGGAGTGAAGTCCCACGTGTGCGGTGCTGAATTTGAGAAACACAGTAGCAACCAATGAGCAAAGGCAGAGCAATGATTACAGGTGTTCCTGTCTTTTTCTCAAACTTCAGGGTAACCAACAGCTGATGAGAGAAAGTTCTTCTCTGCAGAAGCATTCCATCTAACCAATGAAGAAGGGACAATAGAATTAGAACATCACCACTTTGCAAGACCCAAAGAAACAACTGATCTACACGTTCATTGTTATGGCCACTGACCCTGGCAGGTCATGGGGTTTTCTGACAGAAGCCTCAGGATGATTCTGAAACCCAGTGTTCAGTCCAACATCACAAAACTCCCAGTGTGATACAAGAGGACACAGCATCACCTGCGATGTAGTCCTACCAAGAAACCAGAACCTGAATCTGCTCAAGGCTGTAGCTCTAACTACTGGTTAATAGAAAACACAGGGGCCGGAGGGATGGGCTAGATGACATGGTGGGGAAGCGATCCATCGGAATTCTACCGAGCAGCGACCCGGTTTCATCCACAGGGACTGCAAGGTTTAGAAGGCAAGAATTTAAAAGGAGGGACCATTAAAAAAGACTTAACTGTAGTAACCAAATGTAATGTGGGGGCTGTGTTTATACCCAGATGCAAGTAATCTAACCGCCAAAAAGTGTTCCAAGCTTTCTGGAGAATTAGTCTTACATCTTACCAGATCAAGGAAGAGTCATGGTGTCCCACAAACAGAAACACTATGGCCTTTCTGTTGAGGATGAGACAACTGGAAAAAGGAAGGGACTTGTCATACATAACACCAGCCTCTGTATGTCACCATGCCAGCCACACCACAAGGAAGGGGTGGTCAGATGACAACCACAATGACAACATTGACTTGCCCCCCAGGCACCAGAGACCACCCACACATAACCAGGACAACCATTCTTATCCATTTATGATGCAGTGTTCTGGGGAGGAGCACTGAGGATGTGCAGGATTTTCATCAGAAAACCATAAACCCAAATGAAGGACGGGAAGTGATGTAATTGGACTTGGAAATCCACTTCCATATCAAAGATCCTTTCAAACCCTTTAAACTTTAAAGCAGTCAATTCAAGGACACCATACTCTCCAACTGGAATGCAGAGAGGCACCGTTATGGAAAGGCTGATCTTAACCAGTTAAGGCACTTTAAAGTTAAGTCAGGTTGGGGAACAAAAACTCTAAAAATGGCATTCTGACCTTTTCCAATGCCTGTATAAACTTCAAAGACTGAAATGAGGAGAAAGCTCAAGGGAATGCAGTTCTCTTCAGCAAACAAAATTTAAGCCCAATTAGAAAGAACTTAAATGTTAAGAGACTATAACTGAATTCAGAAGGGATTTGGTCTAGTTAGAAGAGGGCTGAAGTCCATCAACAGTCACATTCTATAGTCACATTCAGAAAATTTTCAACTGTCCTTCCCTACTTGATCAAAGTGCAGAGGTGACCCCACTGATACAACCCAATGCCCTAAAGAAGGGGTCAGAGCTGACCATGGTGCAGAAATCAGACAACCTGAAAAGGTGTGGTTACTTCCTACAGGAAAGGCCATTCCCACAGGGAATTCATCAGCTAAGGCAGAAACCCTAAACTAGAAGGATCTGGTGGGTTGGCATTTCCCTGCCAGTCCCAGCACCATTCAGCACTTTCTGCCATAATGGAAGTGTTTATACAGCCATACGTGGCAATAAGCATGTAAACTGTGGCTAGTGTAATGAAGTAACTAAAGTTTTAATTTTATTTAAATCGATGTAAACAGCTTCATGGGGCCACTTAATGGATATAACTCCTTGTGGAATGTGTCAAAAATACAATCCTCAGGCCCTATAACTGGGGATTCTGGTTCAACAGAGAGACATGGGGCTAGGTATCTGCCTTTGGATAAGCTCTTCAGGTGATCCTGGTGCCAGTGGTCCTGAAATACTGCACCAAACTTGAAGGAGTACAGGAGTTTCTGTTTGCACTCCTGGCACATGGAGCGCTCACCACATGGAGACAGACTACAGGAAGGGCATGGAATAAGGCCTAGAGCAAGCCTGGAGGCTAAAGTCTCATCCCACCGTGTTCCCACCCAGATACCACATGAAACACTGGCATTGCCTTGGGTTGTGACAGCTGTCTAGATATTCTCAGGGCCATGGCCAGGACCTCAAGATGTCCAATCCCACCACAGGCTTCTGCTCTTCAGCTCATAGCCCCAGCTACTGCTATACTTAGGCCACAAACATCCACAGATCCCAAAGAAATGTCATGCCTCTTTCCACACAATAACCTTCTACAGGTCACCTCCTGAGTCGATTCTATTAGGTTCAAAAGTTGACCCTCTGGCAAGGCTCTGAGGACTATGCCCACTATGATCTGTCTCTTGGTGTCACCAACCATTGCTCAAAGAGCAAGTTCTAGGTCCTTTGTTAGGATTCTCTATTTTAATCAAAGATCATCAATTTTCTAGCCTTTCACGGATAAGAATTATCCTTTCCATTATCCCACACATTCCAACCGCTCATCAATTTCTACCCATTCTTCCCCCTGAACATCTCTCATCTGTTCCTTTCTGTGGATTCTCCATTGCTTGGAGCCATTACTAGTACTGCCCTATGGACCAGTGATAAAGAGCCTCTTATCCCACCCACGTTTTGCTGTCCCAATCTTGTCTTCATATGTAGCCAGAATGCTATTTTAAAAACTGAATTTTATCCTGTGATTGCCCTGCTTACAGGTCCTGCTCCCATGGGGTACCATTGTCTTAATGAGAAAATACTTAGGTCCTTATGGAGCACGAGGTCCTGCATGGGCTGGCTTCCACTTCTTTTACTATCCCCCTCCTGCACACTAGCACACCAACGTTCTTAGTGTTTGAAACACCTCAGAGCTCCTTCCACCTCTCCCAGGACTTTTACGCATGCTCCTCCTTCTCGAGGAACCGTCTACCTTCTGCCCTCCTTTACCTGGCTTGCTCTGATTCGTGTGTCGCTCAAATGCTTTGTCACACAACTTCCATCCCTAGGCCAGACTGGGTCTCATACTAGTCTTCCTCAGCTCTTACATTATAGCTTTGTGATGGCCTGTTTGGCATTGAGGTCCTTGACTGACCTCCAAGAAGACAAGGACTTGACCTTGTTTTCTCTGTCTCCAGCGCCAACCACAAGTATCTGGTAGTCAATAAATATCCGTGAACAAATGACTAAGTGAATAAAGGTTAAAGAATTACTACTGATTAACTTATTACTAATCATTTGAAGTAATAAAGATTTGTGGATGATATAAGAGAAGTAGAGAGACAAAACCATGAAATAGAGTAGAATTTCCGAGATGTGGTTTTGTCCTTGCTAGTTCAGTCAATAATTAGAACCACTTGAGAGATTAAAGCTCGAGGTTCTAATAGGCAGGCTGGACTTCCTCTGCAAGAGTAGAAATGAAAAAAAAAATAGCACTCTATACACAAAAACTTAAAAATTTTTAATCCCTAAAGATGTTAACATTGTGAAACTAAGACTGTTATGGCAACAGGAACCCAGAGGATTAGCTAATCCTTTCCAGCTCTTCTCAGAATTCTACTCTTTGGCCATCTTCAAGACTCATGGGCAAAGATTAGACATAATCTGATCTTCACTAATTTAGGAAGTTTGAAATAGGACATAGTTTTGGTGAACCCAAGGGTATACTTTGGTGAAATAACACATATCAGTGGGTCCACAGGAATAGGGCACTGAGTCATTCAAACCCAATTATCAAAAACAACACAAGCCCGAATTTTTCGGCACTCACTATACACAGACTTCTATTCTTTCTCGCAGACGAGAAAACAGAATGTAAACAGCTTATGGTTGGAAGCAAAGCTGGGTTTTGAAGCCCCATTTCTTAACTCCAAACCTGTGTTTGGAGTTAAGCTTTCTCCTTGAACAATCAGTGTCTCACACCACCCAAGACACACCTTCAACCTCCTGGTGACTCACTTCTGGTTGAGTCCAGGCTGTCCTCATTCCACCACTCACTCATATGGTGAGGGTTCATTGAGGGCCTACCACCAGCCAGACCCTGGGAAGTGGGTGGAGGGCAAGTTGAGACCCTGGCCCTGGCCTTAGGGGCATCTCTTGTTGGTGGGAGAGGGAAGGGAAGTCCAATGGTGGGAATGAGAACCATGGCAAGCAGCTCTCCAGGACTGTGTGTGCAGCAGCAAGGGGGAATATTCTGGATATGGCCTGACAGGGTCACTGCACAGCCTGATGCCAGCCACTTCAGTTTAGGGCCATGGGCACGCATGCACACACACTGGTGACAGTCACCTTAGCAGCTGCACCACCTCAGGGGCTCATGTTGAGTTTGTGGGTCCCATTCATGAGAACTACAAGGAAATTTCTTTCTGAGCTAACATTTATTTTCTGTTAACCCAAGCATAGGGCTTTACATTTATCCCCATTAAATCTCATCTTGTTAGTCTTGGCCCATTGATCCAGACTGCTGAAATCTCTCTAATCCAGATCCTGCGATGCAGACAAGTTACCCCCTCCAGCGCTGCACTGCCAAGAAGTGTGATCAGTGCACCTTTTATGTCTTTATAGAGAAGGCTCTGGAAATTGTGGGCCATAACGAGGCCTTGTACATAGCCCTAGGGCCGATGATTGCATCTCAGTCCAGTTGTCCAGCACAGTCTGGGTCAACACAAACAAGAGACTCATATCCTCTGGGTGGTTACTCGGCCGAGCCCTAACCTAGCCAACACGATCTCTGCATCAGCTACATCCTCCCTCCTGCATCACCATACTCCAAGAGATGTCATCAAATAAACACCTTCCCAGATATTGACGCCCACGTCTGACCAATTTAAAATGTCCTTTCTGCTACCAATTGAGTGAATATTAATTAGATTTGTCCCTTCAGAGATGTCTGGAATTATCCCAGACAGAATAAAAGCCAATGCCTGAGTTCTTCCAATGCAGAGACCCAGCAAATATAAATTCAGCGGGCCATAGACCTCCCCCAACCCCTGCCTTCTGTCAGTGATGGGCCAAGGCTGGAAAACAGAAAGGTCGGTGGGTTTGAGAGATGTGGGGGGTGTGATCTACTGCCATCACTTCTAATTATCCTAAACTGGAAAAACGGATGTCTAAGCTGGCCAGCCTGTCTAATAAAGCATTTTGATCAAAGATGCAATTGCACAGAGCACCTGTTTGAGGGATGGCCTGAGAGCCCACGGGGACCCAGGAGAGTTATGGAAGTCATAAAGTGGTCCCTGCAGTTCCGTAGGCAGACAGCAACACTGTGAAAAATGTTTCTCCAGGGAAGCTTTGAGTCTCTTTAAACATTCAATTATGGCTATACAAACACAGATTTTAAGTGAACAGCATCCGATCTTTGCACAAATTAGGGATGCTCGGAGGCAAATAGAAGAAAGCCCCCTGAAACAACTGTTTAATACAAATTCCGTCCAGCTTCAAGAAGAATTGGTGTATGTGATGAGTTTTTGAGCAGGGTTAATTAGGTGACCCTCTTTCAGCATTAGCTTTGGATTATGGCTCCTATGATTTAAGGCAATGAGGCCACCTTTATTTTGGTTATGATCTCCAAGCAGGTTTTTAATTAAAACAGATTTCTGGATATTTAAAGACCCAGTATTCAATGTGCAGAGCCTTTTAGCCCTCTGAAAGTTGGTGGAGGTCCTTCTAAAACACATTTGCTTTTTATGATTAATAAATACTCCAATATCCTTCTTTTCAACGATTTTTAAGTTTTTACAGATTTTTTTGCTTCAGTGTTAAAAGTTTTCCTAATCTCAACAGTAATATTTTCTTGCTCTAAAACATGAATGAATGTCTTCCATAATCTTACTAGTCAGAGATACACATATATGTATATAATTTTGAAATAAAAACTCAATGTTGTATAAAATATTATCTAACATGCTGCTTACATTGATTATATCATGAGTGCTTTTCACAGTGATGAAGATCCCATCATCTCCTCTAATTGTGAAATAGAGCTCTATTGGCTCTATATTGCTAAGTCATAATTTAATCAATCTCCTATTGATTTAGGTAAAATACTCTGCGGTGAACATCCCTGAACACAGGACCTGCAGCCATGATGCAGGGCACCCACAGATTACCTTCTGGTTAGCCAAGATCTCTACTGTGCTGGTTAAATATTCACATTCATCTTGCTTGAACATTTGAGTTCTAATACCTTTATTTGAATAAATTCTCTAATTGGATCTATTGGGCCAAAAGCTATAGGAATTAAAAATTCTACTTTCTCCTGGACAATGGATTATATTTTGTGTTTGACAGCATCAAGAGCTAGTAGCACACAAGCATTTCACTCTCCCCGTAAAGCTCCAGAGTTCTGGTATTCATGGTCTCCAAAGTGAAGCTGTATGGAACAGGCAGGTAATTTTTTTCAAAAAACATTTTATGTTCAAGTATTTTGGGGAAGTGCAACATTAAAATAGTAATATTGGCACGCTCTAATTATGAAAATGTTACTCTTAGCAGGGTAGAATCTCTACAACTGGTATAAGTAGTATAATTGAAATAAAGCCACGGAACGTCATAGGATCATATCAAACATTCTCCATACAATTTCTAACATGAAGGTTGACAGTGAGGTTGGGAAGAGAGATATGAATTGAGAAGAGATAGCTTTATGTTTTTGACTTTTCTAATTTTGAGATTATATTGTGAAAGGCCCAGAATTGGAAGTGAGCAAATTAAGGCATCTTTTAACCTTGTAAAATGATCTTTTACACAGATGAGCCACGGTCGAATGACTATTCGTCATTGTGTATTACACTATCTGCCTTAGTAGACAGGAAACCATTTTCAAAAGAAACAGGAATGAGACTACTGAGCCACTTCAGAGACTCAGAGAACCAGAAGGGCGCTAAGAGCTGCATTTCTATAAGGAAAAGCATGTCCAGTATAAAGCTAAGTGAAGAAGCAGGTTATCAAACGCACAGACCCAATATCCACGAGGAAGACAAAAAAAGCAAAGCTTACTTGTAAGGAAAACATGACCTTGGACCACGACTAAAATATTCATCAGGATGTTGTTTGGTAATAGAAGTATTTTCTTTTGGATCTTTGATTTTTTTTCCCCTACAATTTTCAATTTTCTGCACTGGACATGTATTCCTTTTAGAGTAGAAACAAGTAGATTAAGGTTTTTGTTAAGTTGATTTCCATCCTTCTACCTGCTGTCCGACTACCATCTGTGGGTCTGGAATTGGCATCATTCCTGCTGTCTAACACGTCCCCCAACACTCTGACAAAAGGAGCGGACGCCCGAATCCAGCAGCAATCCTAGAGCGCCATCAAGGCCATGCATCTCCACCAGAAACCCTAGTCCCTTTTGATCATTCAGGAAATATCCAGTTTCGTCTGTTGAGATATTTCAAAACCACATGCAAATAGCAGTCCACAAAAATTAAAATGTCCCACAGTATTCTTACATGAACAACAAAAAAAGAACATGAATATATTTACTTGGCTGAGAGAGACATACCAAAGGCAACATAGAAGTTTCTGTTCAGCTCCCTGTTCATTCAAAACGGGCACCTGAAACCTCTACTTTAAGACTATCAAGGCATGAGGAAAGCTAAAAACACATCATTTATTGCTTAAGAAAGCTTTTTAATCCGTGTAATGGTTGGGGGTAAACATACAAGATATACGAAGAGGCAGGCTGCTGTCCTATTTTACATACATTCATGTTAAGTGTATTTATTTTTTAAATGTATATATTGATATGGATCTCTCTGTTTTTTTAAAAATTGTTGTTGGCCGCAGTGTAAGAAACTGAATGTGAGAACTGGCCATGATGATCTCATTGATCTGACTTGCTTGGGGCCCTCCAATCAAAGCGCGGATACCACATGCGATATGACTTGTCCACATGGAGACAGTCAGATTTTTGTAACATCTCTCTTGGGCAGAACTCATTCCAGTGAAACTCTCTTCTCTACAAGATCACATCAGGAAAAAGTCAGCATGTCACTGATGGGTGAGGAATAGGAACCAGTAGTTACGAAGTTAGAAATTTCTAGAGGTTTTATCTATCTATCTAGAAGATAGAAACTCCTGTTTCAAATCAAGCAGGATGTGGTAACTTCATTTACATCTTAAATACAGATTACTTATTACAAGCACACAGATCTTTTCTGGTACTAATAAGAAAGAATAGTATTGCATCCTCTCAGTCTAAGGAACCCAGGGGGCTAGCCAGGGTATAAAGGATGACAAGAAAAGGGCTTGTGTTCCTTATGCCTTGAAGCAGACAGTTTTCTACTGGGAAGTCATACAAAATATGAAATAATATCCATCTGCTCCAGGAAAAAAAAAACAATACCATTTTTGGAAATTCATATAATTTTGCAAAAAAAGGTCAAATTTTTAAATAAAAAGATAAAATAAATACTTTGTACCACTGGAGACAAGCTCTGAAAGATAAATAAACCCTTGGTATTTCTCAGGGAAAAAAGAGGTTCTATTCATTTGAAGCTATTTCTCCTTATATAAGCCAGGAATTGCCAGAAGTCAACTAATTATGGAACGCTGTTATTTGAACAGAAGATGCTTGAATTCTATCCTTGACAAATCAGGCTCTGGAAATGAGAAACATCAGAACTATGAGGAAAAACCTGCTGATTTACAAAGCTTTTTTTTAGAGTGATAAAATTCTTCATTTTCCACTTCATTTTTTTCAAGTTAATTCCAGCCTCAGGCCCAAATTGGGATTATGACTCTGTGCATTTCATTCTGTTTCTCTAAATGCCAATGTAGATTACACAGCACTTTGAAACCACAGCTCCTTTCTCTCTCCCATGGCACAGTATACAAGAATTAATGTGACTTACTCGTTTCTTTCCAGATGTATGATCAGTTCTTTGCTTCCCAGTTGTATTCGAAAATTCAACACTTCTGGATGATTCTGAAAGATAAATAAGAGAAATCAGCTGAAACACATTTCATATTGACTTGCCAACATTTGAATGTTCTGAAGACATATTCGATGGAGGGAGAGAAAAGTAAGTTTTCTTCTTGGGACCATTCTGATATCCCAAGTAGAGGAGACCAGGTCAACCAGGACCAGAGTCTGGAGGAAGCACCACCCTCCTAGATGGCACAAATGTGGCCTGTACACCTTTCCTTTGGCCACATAGCCCTGAGATCCATTTCGACTACCCCCACCTCATACAATGACCTCCTCCCTCAGTTTTCCTGTCTCTATAAATAGCCCCTTCACTTCCCCAGCTGCTCACGTCAGAAATGTGAAGTCCTGCTTGAAACCTGCTCCCTCTCCAGCATCTCTCCATCCATGGGAGGTCCTGCAGTGTTGCTGTCAAAACCACAGCCCCTATTACGTCATACACCCCACCACCTCACTCCAGTTCAAAGCACAGTCACCTCGCATCGGGAATACCGCAACGCCCTCCTAACCTGGGTTCCTCCATATATACCTTTGCTTTCCTCCCATTTGTTCTCCAATGGCAGCAGAAGTTCAACATCAAAACTACCTCTTCATCAACGCAACTGCGCTTATAAGGAGCCTGCACTAGTATCCAGCGATAAGATGCCAACCCTTTAATGTGGCCGGCGGTGCCCACACGGCTCTGGTCCTCACTCACATGGACCTTGCCAGCAACTCAAACACACCAAACTCCTCTGTAGTGCTCATTTTTTGCACATGCTGTTCCTTCTGCCTGGAATGCTTCCCCTCAGACTCCCCTAACTCAGTACGAGCTTTGACGTCAATAAATCAGGGAACCCTCCTTACCTTGCTCCTCAATCTCATCGCGTACCCCTCTTCCCAGGCAAGCTTTCTTCCAGTCTCCTGTCCTTTCCCTCCTTGTGGAAGGAAGAACTTCTTTCCTACTTGTGGTAACTCAGTATGTTGATTTGTGGGTCCACTTGCTTATTATGTCCACAAAGGTGTCAGACAAGTAATAGAAGCCCAATTAATATTTGGTGAATGAAGGAATTAATGACTAGGGTAAATGTCTCTACCAATCTCTTCTCCTTCTCACAAGGCTATGACATACTCCTTCTTCTCTGAGCTCCAGGGAATCCAGCTCATGTGTGCCCATCTGTCAGTGGGAAGCAGGCAAGTACACTTTCTGCTCTGCCCTGGAAATCCCAATGAGTTTCTTGCCCTGCCCTGAGAATGTACCTATGTGACAATGTCCCTCAACTCACAACCTTACCCAAGTTCCCTTCCCACTAACCCAGGGTGGTCATGTGCGCCACACTCCTACCTTTGAGCCCAATCATTTAGAGTCCTTACCCAAGTCAACTTGCAACTCCAAGGTATTCTGTGAACCTCCCATCCCCTTTCCTGCTGTGTGATTCGGGAACAGTCACTTCCTCCTTATCCAGACCAGCATGTGTCAAATGAGGGCTCTATGTATCCATGGGGCAGTTCTCACTAGGGGAACTGAAAATTTCAGTTTTTTTAAAAAACCAATTGATTTTTTAAAAACCAACGCTGCATTTTCATTCTGACCTGTCGGGACAGTCCCCCAGCACTCAGGCAGGAGGTTGGCAGTGCCACCTGATGGACCAGGGGATGTGTGAAGGGCAAAGAAGGGGTTAATTCACAAATGATGCAAACTAAAGGAGGGCCAAAGGCCATCAAAGCCCAGGGCAGGAGTTAAGGCTCCTTGGGGGCTTAAAAGGAGCAAAGTAGAAGAGAGCTGGGTCATCACATGGAGCTGGCACTGCAAAGTCAAGGGCGCCCGGCTCCCTGCAGTCAGCGCTGCATCCGAGAGCCGTGCAGTGGCTCAGCCCTGCTCACAAGTCATCACTGCAGGAAATCAGTGCTGCCCCCCTCAGCTGGTGTGGGTTTTCCTGCCTTTGCTCTGGAAGTTCTTTCAGACTTATCCTTGTGAAAATAAGATGTTCATATGTAGTGTTCTAATATTCCAGCGTTAAGAGTTCAAGAGACTTTTCCTACAACATAGCGTTTCATCTGTACTATGGATCAACTAATCACATGTTACTATGAGAGAAGGTGGAGTGTAAACTCCAACATCCAACCTTAGTCCAAATGAAAGGAAATTTAAGCAAAAACTCTAACAACAGAAGTCACATGAGTTTTGGAAAAAGGTTAAAACAGGAAGGGGCGCCTGGGTGGCTCAGTGGGTTAAGCCGCTGCCTTCGGCTCAGGTCATGATCTCAGGGTCCTGGGATCGAGTCCCACATCGGGCTCTCTGCTCAGCAGGGAGCCTGCTTCCCTCTCTCTCTCTGCCTGCCTCTCTGTCTACTTGTGATCTCTGTCTGTCAAATAAATAAAATCTTTAAAAAAAAAAAAAAAAACAGGCGTGTCCTTGTGCCGTGAGACTGGGACAGCATCACACACGGCGAAACTCTGCTTTTTTTATTTTCACGGCTGCCCTTTGCACATCTGGATAGTTTCCGATGTTGAATATGGTAGCTGTTAGCCACATTTGAATTTACATTTAAATTAATTGAAATAAAATTTAAAAATCAGTTTATCAGTCTCCCTGGACACATTTCAGACTCAAGAGCAAGATGCGGCTAGAAGCAGCCCCGTCGGACAAAGTAGAGAGACAACATTCCTACCTACCTTCCCAGAAAGTTCAGACATTTCCATCTTCATTGAGCTGGTCAGAGTCAATAATAAAGACCTAAGATTTGCATCATTCAGTTGCTGCCTGAGTAACAGACTATTTTAAATATCGGCGCCTTCAGGGGACATAATTAGGTGCAAACCCAAGTGGGTTTTTTTAAGTGCACATTTAAGAAAGCTCTTCTCAATTTTAATTGATGAGTGATATTATTTTTTAAGGAGTTACTTAAGCTTGAGAGTTAAACTGGTAAATTTCCATATAAATGAAATGCTTATCTGTATTTTCTGGGTTTAAACAGAACTTGTTTTGTACGGACTCATTCTAGCAAATGATGACACAAACATCTAGCAGTCTTGTAAAAACCACACACTGTAATTGACTTATTTGGGCACTATCTGATGTTTCTAAGAATTTTATAGGTTTCTGAGTGTTTGCTGAACTTTTCAAATATTTCTGTTTCCATCCTATGCAACATTAGACATACATTATGTCTTTAAATTTTAATATAGTGCATAGAAGTGCTTATAAGTCCTGGATTTGCTATCAAGTCTGTCATGGGGACTTTTGCCCAAATTTGCTCATATTTTCTGACACTGAGATTTAACTACAAATACACATAGAATGTTCTCTCCAGAGTTTGCAACTTGTAGTTATCCATGATTTCTTAGAAAAATGGGATTATTAATTAAGTTTACAATAAAATATTAGAACAAATGTCTTGACATTTTGTCAAGATGTGCCCAATGTATGTACATGTATGCATATTTGAATGTGTTTTATATATGTGTGTGTGTAAATAACTTCCTTTAATTACAAATTGTCTTTTCCTGAAATACTGAAACATGTATCACATTTTAAAGATGAGTCTTGGCAATTATATTTGTGAATAAAGATAAAACATTTGCAGTACCTCTCGCCCCCAGTTCAGCTAGTCAAAACATGACCTTTTGTGCTAATTCCACAGGAAGTCCCTCCAGGACCTGTTATAATATTCCAAAGTCAACATCTTTCAAACGAATACATTTTTCCCTAGGGAGGCAAAAAAAAGGATCTTATCTGTGTATTTTAGTTGGGATTTAATGGTACAGGAGAAATCAATGGGGAAAAAGAACAGAGAGCTATTTTCATTCAAAACCACTAATTACATTAGATTGCTCAGTTTAAATGCATGTATTCATTCCATTGTCTTCTGATTTTTATACATCGAAGATAATAAACTAGTGCTGGTTAAATATAGCATTCCTTTTCTTAAACATGATATATTGATTACCTAAATGGAACTGTGTCTTTTATTGAGTGCTTAAAGAACTGCATTTGCTTAGTCAATTCAATGCTATCAATAGGCCAGAAATGTTTTGGCACTATTCTAATTCCACCTTTTTCACTGGGGAAAGTAAACCCAAAAAAGAGTGTACAAAATGTATCACTACAATTTTAATTTTAATTTTTAAAAAATATTTATTTTATTTATTATGCGAGGGAAGGGCAAAGGGAGAAAGAGAGAGAATCTCAAGCCAACTCCTTGCTGAACGCAGAGCCTGATGACACGGGGCTCAATCTCATGACCTTGAGGTTATGACCTGAGCTGAAATCAAAAGCTGGATGGTTAACTGACTGAGCCACCCAGGCTCCCCACTACAATTTTAAAAAATAATAATTATTAGAGTACCTATAACTCAGCTGAAAAATCAAAACATTACCAGAAACTGAGAAGCCCCTTGCATTAGTTTGCTAAGGCTGTCATAATCAAATACCACAGGCTGGGTAGCTTAATGAACAGAGATTTATTTTGCATGGTTCTGGAAGCTAGAAGCCCAAGGTCAAGGTGTCAGCAGGGTTGGTTTCTTCTAAGGCCCTTCCTCTTGTAAACTCCTCAAGGAAACTATGTGGGCAGCCTCCCCCAGGGGCTGTGCTCAGGCAGTTCTATCAAGAAAGGCTGCAGCCAGGACCCCACTGCCCATTTCTGGGACCCTCAGTTGTCCTGTGCTCCCTCTGAGGTCAACCACAGCCCATCTGCCCAGCACTCTCTACTTAACTGGAATTCTGAGCAGATGTGTAAAAGTGATTTATTAATTAGCTGGGATTTCTTTCATGTTGTCTTGCTTTCCTTTAATCTGTGTAATTGGGGATCCCCCTAACTTGACTTTAAATTATTTCACCCATATTGGCTACAAAATCTCTTTAGTCAATACACAAGTAACTTTTCACAGATATAGGGATGCCTCTGCTTCTTCTCTGATGGGTGGAATGATACACAGCACCATATCCTTGGTGTTTCCTTGTCTTTAAAAAACAGCCATCTTCAGCAACTTAGAAAAAATCTGAACCAGATCATGAAGTTGAAATAAGGTGGCAGTGAGCCACCAGAAGGAAGGGAATTACAGGAGAGAAAATACGATGTCGGGTCAACCACGGAGTCTACTCCCACCCTGGCTTCTAGGTTACCCTTTCAAAGATCATGGTCGGTTCTGACCCAGATTCACTCATCTCAGCCGTTGATACTGGAAGCTCAGAGAGATCTAATTTTTCAAGCAGAAAAACAGTATTAAGATAACTGCATTGGAGGGACTTTGAAATAACTAGATCTCTCTCCAGCACTAAATACATGCTTCAGACTATAGCCGTGGCATTCGTGGGGCACAAGGGAGTCATTTATTGCTATGAATATTTAGAGGCAATCTTGATTACCACTTTAATATGAGTGGCCAGCTCCACAGCCGGCAAGATATGCACACTGTGGAACTGCGAGAGGGCAAAATTGAATTAACTGCAGGATAGCACAGGAAGGGGCAAAGGCATTGCAGTGCCATAATGGGGTGTCCCTGGCTTGGGGCCTTTTACTTATTACATAAATGATGATAATGTTTATTCATGAGTCATTGACAATTTTTTTTCTGACAGAAACTGACCTTAGCAAACACCTTGTTAAAATATGCAGAATGGCCCATATTACTCTCAGGTAAAAACTGCTTTTGAAATATAGGTAATGTCATTTCTAAGGTTCCTGAGGGTCAACATATTGGATTATCTTTAGTACGGACTCTCCTTAAATTATTGTGACATGAGGGGTTTACAGATTTTCAGCCTGCTTCTGCCTTCCCATGACAAAACTCACCCCCTCACCACCACCAGCATGTGTGATGCTCAGAGTTCAAGTTCTTTATCCTGTGGCTGCTGGAGTGACCACTAATGTTTAAATTTGTAGCAAAATTTTTTATTTTCATTTTAGATTACTAGATGTTTTAGCCAAAACATCTTAAAAGCCTTATTTATTCATTGAAACATTGCCAGTCTCCCCCATGTGCATCTGTACATGATGGGCTCGTAGTCCCCCATGCACTGTCCTCTGTGGCTGACGACAATGGCTAATTCTGAAGCAGACATGGTCATCTGTTCCCTCCTGGAGCTCACTACTAGGTTGTAAGAGGACAGCGACAACATGCCTTAATAGAAAGCAAGCTAGAAAACCCTACAATGCAGGTTTCTCAAAATTAACACATCTAAAACTCATTTTTTATTTTATGTCCCCTCCATCCATTCCAAAGAGGAAGTTGGAGAAAATCAAATCAGTACTGGCTCTGGCGGAGAGCTGGCCCAGCGACAATGCTCTCTCTTAAAAACCCTTCATCAGGGGCACCTGGGTGGCTCAGTGGGTTAAAGCCTCTGCTTTCGGCTCAGGTCATGATCTCAGGGTCCTGGGATCGAGCCCCGCATCAGAGTCTCTGCTCAGCAGTGAGCCTGCTTCTCCCTCTCCCTCTCTCTGCCTGCCTCTCTGCCGGCTTGTGATCTATGTCTGTCAAATAAATAAATAAAATCTTTAAAAAAAAAACCAAAAACCTTCATCAGGGGCGCCTGGGTGGCTCAGTGGGTTAAACCTCTGCACTCGGCTCAAGTCATGGTCTCAGGGTCCTGGGATCGAGCTCCGCATCGGGCTCTCTGCTTGGCGGGAAGCCCGCTTTCCCCTCTCTCTCTGCCTCCCTCTCTGTCTACTTGTGATCTCTCTCTTTCTGTCAAATAAATAACTAAAATCTTAAAAAAAAAAAAAATAAACCTCATCAGTAGCCCATCAGACTTAGAATAAAACCATGGCCTTCAGACCATGAAGGGTCTGGCCTCTGCTTACCAGACTTTCAGCATACCATTGAGCTGGCTAGGCTCCGGCCAGCTTCCAGGCCTCTCCAACTTGATGACCCTGCGCATGGAGGTCATCCCTGGGCTCCACTGCCAGGTCTCGGGCTGGACATCACTGCCTCAGAGAAGTGGGGGCCATCTTAGTGGGGCTCTGCTCTCGCACACCCAGCTCCCACCCACCCTAGATTTCCTCATTTGTGATCATTTATTGGTGTGTTTATTTCATTTGTTGACTGTGTACCACCTAGGAAAACAGAAACTTTGCAGGCGGAGGAAATTTTTTGGCCTTGTTCCACATTCTGGCCCCAACACCTAGAACAGGAGCACCTAGAAACATCTGTGGGATGATGGAAACATCCAGAGGCTATAAGAGGTAGCAGAAGGATCACAGTCTGAGGGGTCGCAAAGAAACTCCAAAGCCACACACGTCAAGTCAGAAGGTATGAAAGAGACATCAGGACTCTCCTACCCTGTGGGAGCTGTCCCCAAGCAGAAGCCTGCTCCTCTGACCCCAATGGGCTGCCTGCTTCACCCCTGGAGGCTGATGTCCCTCATGGGCCCAAGTGGCCATACAAAGGATCCCTGTACACTGAACAAGGAACTGGGCTTCGACTATGACTTGCATTCTGTTCCTCTGGGGAAAGGGGTTCTGGAAGCCGAATTCTTTACATTTATACTTGGGACTGACAAGAATGTCTCGTTCCTGGCACCCCCCAGCTCCTCCTGCTCAGTGTCTTTGGACCTTAGTGATAAAGAATCCAAATCAGGGCAGAGGGGCGTGGAGCGGGTGGCAGGAGGAGGAGGGCATGTGATCAAGTATCAGTCACTGTGCGGTATGAGGCCGACCATCAGAGCCGGGGGAGGGAGAGGCAGAAATCAGAGCCATGTCAGGACGGGGGCGGGTGCTGAGCAAAGTCCGGGCAGGAGGGATTCGAGGAGGACTAGTTTCGCTGGTAATAACTTATCGGTTATTAACTGTCCCGGGTGTGGGGACCATATTCCGGATGCACAGTGACATGGTGGCCTGGGAGCAGGACTGGGTGGTGACATGGTACCTCTGGAGACAAAACCATGGGGTGACAGTGTGGCGAGAGCAGACCACAGCAATTCGCCTCTGAGCAGGGCTGAGCAGACACCGGACCCCACCCAGTTGTGGCACAACGTCCTCAGATCTCTGCTGTCCCCTCTCCTCTTCTGCCTTCAGACATGTCTCTTTGAAGGAGAGAATACATCATCCTTGACCTCTCTGCCTGCTGATGGCGCTGGCATAGCAGGACACCTGAGGCAGGAGGCCAGTGGCTACAACGGGACTTTCCCATCAGCCTCGCACCCAAACAACTCACAGAGCCACCCGCAGCCCCGGCACCATGTGTCCATCGTCCCCCACAACGAGGACTGGCCCCTGGTGAGTGTTCAGTGTCTGCACCTCCAGCGATGGGACCTGTGATGGGGACTGCTGTCAGGTAAAGAAGGCCCAGGCTGGGTGCCAGGGCCCAGCTTCACGTCAGCATCCTCCAACCACCTCCAACACTGCAGAAGGTCACTGTGTCCTTCTCCTAAGGGCATCCTACTCTGGGAGTTTGCACATAGGTAACAGTTTCTCCTTCTTTGATTGCAAAGGAATAATAATTTTAAATTAAAAATGAGCTATTTAATTTCATCTTAGAAACGGTGTTTTTCCACCTAGGAAGCTGCACACATCAGGGGGCGGTGGGGAGGGGGGAGCTGGGGCTGGGGATCTGCCCTCGGACTGGCTACAAGCCGCCACTCAGACCAAAGGACCGCCGGCCAGTCACTGAGTTCTGCTGGGCCTCCGTTTCCACACTGGGAGAGCAGGGACAACTGTCCTGTTCCTGTCTATCAGTGCGATCAGCAGAATAACGAGGCCTCGTTCTCATCCCTGGAACCTGCAAACATGTTACCTGACTCGGGAAAAGGGGCTTTACTCATGTGACTAAGGGCAGGACTCTGAAAGAGGAAGATTATCCTGGATTACTCGGATGGACCCAGTGCAATGATGAGGCTCCTTGAAAGCCCAGAACCTCTCATTGCTGGGGTCAGAGAGATGTCATGTGCCGCGGCCTCGAGAAGCTGGGAATGGCCATCAGCTCAGAGCCAGCAAGAACGCCGGGACCCGGCCCTATGGCCTCCAAGAGCAGGATTCTGTCCACACCTCAGATGAGCCAGAAACACATCCTGCCCGAGTGCCTCCACCAAAATCAGCTGTCCTGTGAAGAGCTTGCTGTCACCCTGGCGAGATCTGAAGCATGAACACAACCGGACGTCCGATCCCCAGACCCGAGAACTGGTCCAGGCACTGCTCTGAGCCACTTAAGGTGCGGTCATTTGTCACAGCAGCACCAGGAATCGGAGAGACTTGGGAGAGATTCCAAGAGGAAAACGTCTGTTGGGAAGCCATCATGGGCAATAAATGGAAAACGCTGGTCTGCGCTAGAAATCCAGTCACCAGTGAGACCGCTTTCTCACAGAGCGACTGCGACAAATGCCCTGTCATGTGTTATTTATTGCTATTTATCCAAATCGTAACTCTTTTGGGTCTTTTGAATTTAGATCTAAATAAGGCTTTTTGGTGTTTCTTTTTTTAGATTTCATTTATTATTTATTTTTTCTTATTATTATTTATTTTTTCTTATTTTTATTTATTTATTTGACAGAGAGAGAGAGCACTAGCAGGGGGAGCAGGAGAGGGAGAAACAGGCTCCCCACTGAGCAGGGAGCCCGAGGTGGGACTCGATCCCAGGACTCTAGGATCATGACCTGAGCCGAAGGCAGATGCTTAACGACTGAGCCACCCAGGCGCCCTAAGTAAGGTTTTTTAAATTAATAAGTTTACAAAAATAAATATTATACATTTGTCAATTGGGGGCCTAGTTATGAGCCAGTATGACCCAGTTCCATTTGGGAAGATCTTATACCTGTCTGATCATAGGTATAGAAGGGATGGAAGATTCTGCAGCAACCCCGGAGATACCGCACAAGACAGTGAATGCCCTTCATTTTGAGGTGAAATATTCTAAAGGAAGCACTTTCTGAGATTGGCTTACTGATATCAGGACATACTATTAGAAAGCAGCACAGAGCACTGCTGTTTGGAATGACTTGTGTCGTCTTGAAAGACACAACCGTAGAATAACATGCACTCTGTTTATTAACTGGAAAGCTGGGTTTTCAATTCCAAGTTCATTTATCTAACTAATTTGATGTCTGGAAACATTCATGTACCATATTTTTCTACAACACCATTTCAAAACTGTCAGTCAGAGGAAGTTAATAGCTTAAGTTGCTGGTTTGTTTGCACGCAAGCTGTCTTCTGGGGAGAATATCCCATTCATATGTTGACTGAGGGCCATTTATAAAGCATCACTGTAATCTCTTCCAAATAAACATTAGCAGAATATAATAAGCCCTTTAAAAAATAACCCTGCTATCGATCAGAGGCACTGCCGAGTCCCTGCGTCCTAACGAAAGCCCAGAGCAAACAAGTTTTTCTATTAAAAACAGAATTACAGCTAATTGTTTTTTTTTTTTTTAATATAAAACACGCTCTAAGTGTTCCATGAAAACCCTCGCTGGAAGCCATGCAGAGATCTAGGAGAATTTGCATTTCACAACTTCAGACAAAAACTGGAGTGGGACTCTCACCAGCTCTCCCTATAGCGTGCCTGTCACATGGATTCTTGGGGTGTTTGAACCTCAGAATCAGGACGACGTGGGAGCAGCAGGAGCAAAGAAGCGTCAGATGGAGCAGAAGCCGCTCCCAGTCAGGAGGAGGACCGCGGAGCCCGGGCTGTGGGCCGGGGTGGTCCAGCCGGGCAGCCACGATGCAGGAAGACCAAGCCAGAGACTCAAGTGGCCTCTGGGTACCGCCATGTGAGCCTCCCTTCCCTGGGCACGCAGGACTTTATCCTCTGGAAGATATCGTTTTCTTTCCTCAACTTAGCTCTGTTCTGGGACAAAGAGATCCTCAATTGGTACACTTTTTTTTTTCCTGAAGGAAAATTCGAGTCCAACCTTCATCCTGTTAAAAATATTAGTGAAACCAACCAGTCGTCAATCTAGTGACACTTATGGCCGACTTTGTCCTCCATGTTGAAGGTTCCCAAATCCAAATCCCCGGCTCCGACCTCTCTCTAAAGCCCAGATGGGTTGCTAATGCCCCACGAGTCATGTCCAATAGAAAAATTACCAGCAACTCTAATGGGCAGGTTAAAAGCCACTCTCGTCTCACCTCTCCCCTGCTGAGCGCATTCAGCATCCTGTGACGCCCCCATCCCTGCTGTCGCAATCATCCTCAGAAGACCACGTGCATCCCATCCTCTGACTCCTTCCTTCCTCTTGGTCCCATGTCCAACTAGTGGCCCAACTCCGGGTTTCTCCCCCCTCCCCCAATGCATCTCTGTGACTCTGTGCTTGCTGGTGGCCCCCACCCAGCTCTGCTCTGGCCACCCCCTCCACAGCCCATGGTCCACACTGTTCTCTGGCTGCTCTAGAACGGCATGGCTCAATTACACTTCTCTCCTCCATCCTGAGTATGACATCCTGGGGAACTTCCTCAGCAGCACTGACTCCGAGTCTGCCCACTCTCCCTCTGATGAAGGAACAGAAGGCAAGCTGAGGACAAAGCAGAAGATGACACCCCACAACCCCTCCCACCCCCACACTCCTGCACTCCCGGCTGCCCTAATCTAAGGAAAGGAAAAACAACTAGTTAACCCATAGAGACCACAATCCTGCAAGACCCAAGTCTCCCTCAGTTTACAAATTCAGCAATCTCCAAGAACAAAGCATTTCTGTCAATAACCTAGCTTCCAGAAGGGAACACAAATACAATTAAATGTCCTTATAACCTGCAGCCCTTCCACAGACTCTTGAAGGGACAGAGTGTAACGTTCCTCCAGGAAGTTCCCAACTACCTTCTTGTTAATGCCTTCCTGGAGGGGTCAACAGTCTTAACTTGACAATGGCCAGGCCTCAGGTATGCAGTGAGTCTTCTTTAGCATATGAAAGTTCTTTCTTGAAACCTCCCTTTTTCCTTACCTCCCCCCCACCCCATAATATATAACCAGCCGCCCCTCTCAACCCCAGGGCAGCAGCTCTTTCTGCCCATGGGTCCTGTCCTGTCCCCGTGCTTTAATAAACCACGATTTTGCACCAATGATGCACAATGAGTTCTCTCTTGTCCTTGGTCTGGACTCCACCCCACCGAACCAGACCTGGATTCCAAAACCCCACCACCTCCACACCTCTTCCCTGTGCGGGAGCAGGCTGACAAACATTTTCTGGCAAGGGCCAGATAATAAGGAATCTATATTTTAAATAAAGACTTTGAGCTCCGTGGGCCCTAGGGTCCCTGCCTCAAAGCTTCGACTCTGCTGTTGTAGTGCAGACACAGCCAGGAACCAAAGGTAAATGAACGAGCGAGGCTATGTGCCAGTAAAACTTTACTTATGGAAACTAAAATCTGAACTTCATATAATTTTATGTATCATAAAATATTATTCTTCTCTGGATTTTTTTTTTTCCAGCCAATAAAAAATGTAAAAAAAACATTCTCAAACCTGACTGAGCACCAAAACCACCTGGAGGGCTTATTGACACCGACCGCAGGGCCCATCACAGAGCTTCTTTTTCCACGGCTCCGGGACGAAGCCCTGGCATTTGCAATTCTAGCAAGTTCCCAGGTGATGCTGACTCTGCCCACGTGGGCGCCACGTTTTCAACACCATTGGGCTAGAAAAGGGTGGTTTCGCAGGGTGGTAATTCATGTGGTCCCCTCAGCCTGCAGCTCTTAATGGTTTGGCCCAAACTGTTTGCACTCATTTTTGTCGGTTTGGGTTCGTTGCTAACATCTCACAGTCAGGAGAATTCGCAGACAAATCTGGACATGAAGCCTCTTGGAGGGGAAGAATCGGGGGAAAATGGCAGCCCTGAGCTTGCGCATCAGGTGGC
Organism: Lutra lutra; assembly: GCF_902655055.1. Taxonomy (NCBI): domain Eukaryota; kingdom Metazoa; phylum Chordata; class Mammalia; order Carnivora; family Mustelidae; genus Lutra; species Lutra lutra. The sequence goes on from NC_062291.1 coordinate 83,129,943, forward strand.
GACAATTGGCTGAAACTAGAGAGAAGCTGCCAGTTCTCCCAGCCCCGCCATGCCCTAGTGTGTCTGTCCGTGGGGGCCACCGGGCAGAAGTAATCTACCGTCTTATGCCTGGCCCCATTCGTTCACCACACCTGCCTGGCTCCTGGTGGCATTTGAGTTCACTTGAGCCTCTGGTCTAAAGCTAGACAGGATGAGGACAGAAATAGGATGACTGTGAGAACCCACGGAGAGGCTGGATGAACACGCCTTTTCTTTTCTTGCCTTCCCTTCTACTTGCTGAACTCTGCCCCATCCCTTGGGGTTCCTGAGATGCTCCTGATCTACCTGACCTGGGAGCTCAGGTAGAACCCTCTGCTCTTCACTTGAGACTACACATCCACATTCTGCCTGGGGTATAGCGGTTTCTGTCCACTGGCTTTATGCTCACAGGGCTATAAGCTCCTTGAAGCCTGACCCAACTCAACCTGTCGTGATGCCTCGAGTGCTGCCTTCTTGAACACACAAAACACAAAACGAATGCTTATTTGATTACCTTGATCAACACATCAAACAGCATTGCCCACTCACTCCTTCATCGAATATTTACATGCCTTAAGTATAGGCTATCTGCCCTGCTAGCCGATCATGACCTTTGCTACAAAGCATAAGTTTATTAAATACCTTATTTTGCTGAACAAATGAATATATTGCCTATTTTGTTGTTGATAGTGTGTTAACAGAGTGAGGTATTTAAATTCATCCTTGATACACACTATTTTCAAACCAAAAGAGAAAACCTAGTCCTTGCCAGGAATGAGTCTGGAAACATCACACAGGGATGACCACCAGATCCTTAATCTACTTTGGGCCTCCCTTAGCCCATCTTAGAGTAAATCGTAAGAGTGTAAATGAGGCAGCATTGAAAGGGCCACTGTGGAAACTGTAGGATTTCTACCAGGACAATACTGGCTGCCTTCAAGTGGATATGGAAAATGAAGTTCACGGTCAGTAATGTCATTTCCATCACTGGGGCTGGCCATGGCTTTTCCTCCGGGAGGACAGCCAGGAGTACACAGGGCCCCATCCCAGTCCTGTGGGAAGAGGAAAGAGTGGCTACATTCCTATCAACTACCTTACAACAACTATCCAAAGCTGGACGAATAGTCAACTTACCTGGGCCTTAAAACTAAGTAATGTTGACCTGACAAAAAGTGAAAGAGAAAAAAAGAGATAACTCAGCTAAACCAACATAACACATAGGTATGAATAATTTATGAATGACCCACAGACTTTTAACCAAGGAAAGCCAAAATCCCCTTGTTTACTAGAGACAGAATGTCATATAGGGATACCCAAAGTCCTGCTAAAAAATCTTACTTATAATAATTTCAAAGAAAGTAGTTCAGAAACGATTTCAGAGGAGTTACTAGTTAGAAGAAATTTTGTATAAACAAAGTGGTGTGTGTCTATATTTTTCTTAAGTATAAAACAAGATCTTACTAAGGTACACTGAAATAAGGAAATGTAAAAATTGCTGCATGGTCGTCAGGTTTAAGGTAAAAGTTTTCCTGCTCATTTTTATAAATAGAAAATCTGTGTTTAGTGGAAGACAAGGGGAAGTGGCCAATTAAGCCCACCAGTAGCTTCCCCGTTGAGCAGAACTCACTTTCTCATTATAGCCTCCTCACCTCCCCAAGTAAACTCTGATCACAAGACCTGAGGTCAAATCCAAGACCCATGACTAACTATCTCTATGACTTAGTCACAGTTAAGCCTCTCTGAGCTCGTTTCCTTGCTTGTAAGTCATAATAATGCCAGCTGGGAGGATTAAGTGGCATGGTTTACGTCAACAGCTGGACAGGGCTGGCACCCGGGGAGCACTCAGTGTGACGGACGACAAGTATTACACCACACCGCCATTCATATTGATCATACTTCTGCTTCCTTTGTCTAAAAACACATTTTTGCTTGCTAATGCAGCAAAACATTCCTGTTCTTATAATCTAGTTTCCATTTTGATATAAACCATAACATCTTATCTCAAAAACACACATACAGACGTATTTATTTTCATTCTTCTACTGGAATTATTGAAAAAAAAAATTATTCACAAGAACCTCACCCAAATGGTCAGTCACAGCTATCTACTAAGAAAAGGAAGGTTAGTGAATCCCTTCTCAATAACTCTAGGGGACTCTTCCTCCCCATAAAACTACACACATGCTCCCATTGCCATTCCACTTGCACTTTATTTATTTTCCTACCTACCTACCTATCCAGAAGGGTGCTGTTTGTAAAGAAAACAAAACAAAACCATGGAATGTGGAGGGGACAGAAGGCAAGCCAATCTCTTTTCATCTGACAATAAAAGCTAAAAGGAAACTACAGTGATAAAGCACGGAATAACAGGTGAAAACACAAACATTCCATGCTTAAACCATGCATCTAAACACCGTGTCTGCTATAAATGATTCTAAGTCCTGGCAGGTAGGTTCCATGATGGCAGTGGGTGGAGAGAGCAGGCTCATATCCATTCCTATTTGTGAGAATCCTCGGGAAACATGTGCCAAATCGATTTTGAAAATAAAATACTTGGCAGGTAACTTCCTATTCCTTAATTTCAAATATCCTGTTGAAAAGAACTACATTTTCAAAGTTGGGCAAAGTTATCGGTCTTTCCCCCAAATACACATTTTGCAGGAACTACACACACCTGCTCCTTCCACTGTTCTCTACCTGATATGGTTATAGACCAATCACCATTGTGGGACTCTATTCTGGAATGTCAAGTAGGTCAGGTTCTTAAAATGCAACCATGGTTGTAATATTTCAGATATAAATCACCTAATTTAGAGTTTGGTGAGATTCCTTGACTTCCTTGATCTTTACCGTCAAGGTCTATAAATTTGATTCAGGACTGCATTACATTTCATCCACTGTGCTCCCCATCCTCTTTACCCTATCAACTGCTCTTACATTACATTCCCCATCGTACAACCACTTACTTATATATTTTTTTAACTTCAGGCCTTGTTATTTTACTTATTGATTTATTTTATGAGTTTTGACCCATAGTTTCAAAGTATTGAGAACTTTAAAAGTCATCACTCTTTTGCCTAAGCTGGTAGCCACCTGGGGTTGTGCCAGGCTTATTAAAGTATGATATTCCAGTGTTGGTGAAGTGCCAAGAAATGGGCACTTTCATGCCCAGCTGGTACAAGTGTAAATTGGTACAGCCTTTCATGGGGCAATCTGGAAATAGTTATAATACCCCTTTAAAATGTACATATATTTGATTCAATAATTCTACTCTTAAGAACTAATCTAAATGAGGGGGGAGGAGTCAAAATGGCAGAGAAGTAGCGGCTGAGACTACTTCGGGTAGCGGGAGATCAGCTAAATAGCTTATCTAAAGATTGCAAACACCTACAAATCCAATGGGAGATGGAAGAGAAGAAGAACAGCAATTCTAGAAACAGAAAATCAACCACTATCTGAAAGGTAGGACTGGCGGAGAAGTGAATCCAAAGCGACGGGAAGATAGACCGCGGGGGGAGGGGCCGGCTCCCGGCGAGCGGCGGAGCAACGGAGCACAAAATCGGGACTTTTAAAAGTCTGTTCTGCTGAGGGACATCGCTCCAGAGGCTTAACTGGGGTGAAGCCCGAGCGGGGTCAGTGCGGCCTGAGGTCCCGCAGGGTCGCAGAAGGATCGGGGGTGTCTGAGTGTCGCAGAGCTTACTGGTATTGGAGCGGGGAAGCCGGCTACAGAGACAGAGCCGAGGAGTGACTCTCAGCTCGGGGTTACCTTGAACCGGTAGCAGGCTCGGTCAGCTCGGAGCGCGGCCAGAGGCCAGGGTGACGGGAGTCATTGGGCGCTGTTCTCTGAGAGAGCACTGAGGAGTGGGGCCCCGGGCTCTCGGCTCCTCCGGGCCGGAGACCGGGAGGCTGCCATCTTCATTCCTGTCTTCCAGAACTCTACGGAAAGCGCTCAGGGAACAAAAGCTCCCGAAAGCAAACCCGAGCGGATTACTCAGCTACTCAGCGCGGCCCCGGGTAAGGGCGGTGCAACTCCGCCTGGGGCAAAGAAGCTTGAGAATCACTACAACAGGCCCGTCCCCCAGAAGATCAACGAGAAACCCAGCCGGGACCAAGTTCACCCACCAAGGAGTGCAGTTTCAATACCAAGGAGAGCGGCGGAATTCCAGAGGAGGAGAAAGCAAGGCATGGAACTCATGGCTTTCTCGCATGATTCTTTAGCCTTGCAGTTAATTTAATGTTTTTTTTTCTTTTTCAATTTTTTTTTCTCTTCTTCTGCTAAATTTTTTAACTTTTACCGTTTTCTTTTTTAATGTTTTTTCAATAGTTTATCTAATATATATATATATATATATTGTCCTTTTTATATTTTTTATCGGCTTTCTTTTTTTAATAGTTTGTTTTCTTTTCTTTTTCTTTCTGAACCCCTTTTTTATCCCCTTTCTCCCCCCTCACGATTTGGGATCTCTTCTGATTTGGCTAAAGCATATTTTCCTGGGGTTGTTGCCACCCTTTTAGTATTTTACTTGCTCCTTCATATACTCTTATCTGGACAAAATGACAAGGCAGAAAAATTCACAACAAAAAAAAAGAACAAGAAGCAGTACCAAAGGCTAGGGACCTAATCAATACAGACATTGGTAATATGTCAGATATAGAGTTCAGAATGATGATTCTCAAGGTTCTAGCCGGGCTTGAAAAAGGCATGGAAGATATTAAAGCAACCCTCTCAGGAGATATAAAAGCCCTTTCTGGAGAAATAAAAGAACTAAAATCTAACCAAGTTGAAATAAAAAAAGCTATTAATGAGGTGCAATCAAAAATGGAGGCTCTCACTGCTAGCATAAATGAGGCAGAAGAAAGAATTAGCGATATAGAAGACCAAATGACAGAGAATAAAGAAGCTGAGCAAAAGAGGGACAAACAGCTACTGGACCACGAGGGGAGAATTCGAGAGATAAGTGACACCATAAGACGAAACAACATTAGAATAATTGGGATTCCAGAAGAAGAGGAAACAGAGAGGGGAGCAGAAGGTATGTTGGAGAGAATTATTGGAGAGAATTTCCCCAATATGGCAAAGGGAACAAGCATCAAAATCCAGGAGGTTCAGAGAACCCCCCTCAAAATCAATAAGAATAGGTCCACACCCCGTCACCTAATAGTAAAATTTACAAGTCTTAGTGACAAAGAGAAGATCCTGAAAGCAGCCCGGGAAAAGAAGTCTGTAACATACAATGGTAAAAATATTCGATTGGCAGCAGACTTATCCACAGAGACCTGGCAGGCCAGAAAGAGCTGGCATGATATATTCAGAGTACTAAATGAGAAAAACATGCAGCCAAGAATACTATATCCAGCTAGGCTATCATTGAATATAGAAGGAGAGATTAAAAGCTTCCAGGTCAAACGAAAACTGAAAGAATTTGCAAATACCAAACCAGCTCTACAGGAAATATTGAAAGGGGTCCTCTAAGCAAAGAGAGACCCTAAGAGTAGTAGATCAGAAAGAAACAGAGACAATATACAATAACAGTCACCTTACAGGCAATACAATGGCACTAAATTCATATCTCTCAATACTTACCCTGAATGTTAATGGGCTAAATGCCCCAATCAAAAGACACAGGGTATCAGAATGGATAAAAAAACAAAACCCATCTATATGTTGCCTACAAGAAACTCATATTAAACCCGAAGACACCTCCAGGTTTAAAGTGAGGGGGTGGAAAAGAATTTACCATGCTAATGGACATCAGAAGAAAGCAGGAGTGGCAATCCTTATATCAGATCAATTAGATTTTAAGCCAAAGACTATAATAAGAGATGAGGAAGGACACTATATCATACTCAAAGGATCTGTCCAACAAGAAGATCTAACAATTTTAAATATCTATGCCCCTAACGTGGGAGCAGCCAACTATATAAACCAATTAATAACAAAATCAAAGAAACACATCGACAAGAATACAATAATAGTAGGGGATTTTAACACTCCCCTCACTGAAATGGACAGATCATCCAAGCAAAAGGTCAACAAGGAAATCAAGGCCTTAAATGACACACTGGACCAGATGGACATCACAGATATATTCAGAACATTTCATCCCAAAGCAACAGAATACACATTCTTCTCTAGTGCACATGGAACATTCTCCAGAATAGATCACATTCTTGGTCCTAAATCAAGTCTCAACCGGTATCAAAAGATTGGGATCATTCCCTGCATATTTTCAGACCACAATGCTCTAAAGCTAGAACTCAATCACAAGAGGAAATTTGGAAAGAACCCAAATACATGGAGACTAAACAGCATCCTTCTAAAGAATGAATGGGTCAACCAGGAAATTAAAGAAGAATTGAAAAAATTTATGGAAACAAATGATAATGAAAACACAACGGTTCAGAATCTCTGGGACACAACAAAGGCAGTCCTGAGAGGAAAATATATAGCGGTACAAGCCTTTCCTAAGAAACAAGAAAGGTCTCAGGTACACAACCTAACCCTACACCTAAAGGAGCTGGAGAAAGAACAAGAAAGAAACCCTAAACCCAGCAGGAGAAGAGAAATCATAAAGATCAGAGCAGAAATCAATGAAATAGAAACCAAAAAAAACAATAGAACAAATCAACGAAACTAGGAGCTGGTTCTTTGAAAGAATTAATAAGATCGATAAACCCCTGGCCAGACTTATCAAAAAGAAAAGAGAAAGGACCCAAATAAATAAAATCGAATGAAAGAGGAGAGATCACATCTAACACCAAAGAAATACAGACAATTATAAGAACATACTATGAGCAACTCTACGCCAACAAATTTGACAATCTGGAAGAAATGGATGCATTCCTAGAGACATATAAACTACCACAACTGAACCAGGAAGAAATGGAAAGCCTGAACAGACCCATAACCAGTAAGGAGATTGAAACAGTCATCAAAAATCTCCAAACAAACAAAAGCCCAGGGCCAGATGGCTTCCCGGGGGAATTCTACCAAACATTTAAAGAAGAACTAATTCCTATTCTCCTGAAACTGTTCCAAAAAATAGCAATAGAAGGAAAACTTCCAAACTCATTTTATGAGGCCAGCATCACCTTGATCCCAAAACCAGACAAGGATCCCAACAAAAAAGAGAACTACAGACCAATATCCTTGATGAACACAGATGCAAAAATTCTCGCCAAAATACTAGCCAATAGGATTCAACAGTACATTAAAAGGATTATTCACCACGACCAAGTGGGATTTATTCCAGGGCTGCAAGGTTGGTTCAACATCCGCAAATCAATCAATGTGATACAACACATTAATAAAAGAAAGAACAAGAACCATATGATACTCTCCATAGATGCTGAAAAAGCATTTGACAAAGTACAGCATCCCTTCCTGATCAAAACTCTTCAAAGTGTAGGGATAGACGGCACATACCTCAATATTATCAAAGCCATCTATGAAAAACCCACTGCAAATATCATTCTCAATGGAGAAAAACTGAAAGCTTTTCCGCTAAGGTCAGGAACACGGCAGGGATGTCCGTTATCACCACTGCTATTCAACATAGTACTAGAAGTCCGAGCCTCAGCAATCAGACAACAAAAGGAAATTAAAGGCATCCAAATCGGCAAAGAAGAAGTCAAACTATCACTCTTTGCAGATGATATGATACTATATGTGGAAAACCCAAAAGACTCCACTCCAAAACTGCTAGAACTTGTACAGGAATTCAGTAAAGTGTCAGGATATAAAATCAATGCACAGAAATCAGTTGCATTTCTCTACACCAACAACAAAACAGAAGAAAGAGAAATTAAGGAGTCCATCCCATTTACAATTGCACCCAAAACTATAAGATACCTAGGAATAAACCTAACCCAAGAGACTAAGAATCTATACACAGAAAACTATAAAGTACTCATGAAAGAAATTGAGGAAGACACAAAGAAATGGAAAAATGTTCCATGCTCCTGGATTGGAAGAATAAATATTGTGGAAATGTCTATGCTACCTAAAGCAATCTACACATTTAATGCAATTCCTATCAAAGTACCATCCATTTTTTTCAAAGAAATGGAACAAATAATCCTAAAATTTATATGGAACCAGAAAAGACCTCGAATAGCCAAAGCAATATTGAAAAAGAAAGCCAAAGTTGGTGGCATCACAATTCCGGACTTCAAGCTCTATTACAAAGCTGTCATCATCAAGACAGCATGGTACTGGCACAAAAACAGACACATAGATCAATGGAACAGAATAGAGAGCCCAGAAATAGACCCTCAACTCTATGGTCACGTCATCTTCGACAAAGCAGGAAAGAATATCCAATGGAACAAAGACAGCCTCTTCAATAAATGGTGTTGGGAAAATTGGGACAGCCACATGCAGAAAAATGAAATTGGATCATTTCCTTACACCACACACGAAAAGAGACTCAAAATGGATGAAGGACCTCAATGTGAGAAAGGAATCCATCAAAATCCTCGAGGAGAACACAGGCAGCAACCTCTTCGACCTCAGCCGCAGCAACATCTTCCTAGGAACATCACCAAAGGCAAGGGAAGCAAGGGCAAAAATGAACTTTTGGGATTTTATCAAGATCAAAAGCTTTTGCACAGCAAAGGAAACAGTGAACAAAACCTAAAGACAACTGACAGAATGGGAGAAGATATTTGCAAATGACATATCAGATAAATGGCTAGTGTCCAAAATCTATAAAGAACTTAGCAAACTCAACACCCAAAGAACAAATAATCCAATCAAGAAATGGGCAGAGGACATGAACAGACATTTCTGCAAAGAAGACATCCAGATGGCCAACAGACACATGAAAAAGTGCTCCATATCACTCGGCATCAGGGAAATACAAATCAAAACCACCATGAGATATCACCTCACACCAGTCAGAATGGCTAAAATGAACAAGTCAGGAAATGACAGATGCTGGCGAGGATGCGGAGAAAGGGGAACCCTCCTACACTGTTGGTGGGAATGCAAGCTGGTGCAACCACTCTGGAAAACAGCATGGAGGTTCCTCAAAATGTTGAAAATAGAACTACCCTATGACCCTGCAATTGCACTGCTGGGTATTTACCGTAAAGATACAAACGTAGTCATCCGAGGGGGCACGTGCACCCGAATGTTTATAGCAGCAATGTCTACAATAGCCAAACTATAGAACCTAGATGTCCATCAACAGATGAATGGATAAAGAAGATGTGGTATATATACACAATGGAATACTATGCAGTCATCAAAAGAAATGAAATCTTGCCATTTGCGACGACGTGGATGGAACTAGAGGGTATCATGCTTAGCGAAATCAGTCAATCGGAGAAAGACAACTATCATATGATCTCCCTGATATGAGGGAGAGGAGATGCAACATGGGGGGTTAAGTGGGTAGGAGAAGAGTAAATGAAACAAGATGGGATTGGGAGGGAGACAAACCATAAGTGACTCTTAATCTCACAAAACAAACTGAGGGTTGATGGGGGGAGGGGGGTTGGGAGAGGGGGGGTGGGGTTATGGATATTGGGGAGGGTATGTGCTATGGTGAGTGCTGTGAAGTGTGTAAACCTGGCGATTCGCAGACCTGTACCCCTGGGGATAAAAATATATGTTTATAAAAAAATAATAATAATAATCTAAATGAAATAACCAGAAAAAGCATGCTCATATATAAGCAGAAAGACACTTAGCATAGTTGAAAAGTCAGAAAATATCTACGTGTTTACCCCAGAGGAATAGTTACAAAATTGACACAGGAACCACAGGAAATGATAATACAAAGTCATTAAGTTGCTGGAATGGTAATGGGGAATTTCTGTTTCTGGTGATGATGCTCTGAATCATTTGTACTCATCCTCCCACTGAAAACAACTAGAGAAGGCATGTAAAATGTATAAAAATTCTATTTGAAGACAACGCAGTTTCCAAAATAAGGAAGAATTATAGGACCATGACTCGGGTAGAAAAGGAAACCCATGGTGTGATACCAGAAGTGGAGGTTAATTTTTCTGCTTATGACATCTGCAGCTATTAAAAGAGGCAGTTCAGTCTGAAACTTGAATAAATGTCCACCAGATTCACAGGGTGATGGGAACCTGGATACCAGAGTTTGCTAAAAGGTGATATGAATAAACACCCCAGACTCTGGACTTTGGGTTGGGATTCTGTGATGCTATCCTCTAGGAGAAAGGGAGAATCAGAAGTAGACTCATCCTTACAGAAACTGAAACCAGCTCAGTCCCTGATCTTGAGTGTCCCGGCTTAGACGTGAGCCATAAACAGTGTCTCAAAACTATTTTTACAAATCTCATACATGACGTCTGACACTCAGAAAATAGCCAGGTGTAAGTGGACACCAAGAAGAGGACACTGAAAATCAGGAGAAACAACAGTCAATAGAAACTGATCTACAGGAGATTTGGTTGTGGAGCCAACAGAAACTGACATTAAAATGGGTGAGCCTGGTGGTGGGTATTGTGGAGGGCATGTTTGCATGGATCATTGGATGTGGTGCATAAACAATGAATTTTGGAACACTGAAAAAAATTTTTTTTAATGATTATGCTTAATATGTTCAGGAATTTAAAAAATACAAAACTTTCAGGAGAGAACTAGAAATTTCCTGGATATTCTACAACTGGAAAGTACAACTCAATGAAAAAGTTCCATAGTAGTTTAAACATAGCTGAAGACAGAAAAATGACAGAGTGCAAAATAGGTCAGAAGAAAATATGCAGGACTAAAGCATAGAGACAAAGGGTGAAGAATTTAGAAAAGAGCTAAGGAGACCTATAGGATCTGGTGAATGATCTATGTGCATGCAATCAGAGGCACAGAAAATGAGAAAAGAGAAAACACAGTGGAAGCAATATTTGAATAAAATATAATGAGGAATTTTCCAAAATTGGCAAGACATCAAGACCCACGATTTAGGGACGCCTGGGTGGCTCAGTTGGTTGGACGACTGCCTTCGGCTCGGGTCGTGATCCCGGAGTCCCGGGATCGAGTCCCGCATCGGGCTCCCAGCTCCATGGGGAGTCTGCTTCTCCCTCTGACCTTCTCCTCGCTCATGCTCTCTCTCACTGTCTCTCTCTCAAATAAATAAATAAAATCTTTAAAAAAAAAAAAAAAAAAAAAAAAAAAAAAAAAAAAAAAAAAAAAAAAAAAAAAAAAAAAAAAAAAAAAGACCCACGATTTAAATAACACCATGCATTCTAAGTACTATATAAAAGGAAAATCCACAGCTTGACATAACATAGTAAGATTTCTGAAAAACAGAAATGAAGAAAAAATATAGCATCTTAAAAGGAACAATAATAATTGGCAGATGGCATCACAGAAAATGGAATATATGATAGCATTTAAAGGAAATAGTTCCTACCTAGAGTTCTACATCGCATGAAATATCCTTCAAAATTGAAAGTGAAATAAAGATGTTTTCAGAAGATAAAAATCGAGAGAAGTCAAAAGCAACAGACTGCACTAAAGGAATACTAAGGTCTTTTCTTCAGGCAAAAGGAAAATTGCCCTTGACAGTTGCTTGGAGATGCAGAAAGAAATGAAGAGATAAAATTTAATGTGTGGGAACCTTTAAATGAAAATTAAAGGCTGGTTGTTATATGCAACTAATGAACACTCCATCAAAAACTAATGATGTACTACATGGTGGCTAACTGAACATAATAAAAGAAAAAAGAAAGTTAAAGGCAGGTTACAACAATAACAAGAGAGACAGGAAGCAAATCTAACCCAATGAATGAATTTACAGGAGTTTACACAGTTTCAACTACTTCATTTCAAGAGACATATTGTTCAACCGGAAGAAGCAGCTTTCATGACCCCAGGTCCTCGTGTTTATACATGGAAGTTTGGTCAGTAGAGATATAGTCCAGACTTCTTCTGGCTACACCTAATTTTTTGTTGTCATGCATTTATTCAACAAATCTACTAAGCGTGTTAATACATGCCTCACACTGTGTAGGGTACTGGGACCACAGAGATAAAGATACCCACATTATCAATGGAGAAGAAAACCTCAGGGAGATGAAGCAACTTGCTTAAGGTCACCAGGCTTCTAAGGGACAGAGCTGAACTCTGGTTCTATTTCTCTGCCATAAATTTTTTACTAAGCAGCCCTGACTCTTATTTTAAAATACCACATATACGAATGCTAACTGGAATTGATGCATGTTATTTTTTCTCTCCCGTGTTTTGTTGCCATTAACACTCAGCTTTTTTCTCTCATATCCCTGTATCAGTATCACTCTCTCTACCATCTTCTAAGTATTCCCTTTAATGCTCTTTCCTATTTCCTATGCCTTTGTTGAATAAAATATTTTGAATTTATTTGTGCAATGTGCAATCTTCTGTTTAAGATGTCAGCATGCAACGTTCTCTAACTGGAAGAATTTCACTGGGATTTCTAACCATTTAATGCCTATCAGTTATACACAGCTGCTGTCCTTTCACCCTGGCAGAGAGCAGAGGTCAGGGTCCAACGTGGCCTTGAGAGGAAGGCAGAATACTGCTTCTTCTCTCCTTCTCTTGCCTGACCCCATCCCATCTGATTAACCTTGGCACAGGTGCCCTGGTGAAATACAAAGGTGAGAAGGCCAGTGCTGGTGTTATCAGTGGGGCTCCTTCCTGCTTCTCAATCACCCAGTTCAGTAACTTGGAGCTAAGAGTTATTCCTCCTGACTCAGACAATAACTTCAGCATGTCTCTGTATCACAATTTAACAACGTGGAGGGAAAGATTATTTTTACAGAGCAATGATCAACCACATGTTTGTATAGAATGTATGGTCAAGATATATGTTTATAAGACTGAAATACTACTTCGATGATTTCATCTGAGCCCCTATCTTATAGAAAGATAGTCTGCAGGCTGGAGGCCGAACTTTCCAAGTTTGGCTCAGGAACAAACATGGCAAAGCAGCACAAAGAGCTTAGAATGATGAAAGTGTGTGGGGTTAGAGTCTGAGGAACAATAAAAAAATTACGCCAAATGATTACTTGATTTAAGCATCAGAATTGGACGACCCTGAGAAACCCTCTGGAGAACATACTACAGACTGTTGCTTCTCTAGAGAACATAGAAATTTTAGATAAGACCAGGATGTTTTTGTACACTACTTGTACTGTAGACCCTGACTTTAATTACTACAGAACTTATTAATAAAGGACCTCATATTTTATTAATAGGAAGGAGAAAAAAAAACTGACCTGACTAGAGAATAAAATTCTCAACAGAAAAATAACATTCAAGTAAAAATAACCTGATGTAAAAGTCTCTACAGGTTGAGTATATAATTTTTTCCACACATCCGCAGATTAAGTGTTGCTCACATACGAACATTGCTAGTATATTTCATGAGAGTCTGCAACCATATCTTGATGGAAAAGACCAACTTCTGAGGAAGCCCAGAGGTTTTTGTTAACAGGTCTTTCCCTTTTCATCAACTGAACAAAAAACAAGTATTCAAAACAAGCAACTTTTTCAGTAAGTAGGTTGAAATCACTGTTCATCAACCTGGGGTGATTTTGCCCCCAGGGGACATGTGGCAACGTGTCAAGACATTTTTGGTTCTCATGACTAGGTAAGGGGTGCTCCTGGCGTCTAGTGCATAGAGACCAGGGATGCTGGGAAACATCCTACAAAGCCAAGGATAAAACAGCCCCGCCCCCCCAGCAAAGGATTATCCTGTCCAAAATGTTAACAGTGCCACAGTTGAGAAACTCTGGTATTAAAGTCTTCTTCATGAAGAGCTGGATTTGGCCAGATGGTCTATAACTCAATAAGTACTAATAACCTACTGCCCAACATAGCACTCTTTCTCGTTATTTTATTTCTATATGCAAACAGATGTGTTATGTATTTTTAAGATCACCTTTGAATGGCAGAAAACTTGCCAAAATATAGCTACGTTCAATCTATATCAGTGTGACTATAGTTTCACTCAGCCCTAGAAATGACAGTACACTGGAAGAGAGATTAATGTGTATTTAATTTGGGGAGGTTTTCTGTAAGAGATAGCCTTCAGTTCTCATTTAAAGAAAGATCAGGGCATGCTGGAAGGGCAGAAGAAAAACTTTCATGTTTCTGAGTCAAATGTGCAGAAACTTGGAGACAGGCAAAAGGAACACAGGGGTGAGGAGTGGGGTGGCTGATATACTTGGAAGAGTGGATTTTTGGAGGGAGAAGTGTATTTATTTCAGATCAAGACTTGTAGGGTATGACCATTTGGCAGGAAGATTGGCAGACAATCACCAAAAGTCTGTATTTAATCCTGAGCAACAGAAAGCCAGGGACCATTATAGGTTCCACTGAGAAATAAATACTCAGAAGATGAAAATATACTGAGGTCCACTCTTGTCATCCAAGTGGACAATATCACCCTTTGTAAACACTCTTGTCTTTCCTCATTTCAAGGCACAGTTAATGCTCTGCCTCTTTAATCTTAGTTTATATTCTGTGACCAGGAATTAATCACTTAATCCATCTCAAATCTAAGGAACATACATGGATCCCATGTATCATGACAATGGGACAGCTTGAGCCACTTAAGAAAAATTTCAAGTACAAGTAGTGTACAAAAGCATCCTGGTCTTATCTAAAATTTCTACATTCTCTAGAGAAGCAATAGTCTGTAGTATGTTCTCCAGAGGGTTTCTCAGGGTCGTCCAATTCTGATGCTTAAATCAAGTAATCATTTGGCGTAATTTTTTTATTGTTCCTCAGACTCTAACCCCACACACACTTTCATCATTCTAAGCTCTTTGTGCTGCTTTGCCATGTTTGTTCCTGAGCCAAACTTGGAAAGTTCGGCCTCCAGCCTGCAGACTATCTTTCTGTAAGATGGGGGCTCAGATTAATCCCCACCAACTTGTTCTTGTGATCGCAGATGTGCTTCTGGACCCGTCTTCCTTTTACACGCAATCTCATGGAGTCTGGGCTGAAGACTGCAAGTTAGCATTTTTTAGAAAATAATTGGTCTTTAATGATATTTGTAGAATGACAAATGAGTTCCAGCAAAACCAGAAATTATTTTTGATAAAGCAGAATGCCGATAGATGGGAAGAATTCATCCCTTGCATGAGGACACTTAGGATAATGAGTAGAGGCCCAAGGTACAGGAGGGCAGAAGAGGTCTTGAGAGTTTGAAATGATCTCTATAAATTCAAGTAAAAGCACAATTGTCTCCTATCTGAAGGCAGCTTGTATTCAGTTGTTTTTAAAAAGGAAACCACCAATGAAGAAGATCCTGTTATGCTCAATTATAAATTACCACTGAAAAGTAACTCTTAGAAAAAAAAAAAGGACAAAGGTTGGGTTTTTTTTTTTAATATTCTATTTATTTATTTGACAGAGAGAGAGATCACAAGTAGGCAGAGAGGCAGGCAGAGAGAGGGGGGGAAGCAGGCTCCCCACTGAGCAGGGAGCCTGACGTCGGGCTCAATCCCAGGACCCTGAGACCATGACATGAGCTGAAGGCAGAGGTTTAACTCACTGAACCACCCAGGTGCCCCCAGGACAAAGGTTTTTTAATAGGCCATACACACCACACCATTACCAAAGAATACATGTTTTCAGAATTATAAATGTCTGAAATTATTTTTGAGTCTTAATGCAATGAAGTCCTCCTGACTTCTAATTTCTGCTAGCTGCTTGGGTAGAGGTGATCTGTGAAAGAGAAGAACAAGGAGAGAGGAGGAACTCATGTGGGATGGGCTGGACATTGAGGGTAAGAGGAGAATAGAAGCCCAGGAAGGGACAAAGTGGAAAACTGAGTGCCTGGACCCTGGTGTGTGGGCAGAAATAGGAGAGTGGGAAGGGGGGTTGGTCTGATCATTTCTTGTATTTAATGTGCTAAGTGTCTCTACAATTGTGAAATTAATGTTTCTTTAAGTACATGGGGACCCACTGCTGCTTCAGGCAACATAGATATTCCTTTTCATATGTCACTTGATAAAATCCCCATTCATCACAATGTGCTTTTCATCCTTTTGGTATTTCCAGCTGCTCATAGTAACCTATATATGTCCCTAATATAATAGCAGCTGTTGTCACTGTTTATGGAAAAATACAAGCATCTTTGAACAGCTTTCCCAAGCAAAACTCTCCTTTTCCTTTTTATTAAATTGGTCTTGATTAGTAGCAATAGTTAAATAACTGCAGAAACCCGATTAGAAAGAATAATGTACGGATTACACAAGGGTCCCAGGTTCTTCCCCAAGACAGGTCGTTAGATTACTCCTTAAGAAGAAAAAATTCACATACAGCATTTTCTCCTCAAGATAACTCAGGGTAATTAAGAAGGTCTTACCCTATTCCTAGCTCTTGGGAACTTTCTGAGGCAAGGTATTATGGTTAGAGCAAAACTAGGGACACTGGTAAAGGGAGATTATTTCTATACAGCAGAGCAGGGAAATAAGCCGTATGGTTGAATACTGTTCCCCACCCCCCCGCACACACAGCTTGAGACAGACTGTGCATAACAAGCATCTTTCCCTGGGTAGCTGAGGTTCCTTCATTAACCCCAAGGTAATGCCTCACCTTGCTTTTCCTAATTGTGAGACCACCATTATACTATACCTCAAATCGGCTTGTTCATAAAGGGTAAAGATACTAGGCCAAAGGATGGGTTTAAATTCTCTATGATATTATTTGACAGAGGACTATGAATAAGTTAAAGAAGTATATTGGTATTTCCACAGATTTTCTCAATCAGATTGCCTCTGGAGATTAAGTTGTAATGCCTTAAGATGTCCACTATACATGATGGGTTCATTTCTGCTCTATACTCTGAGAATAGTGCTGGCTATATGCCATTCTTGGGAGAATTGAGAAAACAGACACTGAAGTCATTTTTTTGTCTTCTGTGGTTCAGAACTCTGGTTGAGAAAGACTACGCTGCTCACAAACGCACAAAAACAAATAAATAAGGCACTGATGAAGGCAAAGAACTCAGAAACCAACAGTGAAGGAAAAAACGGAATACTGAAACCAAATAAAACAAAATGCAACCCCAAAACAAAACTTTACATTAAAAAAGTAAGGAAAATAAGCATAAAAAAAATGGAAAAGTAGAAAATAAATAGCAACCACTACAATAGGAGGCAGAGGTGGCCTTACTGAAAAGGCAAGACTTAACCATATGCTGTCAGCAAGAAATAGACTTTAAAGATGCAGGTATGTTCAAAGTCAAAGGATGCAGAATGACAGACCATAGAAAGTGAGATGCTATTATTTCATAAACTGGATTTTAAATTTTAAAAATTCTGCTCCTTAAAATACATCATTAAGAAAATACAGAGTTACGCTATGGCATGAGAGAAAATACTTCAATACAAAGATTTTGTATCCAGAATATATAAAGAACTGTTACCACCCAAGAAGAAGAGTATAAACAAACCAAATAAAAATGGGTAAAACATTTGAATATTTACCCTCCCAACCCCCACAAAAAGTATTTGAATGGCCAATAAGTACATGTAAAAGTGGTCAATCTTATTAGATATGAAGGAACTAAAATCACAACGAGCACAAATATTCCTCTATTAGGATGACCACAATTAAAAGGACTGAGAAGAGTCGGATCAATAGAATACACGTAACTACTGGTGGGAAAGCAAAATGGTGAGACCACTTTGGAAAACAAAGTGACAACTTGGGCATCCAAACATGTATTTACCATTTGAAATGAGAATTTCACTCCTAAGTATTCTCCAAAAAAATAAAAATAAAAATATATGTCCACCCAACAATGTATACAGGGATAATCATAACGGCCTATTTCTTTTTTTCAAAGATTTTATTTATTTATTTATTTATTTGTCAGAGAGAGCGAGCGAGAACGAGAGTGCACAAGCAGGCAGAGACGCAGGCAGAGATGGAGAGAGAAACAGGCTCCCTGCCAAGCAAGGAGCTGGATGCAAGAATGCAGGACTCGATCCCAGGACCCTGGGATCATGCCCTGAGCCAAAGGCAGCGGCTTAACTGACTGAGCCACCCAGGCGTCCCAATAACAGCCTATTTCTTAATAGCTCAAAACTTGAGTCAATCCAAATGTCCATCAACAAACTGTGGCATATCCAACAATGAGTGCCTATTCAGCATTAAAAAGGAATGGTCTGATAACACCAATGACAACACAAATAAGTCTCAAAAACATTATGTTAATCAAAAGAAGACCTAAAGGGATATACATTGTTTCGTTCGACATATATGAATTTCTAGAAAAGAAATATATAACCTTTAGGGATCAAAGAATAGATTGCAGCCAGGGTTAATGGAGAAACTGACTACAAAGTAAATTTGGGGGATGATGGGTGCACACATTTGTCAAAATTCATTAAACTGTATACTGAAAATAGGTACATTCTATTATTTAATTGTTTTATTTCAAAGTTTATTTAAAAAAAAATCTCCACTTTGATATGGTTTTGTCTATCTCCCTTTAAGTTCTACTAATTTTTGTGTTATATATTTTGAATAAATTTTTTAAAAATTTATTTTATTTTTCCAGTGTTCCAAGATTCATTGTTTATGCACCACACCCAGTGCTTCATGCAATACATGCTCTCCTCTAATAAAAATCTTCAGATCGAAGAGAAATGATTCCAAATAAAATTATGGCAGGTTAAATGACACTTTTTTCATTATGAATATCTCTATTTTTTTCAAGATTTTATTTATCTGAGAGAGAAAGGGAGCACAAGCCATGAGACAAGAGGCAGAGGGAGAGGGAGAAGCAGACTCTGAGCTGAGTGGGGGAGCCTGATATGGGACTTGATCCCAGGACCCTGACCTGAGTCAAAGGCAGACACTTAATTGACTAAGCCACCCAGGTGCCCCTTGAATATCTCTCTTTATTTCTAATGATTCTTGTCTTAAATCTAGTCTATTTGATATTATTACAACTGGTGAGCTTTATTTCGAGTACATAGCATATATATTTTTTCATTTTTCCTTTATTTCTATAGAAATTTCTATATTTCTATATGTATCGATACTTATGGAGTGATCTTGTGAATCACATATAGAGAGTTTGGTTTCTTAACTCCATATGACAATCTTTTTAAATTTGCCCATTTAATTTTAATATAATTGCTGACACAGCCAAGTTTAAGTTTACCAACCTTCTATTTTTTCCCATTAATATTTTGTTCCTCTATTTCTCCTTTCCTTTAAAAAAAATCATGTATTTTTCCTATTCTGTTTTTCTCCTCTAATAGCTTCTTATATTTTTTATATTTATTGTAGTGATTAGAGATTAAAATCTGCAATCCAGATTTACTACACTATATGTTAAATTGGAATCTGTACTGCTTTCAGAACAATGCAAAAATATTACGACAATTTAATTTCATTTGTTCTTCCCTTTGTACTATTGGGGTCATATATTCTACTTCTACATATGTTGTAAATCCTTAAACATCTTGTTACTGTTGTTTAACAATCAATATTTTTTAGATTTACCAACATACTAACTTTTTCATGCTCTTTGCTCTATTTTGCAGTTCTGTGCTTCCATATGGATTCATTTCCTTTCAACCTGAAACACATCCCTTCATAGTTCTTAGAGTCTGCGTCTGAATTTGTTGCAGATGAGTTTCATTACCCCTGTTTGGTCTTTAAACATTTTTATTTCTCATTCATTTCTGAAGAATATTTTCACTGTGCTGGATTATAGGTTGGCAATTTTTCTTACTTTCTGCCCTTTCAAGTTATCATCTCATTTTCTTCCTGGTAGTGTATTTCCATTGCTAAGTCAGCTGTAAGTCTTAATTTTGCTCCTTTGAATGTCTTTTTTCCTCTGGATCTTTCAAAGCTTTTCTTGCACTTTAATTTTCAATAGTGTGATGGGATTTTCTCTCTATTTATCCTAATTGGGATTCATTGAGCTTCTTGAAAGTATGAGCTGACTGCCTCTCATTACTTCTGAAAAATTCTCAGCCATTATTTCTTTAGAGAATCCTTCTGTTCCAATCTCACCCTTTCCTTATGGGATTCCAAGTATGTGTAAGTTAGACTTCTGACTCTTCCATATGCTTAAGTATGTTCTTTCAATTTGTTTTTATCTGTGTTTTATTTTCTTCTATTGCTGTCTTCAAGTTCACTATTCCTAAATTATTCTGTTTACATTCTGTTGTTAAACTTTCCAGTGAATACTTAACATTAGATATTGTTTTATTCAGTTAAAGGATGTTTGCTTAATTTATGTTGTAGATTCCAAGCTACTGTTGAAATTCTACATATATTTCTCCATTTTCAGCTTTTTAAAAAAACCATACCAATCCAAATTATTTTTAAATCCTTCTCAACTAATTCCAATATCTGGATCATTTGTTACACTGTTTCTATTACTATTTTTTTTGTTGTTGTTCTCTGGTTGTTAGTCACAATTTCTGGCTTCTTTTTGCTTGTCTAGTCAATTTTTATTTCATGACAGCCATTGTATATGAAAGTACCATAGAGGTTCCTGATGATATTTGCACCAGGGAGAGGGCAGCCTTTCCTCTATGGCAAGATTCGATCAATGCAATCAGTCCCTCACCTGCCAGGAATTGAGCTGGGTCAAGGTTGGGCTGCATTCCTAATAAGACTCAGCCTACCTCCAGTTGAGAGTGGCCCTCCTAGGCTTCTGATGCAGAGTCTGGAGGATCCCTGTCCTCTCAACCCTGAAAACTGCAGAAAAGGTTTGGTTCTACATTTTGGAGGTCTGAAGCTTACACTTTAGTTTCCTTACCCATGAAATTTTAAATCTGGCACGAAAGGGAAAAGAGTCATGTGACTGTTGCAAGCCTCATTCTTCTTACTGCATCTTGTCTTCCAAGCAACATGAGTACATGGAAGATTTCACTCTGCCTTTCCAACCCATCACCCAAGCCTCCTGACCTATACCAGAACTTATGTGTAAATGTATACTACTGAAGTCAAAGAAAATTTCAACAACACAAACCTTTTCTGTACTACTTTAAACATCCCCAGAGAAATCTTACTTTCACTACTGATTTACTTAGCACTTTAATTTTTTTTAATTAATTTTTTATGTTCAGTTAGCCAGCATATAGTACATCATTAGTTTTTGATGTAGTGTTCAACGATTTATTAGTTGTGTATAACACCCAGTGCTCATCACAACACATGCCCTTCTTAGTACCCATAACCCCCTTACCCCATCCCCAACCCTCTTCCTTCCTGTAACCCTCCATTTGTTTCCTGGAGTCCAGCGTCTCTTGTGGTTTGTCTCCCTGTCTGATTTCTTCCCGTTCAGTTTCCCCTCCCTTCCCCTGTGGTCCTCTGTGCTATTCTTTATGTTCCATATATGAGTGAAACCATATAATAATTGTCTTTCTCTGCTTCACTTATTTCACTTAGCATCATCCCCTCCAGTTCCATCCATGTCAATGCAAATGGTGGGTATGCATCCTTTCTGATGGCTGAGTAATATTCCATTGTATATATGGACTACATCTTCTTTATCCATTCGTCTGCTGAAGGGCACCTTGGCTCCTTCCACAGTTTGGCTATCGATATTGCTGCTATGAACACTGGGGTGCATGTGCCCCTGCTTTTCACTACATCTGTATCTTTGGGATACCTAGTAGTGCAATTGCTGGGTCATAGGGTTTTATTTTTAAATTTTTTTGAGGGAGAGAGAAAGCATGCAGGTGAGGAGGAAGAGGCAGAGGGAGAGAGAGATTTTAGCAGGCTCCATGCCCAGCATGGAGCCCAACATGGGGCTCAATCTCATGACCCTGAGATCATGACCTGAGCTGAAATCAAGAGTCAGATGCTTAACTGAGCTGTCCAGGGGCCCCCTATTTAATATTTTTAACAGATAGTACAAAAGTGAACTTCTATAAAATCACTATTTAAAATTAATTCAAGTTTTGAGTAAGCGATATTTTGACTTTTTTCAAATATTGATTTTCTATATGAGGAAATGCCCTCAGACTATATCCTAGAAGTTTAAAAATATTCTCTGCAAATTGACTGACGCCTGGTGTGCTTTGTAGTGAAGGATACTGGAACATCTCTTTTCAGATAAGAAGCATTATCATCTCATAGTTAGCAACTGCAAATAACAGCTGTGACAAGTTGAAGTCTTTTGATATTATATCCAGCTGAAGGTCAGACCTTATCACTTAGCAGTCCAGGAATGATGCATGTGTCAGCTGTCATGAAGCCTCATCTGGGATAACTGCAGAGATGCCTTTGTACAGTTGAGTAGACATTTTTCCTGCTTGCCTTCCATTCTCCTTATGTATAGTCCCAGAATCCAGAGTTCTTTTGGGGAATCACCACTCTCCCACTTGGTCCTTGTAATTACAGTTGACTCTCTCCTCATCCTCATGTCAAAGGTGGGCATATGGCCCAGGCTTTGTCAGACACTTATTCCATGCTTCTGGTTATGTTGACACATAATGCAAAATTAGTTCTTAGAGACTCAACTTGAGGATGCTTGTTTACATTGCAGAGGACTACAATGTCTATAGCTGGGGTTGCAGAGGAGGTATAAGACTGGAGCTATTGCACCCATCTTGCCACTATGAAGTTAAGGCCTCTCTCAAAACAGAGCTAACAGGGAGGAATTAAGAGATGTAGAGAATAAATGCCAGCCTTGAGGACATTGGTTGAGTCCCTGGATGGAGCCTAACAAGTCTAAACCAGGAAATGCCCCAGGAATTTTCAGTTTTGTGAACAGAAAACAAAAATCCCTATTTAACATAAGTAGGCTTTAGTTGGTTTTCTGTCACTGATAACCAGGGGTCTCTTCACACTGGGTAATTCACAATAATGGATCAGCATTCTAGCTAGAGTCCATTCTAAGACAGGCCACCTGGTGAGCTTGGCGTATGGGGGAAGAAGTTAAAGTGCTCCTACTGTATTACATGAGGTGGGAATCCATGCTCAGGAACTGGCCGTGTCACAAACCAAATATGAACTTGAATAAGCCATTCAGCTTTCAAAGAGAAGCAAAGAAAATCACTTTTAAGGACTAGCAGCTGGAAAGAATGGCATAATGTCCACACCAAAATGATCTAAGACAGTTGGAAATATGGACCTGAATCTTGCAAAAGATCAGGGCTGGTGGTGAGGATTTTGTCATGTTTATAGAGGTGAGGGTAGCAACCCTTGAGGTGGTGAAGGGGTCTAGAGAGAGAATGCCATAAGAGGAAGTAGGCAGAAGACAAAACCTTAGGAGTTCCATAGATTTAGAAGGTTGGTGGGGGGAGAATAGGAATGGGGGAAAGTGAGTGAGCAGTCAGGGAGGCAGGAGGAGAATCAGGGAAAACCTGGACCAAGAAATCAGGGGCAGCAGGTAAATGAGAAAGACATCACCAACTACAAATACCAAGAAGTTGAAAATCCCACTGAGGGAGGGACAAGGAATTCACCAAGGTCATTGCTGACCTTGCCAAAAGCTGTTCCAGGCAAGTGGTAGGGTAGAACACAGGTTGCAACAGTTACCCAGCAAATCCATGGTAAAAAAAAAAAAAAAAAGTAGACCCTAGGAGCCATCAGCTGCCTCTGAGGTGACTGGTGGATAAAACAGGGGTAGAAAGGCAGGAGCTAGGGGCTTAACTCCAAATATATATAAATGCCATGACATTGTCTTCCATTGTAAATCACCACTTGGGATGCTTGTTTTCAAAAGGAAGCAATTAAAAACAGACTCTCTAAATAAATGTGTAAGGCTATGATGCTAAGTAGCACATGACCAGGAAATTTATCAAGAACTGAATTACCTGTTTGGTGAGAAGGGACAAAAATATAAAACTGTGGGCTACAAAAGGAAAACTACTATGATTTAGCCGAGCATCTACTGTGTATGGTGTATAGTGGATCCTAAAAAGATGAGGTTCCTACCTTTAAGGGGTAACAGTCCACACTGAGGATCAGTGAAAGATAAAACCTCCAGGAAACCTCCTCTGAACTATGCCCTTGAGATATTGAGATCCTAACCTGCACTGGGTGTGGGGCCCTTCCTGCTGTCCCCGTGCTGGGTGTGGTTCCAACACGCCTCTAGGAAGTACTTTCTCTACACAGGTGTTTGTCTCTTGGACTGGGCTGACAACTCCTGGGGGTCAGGGGTTACATTTATTCATCTTTATGTCACACAGTCTGGAACAGAGTAGACAATTAGGGTTACCAGATTTAGGAAGAAAGAAAAAAATAAAATCTAGTTAAACTTGGGTTGCAAATTCAAATACTGCATGGGATATACTTTTTACTCAAAAGCTCTTTGTTGCTTATCTGAAATTCAAATTTCAATGGGCATCCTGTGCTTTATGGGGCAAGTCTACACATTCCATCCATGTTTTCTGAATGAATGCAAAAGTGTAACTGGAGGAGGAGATGTGGAGAGGACAATTAACTCCTCCTAAACCCATTCTCCAAAAATGCTAATTTAAAAACAGCATGATGCCAGAGGTAAGACACTAGCAGTGCAGTTATGACCATAAGAAGAAGAAACGAGAGAAGATTTGAGAAACCTGAAGCAGGAACACCAACTGAGGGACCCCATGTAGTTGGATAGATCTGTTCCCCCACCTCTCCCACCCACAGGATCACAACTCCTGATGTTAGAACCTGGCTGTGCCTCTGGATGAATGTGGTTGAATTTAGGTCACTGTCTCTCCTCAACACACAAAAACTAAAGGAGAAGTACTATGTGCAGCTGGGTGGTCTTGACCACATAGTTGAGGGATCCAGAGACTCTGGGGTCAGTGGAGCCTGGGTGGTCAGGGAAGGCTTCAGGGAGGAGGCGTGCCTGTGGTAAGGCCCTCAAGAAGGAAGAAAACACAAACAGGCAGAAACTCTTCTTAGGTTCTAACTCTGAATTCTTTGTAATTAAAACTAAAACATAAGCCACACATGAGATCAAGATTGTGGCTGTCTTCCTTAAACACTTGGTTTATTTGTTACTCTAGCCTTTTCCCTGCTTCAGTAACAAGTGACTTTCCTCTCTTCTCCCAGCAGACAAGAGTTTCATCAACCCTGAGATCAGTACAGCTTAGTTTCTGACAAACTGTGAACTATGCCCCGTCATTGCAGGTCGCGTTCACACATAAACGTGCACCTGTGTGGAGAGGCACTGTCGGGTAACAAGCACTTGTAGCCAAGTCTTTGGACTTCGTGTTGCCTTCTTTCCTTTACTTTTAGCTGACATTTTATTAATTACTTGCCTCTGTTTTATGTGGAAGGCAACCACTTTCGTTCAACTGAAGACAGCATTTTAGCTTACCATTTTGCTTATAGTTTCTGTGGGTAGGAACCAGATCAGGTTAGCTGAGAGGTTCTATCTTGGAGTGTCTCACGAGGGTGTGATCAGACATCAGCGAAGACTGCTATCACCTGAGGGCTGGTCTGAGACCAGAGGACCCACTACAAGATAGTGAACTCACAGGCAATATGGCGCATTCACATACCTGGCAGTTGGTGCAGCCTGTCAACCAGACAACTCAACTCTCCACATGGCCCTCTCCACAGGATGGCTTAAATACTTTCAGGGCTTGGGAGCTGGCTCCCTCCAAAGTGAGAGAACCATGAGACCAAGGTGAAAGGTGTAAAGTCATATGCTGTCTCTACTGCCTTATTCTGTTGGTGGCACAGACTAACCTTGACTCATCTGGGAGGAGGCTTCAGGATAATATGGGAAATGGGCCATCGGAAAACCAGTTTAGGAAACTCAACTTAGAAAATTCAAAAATATGCTAACTGGGCAATGTCTCCCATCCCAGAAATAGAAGGACATTAAGATCTTATAAGGAATAGCCAAATGCCCCAAAAAACTACACAAAAGGGAAGCAGAGAACACAGAGGCCTCATCAGTACCATCTGCTTCAAGGGGTTGGGCCTTGTCCACCCCCACCCATTCACCCTCCAGCCATCCACCTCACATCCCTCATCTACCCACCCAGATATCACACACAAACTGCTGTGGTAGACTCTGATATTTACCACACAAACTGCTGTCGTAGACTCTGGGGAATAGTGGTGAGCAAAAGAGATATGTCTCCATCCTCTTGTAATAGACAGTCCAGTTGGGGAGACAAACATACAAGTAGATAAATAAAATGGCAAGGTAAAAGAAAGAGAGAAGAATTATAGTAACCAACAGAGTCGGTACCTGCCCAAATGAGATGGCCAGGGAAGGCTTCCCTAGGGAGGTGGTTTTGAGGCAGAATTGAGAAAGTCTCTTCCAGCATTGATCAGAAGGGCAATGAAGGGACTCTCGGATGGAGGTCAGGAATGGGTGGGAGGGTTCCTAGAGCTCTTCTGGACAGAATTCCAGAGGAAAGGCAAGTGTGGAAGATGAGACCACCAACTCTGTCCTAAGCAGCTCCCAACAGAGGGGCTGCATTTGTGACATTGCCTTGGGGCCTTTAGAGGAGGTACAGGTGGAAAAGGAGCCAAGCCTGGAAGGAGGGTGGGAACAGAAGTCCCCGCAGTATGGAGGGAAAGCCAGTCCAATTTCTGGAGAGGAGACCAGATGTCCCATGTGAGGCAAATCAGAAACCAGGTGAGGGTGGTGTGGGGACAGGATACGGTGGGAGGTGGGTATTCTAAAAGAAGTGTTGATGCAGAGAGAGTAGAGCGAGTAGAGCGGGGACAAGATCTAGTGCTTCAGGCCAAAGTCTGGCTTCTGCTTAGAGCTGCACTTCAGTGGGGCTGCACAGTGAAAGTTTCCACTCTTCATTCTGGACAAACTAGGAGCACCGTCCACTTACAAACTGGGACATGCCCAAATTGATCAAAAGATATGACATATATATCTCTGGGAAAGAAGATCTGCCTAAGAGCCCACTGTTTATAGTAACATTTTCAATAATTTGAAATGCAAGTACCTGAGGGAAATGTTTGATTGTGAAACTATTTATGAAAGTGATTTTTTAAGTTTTTTGTAGCATTCATCAAAACTAAATGAAAAAGCACTAGACCAAAACAAAAGCCAAGATAAAAGTAAATGAAATGAAATAACTGAAAAATGAGGGATTATTATAAACATCAACTCAAACATCTTTGGGAACTTCCTATGTATCAAGTACCAACTGACTCTGAAGATACTGACGTGAGCATTTCATGGTATTTGCCCTTCAAGACTGCAGCTTCCTTAAGAAACCAAGAAAAAAATCAACTGTTCTGTGTGGATCACACATGCCATGCTGGAAGTACGACTGGGTGCTTGGGTAACATGCTCCATGAAGTACTGAACCAGGTCTCAGGTAACGTGCTCCATGCTGGAAGTACTGAACTAGGTGCTCAGGTAACATGGCCCACACTGGAGGTACTGACTGGGTGGTCCACTGCACCACTGTGGAGGTACTGATTGGCTACCTGGCAGCTAACCAGATGTTGAAAAGGGGCGGTGTATGTGAGGAGTTTGGGAAAACCACTGCCTGGTCTGCTTACAGACAGGAGTGCTTAAACAACAGACAGGGTACCCCACAGTTCCAGAGGCTGGAAGTCCAGGATGAAGGTGCCAGTGTGGCTGGGTCTTGGTGAGGGCTCTCCTCCTGGCAGACCGTCACACTGTCACTGCCTTCTCATGCGGTAGAAAGAGAACTCTGGTCTCTTCCTCTTCTTATAAAGACGCTGCTCCCATGCTGGGGGTCCCACCCTCATGACCTCATCTAACCTTAACCACCTCCCTAAGGCTCCACCTCCAAATGCCATCACCTTAGAGGTTAGGGCTCCAACACGCAAATTTTGGGGAAAAACAAACATCCAATTTCTAATGCCAACCAAGGAAGGTGACTTCTGCAGTGAATCCAGGAAAACGGAGACAGGATGTGGAAGGTGAGGGAGAGAGAAGCCAGGGAAGGTAGGAGCATGGAGAAAGTGCATGCAGAGCAGCAGTGGCCCTGAGCCTCTGGGGGCCAGAGCAGAGGTGTGGGTGAGGCACAGCAGGAGGGAGGCAGAGGGCGCTCAGCTCACTGAAGGGTGCACAGGCCCCATGTTCAAGGTCTGGGTCTTATTCTGAGAGAAATGGGGAATCACTGATGATTTTTAAACAGTTCTAAGACCTGGCCAGATTTGCTGAAGAAAGACTCATTCCACGCAGTAAAGGTGTCTCTGAGGGGCCAGAGAGTGAAGGATCCACTAAGACACCATTAAAAACAGGGTTTCTGAGAACACTTTGTGGCCCGGGAAGTGTAAGTAAGAACAGTAATAAACAGTGATTCTCAGCATGTTCTGTACACTTAAACACCATCTTAGCAACAGCCCTCTGAAACAGGTACTTTTTTGGGGTTCCCTTTTTTAATGGGGAAGCAGAGGTTCAGAGAGGTTGTGTAACTTGCCAAAGGTCACAGAGCAAGGGAGTGGTGTGCAGGCCTGACCCCCTGTGAGCAGTCAGCTTTGATGACCTCAGTGCTGGAGTGGGGTCTGCAGAAAACAAGAGGCCCTCACCAGCTCCTGCTGGGGTCTCTTCACAGGCCTGACACCCTCGTTCCACCCCTAACATAACCCATCTACCGCCCTGCCACCACTTTCCTTCCTAAAACGGATGCTCTATCTCAAATTGCTTCTAAAACCACTGCCACAAATGTCACTTCTCAGAACCTTCTGTGGCTTTCCACTGCCTTTGGAATGGAATTCTAACCCTTTAGCATGATAGTCAAGGCCTTGCTCCACCAGAAAGCTCCCATCCTAATAGTGCCTTAGCCGTCATAGGTGTTTGTCCTCTGTGAACACGAGCCGACAACTTGCCACCCCAGGCGTGGACAGGGCAGAATGTGGCTCCAGATCTCAGCTAGGACCCTTCGCACATGAGGAGACCAAGGCGGGGAGGGTTTCAACGGGCTGCCTTGGTTCGCAGAGGAGCTAGAACTCATCCCTTCCCGTTTCTTCCCATCGGATTCAGAAACGCCAGCCAGGAAACCCAAAGCCGGGCTCTCCAGCCTCAGCTGCTTCAAATAAAACAGCTACATTAATTTGCTGTCACGGCCGTAGGAGTTTCTTGAGAGGAGGTGCCTCCGAGGCTAACGGGTGTAAGAGGCCAGTTCTGCATGAGCTCCGATTCCTGGAATCTGCAAACACGGGCAGTTGTAACTGGTAACGTTTCACTGAAAAATGTCCATTTGTTGTCTTCAGGGGTATTTACTTAACTAAAGACATACATTTCCACGGCTTCTGGACATTTATTTTATAGGAAAAGCTCTTTAAAGCCTCTCCAACTCATTTCCCACCTGCCAGCTGCTCTGGCCGGCTCTCCCCCAGCGAACCTGGCCGGGGCCAGAACAGCTCTGTGCTGCTGTCCGCTAGGCCCAGACAAAAACGCACTCGACATTCCTGCCTCTGACTTCAGGACGCTGTTGCTGCCCTTCCCGCCTGATGGCCTCTCCTCGGCCTGGCTGGGCGGCTGCAGTCCGTGGACAGAGATCGGAAGCCTCGGGCGTTGGAGGCCGTGGAGGGGGGGGCACCAGCTTTGTGTTCTACCCATGCAGGCCTTTCCTGCAGCTGCTGCCTTCCCAGAGACGCTTCCAGACTGAGGCAGACCAGGCCCGGGACCCGCCAGTGAAACACAGGCTGGAAATACTCGGCTCTGGGATGCACTGACACTGCTGTCTCTGCAGATGGCCCTGCGAAGGGTCCCCTCTCCCCTGACTGAGGCTGGGAGGCCAGGCGGTCCACAGCACCGGAATTCCTCACTCGCCAACTACCCAGGATCTGACGCCTTCCCACGGATCCCACTGAAGACACTGAGACCAGCAAGAATCTGGCAAACACATTCCTGTTAGCTGAATAGGCACCACCAGAGATTACATGCCCAGTGGTCTTGTCTCCAGCTGTAAAAGGAGGGACCGGATTCCAAAGGAGCCCCCGTTACAATTCTCTACCCCCCGTGGGCTCTCGGCTCTTCCTGCTGTTGGGACAGCAGGAGCCGCCATTTCCTAGAGCTCGGTCTGAGCAAGCTTCAGAGTCGTTCTGGAAGGAAACTGCCGGTTTTTATGCATTTTTCTAAAAAGGGCAAAGTATGTCTAGCATCCAGCACAGGGCCTGGAACATGAAGGGCTCACGGTAACCGCTGGCTGCTTAGATGAGATGCGGAAAGAAGTCAGAAGAGAAGGAGGGTCTTGTTGAGTCAGTGAAACTTTTCCACTGGACAGTGATACGTCGCCAGTCGTAGATGGAGCTCTACCAGACAGCGCTTGGTCCCGGCTGGGGGCGCCCCCGCTCCCCCCAGCGGCTGAGCACAGTGTCACAGCTCATCTCTGGGGATCCAACTGACCCTGCCCTCCAAGGGATGCAGGGCTTAATTTGCACAGCTGTCCAGAGCATCCCTGGTAAGCAACTCAATGATCATCTATTGGATGGAAAAAAGAAACCGTCTTGGGTTTCTTGGGCTGATTCCAAATGATATAACATCTTCCCCAATGACAGATGCATTTAGAGAGGGATACAGCATATTTCGTTTCCATCATTTATATTCCTTTTATGTGTTGGAGCAAAAAATCAGTATGTCAAGCACATATAAACTATTAAGTGTAGCTGCTTCTATAATAAGGCTGAAATCTTCCCTGGGGACCCTGGGTGACTGATGTTTGGGAAACACGGATGTGAACTATGTCACCGGCATATACAAACTGCTAAGCCAGCAGTGATGGGGAAGAGTGCACATGACGTGTTTCTGAATTTGGGCTGTCTTCCCTCATATGTTCAGGGGTGTCCCCCCGTAGGATGCTATGGGGCTCAGACATGCCAAGCAAGGGAACAGAGCCCAATTAATGGCTCCTGTGGGGATGGGGAATCGTAACAGAGACATAATGTGCGACCCTGGTCTCATTAGCTCTCTGCTCTCACCAACTCTGTTTTGGGTTTATGACCATGTCTTTAAATTACATGCTCGGAAAATGAGTAGGTTCAAGCAAAAGACCCTTAGTACCTTCAGTGAGTCAAAATTGTGTAGGAAAATGGTTATACCAGCTGAATAAAATCTTTTTGTGTGCAACTTTTAGGAAAAAGGTCAGATTAATTTCCAATAATTAGCAGAAAGGCAGCCTGGAGGCACGGATCAACTCAGGGAATCTGAAAAGCCAGAGTTAGGTCAAACACTGGAAAGTTGGGTATTAATTTTTTAAAATAACATTTTAGGGGAAGGAACTTAATGATTAGGTTTGATTCTCA
This sequence comes from Lutra lutra, assembly GCF_902655055.1. Lineage (NCBI taxonomy): Eukaryota > Metazoa > Chordata > Mammalia > Carnivora > Mustelidae > Lutra > Lutra lutra. The sequence continues at coordinate 83,161,108 of NC_062291.1, forward strand.
ATAACTGATTTAGGTTATGGAAAATTGCCATTCTTCATTTTTGCCTGAAGAGTTACAGCCATAAAAAAGCCAAATTCCTGGTATATTTTCCTCTTACTAGAATTTTTAGAATTAAAAATACTGTTTGAAAATGTACAGTGTACCTCAGCCATGACCCAGCATTTGAAGTTTGTTTCTCTCAAATCTGGTAAGAACACATACATATATTTCCTTACTCTGTCACCTGAGGAGACCCAGAAGTGTCGTTGCAGTGCTGGTGAGCCCAGCTAGCACCCACATCTTGATGTCTAACACCAACCTCCAGGGAAACAGGTTTCCCAGAGAAATGGCTGATTTTAGGGCTGGGGCAGGAAATATATAAAATGGACCTGGTGCTTCTTGTAGTGACAGAAAGTAAGGAAGTGATTACACACACGTAATGGGGGTATGTCAAAGGGACACAAAGCCAACTTAAATAACATAAATAAAATAGTACTGAGGGGCGGGTGCCTGGCTGGCTCAGTTAAGCATCTGCTTTTGGCTCAGGTCATTTTCTCAGGGTCCTGGGATCGAGCCCCACATCAGACTCCCTAATCAGTGGGGAGTCTGCTTCTCCCTCTGCCCCTCTCCCCCCTTCTCATGCTCTCTCTCATGTTCTTACCCTCTAAAATATAAATAAAATCTTTCAAAACTAAATAAAACAAAATAATATTGGATAACAACCCAAAACATAAATATCCATGAGTCCATCCTGATATGGATAATCAATTGAATAAATAAGTACAGAGGGAGAGTAGATAAATCTTACTTGCAAAAGAATTATATTTTATGTAGCTGCTTCACCCTCTAGGGGGAAGAGCATGACTCTTTTGAGCATGAGATGTACACCCCGTGACTTCCTTCCCAAGAATACAGGATGGAAAGGAGATAAACCTAGCAAACATGACCTCAGCCAGACGATCAAACATCAACAGTGATGAGTTCTGTCGATAGTACTTGCTATGGTGTAACAAGTATGGTACTTACCTCTGCGATCTTCTCCACAACATAGATAAGTCCAGCTCAATCATGAGAAAAATATCAGACAAATCTCAAATGAGTAATGTTCCACAAAATCCCTCATGAGTATTTCTCAATGTCATCAATATTGTCAAAAATGTAGAGTCTAAGAAATTGTCAGAACCAAGTAGCAAGATATGATGACTACATGTAATGTGGGATTCTGGGTGGGATCTTCGAAAAAGGGTATTAGGTAAAAACTAAGAAAATGGAAATAAGGTATGGACTTTGGTTAGTTATCATGTACCAGCATTGGTTCCCTAATTGCAACAAAGGCACCATAATATAAGTCAGCAACAGGGGAGACATTGTGTGAGGTATAAGGGAACTCCATACTAGCTTTACAACTTTTCTGTAAATCTCAAACTGTTCTCACATAAAATACATCCTTTAAAAAATCTAGCAAGAACAGACTTTGAGAGAGGGAGAAATCAACTTTTCTTCATACCTGCCCCAAATCTCCCACAGGCAGATTTCTGCACATACATGTAGTCCTGGGAGACAGACATTTCCTTCTGCCCGTTTACATCTGGTGCCCATCATGCATTCTCAGGAAGTGGATAGTGCCCTTAATGGGGCAAAAAGTGGTACTTGGGGAGGGGTTGAAAATTCCTAGATATTACAATGATTTGTATCCCTCTGGAGCTTAACTCTAGCTAACAAATCTTATTTCTTAGTATTTAATTTCTCCCTAAAGAGAAATATAATCTAAAGTAATTTAAATTTAACTAAAACTAATTAAAATTAAATTTCACTTAAGGCAGGCAATAATGAAAACATGGCTATAAGATACTTGTGTACACCGCTCAAAAACACATACCTTATGATTACAAGGAAGTGTGCAAAGAATGGGGGGGTCTAGAACATGTTAAATCAATACGGGAGGAAAATCTCACACAAGCTCTCTACACAGGCTTTACTCTAGAGTTTTTAATTGTTTTTAACATGATTTTACATACTTGGTCGCAGGCACTCTTGTCATAGATTTTAAAAGATTTCTCACTTTTTTTTTTGCATTTTTATTTTTTTTATTTATTTTTTTATTTTTTATAAACATATAATATATTTTTATCCCCAGGGGTACAGGTCTGTGAATCGCCAGGTTTACACACTTCACAGCACTCACCATAGCACATACCCTCCCCAATGTCCATAACCCCACCCCCCCAACCCCCTTCCCCCCATCAACCCTCAGTTTGTTTTGTGAGATTAAGAGTCACTTATGGTTTGTCTCCCTCCCAATCCCATCTTGTTTCATTTACTCTTCTCCTACCCCCCTTAACCCCCCATGTTGCATCTCCTCTCCCTCATATCAGGGAGATATGATAGTTGTCTTTCTCCAATTGACTTATTTCACTCAGCATCAGGGAAATACAAATCAAAACCACAATGAGGGACGCCTGGGTGGCTCAGTTGGTTAAGCAGCTGCCTTCGGCTCAGGTCATGATCCCAGCGTCCTGGGATCGAGTCCCACATCGGGCTCCTTGCTTGGCAGCGAGCCTGCTTCTCCCTCTGCCTCTGCCTGCCGCTCTGTCTGCCTGTGCTCACTCTCACTTCTCTCTCTATGACAAATAAATAAATAAAATCTTTAAAAAAAAAAAAACCACAATGAGATATCACCTCACACCAGTCAGAATGGCTAAAATTAACAAGTCAGGAAATGACAGATGCTGGCGAGGATGCGGAGAAAGGGGAGCCCTCCTACACTGTTGGTGGGAATGCAAGCTGGTGCAACCACTCTGGAAAACAGCATGGAGGTTCCCCAAAATGTTGAAAATAGAACTACCCTATGACCCAGCAATTGCACTGCTGGGTATTTACCCTAAAGATACAAACGTAGTGATCCGAAGGGGCACGTGCACCCGAATGTTTATAGCAGCAATGTCTACAATAGCCAAACTATGGAAAGAACCTAGATGTCCATCAACATCTATTTCTCTAGGGAAATAGAGTATTTCTCTAGGGACATATGTAGTTGACATGACTATTGGGGAGGGTGCTACTGGCATCTGGTGGGCAGAGGGCAGGGACGCCAAGCACCCCCCATCACACAGGACGGCCCCCTAACTATACACACAGCACAGAAGAGAGCCAGCCTTGGGCAATGGTGCCGAGCTTGAGAAACCCTGCCAGAAGGTCCAGAGTAAGTTAAGAGAAAGGAAAAGAGGCTGCAACATCATGGAGCGTGCTGGGGGTGTGATGTCAGGCAGCGAGGCAACCACTACCACCTCCTTCACAGACGAGGAACCAGGCTCCACCACGGCTGGTTCCCGGACCCACAGTACACAGCAAGGCAGAGGTGGTGCAGGAGTCTGAGTCCATTTTGGTGAGTTCCAACACCTTTCTCCTTCCGCTGTACACAGCACTGATTTTTGAAGACAGTTGGGTTCCCAAAGATACAGGGGGGCCAGATCTTCCCTCTCTGATCCTGTTCTCCCAGAAGGGTGGGCATGGTCTTGGCTGGCTGGGTTGTGTGAGGCCGAAGCAGGAGCAGCCTATGTGCCCACGAAGCCGCAGAGCGACCGTCAAGCAAGGCATGGGGCTAGGGGGCCAGTGGAGCTAAGTGGTTGGGGGCTGGGGATACAGGACTTCCTAGGAGACCGTACAGTCTAGAAAGAATCCATTTCTTAGGAAAAAACCTCACAGTGGGTATTTTAATAATTATATTCTTAAGAAGAAGCACTATTGGTCAGCTCATAAGCTAATGGAAGCTCCATGTTCCCTAAGTCGGGAAGGCCAACCATTGAGCCCACTCAACCAAGAAGCAGACAACACGGGCTGGCCTGCAGCAACCCCTACAATTACCAGAATAATCTCTCAGAGAAGGGGAAAGTCATTCTGTAGAGGGCTGGCCATCCTTCCTGGAACGGGGAGGCAATGTGGGGAGTTATTCCAGGTAAGATATTAGTAACCACAAAAGTGAAAAATGTAACATTGTACCAAACTATAAAAGAACTCTACGAGATTTAAAGCCGCTGTAGTTGCTAAAGGGAGGTCAACAACATCTAAAAAGTTAAGGTAGTCGGAGAGCATTGCTCTCAGGCTGTAAGTGGCCTGTTTGGCAAGAGGTGGAAGGACCTGAGGGAGTGGCCGATGCAGCTGCCCCCACACGCCCACCCCTGCTGCTCCGTGGGGAGATCGGGGATGTAGGGCTGATGTAGCCCTGTTTCTGCAGCATCTGTCCATGCTGTGTGACCAGGCTTCAGCTGCATGAGTCAAGTGTGTGCATGGCATGATTGCACATCACAGAGATGCATGTGACCACAAGGACAAAGACACAGGAAGGACCGAGCTATCTGGGGGAGCTCAAGATGAGCTTCGCAAGAGATGGTACAATTTAAGCTGGGGCTTCAGGTATCAGGCATGCAGCATACGGCAATAGAGAACATGGTGTCTTTGGGCAGTAAGTGGACCAGGATGAGCTCAGTGGCTGGGAGACAGAAGTGGGGCCTTCCACATCAGGACATCCCAGCCTATACAGTATCTTGAGTATCACGCAAGGAACCCAGCTTTGAAGTCAGACATGATGGCTAAGAAGCAGGAAAGCAACGGGCTAGATCTGTGTCTTAGACAAACAGCCCTGCTTGCATTTGTAGAATGTCTGGAGGCTAGAAGGCTTAACGAGGCATGGTGGGACGGGGTCATGTGTTAGACATACCCGGCTGGTGGACTCGACCTCACGACGTCTCCAACCTCATGATCCGAGGGGAAAAGGGGGATGACCATCTTATCTTCTAGGAGCTATTAAGTAAAGTAGAGGAGATGGACAGGGGGCTGGGTCCACTTTGGAGTGGAGCGCATTTAAAATAATTGGGACCTTTCAGCTGGAGGTGCCAGAAATCCCCCAGAAAGCAGGAGCACATCTCAGAAATCAAAGCGCAGTGAGTGATGTGGATTTTAAGTCCACATTTGTTGGAGGACAGATGGTGAGGTCACCGCATGAAAGGTGCCTGGCAGGGTAATTTCCACATGGCAGGAGCTCAGGTATGGTGGCCGGTGTCGCTGTAGTCATTCCTGGGAGCGGCCCCCCCCACCCCCCACTGCTCTGGAGGACAGTGAGGCCACAGAAGTGAATGAAACGGCCAGAGGGAGCCCTCCATCCGAAGAAACTCAGCAGAAACCAACAGTTCAGAGACAAAGCCAAAAAGAGGAATGAAAAGCAAGAATCAAAAACATATGAGGAGAAACGAGAGAACAGGGTCTGAGGAGCCAGAGGAAGTGAGAATTTCAAAGGAGAGTGAATCAGTGTGAAGATAAGTGAGATAAAGGGTGAAGGGCACGGGCTGGCCTCGCAAGCTGGGAGGCTGCCTATGACCTTGCAAGGGCCTTTGTTGTGACCAAGTGCCGGGAGAAGAGGTTGCTACTGGGGGTGGGAATGCAGAGGGAGGGAGCCCTGGGTGGGGAGCCCCATGACAAGTCCCCCTGGAAAAGCTGAAGCTGATGGTCCTTCGAAGGAAATGTGGGGCTTCTTCCAATGCCTGCAGGGCATCTACTTCTGCCATTTTAACTACTCGCTATCTGATATTTGATATTTGAAACCCACAATACACTAAGGGAAGCTTTGGTTTCATGTTCTCATCCAGCTGCCTTCTTACTTTCCATTTTGCACACTGTTTCCATACATTCATTCTCATGGGAGGAAATTGGAAGTTAGAAATTTCCAGGAGCATTCAAAGGCTGGGCTCAATGGAGATCATCTCCTGATCGAGCCATGTCCTGACATGTCTTCCCTGGGTCTGGGTCCAGGGCTGAGTTTTTTCAAGACATGAAACTGGAGAGGGGTCCCTGAAACATTTTCAACTTGCAATATCACCTTATATTTGCATAGTTGGGTTTTAGTTCCTAATGGATTTTTCTAGTCATTGTTTCTTCTCATTCTTACCGTGACCCTAAGGGGGAAGAAAAGCAGATAAGCTTATCCTCAGGTTCTAGACCAAAACAACAGCAAATAAACCAGCAAAATCCTGGAAGCTCCAATGTATGTAAGGACATGCTTTCCCATCCCCTATTCTTTCAAGTAAATCATCGGCATCAATGACGGCTTGAAACTTGATTTCTAAAGGGCCTAATAATATGTCATCCAGATATATTTCAATCATAGAGCGGGAGAGAGAGAGAATGAGAGAGAGAGAGACAATGTGACAGTACTTTTTTTTTTTAAGATTTCATTTATTTATTTGAGAGAGAGAGAGAGAGAGAGGGAGATCATGAGAAGGGAGAAGGTCAGAGGGAGAAGCAGATGCTCCATGGAGCTGGAAGTCCAATGCAGGATTCGATCCAACGACTCTGGGATTATAACCTGAGCTGAAGGCAGTTGTTAAACCAACTGAGCCACCCAGGCGTCCAAGACCATGAGACAGTACTTTTGCCTGAATCAGCTCAGACAGGTTGACCAGCACTCCAGCAATTTCCAGTAGTGCCATTGCCATGGTTCTACTCCTATGTGCTCATTAGAATTTTGGGGGGCACTTTCTAAAAAGGAAGATGCCTGGGCCTTCCCCAAAAGTAAATCAAACTCTTAAAAGACTGGTTGACCAGAAACATATAGGAGAGCAAAGAATAAAATAGTAGAGCAGAAAATCAAGAATGTATATCTAAAACTATATTCTAAGGTACAGAGGCACAGTTGTGTGGGAAAAATAGTCATTAATGTAAGGCATACTTGAGGATATACCCATTAAAGTAGTTTAAAATTAAAATGTTGACTCTTCAGGGGCGCCTGGTGGCTCAGTGGGTTAAGCCTCTGCCTTCAGCTCAGGTCATGATCTCAGGGTTCTGGGATCGAGTCCCGCATCAGGCTCTCTGCTCACAGGGAGCCTGCTTCCCCCTCTCTCTCTGCCTGCCTCTCTGCCTACTTGTGATCTCTCTCTGTCAAATAAATAAATAAAATCTAAAAAAAAAAAAATGTTGACTCTTCAATTTGAAAACAAGACACACACATACACACCATTAACCAGAATCCCTATTCTCACAACAGGTGCACACATCTGCCTCCTGGAGGGTTATGGCACACATGTACGAGCACATTAACAGACATTTACTTGCTGATGTCATGAGCCCCATGGCATTATGACAAAATGCTGTTCCCCAAATCACCTAAGTCCCCATTCCCTTAAGTAATATCAGTAATCTGGAGCTATTTTGGCATACTAGGTATGTGCCTACTACCTGCATGGTTCCAGCTGGGAGGCAAAATCCCAGAGGAGCTAAGACAGTCATCAAATAATAACGGTTTTCCAAGTTTTCTATAAAGACGGCACTGGTGGCTCATAGTCATCAGGTTTTAAGCTTGGTGAGAAACATATCTGCCAGATGCTTCTTGTAGTCTACAAGATGGCTGGCAAGCAGGAAGGATGAAGCTGGAGGTCAGAAACCAGAGCCCACCTAAACTGGTCCATTCCAGGGGAATGCCAAGAACCCTCATTTGGTTGTTGCTCTGATACACTTCCCGGGTAGGGTTGCCAGGTAAAACACAGGACACCAGTTAAATGTGCACTTTGATAAATAACAATCTCCCAGATACTGCTTCACCTTTATCTGAAGTCTGAGTTTCAAGGGACATGCTGTACTTTCATTTACTAAATTTGTCAACTCTCCTATTAGGGAAAGCTCCCATAACAGTTTCTACTACCCAAGAAACTTCAGATTTTTCCATATTTTTGTATCATTGATCAGCATCTATAAATATAGATGGAAGATATACTTTCCAAAATAGGATTCTTCTCTTTTTTGCATCTATCATATCATTTCTATGGACATGATGGACTATCCTTTAAGGTCTTAAGTCTTTCTTCCAGGTACCACCACCATGAGTGACTTATACTTTGTATACTAAATTTGCAATAGTCTCCATGAAACATAAATATTCAAAAAGTGCAGATTTAGCATTTGGATCCTTTCCCCAAACCTCCAACCTTTCTGAATGCTCACTTTCAACTGAAAGCGTCTCTAGAAAATCATGATGTAAATCATATTATCGTTACTCACATAGAGGTGGCCCATTGCCGCCCTTCCAGAAAGCTACAGAGGATTTTTGCAATCTCAACTGCTCTTTAAAAAAAAAAATCTGTTTTCTATTATGAAAAATAATCTAAAAATAGTTCCACATAACACAAGGATAAAACCATCTGTATGATATCTCCAAAGAGCTCATATTTCTATAGATTTTTATCACTTTCCAACTGTTCCAACAAGTTCTGAAATTTAAGAAAGTCATGTAGATTTGGCAGCTAAAACTCATTAAAGTATTAAATTTAATCACTAATATTGCAATTATTTTGTGTTATTCTTTTACATCATAGAAGGTTCAAATCAAATATGTATCAAAGCAAACAAAGCACAAAACTACATTAAAACTCATGGCAGAATTTCTTAAATGTCACATTAATGTTTCCACCAATTATCAATCAATAAAACCAAAATATTGATGCAACAGAAAAATACCCAGCACTCCAGTACAACATACAGAGAGAATGTGTATCTGGAAATGTTAGCCCCAGTGTGTGTTTCACGAATAATTTCCAACAGGTGTAAATAACGCCAGGCCCCTCATTAGGACTGTCACATCAAAACTGGTGTGTATTTTCTTAAGAATCAAGATTTCACTTTCGAAGAATAAAGTCAGCATTAAAATAAAAACAAAACTTGTACAGAAAATCATGAATGCAGTTAATGTGATTTTTTAAACTTGAGCCATCGAGAAGTCCAGAAAACAAAACAACTGACCTTTGTGTGGACGTTCTCCATTGGGTCCCAGAGATCTCCATTCAAGAGAGAAACACGGACAACTTCATAAGCTCCCCCCCGGCCCCTTCTTCCAGCTGGCTGCATGGTGGGGGCTAACTTGCTTCCCGGGTTGACCGCTGCATCAAAAAGAAAACAGCCCGGTTCTTCATTCTTGTCAGGAAGACTCTGGCATCAGACACTTATGACATAAATGACTCAGTGAAAATATCTGGAAGCCCAAGGAAGCCAGGGAAACACCATTATCTATTAAGCCACGGTCAAGGTTAGAAGTGATGAATACTCTTGTCAATCCAACCAAACAATTCTGTGACTTAAACAAAAGCTAACTTTTCCCTTCAAGTCCTATGGCATGTCCTGGGTGATGATCGAAGTATATAATTCTGTCCTCAACAAGCAACAAAGATCACACAAGTGGTGACTTTTTAAATGATGAATTAATGCTTTGCTTCAAATCAGCTCTCTCTTAAACATCTCAAGGCTTTAGCTGTATTAAGACTAAATCCATTTACTTAAGTCCCAGTGAATCAGCTCAACACAACGCCAATTCTCCTCCCTGTACTTACAGAGGCTAATTTTATATGCCTCACTGAGTGATTCTATAGACACAATTAATTGGCCAGTTCAGACTGACTAGACTGGTTTATGTAAAAAAATTAAGTCACTCAATAAACTATTATATGATCTTGTTTCTTGGGGTCCTGTCGAACCAGTTAATGTCCCGACACAGGTTCAACTTAGCCCCATTTCCATAAACAGTCCTAATGGAAAGTATAACTTTTTTTCTTTTCTGGACAGTGTATCGCTTTCCTAACAAGTCGGGTAATTTCTCTGGGATTGCTCTCCTATGAGGTCACGTTCCTGCTGTTTGGTGCGACCACAGCTTGTCCCTCAAGGTAAAGGATGGGAGCAGAATCCCTCACATGTTATTCCCATTTCTTCAACCAGGACTCATAATTTTCAGACCTGAGTCATAATAGCACAGTTTTAAGTTACTAAGGAGTTCACATTTATTGGGCACAAATGGTATTGAAATTTTAATCCTAGACATTTTACAGTTCCCCAAATACTTTTAAATCCACACCATTTTATCATTCTTGATGTGGAAGTCTGCAGTTATGTTCAGGTTACAAAAGGATTACTCCTTGAGTATTAACTGTCTGACATAGCTGCTCCAGAAAATTCTCAAGCTGGTCACAAAGCATTTAAAACTCCCAGTTGTTGAGGGACCACGGGAACACGGATGAGCAGAGAGTTTAGGGATATGGCCAATGGCAGAGGAGGTGAGTGGGTCCACTGGCCACGAGGGGCCGGGGCAAAGCGCTGTTGGGGGAGAGGACCATGAGCCATGTGAACAAGCAGAGGAGAGTGTGGGAGGCTCAGGCCTGGGACGAGCTGAGTGTTTTGGGATGAACCCGCATTCGAGTGATGAGGGTTCTAGCCATGTCACCAGAAGGGATGGGTGTGGGTCGTGACATCTGCAGACACTGGTGGAGAGCCTGATAGAAGTGGAAAGAATAGGTATCTGAATGGAAGATGCCAAAGCCCTTCTCCTGGCTGCAGAGGGTCAGCCACTGGCACAGGGAGATCATGGTTAGATGAGCCCTGACCACCGGCTTGATTTCACAGCCTTCATTGCACTCCCCAGTAGTGTGACATCACTACAGTGGGGGCTTCAGGGGAAGACACAGGCCAGCACCTGTACCCGCTCTTCCACAGGTCAGCTGCGGGTCTCTTGTCCAGTTGTTCTCCCCCTGCTTGTTCGTTCACTTGTTCACTTACTCATTCAACAACTATGTCTACCTTCTGATGGACACTCTGATGTCTTCCATTCAAAAAGCCCATCCTTTCTGCTTAGGGTCAGTGTGCGCTAATGTCACCTAGGTGGAGACAGCCCCTTTGCCTCCACAGCCAGGACCCTCATCTTGGAAATGCAGCTTAACCCCAGAAGACTCCGTTCTCTCCATCCTGTGTATCTGAGAGAGGGTCCCAGGTAAAGCTGCCCTCACGACTTGCGTTCTTGAATTGGCAGAAAGGGGAATAGCACGACCATTTCAGAGGGCGGTCAGGACTATGAAAGAACAGGGCTATGGGGGCTCAGTGTTAGCCTTGTTCTGCTTCTGTCAATCTGCAGTATCTTCCAAATACAAGATAATAAGAAAAACGAGGTGACAGTAGAGTCAAAGGGAGGGGTACTCTTGATGGAAAGGCCAGGAAAGACCATTACTTGTTGGAGGAGGGGGTGCACATTAGCCCAGATGTGAAGATGAGAACCTTCCAGCCCCACACAGAACCACAGGAAGAATGAGCCAGCAGAGGGACAGCAAGTGCTTTCCTTTTCCATAAAATGAGGCAGAGTGTGGGGATGCCAAGAGAAAATAGGCGTGAAGCACAGAGAGCAACGTCCACTGGTTTACCAGCATCATTCTCGCCAAGACCCAAGTTTCTTGCTCAGGACTCTCAGTGGGATTCCTATGGTGGAGTTTACCAGAAGTTCATGCTGAGCCAGCCATACAGCCCGTGCAGAGCCAGACTATGGAAAGCAATTAGCTGAGTGTATCTTAACAGAGAGCAGGTGTGTTCTTCGAATTGGACCAAGAAGGCTTTGAAATACCAGTAACTATGGAATAAGAATTGGAGATCTTTTGAACTTTTCAAAAGTTGGGTGAAACTGTTAAGAAAGTGATTGCAAACATTTAAAAATGTTCTGTACAAAAACAAACCAATTTGATTCTAAACTGTTCCTGGCAGTTCTGGAAGTTAAATTTCCAACACAAGTGGATTATTCACTTGAGCAGTTAGCCACAAATCCAGTTGTCCAAGGGCTTATTAAATCCAAAACAGGAGCTCTGCCTCACCCACCACTCAGCTGCCACGGGGAAGATGGGATGCTTTCCAGGGGCACTGCAGCTATGCTTCTCAAAGACCTCGGAGATCTTCACCAGCCTCAGACATTGGAAAACCACCTTCACATGCAACTAAACTCGCTTGAGAAGCCACATGTCTTAGAAGGAAGCAGATGGCACTAAGAGGTCCAGGTCTCCTGGGTGAATCCCTAGCAGGACTCTGCCATCAGGGGAGAGGGGTAGCAAGTCCACATCCTTGATTTGGGGGAAGCTGGAGAACCTTTGTGGGGCCTCCTAGATGACAATCAGGCTGCAGCTCCACAAACCAAAGACAAGGAATGTTCTTAGTCCTCTGAGCCTTTTTCCTCCAAGACTCTTGGTAGTAGAAAATGAGAGTTATTTATTCTCCTGAAGGCAAAACGTTCCAAGAACTGAACACTTCCCTTTTCACCTACATATTCCATCGTCTTAATCCAAAAGAAGTCCTTTTTGGCTGAATTCTTTTTGTCTAAGAGGCTTTATTTCTGAATATTCCAAGGAGAATTTCAAGGCAGACTGTGCCAGTACTTGAAGAATGTTGTGCAACCTTTTTAAGAAACTGAGTAACTGCCCTGCTTGCCGAGTACAGTATTTATTATCTATGTACACGGATAATGAAGCTGTCCCTCAGCTTTTTAACTGGTTGCACAATACCACCCCAGCAGTATCTGTAGTCAGAAGACCGTTTCTTATGAGCTCCGCTTATGTATTTATACACTGGTATTTCTTTTAGATGATGCAAATAAAAATTTCATTTGTGCTGCACGGATAGACAGAATCAATTATACACACCTGTGAGATATCAGAATGTATTTTACGGAGTGATCTTGTTGACAATCCATAAAAGCAGGTCCTGAATGATATGTACATCTAAGTCCTTAGAAGCCCAGGGGAAAAAATATGACCTTATAAAATATACAGTTTGCACACATTTTGTTTTTCCTAGTATTTGGGAATCAACAAAACTCAGTTGCCTAAATAAAAAATGTGAATAACTTATATTAGGAAGGAGCTTCTGGCTTTTATTTTCCTGCTGGGTAACCAGATACATTGCTTGCCATTTTGATAAAATGGTCAGTTTGCTTCAGTCTCATAGTGGGGAAAAAACCATATTAGATAGTTTGGTTTCTAACAAGATTTGCATCCATAATAATGAGCTTTACTTTCCCATGGGAAATGTGTATGTCTATTTTGCTTTTGTCTTTGCCAGAGCTTTTTACCTTTGGACTTGTGACCAGCCAACAGGGAAGGTATAAGACCCAATTCCGCAAGCAAGCAAGAATTTTTGCAGCAATGGCTTTACAGTCTTGGAAAAGCCACTAATGAAGACACCTGCCCTGAAAAGATGTAGGATCCCCCCATGAGAGCCCCCCAGAGCCTGGCTGCTCATGGAAGTCCTGCCTATCCCTGCTCTGGCCAACTCTCCTTTGCCTGTCTTACTAAGAACAACAACATGATGTCCATTGATGGGCATCAGTTATGCACAGGGAGAGACCGACGTGGAGTTCTGGGACAGTGAACAACGGACATCTTGGAGCCACAAGGCCCAGCCCTGGCCTTGAGTCCCCTGATCTACTTGCTCCAAGCCTACCTCTCGGGTTCTGCCTTCTGCAGAACAGGAAGCACATTCTCCCCCTTCCTAATTCTTACAGGGTAGAGGAAGCTCAATGCATTCAAAGATTTTTCAAAAAGCTTTAATGCATGAAACTAGTTTAGGATATTCGAATCCACTTTCCCAAACTTCTATACAGGGTTCATCTGACCAAACCACACTAATGGTGTGAACGTGACCACGGTCCATCCATCAGTAGAAAATGCCAGGCTTAGGTACTGGTGTGTATCCACTCAGGCCACCCAGTGGGCCACTGTGGAAGCAAACTCTGATGAGATTACTACTCAAGATAAAACTTACACATCACATCTGGAATTTTGGCTCTAAAGGGAAACCAGTATGAACACCTGTGCAGACCTAAGAGAGGAGAACCGATCTGAGGTACTAGAAGTAGGATTAAGATAAATATTCTTCTGAAAATCTAGCTGGGGGGAAAAATTGAGGTAGCCATTATGAACCATAAACCAATCTGGGGACAAGGCTCTGGAAACTCATAAAGCATTTTCCTTAGCCCACATATGTGAAAGCAAAAGACAATCTTATAGAACTGACCGAACGGCTCCTTATTTCAGGGAAATATGGTTGCAGTGCTCCCATAAAGGATGGATGTGTTTCCTTGGTTCAGATTCCTATTTGCAGTCTTACCAAATAACACTGTCACTCTTTCATTTCATCTGCAGACTCCCCGGGTGGTAGTTAGGAATGTGATTTTAAAATGACATAGCTCTGGGATGCTCAAAAGAACCATGGTTAATCTGAAAAAGAGTAACTTCAGAGTGGAAAATCCTGAAAACTACTACTTCGGCCAGATGATCAAGGCAACATGAAGAACGATGTCATACTGCCTGTGTGTACCTTTCAAAGGATGTGGTAGGAATGACGCTTTACTTCTGCAGCCTTACTCCCCAAAACCCATGGCCCCAGTCTCACCTGAGACAAATGCCAACAGAGCTATGACCTATAGTACTCGTGACCAGCAGACTTTGAAATAGGCAAGGTCAAAAACAAGGGCACTCTAAGAAACCCTCACGACCAAGAGGAGTCCAGGGAGGCAGGACAAATGTCCTTCAGGGTCACATGCTGATGGAATGGAGAAACAGAAAGGGAGATGAGATAAAAAGTAAGGAAATCTGAGTGAAGTATGAACTTTGGTTGAAAAAATGTTAATTTTGGTTTATAAGTTATGATAAAAGTATAATATGAATGTAAGATCTTTAACAACAAGGCAAATTGGGTGTCAGGAATATGGAAATGATCTATATTTTCTTCTCAATTTTCTTATACATCTATAACTGTCCTTTAAAGTCTATTAATAATCACCTTTAAAACTTAATCTGAATCTTGGAGGAGCAATGTCATTGTGGAGCAATTCAGTATCCAAAGCTCGGAGATGGCCTGTGACCATGGAGGGCTCCAAACACCCGTAAACTGGAGGGCTTGCCTCTCTCTGCTCTCATCACTCTTCATTCAGGTGGAAGAAAAGACAGGGTGACGGCAGTCAAGTGCAAAGCATCAAGTAAATGATACGGTTTTCTAGAGCAGGAAAAGGCAGAGGTGTGTGAGAACGGTGGATCCCCCAGCAACTGGAAGGCCCCCTACGTGCCCCCAGATACTCTAGAGGACAAAGAAACAACAAATTGCTGTAAACACTTCAACATTTTTGGATGATTGGCTCCAAGGCTCTGGGGGAGTACAGAATAAGAAGTTGGTTTAGGAAGGTGACACCAAGTGACAGTCACATAAACAGTTCGATAAAAGGATGTCGAAACAGAACCAGATCCTCTCAGAGCCTAAGGTTTTACTTATCCACACTGGCAGGATGAATTATCAAGACGAAGGAAGGAAGGAGCCACAGTGTCGAGTCAGAAGACACATCCTGCACCCATCACAGGCCATTTCTGGATGCTCTTGGGCAAGTTCCTCCTGCTTGACACTCTGATTCTTTCTGTGTCCTGGAGGTTATGGGACCATCATCTACTACACAAGGCTGGCAGGAGGCCCAAGTGAGATCATGGATGTAAAGTGTCCTTGGGTGTCATTTAGCTTAGATTTTTTAGAATCAGTGTTTGGAAAGAAATACACGAAAATGCTCTTCCAGGTTTTTTCTGAGTGTCAGGGCTATGAATTCATTGTTTTTCTTCTTTATGTTTATATGTATCTCTGATTTTTCTATAATCAGTACATATTGCTTTTGTGATAGATAAACTTTTATGATGAATAAAAAATAAACTTAAAAAAATATCAATCATTTGGACTCATGACAACAAACCAACTGCTTGAATGTTTTACTTTCTTACCAGCTTTCCTGGCATCACAGATACCAGACTTGGGCATGCCAGAGGACAGAGCCCATTTGGAAATAAAAGCAATCAAGCACTATGAAACAATTACAATTTTGAAAAGATGTTTTATATGTCATTTCCAAACTCAAAGAAAGCTGGTTATGGCTTCTCGTAAATGTTTCAAATGGATTCATATCCCAAGCATCCATTGTCTCTACTACACAGAAAAGTGATTCTCCATGCCCATAGTGTATCTGTTTGCAGGGAGCAAAATCATTTACAGCATTAACTTATTTTTATATCCTTTGCTGGTCAGTGGAAAGTGGAAGCTAATGCAAGGACCATTTTACAAATGGTCAGACTGAATTACGGGATTACATAGGTTATTCTTAATATTGCCTAACAACGAATGGCAGAATTAATGACAAAACCCAAGTGCTTTGCATTTCAAATACATTCAGTCAATTTGCCCTTCACTACAGGGACCAAGTCCTGCTACAGGAATTCATTTGATTACTCTCAGGGGTTGGAGTCGGGTCAGAGTTTTCCAAAATTTACGTTGTAAAAAAATTATATAAGGGGGAAAAATAGAACCAACGATTAAAATCTATACTCCAGGAGCCATTATTGGAAGTTAACAGCAAAAGGACAAGAATAAAAATGAATTTATTTCACTCACTATTATAAATTCAGCAAATGGAAGTACACAACAGTGAGGGAGCGGTCACTTTCCCCTACTAGAAGCTCACACTAGAAGCTCGGTTCTGTCTGATGGCAATCTCTAACATCTTTGGTGCACCATTTGTCAGTACTGACCAACCTCTGCTAGTTGGGACAGTGAACAACGAACATCTTGGAGCCACAAGGCCCAGCTCTGGCCTTGAGTCTCCTGATCTACTTGCTCTAAGCCTACCTCTGGGGTTCTGCCTTCTGCAGAACAGGAAGCACATTCTCTCCCTTCCTAATTCTGAACACTGGCTCAGCAGCACCTGACCATCCTCTGACCAGGTCTTGCCTTGTTCCACTCATCCCCCTTTCTCTGACCTTCTCTCCCTGAGGGATTGAACAGCCCCCCAAGTCCCAGCTCAGGGTCATCTTCCCTCTCTACTCTGACTGTCCCCAACAGAACTCATTAACATTAAGCTGATGTTGCCCAAATCAATATTTTCCCATCTGGCCCACTCACCCAAGAGCAGTCTATATTACAATACCTACTGGGCATTTTAATTCCTATGTCTTGTCACCACGATCACCTCAGACTCAACATGTGCAAAAATCATTCCTTCCATTCCATTCCCCAGTCAGACAACAGAGCATTCTGTATCACACTTGTCTTGCTAATGCCACCACCATTCCCTGCTCCTTAAGTCACATGGCCGCTTGGCTGGGTGATCTGACACAGTCCTTGTCTTATGGCCCATGGTCAACAGCTCCAAGGAGCTTTTAGCGGTGCTTTGTTTTTGTCTCCTGTTTTCTGAAAACTCTCCTACTTCTTAAGTGGATCCTTCTCTATAGCCTCAGAACCTGCAGGTTCTCCCTCTTCCAGTCTTCAAGGAGGGATCCATCTGAGAAGAGCAAAACCCTACAGCATTGTTGTCCATCAAGAGAACATAGTGTAAATGTCCTAAGGCTACAGTGAGTGTGGCGGTCAGTATGGTTACAGTGAAGTCAGTGACTGGGACGGAGAGAGCTGTGGGCAGAAGCACGGGGGGTAAACAAGGCCTGGCTCATGGCACATCTCCAAGGCAGAGTCTGGATGTGGAGTGCAGTGGGAAGACATTCTAGAGTGGGGTCGTAGGCAGAGTAAATCATCCGTATTAGAAACATTCTCTGTATGAGCGCGGAGAGTATGAAGGCTGGAGAATAATGGAAAAACGAGAACCATTCATAGGCCCAAAATGCAGTGTTGCATTAGAACGTTGTCTATTTCTTAATTTTAAAATATGCCGATATGCCTTAAACTGTAGTTGTAGATCACTGTCATTTTGCTGTTTGAAAATAACCAATGTGTTTCTAAAAGTATTGTGTAATCTACTTTTGGTGTTAATGCAGAATTGTTGTATGTGTAAGCTGTGTGTCAGACACTTGTCTTTTTTAAAAACTAAAATAATTGTACTGAAAAAGATTATGATTGTGATTATCATAGGTGACATAATCAATAAGCACGTATCGATCACAATGGTGATCACTAACTGAACGACAGCTACACACCAAGCCCCACTCAAACTCTTTGAATCTTTAACTTGTTTAAACTTCACTATACCCCACGAGGTTTATCTTCATTTAATACATGACAAAAGAGGCCCAGAGAAATGCAGCCCACGACCAAGCAAATCAAGAAGCCAGGAGGCCAGTCCCCATAGCTAAGTTCTCGGGTCTGTGCTCCAGCCATATTGCACGATACAGGAACAGTCTCTCAGGCCTGAAGATGCTTGGAGTAAGACTGAATCCTTCCCTGTGTCCTAAACTCCTAGAACTCCATCCCCTGGCCGCCTCGTCTTACTCGTTCTATTGTCAGTCCCCACCTCTCTACCCCTCAATCTAAAAGCACAAGAAGTAGGACCTTGTCTATCAAATTCACTGTTAGAGCCTCATGTGTTGACATGTATTTATTTAGTGAATTATTACCAAACAAATGAAAAGTTCCCACAGCCTTGTTGTGATCATAATGACATGAGGGAGGGAGCCGGGGCTTGGTTCTCAGCGCGGAGGTTCTGAGAGGTGATTTTTAGCTCCCTGGCAGGTAGGTGCACAGAACCAAACCCACATGTGTCTTATTTATAAGCCAGGAGTCCCATTTACTTATTTTTAATGAGAAAGAACTGGCAAGTCAACCAGAACCCTCCTCTAAAGCATTTTGCTCATTATCTTCCCAGCAGGAACTCTTGCTTGAAAAGCCAAATTAAGATCAGAACAGAGAACTGAGGGACCATAATAGAAACTGTGATCATGAAAGCCCAGCATTTCCTTTTCCACTCAAGAGTATGTACCTGCCATGTTCGCAGAGGTAGAGCTGGACCTCAGCAGGTGTGCTGCACACCCAAAGGAAGCAGGCGAAGGCTGATTACTTGAGCTTGACTCTATGGACTCCAGGAGCCCCTGAAGGCTAGCTCCCAAACCTTGTAGCTCGTAGTGTAGAGGACTCTCCTGCCACCATTTGGACACATCGCCTTCTTTATGAGAAATACCCGCTTTGAGTTTTAACTCAGATCTAACAGTTTATGGACATGATACCCCATGTGTGTTTATGCGGAAATATATTCAGAATTCCAGAATGCAACACCAGAGGCATAACCTATGCCTCACGCCCCTACTACAGAGCATTTCCTCCCCTTCTCTACCTGCCGGACACTCAACTGTGGGGACTCCTGTGGCTCTTGCGGGGTGGGGGTGGGAACGGGGCAAGACTGGGGACCTTGGCTTCAAGGTGGTACCTGGAGGAAGTCAGGATGGGGGATAATGGGAATTAGCTAGGGCACACCTGCCCAGGGGAAAGCGTGGCTCTCCGGAGGCAGGGCAGGGAGTATTTTACAACGATTACTATTCTATGTGTTGACTTTACTGGTTGAATTGGAGGGACCCCAATGGGAATCCTAACATCAATAGTCCAACAGGAAAAACAAAACTATTATGACACAGGGTTAGAGTCCTGTGTTCAGAGATGTTTCGCTTCTCTGAGATTTGATATTTACTAGGTACACAGAATGACTTGGGAGCACTTTTAGTAACTTCAATTAGAAACACTTTCATTCTCAGTTTTTGTCCAGGTTAGGAACTTTTAAACAATTTCCTCTCAATAATACAAATCTTTATTCTGATCTAGTCCCATGAGACAACAGAACTGGCCAATACCGTACTAGCCAACAAGCATCTTACCAGAGCAAGTGCTTTTGTGGGCCGAGTGTCATTGCCCTGCTTTAAAATTCATGCTAGCGCTGCATTAATTGTTTTAAATGGATTCTTAATCTTCTATAAAATTAGCGCTGATAAGCCGTCCAAGCGCCATCACTGTGAGGGGGCCACAGTTACTACCCAGGAGCTTGCCCCGTCTTTCCCTCTCCCGGCTGGTCACACAGGGGAACCCAGTGGCATCCACAAGAGGAGGCATGAGGCTCCATGGCCTTCCTGCTCTATGGAATGTTGCGGGCAGGGGAGAAAGGGCAGGAAGTGGGCTGGGCCCCCTCCTGCCCTTTGCTGAATATGAAGCATGACTATTTTCTGTCCATTCAGCAGGACCAGGCTCTGGCAGGTCAACATCTCAGTAGCCAATCATAGCCAAAAGTTCTCAGTAGCCAAAAGTTCTTTAAAAGCCCTCTCAAAAATATCTGAGTATTTGTGGGATGCCTGGATGGCTCAGTGGACTGGACATCCGACTCTTGATTTCAGTTTAGGTCATGACCTCAGACTCCTGGGACAGAGCCCCATGTTGAGCTCCCTGCTCAGTGGGAATCTTCTTGTCCCTCTCCCGCTGCCCCCACCCACTCTCTCTCTCTCTCTCAAATAAGTAAATAAAATTTGAGCATTTGTAAAGAAAAAAAGACCCACACATTTCCTTGTTGTTTTAGTGTGCATTTGTCCCTGAAGTTAAACTTTTCCATATTTGTATCAGTCATTTTCATTTCTTAATTCAGTGATTATGATTCCCTATCTCTTGTCCATTTTTGACTGTTTGAATTTATTTCTATGAAATGTTATGTGCTAAGAATATTAAACAGGCTTATTTCTAAAATGAACAAGCCACCAAACAACACCTGGGTCAACCAGCATCTTCCCCAAGAGTGGAGGTGTCTGTCCCCTCCACTGGGGGATCCCCCCTCTGTGGCTCAGGAGAGGCCAGGAGGTGGTGTAGGGATCCACGTGGCTCAAGACCACAGGCAGCCTCTGCCTTCCGGGGACCCTTCTAACGCACAGAACAGAGTACACGAAAGTTAACCCCTGGGAGAGCCAAGGAGACCATAGGAGAGGACTTGTGGAGAGAAAGCCTTTGACTTAACACCTAGTCCGTGGCTGAGCTCCATCTGAAGTAGCCATTTGGGAGGGAAGAAAGGAAGGGAAGCGAGCTGCTCTGAGGGTCCGCTTCCCGTCAGCTTCCACGCTGCAGTTTCCCCCTTCATTCAGACTCGCTTCTGCCCTCAGAGAGCACGAGGTCCCGTGAAGAAGGCTGGGAAGCTGAGCGCCTGCGAGAGCGATCTGAGTTGAAGCGGGAAATGAGCTGCAGTTGACATGGTCCAGGATGTGGCAGGCTTCGGACAGGTACGCTCAGGGCACTCACATGCGCAGGGAGGGAGGGAGGCAAGGACCACGTCCCAGGTGTGCCTGGACTGCAGAGGGGGGACCTGTGAAGACGTGGATGTCTCTCAGGAGAAAAAGATGCAGCTACCTCGGGTCCAGTCGCCAGTGCAGCCGATGTGCTCTATTGGTCCGCTCTTAGACTTTGTTCTAACAGACATTCTGATGTTTATGCTATGGACAGACAAACGCTTCTTCCATCTCTCTTCCCCTTGGAATTTCAAACTCACAAAACCTTCATCACTGAGGAATTTTCTTTGACAGTCTCTGTTTATGAGAACAGACAATAAATCAGGATCCGTGTAGGGCTGCCAGACGTAGGAAACAAAACCATGACGTCCAGCCCAATCTGAATCTCAGATAAACAACAACGGGTCTTCAACAGAAGGCCGTCCCCTGCAATATTAGGCGACCGTGATGGGAAATTCAGACTGAGCTGGGTATCCTCTGTTTTATCTGGCAGCTTCAGATCCAGGTTCCTCGAATAGTTCGCTGGCCCACAAAGCCAAAACATTTCAGTCAATTCATAGGAGCACATTCTAGCTTCGGAACTTGAGGTGACCACGAGAATGCCTGGAACGTCCTTATTCTCCATCAAGTCAGAGTGGGCGACCATATTTACTGCGGCACAGAACTGGGACCAAGTAACCCAGGTGACATATTTCAAAGGGGAAAGAGAGATGGGACGCTCACTCAAGAGCCCACCTCTTCAGTAACTGGATTCTCTTAATCTTGAAGCTCGTGTAACCCAGCTGCTGGGAGACAAAATCTATACACAATAAAGAGTTTCATTCAGGGGTCCGCATGACTCCATCCGTCACCGAAGCACATGTTTGGCACGGACTGAAAGCCAAAAGCAGTCTAACAAATATTTCAAAACTGAATTTATATCTTTCTAACACATGGTTTATATACGGATGTAATACCTAGAGAGCTTTTCAGTTCTCAGATCATATCCTGGCTAAACTACAAATAATGTCTGCAGCAGACCACAATACCAAAATTATTTGCTTTTTAAATATGTTAAAGAAAGCTAAGTGTATGAGGGGAGGGCTGCCAGAGATGCCTGCTTTAGTATGCAATTGTTAGAAGGGAGCAGAATCCACACACATCCACAGTAAGCTAAATATTTGCGTAATTCCTTACACAAAGAGGGAGCTGCTCTCTGAAGCTCCAACTTCGGGATGAAACTTACCAAGGACGCTGAGCTCATGTTTTAAAAGTTCTGAGTATGCGCTCCCTCTAGGAAAATGCTTGAAGGTCTCCTCTGTAACAGGGCACGTGGGGTGTTTGCTCCTGCTGTCCCAAGGCAGAAAGACTTAGCATAATGGCTTTCCAGGCAGGAGAGTGAGCTCAGGCGTACTGGCCGGCCCTAAGTGGCTTTTCCTTATGACCAATTTCTAGATAGAACTGAAAACGACGGAAAGACAAATATTTTGTCTTTCAGTGTCAAACAGCCACATGTTTGTAGACTTTCTTGTCTTCATCATTTTCAGTTTTCCTCCACCTGTGTGGTAGCTGGAGACACAGCTTCCATCCATCGGGCAGCAGACACTATTCGCCACTGGCTGGCCAGGGTGTTCTTGTAAATACTCCAATACCCTCTCTGCTCCCAAGAGTAAAGTGGAAACACGGAAACTGTCAGCAAGCACAGTCCCCACGCTGGCACCTGCTGAAATTCTCCTAACTTTTCCCGCAGATTGCTTTCTGATGAGGGCTGGGTGGGGAGCAAGGAAGTCATCACATTGATTTTCTGGGGAAATGATACAATTTATGTTTTTTAACTTGACAGTATTAGCAGAAATCAGAGCCACGGGGAGACAAATGCTCCTCCCGAACACGCGGGCGCGCATACGCACACACGTTGGCATGCGCGCACCCTAGGGCTCTAGAGGGCAGACTCTGAGAGAGGGAGGGGGGACAGGGATGGCTGCTTGCGGGGTCATCCCCACCACGAGGCTCATCTGGCCCCACAAGGTGACCAGAATTTTAGGAAGCTGCTTCCCCAGGGCCTGACTGTATGCATTTCTTAGAGGACATCGCTCGGTGGCTTGGGTGCAGGAAGGAGGGAGTGTCCTTGGTGGCAGTTTGGTAGCCAACAACTCCCAGGAGCTCACAAAGTGCTTTACCCAACACAGACTGCCATGGTGGGTTGTACGCACCCTGTTCTCCCCACGTGCAGGAATGGGAACAGGATGGGTGGGAAGTGAGCCCTGGAGAGGCCAGGTGCCTTGCCAGAGCTCAAACCCCTGGCAGGTGGCAGAGGACTGGCTCAAATCTGGGGCTTCACCTGCCCTGGTCACCTAAGACTCAGGGTCTCTTGACACCACTCTCCCCCTCCATAGGGTATGCCCGGATTAGGGGCTTCAGTTAGCCAAAGCAGGGCTGGGAGGCAGGCAGTGGCCAGGCTTTCAGCAGAAGCTAGGCTGTGGCAAGGTGCATCCTGAGGTCCAGGCCCCACTCTCAGCAGAAGCTGGTGCCGAGCAACCTGAGCCCCCTGACCCCTCAGCCTGTCCCCTGGTCTCCCTTCCAGTTTCAGGTTTCCTGCATGACATAGACCTCATCAAATGTGGCCCAGTTATAACCAGTGCTCCTGCTGGCTCTACCCTCTACCAGCCCCATCCAAGTTACCAGGCTCTCCAAATTGATGCCCTGGCCAGTTCTCTCCCTCTCTAGAAATTACTCTGCTCCCTCGAGGTACAACAGATCCCTGTCCCACCCAGAGAGCTGCCCAGAGCCTCCCAAGAGCCCCCCTCCCCCCAGGCACTGTGTATAGTCTTCCTGATGTGGAACCTCATGCAACAGCCTGTGGTCATCACCGGGCCATATGGGAGATGACCTCTTAACAGAAGCTTTTACTCTGAGCCCCAACTCCCAACCCCCAGGACCCACCACATGCTAAATAAGTGTGTTGAACAGATATGATAGAAGGGATGAGGTCCAGAAGTTGTCAAGTGAGATGTATGAAAATGGCCTGGCTAACAGTTTGGGTCCAGAGGGAAAATGCCAACCTCCTCATCAACAAGAAAACACCTCCATCTGTGGACTGCTTTCCCAGCATCCTCTCTTCTAATGGGGGCACTGAGCACCCCAGGGGCATTAGTTGGTTTCAGGTGTTATCCATGTGTCCCATGATTCAGGCCTTAACCCTCACCTGGTCTTTGAACTCATACCTAAGAGTGGATGGTTGAAAGCACACACAGGTCACTGGAAGGCTCTGGTCCTTCTCCCCTCTCCTCTAGATAAAGGGTCACCAAATTATTCTGGGATCTTCACTGAAGGAACTCAGACCTCAAGGGTCTCAGCACCCTGGCACATTAGCACCACTTCTGGCTGGGGGCAAGATGCTCTTAGACAGGACACTGATCACAGGGGACACGGTATTCCCTTCCCAGACCCCTTCCAAGTCTTTTAATTGGAGCAGCATCTGTTTGGTATAATAGACCTAACACTGCCCCATCCTTCTGCTGACCACCCTTTTGCATAAAGGGAGCAGGGCTCTCGCTCATGGACATTGACAGGTGCCAGTGGCTGGGAACAATGTAATCACCCTGCTGTGTTTTCCTTCTATTTGTTTCTATACTCTTTGTGACAAGTGACACTGGCCTTCCATTTATAATATGGAAGTACACTTTCCTCCTTAAATAAATTGAAGTAGAATGTGTATATATTGACTTAAAGGAAAATGTAAGATAAATTAAGAAAAGATGTTACTTAAGTAAATGATAGCACAGGTGACATCCACATTTGAAAAAGTCATGGAGGCGTCAATGCCAAGTTGGGAAACTTGGTAGTGCATGGACGCTTAGACCACAGCTGGTCCACACTGCTATATGCTGGATTACTGAAGCGGCTCAATAAAGAAGCAGGCCCTGACCCCAGCAGAGATGAGATCCTAATTCAGGGTACAGTACCAAGTGGGGTGTGAATCTGAGTTCGTAACAAGCTCCGTGGATGATTCCAATGCAGGCCATCTGGTACACCAGCAGTCTCAGAGACCCTGGCTTTGAATCAATAATCCTTGACCACCACTCTAAAATCAAAGCATAAAGTCTCCTCTTATGATAGGAATGTCCCTATTTGGTAATCTCTACTATGATCAAAGCTGGCTTTGTTCTACTACTCCAGAACATCTATCTTTTCATCCATGAGACATTCGAGCATATCCTACACACACAATACAGCCCATAGATTGAAAGGGAATTACCACCCACTCCCTATGTTCACATGGAAGCGATACCTAATAAGTAGAGAAGTATGAGACATAAACTCCAACACCAATGAGCTCACAACATCATGAGGCCATTACTGAATCTGCCAGCCTTTACAGAGCACCAGCCATGTTGTAAGCCCTTGGGGATGAGAGTCAAAGGCCACAAGTCCAACTCTGAAAGACTTCACCGTATGCAGTAGAGCAGACAATGGTGTCAGAACAAGATGGCGGAGCACCCAGGGACAATGCCTACCACAACCTGAAGAAAAGAACTGGAGGTAGAGGTGGGAGGACAGTAGTCAAGGAGCTGTCCCAAGGGACAGAGGATCACAGGCACAAAGGGGGTAGCATGCAGAACAGCATCCAGGGCTGAGAAAGCAACATATGTAGTAAGTAGTCACATGGATGATGAAACGGAGCAGGCACTGTGGTTACCTTAGCATGTCATGCTTTTCACTTCATCTGTAGAGGACCTCAACCTGTTTACTAAAGAGCCAAGTTCTAGGAGGGCCTCTGGTAGCTAAATGAACTGAACAGGATATGCCTGAGTTCTAAAGCTAACCAATGCTTGAATGGACAAAGGTAATGGAACCCAGCTCTAGCCCGACCCTGCTCATATATCTTTTCGGAGATTTCATAACGTACCCAGAGTTCCTAAAAAGATTGGGAAACTGCCTTCTGTGACAGTTGATTGCTCTGGGCCACCAGCCTTAGGCTTCCAGCTGCCCTTACTTGGGAAACACACTCCCCAGGGATAATGTCCCTTTGCAAGTCTACAGAATATTGTTAAGCCCAGCCAGGGGACTCACATGCACAGCACATTCTGGATGCCTAAATGTAGTATCAAAAGAAGGTAGTCTGTGTAAATCTGAGATGACATATTTTAAATAATTTTTATACTGATTAAAAAAAAAAACAAAAAACCTTCTTTAAAAGAAACAGTTGTCTGGGGCGCCCGGCTGGCTCAGTTGGCGGAGCATGCGGCTCTTGATCCTGGGGTCATGGGTTTGAGCCCCAGGTTGGGGACAAAGATTAAATAAATGTTTTTTTAAAAAGATATGCATGTATGTACTTATTTTCCATTGATACTTCATCTGTGCCTCCATGAAATCCTGCTCCTTCCCTAGTCTGTAGCCCTCTTTGGACAAGTCATTTGACCTTTTCAGCCTTACCTTCCTCATCAGAAAAATGACAGATTTATGGATTGTCCCTACCACTTTTTGAAGTCCCAAGAATATAGTATTGTGGTTTTAGGAGTCAATTTTATTAAAGGAAAATCCCCAGAGTGTGTCCCATCGTAAGGCTGGTTTATTGCACTTGCCTCCTGCTCTCCATCAACCTTTGGATTTTGAGTAACTAGTGGTCCTTTGTTCTGGGAGGAGGGCAGAAGAGGATTCAGGAGGGACTGCACACACACATTGTCTCGGGCATACAGGAGGCACTCTCTGAGCATCTGGGGAGGGGATGGTGGAAAGGGAAGTGGCCATAAACTGGGTGAGTTTCTAGTTTTGCATGCATCTCTGAAATCCCGTATTCTGTGCACCTCACTAGCACTGATACATGCAAATAACATTCCAGTTTAAATTACTTTTTTTAAAAGTAGGTCCTTAATGGAAAAAAATCGCTTAATGCTGAAAACAAACTGGTTGGCTATTAAAAAAAAAAGCTCTGTGGGAGGAGTCTCTGGGGGAGAAAATTACTCAGCACGTCCAAGTCTTCTAACATGTTTATTTGTGAAGTGAGTGGCATAGAACCAACAGAGGCAAGATCTCCAGTCACGATTGATAAGACATTTTGCTTTTTAGTGGAATATTCAAAAAAGATAGTCAATCAGTGAAATTTTAAATCACTCTTCATTTTGGGGTGGTGGCACCATGAGGAGATGGAAGTTTTTCACATATTTATATTAAAACTTGCACTGGTCTGGGGTCCCTGGGTGGCTCAGTCAGTTAAGCGTCTGCCTTTGGCTCAGGTCATGATCTTGGGGTCCTGCGATTGAGCCCCGAGTCCCGTGTCAGGTTCCCCGCTCAGTGGGGAGTCTGCTTCTTCCTCTCCCTCTGCACCCCTCCTCTCCCCTGTTCATGTATGCTTCCTCTTTCTCTGTCAAATAAATAAAACGAAAAAAAAAAAAAAAACTTGCACTGGTCTTGGAATTCACATTCAGAGAAAATTTGCCCCATGGAGATCTGAGGTCAATCTTCAAACAGAAATTCTCTGCAGAAAAAGGAACTACTTTTAGATAGAAAATGTTTTAAATTCTGTCTAATGAATATTACACATCAAAATAGAAGGGAGAGAGCCAAAAATTTGCTAAAAAGCAAATGTATGGTTTTAAGTGTGTTTATTATCAAAAGATAGGAACATAAATGAGCAAGCCAAAAAAAAAAAAAAAAAGCTAACTGTGAAAAATAAGAGGAAGGAGTAAAAAATTAAAAGTAGAAATTACTAAATTAGAAGCCTTAAATCAAAGCAATAGATTCAATGACTAAATCCAAGGCTTAATTCTTCAGACAGACCACATCCATATCCAAAACTCTGATCTGTCAAAAAAGGAGAAAGATCAATTGTAAAGACAGAGAAATAGGTATATTTATAGGTACAGAATTTAAATTATAATCAAGTACTCCACATTCTTTATACTAATAAGTCTGAAAACATGGGTAGAAGATTTTCCAGGGAAAGAGGTTCCCAAAATTGGCTCCATAAAAAAATAGCAAAACCAATGGCTATGTAAGTATCTGAAAAATCTGCAAGAGATTTATGTTCCATAGAGATGCTCGGCCCAGAGAGTGGGAAGGGAAAGTTTTGAAAGCCCAAAGACAAATTATTCTCTTATTATTTTTACCGTCCCCAAACACACACACGCACAGTCCAAGGCGGGACGCAGGAAACGTGAGGATTTTGGTTGGTTGCTGGGATGGCCCTGATGCTTTTCTTCCTCCGTCTGAGCCCCTGAGCCGCTCGCTTCAGGGGAGAGATTCAGCTCAGCAGCAAATCTCGCCAAGCCCACGTGCCTCCGCTCTGGGTTTGGCTAGAGGGTCAGACCCAAGTGGAGGCTAGAACTGGGCCTGAGCGTTCGAGATTGTCAGCCCTCGTGCCTCTCCCGGCCCCGCAAGATGGTGCCTGGGCTAGCCTGCTGGAGGGGTGGGAGAGACTCGGAGCACAGCCCGATCACCACATCACCAGTCAGCGCGCCCGCAAACACAGGGACGGGCCTCACAAGACCGGAACTGCCCCGTGTAAACCCCTGACGCCCAGATTCCATACTTGCTTTCTGGTTTTAAGCCACTGAGTTTGGGGCCAATTTATTAAGCAGTATTGTTGTATCAATAAACAACGGAAGACCACTTTGCCTTCTTAATTTAAATGTGAAAAATCTTAATTAGAACACTAGGAAATTGAATTCAATAGCATATTAAAAATATGATACACCTTGAAAGAGTTAGATATGTCCATTAAATGTAAGGATGTTTTGATACTGGGAAATCCATCAATGAATAAGGACATCAAAAAGTCAGTGAATATTTGGATCAGTAGATCAAAGGATTCAGAGAAAAAAAAGGAAAAGATGTGGTGCCTCAGTGTCTAAAAGGCAGTTAATAAAATCCAATATCCAATGCTGGTTTTTTAAAAAAATTCCTATTTGAAAATGAGAAATAGATCCTTCTTTAAAATAATGAAACTTCATCTTAAATCCACAGTCAATATCATAACCAGTGCTGAAAACACCAGGGGCCTTTCCACTAAAGCCCAAAACATAAGAGGGATTCCTACTATTTGCACAAGTTTTTGAAACTTCTTTATATTTGAGAGACTGTAAGAAAGCAATAAAAAAGAAATTCAGAGAAATAAATGTAACAGAAATTATTTATAAGTGATATGATCTGTTACCTAGGAAACCCAAGGAAATCAACTGAACTTCTACTAAAACCAGCAAGATATTTTAATAAACAGGCCAGTCCCAGGATGTATATATATAAATCAATACAAAAATACTATTACTGAAATAAAATTGAAAATTGGATCCCATTTACAATGACAAGAAAAGAAAAATAACCAAGAGGGGGAAAAAAACCTTAAAAATCTTTTGTGAGAAATGGATGATAATGCTGTTCATCCAAAATTATGCCTCACAACAGGGTAGTGTCACAATGCATAATCCGTAAGAGAGGACAAATGCCTCAATAACAAGGTGACCCCAGGATATGAATGGACAGAGTAAAGAAGGAATCATAAGCTGTTGGTGAACACAAGGAGGGAGGGATGTAGGGATTCAACTGTATAAGTAGGTATTTACAGTCTCCTTTCCCAGCTCTCCACCTGCCCCTCGCCCTTGCTTCTGAGCAGGAACTTATGCCTGGCCTCCCTCCCTGCCCAGCTTCCCCAGGAAAGGGACTGTGACATCTGTGATCCAGGAGACTGGGAGGCAGAACGGCCTGCCGTGGCTCAGTTCCCTCCGGAACCCCCTCTCTTCTTGGATCTGCCCGCAGCACATTCATTCTGACCTGCCTTCTGCCCTGCGGGAAGGGTAGTGAACCCTCCTCAAGCAAGCCCACTCAACCACAGGCCAAAAGCCAAATTCTCCCACTGGCTTCCACGTAATAGCTGGTACTCTGATCCCCAACGTTCGGCTCCTGAGCAATCAATGTACTCTGAATCTAAGAAGGGGAGAGCGTGCTGTTTATTAGACTCCCAAACCCTAATGACCATTGAAAACGTGAGTTGAGCACCTAGGTGGCTTAGTCAGTTAAGCGTCCAACTCTTGATTTTGGCTCAGGTCATGATCTCAGGGTCGTGGGACCAAGCCCATGTCAGGCTCCATGATGAATGTGGAGCATGCTTGAGATTCTCTCTCTCCCTCTCCCTCTGTCCCCTCCCCCATGCACACATACACGGAAGCAAGAGCTCTCATAAATCAATCAACTGATCAATCGATCAACTTGCTCCATCCAAAAGAAAATAGAAAAAGGAAATCTATAATAGGCATGTATAAAAGAAATAGAAAGATAATGAATTTAAGTCCCATGTGAATAATTAATTTAAATGTAATTAGATTAAATGTTCCATTTTAAAGGACGAGACCCCGAGAATGGATTAAAATGTGAGTCCAACTAGTTACTGTTTACAAGAAATGAACTTTGAGTATAACTATGATAGGTAGGTTGAAAGTAAAAACAATAATAATAATAGTAATAATAATAACAACAATATAATGAAAAAGGTGCTCCAAGCATACATATGTATCACTAAGCATAAGGAAGGTGAATTGGATGAATGAACACCAAAGTTAACCTAAAAGAATTACTCCATGAGATATGGAAGGATTTTGTAATGATGAAAGCAGACATTAACAAGGTGCAAAACCTAATAAGAGTTTCAAAACACATTGAGAAAACAATGCATAGAACTGAAGGGAGGAAAAGTTTCTAGTTAAGGTTGTACTACTCTCTCAGCAACCAAGAGCACTGGCGAACAACCAACCAGTGAGCTTCTGGAAGATTCAGTCGTACCATCCATCACCTCTGCCACGTGTAGAGCACTCCTCCGACAGCTGCAGGAACCACTCTCTCCCCTGCTGCTGCGGAACACTCATAACACCGACCGCACGCTGGGTAAAGAGCTAGTCTCGGCAGATGTAAAGAACTGATCACAAAATGAAATGAGAAATTAAAAACAAAATGATATCTTCTTAAATTCTCAGGTATGTGGAAATTAAGCAACACATTTCTATGTAAGCCATAGGTCAAGGAATTAGACGACGGGGAAATTTAAAATATTTTTAGCTACACAATAATACAAACTCAGCCCTTAAAAATTTGCAATATGCAGCTAAAGATGTGCTTCTGGGGATATTTCTATTCCTACATGGTTCTGTGGGAAAAGAAGAAAGGTTTTGGGCCAATAGCCTAAGGGTCACCACAAGAAGCTAGAGGAAGAGCAAAACCAAAGACAAACTAGAAAGGAGTACAAAAAGGTGGAAGGCTGGAAATAGATGGTAAAAGAGAAAGTCTTTGAAACTAAAGTTGTTTGCAATACTGGTAAAACTGTTAAACCCGCAGCAAGGCGAAGGAACACACAACTTAACCATTTCTGGAATGAAAGAAAAGGACATTGTTGTAGAGAATTAGGGTATCACAATAAGGAAATGCTATGCAATACTGTATACCGATACACCGTACTCAGACGGCGCGGCCGTGTCCTGTAGACGTCACAGTCGGCCGAACTGACACAACAGCGGGACACACGTGCGCGCCTCCGCCGGCTGCAAAGACTGGATTCAGGACCCACGCCCGCCTCCCAACATGCACGCGCGCCCGCCCCTCGCAGCGGCCGGATGACTACACGGACGGATGTCGTCAGACATTTAAGAGAGAAATAATAACAAGACTCTTGATTTCAGCTCAGGTCATGGTCTGGGGGTCATGGGATCGAGCTCCAGACCAGCCCTGTGCTCAGCATGGAGTCTGCTTGTCCCTGTCCCTCTGTCCCTCCCCCGGCTCTTTCTCTAATAAATAAATAATTAAAAAAAAAAAAGACATTAACTGCCCTTTTTGTACCAAATATTAGGATACATGGTCTCTTTAAAGAAGATTTCCAAATATCTGATGCATTTACATGAGAGGTTGTACACCAACAAAAAGTTTAAGTAGAGGGTAGAGTTTTAGAGAACCAGGTCGGTTGAAAAGGAAAAGCAGCGCACGGAAAGGCAGTTGGCTCACCGTGTCAGGATATACTGAGCAGCTGGGATGTGCTCAGTACGGGGGACAATGGAGAACAACACGGATGTGGTCTCTGTCATCCTGGCACTTAAATACTAACCACAAAGACAAGGGATCCAACATGATGAGCCCTTGGAGGGGCGATGGCACTTTGAGCGCACTTAGCAGGGGGGTGACAAGGACTGAGACCCACCTGCCCTGCAGAAGTGACATTTCAGCTGGAGCCCTTCTTCAGGTGGAGAGCTCTGCCCTGAAAGGGACATGGACAGTTAAGGAATGCCACGGCAGCCACACAGAACCACCTTCCCTAACAAGATGCTGCTACCGATTCTGACACCTGTGCCAGCCGGCTGCCAGCTGTCAGAGCCACACCAGGTGCTAACAAAGCTCGGGATCTAATGAACGCGGGTGGTAGACAGACGGCTAAGATGGCTCCTGATGACCTCTGCCGCCCAGGACTGCCATCCCTGTGCAATCTCCTCCCTGGAGAGGGGGCTCACCTGCTCACTTGCTTCTCACCGACAGAATACGGCAACACTTCCATGAGTTGATTACAAAACCTGGGGCTTGTGTCTTTCTAGCAGCCTCTCTCTGCTGCCATCTAAATTGCTTGCTTGCTTGGCTGAAGCTGGCCGCCATGTTGGGCAGGGAAGGCAGGGAGTCCTCCTGCCAAGGGCCCGCTAGGAACGGAGACCCTCAAGCCATCAGTTCTCAGGGAACAAAATTCTGCCTGTAACCAGGTGAGCTTGGAAGCAGAGCCTTTCCCAGTGCAAACTTCAGATGGACGCGTGGCCCAGGGGTCACCTTGATGATGGCCTGTGATGGAAGCTACAGCAGAGGGCCCAGCGGAGTCCACATTCCTGACCCACAGGAACTGTGAGGTCATAGGCTGTGCTACTTTAGACCCCTGAGCTGTGGTCACTTGGTACACAGCAATCGATAACATGTGTTTGTGTATGTGCATTCATAATTTAAGTATTTTCTACAGCCATCATGGACAAAAGTGATTAGGGGGAGTCCTACATTTTATGTGTGAAAGAGAACAGAGAACAGATCATTATTAAACCATCCATTTCCCTGGCAGAGAAAATCTATTTTAGCTAAATCCACACATGTCTCTTTAATGCAGAACCAAAGAGCTATTAGCCCCTGAAAATGGGTCCCTAGACCTCTCTTTCCTGTCAGTCCCTGAGGGTCAAGGACCCACCTCAGGGAAAGTTCCAGGATCTATACAGTGAACATCACAAGTATCATTCTACCCAGCATCTTTCTGGAAAGATGTGCTGTTCTTTCCTCAAACCCCAATACTCAAGATCAACACAAGATGGGACAGCTGTAAAGGGTTCCAAATCTGGAAGGGCACTTGGGAGTCATGGTTCCTTCCAAGGTGCCCACATGGTGAGCCACTGTGGGCTGTGAAACCCACCCTCTAGTTTGGTTGTTGCTCAGCCTCCTATAAGACGGAGCTGAAGCAAATTGCAAGTGCCTTATGCCTCAGTGGTCTTATCTGGAAAATGGAAATAATTAGAGCACAACCCTCCCAGGATGTAGTGAGGTTTTAAGGAGAGGGTTCACGTAGAGTCCAGCATCCACTGAATGGTAGGTTCCATGCCAGGGTTTTCACAATGACTGGTACTCGAACGCCCATTTCTAGTGCTTATTTGCCTATTTGGACCATACCTCTTGGGCATAATCTTTCTGTGCCACCTGCTTGCTTGTGTAACCTTGTACACATTGAACTTCCTAACTGTGGCTTTTACATCAGGAAAAGAAAGCAGTCACAGTATCTCCTTCCCAGACCCACGCACTGAGGATGCATGGAAGCTCTTGGATCAACACTGACACACATTTACAAAAGCAAACACTTCTTTATGGAATTCCTTCATTCTATCCTCAAAGTAAGAGCAAGGACCCTCAGGAAATATGGCTGTTGTCCAGACACACAGGTAAGACTGTAAAAACTAGGAGTCGAGTGTGGTCTCGTAATGTGTTGAACTAAGACTAAATGGTTATTTTTTGAAAATTCACTTGCTTCTTTGCAACTCAAGGGAAAAGGTAGCCAGAATCAGTAATTTAAGATTCAGGAGATAAACAATCTTGGTAGTGAGGGGAAACATATCTTTCCATTTACTTATCATTTTCTTCTACAAATTGGGAAAAATAACATCCATATTCAGTCTTAGAGTGGAAAATTTTTGTTGGAGTCTGGAATGTTCCAAATTTTACTGACTAGAAACACAAGGATTCAGAGCCTTTAAATAGCTATACTGCAGAAATCCCATACTCTAATTGGTAATTAGCACAAAAGAGCTAAATGTATGTTCTATGCACAAAACGTAAAAGATTCCTATTTCTACTGAAATCCTAAAAACACCTATCCAGCACCGTGATAAGATTTTTGTATTTTACATTTTACTTTCCTTGTAATTCTACTCTCTGTCCTCCTCCCAAAGCTCTTTCTCAACAAGCCGGTGGAAGGTGAAGGCTGGGAAAATCACGCCCCTGGCCTGAGTCTCTGCCATCACTTGTGCTCTTTCCAGCCCTATGCGGAGCCCACAGCATGTCCCATAAGTGGAGAAGAAGGACACTAATAATCATTTTGTTTGCTATAACCAAATATATCGGACATTATTAGGACAATCTCAAGTGGTCCTGGTTAACAAAGAGATACTCCAGCCTGAGACCAATAAAAATGAAGAGTGAAACATGAGATTTAAGGCTAGAGGAAAGAAAGAGAGCCATCCTACTTTCCCAAACCTCTGCTGCCCCTGTGCTGACCTCTGAGACCTGCACACCCATCTTCCAGCAGCAGGAGGGACGGCAGCTCATGGAAGCTGAGAACTTTGGGCTTCCCAAGGCATGAGCCCAAACCTACGTCCTTGAACTGACAGTGGTACCTACAGTGTGCCCTCCAACCAGAAGGAAGAACTCAAATTACAGAACCCTCTGCCCAACATGCCCCTACTTCAGTGCTCACAGCATCCCAGTGAGGTAGGTTGTGTGCTTCTCTCTCTCTCTTTTTAATTAAGAAAAAAAAAATTAAGTAGCCTCCATGCCCAGCATGGAGCCCAACATAGGACTTGAACTCACAATCCTGAGATCAAGACCAGAGTCGGAATCAAGAGTTGGACACTTAACTGAGTCATCCAGGCACCCCTGGATCCTTAATTCTTCTTTGACAAATAAGGAAACCAAGGTTCAGAAAGATTCAGCAGTTTTCCTCAGGCCACAAAGCTATAAAGAGTCCAAGCCAGGCCTTCTCAGTCCAAGTCCGAGTTCTAGCATGTCCCCGGCGCCCTTCAATGTCATCACTGCAGCACGGGAACACACAGCTCCCTCAGCTCTCTAACTGCACGTGGAGGTGACATCAGGAGAGAGAAACTAACGAGCCCTCCTTATGTGAAGTCATGTGTGCCCATAAGAGGAACAGAAGCCTCTATTAGGGTTTTGTTCATGCTTTAAAAGAATTGTCTTGAGTTGGCCTTGCAAACTCTTTCCTATCTGGTTCCTTCTGCCACTCCTTCGAAATCACTTTCCTACTGAAACTCTAGCATCAACACCGTGACCCCTCAGCTATGCTGAGTAAGAGAGAAGACTGAAAGCACTTTCTCAGGGCGAGCAGAGATACAAAGAAAGAGGAGAGATGCTGAACCACGCAAAACTGGGACAGGAAGCTTCCGGGGGAACACCTACTCCAGCTGAGTAAACTATGCCTTAAGGAACAGACTTTCCCTACTAAGAAACTGGAAGTAAGACTCCATGTATTGAGTACACTAAATCCACATTTCAGTGACAAATCAGGCATTTGATTTTTTGAGATAAATCAGTAGAGAAATCACTCATATGAGATCGTGTTATTCATTCCAAGAGTTACAAAGATACACAGATGAGTGTTTCAGTTACCAGCTTGCCCCATTATACAATCTGCTCTCTATATTAGAACTTGAAAGTATGGAACAAATTCAATATACGTCCTGGAAAGCTCACAAGAATGGAATTCTGTTGACACCTCCGCTAGCAGAAAAGCGGCTTCTGGGAGCATATTCCGGCCTTGTTTCCCAGCTGTTCACATTCTGCCTCAGCCAGAGGAAGATGGGAACAGCTGAAGGCTTCACCCCCAAAGCTCAGCTTGGCCCCATCATTAGCACATCTCACCCCTGCAGCTGCCAAGGCAAAGTCTACCATGCCAGCAGGAAAGCAGCTGACTCGCTTTTCTGACTAAGCTTTGGAGTACTGGAAGCTGAGAACCAGGGTGCCAGGTGGGTTCAACTCATTTTTTGTACATCTGTAGGGTCTACTCACTCTACATGCCAGGAGGTGAGCAGCTGTGTCTGTTTTTCTCACCGTCATATCCCCAGTTCCTGGCACAAACATGAGATTGCTGTTGGCAAATAAACTTGTTGACTAAGATAACCCAGTGTTGGGGACTCCCTGTTCTGAAAACATGGTGGTCTGAGCTGATTCAGATAGAAAACTTTCTCAAGACAAGCACATAAAAATGTTAAATAAAATGTGGGGGTTTTATAGCATGTACATAACTAAGCTAGAAAGAAAGGAAAGGAAATTACCAGGCCCCATAAACTAAAAAAAGAATTCATAGCCAGTGCATTCACACCCTGCCAATGCCATCAATGCCACAGAGACCAGCAGATACAGGGCTGCAGTCTAGCAACTGTCAGTTTAACAATGGGCAGTTTGATTGTTACCATAGGAGGTGGGGAACTACAGCCAAGACCCCTGCAGGATCCAAGTTCAAAGGGCTAGAAAAACTCTACCAAATGCTCCAGGGAAACTGCAAAGTGGCATGTATACCCAGAGAGCTTGTAAGTGTTAGGGGGTCTCCCAGGAGAAATCAAAACCTCAAGCCTTCATCATGTGGGTGTAGACTCCAAAATTACAATAATAACATGGCACATAATTCCCAAAATGAGAAATTAACATAAAAACTGAGCTCAACTGAGTGAAATCCTTGAAACGCCCATCACAACTAAATGAATTCCTTCACTAGACCTTTCATAACCCCAGGTGCGTAAGATTCCCCATAGGAGCAGTCATAGTAGATGCGAAAAACTGAAAATGAGTTCACAATTCAAAATTGCAAGAAGGGATAACCCATGACTATATAGGCTCAGCACCCTAAGAAATAGAAATAATAGAATAATCTAAGAGGTATACATATATATGCATACATATGTGTGTATATATATAATACATATATGTATATATGTGTGAATATATATATATGTATACATATATATATATTCATTCTCTATCTTCCATCTCTCCAAAAGTTTTGAAAACATAAAATACATAGAAACCATAATGGAAGATAATAAAAAACATTATTTGTAAATGATCTGGCAGGTTTAAAAAAGAAAAAAATAGGGGCGCCTGGGTGGCTCAGTGGGTTAAAGCCTCTGCCTTCAGCTCAGGTCATGATCTCATGGTCTTGGGATCGAGCCCCACATCGGGTTCTCTGCTCAGTGGGGGAGCCTGCTTCCTCCTCTCTCTCTCTGCCTGCCTCTCTGCTTACTTGTGATCTCTGTCAAATAAATAAATAAAATCTTTAAAAAAAATAATAAAGCTCCTATAAATGAAAAGTAAAAGACATTGGAAAGGCAGAGTAAGTCCACAGACAGTTTAAACAGCAATATGACATTTCTTGGAAGAGAACTAGGCAATGAGCTTTAGGCCTAGAGATACGACCCAGAGTATAAAGCAGAGTGATAGAAACAAAGAGAAATTAAAAGCAGTATGACTAAATGATAAAGTCTTGTTACATATAACAGAAGTCCAAAGAAGGTAATGGAGAAAATAAAGACAAGACAGTAACTGAAGAGATGATGATGGAGAGTTTTTAATAATTGGAGTCAAGACACATGTCAAGAGCAGAAATACACAAATTAAAAATAAATCCATATCAAAAAATGTGATACAAACTTCAGAACCACGTAACAAATAAACAAACAACAATCTTAAGAGCAACCAGAGACAAAGGCAGATTTAGTGCAAAGGAATCATTGTTAAACTAAAGGCTCCTCAACAGTAAAAGCAGAGACCAGGATACAATACATAATATCTGCTAGGCGACAATAACCATCAACCTGGAATTTTATACACAGGTAACAAACATTCATGAAAAAGGGAAAACAAACATTTTTCAGGCAAATGCAGAGATCTGTTACTCATAGATTTGTTACTTATAGTTCTTTAATGAAAGACCACTTTGGAAAGAAGCAAACTAAATCCAGGAGGCAGAAGTAGTTTGTAAGAAACCATGATGGAAGAGAGGAACTGGTTACACTGGACCAATCCGAATAATCCAGGACCATAATAAACAAAAACAGGGGCTCCCGTGTGGGTCAGTCAGTTAAGCATCTGCATTCCACTCAGGTCACAACCCCAGGCTTCTGGGATCAAGTCCCTCATCAGGCTCCATGCTCAGCAGGGAGTCTATTCACTTGCTGCCTGCCTCTCTTTTCTTTCTTTCTTTGTCAAATGAGTAAATAAAATCTTAAAAAAGAAAAAAAAAAGCGTACCACTGCCCCGTGACATTTTTTGATAATGTGTTTCAAAATGATAGAATAAAATACTAGATAACAACAGTCAGTGAGAGAAGAGATGAAAGGCATTAAGCATTCTTAGCCTGTAGTACAGTTTGAGAGGAGGCCAGAGTTACTGACCACCTTTACACTTAGGTGCCTGAGGTGCAAATGTTAAAAATTTAGCAATACTACTAAAACTGTGGAAATGGAATATATAACCTCCAAATTAATAGAATTGGACAGAAGTAGGTGTAAATAATCCTTCAGTAATATAATAGGAAACAGAAAAGGAAAAGTATCTAAAAATATCAATAATAAATAGAGTTCAAAATTTTCAAAAATCACAATAAATGTAAATGGGTAAAATTAGTTAGCTAATAGGCAGCAATTACAAAGTTTTAAAAATCCAGGAATATTTTTTTTATGATGGACACTTGTAAAATATAACATGAAAAATTTTTAGGAAAGGGATAGGAAAAAATACACCAGAAAAACTTTAGCCAAAAGAAAATGGATATAGTAATTTTGTAGTACATAATGTGGTATATAGCAAATTATCTTATACAAATCTGAGGCTGCACACAATTGAATGGATGCAACCAACTAACCTCAAAATGCATAATGCAAAAACTGACAGAATTACAAGGAGAAATGGAAAACCCATGACTCCATTAGATTCTTAAAACCTCTCTTAGAAACAGAAATACTGAACAAAAACTATTTGACATAATATGATGTGACATCAGCTAATAGGCTAACCTAATTGACATATCTAGAACCCTATACCCAATACATTATTTTCAAACACATATATAATTTTTACAAAAATTAAACATACATGAGCTCATAAAGAAAACCTTAAATGGATGAGAGTAAATAGGACACAGATGACTTTTTCTGACATAAGTGCAATAAAATCAGATACCAATAGCAAAGGAACTACCCTTCCTCAAGCATTTGGAAGGCAAAACACACAGAGACCAAACAAAACATATATCTAAATAACTTAGTAATAAAAAACAGACACAGGGGCACCTGGATGGTTCAGATGGTTAAGCATCTGCCTTTGGCTCAGGTCATGATCCCAGGGTCCTGGGATCTAGCCCCATGTCAGGCTCCCTGCTCAGCAGAGAGTCTGCTTCTCCCTTTGCTTCTCCTCCCACCCCCCCACTCATGCTCACATGAGCTCTCACTCCAAATAAATAAATAAAATCTTAAAAAAAAAAGACACAAAAACAAAACCCCATAATACAAATTACAGACTATTTTGGATGGAATGATAACACAAAACTGGAAGCAAAATGTGTGCAATATTGAAAGGAGTAATCAGAGGGGGTGCTTTCACCCTTTGTGACTATAACAGTAAAAGATGGTTGAAGGTGGAAGAGCTAAGCTTGCAACAGAAGTAAGAAACAGAACAGTATAAACTCCAAGAAAGTAGAAGAAGAGGACAAGGATTTCATGAAATGGAAAACAAAACAAAAGAGATCTACAAAAGAAGAAGTCAACTCTCAGATTTCTCATGAAAAAAAGCACCACACCCTGGTATGAAGTGCCAACATCTATTAAGCAAAAAATCACCTTGTATACCCACAGCTGTCCTAGGAATCAAAAAAGAAGAAGCACCCTAGCTCCCTTTCTGAGGCTAACAGTAAAGCTTTGAAATGAAAATAAAACAGACAATTAGAGAAAGGAAAATTAGAGTCTAAAGTTGGTCATGAGCATTGCCCTAGAGTGGCTAAAGTATAAATAAAATATTAATAAGTGGAATTCAACATTATATTTTAAAAATGCACCCGGGGGGAGGAGTCAAGATGGCGGAGAAGTAGCAGGCTGAGACTACTTCGGGTAGCGGGAGATCAGCTAAATAGCTTATCTAAAGATTGCAAACACCTACAAATCCAACGGGAGATTGAAGAGAAGAAGAACAGCAATTCCAGAAACAGAAAATCAACCACTTTCTGCAAGGTAGGACTGGCGGAGAAGTGAATCCAAAGCGACAGGAAGATAGACCGCGGGGGGAGGGGCCGGCTCCCGGCGAGCGGCGGAGCAACGGAGCAAAATCAGGACTTTTAAAAGTCTGTTCCACTGAGGGACATCGCTCCAGAGGCTTAACTGGGGTGAAGCCCAGGCGGGGTAAGCGCGGCCTCAGGTCCCGCAGGATCGCAGAAGGATCGGGGGTGTCTCAGTGTCGCAGAGCTTACCGGTATTAGAACGGGGAAGCCGGCTACAGAGACAGAGCCGAGGAGTGACTCTCAGCTCCGGGTTGCCTTGAACCGGTCGCAGGCTCGGTCGGCTCGGAGCGCGGCCGGAGGCCAGGGTGACGGGAGTCATTTGGCGCTGTTCTCTGAGGGCGCACTGAGGAGTGGGGCCCCGGGCTCTCGGCTCCTCCGGGCCGGAGACCAGGAGGCCGCCATCTTTATTCCCGTCCTCTGGACTCTACGGAAAGCGCTCAGGGAACAAAAGCTCCCGAAAGCGAACCCGAGCGGATTACTCAGCGCGGCCCCGGGTAAGGGCGGTGCAACTCTGCCTGGGGCAAAGACGCTTGAGAATCACTACAACGGGCCCCTCCCCCAGAAGATCTACGGGAAACCCAGCCAGGACCAAGTTCACCTACCAAGGAGAACGGCAGAATTCCAGAGGAGAAGAAAGCAAAGCACGGAACTCATGGCTTTCTCCCCATGATTTTTTAGCCTTGCAGTTAATTTAATTTTTTTTTCTTTTTCAATTTTTTTTTCTTTTTCTCTTCTTCTGCTAAATTTTTTTTAACTTTTACCGTTTTCTTTTTTTAACGTTTTTTAAATAGTTTATCTAATATATATATATTTTTTCCTCTTTTTATATTTTTTCTTTATCGGCTTTCTTTTTTTTAATAGTTTTTTTTTCTTTCTTTCTGAACCCCTTTTTATCCCCTTTCTCCCCCCTCACAATTCAGGATCTCTTCTGATTTGGCTAAAGCATATTTTCCTGGGGTTGTTGCCACCCTTTTAGTATTTTACTTGCTCCTTCATAAACTCTTATCTGGACAAAATGACAAGGCGGAAAAATTCACAACAAAAAAAAGAACAAGAGGCAATACCAAAGGCTAGGGACCT
The DNA here is from genome assembly GCF_902655055.1 of Lutra lutra. Taxonomy (NCBI): domain Eukaryota; kingdom Metazoa; phylum Chordata; class Mammalia; order Carnivora; family Mustelidae; genus Lutra; species Lutra lutra. Next base: position 83,202,529 of record NC_062291.1, read on the forward strand.
AATCAATACAGACATTGGTAATATGTCAGATATAGAGTTCAGAATGATGATTCTCAAGGTTCTAGCCGGGCTTGAAAAAGGCATGGAAGATATTAAAGCAACCATCTCGGGAGATATAAAAGCCCTTTCTGGAGAAATAAAAGAACTAAAGTCTAACCAAGTTGAAATCAAAAAAGCTATTAATGAGGTGCAATCAAAAATGGAGGCTCTCACTGCTAGGATAAATGAGGCAGAAGAAAGAATTAGCGATATAGAAGACCAAATGACAGAGAATAAAGAAGCTGAGCAAAAGAGGGACAAACAGCTACTGGACCACGAGGGGAGAATTCGAGAGATAAGTGACACCATAAGACGAAACAACATTAGAATAATTGGGATTCCAGAAGAAGAGGAAACAGAGAGGGGAGCAGAAGGTATATTGGAGAGAATTATTGGAGAGAATTTCCCCAATATGGCAAAGGGAACAAGCATCAAAATCCAGGAGGTTCAGAGAACCCCCCTCAAAATCAATAAGAATAGGTCTACACCCCGTCACCTAATAGTAAAATTGACAAGTCTTAGTGACAAAGAAAAGATCCTGAAAGCAGCCCGGGAAAAGAAGTCTGTAACGTACAATGGTAAAAATATTAGATTGGCAGCAGACTTATCCACAGAGACCTGGCAGGCCAGAAAGAGCTGGCATGATATATTCAGAGTACTAAATGAGAAAAACATGCAGCCAAGAATACTATATCCAGCTAGGCTATCATTGAAAATAGACGGAGAGATTAAAAGCTTCCAGGTCAAACGAAAACTGAAAGAATTTGCAAATACCAAACCAGCTCTACAGGAAATATTGAAAGGGGTCCTCTAAGCAAAGAGAGACCCTCAAAGTAGTAGATCAGAAAGAAACAGAGACAATATACAATAACAGTCACCTTACAGGCAATACAATGGCACTAAATTCATATCTCTCAATACTTACCCTGAATGTTAATGGGCTAAATGCCCCAATCAAAAGACACAGGGTATCAGAATGGATAAAAAAACAAAACCCATCTATATGTTGCCTACAAGAAACTCATCTTACACCCGAAGACACCTCCAGGTTTAAAGTGAGGGGGTGGAAAAGAATTTACCATGCTAATGGACATCAGAAGAAAGCAGGAGTGGCAATCCTTATATCAGATCAATTAGATTTTAAGCCAAAGATTATAATAAGAGATGAGGAAGGACACTATATCATACTCAAAGGATCTGTCCAACAAGAAGATCTAACAATTTTAAATATCTATGCCCCTAACGTGGGAGCAGCCAACTATATAAACCAATTAATAACAAAATCAAAGAAACACATCGACAAGAATACAATAATAGTAGGGGATTTTAACACTCCCCTCACTGAAATGGACAGATCATCCAAGCAAAAGGTCAACAAGGAAATCAAGGCCTTAAATGACACACTGGACCAGATGGACATCACAGATATATTCAGAACGTTTCATCCCAAAGCAACAGAATACACATTCTTCTCTAGTGCACATGGAACATTCTCCAGAATAGATCACATTCTTGGTCCTAAATCAAGTCTCAACCGGTATCAAAAGATTGGGATCATTCCCTGCATATTTTCAGACCACAATGCTCTAAAGCTAGAACTCAATCACAAGAGGAAATTTGGAAAGAACCCAAATACATGGAGACTAAACGGCATCCTTCTAAAAAATGAATGGGTCAACCAGGAAATCAAAGAAGAATTGAAAAAATTTATGGAAACAAATGATAATGAAAACACAACAGTTCAGAATCTGTGGGACACAACAAAGGCAGTCCTGAGAGGAAAATATATAGCGGTACAAGCCTTTCTCAAGAAACAAGAAAGGTCTCAGGTACACAACCTAACCCTTCACCTAAAGGAGCTGGAGAAAGAACAAGAAAGAAACCCTAAACCCAGCAGGAGAAGAGAAATCATAAAGATCAGAGCAGAAATCAATGAAATAGAAACCAAAAAAACAATAGAACAAATCAACGAAACTAGGAGCTGGTTCTTTGAAAGAATTAATAAGATCGATAAACCCCTGGCCAGACTTATCAAAAAGAAAAGAGAGAGGACCCAAATAAATAAAATCATGAATGAAAGAGGAGAGATCACAACGAACACCAAAGAAATACAGACAATTATAAGAACATACTATGAGCAACTCTACGCCAACAAATTTGACAATCTGGAAGAAATGGATGCATTCCTAGAGACATATAAACTACCACAACTGAACCAGGAAGAAATAGAAAGCCTGAACAGACCCATAACCAGTAAGGAGATTGAAACAGTCATCAAAAATCTCCAAACAAACAAAAACCCAGGGCCAGACGGCTTCCCGGGGGAATTCTACCAAACATTTAAAGAAGAATTAATTCCTATTCTCCTGAAACTGTTCCAAAAAATAGCAATAGAAGGAAAACTTCCAAACTCATTTTATGAGGCCAGCATCACCTTGATCCCAAAACCAGACAAGGATCCCAACAAAAAAGAGAACTACAGACCAATATCCTTGATGAACACAGATGCAAAAATTCTCGCCAAAATACTAGCCAATAGGATTCAACAGTACGTTAAAAGGATTATTCACCACGACCAAGTGGGATTTATTCCAGGGCTGCAAGGCTGGTTCAACATCCGCAAATCAATCAATGTGATACAACACATTAATAAAAGAAAGAACAAGAACCATATGATACTCTCCATAGATGCTGAAAAAGCATTTGACAAAGTACAGCATCCCTTCCTGATCAAAACTCTTCAAAGTGTAGGGATAGACGGCACATACCTCAATATTATCAAAGCCATCTATGAAAAACCCACTGCAAATATCATTCTCAATGGAGAAAAACTGAAAGCTTTTCCGCTAAGGTCAGGAACACGGCAGGGATGTCCGTTATCACCACTGCTATTCAACATAGTACTAGAAGTCCGAGCCTCAGCAATCAGACAACAAAAGGAAATTAAAGGCATCCAAATCGGCAAAGAAGAAGTCAAACTATCACTCTTCGCAGATGATATGATACTCTATGTGGAAAACCCAAAAGACTCCACTCCAAAACTGCTAGAACTTGTACAGGAATTCAGTAAAGTGTCAGGATATAAAATCAATGCACAGAAATCAGTTGCATTTCTCTACACCAACAACAAGACAGAAGAAAGAGAAATTAAGGAGTCCATCCCATTTACAATTACACCCAAAACAATAAGATACCTAGGAATAAACCTAACCAAAGAGACTAAGAATCTATACTCAGAAAACTATAAAGTACTCATGAAAGAAATTGAGGAAGACACAAAGAAATGGAAAAATGTTCCATGCTCCTGGATTGGAAGAATAAATATTGTGGAAATGTCTATGCTACCTAAAGCAATCTACACATTTAATGCAATTCCTATCAAAGTACCATCCATTTTTTTCAAAGAAATGGAACAAATAATCCTAAAATTTATATGGAACCAGAAAAGACCTCGAATAGCCAAAGGAATATTGAAAAAGAAAGCCAAAGTTGGTGGCATCACAATTCCGGACTTCAAGCTCTATTACAAAGCTGTCATCATCAAGACAGCATGGTACTGGCATAAAAACAGACACATAGATCAATGGAACAGAATAGAGAGCCCAGAAATGGACCCTCAACTCTATGGTCAACTCATCTTCGACAAAGCAGGAAAGAATGTCCAATGGAACAAAGACAGCCTCTTCAATAAATGGTGTTGGGAAAATTGGACAGCCACATGCAGAAAAATGAAATTGGATCATTTCCTTACACCACACACGAAAATAGACTCAAAATGGATGAAGGATCTCAATGTGAGAAAGGAATCCATCAAAATCCTCGAGGAGAACACAGGCAGCAACCTCTTCGATATCAGCCGCAGCAACATCTTCCTAGGAACTTCACCAAAGGCAAGGGAAGCAAGGGCAAAAATGAACTTTTGGGATTTTATCAAGATCAAAAGCTTTTGCACAGCAAAGGAAACAGTTAAAAAAACCAAAAGACAACTGACAGAATGGGAGAAGATATTTGCAAATGACATATCAGATAAAGGGCTAGTGTCCAAAATCTATAAAGAACTTAGCAAACTCAACACCCAAAGAACAAATAATCCAATCAAGAAATGGGCAGAGGACATGAACAGACATTTCTGCAAAGAAGACATCCAGATGGCCAACAGACACATGAAAAAGTGCTCCATATCACTCGGCATCAGGGAAATACAAATCAAAACCACCATGAGATATCACCTCACACCAGTCAGAATGGCTAAAATGAACAAGTCAGGAAATGACAGATGCTGGCGAGGATGCGGAGAAAGGGGAACCCTCCTACACTGTTGGTGGGAATGCAAGCTGGTGCAACCACTCTGGAAAACAGCATGGAGGTTCCTCAAAATGTTGAAAATAGAACTATCCTATGACCCTGCAATTGCACTGCTGGGTATTTACCCTAAAGATACAAACATAGTGATCCGAAGGGGCACATGCACCCGAATGTTTATAGCAGCAATGTCTACAATAGCCAAACTATGGAAAGAACCTAGATGTCCATCTACAGACGAATGGATAAAGAAGATGTGGTATATATACACAATGGAATACTATGCAGCCATCAAAAGAAATGAAATCTTGCCATTTGCGACGACGTGGATGGAACTAGAGGGTATCATGCTTAGCGAAATCAGTCAATCGGAGAAAGACAACTATCATATGATCTCCCTGATATGAGGGAGAGGAGATGCAACATGGGGGGTCGAGGGGGTAGGAGAAGAGTAAATGAAACAAGATGGGATTGGGAGGGAGACAAACCATAAGTGACTCTTAATCTCACAAAACAAACTGAGGGTTGATGGGGGGAGGGGGTTGGGAGAGGGGGTGGGGTTATGGATATCGGGGAGGGTATGTGCTATGGTGAGTGTTGTGAAGTGTGTAAACCTGGCGATTCGCAGACCTGTACCCCTGGGGATAAAAATATATGTTTATAAAGCTGTAAAAAAAAAAAAAAAAAGAAAGAAAGAAAGAAAGGATGAATCCCCAAGTTTTGTAGCAACATGGACGGGACTGGAAGAGATTATGCTGAGTGAAATAAGTCAAGCAGAGAGAGTCAATTATCATATGGTTTCACTCATTTGTGGAGCATAACAAATAGCATGGAGGACAAGGGGAGATGGAGAGGAGAAGGGAGTTGGGGGAAATTGGAAGGGGAGGTGAACCATGAGAGACTATGGACTCTGAAAAACGATCTGAGAATTTTGAAGGGGTGGGGGGTGGGATGTTGGGGGCACCAGGTGGTGGGTATTGTAGAGGGCACGGATTGCATGGAGCACTGGGTGTGGTGCAAAAATAATGAATACTGTTATGCTGAAAAAAAAAATAAAAAAAATTATAAAAAAAAAACAAAAAAACAGAACAATAAATGCTTTTTCTCACTTTAAAAAAAAAAAAAAAATGCACCCAAATCATGGAGGATTTATCCTAGCCATTCAAGGATGGTTTAACAATATAAAATCTATTAATGCAATACATTACACTAATAACAGAAGAAAGGGGGAAAAACAACAACACATGAAAAAGTGTTCTATCCAAAAATGTTTAGGAAAAGCTTAAAAAAAATTAAACAACCATTTATATATGTTAAAAGGAAAACATTTTAGTAAACCAGCAATATAGGGAAATGTTAACATGATAAAACATATCTAACAAAATTTTACAACGAACATCATAATTGTGAAAAGCTAGTTATTCTCACTGAAGTTGAGGAAAAAAACCCAGGGACACTTCAGTCACCATTTTTGTTTATCACTGTAATGGAGGGGCTAACCAATGAAAGAAGAAAAATAAGAGGGATAGAATGAATAAGAACTGTAAAGAAAAAAAAACAGAATTCACTATTATTTTCTGGTGATAATTCTTTTAGAATTTCTATGAAATCAATTTACAAACTATCAGAAAAAAATCAAGCAAATTTACTGAATTCAAAAACAAACCAAAAAAATCAGTAACATTTATTTACACTGAACAGAAAACATCTATGACAACTTTTTTTAAAAAAGACATAATTCCACAAATAAAACAAGAATAGCCATAAGCTCGTATTTGTAGAAGCTGAGAAATAGACATGTGTGTTCATTACCAGTCTGTCTACATTTGCATGTCTTTTAAATTTTCCATACTAAAAAGTGAAAACCTAAAAATAAAAACAATTATAACATTCAGAATAACAAATCTAGCAGGTATCTAGGGTACCTCAAAATATATCTTACAGAGATGTGCAAGAGCTTTAAGGAGAAAACAATTTAAAATTTATTGAATAACATTAAAAAACAAGGAATAAGGAAGTGACCAGGGATGCCTGGGTTGGCTCGGTTAAGCATCTGCCTTCAGCTCAGGTCACAATCCCAGGGTCCTGGGATCAAGTCCTGCATTAGGCTCCTTGCTCAGGGAGCCTGCTTCTCCCTCTGGCTGCTACTCTCCCTGCTTGTGTTCATGTGCTCTCTCTTTCTCTCTCTGACAAATAAATAAATAAAAATCTTTAAAAAAAAAAAAAAAAGTGCCCATATTCATGAAGCAAAGCTTCAATGTCGTGAGTTAGTCAATCCTCCCTCAAATTAATCTGTAAGTCCCCATAGGGTATCTTGCAGAAATTATCAAGATTATTCTAAAGTTCATATGAAATATTAATGTTTCAATAATAGTCCAGAGAACTTTAGAGTCAGAAGAGTAAGAGGGGAAATTAATGTTCTTTGAGCATTTAGCACGAGCTGTCCAATACTTTCCATGTATTATCTCATTTACTACCCCCTGCACCCCTGTGGGGGCAGATACTTTATTGTCACCATTTCAAGGAAGGAGAAACTGGGGAAAAAACTTGCATGATTTGTGCAAGGTTTAGAATGATCAATCTTCATGGTTTGCCCAGTACCAAGAGTTTCCTGCAACATGGGATTCTAAGTGCTAAAACTGGGAAATTCCTGACAACATAGGATATTGACCACCTTCCCAAGGTCACGTGTCAGTTAACTGGGTGGCAGAACTGATATGTAAACACTCACAAGCTGACCTCAGTGTCTGCCCTCTACACCACTATGTGCCAACCAAACTAAACACTTAGGGCTGATTACAAAGTTTATAGAAACCTGAACACAGGAGGTTGCTGGAGATAGGATAAATAAATGTCCAACAGAACAAGGAACCCAGAAGCATATCTGTCTATACTTGGTATTTATCAGAAGGGAGAAAGGCGTCAACAAATTTTAACCCAGATGATTAGTTATCCTACCTATATGTGAAAAAAATAGTTGCTGACTTCATATGACAAATAAAAAAATAAAGTCTAGTTATAATAAAAGTGAACACTGAAATGTTAAAATTTTCAATAAATTTATTATTATTATTATTATTTTAAGTAGGCTCCATACCCAGCATGGAACCCAAAGTGGGGCATGAACTCCCAACCCTGAGATTGAGACCTGAGCTGAAATCAAGAGTCTGGCACTTAACTGATTGAGCCACTCAGGTGCCCCTAGAAGAAATTATTTTTAAATCTCTATTAGAGCTTAGGAAAGAGAAAAATATTCAACCAGACCTAGAAAAGTGAGCAAATGATAAGACTAAATAACTCAAAGAAGAAACACAGAAAATAATATGGACACATAAAAAGAGTCTCTAGCAATCAGGAAATTGACAATAAAAATAATGAAATAGTTCACACCCAGCTTGGCAACATTTAAAAGTCTGAAATCGCCAGGTATTTGCAAAAAGACAGGTAACGAGAACTTTCTAACAAGTAGGCATGTCAATTGGTACAACCAATTTAGAAAGTAATGGAGCAAAACACGTAAAAGTGGAAAATTGCACATACTGCCCAATTCATTTGTAATAGATTCCCTAGAACTCGCAACTGTATTAAGGAGACAAGTGGAAGTATCCCTGCTCCACTGCAGTATCAGAAGTTGGGGAAAACAGATTTATCAATAGGAATGCGCAATGTATGGCTCATTCAATTAAAAGGAATGAAGAAAGCACATGTATCAACATGAACAAGCCTTTAAAAATACGGATTTAAAACCAGCAAGTTGCAGAAGGCAATTGTATACAGTAGGGTACTATTCATATAATATTTAAATACAAAAAATACTGAATATTGATTAGAGATAGGTAGCAGATGAGACTGCCCAATTTTTTAAGCACTCATCTAGAAGCTAAGCTCTTAATATAGACTTGGGAGGACATAAAATCTTAAAAGATAAGAAATGTCAATATGATGCTGAATTATTCAGGTTCTCCATCCTATCTGTCAGTTGGAGGCAAGGTATATTGGGCATGAACACACAAGGATGCAGAAGGAAAAATGAGCTGGAAGAAGTATGAAGACTGAAATGGCAGCCCGTCAGACAGCATGACTTTCGATGGGCACATTTCAATTGGCAAATAAAGCATATTTGAACTGCGCTGCCATTCTGCTTAAAACTAAGCTCAATTATGACCTCATTGCTCTCGATGTTATAAATTACAGCAAAGACAGAGTGCAGAGCACATGGACTACAAGATGTTCCCCGAGGCTAGGTTAAGACCTAGTCTCCATCATGAGACAGCCCCGACACTGCCCTACATCGGCAACTGAGCAGATACTCACCATCTGCCGCCATGGTTTCCTCCTCTGTAGATGGAGGGTAATAGCAGGACCCGCTGCAAGACTCTCATGAGATGGTGGGAGCAAAGAGCTTAGAACTGCCCCTGGCACCAACGCACACAGTAAATGCCTTTTTAAGTAAGTCTGTGCCGGTATAAACACTTTGGGTTTAATAAAATACTAAACAGACACATAAAGAAAGAGCTACTTGAAATGCATAGGAACTATTTCTTGAAACATTCTGTCTAGATCATATCAACTTCACTTTCTCAATCCCAGGGAGCTGATAATTAAAGAATTGTACATACCGCAGAGTTGTTTAATACAGATCTCAGTGGGTACACAGCCAAAGGGCTACGGGGCTGGCCATTTGGTATACAAGAAACATCTGAAAATGTTTCTCACACCTGTCTTTATAAATCATAGATACCGCAGGAACAGTTCAGCTTAAAAAGGCTCTTGGAACACAAAATAAAACAAAAAAAAAAAAATTTTTTTTTTTTTGCAATTGTAGTGAGTTCATTAAGGCATCATCTATACCAGGAAGAAAGATGGTTAGCATCTTTACATGATGCAGCTGCACTGCTTTAAAAAAAATTCTTCACAGTTTCCACAGCTCCAACATCTATCTAATTAGGTATATATTGACCTCTGGCATTTGTAGATTTTAAAAGAAAGTTTTAAAACATTTAAAAATTGATGTAATTTTTGTTTCCACAAGGAAGGAACAGAAAGAGACAAATGACAATTAAGAGAAAGAAAGCGTGTCTCTATGTAGGGAGTGGTAAGCCCAGAAGCACTGGCTGACTTCTGAACGGACATGGCAGACCCACAGGTGTTTACCTGCACTCCCTCCTGAAACCCCACAACAGGAATAATAACAATAATTTTTTAAAACAATACATTGGAGAGAAGATAACAGGTCAGGGAGAACAACAAAGCTTTCCAAGATGAAGGAGGATAGATGAGTGGTTCCTTACTTAGTGGAGAAGAAAGGGCTGGAACCCTGCTGCTTGGAGAGGAGGGAAGCTATCGAGAAGGGGAGATAGATGGGCAGAACATGAAAGTGCTTGGGAACAGGAGACACGAGCACCTCTGACTGCTAATACAGGCTGAGCTGGAATATCATCCAAGAAGAAGTTAGGAGCCCTAGATCCCTTGCAAAGACACCATGGTGAGGCGATGACCCCTTCCTCTCTGACAGATGAGGAGAGTTATTTTCTGGAGACACTGAAGCAGAGAAGTTCTGTACTCAAGGACCTTAGGCATAGCTGAGGGAGGGAGGGGAAGCAAGGTGCCAAATTAAAAACAAAAGGATGAATTAAAACAAAAGAAACAAAAAAAGGCAAAGCACACTTCAGAGTGAGACATCCACTATAACCCTTTTCCCCTTTGCTCAGCTCACAGACCATCTAGTCAGGCTTCAATCTCCTCAGCAAGAGGATGCACAGTTCTCCTCTGGGAAAATGGATTAGCCTAAGAAAGAGGATACGGTCAGTGATTATGAAGGTCCCCGCAACAGAGTGGTGCTCTGGAAGCACACAGACCTTTCAATCTGCCTCTTAGTGTCATTATTAAACATAAACAACCAAAATTCAGAGATTATAACAAATGGGAGTAGGGAAGAATCTCAGGGCTAATGATGAGCATGAAGTGAACAAAAAATGCTCAAAAAATAATTAATATACTCTAAGAGTTCATCAGTATCTTATTTTTTTACACAAAAAAATTAAAAACAACAAAACAGTACAAAAAAAAAGAAAAGAAAGGGAACATTCATAGAACAGAAAACATCTGCAAGTTAACTATCTGGAAGAAATGAATAACTCAATAGCAAGGTTGGAAAATGAAACTAAACTCTCCCAGAAAATGTAACAAAAATGCAGAGATGAAAAATAAATAAAGAGGTTAGAGAATGTCTCCAGGAGAGTGGGACAGACATCCAGCTGATAGCAGTTCCATAGAAAGCATGACAAAAAACGGGAAGGAAGAAATAACTGAAGAAATACTACAAGAAAATGGACTAGAATTCCACAGCATGAATTTTCAAACTGAAAGGGCCATAGAGTTCCCACCATGATAACTGATAAGAACTTAAAGTGAATCATCATGACATATAAAAATATGATAATAGCTTCCATGGGGGAAAAAATAGTCTATATTTAAAGGACTGACAGAGTGCTATCGAGTTCTCAGGCAGCAAGGGGCACACAGACAGTAAAGGAATATCTTATCAAACCCTGAGGAAATGGGACTTCTGCCTTGGGATTTTATACCTAAACAAACTAGCAGTCAAGCGTAGAACATATACCCAGATTTTTACGCAATGTCTGGCAGGCACACATCCTGACCTTTCTTACAGAATCTGTTTTGTTTAAAATACCAATGTGCACAGTTAAAAATATGTACTTTTCTATTTTCCCAGGCAGTTAGCAGTGGCCCCGTGTCTCAGGCTGATTAACAGAAAATCTGCTACAAAGGTTTCTGGAAGTAATCATATTTTCCTCCTAAAAGAGATTTGGCTGGCTCTGCTCTCCACCTCTTCTGTCCTATTACTGCCTAGAATTCAGGTACAAAGCTAAAAGGTAGAGCAGCTGTCATGAGACCAGGGACCAGAAACATAAAGGCAAAAGCCAACATGTAAAGATACCAGTTATAAACAAAAGTAAAATCCTGGGTCCCTGATGGTCTCATGGACCCACTACACCAGCTACTACATGGCTTACTTCACAACTGCAGGTCATATAAAGAAAAAAAAAATTTTGTAGTCAGGTTTTCTGTCATTTGCTGCTGAATATTCCTAGCAAGTTATCAAGTGGTTTTACCTCCCATGCACCCTTCCTCAGGAAGTTACTAGAAATGTGCTCCACAAAAATAAGGAACTAAAGTAAGAAAGAGAAAGTTACAGTGCTCAGAAAACAGGTGATCCCAGAGAGGAAGGATGCAAAATGAATTGCAAGTATCTTAGTAATAAGGGTAGTCTTGAGACCACAGCTGTTACTGTATCCTAAAAAGTAAGTAGTTTATATTGGAACAAAAGGATAACGGGCTCCAGGAGAGAGAACACTAAATATAAATAAATAATGGATAGATTACCTGATGTGTTTGATCATGTTGAAAGGAATTTAATAGTTCTCCCAGAAAGTCTGGAAGGTAGAGATTGGTACACAGGAAATAAAGGGTTGGGGGAAAAAAGGCCTTTAAAGAAAAAGGCAATTATTAACTCTAGGAAAAACAAAAAGTTGCAAGAGGTATGAAATGGAATCCTAGAAAACTGTGTGGCTCAACTGTGAATAATATTTGCAAAGTCTTTATAGTGTAAACATTGAATTTTGTTTTTTTAAAATTATGGCAACACTATGCTGGCAAGTTGGAGAGAAGAGAGGCCAGTGTGGCTGAAGTAGAATGAACAAGTGGGGGAATGGGAGGAAAGGAGATCATAGAAGAAAACAGGGATTAAGTTATCCAGAAGTTTGAATTTTCTTTCCTAAGAGCCGTAGAAAGCCACTGGAGAGTTTTAAACAGGAAACCAGCATGATCCAACTCATGATTGAAAATGATGACTTTGGCTGTAGGATTGGGAAGAATACAGTGTGCAGGGGCAGGGGGGAGAGCCAGCGGACCGTTTAGGAGGCTACTCTAGCAGGGATATCAAGCTTCTACGGAAGAGAGAAAAATAAATAAAAAAGGAGGGCTAGGTTGGGGAAGGCATACTTCGAAATGGTGGGAAGAGGGCAGATGGGAATACATCTTGGAGGTTGGTGGTGTTTAGAGAGAAAGGGATGACTTTCTATGTGTTAGCATGAGACATCTGGAGAGACAGGGGGTGTTATTACTGAGTTGGGAAGACTGGAGGAGGAAGGGATTGAAGAGTAGAGGGGTTGGTGTCTAGGGTGCTGTTTCGGACCTGTTAGGTACCAAGTAGGCAACCATTTTGGGTCAGAGGGGTAAAACACAGGGAGAAAACCCCAGGATATACTCTGCCTTCAACAAGTATTAATTCCTCCTTTTCTCTTGCCAACACAAAGACATCATACGCTTGGATTTTTTAAGCAACCTCAATGCTATGATTTGGGGCACTGATTGATTTAAGAATTGATACTGAGAATCCAAAGATAAACAAGCTGTGAATGCTGGGATATCACAACCTATCCCCATATAAAATGTTTAGGTCTAACTGGTTTTCTGTTGGAGCCACATCTACCCCTAGGAAAATCTCTTTCCACCAAAAGTCCCCTACTCCAAGAATAATTTCCATTAACTTGATTTACTAAACGTTTTTTTCTAAAACAAAGAATTAATATTCTCCATGCTCAATGGACTTCTATGTGTATAGAGCATATACCAAGTTAAGATCTACCTCATGCACACTCTGAGATTGTTTGAGTTTTAAAAAAGTTCCTTCTCAATAAACATTCAAAAAGACCAATTTGTACAAAAGTCTTTCAAAAACACTATTGACTACTATTTTTTTGACTACTATCATCGCAGGTCTTTCAACAGTCGGCAGTATTCTTTCTTGGCTTCCCTATTGTTTTTCACTGCTTTGTGCAATGCTTTTATTTAATCATTAATTCCCCAATTGGTCTTCATTGCTGTGTGGATTTTAACGAGAGCTGGGTTTTAGCCACATTACAGTAGACGTGGTGGGGGTGGAGGGTAGCAGTGGCAATTGCAAAATAAAACGTACCATAAAGTGGTAACGGCTCATGATTGAGGCCAGTTGTTGAAAAATAAATGCCTGTTACAGAGAACCATAGAAATTGAGAGTTGGAGGCTAAGGCAAGGCATTCATTGGTAGGCTGACAGCGCCTCTAGCGGCAGAAAGACCGCGTTGACGGCGTCCTGGGGAAGCTTCTGAATTTTTAAAAAGGCACCTGCTGGGTGAGTCCTCATTATGCAAAAAACAAAAGCTCCACAAGTGCCCAATTTGAAGGGGATACGACTCGAGGAAATCTAGATCCATAAAACAGCTATAATACCTACATTTCAGTTTAACTTTGAAATGAGTTGTCACTTTACACAGGTTGATTTAAGGATTATTTATAGCCGAGAAACGACGAAGTGGCGGGAGGCGGAAAAATTCTGCTCAAGCTTGGCCGCCACACACAACGAGGGAGCGATCCGGAATGGGGAAAAAAAAAAAAAAAGTGGGGAAGAAAACTAAAGAAGTAGGTGAAGAGTCAATTTCTCAAAAAATGGAGACCGCTGGGGAACGCAGCAGGCGCACCTGTGCAGGAGCGGACGGCTCACCTGTGCGATTACCGGGCCTCCTTCAAGTCCGTGGGGGAGGCGGGGTGGAAAGGAAACTTCATGGAGGGCTGCCCCAGGACTGGGGAAGTGGGGAGTGGATTCACTAAGGAGGGTGTCAGGAAGAGGACCCGACGCACACGTGTAACTGTCAAGACGTGGACACCTTGGCGAAGGACACCCGAAAGGGGAGGGGACCCGCGGCTGTGCCGTCCGGGCTACGCGCCGGCGTCCTGCGGGCCCCGAGCCAAGCGTTTCCTCCTCTCCTCCCCACCCCCCGGGGAATTAGCACCTTCGGGAGGAGGGTCTCCCCTAGATGGACCCCGCGCGCCGCCCCGCCGCTGGGAGTCCCCCCGCACTACCCCCTTGAGGCGCGAGGTGCCCCCCGGGGGACGACCCCCAGCCCGCGGACGGCCCCGGGCGGCGGGCGGGAGAGGAGGGCCAGGGTCCGGCGGGGGAGCTGCCGGGGCTCGGCGACTTACCTCGGGCCGCGGGGGGCGACAGCAGAGCCCCGGCCAGGGCGAGCAGGAGGGCGCGGGCGGGGGGCGCGGGCGGCGGGCGCGCTGCCATGGTCGCCGGCCTTCGGTGCAGCAGCTCTCGGGGCCGGGCGGCGAGCGCTGCACCATCCCACGCGGGCGCCGAACGGGGGCCGGGCGGCGCGACCCGAGGGACTTCCTGCCGCGGGGAGTCAGCCCCGGAGCCCTCGCGCAGCGCCCGCGCCTCCGAGGAGCGAGTCTAGGCTTTCATTTTTTTGAAAAAGTTTTCCCCCGGTGTGTGCGTGTGTGCGCGCGCGGCGCTGGCACGAGCCAGCCTTGACCGTTGCAGTAAAAGAGCGAACTGTCCGCGTTGGCCGGGACGAGGGAGATCGTTAGGGAGAGAAGGCAGGCCTGTGAAATGGATCCACGGCCAGCAGTCACCGTTCTCATTACCACGGAACAAATTATCGTCTCCCCCGCACCCCCGCCCGCCCGCGGCGTCCCGCGGGTCCTAGAGACCGCTCGGGGGCCCCCGCCAGGGTCCCGCCCAGAGCCGGCGCTCGCCCACTCCCGGAGGTGGTGGGGTGAGGGGGAGAGGGGTGAGGGGGGCGGCTCGGTGCCGGGCGCCTCGCGGGCCGCGCGCTCCGGCGGCACAGACGTGGCTCGGTGGCGGCGCGGGCGCCCGGAGCGCACACATCCCCGCCCCGGGATGATGTGGCCGCGGGGCCCCGGGCGTCCGGCTGCCAAGAGCACACGCGGCTGCACGGTCCAGCTTTCCAGGCTGAGGCTGGAAATGATGACTCGGTGCTCGCTCCCCGGCTCGCCCGGAGCCCGCGCAACGCGGGTAGCAGGTCTGAAAGGCGGTCCAGCGCCCGGGCGCGCGTCCCCGGGCCTGTGCCCTCCGCCGCCACACGGACACCTCGGGCCTGAGAGAGAAGCCTGGACTCGCAGGCACGCGACGACGTCTGGGCAGGACGTGTTTGATGTGCTGCTTTGGGGTGTACGTTGCGAGGTTGGCTCGCGTTTCTTTCCCTACGTACGTAAGGCATGGGACCCAGGAGAGATCCGCGGCGTTTCCCCAACTTTCCCGGTCATGAGAAGCGTCTGAGTGCGTCTGTTGGAAATACAGGCTCCCGGGCGCCCTTCCCCGCCTGTGGCTGGAGACTCCGCGGGCCTTGCCTTAGTTGAGTCCTAGTTCTTGGCGGCCTCCGCCCTTCCCGCCAGAGAGCCTGGCAGAGCCATGATGTCCGTTTTGATAACACGACTTGTCGCCCTCTCCAAGACCCTGGGGATCGACAGCGACGCAGCTACGGTAACTGAAGGAGCCGGGTGTATTAAGGACGGTGGCCAACACCCACCAAACACGGAATTCTGTCCTGTGACGTCTCACCAATTCCTGACACAGCCCGCATTCCACGGGCCAGTTAGCCAGTGTTTGAGGAAACTCCCATTACCGTCTTTTGCTACGTCCAGGAAAGTACCTTTTCTATCTCCCACCCCCTCCCGGGGTTTTGCAAACTTCTCAAGAACCACGACAACCCTCTCACAGAAGTACGGGTGTTTAAAAACAAAACAAAACCCTGAAAGCCCGAGGCTCTGGCCAAAGGCCCCACCTTCTCTGGGCCAGAGCACCCCAACACTCCATCCGGAAACAAGGTCTGGGTGTGAGCCCCAATTTAAATCCAGCCCTGTGTACCCCTTACCACTCTGCATGGCCTTTCTCCATTCCTTCATTCATTCCCTCAATCAACAATTAGCAACGCTGTGTTAGGGCCTTGGGAAACCAAACGAAAGAGAAGAGCCTTTTGCCTTCAAAGTCTTTCCTGTCTTGTAGGACAAACTGGTAAATCAGGCCTATTGAACAGGGTGATTGGTTACTGAACCTACTTAATAATCACCGGGTTGCTAGTTACCTACCACATTATTTGCTACGGGACTTCATAGGATCGCAGTATTGTGCTAAAGTAATGTAGCCAGTGCATTATTTCCATTTAAAATCCTGAATATACAGATGAGGAAACCAGTGTCTAAAGGTTAAGAGGCTTCCCCATGGTCACAGGGCAGAGGAGCAGGTCAGAGCCCACACACCAGATCTTAGCAAACGCAGCCTGCCTTTTTAACGCTTGACTTCTAAGCTTCAGGTTCAGCATCTGTTAAGTGAAAGTAAAAGACAAACCTCCCAGATGGCAGAGACCATTAAATAAGCTAATACAGTGCCCCGCCCCCAACTCACGGGATTCCCAACCATTTGTTAAGAATTCAAATCCCCTGGTATTTGCACTGGACATTATTATTAGGAAGGTCTGGGAAGTCTCAACAAGTACTCAAGTGGTTCTGATACTTTGGTTCCCAGAGCGTTCAGCAACACTGTGCAGAGGAATTAAATTGTTTCCTTTGAACTCAGTGGGACAGACTAGTTTGGAGATGAGTCTAGCTGCTGGCCTCTTGAATCTTTCTGACGAGGCAAATTTTTTACTCATAATGGACCTCATATGTGCTGCACACTGGGCTGGGGGCTTTCCCTACTTTCTCTTCTGATGATCCATTTCTTTTTGCTCTTCTATATTCAGCTATTAATTTTGACTGTGGAAGTCCAGTTTTGTTTGTTTGTTTTTTAACCTGAAAGCTGCAAGTCTCTTTCCAAAGGATTAAATGTACCTCAAGATTGTCCTTGGTTTGTTTTTGACTGAATGAAAGAAAACAGCCAATGCAGGAGGGAAAAAATAAGGCAGGAAAGAAAATCCTAGCCACAGTCCTGGTGTCTCAACCCTCTAGTTCCCCATCTCTGTGAAGCAAGGAGTCAGGACTGACACTCCGTCCATAAAGACTACATGCTCAACCGTAACAGCCGGCCAGGCAGAGACAATCTTCCATCCGCCAGATGGTTGGCCTTTGGACGGGAGCTCTGCCTCCTCGTGCACAGGAAATGGAAGCCGACGTGGCATTCAATACTGGATTGTTAGGTCATGGTATGGGGTCAGAGGCCAGGATCTGCTCATTAAAATTTCAGATAGATGGCTTGTTGTCCCTTCCTTTCCAGAAGAATTGACCTTTGCGATACCGTTTCCTGTGGGCTATTTTTGCTGAATAGCCTGGGCATTCATGAGCAGGGCACTTACTGCTCAGCCCAGCTCGCATTTCCATCAAGCCACTTTGAGGACAAGCCGATGAGAAATGGAGGCAGATTTTCCTAAGTTGGGATCTTACAGGTAGCCGCTGCTGACTTCTGGAATGGGTCAGCCTCCCTGCAGCTCGACCCTTGACGGAGCTTCAGACACAGGCTCATGGAACAGCTTTTCTCTCTCCAAGCACAGTTCCCAAGGCTTGCTGCAAAAGTCAACAAACACAATCGCCCGCCCCATGATGAAGATTCTTGGAAATCTTTTTAATTCCATGTCTGGGAGGCTTGAAACTCATGACCTGCTCAGTCCTTGATAACACGGATTCCATTTTCTTTTCACAGATCTCACTTCCAGAATCCGTGCCTCACTTCATGAGGTTTCTCAGTACTCACTTCAAGGGCACCCAAAGAAGAAGAATGCTTTGGGGGAATCAGGGGCTCATGGGTGCTCCGGGTCAGAGGGACATGAAGATCATTTAGACCATCTCCCTTCAACCCCATCTATACTCACCTGTGGCTCCCTATCAACTGACCATCCCATATCTCCTTGTATACCTACTGTGATGGGAAACTCATTACTCAAGAGAGCCCATTCTTAAGTGTCCCAAGGGACTGACAATACCCAGGAGGAACAGAGAGCCACCCCACAGCCAGAATGCCAGTCACAGAGATAACCCCACTGGCTGTACTTGCCTCTCCTTTCCCACCGTCACTGGGGCAGGCTGAATAAACAGGCCGTACTCAGAAAAAGGCAAACTGGGAATCTCAAAAACAAACATGAACTTACAAGAAGGACCAAATATTTGAAGATCCTCCTTCATTCAAGAAATAAAGCTTAATCACCTTCTCTTTTCGTGTGGGCTGGGCTGGGAGGCTCATTCTAATGAATAAAATATGGCCAAAGTCACCGTGAGTGAGTTCTGAGACTAAATCACGAAAGGCAGGAGTGACTCAGGTCACTCACTTTGAAGAAAACCAGCTGCCGTGAGGATGCTCCAGCAGTCTAATGGGGGCGGGCGGAGGTGGGACGTGGAGGTCTGCTGCCATCGGCCATGGGAGTGAGCTGTCTTGGAAGCGGAGCTTCCCACCCAGTCAAGGTTTGGCAGCCCCAGGAAGAGACCCAATGGCCAACCCACCCAGCAAGGCTGCTCCCTAATTCCTCACCCACAGAAACTGCATGAAATGATATTTATTGTTTTGAGCCACTGATCTGGGGGGTAATTTTTACACAGCATTAGATAACTAATGCACACTTAACATTCTATTTCCACCGGAAATAGAAAACATTCTATTTCCACCGGAAAGTTTGCAAGGATTCTAATATCAAGGGCACCTGCCTTCTTGTGTGAACTTTGAATATAAGTTATAGATGGAGGGGGGCACCTGGGTGGCTCAGTCGGTTGGGCATCTGACTCTTGGTTTCGGCTCAAGCCATGATCTCAGAGTCGTAGATCAAGCCCCGTGTCCAGCTCTGTACTAGGCACAAAGTCTGCTGGAGTTTCTCTCTCCCTCTCCCTCTGTCCCTCCCCTGCTCTTGCTCTATCAATAAATAAAATCTTTAAAAATTAATTAAAAAAAAAACCTTATAGGTAGATGGCCACAGGCCTCAGCTACATACCAACCTAATTATCAGCAGTATCCTCCATTCACTGTTGCAAGCATCATGGTTTCTGAACAAATTGTACCACTATCCTATCTGTAGGTTACCATCTTTTGTGTCGTGTTAGGGGGCAGAAGGAGGAGGCAAGCACCCAAGCTTGGTTCTACATCTTGACCCAGTTCCTGCTATGACAATGGTTAAACGTGGGACTGAACTTACGGTCCTGGATAACACAGTACAAGCAAACTGTCTAGGGGCGTGGACTTGCACACGCTTTCTATGAGTCTTTTCACTCCTCCAGTGAGCCAGTCACACAGCGATCTGATCTAAACTGCCACTTCCGGACACAGTGATACATTTTTTTACTGGCTGCCAAAGAACCCACAGGCATTTGCTGTTGACTGTATCTTGAACACATCAAAGCAAAAATGTGCTTAAAGGCCATGCTTGCCCTTGGATGGAGGGACCCACCGGAAGCAAAGATGCTCCCATCTGGCAAGGCCAGCCACTCCCTCCTTGGGGTTCTGCTCCAAAAAGAGGCACAGGCTCCCAGCAGCCAGGAGAGCTGGGATGGGTGGGACCTCTGGGGGGGAGCCAGGCCCTCCCTATGTACTGGCCTGGTCCCCAGCAGCTTTCCGCCTGCAGAGCGGCCAGCCCTATTTGACAATAACCCCAGGGAAGGCCATTCCAAGACGTCCATATGTTTTTGAAACTCCTTCTTTACCTAATCTCTCTGGTGGCGAACTGGGCCATTTGCGTCTTCTTCTGTGCTCTTGAAATTGGAAAATAACCAGACACTGGGCCCTCTCTATGTACTTGAATGCAGTCCCCATTTCGTCTTTACTGTTTTAGGCAAATCAACCCCAATTTCTTTAACTTGTCTCTTGAGTCCTATTCTTGCTCTCTTTAATCATGTTTTTTGCTCTCCTTTGGATCCTCTCCAGTTTCCTGATTTCTCTTAAACTGTAGAGGCAAAATGTGGCTGGAGAGCTCCCAGAAGGGTCTGCACGGGGCCACGAAGAGGGGAGGCTGCTTTATTGCCTCGGCTTCACGGGCGGTGAGGTCTCTCTCTGCAGCTGAGACTCTTAACTCCTCTTGGGGGCCTGACTACTTTCTCCTTCGGGGGTGAGGAACAATTCTGGGTGGTTCTGGGGAGGTGCGCTGCTCTGACCTGGGAGCGCCCGGCCCTCCATCCCATCACTGCACAGCCTCGCTGGCAACTCACGCAGTCCTCCTTTGCTGCACTTAACTCAGCCTGCTCCCTGGATCTCAGTGTCTTGGCTTCTTTGAGGGACACTCAGGTAGGCCTCCTTTCTCCCCTTTCTCCCCTCACAGGACTCAGGCAGAAAAGCCAACTCAAATTTCTAGGGCCTGGGGGTCCCTTGTTCTTCCTCCTGCACTGAGATCTGGTCTAGAATGTGATGGAGATTTGGTTTTGTAGCAGTGACCAAACATTTGACCCTTGTTGTCATCACCACCACATCCCGGCCCAGCAGCACCCTGGCTGCCCTAAGCCTCCCAACACCTATCCGTGGGAAGGGGCCTCCCGCCCCCCATCTCCCTGGGTAGAAATACCCGCAGCGTTCCTTTCCCCACATAGTCTTAGGCAACATTCCCCAAGGAGCTTTCAGCTTTCTTTGTCCTAGACTGAGCTGGAAAATAAGAAGTTGAGCACTCATCCCCAGAGCCCCTCTGTGCCCTGCTGGAGGTGAGGAACAGACGACCGCCCCTGTTCTCCCGACCCGCTACCCGTGTGATACAGAGTGTGGATCAGAGCCTGCCTCGAGTTACCATTAACGGACAGCCTCATCCTGAATCTGCCCGCTGCGCCCCAGGCCTCTGCGATCTCATCAACCTGCGAATCCTGTCCATTCCCCTCTTTTGAAGGAGATGGAGGTTCTGAGGAGTGACTTGGTCACAGACTTCAAAGTGGTGCAGCTCAGATCGTCTGACTCCAAAGCTCCCCCGTGTCATTTCCTCCCTGCCGACCCCTTCCTCGCTCTCTCCCTTGACCGTGCGCTTGCAATTCATAAATCCCGTCTCCTCGGCCTCAGGAATGGCTCCTGACTCTGCCTCCTCCCCCGCCGCTCCAGCTGCAGGACTGGGTCACCATGACGCCTCCCCTCGGTGACAGTAACAGGCCCTTGGAGCTTGTGTGGCTCCCATTCCAGCTACTGCTATTGCAAAAGCACTTTGAAAATGAAAACCTGCCAAACCTTCACTAAATCCTCATGGCCTTTCGTGATACACGGGTTCTCCTTCGTGGGATACACAAGGCCATTTGGAATCGACCACAACCATCGTCCCCAATCTCATCTCTCACCTCCTCTCCCCTCCATACACAACCTCATCCTTTAGCCACATGGGACCGCTCAACATTTGCAAAGTGTCCAATGCTTTGCCGTTTTCCGTGCTTCTCTTAACACCAGAATGCCCTTCTCCTCCTTTCTGATCTACCCTTCAAAGCCCAGAGTGACACCATTTCCTCCCCATGGCTTTTTCTACGACTCCAGGCAAACTGGAGACTTCTGTTCACTTGCACAGCTCTGTGCCTCCGGGGCTGGTACGGGGGGTTACCACTTTGTACTCCAAGGATCGTTGTGTGAGCCTACCTGCCTAACTCTACAGGGAGCCCCTTGGAAGTTGGGTCCCTTGACCTATTATATCTGATATGCCCGTGACTAGCCCAGAGCCTGGCAAAAAGAAGGGACAGCAATTTCTGGTTCAGGGGATAAACGAACCAATGTGTTCCTATTCCCACTTGGGTCTTTAAAACTTTTTCTCTCCACACAGCTTTCCAATCTGGGCTCAAGGATAGTGATTCCATGTGAGCATATGTATTGCTGAGGTCCAAGAAGATAAGTAGGCAATATTTCATTTCTCTCCCAAACCATTCCCCCAATAACCTCTGTAATTACTCCTGTTAAGGCCCATTACCAGTGCAAATCAAGTTAGGACTGATTTCCACAGTGCTAACAATCTGTACCAGGACAAGTTTCGTTTTCTAAAATCTTCCATTTTTTACCAACTCTGTGACTTCTGGTACTATTTTTTAAATTTAATAGAAACAAAATCAAACTCTTTTAAAACTCCAAACAACCTCAGACTGTGTTTTGTTCTGGTAATCAGACAATGGATGAAGATTGTGGTTACTCGGAGATATTGCCAACAATGGAAAAAATAAATAAGAACATGAGTCAGAATAATCTGAAACCAGAAATGTGTGTTGGTAATAACTCAGAAAGTCACGTGGAAGAGCCTTGGTCACAAAATCAACTTTGATTTTTTTTTAAATTATAATCTATTAAGGAGCCCCTTCTACCTGGTAGAGTGCCAAGAAACGTTACGAAACCTAGTACTGGGAAATCAGAATCCTGCACCATCAGGAAAATGCTGTCTCTCTGGGGGGCGGATGCAGACAGTCTTGAGTGCCATATGGAAAAATGACCCACAGTGGTGAGGAAGCAATGTATCACTGGAGAGGGGACCATTAAAGTAGGGTAAAAGCCATCACTCCAGCCTAATCCTGTTAGGCACCTTTCCAGCAGCGCCCTGGTGGGGGGAGATTCAACAGGACTCCATATCCTACTGCATAGCACTGGAACACCAGAAGCCTTACCCATAGTGTGGTTTCGCTATTTCAAAACCAGCTGCTTGTCCACCTCTCCATGGAGGCAGGAAACCACCCCACTCATTCATCCCCCCATAGAACACTGTCCCCAGTCCCGTGTTGGGCATCCTCATGACATCAGACCTAAAACTGCCCGCTTGAGGGGCTCCTGGGTGGCTCAGTGGGTTGAAGCCTCTACCTTCGGCTCAGGTCATGATCCCAGGGTCCTGGGATCGAGCCCTGCATCGGGCTCTCTGCTCAGCGGGGAGCCTGCTTCCTCCTCTGTCTCTCTGCCTGCCTCTCTGCCTACTTGTGATCTCTGTCTGTCAAATAAATAAATAAAATCTTAAAAAAAAAAACAAAAAACTGCCCGCTCGGTCTCCATGCCCAGCAACCATGGTCTCCACCCTAGAGGTGGCTGTCCCAGAGAAGGAAAATGCAGGCAGTCAACAATGGCACAAGAGAGTATCCGTGTCACTCTCCCATCCCCCCCACCCCAAAGAATGGTCCTTTAGGTCTTAGGAAAACAGGGTTTAGACCAAGGGTCTACAGGTAAAATCTCTCTCGAGCTGAAACCGTCCCCCCTTCTGCTTAGATTTGTGGCAACTGACCTATTTTACCCCTCTCCTACTGACCTACTTTGGAGTTCTATTTTGGAAAGTGACACAGAAGTCTCCTGTACCCCATGCAGAAGGAGAACGCGTGCACAGGCGCACACGTGTGCACACCCTGGAAATCAAGGCCACGGCTGTTTGTCACATGGGAGCTTTTTTTTCTCCTGTCACACACACGCACACACACACACAAACTCCCAAAACAAACAAAACAAAAAAAAACTTTGCCAGCACTTTAAAAAGTGTCAACAGTCCTTTCAGACGTAAAAACACATGTGTGTTTATTTACTAGAGGCTTGTTCTCTGGTAAAATACCGGCGGGGTGATGGCCCCGCGTGCGGGCGCACACCCTTGTCTTCCGCACAGAAACCAGCAACTGACGGAGGAGCCACGAACAGTGGAGCCGCTCGTGCTCTCGCTCGTGCTTTCGCATCGCTTTCACCAGAGTTTCACGCCCACCGTAAGCGGTGGGCGAACACTACGTATCTGTTTCCTAACAGAACGACTGTCTTTGTAGCAGATGACCCGCACCTGGCCCCCAAGAGCCGGGTCTAGATCCGCCAACAACGATGAGACGGTAACAGTGATTGCCATTCGCTGAGTGCTTCCTGTGGTCCAGACACCTCCCGTACACAACCTATTAGCTTCTCTATTACCCTGTGAGGCGTATTTTATTTAGCTTCCCATTTTACATATGAAAAAACGAAGGCCCGGTGGCGCTAAATTATCCAAGACCTCCTACCTACTAAAAGAACCCAAACAAGGACTCCCACCATGTCTACCGGATAAAAGTGTCTGCATTTCCACGCCCCCCCCAAACCACACTGTGGTTTGTAGAAGCGGATTCCACCCAGATTGAGTTTTAAATCCTGCGATCATCCCCCTGCCAGGAAGCCATTTGGTTTCTGTCCCTTATCACCTATAAAATGGGAGCGCTCTTTAGCACTGATAGTTTTTTTTTTTTAGGTCAATTAAAAGGGAAAGATATTAAATGCAACGTGGTATCCTGGATCAAATTCTGGAACAGGAAAAGGGCATTAGTGGAAAATCTAGTGAAATCTGAATAAAGTCTGGAGTTTAGTTAATAGTCATGTACCAGGGTCGGTTTCCTGGTTTTGACAAATGTAGCATGTTATTTTCGATGTTTACAGTGGGGAAAACTGGATCAGGAGTATGTGAGAACTTTCTGTACTATCTTTGCAACTTTTCTGTAAGTCTGAAATTGTTCCAAAATTTAAGCTTTTATTTTTTTTTAAAAGAGACATCTAAATAAATAAAAGGAAAAGAATGGAAAAACAGTAGGTCTCTTCCTGCGGTCTCTGATTGTCGAGATTCAAACCAAGTATTTATTGTAGGCTGGATGGAGACATGGACTGACATTTTCAATTATACATCAGTGCATCAGGATGAACACATTTATTTAAATTTGTTTCTTTAAAAGTGCAATGAAATGCATTGCCGTATTTTTGTCCTTGTATAGTTTCTTAATAAATTCCCAAAGTGGATCTATTTAATGTAAACATTTTTGACATTACGAAGCAGCCTCAAAAGCTAGGAGAAAAGCGTGGATGGCATGCTACCATTTATCCAAGAAGATATGATATAAAATACGTGTATGTGTATAATATTATGCTATTATTATATTGATTTTTAAACAAAAGGATAAACCATAATTTTTTTTAATCATTCCTTATAAGGGGAGGAAAGGATCATGGCAGACAGGGAGAAGTAGGTTAGACTTCTCAAATACACTTTGGTTTGTACATTTGCTTTGGAAACCATGAAAACATTTACACAGTTATAAGACAAATTAAAATATTTTTAAAAATCAGCCCCTTAAAGTAAAAAGCAAAATGAAACAAACATAGCTATATATTGATTTATGGCTCTGCCACAAAGATAGAAACTATCCCATGTGACTTCAAAACGCTCATTTGTCTGTACATCCTTAGACATATGCTAAGAACAAAAAGAAGACACTAAAGGAAAAACAAAGGGTTTTAAGGAGCATATTATGGACTAGAGGGCTAGAGCTGTTATTCTGAGTAAAATGTATTCTTACAAACTCATTACACATTTTATTTTAAAAACTTATTTTCTAGCTCTATGTGC
Source organism: Lutra lutra (assembly GCF_902655055.1). Classification (NCBI taxonomy): domain Eukaryota; kingdom Metazoa; phylum Chordata; class Mammalia; order Carnivora; family Mustelidae; genus Lutra; species Lutra lutra. The sequence goes on from NC_062291.1 coordinate 83,227,964, forward strand.
TGAAAAGTTCTGGATGGGGTACGTGACCTTTGTGTGGCTTCTGATTTGAACGATCTGTAAAAATCTTTTATAAGGGAAATGGGGAAATTTGAACACTGACTTGATATTTGATATTAGAAGTCACTGTTAATTTTTGAAGGGATGATAATGGTCTTGTGGTTCTATTTTGAAGAGTCCTTTCTTTAAGCAAAAAATACTCCTACACTGGGCATGAAATATCAGTATTTGAGATTTGTTTCTACATAATTCTGGGGTGAGATGTGCAGAAACAAGTGAGGCTATGACAGAAACAAGATTTCCATGACTTCATAATTATTGAGGCTGGGTGTTGGGTGCATGGGAGCTGCTCACACCACTCGCTCTCGCTCTCTCTCTCTCTCTCTGTTTTGTTAGTATTTTACACTTTCTATAATAAGATGGTTTTTTAAACAAGGACTCAGGAAAATAATACAGTAAATATAACAAAGTGTTACAATTGTTACATGGATTGATGGATATATTAGGCTGGTTATTAAGCTCTTCTCTCTGCTTTTCTATATGCTTGAAAATATTCAAACGTAAAAACAAAAACCCTCAGAAACAATTTGAGGTAGGTTCTCATGCTTAAAAAGTTGGCATCACTGTAGGAAACTCACAGATTTTCTTCAAACATTATTGACCACTTTCGTGTGCACTCTATTATGACACTGTCTCAGGTGTTACTGAGTGTGACTAGCATCAATTTAAGACTGCAGGAAGGGAGGCCCAGGGAGGCACTGACTGGGGTCACCACGCTGAGTTCAAGGTCAGGTTCCACTTTGTCTCTGTCCAGTTCAGGGCTCTTCCTACTCCTCTCCCTGCTGGAATTAGAATATCTGAGAACAAAACTCTTTTCCCCAGTGCATCAGTTTATAATTCCTGCAAGCTTGGGGGTCCTTTACGTATCCTGGAACATTAAGTGGTAACATTGTTTTGTGTATTTGTTAGTTGGTTTTTTTTTTACTTAAAATGTTTACGGAGTTACACACAGTGCGTGAATATTAAGTATACTGTTTCATGAGTTTCATTTATGTAAACTTTCACTTAGGTACTGCCGCCCTGATCAAGATCTAAAATATTGCAGCAACCCATCACCCGAGCCCCTTTTGAATCAAGACCCCGCCCCCGGGTAAGGACTCTGCTGACTTCCACCACATGGACACAAACAGGTTCCCAGTCGGTGGTCTGTGCGTCTGACTACTTTCATTCATCTCTATATCCCTGAGATTCACACGTGTTGCTGCAGGAAGCAGTAGACTATCCTTCTAGTGCTGCACACTATCCCCTTGATGAAAGGATCTACCTCAAATTATCAAATCCATCCTAGTTGATGGGAGTGCGAGATGTTTCCAGTTTTTAACTATTGTGAGTAAACCGTCAACGAACATTCTCATAAATGTCATCTGCTGGGCATGTGCACACACACTTACCTTGCTTGAGTGTAAACTTGGGAGTGGAATTGCAGGTCATGGGAATATTATGACCCTCTCTACCTTTAGCAGGTAACTGGCAAAGCCATTTACAAGGTCATACCCACTTTTCCTCCCAACAGCAACATACAAAAGTCCCAGCTGGTTCCCATTCACAGTGACACAACTGCCACTGGTCTTGCCATCTTGCTATCTTTGGGAAGAACCCCTAGGAAGAGTCCTGTTTCTTCTGCAGGATTCGAGCCTCTTGCCCGGCTCGCACAGCATCTTCTCTCCCTGTTGCAACTCCTACCACCTTCATGAGACTATTTGTTTTTTGGGTGTCACTGACATGAAGATCAAGATCTCTCAAGCATAGGGCAGTATCCTATTCTTCTCGGTATCCCAAGAAGATGTTGGGCCTGGTGCATAGTCGTTGTTCAATGTTTGATTCACTGAGTGAATGAATGAATGAATGAATGAACCAACCAGTCAATCAATATTCTTAAAAACCTAAAACCTACTTTCCTGGAAGGACTTGGTACATAGTTTACATGAACAACTAAACTCTTTGGACCACGTGCACCTATTTAAATGGCTGTAACACACAGAGAAAATCCGTTTGGCTTGAAATTCAGAGAAGTCTCGGGGATTAGAAAACGTTTCCCATCTCCAAGTCCTCATGTGCTGCAGGACTGGAGACACAGAGAGAAGCAGGACTCAGCGGCCAGAGGGGAGCTGCCAGGGTTGGCTCCAAGCTTAGACAGTGTGGATCTCTTCCTGAAAAGTCCGTCTCTTCCCCGCTGGCCACCATATTGCCATAAGCACAGAAAACAGCATTCCCACGCTCACGTGTTCAGTCCTTGCCAAGACCAGCAATCTTCTCTTTGTGGAGGTTTCATGAGATGCAAACGCTAGCCCTCCTAACCCCGTCCCTGGGTTCAGAAATTCTCCAAATTGACCTCATGGTCCAGATGCACACACCAAGAGGAGAATGATCACGGAGATGCTATCTGGGTCAGCTTGGACAGAGAGGTCTATGTAAAGGTTGCCATTAGGATGGATGGGGGATTGAGAATCCATTGCTGGGTGAATATTGTAACCACCAGCACTTAAAGGAAAATGTCCATCATTTAGGCAAATAGTTGGTTTTTGTTGACGTCCGCAAAATGATTACATCAGCGGACTGACATCGGCAACTTCAGTGGTGAACACTTCTTGAGCATTTCTGTGTGGAGGGTGCTGCAGAAGGAGAATAGGAATCATAGAGGCTGAACGCTGACAGAAGCAGGGCTACAAGGAAGACCGAGGAGACTGGAATGGATGTGCTTCTCATGCCACCAGTCTTCATTCCTCCGAGTCACACCAGCCTGGAGGTGAGGATGAGGCTGTGTTCTATTGCATTTATCTGGGTCTCCACTGCATTCTCAACTGGCTCTTGTGCCCATGAAGGCACAGGACTCAGTCCTTTACTTCCAGGTGACCCATAGGACTGTCACATGTGCGATGGGTGCGGACGTCCTTGGCCCCCCCGTCTCCCTCCCCACCCAGGCACAGCCCTAAGCCCCATCTTCCCAAAGCTGCATACAAGGGACCACCACAAGGGCCAGATGACCTGCACTGGGCTCCCACAGCCTGGTGACATGTGACCCCAGTCAGGCCACCTTGTTTGCAAATGTCCCCTGGGAATTTTAGCAAAGATGGTACTTGTCAGTTCAAGCTGAAAAAGATATTGTCATGGGAGTCTTCTCATACCTCCCCTGTTGGCCCAAGGAAGGAAAGCCCTGTATGGATGGCCCTCGTTTCTCCAGCCTCCTGGGGATAGTTTACTTCTGCTGGGCTGACTCCTCAGCTTTGTGATCCAGGAAGAGAGGATGGGCAGAGGAGACACCAGAGAAAGGCCAGCAAGAGAGGTGAGGACTTCACTTGAAGCCCAGGGTGGTGGCATTAGGGAACATTTACATAGGAAAGCTGAAGAGTAGGGTAGAGCTAAGGGGTTGGGGAAGATAGAGTAACAGGTGCATGATGTGAGGGCAGAGAACAGCTAAAGTGGGATGAATCAAAAATGGGGATTCCAAATAATGGGGTGTAAGTTCCTAAGTGTTTTGATTTGGAGCCTCCCAGAAGACTGGACTTCCTACCAATTTGTGTGTGGCTTTTGAACCATGGTCCTTGAGTGAAGCCCAGCGGTGGCCTGAGTAGGTCACATTTACAAGACCCCTCTTCCTAGGACTGAGATGTGAACAAATCTAAAAATGGGGCAGCCTGCATGCTCAGAATGGCCCATCCTCTTCGATAATAAACCAGGACCTCCTAGTAGACCTGCAGCCAGAAGGGCTATCTCTTCCCTCAGGATGAGTCCTGTGCAGGAGGCTGCTGGTCCAGGTCAGTGTCCCCTCAGTGAGTGATGCCTGGGGTGAAGCTGAAACAGAAATAAACATCCACGAAGGGCTTCAGCCAGCAGCTCTTCCTGTCCACGCAGGCTGGCTCTGTAGCCCCGGAAAGAGTCCATTTCACAAGAACTGCATTCTGTCCCCAGTGACCCACATGACCAATTGAAGCACAAGCCCTAGTCATTCATTCAGATAAATTTGAACAACATCTGATGGGCAGTTGGGCTTGCTTCATTTTAGCCCAACTAGGCTGACTATTTATGCCTCTGGACTCATAGGTACACAGGTTGATGAAGGAACCTGCACACATGACTGGCTATGAGTGAGACTGCAGTGTTCAAAAGACGTTTCCAAGTCAACGAACATCCTATTTTCCAGAAAGAGCCAAGGACGCAAAGTAATGCTAGTTAGTAGGGATGGGGGGAGAAAGCAAGATTTAAATTGTATGAATTCTGTGGGTTTCTTTCTCTTTTCAAAATTTGTCTTGGTGGGGTGCCTGGGTTGCTCAGTGGGTTAAAGCCTCTGCCTTCGGCTCAGGTCATGATCCCAGGGTCCTGGGATCGAGCCCCACATCGGGCTCTCTTCTCAGCAGGGAGCCTGCTTCCTCCTTTCTCTCTACCTGCCTCTCTACCTACTTGTGATCTCTGTCTGTCAAATAAATAAATAAAATCTTTAAAAAAAATTTGTCTTGGTGTTATATCTTATTTGTTTTAACTTATTTAAATTCAATTCTGTGTGGTTCTACCATCATTTAATTTCCCTCTCTACAGCCATGCAACTAAATATAAAAATTGATAGAAAATACACCAAAATATTCACAATTGGTCACTTCTGGTTGATGGGACTGTAGGTGACTTTTGTTTTCCTTATGAAAATGTTTTGCAATTTCAAAGTTTTCTTAAATTATATTCAATTAGCCTTTGCCATGTAATAAACTACTCCAAAACTTAGCTGTTTCAAACAAGAGACAAGAAACATTATTCCTCACGATTCTGTGGGTCATTGGGCTGTTCATTGGGTCTGGGCTGGCTTGATGGGTCTCTGCAGTCAGCTGACAGTGAAGCTGGGTCAGGATGGCCTCATGTGACCGAATTCAAATTTCTGGTGATTGGCAAGTTAGTTGGTTTCAGGGATGGACATCTCTACATGGAGTTGGCTCTCATTTTCTGTGGGCCAGCAGAGTGTGGTGGTCTCAGGGATGCAAAGAGCATGAAGAAAGGTCAAGTCCTATGGCTAATGATCTCTCCAACCTTCTGCTTGGACCACACTTGCTCTTGTCCATTGGCCAAACAAGTGACGTGCCCAGCCAGAGTGGCAGGGTAGACGAGACTCCGCCCCATGTGGCAAAGGTCAGGCACCCAAGGAGTAAATCCATGTCCATGTTGGAGGACACACACAACATTTGAAATCAGGAAGAAAGAAGCTCATTCTTTAAGAAAGGATAGAAGAAAATTTTGTCAAGAGATTTGGAATCTGGGTTGAGAGTTCAAGAAGCCAGAGGTTTCTAAGAATATGAGATGCTCATAGAACTAGTGAGTCATTTATGGCCAAGATCAATTATTATTTATTTTAAAAAGAGATGGTGGATGTTCCTTCACTTCATTTCAAATAGTTCCTTTGCCAAGGACTTTTCCTTCATTAATTAAAAATAAATGTTTGTGGGAGGCAGTATTTTGATTCCCCAGCATTTATGCATGTGACTATGTTAAGTCACAAGTCAGAAGAGAAGGAAGCTTGCAGATGGATTTAAGGTTGCTAATCAGCTGACCTTTAAATAGAGAGATTACCTTGATTTTCTGGGTGGGCAGGAGAGACAGAGAGATGCGCAGGGTGAAGAAGCAGGAGAGATTAGAGGTTTCATGGAGATCTGACTCACTGTTGTTGGTTCTGAAGATGGAGAAGTGGCCATGGGCCAATGACTGTGAGTGTGTTCTAGCGGCTGAGGATGGCCCTCCGTGGACAGCCAGCAAGGACACGGGGACCCGAAGGGAAACCACACATAAAGAACTGACTTCTGCCAACAGCCTGGATGAGCTTGGAAGTAGATTCATCCCTAGAGCCCCCAGAAAGGAGCCCAACTTTACAGACACATTGATTTTCTCCTATTGAGACTCCTACCAGACTTCTGACCTACAGAACTATAAGATAATAAGTTTGTGTTGCTTTAAGTTTGTGGTTATTTGTCACAGCAGCAATCGAAAACCAGCGCAAGGTTTTCATGTTGTAAATTTTAGAAACTATATAAAAGCACAAAGAAAAAAAAGTAAAAACCATCCATATTATTATCATCTCTGGTTAATCACATTTTACTTGAGATATATTTTTATCTATTTAGCTAACTTAATGCAATCTGAGAGCATAATGGACATACATTTTATAATTCCTTTTGTTTGTTTTTTTGGTTTGTTTTTAACAGATATTGATGGTATCCTATGTCAATGGATTGTTTTCTCCATCCCTGAAAGTAGTATTTTTTAAAAAGATTCATTTATTTATTTTAGAGGGAGGACAGAGAGCACAAGTGAGGTGAGGGACAGAGAGAGAAAGACAAGCAGACTCCTTGCTGATCGCAGAGCCTGACATGGGGCTTGGTCCCAGGATCCTAAGTTCATGACCTGAGATGAAATCAAGAGTTGGATGCTTAACCGACTGAGCCACCCAGATCCCCCCTGAAAATAGAATTTTAATCAGATCTTAGAAGTGATTTTGGAGAGGTCACACAGGGTATGGGAACTTAGTCGTGGCCAGGAGCCACTTTCTGGAAGAGAGGGAGTCTTGAAGAATGAGTAGGAGTTTGGTAGGTGAAGACATTAGGGTGACCTTCCCAGTAGGAGGAATGGTGGGGACAAAGATGTGGAAACATGAGCCCAGAGCATGCTTGCCCTTCTAGTCTAGAGGGTACAGCAGAGGCTATGGGGGGCCAGGAGGAAAGTCGGGGACAGACCCCTGAAGACCCTCAACACTGATGTGCCTAACCTCTGGAAAGCATCCTCTGAAAGACAATCCTCTTATCTGGGTCCTGTCACTGTTTCTTTCAAGGAGATGCCTTGTGGACAACTGACTTAGGACTTCCCTATAGAAAAGAGTTGTGGCCGTTACTCCAGGTAAAATCTACACAAACTGGATTTTCCTAGAACAATGCTCCAATACCTGAAAACCCCATTCAATGAGAGTTGCTTCAACATAGTCATTACCTTGAAACCTTTATGGAAAGTGGAGATCGTGCTAATCGCTTGACAGCAACCCACTGCAGAACTGAAATGGCTGACACAGAAATAAACACATTTAATTACTACCAAAATACAAACGAGCCTTGGCAGAAAGACCTCAGCAGGTACAATGTTCCCACCCCACACGTTCTAGAACTGCATTTTCCGCTCTGGGTTTTCTTATAAAAGACCCTTGACTTCCAAGCAGCTGCTTAAATGGACAGCAGAGAGTTGTGTGGGGAGTCTGTTTTCCTCCTCGGGGACACAGGTAAGACACTCAGTGACCCTCAGCAAATACTCCCTCTGTCCCCAGCCAGATTGGCCCATCTTCGGCAAGAGCTTCAGCACTGAGGTTCATCTTGCCCTGTTTGTTCCCAAGCAGAAGATGGGAACAGCAGGGTCTACTCACAAAAGTTCCAAATCTTTTTATCCCGGAATAATGAAGTAATTCCCACTCTTGTCTCCAGACTGGAGGGGATGAGTCATGCTGAGCAACGCCCTCCTCTTTTTCCCCAGCAAAGCATCTTCCCAAGCAAGGGAGATAAACATGAGTCGCCATGGTCCTGGCTTTCTCTGGGGCCTGAGAGTGTTTTCTGTGTCCACGTGTCACACTGTCTGCAGACCAAAGCCTGAAACTGTAGAACGCTTTCTCCCAGCCTCTTCCCTCAACTCGCCTGCCTCCTAATCCAGCCCTAATTCCACCTGGGCACTCTTTAAAACATCAAAGGACAGCTGCTCCCTTGGACATAATGGTTGTCTTTGTTATCCCTGATGGACTGGAACCTTTAAAATGTCACTTCCTTGCAGATTTCATTTGGTATAAATGAAACTGATTTTAAAGTTAAAACTTGCACTTGGAGGTTTAATTCCTGGGGATTGTGTGTCTTTCTGCCTTTCAGCTGGCTCAGCCCTGGGGTCTGACATCCTGACATAGATGTATAGGGCGCTCAGGCAAATCCTGGAACTCTTGCAGTTTCCAAATCTCTCCTATCTGAACTTAAAGAGGCATCTCCAAGGATGTGCCGCTGCTGTGACCGTGCATTTTGGCATTGAGAAGATGGCTATTTTTCAATGATTTGCTTGTCTCTTCAAGCAGCAGTTATGGTTGTGTTCATCTTAGAAATGATTGTTTCTAACAGGAGAGGACAGATTATTGAGATATAAATGAGGTAAAAACAACCCAGTTTGGTGCTATTAGGAGTAAGGAGTGAAGGAAAGGGAAGTTTGCATAAGTTTTTTGGGTTTCTATCTGAGTGACAGGGAGATAATGTCATCTCTGTATAGCACTTAGAAGAAAGGAAAAAAAGGAACAGCTCTGTGACTGAAAATGGTGAATCTAGTTTTTGACAAATGTCTAGAGGGCCATAAAAAGTGGTCTAGGTTGTAATAATTGATTTTGCAGATGTTGAAATCTGAGTAAATAAGAGGAAACACTATAAAAATTATAAACACTAAATTATAAACACTAATTTAAATTCTATAAATTACATGATAATCCAGAACATCAGTGTAATGGGTATATCTTTTGAAATGTCTTTATTATGAATTCCATTAATTAATGACCTTGGATGATCATAGTATTAGAAATAAATTTATTATTTATGCCTGATAGAAAAAAAAAAAGAAAGAAAGAAAGAAATGATTGTTTCTGTAGGATAGGATGGATCTTAGTAGAGAATGACCAGTTCCTTCTTGTCCTGGACTGGCGTCCACAAGACTTATGCCAGCCAAGTCTTCCTGCTCCTTGGGACAATCAGTTCTGTCTGATCCCTGCTCAGAAGGTAGAGCCTGAATTTATCCTGCACTCTGGCAAGAAGGCTGGTAAAGAACAGCATCCTGCTTTTCAAGGTCAATGCTAGGTCCCACCATGTTCACACAGAGCAAAACTTCTACCAAGCAAACCAGAAGTCTATGCTCAGGACATTGGAAGACAGTCATCCTTGGCCCAAAGGCACAGGCTGTGGGTCTACATGACCTCAAGTGGATATGACAATGAAAATGACCAGTCACGAAATGTCAACATGGACACTTTTCCCCAGGTTGGGGCCATTATTTCTGAAAGTTGACCTTTTTGGAGGTAAGTCTTCATTATTAGGTGTTGGTTGCTCTGCTTGTGACCAACTCACTCCCTCCTTTGTCCCCCAACCTGCCCCACCCCAAGCTTAATGGCCCATGCATCTCCATTTGTATATTTTTTACCTCCAAGACTTGGCTCAAGGGAGCAGTTTTATTCATACAGTCACTTCCAGGTGGTGCAGTAGTTTCCAGAGTGATTCCTAGGCTGAACGTGGACTTAGGAGGAGAGAAGGCACCTATTGGTTATGGAATGGTATTGAGCATAGAATGGGGAGAAAGTTAAGTCCTCTTTGCAATACTCCCGGGTGTCACTCTGTGTTCACTGTCCCTATTAGAGGGGTCCTCTGGCAAGTGGTGTTTGAGACTCCAGACTCCCTCGTCCCATCAGGAGAGGTCAGGCTGACCTACAGACCAGAGGGCTTCCCCATTTAATGGGGCTTTGTTACAGCTTTTTCAGGATGACCCCTCCCAGACACACATCCCACCCACCCAAACTTTCAGTCCGTAACATTGCTATCTATTTTCCAGTGGTAGTAAGTACTTCATACATGACCTTTTAGTGGGCATGTAAGATTTCTTCAGATGGATATGAGTTTCTGTAACCATTTCTCTGTTCTTGGACATTTGCCTTACTCATATTTTCCTCTCTTTTTTTCTTTAAAGATTTTATTTATTTATTTATTTGAGAGAAACACAGAGAGAGAGAAAGCTGGTGTGGGGGGAGCACAGAGGGGGAGAGAAAATCTCAAGCAGACTCCCAACTGAGCACAGAGCCCAAAGTGGGGCTCAATCTCAGACCCGAGATCATGAACTGAGCTGAAACCGAGTTGGAGGGTTAACCAATTGGCCACCCAGGTGCCCCTCACATTATTTTCCTCTTAAAAAGAAAACTGTAATTTAATTTCTTACATAATGCACTTTCAAAAGTTTTGAAGTTTCTAGAATGCTAGCAGTAGGATTGTTGGTTCAAAAGAAATGTACATTTTATAGCTTAGATATGTATTTCTAATTTGATTTCAGAAGAGTTGTATCAACTTATTGTCCAGACAGTCATGGATTGGAAGAATAAACATTGCTAGAATGTCAATACTGCCTAGAGCCATCTATACTTTCAATGTCATCCCGCTTAAAATTCCACAGGCATTTTTCAAAGAGCTGGAACAAACAGTCCTAAAATTTGTATGGAACCAGAAGAGAACCCGAATTGCTAAGGAAATGTTGAAAAAGTAGAACAAAACTGGGGGCATCAAGTTGCCTGATTTCAGGCTTTACTACAAAGCTGTGATCACCAAGACAGCATGATATTTGCACAAAAACAGACACATAGACCAGTGGAACAGAGTAGAGAGCCCAGATATGGACCCTCAACTCTATGGTCAAATAATCTTTGACAAAGTAGGAAAGAATATGCTGTGGAAAAAAGACAGTCTCTTCAATAAATGCTGCTGGGAAAATTGGACAGCTATGTGTGGAAGAATGAAACTTGACCATTCTCTTACACCATACACAAAGATAAACTTGAAATGGATAAAAAACCTCAATGTGAGGCAGGAATCTATCAAAATCCTAGAGGAGAACATAGGCAGTAACCTCTTCAACATCGGCCATAGCAACTTCTTTCAAGATATGTCTCCAAAGGCAAAGGAAACAAAGGTGAAAATGAACTTTTGGGACTTAATCAAGATCAAAAGCTTCTAAACAGCAGAGGAAACAGTCAACAAAACAAAGAAGCAACCCACAGAATGGGAGAAGATATTTGTAAATGACAGTACAAAGGACTGATATCCAAGATCTATAAAGAACTCCTCAAACTCAACACACACAAAACAGATAATCATGTTAAAAAATGGGCAGAAGACATGAACAGACATTTCTCCAAAGAAGACATACAAATGGCTAACAGACACATGAAAAAATGTTCATCATCATTAGCCATCAGGGAGATTCAAATCAAAACCACATTAAGATACTACCTTACACCAGTGAGAATGGCCAACATTAACAAGACAGTAAACAAGTACTGGAATGGATGTGGAGAAAGGGGACCCCTTGTACACTGTTGGTGGGAATGCAAGTTGGTGCAGCCACTTTGGAAAACAGTGTGGAGATTCCTTAAGGAATTAAAAATAGAGCTACCCTATGACCCTGCAATTGCACTACTGGGTATTTACCCCAAAGTTACAGATGTCGTGAAAAGAAGGGCCATCTGTACCCCAGTGTTCATAGCAGCAATGGCCACAGTCACCAAACTGTGGAAAGAACCAAGATGCCCTTCAACGGACAAATGGATAAAGAAGATATGGTCCATATATACAATAGGGTATTATGCCTCCATCAGAAAGGATGAATACCCAACTTTTGTATCAACATGGATGGGACTGGAGGAGATTGTGCTGAGTGAAATAAGTTAAGCAGAGAGAGTCAATCATCATATGGTTTCACTTACTTTTGGATCATAAGGAATAACACAAAAGACATTGGGAGATGAAGAAGAAAAGTGAGTTGGGGGAAATCGGAGGAGGAGATGAACCATGAGAGGCTGTGGACTCTGAGAAACAAACTGAGGGTTTTGAAGGGGTGGGGTGAGGGAAGGAGTGAGCCTGATGGTGGGTATTGTGGAGGGCATGCATTGCATGGAGCACTGGGTGTGGTGCATAAACAATGAATTTTGGAACACTGAAAAAAAATTAAATTAAATTAAAAAAATAAAAATTACTTTCAAAATTTGAGAAGTAAACAGTTGTGATTTATATCTTAAGATAACATAAATTGTTTTTAGTCTAATTACAAAGGTAGAAAATTTGGAAAATATAAGTGAAAGAAAATAAAAATAAAGTGTGAAGATCACCAGTTCTAGGGAGAAGGAGATGATTTCTGCAACTTAATATCAAATAGTCCAGAAAAATAATATATACAGGTTTACATAACACATATAGTATGACACATATAACATGTATACTCATGTGTGTATATGTATATATACATATATATATACTACATGCATATTTTATGTCATACGTAGGAAACAGAAATATCACACATATTATATACACACACCTATACAATCATATATAGGTTATATAACGCACTTAATACATGTACATACATATTACGTATAATATATATTATGGACAGAATCACAATATATAGTGTGTATATGTTTGTGTGTGTGTGTGAAGAGAGAAAGAGAGAAAAATAAAGCAAATGTGGCAAAATGTTAACACAGTTGGTGAGTCTTGGGTGAAGGTCTGTGAAGGTACATGAGCATTCCTTATACTACTCTCGGAACTTACCTATAAATATTATACTCTTCTAAAATAAAACATTAATTGATTTTGGATAATATGCTTTCTGGGTTTTTTTCCTATGCATAAAACACTGTTTTCTGTTAATGTAAGTGTTCAGACTATTTTGTTTTTTTTAGCAGCAGCTTCATAGCCTCACTCTACCATAAATATGTTGCCTTGACCCTGGTGCATCCCCTTATGGATGTAAGCAGTCGCCTTCCTGTGGAACTTTTAAGTTGTTTCCAATTTGTCACTATTAAAAATAATATTTCAGTAAGTGTCCCCAGGCACAAATATTTCATCATGTCTTTGGGAAGTTTCCTTACTGGGAAAGGCTGCTAATGCAAATTGCCAAACGCCGCTGGACAAGTTGCGCTAATTCGTTCTACCACTTGCCATGCAGGACTGCTTTGTCAGGTGCCCAAAACAGAATCCGGCTCAAAACTGCTCAGGGGGAAAGCAGGCACTCCCGCAGGCTTGCGGCGGGTTTCAGGGGCTCCAGCCTTGGGAAGCACAGCCTGGCATTTTGGACCCGGTGTGTCTCCTTTTGGCAGCATTTCCCCTACCCCATCCACCTCCCGGTTAATGCTTCTTTGCAAAGCTCTGTGTTCTCACCCCTCCTTCACTCCCACTCGAGGGAGCCTCTGATTCCCTATGGAGTCCACTCTGGCTCCCACTTCTGGACCTTGCAGTTTGAGCAGCTCTCCATGGTTTGCGCAGGTGGGGTAGCATGTGTGTTGGGCGTGGGGTGGTCAGAGCACAGCTGTCTTACAATGGAGCAGGACCAGAGAGGCAATGACCCACACCTCCAACTCACACGGTTCCCTGTGCCTTTTACTACAGTTCTCTTTCACTCTTAAAAAAAAGAGACAGAGAGAGAGAGAGAGAGAGAAAATGGAAAATTTGATAGTTTGAAACATTTCATTAATTGCATTTCTTGGGCTGTCAGTGCTGTTTAGTATTTGTGCGTGTTCGTTGACCAATTATCTTTCTTCTGGGAAAGGCTTGTGCATGTCCTTCCAACATATATGTATTGAGCATTTTTTTTCCTTCATTGATCTGCTCAAAGTCTTTATAAAGGACATCACCCTTGGTCATAGAGTTTGAATATTCGTCCCATTTTCTATTTCACTTTTTACAGCATTTACAGTGCCTTTTGACATTTGGCTATTTCTCCTCTTTGTATCATCAAATCTAAGCGGGTTTGTTTTGTTTTTCACTACAGCTCAACACTTAATAGAAATGCTTCTTTCTTTGCTTTTGCTAGAAAGTTCTGCCTTCCGTGTGCTCAGGCGTTGGAGCTCTGTACCGCATCCCCTCCTACCCCACCTATGTGGTCCCTACCAGGCAGCCCAAGTAAGCATCCAATCAGTACCTGGCTGCTGTTGACTTGAGTGAAGGGTGAAGAGTGAAAATTCTTTATGGTCTAATGATTTTGAGCATTATATGCAAGGGTGCAAATGAGAATTCAAGAAGCAATGTCCTAAATGGTACCCCAGTGCCTCTCAGAAGATCTGGCTAATTGAATTCAAACCATATGTGGGGCTGTGTTTCCCAGGACCATATTCTCAGGAGCTGCCTTTTCAGAGCCTGGGAGTCCCGTAACAGGACCAAATGAAGGCTGAAGTCAACATCTTCCTTTTCTCCCTTCCGAGATTTGGATTATGAGGTGTACCTCCTAGCAGTAATGATTTCTGAAAATTCATAGAGCTGGTCATACAGGGCTCATCTGCAAGGAGCAAGACAAATGCCTTGTTTTAAAGTGGAAGGCGGTGTCCATAAGCCCGAGGCAAGGAGGTGACAATTATCACAAGTCTTTTCACGATGTCTTTAAGCACATACATGGCAACAACAAAGTCATCGTGCTGGGCCCCCTTATGGCTCCAGGACTTTGGGCCTCATTTTAGAATGTGCCCACAGAAAACCAAACCAAAACCAAAACCATGTGGTACACTTCTAAAGAGGAACTTCTCCCATAGTGCCCTGAGCCTTTTCAATGTTGGGCAGGGGGTGGGGGGAAATCTCTTGTTTGAAATCTTGAGGGGTTTTTTTTGACAGAATTGTTGATTCTGTGTTGACTCCTTGACTACAAGATCATGAACTCTCTTGGTCATTACAAATCAACATCTGTAGAATCGTCTCTTTCACCAACATCAAGGAAAAGGGAACTTGAGTTTTCGAAATAAAGCCTCCGGAGAAAACCAGTGTGCGTACCACACGGATTATGCTGTTAATAATGCATTTTTAGATGAAGTTAATATTTTATGGTCTATTAATAATATATGTGTTTGGGGAAATGCATATATTCTATAGAAGGAAGAGAAAGTTATAAACCGTGAATCTCACATTTTTGGATCGCAGCGCAGTTGTGACCTATATTGGATGAAAACTTGCCATTATTTTGTATCAAGAATAAAGTTTCTTCATTGATGTAACCTGGAAGGTTCAGAATTCAGAAGTTTGTTTTTGCTTCTGGCTGAGATTGCTGCTGACTGCATCCCCTGCCCCCTCCTTACACATCATGCACTTCGGCCATGGCTCTGAGAACCGCCAATGCCAAAATGGGGGCTTTGAAGCCTCAAGCTGGGGCATGGGAATGGCCCTTACTATGTGAATACATAAGAACTCATCTCACCTCAGAATGTGATTTCAACCTAAAGATGATTTTTGTTCAGAACTGGAAAGTCTCTGTCTCTCCCATTACCTTTGAGTTTGAAGAGACGAATTACGCAATGTTCACTTTCCCAGATGGAGCGAGACACGAAAGGAAGACAAGAGAGAAGCAGCTGGTGAGGCCCAGATGTAATGAAAACCCAGCTGGTGACATGAAATGAGAACATCCTGACACCCATGGGTGCCAGGCTCCCTGCCAGGTGCTGAGGAGGAGAAGCATGGCATCACACCTGCCCCCAGGGGGCTCTCAGTCTAGCTGAATCATCACAGGACTCCATTATTCCCATGTCATGATGAACCTACTTAATTCCTTATTCGGCAGTCCTGACATCTCCCCGCTAAGGATGCAAGTATCCAAGGCAAATATTTTCTGATTTTATTTCCCTGAAGTCTTGAGGTATCCTCATCCATATGTTAAGTCGGATGGAGTTCAGAACACGCAGTCCCCAAATATGGCATTTTACCATGTTTTAAGCATATGTGAAGCTGAAGGAATTTGAGAAATGCAGGTGCAGGGAAGACTCCCTCAACTGCTTTCTCCCTGAAGCAATTGTAAGATTTCGTGTGAGAGGTGCTTCCCTGTGCTCGGAGGAAAGGAACTTCCTTATTTCCAGAGACGAGGGACACCAAGAGGACCCCAGGTGAGCAGGCCTTCCTAAGTTTCCTGCCCTTTGCTCATACCCTTGGTCCACCATGTCTTCCCATGACTGTCCAGTCTTCACCAGAGTTAGTGTAAAACCACATTAGGGGCGCGTGGGTGGCTCAGTGGGTTAAGCCTCTGCCTTCAGCTCTGGTCATGATCTCAGGGTCCTGGGATTGGGCCCTGAATTGGGCTCTTGGCTCAGCAGGGAGCCTGCTTCCCCCTCTCTCTCTGCCTGCCTCTCTGCCTACTTGTGATCTGTCAAATAAATAAATAAAATATTTTTTAAAAAACATGTTAAACATTTCTTAAAGCGTTCATTTCTCTTTTAAAAAAAAAAAAGATTTTATTTGTCAGAGAGAGAGAGTATGTGTGCACAAGCAGGGGACATGGCAGAGAGAGAGAGAACCAGGGTCCCTGCCGAGCAGGTAGCCCGAAGTGGGGCTCAATCCCAGGACCTTGGGATCATGACCTGAGCCGAAGGCAGATGCTTAGCTGACTGAACCACCCAGGTGCCCCTTTAAGTGTTCATTATTTAATGACAGCTCATGTCACAGAAAATTTATATCAACAGGTGAGCCTGCTTATCTCCTGTGAATCTGTTTTTGTTGATTTTCGGACCCAGCCAGAGACCCTAAGAGGGTCAAAGACAAGTTTTTCCTCCAGGGGTCAGGAAATTCAGAGATGCTCCTCTTTCCACTCCAAGCCCCTGAGGACCAGAGGGGCCGTAGGATCTGTCATCCCTTGCTTCTCAAAGTACAACCTTCTCACTGTGCTGAGTGGGGTTCTAGTACTTTAAAAGAAATTTCAGGGGCACATCAAGTACCCTAAACATGTCAATTTCTTCATCTGATGCTCAGCTGATCTGTTTCAGAGCTGGAGGAAACACTGAGAGGCTGCAGACCTTTACTGAGAGAAGTTAGTCTGTCTCAAGATGGTACCGAAGCGGTTTTCAAGAATGATTCTGAAATAATACTATTCTGCTCTTATATTAGAAGCTCTAACCCCCCCCCCCTTATGCTCACACATCGCAGCTCTAGCTCTTATGAAAAGGAAGCCAGTCCAGAGCCTACCTACCTTCCACCTGGGTGCACTATTCTGAGGGAAATGAATATGACGTGGGCATGACTTGTAAATGTCCAGACTTTCTGACTCCAAAACAAACAACAAAGGGAATATCTCAGAAAATAAAAGAGACCACTAAACAGCTCTGAGCCCTAAACCTCAGTTTCCTGATGTCTTTCGTGAGACAATGGTCTTGAAGCCAAGCTTCGTGGGGGGAGGAGGAAGTAATGTTCTAAATTCCTTGAGTTTCATGAGCCTATCAAGCACTCTGCCGAAGGGGCTAGATCCTGGGGATAATATGCCAGGGACAGAGAGAATCCAGGAGACGACCCAGAGGAGAAATCTATTTCCTCCAGGTGGCCCAGAGGAAAGGCATTAAGTTCAGAGAGCGCATGGGCTGTAGACACAACCCATGTGAGGTTTCATGGTCCAGAAGCTGGGAAGTCCAAGATTGAGGTACCAGCAATCTACGTTTCATTCTGAGGTCTCCGCTCTTGGCTTGTAGACAGCTACTGGCTTTGTTGTGTGCTCACGTGACCTCTTTATGCATTTTAAGGAGCCTCAGACTCACATCATGATCTCAGAGCCGTGACCTCATGACCTCATTTGGCCTTAATGACATCCTTGGAGGTGCCACCTCCAAACACGGCTGTATAGGGAGGGGGTTGGGTTTCAACACGTGAATCTGTGGGGAACACAAACACCTAATCCATAACAGGACCCTTCCTCGAGGACCCTGGAAGGAGGTGTGAAAACTGCCTTACTCCTCCTTGACCTTGTCTCATGTCTACAGATGAGACCTGAAATGCACAAATCGATAAACTTATGTTCATTTTTTTATTAATTTGTCCTTTATTTCAAGCCTTAGCTGAGAGCCTAGGTCCGAGAGAGGAAAAGTTTCTCCATGCCTACAGTATACAGCACGTGGCAAGCATGTGGCATGTGGCCAGCACTCAAGACAAACACAAAATCCTAAGCCTTTATTTTTAGAGACATTCGAACTGGGTCCCAGGCTCAACAGGTCTCTGTCCGGGCTTCTCTTCTCGTCTGTTCCTGACCCATCCATCGGAAACCATTTCATCCATCGAGGGGCTGGGAAGTGGGGGAGACCTCATTCAATCACCAGCTGAGAATTAGGGTCAAAACACCCCAATCTGAAAAAAGGCTTCATTGTATTTCCCCCAATCTGAGCCGATTTCACGTCTTGAACTAACCAACATCCACACATCCCAGTCACCCATGCGAAAATATTCACTGTCCATTGGAGAGACAGAGGCATGGCTTTGCTAATGAAACGTCACAGGCCACCAAAGTCCTGGAAAACTATCCTGAATCATTTTGTAATTTTGATTTAACAAACATTTCAGCCAAACGAGCAAGACTTGGAATTATAATTATGTCGGCATATAATAATTAAATCCGCCTAACCAGCCTTCACTGCATACTTTTCAACAAAAACAAGCACAAAAAATTCTGTACATGCGCTCAATAGATTTCAATGTTAAGGACATAATTGGCAACACGTAACTGTTAAGTGGCTCGTCATCACAAATTCCTCTGGTATCCATGGCACAACGTCAGTCACAAGGAGCCACAATGGATACAACACACGCTGTGGGTTTGCTTCCTTACCAATCTGCAGCAGTGAAAAGATTTATAATTTTCCTCTCCCTGACATCAGTGGGCCAGTAAGCAGGCAACCTCGTTGGCTTTGATGAAAGGATATTACACATCGAATGTACTTAACGCGGGTGACGGTTGTAATATCTTTTCCCTGATGTCATTCCAGCTGTTGCCCTGTTTCAGGCAGGTCAGCAAAGCACAGACACTGAACAAAGGAATCATGCTCTGCCCGTCATCGACAGGACGCTTTTCCTGTGCCTCTCACTCTTAGTGCTGCTTCATAAAAAAGATTGAAAGAAATTCATGATTGTTTTTTCTCAGCTGCCATTTGGACCATAAACTGCTTTCTCTTTCTCTGTAGGCTTGGATACGAATAAAGCAGCATTTTGAAGATCTGAGAGGCAAGTAAAGGCTCTCCCCTCCCTCCCCGGCTTCAAGCTCCTGATGTGCTAAGATCAGAGAGAGGGGTCACCGCTTGGAGTCATGGTTTGGCTGCAGCCTGGCTGGGACCAGCAGCATTCAGCATGGGGACTCGGGAAGCTTCTAGAGACGTGAGAAAAAATGGACGTTTTTTCAATGCCTCCTCCCCAACACACACCCTAGACAACTACCTCAGACAGTCTCTTGGGGTCTCTGGATCAGAACTGTGCCTGAGGCAGCAGACGGACTTGAAAAAAAAAAAAAAAAACCACCTCGATTCTCGGGGAGACCTGCCAAAGTTGTTGCTAGGTTCCATGTGGAGAAAACATTTGCGTCAAGGAGCAGCCCGACTTCGAGGAGAAAGGGGGCCCCTCATGGAATCCCAGAGTTTTCTGACAGCCCCCTCTCCCGATGAGTGGGGAGACGTCCTGGCAGCTTGCGACAGACAGACAAGGAGAAAAATCTGGAGAGATGGCCACAGCATGTGAGTCCCCAGTGTGGGCTGGTTCAGCTCAGGGCCAGCACCTTCCCCAAGGCTGCCATTCAGCATGACCCTCGTGGGCACCTCTCAAGTGTGCACGAAAGGGCACAGAATGCAAGCATCTGCTGAAACTCATTTTAATCACATCACAGATCATTTCCTTCACTCTTAATGTACATGACAGCGCTCTCACATAAAGCCACTGTGAGTCATTTCTGTACCTCGTTATTACTCCTTAACCCAGAAGGCCTGGTTTCCCGCTGTCGGATGGCCTCCTGCAGGCTGGTCACACCATCTCGTCCTTCTGCATCTGGCCTGCCTCCTGCTCAGACTGCTGGTCATCTGAGAAGCAGAGACCAGGTCCACAGCGTACAATCTGTACGCCAAGGGTTGAAACGGGAGAACTTCCTAAGCAACGGCATTTCGACCACTCTCCAGCAACTGGTATTTCACAAATAGTTCTTTCAAAGAGCCTCGTTTCATGTGAGCAAGCATTTGCTGACTCACTCAGGGAGCACACAGCTTCCAGGAAGTTTGGTTGGCAATCCATGCTGGCTAAGAAAACCGAGGCAATTGTTTTTCCATTATTCCATTACCAGCTGGCAGAGAGGATAAATACCAAAATAGGAATTTCTCCTTTGACATGAAGTCATGGAGACCACAGTGAGACAGGCCAGTCCTGTTACCGGCCCATCTCAAATGATTTCAAATGTTGCTTGGTCTGAGCTCATGAGCTGCCCACAGCAAATCCACAACGTCCGCTCTCTGCTCCTGTCTCTGGAGAGTTGTTCCAACACCGGAACTCAAACCCACTCAGATGAGAAGTCGGCTCCCGAGTGAATCTGATTATTAAAGTAACAAAAGTAGATTCTACTTAGAATTTCAAAATCATTAAAGTCTTTCCTGAAGTCTGATTTTAAGAAGAGAATCCAGCAACTGGGCCACCACTTCCTGAGAGAAATATAAAGGATGACTGCTACGTTTCAAGCTTTTTCTTCCATATTTATTAAACACTATTGTATTTCTATTATAACCTTATTAAAACATAAAAGAAATGCTGGGCATCCAAAGTCACTCATCAGCATTAAGACTTGGCATCTGCTTTGCAAAGGGGGTAAGCTCTTCATGGGCAACTTTGGGAAGGTGACTGCATCCAGGAATTCTGAGATATTTAGTTGCTAGGTCACATAAACCCACTTCTTAGAAAGCATCACAGAACAGTCTAGAAGTGGTCGGGCCCTGAATTTAAATTATTGGTTAGGGAAAGCTTTGAAACTCTCTGAAGATAGCGAAGAAAAAAATAAGAAAATGTGTGGCAGGATCTTTACCTGAGAAAGATTAGCCTGAACGCATATCATGGATTCAACTTAAACAATTTAAGAGCACGTGAAAAATCTGAGTAGAAATTCAGCATACCGTCTCGGAAGTTCAAGAAAGCTGGGATTAACCTTCAGGGTAAAAGCATAAACCACAGTTGAATTTGTTTCTAAGAGGGAGAAGAGCTCAAGAGTAAAAGGACGTTTGCAGAGCATCCTGCTTGTAGGACGGATTTTTCTGCGGCAACATCCACAGGATCAAGGGTCTTTTTGGCACGTGTTCTCAGTGCCGAGCTGAGGGATGACGGGGATGGACAACTCACGGCCCCTGGGCCCAAGGGCTCCCGAAGACACTCCAGCCTCCACTTCTGCGTCTGTGCACGAGGAAACACTCTGGTGTGCTTGCTTTGGGCCAGGCACACTTCCAAACACGGATTCACATGGATGGTTCCGTTCCCATAGCAACCCTGGGAGGAGGGGCTAGAATGGTCTCTGTTTTACAGCTGTGGGAGCGGGGACAGGGCTAAGGAGCTGGCTAGGCCAGTGTTGGGCGGCACGATCTTGCCCTAGCAAAGCTGCCCTTCTCGCCTCCTCTGTTGAAACGGATCCAGGCCCCCACGTGTTCCCTCTGCTTGCGGGCACATGGCTACGCTCTGTTGATAGACGGAACAGACGCGGCGGGTCGGAGGGCACTTCTTCCTAGGTCTGGGACAGTTTGCTCAGCAGGCTCCTATGGGTCAGGGGGCGCCCCTTCGCCTCCTCGGGTGGTACCGCAGCAAAATAATGTGCCCCCCCCCCACCAAAGCGTCCTAGAGAGCTGGCTTCCAGCAAATTCCAGAGGGTGGGTTTTCAGTGAGACCACAGGAACGCCGGTCACCTGCTGAACCACAACTGTTCCCTCTCCATCCTGTGGGATCTCCGCTCACTGGATGCTCCCCACGTGCTGCTCCGTGCTGCCCCCACCTGCTTGCTTTCCCTCTCCTTCTCGCTAGCCAATCCCTCGTTCCGCACTCCGGTATGGTAAATAATTACGTACATCACACTTCCCCGGGCAAGTTACTGTGCGGCTTCTCTCTCCTGATTGAATCCAGACTGATACCCTTGCCTTCCAGGCACAGACTAGGGAGCAATGCGGCCAAGACCAGGATCCGGAGTCTGCAGGGGACCACGTTGTCCATCATCACCGGCTGGCAGGGTCTGAGACCATGTGCCCAAAGGGCACGGCACCGACTCATCCTGGAGGACAGGGCCGCGGGGAAGGTGTCAGGAGAGAACCTGCAGGCTGAGTTTTCAAACGGTTTTTCGGTAGACACGTAAACAAAAGGCGTTCCAGAAAAGGGATGGCGTATGTAGCAGGGGAAGGAGGGAAGGTGAGTGACAGCCTCGGGATGGGGACGGAAGTGTCAACAAGGCTTCTGCTGAACCCCCCAAACCTCCTTCTCATTCTGGGGCGATTCCTAGTGAGAGGGAGGCCTTCGGGATCCTAAACCTTGCCCTTCCATTTCCCTGCTTCCCTCACGCCTGCTCTCCAGGGCATTGGGGCGCCCAGGGCTCTGGATCTGGGTGTCGTGGTGGTGAGGAGGTGGCCGAAGAGGGTTCTGAGGCCCCTGCTGGGCTGGGACAGCATTCTCACTGTTATCCACAGCAGCTGCCTTAGTCACGGCGAGGAACACAGAGCAGAGCGATACTTCCATTTTTGTCATAATTGCATTTATTTCCATTTTTGATAAAAACTAGTTAGCTCTTTGCTCCCCGAACCCACACTGATAAAAACACTGAACGTCATCAGAGTTGGAAGATCATGTGGCTGAGCGGGAGCCACGGCCACGTTCAGCCACACGGCTTTTGGCTTGGGAGGAGGGGCTTTGCAGAAAACACGGAGTCGTCTATGGTTTTTTTGTTCCCACCAATCCCGCCCTCACAGCTTCTGTGGACATAGACTCTTTTTCTAAATGAAGAGAAGCCCTCAGAGCGGGGTGGGGTCATGAGGACGGCTCTCCCCACTCTGGTCGCGGACACACAGACTGAACGCTCCCTCGTTCCTGCCCGAGTGCCCACCTTCTTCCCAGGTCCACTTCTGGCATCTCTTGGCCCACACATCCAGAGGGTTTTTGAGCACTGGGTGCTCACCCAAAGTCTGGAGTTTGCAGAACTGGCAGAAGTTGGGATTGATACTTCAAAAGTGACAGATGTGCGTCCCAAAACTCTGATGAATGAAAATAACCCCCTGGGATCTGGGCCCATGTGAACGTATTAGGCCTTTTTCTGCCTCGGGGGAAATGGTGGCAGCGGGTGCAGGGAATCAGAAGCAAAAGGTAAATTCCAAAGTGGAAAACTGAGAGGACTAGACCTAGTGATTTACATTGCATGGGTCACCCCTCATGGTCTGCTGGCCCATTTCCTCAAGGGTTACTGTGTCTGTGTGGTTTGGGCAAGCAATTCAGGAGCTATGTTTTCCTTTACAAAACAAAAACAAAAGCAAAAACAAAAAACAAAAAAAAAACAAACAAAAAAAACAAATCAAAAGTAAAGTAAGTACTTCATATCATGAAGATAGTGGTAAGTTTAATGGTGGATCCGGTGTTTGAAGCCATCCCAGGTCCCGGGAGTGGGTCAGCCGCGCAGCCTGTGGTTAGACAGCGTTCCTTTGAAGGAGCTGGTCCAGTAATTGCTAGGGAGGCAGGAGACAGACACGTCAAGGTCAGGTTCAGCATCTGCGTGCCACACACATGTCACACCTGCTGGCGGCCAAGCCATTACCTTTTTGAAGACTTCAGCACGGAGTCTGTTACTCTGTAAGATCACTCTTTTCTTTTGTTCTTCTTTTTTCTTTTTCACTTCCGGCAAGTTATTATAGATTCTGAAACAGATTCAGAAAACACTCTGAAGGGGAGCGAGACAGCGGGTGCCTAGGGTGGGTCTGTGTCCTGTCTTGTCAGCAGGCTCTTCCATTTCAAAGACAAGACCAGCTGCAGACAGGCCATCCCAGATCGGTGAGACGCCAAGACCCAGGGCTGCCTGACAGTCTCCAGAACGGGCCGCTGAGGCTAGGATGGCGCCAATAGTCAGGGGTCCCCTCCCCGCCCCAGGGCAAAGCTCAGAGGCCAGTTGTCTACTGGGTGGGCACTTCCCTGCCCCTCCATTCTTGGAGATAATTAATGACTTGCTCACATCAAGCAGGAGATTCCAAACCTCCTGCTTTCCCACTCTATAAACTTGCCCAGACGCCTTTTTGCTACACGTTTTTTTAAGCCTTCCTATGACTTAGAAAAAGAGCAGCGAATAAATGGAGGAAGTAGCAGGAACTCTACCGGGATAACACACGCGTAAATGTGTGTTTCTCTCTTAACCTGTTGCCTTCCTAATTAAACTGCTTCCAGATACATCTCAGACGTAAGTATCACGGTCTTGTCCTACGTAAAATTAAGAGTTTCCACGTAACAAGCACGGCCCAAGAAAGAGACCGTCTTCTGGACTCTTCTCTCCTGCCTCTTAATAGAAACTGTTTGTGCCCAGAGGCTGGAGGATATTTCTGTGGAGTCCACACACACAGTGGAGGAACAGTAGCCTGAGCTGTGGGGTTGCTGTATACATGGCCTGTGGGTAAACACTTTTTTTTTTTTCATTTTTTTCCCACATCCAAAAGCCAGACAAATATAAATGACATTATTAGCAGGTGACGTTATCTTGGTTACTGAGCACGAGGCTAATCACCAGGCATAAATGTTGTCAACCCTCACAGCAGCCGGAAGAGGCACATAGTGTCCTCTACAATATGACTGAGGAGTGCGAGGCCCAGCGAGGTCAGGAGGCTCTTACAAAGTCCCCAGGCTGGCTCATGGTGGCCTGGGGTTCGAACCGTGGACTCCAACGCAACACTGCCCCCTAACCCCATATTATAAAGTGGGAAATACTTGTTCCATGGGTATGGTTTGAATGAGTCCATGAACACAGACTTGCCATATCTAGGAACTATTCCAGGAAGGGCCAGGAAGAGGACCACAAGGAATCAGCAGGAGAGCTGAATGTCCCAAAGCTCCACAGTGGAAATCCCCAGATGCACAGAGACCATCTTCCTGACACTGACCATCTGAACTATATGGGCAGTTTAAGATAAAAATTCCCAGGTCTCACTCTTGGAGCTCCTGATGTGGTATTTTGTTACAAGGGCTTCCTAAATAAATTAGGATACATCCATATAGAGCACCACACAGCAAATAGTTAGAACCAATGAGGAAAATGGTCAATTATCTGTATCTTTCATGCGATAAAAGTAAGCTACAGAAAAATAATATATATAGTATGATCCCATTTATGATTAACAAATAGATAACTGCTGATGTACAGGTGGAAGTCTATCTTCAGGCAGACAGAAGGTCCTGGAAGGATGCACAGAAGGCTGAGTACTGTGGGTCTCTAGAGAAAGGACTGGGCCCAGAGAAATGCGGTGAGAGGGAAGACCGTCGGCTAGGAGGGCCTTTAACTTTATCTCTGCTGTTTGAGTATTTAAAATGAAAATGTGATTCAACCATACAACTAATAACAAAGAATACGCAAGAAAAGAAAGCTCCAGCATGACTGTGGTTGAGTGAGAGAGCCAGAGTCAGAGCCCACCCAGGACGCTGAGTGAAAACCCAAGTACGGACTCCATCCGGGGACGCACCGTGACCTAGCCCCTGTATCCTCCCTGAGCCTCTGTTTCCGCTTCCAGAAAGCCCTGGGGCCATCCTGTCGACCCCGAATGCTGCTTTGAGACCTAGTACTTTAGCTGCCAGTCTCCATAATAGCAACTTTGGGTTTGGGGACTGCAAAGGGAAAATTCAGCTGAAATTTTTTGCTAAATTGAAAAAGGAATACTTCGGGTATGAGGGACACACAACCCTGCACATCTCAAACAGCAAGTCTGAAAACCCAGTGGCCCCTCAGAACTCCCAGTTAGAATGCCATGAATCAGATCATTAATGGGATGCTCCCCTTCTCACTTTCACTCTTGGACTTACAAAGAGGCTCCTTGCCCGGGATCAAAGTTGGCCAATTATCATGGAAACGATCCTAAAAGCAGAGATTTTTGTGCCTGGACTGCGGAGAAACATATTCTTCTTATTTCAGTGGTTTCTCTAAGGGCTCTATCAATAGGGTTTAATTATTACCGTTCCTCCCAGTGCTAGATACTTTATTATAAACTAATGACATTTTCTTGCATGAACCTGGCCAACATAGCTGAGTTATTACCTTCTGGTTAGGCGGCCAGGGCTCTGAAAGAATGGCCACCTTTGTGTGATCAGGTGGGTGCGAATTAGTCGGAGTCTAGAATAGCAACCAGCCAGGCAGAACAGGGAGAGTCTGTGGGCAGCGAGGCCGCCAAGCCCGCCTGGGATGGAGCGTCAGCAAGGCCAGCATGTGGCCCTCTGTGGCTTTGCTGGCTCCCACATGCCACGGGCTTCCAAGTTTGGAGTCATTCCTACAGGCTCTGCCACTGGCAGGGCCCTCAGGAGAAACCGTCTCGCTCTTCCTCATAAAATCACCTTCAAAGGTGCACAGTGACAAGGAGCACCTGCCCACAGAGACAATGAGAATGTGCAGAAGCTTTCCCGTTATGAGTCTGGGGATCTCTTAGAGACCAATTACTGGGTCGGCTCAGAACCCAAGACCCGCCACTTTCCTAAGGCTTTTCCAAGCACAGCATTAACATTCAGAGGCGCAACTGAACAACTTCTTTTAGCCAGAGCTCCACATTCACGGCCAAGACGACCTCAGACATTAAAGGTGGACCTGGGAATAGTGACCCCTCTGGACGGCACCTGGACGCAGCAGCCAACCCCCTCCCCACATTTTTCGACCTCACACAATAACCAAGTACCTTTTAGATCGCATGTGCATCTCCTTCTCTGAAATGTATCTTTCTTTGGGTTTGAACAAGTTATCTGGAATGAAATAGAAAGAGGATTAATTTGGGAAGGTTGGGTATCACGCATTTCTAGAGAAACATTGTAGCGGACTTTGTACATTGTTATTGATCCTTAGTCTAAGGCCCAACCTGCCACTGACGGTGCAGGACTCAGTAGACACTCATACACCAGAAACGCTTATATTGAAACTGACAACCAAGATTGGTCTATTACAGGTCTAAACACAGGCAAGAGGTACAAGGTTGACATCTAACATACTTTGCAGACAGTGACCCTTCTGCATGCTTCAGGCAGCAACTGTCATCGTGTGCAGAGGGTAGTGACCGAACAGTGCCTCACGGTCACCGTGGGTGCAGGACCCTAGGTGTCAGGTGGAAGATCTCCCCACGAGACTCCTAGTGCTCCTGAGGATAAGGAAATCTCCCAGCTATCACGAGAGCATTTTGAGAGCAGGAGTTGATGTTCATAACTGGGACCCTCCATCAGGGACCCTCAACCTCCACATCCATTCTCACGGGGGACCAGCCCTTTCGAAATCAGAAAATGCAATGGACAGCAACACAGGACTAATGTCTCTCTTGTGCCCCTTGAGAGTACAGCATGACTGAAAATCACTATGAGTCTGGAATGTTTTCCAGTGAGAGGACACATTAGTAACCACAATAATGTTTACAGATAGCACACTCAGAAATAATATGTATTTTTAAAAAATAGTGTATACCCTTTTGTAATAACTCAAATTCCCACATGGCTCTCGGCCCTATAGACCAGCCAAGAGTCTGTCACACAAAAAAGCTCTTGGGGCTATGTGTTGCATGGAGTACATCTGAGAAGCTGCCACACTTTCTGGAACACCTGGACAGTGACCAGTTCACCTCCTCCATGTACATAAGCAGACAGACAAGCCAGTACCCTAGCGAATCATCACAGAGTTGACATGGGCTCCCTGTGATCCCCAGTGACGACCCCATGTACTTCCATTAATCTCCCCACGTCAGCCTGTGCCCTCAGGCCGCTCTCCAGCAGAGCCCCATGATGCTTCTTGGGCTTGCAGAATTATCCACGGATATGCACAAAGGTGGGGGAGAGACAGGGATAAAACACACTTCTCCCCTCTGGAGAAACAAAACACAGCTACCGATTTACAAACTGGAAACATCACAACAGCTGACGTGTATTCTGTCTAGTTATTTAACATAAAAGAAAAAAATGGGACCATTACTTAACTTCAAAGACAAGATTCAAAGGAGAAATAAGAGAGGACCCAAAAAAAAAAAAAATCAATGGAATTTTCCCATCTCAGGGAAAATGTCCTCAGTGTTTGGAAAGGCATGAGAGAAAAGAGCAGTCAGCACCACCGTGAAGATTTCCAAGATGCCTCCCAGTGCCCACCCTTGGCTTTCACTCCCACTAGGGCCAGCCCAGCGCGGAGAGCCTCAGAAACATCTTGATGACTTTCCCAAAGAAACAGGATGCCGCCTTCAGGCAGCCAGGTCTTGGGGAAGCAGTTCTGTGACTGCCTGAAGACTCCTACTCAGGCAAGGAGAAGGAACCTCTACAAAAAAAAAAAAAAAAAAGAAAAAAAAGAAAGAAATCAGACTCAAGTCTGGAGTAGCATTCCTCAGGAGCTACTCAAAATCAGGGCACCACCAACCCACAGACATAATGGTGCTCCAAGGGAATAAAAATGTTACAAATATAGTTTGTAACATTTAAGAAATATATTTGTAACATTTTAAAACTCTTAATCCAATTGTATATTGTCCACTTCG
This sequence comes from Lutra lutra, assembly GCF_902655055.1. NCBI lineage: Eukaryota > Metazoa > Chordata > Mammalia > Carnivora > Mustelidae > Lutra > Lutra lutra. The sequence goes on from NC_062291.1 coordinate 83,256,255, forward strand.
GGACATTAGATTTTTTTTTTAATATTTTATTTATTTATTTGACAGAGAGAGAGAGAGATCACAAGTAGGCAGAGGGGCAGGCAGAGAGATGGGGGGGGAAGCAGAGAGAGAGGGGGAAGCAGGCTCCCTGCTGAGCAGAGAGCCCCATGCGGGGCTCGATCCCAGGACCCTGAGATCATGACCTGAGCCAAAGGCAGAGGCTTAACCCACTAAGCCACCCAGGCACGCCCCAGATTTTTTGTTTTTTTTTTTTTAAGTTTATTTCTTTAGAGCCCCTGATACCACAATAAAGCTTTGGTTTTATTTCCAAGAGGAAACAAAAGCAAATGCAAGCTCCTTGGCACCTCCACTGTTTTGTTTTCTGAACTCTTCATGGCCTGCTGGGCCTCAGCAGAAATTTAAATTCGGGGCACAGCAGCCCGTATTAGGTGCCAAACAAGTGGGTCAGCATGCAAGAGGCCAGGTCCTCCCTCCCCAGCTGGTGGGCTCCACCCAGACTCGCAGAAAGTGTTTGCTCCTTGGTGGCTGACTTCCAGTTTTCGTAACAGCACCAAACCCATCTGATGAGTAGTGAGACCTTTCTGGCGAGGAGGAAAGAGAGAGCAGCGGTTTTACCCTCCTGGAAGAAATTGTTTGAAGTAAAGCAATGTCTTGCCAATGGTGCCCAACCTCCTCAGAGCACACGGAACCCTATCTGGTACTTAAGAGGAGGGAATGGCATGGGGTAGGGAGGGAATGGTATGTCAGACCTGAGGGGTCTGTGTTACTACTTATAACAACACTCCTAGCACCCGTTGGAGGTTTCCCTACATGATCTTCATACCGACCTTGGGACATGTGCATGATTTTTTTGCATTTTAAGATTGGGGAAACTTGAGCCTGAAGGGCTGTTTCCTGTTCAGGCTTATGAAATGAAAGAGTGAGTGGAAGTGCTGGGTTTCAGCCTGAGTTAGTCCAGCCCCGTCCACACACACCCCTCACCTCAGAACACAGCCCCCCACTCGTATTGCAGAATCTGTATCTGGGGGCCCTGACGAGCATCAGTCCACTTCCCAAGAGACCAACCCCAAATTTCTTTCTTTTATACTCCTTCCTCCTGTGTCTAATGAGCAACTCCTATCTCACCAGGGAATGCTCAGAAGAAAGGAAAGTAGATAAGATCCTGCCACCATGAACTTCATTTGTTACGGGGGGAGGGAAGCGGAGGTGGGGATCAGATCATTAACAAGCCGGCTATCACATATCAGGCAAGTGTTCTGAAGAAATTGAAACACGGCCACATAGTAAAGGGGGGACTGGGAAGGTCGGAGGGCCCTCTGGGGGAGGAGATATTTAAACCACAACCCAAATGACCATGGGACCAGGTGTGGGAGGATCTGGGGGCAGGGGGTGGAGAAGGGAGGCCAACGAGGGCCACGGTGGATGCAGCATGAGGGAAGGAGGGCACGAGGTGATGTCAGGCCAGCAGGTGATACCAGATCAAAGACAGCAACGTCCTCCACCCAGGTACGCTTGACAACTGCTTGGGGACCTTGACCTCGATGCACATGTGCAGGCCCCAGAAACGTGACCCAGAATGTCTAGACTATGCTACTGGGCACCAAGACTGGGAACCATCTGAACTGGGTTCTGTAAGCCTGTTTAAGGAACTCCGCAAGCCCATTAAGGAGTTTTCCTTCAGAGCGAGAGAGATGGAGAGCCATGTGGGGTTTTAAAAAGGAGAGACGATCTGCGTTGTTAAAAGATGATCAGCGGCTATTCACACACAAACTTGGGTTGAGGAGCTGCACACAGTCCGTGGGGAGGCAGATCAGGCATCTGGGGGGCGATCCTAGAGACGGCAGTGTTCAGAGGGTGAAGTGGGGGGACTCCAGCCTCGCCGACACTGCCTGTGGGCAAAGCGAGTTGTGGGTTGGGAGCTGATCAGGATGACTTTCAGGCAGCCGGAGGGACCATTCATTTGATGACTGGTCGGCTTTCGCCTCTCCGGTGCTCTGCAGTAGATCCACAAAGGTTGCTAAGACAAAGGGTTCAAAGCTCAGGGTGAGAGCTAGAGAAGTAAGGCCTTTGGATGCCAGGAGCAACAGTCTGCATGGGGTAGAGGGCTCCTGGGGGAGTGGTCAGCCCTCTGGTGGAGGAGCCAGTGGGCTGGAGGAAGGGTGACCCTGGGGGGGGAAATGCAGCAGGGCCCCTGGGACCTGCCTGCAGCAAAAGATGGTTCTCCAAGCACACACACATGCAACAGGACCCACTGGGGCATCGTTTCAAGGAATGGAAACCATCTTGCATGTGCTTTGTTCAGAAATACAGCAAATTGCACCTGTCGATTCTCTTCGAAGGAAATTCTGCCTTTATGAAATTAAAGTGGTGAGAAAAATATCCAGCCTGCTTGTTGGTCTTTTACGGATTTTCCTTGAAGTGCTGTTATGCCAACTCATGGATAGAGAGCAAAGAGAGCCACGGATGTATTCACCTCTCATTAACATTCAGATAGAGGAGGTTTGGGGTTGGTTTTCAGTGTTTCCAATAAAATTACGGAGGTAAATTGCCCATTTCTGTATTTCTGGAAAATCCTTCCTCCATTCCCCCCCACATCTGTTGTGTGTCTGGTTCATGATTGTGTCCAAGCCACGGGACCTGTTGATAATTTAATTTGGCAAAGGCCAGACACGCTTAAGCCCTTGCCTGTTTCAAGGTCAGCCAATCACTGGCTACCAAGCCTTTAGGGCCTCTGAGGCTGTCATGGGCGAGCAGCTGAGCAAAGGCGGAGTCTGGAGACCCCCTTGATCTCTGTAACCACACATGGGTGTTTATTAATGACCCTCACCTCCTGTGTGTGTGCACACACACACGTGGCCTCCGCAGTCGGTGCCACCAGGAGGCAGCAAGGGTCACCCACACGCCAGTAGGATCGCTTGTTTATGGGGCCTGGGTTCTTCTCCCTCCACAGAGCCCTCTCGATCTTCCTTTTCCCTATTGAACAAGTCATCTCAATGATCAAGTTCACACTGGATTTGTAACTACAGTGCCCTCCCAGAAGCTCAATCTCACAGTCACCCTGAACACTTGGAAGAATCGTCAAGTGCTTGCTTCCCCCACCCCCTGCCCTTAGAAACACCAAAACCAAGAGATACCTGTTAGACAGAATCCAGCGGGGAGACAGCCAGCTACTTTGGTGTAGACACCAAGTCTACACCACTCGGCCTCTTCTATTAAAGACCAGGCCCCCCAAAACGAACAGAGATGGGGTGTGGGTTTTGGGGAAAAGTTTCTAAAGGTTTTCCCCTTAAAAAGAACCACACTGTCTGTGTATTCTGAGATCACAAGACTGTTCATTATGCCAGCTTCAGAGCCAAGGAGAAGCTGACCATCCTGTCGCCGGAGTAATTACATCATAGTTTTCAAGAGTTAAATCCAGTTACTTGCACATGATTCCTATTCAGCCTGCTTTGGAGGGACCTTGAATTTGCTGGACGCAGGCAAGGGCAGAGTGGTCTAGCCTGGACTCATTAGCTCTTCAGAAATGAAACGGTACACACTGCCCTGTACGAAGGCAAGTGGGAAGACTCTTGGGTTGTCTGACTCCGATGTGCTCTTTTGATGGTAAAATCTTGTGCTGGGTAAACGTTCTCATTTTTCTCAGATCACTTGTAGCCTTCCGTGGAATCCTGCTCTGAATGACAGTTCCACCTGCTGGGCAGCCAACTCTGGGGCCTGGAAGGTGGGGGACATGGCAGAGATGCTGACATTGATGTGAAAAGTTGCTCATGCCAATTGCCATCCAGCTACACAAGGGAGATGCTGATGTCAGAGATGCAGGGAGGCTCTCAGAGCCTTCCAATGAAGGCATACACCATGGAGAAATGAAGAACAGGGCCCCTGGGTGGCTCAGCCATTAAGTGTTTGCCTTTGGCCCAGGTCATGATCACAGGGCCCTGGGATCAAGTCCCGCGTCGGGTTCCCTGTTCAGTGGAGAGAATGCTTCTCTCTCCCTCTTCCCTTCCACCCCCCCAACTCATTCTCTCTCTTTAATAAATTTTAAAATTTTTTTAAAATTAAAAAAAGGAAATGAAGAATAAACCAGAGGTCCCCAGGGATATTGATTTCTCTCTTCACATGTTCAGTTTGAGAAGCAAGGTATGAAGTCTCCTGATTCAGGAAGTGACTGTCTCTCCGTGGAGAGCTCACCTCTTGCTCAGAGAGTTGTCCTTGAGTTTAGGGCCGGGGCAGGGGTGCTGGTGGTGAGAACAGCCTGTCAAGAACACTAGCAGCCCACGAGACACCCCCCATAGATCTTCATAATGGGAGAGTCCTTGGTGTGCCCGGGCACACAGGCCCCAGGAATGGATACTTCAGCTACCCCAGCTAGAGGAACCAGGTCCCCAAGTCCCACAGGTCAATGAACAACATTTTTGGAGAGAAATGGAGTCTTTACACAATCCCTGGTTCTATCCTGCCATCAAACCAAGAGCAGCTGCCCAAGACCTTCCTTCCCCACTCTGTCAGGTCTTTCCCTGTGTGATTCTAGGCTTGGTTTTCAGCTACCTGCCAGGCCAGCTCTCTTCCCAAGCTGCACGGAACCCCTAGAGGACAAGGGGCAGTATTTCTTCTTTTTTTTTTTTGCTTCCTCATCACTCCCCTACCCCATACCCCTGGCTCCTTTCCATCCACACTCCATCTCTATGGCCAAAGACAACAAATGTTAATATTTCTTGTATTACCTGGTTACTCCTCAAAGATCCAGCAAAGGAAGAAGGGGTCCAAGGCTCTCTGCTAGCTCTCATAAAAGCCACAAAGACACAAAGGAAGGTGAGCTGTATCAGTCACACCTCTCCTCTGCATTGCTCCTACCTAAGCTCTTGGCATAGACAAGGACATTCCTTCTCCCATTATTTCATGCTGTCGCATTTGTGACATACTTTCCAAAGGGACTGTGACTGGCTCCTTTCCTCTGATGGACTTTGTGTGGTGTACCAGCATGATGGCATTGTTACGGATGCCAGGGGAACGCACATGGAGACAGGGTTAGGTAGGGCCTATCAATGGACAAGCTTCCAATGAGGCAAACCCAACCAAAGACCAGGAAGTTGGCACCAATCTACTGCCCAGAGGGGCCCAGGGCCCTCAACCCTTGCTTCCTGGCACTTCTAGACCAAAGGGATACAAGTAAAGTGAGTAAAACCTCTGTTCCATAGTCCCAGGTTTCTGTGAGAAATGGCAGACTTAAACTCTGCTTGGGGTTTCCTTAGCGAAGCATAGCAACTATTTCCATAAGCAAAGATTCCTACAGCAATATTTCCAAAGAAATATTGGAACCCCAATATCTGGACTCTCAAGAATTGGATAAAATCATTCCAAGGTCAAAAAAGCTTAGGGCAAACACAGTCAAATGAATGTCAGCAGCCTTCATGGTTGCACAACTTATCAGTGCCTTTAACAGTTATAATCATCAGTTTTCAAAGTTACTATGTATAGCTATAGAACAAGATTTAATCTATCCTAAAAAGAAAACGTGGTATATTTTCCCTATATTTTTGAAAAAATGTGTGGGTGTTAAATGACAAGTTTAAATTACTCATTTAAAAGAACTTTAACAATGGCTCAAATCACCCACTTCACCATAAAACAGCAACAGTTAGTGAAAATATGAAAGATTAACTACTGATAGGAGAGTCATTGTTTGCTCCAGTTCCAGGGTTTGCCAGCATTTTTAAGAGAACCACAAAATATGGTGATTTATAGATGATGAATAAACTTTCCTGCTCATTGCCAAGTAGATTTATATCCTCAGTGTCACTGCAAGGTTTACTACTGAGCTGCATTGCGAGATAAAAGGGAGATCATTTGGAAAATAGAATCCAGGCAACTGGGAGAAGGAATATCCCATAACGTTATTTTTCCCTGTACCACTCTGTAATTCCTGTTTCCACCTTGAACAATTTTAATTGGAAATAACACTGTCCTTTGAATCAACAGACATAAACTGGTCTTTTCTTTCCATGTTTCTTAGAAAAAAACACAACACCTTTATCATCAGTCTGTGAAGGACACCATAACAGTGTACGTGTAAATAACTCTGAATCAGGGAAACAGTCTTTTAGCTAAATCATGCTGCTGTTTTCTCTGCAGGCTGATGAAGTAAATTTACAATTACTTTTATCTGACAAGCACATTAAAAAATTCCTTTGTGAGTAATAATGGGAGAACTACCTCCAAATATTTATTCAGATGTTTTATGGGAAAACATTCCCAAGATCAGACCAGGCAATAATAGGGACAATGCGGCTGGGGCACACCACATTTCTATTACTGAGATGACTTCCCTGCCATCTCCTCTCTGCTGGGTCACTTCTCTGGCTCAATGCTCTGGGAATGCAAATTCATTTTAATACTCGCTGTAGCCAAGATCATCAGTCTGAAGGCAGATCTGCTGGAGGAGGATTTCTGCAGTGCCTTCAGGAGAATTCCATTCTTCTACTGGTCCGTGATCTGAATGGCTCTGACCTGGATCACCTTGGGAAGTGTGGATAATGCAATTCAGATGACTTCAGTCTGTGGCGCCGTGCAGCAGGGCTGCCCAGAGCGGCGTAGTGCGGCACGCGCCCATCGGCACTTAATCTGGGGAGACTTTACTGGCTTCCCCACCTGACCATAATCCAAAGTGGAGAAGCTAAGAAAGTTGGGGATCCAGAGAGATGCAAGTGTCATGAGCGCTCAAACGGAAGAAGGAGGGGGCGGGGGACGGGATGAGAGTATCAGGGAGATCTTCCTGGAAGAGGGGGATATTCTTCATGGGTTTTCTACACATTCGCAGGTTAGGGGGACAACCTGGGTGGGCCACGAGGAGGATCCCTTCAGGCAGAGAAGAAAGAGCTGAGGCAGAAGCACAGTGGAGAGGGCGGTGTTGGAGCATCGTTGGGTTCTGGACGGGCTGCAGTAGCAACCGCGATTCATAAAAGGCGAAGCACCCAACACCACATGGTCCAGGTCAGGCACTATGGGAAGCAGAAGGAACGGCCTTGGCAGTAAGAGATGAGAGAAGAGGCTGGACTTAGGCTGGGCCAGTGAGGTGAGGCAGGATTCTGTAGGGCAGAGACAAGGACAGATAAGGCTTCTATCAGGTGGTTTAGGGACCCTGACTTAAGGAAGGACAGCTAAGGAGACCACCTGGGGGGGGCAGAGTCAGGATGGGAGGGGTCCAGGTCACAGGGTGGGGATGGAAACCAGGGGGGCTCTGGGCTAGACGACCCATGATGAAGAGGGCAAGGCTGGGTAGCGGCAGCGGGAGCAGAGGAGAGCCACACACTGGCCAGCAGGGTATAGCGAGGACTGCCTACCCCTGTGGGTACCGAGCCATCTGTTCCCGACAGGTCTGTACCCCTGCACCTGAGGGTACTGTACCCCATGCTTTCTGTTCATCCTCCCCAGACTCATTCTGTAAGGCAGAAGCAAGGCCTAACTCTGAAGCATTCCAATTCCCAGGTCAGGGGCGGCCTTTAAACACGACCAACCCCCAGAACACCAGGAGCCATGCAGGGATGATGAGGAAGGCTTGCCTACTGCCCAGTGACTGTGGTGGACTGAGCAGGAAGAGCCCTCATGTGGGGAGGTGAGGCAGACCCTCAGACTGCAGAGGCCTTGACCTCAGAGACGGCCAGCAAAGCCTGCCTCCGACCTTCCTCCTTCCGCTTCCCTGGCTTGCTCTCCTTCTTCTCCCTCCTTCTCATTCTCTTCCTTCTCTCCTCCACAATTCAGCAGTAGCCACCACATTCTATTGATTCCACAATCACAAAACCTGTCACATCTGCCACATCCTATATCCCACCGCCCTGCCTGACGCCAACCCGTCCTGTCCCATCCAGCCTGGAGCCAATCTTGCCTCGGCTCTTGACCTCAGAACAAGGTTACATTTGGGAGTAGCATTCACAATCCCTGTTAGCCCTCTGGGGCTCATCTGTGGCCCCTCTGTCTCCCTCTCTGCACCCCACTCTGCAGTTCAGCCCGAGCTGAACGGACACCCTCGCAACCCCCCAATCCGTTCTCCCCACCCTGCACCACGATGCACCTGCACAGCTTCAGCCCAGTGCAGTCTGGAGGTCTTCCTGGCAGTAGCCTCTCCACGAGGAGGGGAGGTCCATGAGACCAGGGACTGTACCTCACAGTGAGTTCTCAAGAAAGGCTTGCTAAGTGATGGATGAGAAGGCTCCCAAGTCACTGCCATGGGCATGCAAGGTTGGCCCAGGTGGCTCCGGGCAAGGAAAGAGAGGCACCCTGTGTAAGACTTTGGGGATTCAAACTACAGGCGTCAAGACCATAAAGGCAGGTGGCGCAGGTGGGGTAGACAGAAACTTCATCAGGCTACTTCCTAGCCTCTCTGAAGTCTCAGTTGTTCGAGCAAATGCCCATCTACAAAGAGGGAGCCCAGTGAACTCACACATGCACACACGTACACACGTGTCCCTGCCCTGAGCCTTGAAAACCGCTCAGAATTCATGAGTCAATAGGAAGCTGAGTTGGCCCCATGGCCCTCGCTGTCCTCATCCCTGAAGGTCGGGTGCCTGCTGTCCCAGCAGTCCCCGACCCATGAGGCATTTGTTGGCCACCAGAGCGCCCACCTGAGCCGAAGACGAGACTGCTGGGCAGACCCCAATGATGGGAGGCAGCTAGCCGTGCTCGGAAAGCAGCCCCATCTTCCTCCTGACCGATGTCTTGACGCTGTGGCCAGAGCTCATTCACACATATGATTTATTAACTAATTTAGCATGTAAGAAAAACATCTGCATTTCGCTTTTATCATCTTGCCAGCAGACAGGCTGAAGACAAGATGTGTACTGTAGACTTGTTTAATGGGGCCCTAAACACTCCCTTCTCCCTTGCCCCAGCTCACACAAGGCTCGGGCTCCAGACGTTGTCTGATTTAACTGACCTACACAAACAAACAGAAGCATAAAGCTCTCATCAACACATAAATACCGCAGGGACGGGCAGAGTGGCCACAGAGTCCTGCCCTCAGCACCCTAGCTGCTGGGGCTACCTCAGAATTGGGGAGCTACAAAGGTACCTCGGTTATTGAAAAGTACTGACTAGGTCTGATCACACTTTGTTATAGATGAAGATGTCCACTTAAAGTCAACTTCATTAAAAGATGTCACTGAATGTGAACTTGTAAGATCTGTTTAGGGGGAAATGCCATGGTTGGACAATGTAGTGGGTAGAAATACTTCTCCCCAAAAAGACAAGTTCAAGTCCTTACCTCCCAACCCAACCTGTGATGGTGAGCTCACTGGGAAGCAGGGTCTTTGCAGATATGTGTGAGTTAGAATGGTTCACACTGGATAAGGCTGGACCCTGATCTCATGACTGGTATCCTTCGAAGATGAGGAAATTTGAACACAAAGTCACGCAGACAAGGGGAGACAGAGAATGCAGTGATGCATCTGGAAGCCAAGGAACACCACGGCTTGCTAGAAACCACCAGAAGCTGCCAGAAGCCATCAGGAACCACCAGAAGCGAGAATGCAGCCAGAGCACGAATTCTCCCTTCAAGCCTCCAGAAAAAAAAACAACCATTTAGATATATTCAGTTTGGATATTTGGCCTTTGGACTCTGAGAGAATAAATTTCCATTATTTTAGCCTCCCAGCCTGTGGTCACTTGCTAAAGCAGCCCTAGGGAGGACCGCCAGGCATCTCTCTAATATTGGCGACGGTGGAAATCCTGGAGTACCCGGCACCCACCGTGGGCACAGCTGGAAGGCAGCTGGCCTGGGGGATGGAGAGCCCAGCACCTGCCGCTGAGGAACGGCCCCGCACAGAAGATGTTCCTGAGTGTCTCTGGGTCCCCATTTCTTCCCACACAAAGGGATCCGACTAAAAAGGAAGCTAATCAGATGCGATTTTTCATCTGTGGAGCCGTGGAGCTCCGCGAGGCATTGTTTGGTTTGTTGACAGCACGTGTGTTAACCATTTATTAACAGGTAGGATCCTCAAAAATGTCAAGGCCCAGGGGCCCACACATCATAAGCACCCTTGTAGTCCTTCCCGGGACAAGCGCAGATGTCCACGTGCCCAGGGGGCTCCCACGTGTGGCCGATGGTTCCTCGTGGTGACTTGAAAAGTCTGCACCTGAACCCGACCGCCCCGACCGCGCGTTGTTGAGCAAGAGACTTTAGTCCCCAGGAGGACACACCCCAACTCGAGCCTGGATCTGCCATGCAGCTCCAGACGCTGGTGAGATGCATTTTCAAAGAGGAAAAGTCTTTGCGTGTTCATTTTGTTGATTTCCTTTTTTAAAAAAAATCTTTTAAAGCGTACTGGAAAATGTCACTGGGAGGGAGCAGCAAGTGTCCTGCCCAATCCTGCACCACGAGAAGAAGGCTCCTTGCCCGAGGTCTTCTGACCTGCAGCACCACGGGTGGGTGAAGGAGACAGCCTGCCCATGGGCTGAGGAAGTGAGCAGAATTCTGGAACAACACCCTTTGTCCTCTATCACCCAGGCTCCCCTATAATGTCTGTAATGTTTGCTAAGCTGCATTTTATTGAATATGGTTATTTCCCTGGAGGACTTTTATTCTGATTTATACCTATGATTTCACCTCCTGGGGGCGAGAACATTTTCCTAGGAAGAAAGATCCTGTTCCTCTATCCAAAGGAATAAAAGGTAGGTTCCCCCAGGCCTCCAGATTTTCAGATTTGGGTTGGCAGGCCGTCTGTATGTGCTCCGATGTCCCCATTTTTGCTCTCATCTCCTCTTGTTATTCTTCCTGCTTTAATAGTCTGTTTATAAGCTCCATGAAGAAAGGACCAAGGCCAGTCTGGCTCACGGAGCTATCCCCAGCTCCTGGCACGGTGCCTGGCCCCGAGAAGATTCCTCAGTACTCCCTGTCGAATGAGCACATGTGCGCGGCCCCTCTCGGGGTCAGCCCAACCCTGGCTCTGCGGAGTTGGGAGAGCAGACCATCCACACTCTGAGCTCGCAGCAGGAAAGGGGTTTCAAGATGACGAATGTTGATACAGACAAGCTGGAGTCAACCTCTCACCCTGAGATCTGTTTTTGCAATCTATAAAGGGCAAAGGGGATCTCTTGCAAATGTCTGTCAGGAGCCAAGAATTTGAACTTGCTACCCTGGCTGCTACACTTGTATGGCTTCTTTCCCAGCTACGGTGGTAAATTTGTGTCCCAAGCTAGTTCTGGAGAATTCAGTGCCCTCGGTAAGCTCCCACAATGGCGGGCTTCTGAGGCGGGCTTTGGGATACTGAGATCTGGATGCGCGGTGTGACCCGAGTCTGCCGCATGTCAGGGGTATCATCTGTACCACTGCTGGGGGTGAAGGTCCCAGCCCCTCAGACACCTCCCACCCAGTCTCACCTGCCCTCCCCAGCCCGCTGTGGCTTACCACTAAGAGGGTGGGGAACGGTGAACTGCTTCTTGTTGGCGCGGACAGGAAAGAGACTCTGCTTCTGCCCCAGGTTCTCCTTCCGCTGGGCTTTTCTCTGCTGTACCATGTGTTCCAGCTTCTTCAGCCGTTCTTGGGAACGAGAAATGAACTGGGGTTTCCGGACTTCCAGCGCTTCCTGACGGCAGCAAGAAAATATTTTATTTTTTAATAGAAGTGATGCAGGCAAGTAATGCATCTCTCTGATTTGGTCAAGAAGCTGACCAAAAGCACAAGCTTTAAGGACGACCGGCCACAGTGCATCCGCACCCCAAGATTTTCTGCCCCTGCCTCCTGTGGAGACTGTGACAGATGTGTTGATGATGGTAGATCCTGCTGGCGGTCCCAGCTTGCCCCAATGACTGCCTAGCCGCTGACAGCGAGGTGGCAAACTTCTACCCATCCCTTCCTCCCTGTCCATCCATTCGGTTTCCAACAGCCTGAACTCTGAGTGCCCTGAGCTCCAAATTCCAGAGAATGGGGTGGGGAGGGAATGAAGGCATCATGAGTCACTTGCTTCTGCTGGGGGCTGGAAGCCTCACGCGGACACGGATCACCCACCCAGCATGAAATTCATGCCTATTCAGGAGAAACTGTCATCCTGGCTAATAGGAGTGTCTATTCCCAGGGAGAAAAAGCTGGCCAAGTAGCTTTGCCTATGCAAACTGGTTCTCCAAGCTTTATAGGGGAGGACTCCATGGCCAGACCTCCATGTCGGCCACGTCCCTCAATATACATGCCCCAACCCCTGCACTAAGCCACATACTCTGGTCCACTGACAAAGAGAAACCACCACGGAGGCATTCCACTCCGTGTCAGACCCTGGGCTACGTGCCTTACGTGGATTCATCTCTGGAAATCCCCACATAGATTCTGAACAACATATATACTTCTCCCCATTTGACAGATGCAAAACCCAAGGCTTATAGTGGCTTGGTGGATCTGAGCGATGCCCATGTTTTCTCCACACTGCCTTTTGTGGTCTTAAGTCGCCATTCCTTGAAAACTTCTGTTTGGGTTATTCCACTGCCTGGCCTAAGACCCTAGTCACACCCGTCAGTGAGAATCCCAGCTCTCCCAGTGAGCTCTGTCTGGCCTTCCCATTCAGCCTGAGCCTCGTGGTACCTCACAGACCACGTTGTACAAGGGATTCATGTACACTGACAGCCATGCTGGGCTGTGAGCTCCTGGACGGTGTGGACCACGGCCCATCCACTCTGTATCCCTCCCTCCACTGCCCTGAGCCCTGCACATAGTAGGTGCTTAGCAAGGCCTCTGGTTACGCCACCATGGCAGACCTGTTCCTCAGCCTCACTCCTTGCCCAGCCCATTGGGAGCTCAGAGTTCCCGTGGGGAGGGCAGCGCAGACTCCACCTGCATCATGGAAGTGGCCTCAGCAGCTGCACCAGGAAAGAAGTCTTCTCGGCCACCTGGTCTCCACAGCACCATCCCTTGGTCCCAGACACGCTAGGGCTGCACAGAGAGCCCCTGGGAACAGCCTACTGGCCCAGTGTGGCTGCCCTGGGGCCATCAAGAGTCTCTTACCAGGGACTGACTGAGGACCGCCGGGATGCAGGGACCGACCAATGGCACCATGTCCACACCTGCAGGGACTTTCCTGGACGGTACACCTGAGTATACAACATCCTGCTGGTGGGAGCTTTCTCGAGGTTGTCTGCTCTTCTTGTTTATATACCTCTATAATTCTGAACTTTAAGAAATGTGCACATATTCCTTCTACAACCAGGAACAGACACCAAGTGAAAGGTTTCATATCCTTGATCTCATGGCCATGTGATTGAGGGCAACCTCCTTAATCTTTCCAAAGCTTAATATCCTTGCATGAAGAGGGGATCATAGGGACCAGTGGCCCATTGGGGGGCGGTGCGGGCGGAAGGCTCTGATGCCTATGAGGTGACCTGCCCAGTGTCACCTGTCACTTCTTGAGAAATGCTGTCCCTGCTATGATCATTGTTACTACGGGATCCTCATTCTAACCCAGCCGGAGGAGACATCATTTCTCCGTCACTCGCACTGTCAAACAGAGGCCCAGAAAGGTCAGGGGACCTGCCCAGAGTCTCACAGCCATTACGGAGGGAGTTAAGCCTCCAGTCTCAGAGGTGAGAGTGAGACAACGCCCACGTGGACTTGCCCGGAGAGGCGCCCCCTCCGTGGGGGTCCGGCCAGGGTGCAGAGGGCCTTACCTGCAAGGTCAAGGAGCCTGCAGGTGTTCGTGGACTCTCGGAACAGTCTTCGGACGGGTCAGGGGTCTCTGGTGGCTCAGGGGGCGCCGGCTCTGGGGGCACTGGTTTGGGGGGTGCTGGCTTGGGGGCTGCTGGCTCGGGCTCCTCGCTCTTCCTGCATTCCTTTATTTTTACAACCAAGTCACAGCACTTGTAGTCCCCTGGGGAGAAGATTTAGAATTCCATTTACAGGGGCAGCAAGGTTTTCCCCTGGCTCCTCAGCACCATGAGACACAGAAGACGATTTGGAAAATAGAAACCCCCGTGGCTTATTAATGGGCCTCGTTAAGCTGATGAGATCCTGCCTCAACAGACCGTCCCCCTCCCCCCAGCTGCCCTGGTCACGGGGAGGAATGTCCGTGGGCCGCCGGACTTGGCAACCGGCTACTTACACCACGGACGTATTCCCTCGGCTTCTAGGGTTCAAAATGCCTTTGTTCACAATGAAAAGAAACTTTTCTACTCCGGGCTTCCTATTACGTGTGCCCTGTACAATTATTACAGCTCAGTTGTTTGGGGCCACGTGTTAATTTATCTTACGTTTGCTACACTGATGATGTAAGACCGAAGGACGGTGCTCCGTTATTTATCTCTTCCCTTCGTTTGCCAGTGGTCACCCCTGCTTTATGTGTATAATTGGAATGATCTCCCTCTCTCTCTCTCTCTCACTTTCTCTCTCGATGCTGGATCTGGCCACTTGCCAATGCCATTTTGACCTTCCCTTGTGGAAAAGGTCAGGGAGCGCATGGAGTCAACAGCACTTTGGGCAGGGCAGCCTCTGGTGTATGGAAGGATGGATTAACACAGATTCACTGACCCCTTAGTGAGCAGCTGCTCTGCCAGGAACACACTGTCCCTTCCATCTGGGCCAGCCCACTCTCCCTAGGTGAGCTCCCCTGCCCCCCTCCGCACCATCCCCCAACACCGCCTCCCCCACCCCCAGCCCTGAAACTCAACAGCATCTTACTACTCACCCATATGTCCTCCTCTTGCCACAAAGCCCCTTTGATTCCTGGACCCAGGGTCCTCCGACCTACAGGTTGAGCCCCAATCGTTAGGCAGTGCCCCCTTCCCAAAGCAGGCTCCATTCCGCCCGCCGTGTGTCCGCGCGACAGAACACGCGTCACACACCCAGCAGCACTGGTTACACGGGAGGGTCATAACAGGATGTTTTGACACCACAAGCCTGTGGCTCCTCTGAGGGCTGGACCACGTCATAGTCACCATGCATCTCTCCATGGGGGCAGCCCAGGAGCCTGCCAGGAGCGGGCTCTGTCAGGAGTGGAGAGGGGCCCTCAGGAGGCCTGTGGGGCCGTGGGTTGCATCTCTGTGGTCCCCTGAATCTCTTACATGAAGCCCCTGCTAGAGCACCCGCTGTCCGTGCATGGAGCCCCTCTGGCCTGAGCCAGCGGTCCTCGCTCTGACACGAGTCCACTCCATCCCCTGAGACCCTCAGGTCCCGCAGGCAGCCCGGTGGTCCCGCAGCTTGTTCGCGGCAGTTCCGTTTCCAGCTATCGCCTTGCACTCGGGCCCAACAACATACGACATGGAGGCTCCCAAATCGTTCTCTTTCCTTCCCACAGGCATTTGCTCTTGTTCTTTCTGGAGGGTCTCCCTGTTGCCCCCCATTCCTGCTTCCAGCCTAAGCGGCCGGTCCAGATATCCACCCCGCAAGTCCTCCGCAGCCAGAGGTAACTACACACCTCAGACCACGCTGTCCCCCTTTCCTGCCGTGGACTTTCCTCTGCTTTACCTCAACCACAGGGATGCCACGGTGCCTCGCATCCTTTCCTTCCTGCACTCCACCACCAGAGCCCGCAACCCAAGGGCGGTGTAGGCATGCCCGTGTCCATCAGTGCTCACATCAGTGCTCCCTTGTGTCTTCAAAGTCTCACCACTGTGGCCTCTCCTCCAGTCTGTGCTCCTTGGCAAGGCCTCGGCCTACCGCCTTACCCTCTCCCTTCTGTCCCACCCCACCCCCCATCGTCCAGGACAGAGTCTCCTTCAGAGCAAATCTAGCTGTCTGCCCCTCAAGGGCTTGGCCCCGCCTTTAGTCCAACCCTGAGTGAGTTTTAAGGATTTTCCAACTTGGCCACATGACCTCAGACTCTCATTAAGCCCCCTCCAGCCTCCTAGGACTTTGGCCCCCCTGGATCGCAAATCAATCGTACCCTTTCTATCAACTCTTTGCTTTGTGCACGGCTTTCCCTCAGTCTTCCATGCTCTCAGGTCAGATTTTATAAGCTCCTAGTCAGCTTTCAAGTCCATGCTCAGAATCATTTCCTCGAGGGCATTTCTGTCCGGCCCCTCCTTGGGACCCCTGTGGCTACCTGTGGCTTCCTAACAGCTTTCCACAGACACAGGTATGACTTTGCTGTCTCCAGCATTGGTGGGCAGGGAGCACCGAGCATGGTCACTGACACACAGTAGGTATGTCTGTAGTAGGTGTTTAATAAATGCTTCTTTAATGTACTAACGGATGAAGAGCTAAAGATTGACTTGGCTTCCGAGTGAAATTAGTCTTATCAACTACCATAGCCATTTTAACCTTTGTATCCCAAAGATCTATAACCTGGTGCATTTCTTTCTGTCCTCATCTGTAGCTGTTTGGGAAAGTCTTTACAGTGACAGGAAATCTAAATTTTCTCCCTGAAAACTGGGCACCACAGATCTCTTTTCTATTCTACGTCTATAGTCTTTTATATATCGGTGCTCACTGCAGTATTAGTAGGGGTTGGGGCTTGGCCTTAGAGAAGGGATAGCTGGGTTGGAGTTCTTGGTTCCTTCCTCGGTGTGAGGCTCAGACTGGGACCTGCCTGGAGGACACTGTGGGGCCTGCAGCTCTCAGCCATGATCCTTGCTAGTCAGGCACAGAAGACCACGGGCAGCCTGGTGGACCTCAGAGCAGCCACACCAGCATCTCAAACCTTCCTCAGTTAGGTCTGGGAGCCTGCCATATGCCTGGGAGTGGCCTTCCTTTTGGCCTTGGTAGATATTGAGCTGGTGCACAGCAGAGCTAGGATCCCTGACCCACACAGGGGTGTTTTCTCCCTGCTTGGGAGGGAAGACTCACCCACCACGGAATGCTGCAGGTTCTGCTTGCTCATGACTCACGCAGTCCAGAAGGGACAGCTTTATGAGGTAAGATTGTGTGAACCAGGCCTCAGGAAGACATCAGACCATTTTCCTTATGAATACCAAGGAGGAATCACCTCCACCCTACCTCCCTCGCTCCTTACCTGTGGGGATCTCTCTTTCTATCTGAACATCACTGTCTTCCTGTGGAGATGTGCATAAATCTTGTAAGGGGCAAAGAAACCCAGATAAAGGGATTCCGGACTTCAGGAAGCTTTGCTGTTGACTCTCTGAGGGCTCAGAGAAGTTGCTAGACTGACAGCTGTTGCTTGGAGAGCTATACCCATCGGGAAGGAACTCTTTAACCAGCTTCTGTTCCACTGGGGGAGCAGACAAAGTCCCACGTGCTTCTCCTTGTTGCTTCTTGCTGCTTCCAGAAAATACTTTTGCTTCTACTAAAAATAAAACAAGAGTTGTGCTCAAAACATCTGATGAGTGCACCTCAAGGGTACTGACTTTGGCACACCTTGCTCGTCTGGAGATGGGACATGGGCTGTAGCACTCCTCCAGAAGGCCTGAGCCGTGGCAGCAGGAGTGGGGGGCAACGTTCATGGGCTTGGGCAGCATTCGTCACGTGATCATGTACTGGATAGGATCTCCCCCAGCTCACTGAGGAGCTCCACTGTATACACCATTCTCATGCATCCGGTCTAAAGACTGTGCTCGCCAGTGCCCTTAGAAACTCAGATGACTTTCTCAACACTAGGCAAGAGAGTGGGTGGGTCAGCACACCGACTGTGGGGCCAGAGTACCTGGGTTCAAATCCTACCTCTACCACTTCTAAGTTATCCGGCCCCATCTATAAAACTGAGGTAATCACATTAAATATTACTTATTTATTATTATGTCTATTTTCATAAGATGTTCATATAAGTAGTAACACATTTATACAATTTATGTAATTTTCACAGAATAACATTATATCAATTAAAATTGAGGCAATATGAAACAATGATCTGTGTAAGGTGTTTAGCACAGCACCTGACACACAGTAAGCTCTTAATGAATGTTACCCATCATTATGAACGCAGAAACACTGACGGAGGGTTTGTACTATGGCAAGTACAGGGGTAGGAGGTAAGTTACGAGGTCAGGGTGCAGACATCTCATAAAGCAGTGGATCGAAAATGTATACAACATGTTGCTTGTTGCCTCACTGTCCTACCAAGAGTCTAGAAGGCACCTGCTGCCTGTCAATGGGTGACTATGAGATCCTAGGGCTCCCACGCTCCTCAGCAAGAGAACAGAATAGGGCAAATGCTCTTGGGCAGATGTGGAGTACTCTCGGAGATGTGTTAACAGGTGAACGAAGCAAAATTCGAGACCGTGTATCAGGTCTGCTTCCACTGCTAAGTGCTGATATACTCAGGACAACCCCGGAAGGACCCAGAAGGTGCTGGACACCTTGGGACCTCGAGGGCAGTGCAGGACTAGGAGCTGGGATTGGAGGGAGAGACTTCCTTTTCACTGTTTGCCTCCTTTATACTCTTGGGTTTTTTGAGGGGGGAACACTCTCTAAATGTTTAAAGTTTATTCACTTGAAGTAAGTTAGTGATTCTTCACCAGGCATCATCTCCTCTGTTAATACCCGCTAAGGGGTAGGGCCCCACCTGGGGGAGAGATTCCCTGCTGCCAGGAGCTTGTGTCCCCAACCTCCTTGGGTACTGGGAAGAAAAAATCTCCTAAGGACCGCTGGAATAAATAAGGACACTTAGAAGATACTTGCAGTATTTTCTCAGATGTCCTGTGCAACAAGGGAATGAGCCCACAAGCACCTGGCATTGTTCAGAACGGGGACCTGTTTTAAAATATCTCAGCTGTCTGCACTGCTCCAGCCCCTCTGTCCCTGAGCCCTGGTGTCCCCAACAATGAGAACAGGCTGAGTGTGGCGATACGGTGCAGGGCAGCAGGAAGAGCAGAGGACACAGAGGACTCTCTCAAGTGTGCTCCCTGGCTCGGGGATCTGGGGCAAGGGAATCCACAGGGGCTAAAGCTGGCTTTCCATGTTCTTATAAACAAACAGACAAAATGAAGGAAAGCACCTAGTGGGTCCCAGCACATTGGGGGTACTATGAAAGTGGCGGTCATTTTTGGTCCTGTCATTTGGAGAGGACACATGGTCTCCTCCGGTAAAGGTTGGGCTTTGCTCATTTGTACAGAAAATATCTCTCTAAACTTTTATTTCAAAAACTGCCAATTCTGTTTAAGTATGAAATGCCATAAGCAAAAAGTCTCAAAATAGTTATTGTTTTCTATGTTGCTTCATTTTATGAGAAGCTCTCATTAAAGAATCAAAAATGAAATCCATGAACAGTGGGGCAGTCCCAGTCTGCTCCTCGCACACCGGTGTCGGGCTCTTTAAGGGAGACATACCTACCGCCCTACCTATCAGGTACCCATCAATCTGGTTTCATAGAAACTCTTATATGAAGCTTTCGGTGAAGGTCAGATGGGTCCCCTCATGTCTTGGAAGAGTTAAAAAGACTCCCAGAAAGTAGAACGTGGTTGGTGTGCTCCAGAAGAGAAAGATACTCGGTCCAAGAAGGACTCCCTGACAACTTATTGCTCAGATCTCTTTTCGTGGATTCTGAAAAGTACAACCATCGGCCACAGAATTACCCTCAGGCGGGCCTCGCAAAGCAAAAATGCGCCCATCGTTTCCCCCATTAGGCCCTGCATGGGGGTTGGACTGAGAGTTCTCCATTCGTGCCCCCAATTTGAAACTCAGTCATCCCAGTGATGGCCCATTGCACTGCCGGCTCTGCCCCTCTTGAGAGTCTTAAGAGAAGCGTGAGTAAATCAGCTGCCTCTGACAGGCATTTCTTTCTTGTACTCAAACTCAAAGCTTCCTTCCCGAGCCTGAATTTGGAAGAGTTGGAGCATTGCAGGTTTCCTTGAAATAGTGAGGTTCCCTCTGTTATTTCTTCTCAAATGCATTACCCTGGAGGATCCTGGGCAGCTCAGTCCGTGAAGCATCTGCCTGTGGCTCAGGTCATGATCCCAGGGTCCTGGGATCGAGCCCCACATCTGGGTCCCTGTGCAGGGGGATCTGCTTCTCTCTCTCTCTCCCTTTGCCCCTCCCCCTGGCTTGTGCACACACATTCTATCTTTCTCTCAAATAAATAAAATCTTAAATAAAATAAAATGCATTACCCTACGGGTTGGTCTTCTATAGCTCTAGTACTGAGCAAACTCACCTATCCAAAATTGTGCCATGCTCCGGGAGGTGAACAGAAAGCAATCAGAGATCCTGCCCAATGAGTATCTTGTATATAATTTTCCCACCTACGTCAGTATCCATAAACAATAGATTTCCAATACCAAGAGCAAGCTCAAAGCTAGTTGTTTTCAGGTGAGGATGTCATTGCACCTGTTACTCAAAAGCTTCCGGGAGGAGAGAGATCAGTCAGCAGGCGGGCTCAGCCACAGCTTCCCTGAGAGCTGATGGGGCGCGATTCTGAGAAAAACAGAGGTAAGCCACAAATGAGTCTGGAACACAAGGGGCTGACCACAGTCTGGATAGCAGGCAGGGCTGGCCAGCAGGAAGAGAGCCAGGGGAGTGGGCTGCTCTGGACTTTGTGTTCCTGCCCTCACCATGTGTGACAGCGGGACACAGCTCTGTGGTGAGATGTGGCCTCCGCTGACCCAAGCACAGGGCAGGGAAGGGAGTGAGGACCTCCGGGACTCACACAGCATCTCAGCCAACCAAGATCCATGAACCTGGACCAGGAGAGGCTGCCACTAGGTCCTTAGCACAAAATGAGGACAAGGCACCCCTTCCCCAAGACACTTTACCTCCATTGGCCGGAAAATATAATGAACCAATCTGATAGAAAAAGATACTTCACTGATTCTTCCCAAATATTAAGGCAATGCATAATCTTTTATGTTTTTTTTTTTTTTTTTTTTTTTTGAGAGAGAGAGAAAGAGAATCAAGTAGGGGTGTGGGGAGAAGGGGAGAGGCAGACAGAGTATCTTGAACAGGCTCCACACTCAGCACAGAGCCTGACGCGGGCTTTATCACGGGCCCCAGAGATCATGACCTGAGCAGGAATCAAGAGTCAGACACTTAACCAACCGAGCCACCCAGGTGCCCCTCTAATCTTCTATGTTCTTAGGGGAGGCCCTAATGAGCCATTATCCCCTCTCTGGCCTCCAGTCCTGCTTGTGACAACTCGGCTCAAACAGAAGCTAGAAAATGGGCAATGGTTGCTAAGAAGGACTGGCCCAGCAGTGAGAGTCTGTTAGTGAATCGCAAAGGGAGAGCTCGGTGGGGATGGGGAACAAAAACAAAACAGGGAAACACACACATGAGCCAGAGAGGATGGTTGTCTGGGGGATGCTGAAGAGCCCAAGGCAGGCAAGTCACCAACAGAATACATCTTAGAGTCATTTATCCCCAGATTAGCTTAGATTTTGTTCTAGGTGTTTTGGCGTTGAAGATGGAACTCAGCTCCTAGCAAGGTCCTGAGGGTTGGGGCTACTTCTGCGTACCTTCCTGCCTTCTTAACACAGAACGAACCCAGCCAATGAGCCACAGAGACATTTCTGAACAAAGCCGGCTTCCCGGAATCCAAGGCATACATATATTTCCTCCCACATTTCAGTGTTCCTGCTGGGGATATCCCCCCTTGAAAGTTGGACCATCTTACAAATGACCGGGTCTTAGAGTAACTTAATGTCTCTGGGTCATTGATAGAAATACAAGTCTCTAAACTATAGGGCGAGCCTAAGGATCTCCTATTGATGATGCTATTTGCCCTGCAGTCCCGACTGCCCCCTGTCACCACCTTATTAAAGCTCTCATGTCTGCATTTTCTGTACAGTTTACCTAACTCTTCCAGCAAATCCCGGAAGCCCCGCATCTCACTGGAAACCAAAGAAGTGAGCTTGATGGGCCTGTGTGTCAATCAGTCGGAAAGACACCTCGGTGGCATCCTGGGGTCAACAGCAGATTCTCCTCGCTTCCAGCAGGACTTTGCTGTCCCCAGTTTTGGCACAGGGACCCAGAAGGCTGCCACCAAGGGGGAAGACGGGGCCTTCTCTGCACAAGGCATGCTAATTTTTGGACACGGAGGCTGATGCAGGGAGAGAAGACGCAGGACCATGGACGCTCAGTGGCACCAAACTTCTTCAGCAAGGGCTCTGCTCCGTTCACCAGAGAGAGAGAGAACCTCCATCCACCTCCAACTACCATATGCAGAAGGAGAAATCAAAGAAAGTCAATTGGCGGCCCACTGAGGAACCACCGAGAGAGAAAAAAGAAGGGTGTTTCACAATGAGCAAGGTCGGTGGAGGTTTTGTCCCTTTTACGTGTCAAGGCTTGATCTCTGGGCCGCCGGCAAAAGCTCACGTGGAAATGGGTCTCCTCGTGGGACCCTGCATCCCACCCAATCCAGACTTCTGTTTAAAATCAGCCCATAATTGTTTCAGCATATTTCTGCTCGGTTTCTATGAGGAGCTGTCGTGCCTGGGAAGGGAGTCCGAAGAGGAGAGGGGGGCCGGCAGCAAATGGGATAAACAGCTCCGGGCAGAGAGGATGGGGGCAGCCAGCCCCAGAGCCAACCCACACAGCAGGAGCCGAGCTCGAACTGCCACCCTGGGGAAGAGAAAAGGGAAGAAACGATCGAGCCCAGGGGAACAGGCAGGCAACCCAGGAATCAGAGGGTAAAGATGAAAGGGCGTCCCAAGGCAGCTGGGCCAGAGGAAACACGTGGGGAGCGAGCCCTTTCCGGAAATGAGACTTCCTGTCCGTGCCAGCCCTTCCTAGACAGTAAACAGGTCTCTTCTGGTATAGGCATCAAACACCAGAGCCCCGTTTCTCCCTAAAAATCTGCGAAAAGAGCCTTCCCTTTCTGGAACGTCGGCACACAGAGGGGAGGGGAG
This sequence comes from Lutra lutra, assembly GCF_902655055.1. NCBI lineage: Eukaryota > Metazoa > Chordata > Mammalia > Carnivora > Mustelidae > Lutra > Lutra lutra. The sequence continues at coordinate 83,278,953 of NC_062291.1, forward strand.
AGTGGTTATGCTAAGATGTCTAGATGGTGTCAGGACGCAAATACGCCAGTGCAGGGATCCGAAGAGCTCTGTATTCAGAAAGCAAGAGGAAAATGCAGTCCCTCCGTTGCTATTGTTCTAGGGTCAAGTTGCAAAATACCATGTGGGAAACAATGCACGCAAGGCTCCCTTACGGCGAAGGCTCATATATGCAATTCCTGTGAAGAGAAATGAGTAATAGCCCTCCTTTCCCAGAGACCGTCTAGAAAGGACACTGGATAAATAGACCTGTTTTTCCAACTATGTCATAATCCTAGAGGTCTTAAGGCTGATGAACAAAAGTCTTAGAACATACAAAAAGTATTTGGAAGGCAGAACTAAAACGCACGTGCACGGCTGTGCACGCATCACACGTATGCCTGCCCGTTTTCTGTAACGCGATTACCGTGAACACATTGTAAGTGGTGGTCAAGAGACACAAGTCCAGGGACAGATCAGATCCTTCTATCTTACCCTCAGGAAAGACAGTCCCAGGTTACTGCACTGTCCATAATCTTTTATCCCAAAACGTAACTTCTCTTCCGGAAGTACAGGAAAAGCACATTTTAAGCCTCTTCTTAAAACCTGATGCTAGGGGTGCCTGGGAGGCACAGGGGTTGGACATTGGACTCTTGGTTTCGGTGTGAGATGAGCCCTGCGCCAGGCTCCGTGTGGAGGCTGCATGGGATTCTCTCTCCTTCTGCCTCTCACACTTGTGCTCTTTTTCTGTAATAATGAACACATAAATCTTAAAACAAAACAGAACAAAACAAAACTTGATGCCAATGTTCCCCAAAGCAAGCATTTGGGAAGATAATTTTCTCATGAAGGCGCACTTTCTTTAAAAAACTCTCTTCAAATTACAAAGGCAATAAATGATCAAATTTGAAATACAGGAAAGCATATAAAAAATTAAAATCGTTGACAAGCTGTCACTCAAAAATGTTCCCAGTGATTTTCTCTGGGAAGTAGGGCACATTTCCTGTGGACTAATCCACTTTTCCCTTTATTTCTTTCATTCCCATTACGGATATCACTTATGACAAGACAGGATCCCCCCCTTCCACCCAGTGATACATAAAAGCCAGGTTCCTTAACATGCTATGTCTGTTGATGGCCACTCTTCCCATTTTGCTTGATGATTCTAGCAGACTTTCATCTCACCTCCTCCTCTTGGTTTTCCTCGCTGCTCCAACAATGACCAAGCAGGTAATACCGCACATTAAAAATTGATTAAAAAAAAAATCCAGCCCATCTGCCAGGCGTTAAAGGGAACGAGAGAGGAGAGTCTTAGTCAAGGTTCCTGCAGAGTGAAATGTCTGCTGGACATGTGTGTGCATGTTTGCGTGTGTGTGTTAGTGTGTGCATGTGTGTGTAGGTCCACATGGGCACACGTGTGTGTGTATGTGTGTGTGTGTGTGAGAGAGAGAGAGAGAGAGAGAGAGACACGACCAGGGGCTTCTAGGTCTTACCCCATTACCTTCACCTGAGGTTTTAGTACTCCAGAAAGTGAGAAAGCAAGGTTTTCTTTTGGTCTCTCCTGCCTCTCAAAGAAAATGCCTGACCTCTTGATCTTCAACAACGCTTTACTGAGCACCGACTATGTGCCAGGCACTGTCATAGGGCACTTGGGATACAATAGTGAAAACAACAGAATTCCTGCCCTCATGCCAAGGACCATCCATGTCAGCCCCCCTCCTACAACCAATGACCGTCACCCCCACGTCCACAGCCAGACATCACTCTTGCTCCTTCAGCCAGTGAAGTTACCCCCATGCCTATAACCAGCAACATCACCCCCACTAGAGCCTACCACGCCTATAGCCAGTGACCACTGCTGCAACTATTGACCATCACCTCCCCTCCCATTCCTATAACCAATGACATCACTTCCACTGTGCCCTCTACCCTAGCAACCAATGAATGATATCACCTCCACTACAACATCCCTCCTACAATCATGACCATCACCTCCACTGCCATGCCCCTCCTAGAGCCAATGACCATCACCTCCACTCCCACAATCAATGACTTCGCCTCCACTCAAGCTCCCACTCCCACAACACATTCCATACCTGGAATGTATCTGCACCCAGAGCTGCTGTACTTCTGAATTGGTAAATGGAAACCTGCCGCTCTCTGACTCCATCTGCTAACTCCCCCAGCTCACAGAATGCTTCTTCCTCCAGGCTGTTCATTCTTCATCACTGACACCTCAAGTCCCCACCAGCCCTGTGGCAGGCATGGCTGGCTCCCTACCCAATCTCCGTGTTTGTCTTTTTTCTTAGAAGATCCTCATTTTGTTCAAGATGGCCATGAGCCCAGCTAAAACAAAGATTTTAGTCTCCTAGGCTCCTCATCTGGCCAGTGACATAACAGCAGAATTCTTTTGGGAGAACTTCTATAAGGTCTCAGGAAGGACTGTTCAGCTGGTATTTACTGGGGACGGGGGTGTGAGGGCTGGGGTCCCAGCAACCATCCTATGAGCTTAATAAGGGGTCAGATCTAAAGGAAAGTAGAGCAGGAAGCCAGAGGCCTGAACTCCTGATGACACTGTCGGCCTGCCATGTCTTCCCCAGACTGCCCATCTCTGGACTTCTTTTACAACAAAAATAAATTCTTACATTTTCAAGCCACAGCTTTATGGATATCTAGTTACTCAAAGCTACGCAAAAGTCCTAAAGGATACAACGCCCATCTATCACGGCATGAATCTTGAGTGGCTGGGTTTGTGGTAGCCTGTCTCTGAATCACATGGAAGTTTTGTTAAAACCCAGATTCTGGGGTACAGTTCCAGGATTTCCCACTAAGTCCATATTGGGGCCCAGATGTGCATTTTTTAGTTCTCATCATACTGAGCCTGCTGTTCCAGGAACCACACATTGAGAGCAACTAGATTAGTTAAACAAAAAGCAAAGACGTTTTACGACTCAGCACCTTACCACTAAAAATATGGTCAATGAATGCCATCACCTGGGAACTCTATAGACACGGAGCCTCAGACCCTGCCTCTGACCTACTTACTCAGAATCTGCCTTTGAACCAATCCCCAGGCACATCAAGCACAAGTTCCATGACCGGACTCAGCCTATCACTGTCCTCAGGACCTTGACACATGCTTCATGACTGCTGAGGCAGACAGTCTGCACTGGCCCATCAGGGCTTCTATTCATAAGCCCTCCAATCACTCAGATTTTCATCAGCCAAAGTGTGATGTCAGAGTGGAGGGACATGCAGTCCAGCCATGTGCCCATAAGAACAAGAACGTGAAAGAACACCTTAAAGATGAAACCACGGTCGGCCTCCTGGTTTCCCAGATTTTCCAAGCCCCCCTCCCCCCACCCAACTATTCTCAGAGTAGGGACCAAGGAAATTTTAACAGGCATAAGTACAAATGTAGCCACTAGAACAAAGATACAAACCGTCTTAAGTATCCCCCCAGAAAATTACAAATAAAAAAGCCAAGAGTATATCTTAGAGAAAAAGAAATTCAGCAAAAATAACAAAATACAAATAATTATAAAATTATGAAGATGGACTCAAATATCAGTCCTTTCAATAAATGCAAATGGGTTTAATTTGTTGATTAAAAGAAGACGACTTTCAACACAAAGACCAGCAAAATGGGAACCTTGGCAATACCTAGCAGAACCACATATGAACCCGCCTTTCAGCCCAGAACTCCCCCACTAGGAAACCACTCTAGTGGGCTCATGAGACAGTTTGGCCAGACCTTGCTGGTAACACTGGCCCATTTGCTCCTGTCAGACAGAGGAGAGAAACCAAGCCCAGGCAAGAGGGACAGATCTCAGGCCTGGAGGGAGTACGAGCCCTGCTGTAGAATGCACAGACATCACTTGGGTTCATGTTTGGGCAGACCACAGGTCAACCCCCCCACCCAAAGAGCCAGTTGTTTTAAAAAATATTTATTTGACAGAGAGAGATAATGAGAAACAGCATAAGCAGAGGGAGCAGCAGAGGGAGAGGGAGAAGCAGGCTCTCCGCTGAGCAGGGAGTCCTACTTGGGGCTGAATCCCAGGACCCTGGGATCATGATCTGAGCTGAAGGCAGCCGCTTAACCACCTGAGTCACCCAGGCACCCCGTCAACAGCCAGTCCAGCACTGAACTGGGCACCTGTTCTGAGAAGTCCAACCAACCAGTGCACGGACCCGACATGTGGGAGCTGCCTGACAGAGCCCAGCAGGGTCCTCCAGCTAGTGAATGTGGCCAAAGTGATGTAGGAAAAAAAAAAATCTGAAAGCCAAAGGCAGCAAAACACAAAGCACTTCTGACACGAATGCTTCCAGGCAGTCCAAGGGGGCGCAGGGGGATGTCAGCTAAACCAGCGGGCGAAGGCTCATCCGACTAGATTAGGGCTTAATCCCTTTCAAGAGCTCTGGTGTTAGTGCCTGGGCAGTCCACACATGGGCAGGTCTTGACAGTCCTATATTCTATTTATTTATTTATTAAATATTTATTTGAGAGAGAGGGAGGGAGGGTGGGGGGAGCAGGAGAGGGAGAGAAAGAACCCAAGCCGACTCCCCGCTGACCACGGAGCCCGATGTGGGGCCAGACGCCAGGACCTGAGCCGAAACCAAGTGTCAGACACTCACGGCGCCACCCGGGCGCCCCGACGTTCCTACGTTTTAGAGCACCCCTCAACAGCGTCTGCATCTGCAGGCTGAGCGTTGACACCACAGGGGACAAACAGAACCCCGCAGGGTGATGCTTGCCTCCAGCACCAGCACGATAGCCACAGCGGCTCGCGCTGCTCCTTTCCGGCCATCGTTTAAACATATGCCAGCCACACCGTCCCTGCTTTACCAAAAAGGAGTTAAAAATAGTTGCCTGAACCTGCTTAGGACTCATTTAACACAATTATGATGAAGCCGGGAATCATCGGGTCCCGAAAGCAGCAAATCTTTAACCTTCACTCTGCGGTCGTTGGAGTGGAGCCAGAAAGGGATGGACTCGGTGCTGAGTTGTGAAGGAGATAAGCACAAAGAGCCAGTGCGGAGTGGTGAATGTGTGCGCTGAAAGCCCGGGCTGAAGGTCTGGGGTACGAAGTTAGAGGTCCTGTAATAGGGCCGAGGGCTCTGCCTGCAGGATCCCCCTTTTCCCGAGACACTTCCCAGTTCTCCCAGGCAACGGCCACTGGCGCTCCCAGGACCCTAACAGGAATCCCTGCTTTGCTGCCTCAGTGGGGTTGGGGCCAGGAAGGAGACAGGCTGGCCTGACACACAATACCTCCGCTTCCTGCCTTGCCCATTCGGTCCCGTTCCTCCCTCCAAGCCCAGTCAGACACTCGTTTCCAAGATCTGGAAACATCATTTGGGGAAGATATAAATACCTCCAAGGGTTCCATGTCAGGAAAGGAAGTGAATTCCAAGGCTGGAGGATTCCCGTGGAAAAGGCTCTGGGTTCTACTTCCCAGTGCTCTTGGGACCGCGAGCGGCACTTCCTTGCCTGGCTGACATCATTTTTCTGGTTTTCTCAGTCACTTTGCACAAACCTCAATCATGTCAAGCCAAACTCAGCGGAAACACATGGTCCTGTGTGCGTCTTCTTCTAAGAACGCTGTGCCCTTTGAAGAACTATTTTTGAAAATCAGAATTGGAGAGACTCCCCAGGGCCTCTGAAGAGAAGCACACGCCACCCGAAAATAGTAATGAAGAATACATCAAGCAACACAAAGAGCCTGAATCTGGGCCGGGCGGACCACAGTCAACACGCGGACAGACCCCGACACCGGCTGGCTTTCTCGGCCTTCATCTCGTAGGTACCAGGCTTCTCCACGTCCCGCCCTTTCCTCCCCTGTTCCCTCCTGAGTGACCATCATCGCCCAATGAAATAAACAGGTGGTGTCTGTTTTCCCATTACTCCCATTTAATATGGATTTCCCGAGTTATTTATTTCTCATCTCTGGGAGTAATTCATAAGAAACAAAACATATTTAGTTTATGGGCTTGCCCCGGGAGATCACTTAGGTACAGAAAAATGGAAATACGCTTAACTGGTCTTTAAAAGCCACAGCGAGGATTTGTAGCTCATCAGCATCTTCCTTATGCCCACAGACGGGAGGGATATTTGTGTGTGTGTGAAAATAAACTTATCATCGTCTTATTAAAAATCGTCATTTTAGGGCAATGTGAGAAAGGCTAAATTGTTACAAATTACTAGCTTTTTCTGAGCTGATGTCTAATATACAAGCCTGGGGGAAGGAGAGAGACCCCATGCAATTTTACCCTTTCTAGCTGTCTCATGTTGGCCAGCAAAGTAAATAACTTCCTTCTGACCATTTCAAGTTTTCAGCTAACGCAGCTGAGCATTGTTCTACATAAACTTGCAACACTGGCAGTGAATCATACTAAATTAGCGTAGGATTCATGTCTTCTTTCCCCAAACCACTGCCTCCCCCTCTTTTTTTGGTCAGGATATTCAATTCATTCTTGATTTCAAAAGAGTAGGGAAAAAAAGATGGTTGATTGGTTTTCACTGGGCTTTTAAACCTTGCATCAGACTTTCCAAAGCCGCTCTTAGGAAGGGAAACTGCCTTTCCCACTGTTCTATCCAGTTCCTACAAACTCTGAGCCATCTTTGTTTCTCATCTTGATGGCTTTCAAAGAAGTCTTTTAGGTCAAGCTGTAGAGTAACTACAGGACCCTTTAAAATGTGGGTTTTCAAGCAGGGGCCTATGGGGTGCGCTGGTACTTCATTTAAGAAATTCGTTTTCTAAATGGTCATTGTCAACATCTTGTTAGCACGTGGGGAAGCAGGGTGAGGGGTGCTAGGAAACTCTGTATTCTATCCACACCATTCCTAAAAGTCTAGAATTCGTTTAAACTTCAATGTTTTTAAAAACAGTCATTTGTGGGAACTTAAAAAACCTTCCTCCCAGGGTTGCCTCATTCATAGAGCTGAAAGTCACTTCTCAGTAACTCTGTAATGTGGCTCTCAACCTCTGTATTTGTTGATGTCCCAGAAGGGGCATAAGCATGTTTGTAAAATCCTGCTCTGTGTTTATTAAAACATCCGATGCATCTCAGCTCAGTTTCCAGTATCCGGCAATCTGTTGGTGAGTGGAGATGGGTCATGACCTACTGAGAATCCCACCAAGGTCAGATCTGTTAACAAGGTAGCTGCGTGGTCCCGCAGGGCATGGCATAAGTTCTCCCAGGCTGGCCAAGTGTGCAAGGCAATATCGTTTCAGAGAGATGGCAGGCCTTTGGGATACCAAGGACAGGAAGGATTTGGAATGCACACCAGAGACCTGTGATCTGCTCCAGCCTGGGTCTGCCTCCCATTAACTGTGTGACTCCACAGATCACCCAGCCCATCTGGTCTTAAGTCACTCATCTCTACAGTGGGATGAGCACCATCCTGCTTTGTGAGGGTGAGATGGGGAAACGTGCGTACTCAAGGAGAATTACGCAGAGAACAGTGCAAGGGGAGCCTTTGTTGGTTACCCAGCCCTAAGGTGGCCCATATCTAAGGCACAAACTTTAAAGTGATGTGGATGGACTTTATTTCAAATCCAAGGGGGGAAATATACACCCAAGGGCACGAGAGAGGCAGGAAGACAGCTCAATCTTTGACCCACGTCCCACCCCCATGCCCAGACTGCTATTTCCTGCCTATTGTGCCAAACTCACTAGAAGGCCAGTGAAGGTCAGTGTGGGTTATGCTTTGTGGTCCCTTTATACATACGGCAGGATAACCAATGAGCTTTTGGTGGGGCACACTGAGCCATCTTCTTGGGCCTGCAGAGGCTCTGGGGGATGGACTCTGCTCTCCAGACCCACTGGTCTTGGTCTATCCCTTGAACGCGCCATCTTCCCTCCTTATGCCACGTCCGGAGCTATTCTGCTGGGGAGCAGGTGAGAGAAAAGGATGTGGAGGCACCACCTGCAGGTGCTGGAGAAGATCTGAGACCCTCTGGGGATCTTCAGATGAAGAGCAGGTGGAAGAGGGCATGACCGGCCCGTGACCCTTCTATACCTTTCCCTTATGCCCTGACCACTCAGCCAGACTGAGCTGTATACAAATACCAGCACTGGGGTGGGAAAAGGGGAGAGGAACACGCAGTGAGATCCATGCCCAGATCTCCACCCGACCCAGGCCCTGAGGGGCAACAACAGTTGTTCAAAGTCAACTGCTGCATAAAAATATTTGGGACTTTTCAGAAAAGTCTAGTCACAAAGGGACTCACTCTAGGCTCACACAGGTACGCCCTGAAACTGAGGAGGAGAAAGCACTAGGAATCAGTGACGGAGGGGGTTTCCCAACAAGCACGGCCTATCCCACCCTGCCCGGGTCTGGAGCCTCTGAGAGCTGAGCTCCCAAGGGACCCCGATAATTCGGTCCTAACTCATCCCAAGTAAGGTCGGACTTGGACAGGACCTGCCTCTGAGGACACAGCTGATGTGCGCTGTCGTGAGGCCTCTCTGCGGTCACAGGCCCACTGTTATTTATACACTCTGGATGATTCTTTTCCTTCGTGAAGATGCCTTTCTCCCATTAAAGCTAATGGGACTCATGTGGCTGAACTGAAGGCATTTCATTCTCCCGCTTTTCTAAAAATAAAATGTGGAAAAGGGAAACATATGTATTGTTTCTATTTGGGATTGTAAAAACACAAACAAAAAAGGGACCAGAGAAATTCAGTGTCCAAGAGATCCAGTTCCTTCTCGATTAGAAGACTGGGAGGTTACTTGTCCTTAAATCAGTTTGGATGTGAGATCATCTGAAATCTTGCTCAATGTATTATGTGAGCACAGTTTAATGAATGATCTTTGTATCCCTTGAACACTACATCCCATATTCACTTTGAGGACCAGGACACCGACAGGTCTTTGTTAGTTAATGGACTGTGGAACAGTCCTGTATTGTGGTTCACACTCAGAAGAGCTATATTCCAGAAAAGTCTGCTGTAAAGGAAATTACTAAATAGGGAATTTTGTTTTCCTAATGAGTTGCATTATTCACTTGTAATTACATATGGCAAGGATGAAAAAAAAAATACCCCTTGGATAGAACAAAATTATACTTCAAAACATAAACACTTCAAAACATCCTTTTCAAGTTAACACATTTAAAGAGACGATGCTAATACAATGTTAACACCAACTGCGCCAGGGTCCAATCTCACAATCTCACAAAATCACAACAACTGAAAATAAATTTCTGATCGGCCTTGTCTCACATAAGCCAAAATTGGCTACCTTTGCTCAGCCTTCTACTGGCATGAACATTTCTAGTTTTCCACCCAGGACCCTTTCTGTTTGTTCTGTTTTTCCCAACACTTGTTTGCAGGCATCTTGAAACATGGCCACGCCTCCACGGACAGTCCGATCCAGGGTTTGGGAACCCACAGATGCATCCAGTCTGGGCCTGGCAATGGATGCCTCCCCCCAAGGAACAGGGACCGGATAGCGGTCAGCTGTCTCATATATCTGAAAAGAAACTTAAGTGGGACCTAAGCCAGCCATCCTGCTCCGTAATTCAGTGAATTCATTACTCCCAAACCTAGGCATTTCCTTCCTTCCTTCCTTCCCTCCCTCTCCCACCCCATGAGGAGTCCAGCAGCAAGTTGTGTTAACTCTGTAACACCAAAAACTGTTCAATTCCCGCTCAGGTTGACTCCTGCGCTCCTGACTGTCTTGCTTCCACCTGAGATCTTGGAAAAAACATAAGTCACATCATGACAATCCTCTGCTTCAATCTCTCCAACAGCTTTCATCCTGCCTAAAATAAATCACAAACTCTCCCGACATGATCTGTCTCGTGCCCACCTTCTCGAGCTCATGTGGCCGCTCCTGGCCCCCCTGCACTCCCCCACTGGCCTTGATCTTGTCTCTCAGAAGAACCAGCTCCTTTCTGTGTCAGATCAGGGGCTCCTGACCAGCTGTTCCTTCTGTCTAAAGTGCTCGGACTCTCCGCCTCCACAAAGTAGGTTCTTATTACACAGCTCTTGACTGAGACATCCCTTCTTCAAAGACGCCTGCTAAGACCACGCCATCTGAAGAAGCCAACAAGCCAAGCCAATGACCCAATCACACCACCTGATTCCAGGGCTCTGCTAAAGCTCTTCTCTCCGCTGGGAATTTCTCATGCAGATGCCTCATCTATTTGCCTCGGTCTCTAACCACTCACTAGGTAAGATCCCTGAGGGCAGGGACATCGAATTGCTAACTGCAACACCTAACACACCTAGAGGATACCTCGCACCAGCGCTAAGCCTTTGTCACCTGACTCACATCATTCAGGTAATGGCTCAGGACTTCAGTAAGGGCTTATGGTCCATGAGGAGTCCAGTGAAGACTAACTTGCCTACCAAATATGAGGAGATGGAGAGATACGGGGTCTGCACCCAAAAGTATCGTCAGGGGAGTTCTGATAGTTTCTTAAGTGGGAACAATAATTCAATAATTCAGTAGTATTGTTTAGGTACTTCGTAGAGTCCAGATTCTTATGAATGAAGGATAGATTGGGAACAGAGACATAGTTCTTGGCCCCACAGAGTGGCCAAGTTGGGGTATTTGTGACAAAAGGATAGATGCCTCAGGCCAAGGACAGTTAATTCCATCCTCACTCTTATGGTAACAAAACTAGGTAATTCTAAAAGCACCTGGGTTCCTTCCATTCCAGTGGCCTCAAGGAAAGGAAAATTGTTTTGAGACTAAGCCTAATTCCTGAATAGAGCCATTTCTGCATGCTTACAACTTTTTCTTTTTTCTTTTCTTTCTTTTTTTTTTTTTTTTTAATCATTCACTCCACTCAGGAAGGTGTTGGAAGCCTTGCTTGTCCTTACCTGGACAACTCTATTGGCGGGCACTGCAAATCCATTTGGTTGAAAGGGACATGGAGAGTGGAGAATCTGGTGTGAGCGTGCCCCTGTCTGCCGGGAACTGGACGTTAGCTAAATTCAAATGTACAGATCTCATTATAACCACGTCATCATGGACAATACTTCCTGCCCCTTTCTAGTCCAAAACTTTTACAAATCAAGTGGCACAGTTCACCAATTCTAATTCACAGTTTCTGCACACTTTCTTAGCAGAAGCACGGGTGGATAGAAAATTAGACAAGAGCCAGCTGGAAGGAATAGTGGAGACAGAGAAGCAAAGAGCTCCATTACACCTTGACTGAAATCATTTACCTCCTAAAGAGCTAGAAGACATCACTCCGGCATTCCCCACGATGTGGAATTACACATTTCCCACTTCTGACAAGACCACCCGTCTAGCCACCTGAGGGCAATGTTCAGGAAGGAAGCAGCTGATCAGCTTTGTGGGCCACAGAGACCAGACAGTAAATACTGGTGTGTCCCTGGGGAGAACAAGACGGTCAGGTTCTGAGATTAGCAGGAGATGAGCACTTCCTTATGGGAAAAATAGTTCAAATTTTAAAGGGCAGTTTCTCTTCTGAAAAGGAGTTAAGGAACAACTTTGGTTTTGGTGCTCTTACTTTTTAGTTCCCGGCACCTGTTCCATTATTCTCGCTGAAAAATACTAGCAATATGCAATGAGCAAAAATCCGCTACTTTCTAAGTTATGGTCTAGAAGCTATTGCTAGCTGAGACAACACAATGCAGGACAGTTACGGTATGTGGATTAAATCCCAATGAAGCGGTTATTCAATCACTCTTTAATAAAAGCAGGACCAGGGGCACCTGGGTGGCTCAGTGGGTTGAAGCCTCTGCCTTTGGCTCCGGTCACAATTCCCAGGGTCCTGGGATCGAGCCCCACATCGGGCTCTCTGCTCCACGGGGAGCCTGCTTCCTCTTCTCTCTCTGCCTGCTTCTCTGCCTACCTGTGATCTCTGTCTGTCAAATAAATAAGTAAATAAAATCTTTAAAAAAAAAAAGGCAGGACCATTCACCAACCTGATAGGGCATGTGGCTGGCAGGTTGTGAACAAGGTGGGGACAGGTGGGGGTTGCACCATATTAAAGAGCATTTTGGGGCTAGCAGGTGGAGCCCAAGTGAAAGACACTGTAGTAAACTTAGCATTCTGGTCTTTGCTAGTCTTTTGACTTGTAGTCTAATTTCCTCTGGTTGAGTAACTAATTCAACTCAGCTGCAGAGAGACTGTTTTTCATACGTTAACTTTCATGATGTAATTAACGATTCACATCCAATTACATCATGTTAAAAACCTCCTTCCAATCCTTTCTCTACTAATCCTGGACTCAGCGCCTGTGTGCTGACTTGATCAACACTCAGGAGGAAAGTGGAAAGCTCATTTGCAAGCACAGAGGTGAGCCTGGGATGATCTTTACCGGTGCTTTGGTCAAACACATGCCTGCCTTCAGTTTGTGAGTTGAGATCGGGTATGTTTTTATAAGAAAATCCTAAGGTAGTAGGTAGGCCATATTCAGAAGAAAGCTTTTACATCAGCTCCATAAACATGGCTTCCCTACCAACTGGATGCAGGTATTGCCACGTGACTCCCTGCGGCCTGGGAAAGCTTCACAGTGTCCCCAGAGTGAAGCCTGAAATCCCTGCTGTGGATAGCCCTCCACATGGGGTCCTGGACTTCTTTCCATTACCATATCCTGTTTGCAACCCATCAAGTCCTCAGGGATAGAAGTACATGTTCTATTTGTCATTCTCCTAGATCTTCCGAACTTCTGCATCTGCCGTGTGCTGCTTTCCAGCCCCTGGGATGTCTTTCTCCATCCCACTGATGCCACTGAAACTTTGCTAGTTCTCTCTTTGGAAATCAATCCCCCCTCACTCTGCCGGCTCAGCACAGGGTGTGGATTATCCCTTGGGCCTGACTTTGACTCATCTTTCACACCTCTCTTTCCCTCTCGCCTGTGAGCATCTTGAGACAGAGAAGGTTCTCTTTCCCTTCACCATACCACCAATGGCACCAAGCACAGTCATTCATCTGTACTCTGTTCTCAATAAAACTTTGAAATGAGTTATTTTTGCATTCAGGTCTTTCAGACACATGCCCGTTCTCTGAAAATCCGTCATTATTTGTGTTGTTACAACAATTTCAATTCCCTAAAGACAAAGAAGTAAGACTATAGTCGCAGAACTATAAAATGGAAGTTCAAAATGATGTAGGGGTGACTCTACACTGACCCAATGGTGCAGGCTAATCATCATGGTCGCCGGTGACATGAAAGAGTTAGTACCTTAAAGACTCAGGAAAAACCCTAATGGTCAAGGAGCTGAAGCAGAAGTAGAATATAGGACAGTTTCCAAACCAGGAAATATACATGGCCAATAAACTACCCTACATCATTTGAAATTAAACATGACTAAGATACACTCTTTCACCTATCAAATTAGCAAAGCACAAAAACATATGCACTCAGGCACCTGGGTGGCTCAGTCATTGGGTGTCTGCCTTCAGTGCAGGTCATGGTCCTAGGGTCCTGGAATCGAGCCCTGCATCCGGCTCCCTGCTCAGCAGGAAGCCTGCATTTCCATCTCCCACTCCCCCTGCTTGTGTTTCCTCTCTCACTGTGTCTCTATCAAATAAATAAATAAAATCTTAAAAAAAAAATATATATATATATATGCACTCATTTTAAAGAGAACACAAGGAGACCAGTTCTGCAATGCCAATGGCTATGTTGTGGTAAGATTTTGTAAAACAACTGGTAATATGGTCTCAAAAGCCTTAAAAATGTCCAAATACGGGGGCACCTGGGTGGCTCAGAGGGTTAAAGCCTCTGCCTTCGGCTCAGGTCATGATCCCAGGGTCCTGGGATCGAGCCCCACATCGGGCTCTCTGCTCGGCAGGGAGCCTGCTTTCTCTCTCTCTCTCTCTGCCTGCCTCTCTGCCTACTTGTGATCTCTGTCAAATAAATAAATAAAATCTTTAAAAAAAAAATGTCCAAATACTTTATCCAACAATCCTCCTTCCAGGAATATAGCTAAAGAACACAAGCAGAAGTGTGGCCAAAGATGTACACATGAAGATACACAGTAAGTATTAAGTATCATTTATAGGGGTGAAAAATTAAGAAGCAAGCAAACTGCCCAACATGAGAAACATGGTTAAAAAGTTTATACCAATATATGATCTGAATATGAAACTAATATGTTTACAGAGAATTTTTAATAACATGGAAAACAAGTCACTGTGATTCATAGCTTGAGAAAAAACTGTAATGATGTTAGATAAAGCCTAATCAGGTCATTAAAAAAACCCAACTTAAAAGAAGCACCACTTAAGTCTCCTTGTGTAAATGAAGAGGCATACGATATACAGGCTTTAAAAATTAGTGTTGTAATGATGACCATTAGTCTAAAAATTTAATTTTTAAACATACCCCAAAATCCCAACACTTCTTTTTTTTTTTTAATGGATGGCCAACTTAAGAAAATTCTAATGAAAAAAATGAGTAAAATATTTTATTTCCTGCAACTAGATACTCAAAACACCCTTATGCTAAAAAGCAACTAAAAACCTGGGACATAGTACAAATACATATACATGGCTCAGCTTGCAGGAAAGTATGGAAACCCTTCAGAGCTCAAGAAGAAAACTGGAGACCAATCCACCTTCCCTAAGAGCAACTGCTGATTTCTGGTCACCTAAAGCTTTGGATTTAAGGACAAACAAGCTAGCAGACAAAACCTGGAAACAGAGACTGTGGGAATTCGGGGTGGAAAGCCCTGCATGAAACACCAAGTCATAATCCCAAGCTGATCCCCTCTCAGGCTTGGGGCCAAAATTCACACAACCTGCCCAGTATGAACAACCACAAGCTGGAATTTTAGCATGTGAGCCCACCTGAAAGAAGCATGAAAATCCCTGGAGAAACTATCCCCAATCTAGGACTCAGAATTTCCACAGATAAAGTTCTGAAGAACATGTGCTCGGAATCACAGTAACCAAAGAGGAACCATGTATGGTGACCACGGTTACCATAGTACCCATCTACGAACCCCAAATCATAATATATGCAAGAAACAACCTCCATTAGCAAAAGCCAGCAGATAAGCTAAACCATAGATTCTGACTCATATGTGACTCAGATATTAGAAATATCAGATAGAGAATATAAAATAACTGACATGTTTGAAGGAATAAAAAATCAAAATTATCAGTAAGGAATAAGAGACTATTAAACTGACCAAAGTGATTTTAAAAAATTTTAAAGCATCTCACACACACACACACACACACACACACACACACACACACAAATGCATTAATTGAAATTTAAGATTCAGAGGAATTTAGATAGAGCTGAGAATAGAACTAGTGAAATGGAATACTAGCCTAAGCAAGTTTAATGAATGAATCATAGAGAGTCAAATAAATGGAAACTGAAAGGCAGGTCAGGAGGAAAGAGGATGAAAGGAGTACAAAATTCATCTGAGCAGAACTGAAAGGAGATAATAGAGGAAATGAAGGAGAAGAAATAAGGAAACGGCTGAGAAACTTCCCAAACTAATAAAAAGAATCATCGGATTCATGAAACACAACCAACCATGTAAATGATAAAAAAGAAATCCACATCCAAAATCATCATGGTGAAGCATAATCCCCCAAACCAACAGAAAATCTTAAAAAAGTTAAAAAAAAAAAAAAGATACAGAGATCAACAACTAGACCTACAGCTGCCTTCTACAACTGGAAGCCCAAAGTGCTGGCATAACATTTTCAAAAGGATGAGAAGAAATAATTGTCAACATAGAAGCCTATAACTTTGACAAAGTTTTCATTCAAGAATCTGGTGAAATAAAGGTGTTTTTAGAATTCCCACCTTCCCCAACCCCAGACAAATTTGGAGACTTTATCACCAAAAGTCCCTCCATTTTGATGTACCACCAAAAGGGACACCTCAAATATGTATTTTAGAAGATGAAAATTGATAGCAGCAAAGATCGGGCATACATAAAGAAAAGGGGAGCCCAGGCAGTGGTAACCATGAGGTAAATTAAACACTGATTGTGTAAAAGTAACATCAGATTTGTAGGAGTCACAAAACAAAAGAAGATAGAACTATAACATGTAATAGAACTAAAACACTGGGTGTCACATGCAACGAATGAATCATTGAACACTACACCAAAAACTAATGATGCACTATATGTTGGCTAAGTGAATTTAAATTAAAAAAAAAAAAGAACTAAAACATAATAATCAATAGGAGGGGGTAGTGGGAGTTTAGATTCTAAAGAGAGGATTAAAATATTAACTTCCAACTTTGTTAAATTCACGTTACTACTTGCAGCTGGTAAATGAAATAATAGAAATAAAAAGTATAGCCTCCAAATAGCAGAGAAAAAATTAGAATAGAAAAAATTAATTCATTACAAGGTTATGAAAGAGATAAAAAGAAAAGGTAGGACACAAAGAGAAAGACTAAATAACATGATGGAAATAAATCCACATATACCAGTAATCAAAATAATTACAAAATTACAATTATTACAAAATAATTGTAAGTGGCCCACATTTTCTATTTAAGTAAGAATAGCCAATAACATTCTGGAAAAATGTCAGATATTAAATCCCATTATGAAAACACATAAAACAAAGTGATATTGGTGGAGGATATGCAGAAAATACTTTAAACTGAATTAAAGAGAAAAATGTATATGAAAATCAGAAGGAAATTCATATCTTGAAATAATTATGTGAAAATATTTGATAGGAACATTTGATCAAAGTCTCACCCTTAGGCTAAAAAAGTAAACAGGAGAAGAGCAAACTTAGGAAAAAGTAAACAGACGCAGGGAAATAATAAAGCTAAAAGCAGAAATCCGTGTAACAGAAAATCAATAAACAATAAGAAGAATCAATGGAGCAAACCCTAGATCCTTGGAAAAATTTCAGTAAAATGGATAAACCTCTAGCTAGACTGATAAGGACAAAAGAGAAGACACAAATTATGAGTACCAGAAAAAAATGAGGAAACATCATCACAGATCCAAGGATACTAACACAAAATACTATGAACAACTTTGTGGCAATAATTTCAACAACTTTGATGAAATGGCAAATTCCCCAAAGGATACAAATTACCAAACAGACTCCAGAAGTAGTAGAAACACTGACTTGTCCTATAAAGAATTAAAGAAATTGGATTCATAATTAAAGCTTTCCCACAAAGAAAACTTCAGGCCAAGATGACTTCACTGGTGATTTCTACCAAACACTTCGAGGAAACACTTCCCAGTTCTTTGTATAAAACTAGTATTTTCCTGGTACCAAAACCAAAACATTTCAAAAAAGGACACATCACTATTCCTTGAGAACAAATTTAAAAAAATGGCCTAAAAATATTAGCAATAGAATGCAGCAATACGTTTATTTTTAAAAGTATAAATGTATCATGACTAGAGTTGAACCTAGAACATATAATTTGTCATGAAATTTTGTATAATTCCCCCATTACAAAATAAAGGAGAGAAACCCTATTATTATTCTAATAGGTACATACAAAGCATATAAGTATTCCACAATAATAAAAGCTCTTATCAAATTAGGAATAGAAACAATGAAACAAGCAGAATAAAAAATGGGCAAAAGACTCAAATAGACATTTCTCCAAAGGGGACGTTACAAATAGCTGGTAGGCATATGAGAAGAAGCTCAACATCACTTAGGAAATCATTAAGGAAATGCATATCAAAAACACAATGAGGGCACCTGGGTGGCTCCATGGGTTAAGCATCTGCCTTCGGCTCAGATCATGATCCCAAGGTCCTGGGACTGAGCCCAGGTCCAGCTCCCTGCTGGGTGGGGAGCCTGCTTCTCCCTCTCCCCCTGCCTGACACTCCCCCAACTTGTGCTCTCTCTCTCCCTTTCTCTATCAAATAAATAAAACTTTAAAAAGAAAAAAACACAATGAGATATTGCTGCATACCCATTAGGATGGCTATTACCAAAACAATCAGAAAATGACAACTATGGACAAGGATCTAGAGAAACTGGAAGCCTTGTGCTTTGCTAGTGGAAATGTAAAGTGGTACAGCTGCTGTGGAAAATGATATGGTGGTTTCTTAGAAATTTAAACACAGAAATATATATGACTCAGCAATTCTACTTCTTGGCATATCCCCAAAAGAGTTAAAAACAAGAGACTTGAAGAAATATCTGTACACCGCTGTCCACAGCAGCGTAATTAACAATGGCCAGAAGGTGGGTCCACTGACAACAAAGTGCCCATTGACAGATCAATAAAACAAAATGTGGTCTGTCCATACAGTGGACTATTATTCAGTATTATTTTTTGTCCGAATTTTTAAAAAGAGAAAAAAATCAGAATAGAACGAATCTTTTTCTTTTTTTTTTTTTTAAAGATTTTATTTATTTATTTGACAGAGAGAGATCACAAGTAGATGGAGAGGCAGGCAGAGAGAGAGAGAGGGAAGCAGGCACCCTGCTGAGCAGAGAGCCCGATACGGGACTCGATCCCAGGACCCTGAGATCATGACCCGAGCCGAAGGCAGCGGCTCAATCCACTGAGCCACCCAGGTGCCCCAGAACGAATCTTTTTCAAACGGGCAGACAGAATCTACCTACCTACCTACCTTCCTATCTATATTTTTAAACCCCTACAGCTAACAAGGGAATAAATCAGGATGCTCACCCCCATTACTGCCATTCCACATTTTACTGGTAAGTCTTAACCTAGTGCCTTAAGGCAAGAAAAAAGAAAGTAAAGACATCAAGATAGGAAAATAGTAAGTAAAATTTTAATCATACATAATACTACTGTGTACATAGAAAATCCTGGGAAATCTACAAAAAACACTGTTATAATTATTAAGTGCTTCCAATGACATTGGAGGATTCAAGGTCACCTTACAGAAAACAACGTGTGTGTGTCTATGTGCAAGCAAAAAAACAAACAAAAAAAAAAAGGAAAGGAAACAAAATGTCTAAAAATCACTATCATCCATTTTAGGGAGCATTCAGAATGTGAAATAAGTAGAGATGCATTTAACAAAATACAGGAAAGATCTTTATCTTGAAAACTACAAAACACCATGGAGAGAAATTCAAGAAAGATGTCGTGATGTAGAAGAATTTTGAAAGCATTAGTTTGAGTGGAAGAAACCTTCCACAGAGAAAGCCCAATCTGCTTCCATTTATATAGATCCTAGAACAGAGACGAAGGGAAGATCGGCAGTTTTCTGGTACAGGAGCAGGGGGAAGACTGACTGGGAAGGAGCCAAATGTTTTTCTGAAATATTCTGCATCCCGCTGTGGTGCCGGACACATGGGCACATATGTAAAGGTGTGTACTTTAAGGTAAGTAAGTTAAGCCTCCATACAGCTGATTAAGAGCAAACAACAAAGTGTGGGATCAAACTGAGAGGGCTTTTTCTAAAATATAAAATTAAAATTCGAGAGAGTATCATGGCAGCCAGAGCCCCTCCACACCTGACCCCTGCAGTGACAGGACACATCAGAGGTCAACAGTACTTTATCCTTAGGAGTATCTGAAAAGTTTCCCCACCTCTCAAATCCCTACATGGTAACAGAGCAGGTTCTGTGAGACACATAATATTCGAAAGGCATGGAAATTTCTAGAAGGAAACTGCATGAGTCAGGGAAATCCTCATATAAACATAAATTTGATACAGGATCAACACTTCCAGCCAGTAGAGGAATAATGGATTACCTCATCAATAGTCCACAGACCATTGGCAAACCATTTAGGGAAAAGAGACGCCAAGCTTCCACCATCTGAGGATATCTGTCCAGAGGAATTATAGATTTACAAAAAGGAGCTGGAGAATGAGCTTAGGAAAATAATAAAAATTACTGACTGTCAAAAATTAAACAGACTTGGTGACTAGATGCAACGTGGTACCCTGGATGAGATCCTGGAACAGAAAAAGGACATTAGTGGAAAAACTGGTAAAATCTCAGTGAAGTCTAGAGTTTAATCATGTTGTAGCAATATTGATTGCCTGGTTTAGGTCAGGGAATCTCAACTGTGGGTGATTTTCCTCCCTGGGGAACATGTGACAATGTCCAGAGACATTTTCCCTTTACAGCTGGGGGTGGGGGGGTACGTGCTGCTACAGTGTCAAAGTTGAGAAAGCCTGTCTTGGAGAAAAGTGCTGTGGTTGTGAAGGAGAGTAACATAAGGAGAAGCTAGATACTTGGGCTATCCAGGAACCCTCTGTATTACCTTTGAAACTCTTAGGTCATTTAAATTCTCTGAAAATTCAAAGTTGAAAAAAATAGGATAAACAACATTCAAAAACACAAAAGGATATTTTAACAAAAATAAAAAGTCAAAAGAGAAAAGACTGAAGTGGACAAAGAAAATATATAGGCAATTAACAAAAGCAGAAATATAGATATGTCACATGGGAAAAGTTCAACATCAAAAAATAGGCATTATCATAAATATCACTTTTCACTTATCAAAATGGCATGGAAACTTTTGTAATGCCAGCACTGAATGTTCATGCACATTCAGGGAAGCTGGCGTTTAAGTGTTGTTAGTGTCACTTCATACACCTGTTGCAGAGGACCTTGAAATTCTGCCTATCCTTTGACCCAGAAATTCTCAGGAATCAAGGTTAAGGAAATGATATGACGTGCCCACAAAGATGTCTATACAAGGACACTTATCAACACGTTGTTACAAAAATGTAAAAATGGAAACAATCTATTCAACAAGAAGGTTTTAAAACCAAACAATAACAGCAACAAACCCAGGTAAATCCACCCAACGAAAGCCTGGGTACCCACTACGTGGTTAAGAGGAATATTGTAGGACACGAAAATGAACTTCACAGTCCACTGCTGAGAAGGAGCAGCCTCCAAGAATGAGGATTTACATGGTCCCCTTTCAGTTAAGGAAAGACTAGAAAAACAGAATAAAGAAAAAAAAAAAAAAAGTCTGTTGCACCCAAGTAATCTATTTGGAAAGATCTACAGAAACGTTCACAGTGATGTTGCCGATGGGTAGCATGATTATGGCTGCTCATTTTCCTCTTTTTGCTTGTCTACATTTTAACTTTTTCAGTGCACATTTTTTTTTAAACAAGAGAGAAAGAAAACATTACAACAGCAGAAGAACTGAAGGAGAAACGTTAGAATTACAGCCTTTTCTAAGCATTCACATGGACACTGGGAGATGTGGGGAGAAACCACCCAGTTCCCAATGGTGCCAACAGCCAAGGAGGGCTTGTGATGGAGACAGCGAGAGTGGGCTTTGCCACACCGATTACATCAGCACGAATTCCCGCTGATGTCTAGGTAAGCGACATCTCCAAAGTGTACGACCCTGGGCTAGTCAGTGCATTTTAAGGACCACATCTCCTCAACACTGCTGGCTGGGATGTGATGCTCTCTCCTCACAGCTCCTTCACGATCACTTCTGAACTGAAGCCAGTTACTCTGTCTTACATGTGTACGTATGGGGGTGCAGGACAGGATGCTGCTGGAACCCAAGGTCAGTTTCACCATCTACACAGGCCATCCAATCAAAATCACAATACAGTCCACATTTACGCAAAAAATGGATAAGCCTCTATCTTCTTAAAACACCAGAGCTTCTCATCTGCTGACTATACGCCAGCCTTGCAATGCATGCTCAGGCCTTCCATTTAGTCTTCTGCCCAAAGAGGGAGCAGATTTTCAGTAAAACTATACAATTTTTCCCTTCATTTTAGCCAACTTAGGTATTTGTACACGGACAAGACAAAGCCAGAACACCGAATATTTGCCCTAAGATTCTGCATATTTACAAGAGATGGGTCTTGAATTTGGATTTTCTGGTCATGTGGAAGGGAAAACATCAGGGGCTGTGTGGACCAAATGCCCTGAAAAGGTAAGAGTCAGTCAGAAGACAGAGCTCTGGCAGCAAGGAACATGGAGGTGTTATTCCTCATGGGGCCCACATAAATAACATCGTCCAATATGACTGATCCGCACCCTTCATGTAGGCTCATGACACAACACACCAAAGCACCATGAAGACAAAGGCAGTTCTACAGAAGATCAAAATGATGCAGACCTTGCATCCCCAATGTTTCAGTTAATTAAGAAAGCCTGGATTTTTATAGCTTTTGCTCCAACTTCTGAGTCTATAGAAAACCACCACTTAACAGGCCAGTTTATATAGTCCTCACCCAGACTCTGAGTTTTACTGAGTTCCTACGGGGCACTTATCACAAGAACGGGAGTGGACGAGGGCAGGCATTTGGAGAAAATGGTTCTCACCCTACCTGGCATGACAAAGGCTCTGTTCTTGCAAAGAGAGCCCCTATCCTGTGCATCTGCCCTTCAGGACCCCTTGGGGAACCTCAAACTTGAAGAGTTTGGTCGTTAGCCCTAAGGGCCGAGAATCAAGATGCATAGTAGAAGGGACACGCTGTCCTCCAAACAGAACTGTCCCTGAAGGGTAGACACATATGCCACCCCAGAATATGTCACTTCGCGTGAGGAGTATTTTGAGCCGAAAGCAACTAAGAAAAGACAGAAGAAAATCTCTCTGCCCTCTCCCTATTTGCCTAAAAGCAGGACATAAATTTACAAAGGTGTCCCTCCTCCCTACTCCACCAGGAAGCACAGAAGTTAATCACCAGAAACAACTTTAAACCCATCAGCCAGGAGACAGCACCAGAGGAACCAACATAACAAACGTCAGCCTTTATCTGCCAGTGGTTTCCTCCCTGCTTTGCTGACCCTGGAGCCCCAAACTGCCGGTTTTCTTTTGTTCGGGCGTTTCTTCACAGACCCATCATTCTTGTTGAAGGTCTACATCTAAGCTGGGACTCTTAAGCCCCTGTTCAGAGTCCGACTTCCCATGCACACATTTTCCCATGTATGCATGTCAATAAACAGACTTGCTTTTCTCTTGGTAATCTGCCTTTTTTTTTCTCATAGAGGACCCAGAGAGCACATAGGAGGGTGGGGGGATAATTATCCTCCCTCCCCTACAGCTTCAGAGAAGGGCTCTTAGCCCAGGAGACACTGGATTTCAGCAGAGAGTCCGGGGCAGGCATCTGGAAAAAGTATCTCTGGGGTGTGTGATGCCCTCCCCTGGCCAGGAACACGTTCTCCACAATGTGACGTAGCCCCTAAGCCACATGAGCTCAGCAGAATGCCCCCTGTGTGGACTGTGGTGCTTCGTCCACAGTGACGCCCTCACAGGATATAAAAGACCCCGTGTAACAATGTGGGAACAGCTTCTGCATTTAGCACAAGCTACTGCGGCAACATGGCTTAAGAAGACTTTCCAGGCTGGTCCTCCCATCTGCATTCATCTCGCCTTCTCCCAAAGTTAGGTGGTAACATGGAAAATACATTTACATTTTTTGGAAAGACCTGAGCTTCTGCCTTAAGATAATGGGGAAAATAGCAAAACTCATGAAGCTGAAGGAGTTAAGCACACCACCTATTTCTCATATTTTTCTCTCATTTTTTTCAGGGTCGTCCATTTCTGGACCACTTTTCCTTACAAAATTCACCGTTATGACCACTCCTTTTTCCAAGATCATGTCCACATGAATTTCCCACAGACAGCTCGGGTGGCCCTAAGGTCTGAAGATAGTTCCCACTGCACACCCACCATGCTCAGCGCTCCTCGGGGCAGAAGGTCGGCAGCTAGCACAGCCTGAACTGAAACACAGAGGGTCTCATGCCCACACCTGTGGTCTTTCTTCCACTAGGTCCCCCTGATGATCATTATTTCTCAGGCAGGTAGAGAGGCTGGCTTTGCCGTCACCTAATTTAAAAGATCAGACCATGTATCCCATCAGCCTGCCGCAGCCCTTGAACCCAGGTCTCTGAATCTCATCCCTTAGGCAAACCTAAGCCAGTGGCCCATCAGAATGACCACTTCCTAAACAACAATAGGACACAAGCCACTCATTCAACTAAGGGAATTACTCGGGGAAAAAAAGGGGGGGGGACTTTTTTTTTCCATAAATTCAGTTGGGGTAGCTGACCTGAACAATTTTTAGAGATCACATACTCTAGGAGATGATCTGAACATCACAGTCAAGATTATGGGGAAAACACTATAATCCCATCAAGATTTACCAAGAGATAGATGAAAACGCACAGACACACACACACACACACACACACACACCCTTCAAAATGTTTTTGCAACTCTGTCCATATGTTTTCTCTTTTAATATTAAATTTGACTATCTAAAGGATAATAAAGGAGTTGTTCCATGATAATACTTACTCTTATTGAGTTCTTGGAGGGAAAGGACAGTTGGAAACTTTTTCCCGCTAAATTTTAAAACCAAGTGGGAATATAACAGTACTCACTTCGCTTTTTTACAACCTGCCTCTGGACAGTGAATCTTACATGGCTCCCCACCCTTTCCTGGCCAGAGAGGTTTTAGATACGGCCACGGGGAGAGGTGGTTTGAGGAAAGACAAGGCAGCTGGCTTTTAAGTGACCCTGACATCAGAAAGACCCATTTTGTTGGGTCACCAAAGTGTCTGCCCTCCACCCAGCACACACATCCTATGTGAGGGCTCTGTGCTCTGTGACTCTCTGCTGACCCTGGAGAGGTCAGTGCCAAGACTCAGGCCTGGATCCTGACCTCAAGGAAGGAATAGTCCCTGCAAGATAGCAAACCCATCATATCAATAGGCTGTGAAAGTCCCGGAGCTGAGTACTTGAGAGATACAGCTGGGCCAGGCGCTGAGGCTGCGTCTCAGTCTGTGAGCAAAGAGCACACAGCTGAGAAGGCTGGTCCACGATCGCCACGGGCTGAAAGGGGGTCTGGGCCCAGTGTGGGCCAACGGCTCTCAGCCACAGGGGGTTCTGATGTGCCCCAACCAACCAATTTCTGGAGATGCTGGTTTGGTCACAACAGGGAGGGGGGGGCTATTGGCACCAAGGGGACAGAGGCCAGGGGGCTGCTAATCACCCAACAGTGTGCAGACAGCCCCCCGCAATAGAGCATGACCAGGCCCCAAAGGTCCAGCTGCTGAGGCCTAAAGGAGGAGGACAGGTCATCGGGGTGTCCACAGCTAAGGTCAAGGTGAGAAGCAGGAATGAACACCCACCAGCAATCGCAGAGTCGTCAGCTAAAACTGCAAGGCTGAACTGCAATTAGCAGAACTGAGCAGACCGGTCCCTAGTCTTGGCCAAGCACATACGGAAAGGGCCCTCACTAAGAAAAGCAGCTTCCAACTAGACTTCTCCAGAAGTCGAACTGGGCACCATGCCCCAAGAACCTTAAAAAGGTTGATACGCTCTGATCTGGAAATGCCAGTTAAAGGATTTTTTCCAAAAGGAAATAATCTAGCAAAGCCTTACACACCAAATGTCCACATTAATATTAGTCCAAAAAGTGAAAAAGGAGTAACGACTTTAAGGGCCAAGCATGAAGAAATAGTTAAATAAACTATGGCATGTCCAGAAAACACACCATCTCAGTCAATAATATGTTCTTTGTAAAGTACTGTTAATATCAGGAAATATTTATGACATACCGCTAAGTGGCAGAGACCCAGAGGGAAATCACA
Source organism: Lutra lutra (assembly GCF_902655055.1). Taxonomy (NCBI): domain Eukaryota; kingdom Metazoa; phylum Chordata; class Mammalia; order Carnivora; family Mustelidae; genus Lutra; species Lutra lutra. The sequence goes on from NC_062291.1 coordinate 83,304,417, forward strand.
TATGTAGCAGGACCTCAACTATTTAAAAGAAAAAACATAAATGCATAAAAAACAATGGAACAAATACACCAAAGTATCAACAATGATTATTAAACTTTTTATTCTGCATTTTATTATTCCCAGTTACCTATAATGTATTAGTTTTATGGTCAGGAAAATAAATCTATCTGGGCACAGAAGTTCATGAAGGCAACACAGGCCTGGGTCGGGGTAGGGGGTGTGGACGCAGGGGACAGCGGACGGCTGAGGGAGACTGTGGGCTTTGCTGGTGACTGAATAGGGCAGCAAGGGACAGGGAAAGAGTTCAAAGAGGACCCAGACTTCTGAGCCTGGAGTCCAGGAGGTGAGATGGCCATGACCAAGAACAGAAACAAATGAATCTGAGTGCAACGGTGACAACAGTGGTCTGGGATACGGCATCAGGAGGCCTGGGGGACACAGCCAGATGGGTGAGCATGAAGCCTGCCCCTCCCCCACAACTAGCGGCAGCTGGGGACAAATCTATTTACCTGTTGTACCTGTTTACCTGGAACCTGGAAGTAAACAATATTTCCCCCTCATGGCCTTGAGGGAGCAGTAAAGGGATGAAAGCCATGAAGCACGTGGCCCAGCTCAGGGGGCGCTAAGACCCCAGTACGGAAAATTGGGGGTGGTTTGAGCACCACCATGCAGCGTAAATGTTGCTGCTCCTGCCAGACCTCAAATATTTGCATCCCGACCTTTTTCAGTGCCTGTCCCTCTCTTTCTCTGGACACGCTCAAACTCTCCTGCAGCATAAAACACTGACTCTAGGAAGAAGCCTCCCAACCACACCTGTAGCCTAGAACATTCTCCTGAGCTCTAGACTCACAGGCCCAACCTCCAGCTTGCCGACTGTGCTGGAAGGTCCCACTGGCACTTCAAACGTACCCTAACCTCATAGTGGTACTCGAGTCTTCTCTGCTTGTCCTCACATCCTCCCCATCTGGATAAAACTCTTCTCCCCTGTTATCCAAAATACACAAACAACTCTTAAAGCTTGACAAGAAGAAAACAAACAGCTCCATTAAAAAATGGGCCAAGACCTTAACAGGCACCCCACCAAAGAAGAGACACAGAGGGCAAATAAGCCTGCGGGAGGTTGCTCTGTGGCCTACGTCATCCGGGAACTGCAAAGTAAAACAAGAGTGAGATATCGCTTCGCACCCATTAGAATGGCCCAGATCCAGAAGGCGGACCACACCAAATGCTAGTGAGCGCTGGAACAATAAAAGCTCTCCTTGCTTGCTGGTGGGAAAGCAAAATGGCACAGTCGTACCCTGGAAGACAGCGCGGCAGCTTCTTACAAAACTAAACATACTCTGGGAAAGCTTTCTGTAGAAGTAAACAAACAAACCAACAAAAACTAAACATACTCTAACCACGTGATCTGGCAATCACACTCCTTGGTTCTTCCCCAAAGGAGCTGAAAACTTACATCCACACAAAAACCTCTGCCCAGATGTTTATAGCAGCTTTATTCATAATCTCCCAACTTAGAAGCCAAGATGTCCTTCAGGAGGTGAGCGGAGAAAGGCCGGTCTGTCCAGACAATGGCGTGTTGTTATTCAATGCTAAACACAAATGAGCCATCCAGTCTAGAAAAAACAAAGAGGAATCTTAAATGCAAATTGCTAAGTGAAAGGAGCTGATGTGAAAAGACCATATAGTGTATGATTCCAACTACAGAACATTCCAGACATGGCAAAACTATGGTGACCATAAAATGATCAGTGGTTGCCAGGGGTTAGTGGGAGGGAGAGATGAACAGGCAGAGCACAGAGAGTTTTTAGAGCAGTGAAACTGTTCTCTGATACGACAGCAGTGGGTGCGTCTCATGACACATTTGTTCCAACCCACAGCATGCACAGCACTGAGAGTGAACCCTCACGTAAACTACGGACTTCATGTGATGATAACATATCAACGTAGGTTCGCTGGTTGTGACAAATGTACCGCTCAGGTGGGGGTGTTGATAGTCGGGAGGTTGTGCGTGTGTGGGATGTGAGATATGTGGGAAATCTCTGTACCTTTCTCTCAGACTTGCTGTGAACCTAAATCTGCTTTAAGAAATAGTCTATACACAAAGCAACAGCACCTTCTCTAGATGCTTTAGTCAGAAATCTAGAGTCCTCCTTGCCTCCACTCTGCCTCCCTCCTCTCAAGCTCACCAGCTCCCCGAGGCTTGCGAATTCCACCATCGGACTTTTCCTCCCTCCCCAGCTTCCAGTCCAGCCCTCACGTTCTCCACAGCAATGGCCTCACCTGCCTCCATCTCTCACCCTCTGAGAAGCAGGACCATCTTCTTACAAACATTGCATCATAGCATCGCGCTACACTTAGGATAGAGTTTTAAATCCTTATTCTGGTCTCTCAGCCCCTAACCCTGACCATGACTGTGATCCAAGTTCACCTCCCAGCCTCATGGCCCCACTTACCACGTGACGGATGCAAGGACCTTCTCAACCACTCCGAAGTGCCACGATTCAAAGCTTTGGCACACAAAGGCTGCCCTACTTATGCTTCAAGAATCGCTCTAAAAACCTCTCCCTCGGACACTTCTCGCTAACCCCCGCCTGCATCACAGAGTGACTTCTCCCTCTGCTTATTCCTGCTTTTGTTTTTCCTCTTCCCATATATGAAGGCCAAGGCTGCTCCCCAATAAATGCCCGTTAACCTCCACCTCAAAGTTGGGTTTCCAGAGGATCCCACATGCACGACTGGCAAATAGTGTAAAGTTTGTTTTGGAGGATGAATGATTCTGAATCTGCCAATTTCAGCCAGTCAGCCAAATCAGGCCACTGCCTGTTCTTGGGAATAAAGTTTTATTAGAACATGTCCACACTCACTGATTTATGCATTGTCTGGGGCTGCTTGAGTTGAGCAGTTGCTATGGAAACCATCAGGCTGTTTACCAAAAAAAAGAAGCTCACAGACCTCAGTTTTAGATCATTAAAGAAAAATCCTATTTGTAAAATAAGGGCTCCTCAAATGTCTTCTGGCTCCTCTAGTAAGAAGTTCTCGTGGGACTGAAGGAGCAGAACCTAATGCAGATTTTTCTGGTAGGCCTGATGTGTATGCATAGAGTCTGTCATTTTCCCTTGAGTGATGGAAGCCCTTTCTTCAGGACCTAAAGCTGCCTCACTACACCTGTGTTAGATTAGCGCATCAGAACACTGGCAGACACAGTGGTCACTTTGTGAACCTGCAGGGGGTCCCGTCACTCCTCTCCAGGGAGTCCTCTCCAGCCACGCACATCTTTGATCCCCAGTGATGCTAAGCTCCACTGGGGACTTCTCAGACCAAGGCCACCAGCAGCCCAAATGCTGGCCGGGGCACAGGGCGACAGAGAGCCCATCACAGAACATCAATGTTTGGGGCAAATCAAACAAGTGCATTCGTAAGTCTCTTCTCCAAAAGCATCTAACGAACTTCCATGGATGTCTTGGAAACAGGGGAAAGCTTCAGATCTAGGCCACAGATGCCAGAAGAAACCAGCAGTAAGTAACGTACCAAAGTCAATGCTGTTTCAGGTACGTAACAACCAGCAGAGCGAGCGACTCGGACCAATGCTACACAGCCCACAGAACAGCACAAAGGCTGGGAAGGATTTCCGAGCAGTAAATTCTAACTGTATACCAAATGATGTGGCTTATTGCATTTAATTAGAAATTCACCTACATCACTCTCCTGATAGATTCTGGCCACCAGAGACTACTATTACTCCATACATCCACGCGTGGTCTTCAAACATTCCCATCGTGGTGACCGTGGAGACGGGGCCCACCCCCGAGAGAGTCCCCACCAATCAAACTGCTCTGCTTAGAGCCGTCACTCAGAGGGTACCGCCGGAGCCAAGTGTGCGGACCGTTCTCAGCTCTGGCACTAAATGGCCATGTGGGCTCGAGGAGATCATTTCATCTTCAAGCCTCATTTGTCTTAGCTGCAAAGTGGGATAATGATACTGTCTTTACAGAAGGGAGGATTCTGAGTAATGGACATGACCGATGTCAGCCAGGGCCTGGCATCTAGGACCTGCGCCATCTCCTGGGGTCATTGGCAGGATGAGTGCCAAAGACGATGCGACCCTTCCTTGGAGCAGGCCAGGGAGCTGAACAATGCCGGTCTGGTGGGTGCTGGCAGCAGGTGTACCCAGAGTGGAGACACAAAGAATGAACATATGGGGACTGAGAAGGGCAAAGGAGGAAGCAATTGCTCAGTCTCTAGAAAGAGAACAGGTCCCTGTGTGTCAGTTAGAACGCGACACAGTAGACGTGACCGAGGTAGACACGGTCTATCTAACCTGCACCAACTGTTTGCAAGTCTCCCCTCTTCCCTCATCTTAGTAACCTTCCTGCATGCGTGTCCATTCTAGAATACAATGTATAGGACTTCCTGCCTGGTGACCTAACGACTAGAACTGAAACTGCCTTGCCTCTGTTTGTAGAATCTTCCAGACTGCACCTCCCTTGTGGCTGAATGTCAGCAAGGCAGCTAGAGAGGCTGCTGCTCATGAGGGATTTGGGGATCCTTCAGATAAAAAGAATCAAATTCAGTAACAATGAAATATGAAGACGGCTAATAGCATGTGTAACCACAGGAGGCTGTCAAGAAGGTCTCCCACAAGACCCCAGTGCCAGACAGGAAACACAAACAGCTCCTCGGAGTTTTAATGAGCACGACCCCTTCCAGAAAGTACTTGCAATAAGGCTAAGAGCGCTGTGTCAGGACGGAAGGTCAGCAAGTTCACCCTCAGAGTGCTGGGTAGGTTAGCCCAGGACAGTCTGTGGTGGTCAGACCCCAGGAGTTGCGCTTAGAAATCTCAGGCAAGAATTCAGTAGCGTGGACACAAAGGGCGTTTTTGTCACTGGGAAGAAATACATCTCATTGCCCATGAGTTTCTAAGTGAGAAGGTCTGAAAGTCCGGGGAGGGCTGTGTGAGTGAGTGTGTGTACGAACGCATCTGAGGCGTGTGCCCAAAATGGTGAGTTCCAGCTTTCTGTGGTCTTGAGCTTGACGACTGAGGACCCACAGCCACATGGACACTCTCCCTCACAGATTCACCTCAGGCAAACAGAGCAGCGCTTTTTTCAAGCTAGAGAGAACCTTCGAGAACACCAAACACACCCGTTCTCTAGCCACCCTGATGAGGAAACAGGCTCCAAGAATTAGGGTTGGTTTGTCCACATTCACTGCATGAGAAAATCATGCATCAGCAACTCTCAAAAAGGTGGCCTGGCCTTGGTGAATATCTTTCCTCAAGTGGTAGAATGACCCACACGACTCAGAACCACTCGAATCCTCCTCATGGAATCCTTGGGATCTGGAGTGATTCTGAGGGAAGTCGGCCCATGGGAAGTAGAATGAATTCAGTACTCTGCCTAAGAACACCAGTTACATGGCCAGTCGTTCCACAAAATCAAAATCAAGTATATTCTCTGCACCAAAGCCAAAATAAGTTTGGGTGGGGTGGGGGGTTTTCTCTGCTCATCTTCCTCTCCTCTGAAATCAATGTCTGGGACCCGAATCTAGTGATTTTTAAAGATCCTTTCGTCAAAGTGCCATAAATCCAAATGATTATTTCACACCATGGAACCCAACATGAAGATGAGGATACGCTTCGGTGGGGGTAGGGGTGGTAGGTATACAACAATGAAGGTTGTACATTTCCAGAATCTTCATCGACGAGGAAGAGAGAGTGGCGGACTTGAGCGATTTCTCAAAAATACTAGACTGAGGCCCATCTTTGCAACACTGATAAGGGCTCACGTCCTCCTTTTTTGCAATAAGTCTTGTAGGACTCAGAGGCATTTCAATGGTCTAATCAACCTGAAAGCCATGTCAAATTGCCTTAAAGATCTCTACGCATTCAATATATACACACTTGTTAAAATTAATTACGTCATTGACCATTTCTACATACATTATAGCTTAAAATGTTTTACAGTCATTTTTATTAATTAATAAAGCCTTAATGGACAAAAATTACACTATGAAATTACTGTACGTATGCTGCATTTCCAGTTTTACTGCTATTATCTTTAAATATTTCCCTCAAATGGAAAGTCACTAATTCATAAATCACAGTCTCTTCTAGAAAGTAAAACTGAAAACTGAAAGTTTATACAGAGAAAGGAATCTGGGGTCAGGTTCAGCCCTGTTTCCAGCCCTGTTTCCCTCTTCCTGGTCTCCTAAGAAAGGTAAAGGGTGCCCAGGGCTGCTCACCCTGGGACGTCTGCCTTGTCCTGGCAATGACAAAAACAGCAACAAATTCTAGCCCAGACGCCCCAGAAAACTGTTTTGCTTTTTGGCTCTCCCTGCCAACTTGCCTCTTTTTGAAAATGTCCCATAATTACTAACCATCTCCCCCCCTTACACATAAACTCCATTATACACAATGCACAATATTTCTAAGAGCAATCCATACATGCCAGCTGTTGGAGGGAAAGGTAAAGGAGAGCAGGACTGTGGACCCTTCCAGACACCCAGATGTTCGGACAAGAGACACGAAACCTCTGGGCATGGACAGCACTTTTTCCTCTTCTCCCTGCTTTGGAGCCATATGGGCCTAAAATAACTTCATGTGGGGGCCATAGTTTCCTGCTCATGACATTACAGGGTCTGGAGCTATTGTTGGAAACAAAACTTTGAAGGAAGGTCCCTCAGAATCTATAACAGCATCTGTGAAAACCTAAGGCAGACGTCAACACTGAGCTGCCAATGACCAACTCAGAGCAGAGCAGAGAAAGGATGCTTCTGAGAACCACCTCTTGGAATAAGTCATGCAGAAGAAACTCACCGTCCACCTTGGCGGGGGGGACTCGCACAGATGACCCGCCGGCTGGGGGTATTTGGAGGCCCCACCTCCCGAGATTGTCACTCACCTGCTGTGTAACTCCAGCCAGGAATGTGGATGGAGAGTTGGCTGCCGCCACCACCACCGGTCGTGGTCCTGTAGTCTTCTCTCCCTTTTCTTCCAGTGACCTGGTGAACTGCCGCACTTGAGAATCCTTGCTTTTCCAACAGACGCGAGCCCCTCCAAGGACAGGTGCGGGGCCCCAGATGCACCTGCTCCAAGGATGGGATTTCCTGCAAGAAGCTTCCTTGCAGACCTGGGTTCCAGCGGGGGCCTAGAGGGCTCTGTTTTCCCTCCGGGAGCGCCGGCTCCCGGGCGCCGCTCCGGGGCCCCGCATTAGCCGGGCCGCCTGCGCCATCTGCTGTCGGTCCGTGTGAACTGCACTTGAGGTTGAGTGACAGGACCGACCTGTGCATTTTAGGGCCCGCAAGCTGGGGCTGCTCCACGGGGACGGAGAGGGACCGGTCTAGATAGTAAATGGAATTCAGGCACGGCTGGGTCACCCTGACGTGGACGCAGGAGCTGAACACCAGCGGCCCCTCTCCCGACCGCGCCGCGCCCGGAGGAAAGCTGCTCTCCCGGCTGTCCACATCGGTGATGCAGTACTGGGGACCCCCGCACAGCCGGTGGTCCGTCTCGGGCACCCTCAGCCTCATCACAGAGCCGTTTCCGGAGAAATCCGCGCAGGCGAACGGTCCCTGGTGCCGACGCGGATCGGCACCCCCAGCCGGCGCAGAGGCGTCCCTGAGCGGAGCGCCCTGGGCCGGGCACTCGGGGCACCGCGAGTCCCGCACGGCCTCCCACGCCACGGGGCTGAACGGGGCGCCCACGCGCCTGGCCGTGATGGTGATGGACGCAAAGCCCCTCTGGGGGCCGCTGCCCGGCTTCGCGCTGCGCGGCGGCTCCGTGTCGGGTCCTGGCCCCGCGGCCGGCGTCGGTGCGCCCAGCCCGCCCGGGAGGAGGCCGAACGCGCGGCCAAGGCAGACCCCGGGGTGGCTCCCCCGCGACGGCCGGGCCGGATGCGCGTGCAGAGCTGGGGTGCAGGGCGCGGGCAGCGCCGCCCGGTCCACCTTTGAGTTACTCTCATCAGTCAGCTGTGAGATGACTAGGGATGAGATCATCTCTGTGTGTTGCGATGCCAGAGCCCCCTGCAAACGGGAAAAGATGGCAGTTACGCAAACAGTCTATCGCAAGGCAGGCAGTCAACTCCCTTTCAAGGGCCAAGAGGACTTCCCAGAACCCTGTTCTCGGCCGAGGCCTTCTACCCCGCACCTGACTCCACCTCCGCGTGCTCCGAAGGGCGGGAAACCCGGATCCACCTGGAATCATTCTTCTGACCCAGGGATTGGTTTTCTCGGCTGGGTGTCTATTTTCGGTTTATTTAACGATGTTTGTGTCGATGGGGGCCATCAGATTTCAAAAATCACCTTCACCAGGCCTGGGAGCACCTGAAAACAGGTCCACAGCCTCAAGGGCGAGGGAAGATAGAATTCTGGAGCAGGGCTGGGATTTGGGACAAGGGTTTCTGTGGGAGATGAGTTAGCACTGGTGGTGGGGTCAGGGAAGGCCTCTCTGCCTCCGTCCCCAACCCCCTAACACAATTCTCTAACTTTGCTGATTCACAGTGGGGTTCAGTGGCTCCCCATGCCTGCCACTGTGGGGGTCAAATCCCAGTAGTGTAACACAGGCAATCAAACACCCAAGCTGGACTAGACTAGCACAGCAACCAGGAGAATCAGTATCAGGAAGCAGCTGGACAGGACAGATGTGGTTTGTCTGCCTTTCAACGCTCAGGGGCACAGCCACGGCTTCTGTCCAGTAGAGGGATGGAGGTGTTCCATGCTCCCTTATCAGCAGATCTGTGTCCTAACAGTAAACTGCTTGTGTGTCCAAAACAATGTACTGAGACTTTTAATAAAGCCTCTGACCAGGTCAGCACCGGGAGGACGAGTCGTTTCTCCTGGTTTTGTTTTTGTACGTGTATGTGTAAGACACTGCAGGAAGCCACATGGGCGGCTGAACGGAGAATGCTCCCAGGGTCGCAGGCCCCCATTTTGAAACTCAGTATCCTACGTGTTTAAAACGAACTCTTGCCTGGAACAGCGCAAGACCGGAAATAACCCCGGGAACCACTCAACCCCCACAGGGATCCCCACCGGGAGCAGAGCCTTCACGAGAAGCCTGGAGGCTTAACTGGGGCTGGGCAAGGACGCAGGAATTCTCACTCCGTAATGGGCCTGAGAACCACCTGGAATGTTAACAACTACAGGTTCCCTGGGCTCCAGGGCTTCTGATCCTGTAGGCCTGTGGCTGGGGCCCCAAACTCTGCGTTTTAACCAAGATCCGGTGATTCCGATGCAGGCGAACCAGCGAGCCCACTCTGAAAACCTCCAGCTGCCGGTCTTTCGAAGGAGGGGAAGGGCTTGTGTTTGAGAAGAGACAATCATCGTTTTCTTTTCCTTAGATGTGATGAGAAAGCACAAATTTTTCTTTTCTTCAGAGAAGGATTAGCACTCACTTATGACACTGAGGTCAGGCTTTCCTCCACCTGGACATGTGATGGGGGGCCGGCCCATGGGACCTTAGAAGCCAAGGCGCACTGCATTCTGACTCTTAGCCACGGGAAGGTGGTCAGCTTCTCAATTTTTTTTTCCTGTTTTTCATCAAAATCCCTATCACCTGACACTCGGTGAGATTTTTAAGGTACGTGGGAAGTTGCAAATCCAAAAGATAGCCAGAGCCGGGTGAAGAAGAAACAGAGTCGTCTTAAATGTCCCTTCATCTTATAAAAAAAATCTGACTATCACGGGCTACCCTTTCCCAGGTGGCTAGCGAGGGTCAGGCTCTGCTTGAACCCTCTTTCAAGATGGGGGGGGTCTCCCCTTCAGCCTGTCTCATTACACTAACGTGGGAGCTTGTAGAACCTCAGCCCCGACTAAGGGCATCAGAAGCCCTGGGGTGGGGCCAGGCATCCCTGTTTTCTCCTCCAGGGTGATTACAGCAGGCAGGTGAAGCAGCCCCAGGGGCTTCTGAGGCACCTCGCTCTCCTTTCTAGAAGGCACTCTCCACGCCTGTGGTTTACAAAGGAGAACAGTGAAATGTGCCTGGCATCTACCCCAGGCAGTTTGACTCGGTATGCAGTCCCTCCCTCGTTAAATTTAGTTCTGATAATAATTTGCCCGTGTATCCTACCAGGTGCATAGTTGTAGCTGGTAGGAATTCCTTTGACACAGGTCTTCGAAAGAAAAAGCAAATATTCCTCTTGGAAAGTGTGCTGTGTTGGTCTTATTTTATACTGTATAGTAATGTTTCCCCAAGTTTGGGCCAGTGGCCACTTGCATAAAAAAAACCTGGTGTGGGGAGGGTTAAAAATGCAGATTTCTGGACCCTTCTTTCCCTCCTCTAGACCCAGGGTGAATCAAGATCTCTAGGGATAATGCCAAGCAGCTCTGTTTTTAACCAGCTTCTGGGTGATTTTCTGCACAGATAGGGAAGAAGGAATGCCAGGCCAGGACTCAGACATCCTGTAGTCTCTCCCTGAGCACATGCTGGAGGGACGCCCTGCGGCTCCATTGGAGGTTTCAGGCACCATTGTAGGAGGCCCTAGAGGCCCAGAAGGATAGGACAGGGAATCACCCACCGTCTCATTACCTCGGGCCTGGCTGGTGTAACGGACTTTGAGTCCATCAAATGCAAACGGATGAAGGAAGAGCAACAAAGACATGAATCTGAACTCAATTCTGAAGCCGGGGAATCACCATACGTCAGGGAGACGCTGTTCCTGAGGGAGGAGATGCTGGTAGAAGCCCAGTCCCAAAGGAGAGTCCGTTTGCCTCCCTACCTTACCAGGAAGTTCTGGAAACCAGAAACAAAGAAGGACGCGAAAGTACCTCTCAAAATATGGACTTGATATGTCACGGCAGGGTATGACTTTTTCTGTGATTTAGCAGAAACCGGAGGATGTCTGGTGGACTCAAACCTCTGGGTGAGTGAGGGAGTATTTACAATGAACACATTTGTGTTTATTTGAATTACACAAATGGAAATGACCTGTTACATACCCAATACGTTGAAATCTTGTCATTGTGAACGGAAGCTTTCGAGATGTAAATTCTGTCATTCTATACAGAGTCGTGATCAACCCATTTATCCATGAACTCATCACACAGATCTATTGAGCTCCTACTACAGGAAACAGAGGAAACTTCTTGGCCCCACGGAGTTAAATGGGAGAGAACGCCAAGCAGGCAACCAAATTGTCAGGACTGGGATTATTGGTTACATTTTACTGCGGTTTTTTTCCCTGAGATGTTTACACTCGGTTTTGGAAAAAGCCCCAACCGACAGACTAAGAGAAATTAAAAAGGAAACACTGTATGCTTTGCTCATCAAAACACTAATCCTACTCTTGTAGGGGAAGTTCTATTGATCAGATCCTATTTTCTCATCAAAATCCATTAAATCATGAAAGATAAATTCCAACCTCTTAAAACTCTGGGCTGCCGGAACAAAGTGCCATGGTCTGGGTGACTTAAAAACAGACATTTTATTTTGTCCCAGTTCTGGAGGCCGGATGTCGGAGATCAAGGAGCCGACAGGACTGGCTTCCTCTGAGTCTTCTCCCCGTGGCTTCACATTTTCCTCCCTCAGTGTGTGACCATGTCCTATCGTCCTCCTCTTGTAAGGGCATCGGTCCTACTGGATAAGGCCCACCCTAGTGTCCTCATTTAACCTGAGTGACCTCTTTAAAGATTCTGGCTCAGAACACAGTCACGCTCTGAGGTGCTGGGAGTCAGGATATCCACACACGCATTCGGAGTGGGGGAGACGGTCCACGGCAGACTACAATATAGCACTTTGTGTCCCGCTCTTCTTCTGGGGCTGGGACGCCAAGAAAGAGATGAGACAGAGGATCTATTTGATGTCCCTGACTTGGCCCACTACTTTTAAAGCAGGGCAACTTTTAAAAAAAGGGATCACATCCTTCACATCAAATATCTTTCCCAATGAAGCTATTTCAGGATGCCCCTCCATCTGTTCTTTCTACTGGGTTAACTGAACACAGCTTTGTGGGGGGAAGTTATCTTTCATCTAAAATAAGATTAGCTGATGGAAGATTTGATTTAAAAAGAAAATAATCTTGCATTTAAAGTAGAACATTCAAGGTCAGAGGAAGGTCAAATGAAGAGTGGGATTTTGTGTCTCGCCGTGGCAATAAATCACCCATTTCCTGACCATCCTCGTACAGCACTCGCCTATGTACATTTTCTTTCTCATAAATGCCACTTTAAGATATTGATTTTTTTTTTAAATGTTTCAGACATGATTGTGTGAGGCTGGTAACTGCTTTCCTAGTTTTATGCATTTTATTGACTGTTTTTAACTTTATATTTATGCCTTAAGGTATTTTACTATAAAGGCACCATTTCATAAATTGAAGGAAGAAAGAGATAAGCGGCGGATGGTTGGAGAAATCAGATCCTGAGCCACTGGGATGAGGACGCATCCATTTCTGTAGCAATTTATTTCTCGAAAGGATAAGCATCTAATCCAACCTGTGGCTTTGAAATCTATATTTTTCTCCACTTGACAATTCTTCCCTTTTCCGTGGTTACTCTGCAGCCCTCAACTATGTTTGCCAGATGATTCCTTGGCCCCATGTCTGCCCAGATCCTCTCTCCAGTCCCCACCGCACGAGCTGCAAGCCTGCTCAACTCCTTTTTAGTCCGTCCAGCATCATCACCACTAAGCAATCTGTCAACCTAGTGGCATTTCATCATGCATGTAAGAGTGCTTTCAAATGTATGAGTTCACTCTGGTACGTAGCACTAGGGAAAGACCGTTTTGAGACCGATGGAAGAATTGGAGCTTTTCTCCATCTCTGTTCTGAAACTTTTGTCTCTTTCCATGCACTTACAAGAAACCAAAGGACTCAGTGCAGTGTAATGCACAACAGTGAAAAGCTGGAAAGAATCCAAATGTCTTTTAAAAGGGGTTCGGGTAAGTAAATCATGGTAGGCACAACTGCATCGTATTCCGTAGAAATTAAAAATAAAGATTACAAAGAATTTAAATGCCATGGGAAATTGCTTGTGATGGAATGTTATGTAATAAAAGAGAGCTATAAAAGTTGATAAACATTATAGTTTTATGTAAAAAAAATTGCATGGGAAAAAGAAGGGAACAAAATATATATAAATTTCCTTACTTGTATATTTCTATATTTCCCTAAGTGTCTACATGGAGCTGCCATTACTTTTGTTATCAGGAGAATTTAAATGTTGTTTTTGCAAAGATGAAAACCCTGTTCCATATTTCATCCCTTTTAAATAATCACTTGGTTGAAGAAGAGCCTGCATATCATTTCTACAGCTTCGAAGAGTTTTGAAAGGAAAAGTGATCAATCGTGCACGGGCTTGCACGGAGAGGCGGAGATTTATGGCAGTTACAAACGAAGGGCATCCATTCCGAGTGCTTCATCATCTTACAGCATCCTTACAACACACACACGGGCACAAGCTTTAAAAGCTCAAAGTTAGGAGGAAATTTTCAAAGTCATAGTACTGATACAATCGAAGTAGATGGTCCAGATCATTCCAAAGCAGAAGTTTAGAAGGTGTGGTTTCTGGGAGTTATTTAATTCAGTCACAGAAAATGACACACACAAAATGTGTGTGTGTGTGTGTGTGTGTGTGTTCGCGAGACCCAGCCGCATGGCCCCAAAGATCTAGATCACCAATAACCAAACTCATTAATTTTAACATCAATAGGAAAATCCTGGAACTTGTCAGCTCAGTGTGAAAAACAGGTGGGAAAGACCTTCAGCTGGCATCTTTCTTAAAAAGAGCAGCAATTGGGGCACCTGGATGGCTCAGTCGTTAAGCATCTGCCTTTGGCTGGGATCGTGATCCCAGGGTCTTGGGATCAAGCCTGCTCAGCGGGGGTCTGCTTCTCCCTTTTCCCCTGCTCACTCTCTCTTGCACGCGCTCGCTCTCTCTCAAATAAATAAATAAAAGCTTAAAAAAAAAAAAGAGTAGCAATCAACTTCATCATTATCCTTCCCTTCTTAACTGGGTACCTCCCTCCAGGGGTGGTTCTCAGGGGCCCCCTGTTCCTCCTGCTCATTTCCCTCCCCGAGACCTGAGAGTCTGGCTCCTGCTCCCTGGAAACAGATGAGTCATAGCCGGGCATCTTTACGTCTTCAGACAGTGAGCTCGGTGCTTCCACAAAGAAAGGGCTTGATGGAAATATCTGAAGTATCGATGACTAGATCTCACACCCAGAATAGCATCCTTTCGGCAACGTGCAGGAGTTCAGGCCTGGGGTCTCTGGGCTTCACTAAATGCAGAGCTAAATCAAAAGGTAATACCCAAGACAAGCATTTTGGGGGGAAATTTTTTTACAGATATCCTTGCCACTTTAATCTGTCATGAGGCATCAACTCTTCTAATCCCACAATCTCTCAGAATCATAAAAGATGGCAGCAGATTATCCATTTGTCCTCTGGATGATTCCTTCAGGCAGAAAGTCCACATTTTACAATCTGTTAACTGGAATGAGCCTTCCTCTACGCCAGCCCTTTAGAGCAAGATACGAACAGAAGCTCTGGGGCAGCTGGGTGGCTCAGTCGGTTAAGGGTCTGCCTTTGGCTCGGGTCATGATCCTGGAGTCGAGGGATGGATTCCCCCGCTTCTCCCACTGACCCTCCCTCTCACGCCCTCTCTCAAATAAATAAATAAAATCTTAAGAAGAAGGACAACAGAAGCTCTGGAGCCTGACAGCTAATGAGCTGGGAGCTTCAGGGCAAGTCAACTACTGCAGCTACTGCTTTACTTTTCTCACCTGCAAAATGAGTATAATGATAACACCTCCTTCCCGGCATTGTGGGAGGGTCAATTAGCCAGAACCTGGTGTGGGACACATTGGCAATATTAACCCCGGCGTACAGATGCTTTGTTCTCTGGAGTCAGAAACTCTTCATTTTATAAATATGACCTCTAATTTTCTCCCTGTTTCAGACAAGTGATGCTTTTCGCAGCTATAACAATGCATACTAGCTTGTTAGATTTCCAATTATCTCTTCTCCACCTTCGAAGTGCTGCATGGCATCATTCTGTCTCTCTCCGGCAGATTAATTTTGGTTTAAAATTGAGATTCAATCACCGTACTCTCATATGATACTGCAAATTTACAAATTGTTGATGAAGATTCTAAAAGAATAATTAAATTTACAGTGCATATTTTAATGTAACAAGTCTTAGTCATCGATGGTTAGATTTTCTGCTGCCTTAATTCAGTTTTGACTAAACAAAATAAAATGCAAACACATCATAAACAGGCCAATGATTGTGTTTTATAGTTGGCCGCATTTTGCTGACTACTCAAGAAGTTAGAAAAAAGTTACCTCGGTGAAGTCAGATTTCTTCTCTGTAACATCAGACTGAAGATTTTTAAGGGCAATCTGATTGTTTGTACAGTACTGCTTGTCCCGTAATCCTAGACAAAAGGAGATAATATTGCTACTTTTTAGTATATGAAAGGATACAATGGAATCTATAACTCTCCTATAAAGTTTCAGGTCACCTACTCAGGTATGGGGTGAATCCTTGTACATTTCTCTCATTCATTCCAGTCCCTGATTTGGGCTCTCTGATTTTATTATTATTATTTTACAATTAAGCTGCAAGTTTCCTTCTTCCACACAGTTGTTTATGTTCCTAGATTTAGTAAGAGTTGAACAAGTTTGGACTGCTCACATTCTCCCTCATCCCAGCAGGAGAGAAAATCACATCTAAGAGGTTCCCGACACCACTAGAATTAAGAAAGGCTGAAACATAAGACCAACTTTCATCCAATCTCTTAATCCAACAATACTTGAAGGAGCCATGAGTGGCCCAGACGTGGATACTGAAGCTGCTTTGGAACAGCTGGAGATAATTTTGTGATCATACTACAGGGATAAGTGAGACCCTGTGGACAGCCCTCCACAGAGACACCTGCCTCCCTGTTGGCCCAGGATATCATCAGGTCCAAGAGCACACAGCTGGTGTGTTTTGAATTATGAACCTGGAGTCCAGTTCCCACCCCACTACCCACGAGTTCGTAATGATGGGTGATGTGGACTCCTTGATCCAACAAACCCACCTTGTACTCCTCATGGAGCACTGGCTAGAACCCACAACCCAGCAGCCTTATGATCCGCCTGGACACCTGTTGCTAATGCGGGAATGTGTACAAACACAGGAAGGTAGAAAGCAGAGTCTGTGTGGCCCGTTCTCTGGAGCCCTGGTGACAATGCTGTCCTCATAACATGGATATTTTTGGGGAAAGCGAATTTTCCAGAACCTACAAAGATTGGTTCCCCAGCAGCTGGTGCTGGTGATAAGAAAAAGGAGCTTTAAGAAGTACCTCCCTAGGGCGCCTGGGTGGCTCAGTGGGTTAAGCCGCTGCCTTCGGCTCAGGTCATGATCTCAGGGTCCTGGGATCGAGGCCCGCATCGGGCTCTCTGCTCAGCAGGGAGCCTGCTTCCCTCTCTCTCTGCCTGCCTCTCTGTCTACTTGTGATCTCTCTCTGTCAAATAAATAAATAAAATCTTTAAAAAAAAAAAAAAAAAAAAGAAGTACCTCCCTAAGTTAGAGTTCTGTCTTCATCAACTCATGAGAATATTCATTAAAAATTTACCTATATTCAATGCGGAGAAAGGGGAACCCTCCTACACTGTTGGTGGGAATGCAAGCTGGTGCAACCACTCTGGAAAACAGCATGGAGGTTCCTCAAAATGTTGAAAATAGAACTACCCTATGACCCAGCAATTGCACTGCTGGGTATTTACCCTAAAGATACAAACGTAGTGATCCGAAGGGGCACGTGCACCCGAATGTTTATAGCAGCAATGTCTACAATAGCCAAACTATGGAAAGAACCTAGATGCCCATCAACAGACGAATGGATAAAGAAGATGTGGTATATATACACAATGGAATACCATGCAGCCATCAAAAGAAATGAAATCTTGCCATTTGCGACGACGTGGATGGAACTAGAGGGTATCATGCTTAGTGAAATAAGTCAATCGGAGAAAGACAACTATCATATGATCTCCCTGATATGAGGGAGAGGAGATGCAACATGGGGGTTAAGGGGGTAGGAGAAGAATAAATGTAACAAGATGGGATTGGGAGGGAGACAAACCATAAGTGACTCTTAATCTCACAAAACAAACTGAGGGTTGATGGGGGGAGGGGGGTTGGGAGAGGGGGGGTGGGGTTATGGATATTGGGGAGGGTATGTGCTATGGTGAGTGCTGTGAAGTGTGTAAACCTGGCGATTCACAGACCTGTACCCCTGGGGATAAAAATATATGTTTATAAAAAATAAAATTAAAAAAAATTTACCTATATTCAAATAACTCAATTTAAAGCATTTTATAATAATTCAAAGCATTTTCTGGAACAACTGATAGGCTATAGTATTTTTATGTTTGGCAGGTTTGCAAGGAGTCAGGACATGGCTTGTGGGAATTTCAAGGGTCCCTACTGACCCATCCAAAGGCTTCTCCTGTCTCCCCTCATCCTTGGGTGACGACAGAGCCCCCACCAGCTTCACCCCACACGTGTGCCTGTGCCTCTCCCTCTGCCCGTTACTGAGTGACAGCGGGCGGCATCCGAGATGATGGACACAGATTACTTTCCATGAAGTGCCAATACGAGACCTGAAAGATCTCATGGATTTTGTGCAGAGTCGATATGTCATGATGAGCTGACAATAAAGCTGATGAAGATGGAAATCTGGCTCTTGTCAGGTGGCATCGTGCTAAGAACTCTGAAGTCAGCACTGGCTAGGGGCCAGCAAGGCCCAGGCTGCAGCCCAGCCCAGCCCAGCCCCAAGTTCACATGCAGTCCGTGGGTTACCCATCCTCTCGGAGTTTCTTCGGCCACAAAATGCAGAGAACTGCTCCTGCCCAGCCTTGTCTCTAAGGCACTGAGGCACATGTGGGTAAAGTCCGTGGCCCGGGGAGCTATCTGGGGTTAATACCTGATAAACCACACTGCTTGTGACTGTTTGTGCGCATCACCAAGGTGACAACACCTCCCACCCGGGCCCAGATGGTCACTAGCGGCAGACCACACTCAGTCCCAGCAACTCTAGCTACAGGTGTGGCTTTGGGCAAGTCACTCAGCATCCCTTGGCTCCTTGCTGGGATGTGGAGATGACAAGGAAGCCAGCTTTATAGAGGGACTGGAAAAGATGAACAGGCCTAACTAATCAGCCCTCAGCATGATACCCAGCACACGATGACACGGGATCAACAACAGTTCCAGGGAAGTGGCCTCACCCCTGTGGGGAGGAGGAAGGGCACTGGGGTCAGAAAAGCAGGGGCTGTGCGTTGGTGGCCTGTGGCTGCTGCCTCAGTGGTCACCATCTTGAAGGCTTCAACAACACAGATTGTGATATCTTTTGGTTCTGGAGGTCAGATGCCCAGGGCACATTTCCTGGGACACAGGGCAAGGTCTCAGCTGGCCGCACTCTTTGGGAGGCTCTAGGGAAGATCTGTTTCCTTGCCTTTTCCAGCTTCAAGGGACAGCATATTCCCTCCTCCCAAGACTCTTGTGATTCGACTGGGCCCACGGATCACCCAGGAGAGTTGTCCCATCTCAAGGTTCTTTGATCTGCAAAGTCCCTTTTGCCATGAAAGGTGATATGTCTACGGATTCCGGGGACATGGACAGATTTGGGGGCACCACTGTTATGCCCATCACAGACCACCTGGGGAGACTGAGATAGAGGCGCTGGATGAAAAAAGTAGGGCCTTTAAAACAACAACTATAAAGTCTATGTAGCAAACAAGGGTAAGCACTTACAATGGGCTGTTTATTGAAAGAAAGGAAACAAAAACTTATGAGCCACATGATTGCAACATTAAAAGAAAATTTTCAGTATGTGTGAGAATTTCCAAAGCCAGTAAACCTGTAACTCAGAGCCATGAACCTAGTTTTGAGTGAAAATGAGGTAGGACTAAAGCCATACAGGAGGGTACCTGATATAATGACCTCAAAAGATATGAGGAAGTGAGATATCAGCGTGGTTAAATGCATAGAATCTGGAAAAGAAAGGCCCTGATTCAAATCCGTGTCTGTCACTAACCACTTGGTCCATTTAAGTAATTTGGAGTAAGTTACTTAAATGGCCAGGGTCTTCTTTTCTCATGTGTCAGAGGAAGCAAGACCTGTCTGCTAGGGTGGTAAAAAGAAATAATGAGACAATGAATGTCAAGACCTGAGCAGAGTGCCCAGCATGTGGTGAGGACACAGCCCCCCACCCGGTGCCTTCCCACCCGACCACATAACTGGTCAGCACCGGTAAAGGCCCCCACCATCAGGTGACCTGCACTGGCATCTCGAGGAAGGTAAAGCTGGGAGTGGGAGGGACACTAAGAGCAGGTTAGCAAGAACAAGAGTAACAGTTTTGGCTTTTCCAGTATCTGGGATGCAACAGTTTCATGGGAAAACGGTTCATGTCTCCAATACAGAAAACACATTAACCAGAATGGATGGCGCCTGGCCTTTGTCCTCCTCCTGGCGCAAGGATGAGAGGGGTCCGGAACAGTCTCCTCCTTCTCTCCGCAGTGGGAGCTGGTCTGGCCCTGACCTCTCACAGGTGCAGATGAAGTCCACTCTGTATCAAGAAATTGTCCCGGTTGAAAGGAAACTGGCAGAGGGTGGGCAAGCCCTGAGCACTTGCCAAATATACTCCAGGCAGGCGTATGTCATCACAGCCCCCAGCAGCCCACAGAAGGGCACAAAATGGGTACAAAAGCCAGGGAAGCTCTATTATTTATGCTCCAAGTATAACCCAAGGGCCAGACTGTACCTGAGACCCTATCAGGGTTCCTTAATTCTCTCACAATCCTTTCCTGGACAGTGCCCTCTCCCACATGCCTCTCAATCCCTGCCTCAGGTTCTGCTTCTTGGAAACCCAATGGGGTCCTACCTCACAGTGCTGTTCAAGAGTGAGGGCTTTCCACGTGGGGCTACTAGACCACCTGTCTCTGCATCATGGGTGAGCTTGTTAGAAATAAACTTCTCAGGTCCCACCTGCTGACCCACAGATCTACTGAAGAGGAACTCAGGTGGTCTTGGCCATCAACGTTTTAGCAAGCCCTACAGAACACTCGATGCAGTTTGGGTCCAAGAACACTGCCGGTCTTAGGCCAACAAGCGCTTCCACAAATGATGACGTTGAGGCCCCAGGAGGAAACCACACATGCTTTGGATGCAAAACCAGCCCATGGCTTTTAGAAAACTGTATCCAGAGTATCTAAGTGGACTTTTGACCAAGGGCTTCAATTAAAGTGAAGCCACCAAGGATACCAGCATGCTTTTATTTTCAAATAAACTTTAAAAATCAGCCCAATTAGCCAACAATTCGCCGGTTTACAGATCAGTTGTGTTTGGTGCCCAGAGATCTGGTCCTCTGGCCCCAGGGAGCGGTTCAGCACGTGGGCATATCTGGAGAGGTCTTCTCTGCTGAGATGCTTGAGGGACTGTACGTGATTCTGTCTCCATTAGCTTGAAACACTCATCCGAAGCCACCCAGCCCCTTCCCAGAGACCACAAGCATCAGGTCGCTCATGAGGCCTTGAGCCAGACAACCCTGGAATCCAGATTTCCTCTCTGGAGGAAGATGTGCGTCAGCCATGGAACCCAGAGCAGGAATGGAAGAAGCACCCAGGGTACTGGCGCCGGGGGAGCTGGGAAGCAGCTCTCCACCCACGGCTCCACTACCCCAGCCTCAGCCAGCCACAGAGAGCCCTGCCCGCCAAGGGACCCTGGCAGGGGTTGGGACGGGGACACTTGAAATGGCCCTGTAAGATGGGGTGAATTTGGATAGAGGTGGAAGTGGGGTGAAGGGAAGGTGACACAGACCCAACTGAGGCAAAAGAGCATGAAGTGGGAATGGCTTAAGGAAAAGTCTATGAGCAGGAAAACATGGCAGACTGGAGAATGACCTATGGCCCATTGGGTGAGGCACAGGGTGGGAGCGAGGAATCCCCTCCAGTCCCCACATAGCCCCCAATGATGCTCGAGTCATCACTGCGGAGACGGCTCACAGGCACCAACGCACAGTGCCCTGCAGCTCACCCCATCAGAGCCACGTGCACCCGAGGGGCGCCCAGTCGTCAGTCAGCTAAGTGGGCACCCAGTCTGCCTTCCTCTGTCATGGCATCAGGGACAGAGATGGCACAGCCGGTTGCCCACTTCCGGGACTCTAAGTGCCTTTCCTCATTTCTAGACTTAAGGGAGCCACAGTTGGCTCAGAGCCCTCACCATGCTCGAACAGTACCCTCTGAAGATATTTTAAAATAGATGTTTCTCAGAATCACTTATCAAATTTAAACGGAACTAGTGCTTCTGTGGGACCTGACCCTGTGAGCTACCCAGTGTCTCTGAAGATCTTTCCATCTTTGATTTCTAGAATGATGGGTCTTCCATCTTCCTCCCTTCTGGCTTTCCTTTGTGAGTTCTCTTCTTGACCCTCCTATTATCCCTCTGGGCTCTGGTGCCAAACCTCAGACACATCGTGGCCTTTGCTTGATCTATAAACCAATGCCAAGGAAGGATGTGGATCTCATCCGTCAGCATCAGCTCGAACCTGCCTCAAACTCGGCTAGTTTGAAAGGGAAGCAGCCGACTCATCCAAAGTCGCTGCCACCACTGACCTCTTCCACCTCTCCTCCCCCTTCCAACCCTGCATCCTGTATCTTGGCCAGTGGTCCCCATCGTCCTATCACCCACAATAGAAACTGAGGTGTCCCCTTCCACGCCCCTCCTTTCTCTCATCTCCAATGTCCAGCGGAAAGCCACAGCCTGTTCTCTCTCATGAAATAGGCTCTGCTCAATCCATCTGTTTAATCTCCCCAGTACAGCCTGGTCTCGGCAAGGTCACAGTCAAGCTGGTGACCCCACCAGCCCCGTCTCATGTCTGGTTCTCCCAAATCCCCTTGACATCACCAGTTTGTGACCTAGTGGTTCCTTTGAAAAATCTCATGAAAGGATGTCACTCTTGCCCTCCCTACCCTGTACCCTGACCCCCGAACAGGGCCTGGGAAACATACACATGAAAACCTGCGCTTTTGTGCACGGGCTCCTGGGGCTCCAGGAGACCAGGCTAAAAATCCTTAAAACAAGCCCGCTGCTACATCCCAGATGTGGCAGCTTCTGTGTCTCTTTGAACTCAGGGCCACCTTTCCAATTGTCCCGCCCAGCTCACTCCTCACCCCTGGATACAGCTTGGGAGCCGCTCCTCTAAGAAAGGGTTTCCCCTACCCAGCATTGCCCTCCAGTCTGTGCTGGTGCCTGTCCTCATCTCCTAGGGCTACCATAACTAATGATCACAAATGAGGTAGCAATAGGAATTTATTCTCTCGCAGTTCTGGAAGCCAGAAATCTGAAATCAAGGTGTTGGCAGGGCCATGCTGTCTCTGAAGGACCCAGGGGAGAACCCTCCCTCACCTCTGGTAAGCTGCTGGTAGTTGCCAGCTGTCCTTAGTGTCCCTTAGCTTATGGCAACAGAACTCTCACAACTGTGTCCATTGTCACATGTCTGTGTCTGCAAATCTCCCTGGACAAGGGCACCAGCCCCTGCCTTTAAGGCCCACCCGAAGCCAGTCTGACTTCATCTTGACTCTATCTACAAGGACTCTATTTCCAAATTAGGTCACATTCACAGGTACTGGGGGTGAGGACTCCAACATATCTTTTGGGGGAACACAATTCAACCTGCATCTGTGCCCCTGACAGGCTGTTGTCACCGCCTATCCTTACTACACTGTAACTAACTGTTCACAAGGCTGTCTCCCTGGGTGGACCGAGGTCTTGAGGGGACGACCTATTCATCTCCTTCCTCCCATGCCTAGTCCAGCACCTGGCCAGGACGCTTTTTCGGGAATGTCGACCAAGGGAACCAATTATTTTATGTTTTGATACGAGTTACATCTACAGGGGAATAAATCACAACGTACCTTCCTCGGACAGTTTTATCATATTCCACTGGCGTTTCAAAGACATTTGACTCAGTTCCAAAGGTCTGTTAATGACAAGGATGTTTTTGGCTAAAAAAGAAGAAGAAGAAGAAGAGGACGACGGAGGAGGAGGAGGAGGAGGAGGAAAAATTAGGCACAGTTTACATCTGTAAGTACTCGGAATGAGTCAGGTTCCCACCGTTGGCCCTGGGCTGAAGAACCTAGGTGTTCTACTTGTGATGACGTCACCAGAGTGTTTACGCGGCAACCAGGGGCGGGGGGCAGGAAGGTCCCCCTGGGTTCCATTTCTCCTTAGCAGCGGCAGCAGTCATCACTTTGCCGTTTCTATCTGAGGCTTCTCTGACAAGTCAGAAAAGTTCCCAGGACCATTATTTAAAAGTGTTCTGCAGAGCACTGAGATTCGAGACAAGGAGCTATTCTCTCTGCTGCCTACAGTGAGATACTAACTTCCCCTCTTCCTCCCCACTGTGTCACTACTTGATTTTTTGCCTGGTTTCAACAATTCTGGTTCATCACGCTTGCCCAAGCATGCTTGCCAAGCCGTATTTTTACTATTTAAAATTGCCCTAACTATGAAAATACATTCAGAAACTATCACAATATTAATTTGTTTAACCCACTTTTAATATGTTACCAAATTCTGCAAACCAGGTTATCTAGAATATTGGGCAATATGACAGTCTGTTTACCATGCAAGCTATTGTAAGAACAATTGGTTTTCATACAATTTAATAAAACACCTTTGACACTAAATTATAACGAACATTGTTTTATAATTTATGCCCGACCACATTTGAGGTAGCTTAAAATTAGCAACAGGGTTTTTGTTTTTGTCTTTGTTTTTGTCTTTTTAAAAAGGTAAAAACTGATAAAAGCAGCAAGTGATGAGCTGGAGAATTCCTGACCCATAACACCTGGACGAAAGACGACACCGGCATGATGCATCACAACCTAAGGGCGCGTTTGCAACACCCAAGGCCAAAGGGGGACATGATAAATTGCAAAAGTTATTGCCTTTCAAATGAAATATGCTGTTTCATAAGGAAAATGGTTTCGTCCCCTGGGATAAGACACTGAAAGCCTGGTCATTACAGAAGGGGACAGTACCTCTGTAAGCCTTTTCATAAACACCAAACCTAAGTACATTTCACTGGATAATCCCAAAGGGCTTTGAGTCTGGTCAATGTCACTAACACATCTTAATGGCTAAAATTTCTTCTTCCCGCTCTGTAAGACAATCGACATTGGATAGTGTAATCTCCTGCAATGCTCAAAGTGGCCTTGGGAGGAGGGTTCTAGTATCACTCCCGTTTTACAGGTGAGGAAGCTGTGCCTCACTTATATAACCTGCAAGGGTCACCCACTCAGTGAGCCTCAAGCTAAGACTTTGCAATATTAATGATTACTGCACTTGTAGAAAAGGTAGAAATGGGAAGAAGCCGTATCTCAGAAAATTAAGGTAATAAAGATGTCTTCAAAGTCTACCCACTGATTTTGTAGCCATTTTGTAGCTGATTTCCGAGATGCCTGGAATCTGAGGCACTGTGTCTCAGGCCCTTGGGATGGGGGCTGGCCCTTGGGGTGTCTCTGGTCCTTGGGGTCTCTGGCCTTTGGGGTGGGGGCTGGCTCCCTGAGGCAAAGTGAGAGGGCTGGGCACCCAGTACAATCACGTGTGCACACCCGTCTGTGAGTCCTGTGTACGGTATCCATGTAATCACACCACGACCTCGGGGCCACAAACGTCTGATGAGAACCCAACATCTGTGAGGGCCTGAGTTCAGTGGGGGGTAACAAAGATGGATAGGGCACTGAAGTCCCCATCTCTGAAAAGCTCCTCTCCCAGTGGGAGAAGGAGACCCAAAACTAGACCTCTTTCGATGCAGTGTAGATTTGATCATTTCCTCTTACAGACTGTCTTCATTTTTACTGCTGCACTGGTGTGACATAAACAGAGTATAAAGTGACCATCGCAACCACTTGTAGGGTCCAGTTTGCGGCATACAGTACATTCCCACTGTTGTGCGACCACCACCAGCATCCAGCTCCAGAGCTCTCTCATCTTGTACAACTGAAACTCTGGCCCCATAAAAAATGAACTCCCAGGGCGCCTGGGTGTCTCAGAGGGTTCAGCCTCTGCCTTTGGCTCGGGTCGTGGTCTCAGGGTCCTGGGATCGAGTCCTGCATTGGGCTCTCTGCTCCGGGGAAGGCCTGCTTCCCCTCTCTCTCTGCCTACTTGTGATCTTTCTCTCTGTCAAATAAATAAATAAAAATCTTAAAAACAAAAAAATGAAAAAACTAACAAACAAAAAAAAATGAACTCCCCATTCCCCATCCCCCAGGCCTTGGAATCGACCATTCTACTCTCCATCTCTATAAATTTGACAACTCTAGATACCCAACATACGTGAAATCATATACATCTGTCTATTGGCGCCTGGCTTGTTTCGCTGAGCATGTCCTCGGAGTTCCTGCAAGCCGTAGCTGGTGTCAACATTTCCTTCCTCTTCAAGGCTGAGGAATATTCCATCGTATGTCTAGAGCACATTTTGTTTCTTCGTTCATGTGTTGGCAGATGTTAGGTTGCTTGCACATGTCGGCAATTGTCAATAATGCTGCCGTGAACATGGCCATACAAATATTGCTTCGAGTTCCTGTTTTCAATTCTTTCTGCAGGTCACCTGCCTTTCATTCTGATTTCCTGTGTGTCTTATTACCTAATCTTTTCTTAGCAAATAAACTAGAGTTCTTTTTTGAAGGGAGGGTAGGGCAAAGAGACTCATGGAGAGATCATTTCAGTTGTCCTCTTAAAAGCATCTTTGAGGGGCGCCTGGGTGGCTCAGTTGGTTAAGTGTCTGTCTTTGGCTCAGGTCATGATCTCAGGGTCTTGGAATCAAGCCTTGCATTGGGCTCCCTAATCAGTGGGAAGTCTGCTTCTCCCTCTCTCCACTCATGCTCTCTCTGTCTCTCCCAACAATAAATAAAATCTTTAAAAAAAAAATCTTCAAAAAATTATCATTTCCCCTTTTGTACCCACATGCACAGTGGAGAGAGGCATGGGGGGGGGGATCTTGTTTTAAGTCCTCAACAGAAGTAAGCAAGCAGAGGCGTCCTCTATCATGAAATCCAAATACCTTCAATGTGGGCTCCAGTGTGAAAGGGAGAGAACATGCCTCCCCTCTCAACAAAGACTCCATGAGTGGGGGCAGGGGCGTGTAGCCCAGGCAGAAAGAACCAGGGCCTGGAAGTGGGGGGTGGGTAGGGGTTCTGCTGGGCTCCCTGGGAATGTGCAGGCTCACCTAAGCAGCGGGCCTGGGTCTGGGCAGCACGAAAAACAGTGTAAGAGGCTGAAACAATGCAGTGTTCCCTCCTTTCTTTTGGCTTTAAAAGGGACACAGCATAACATGGAGGGCAGAGTCCAGACGGGTGGCAAGGACACTGGGCTCAGATCCCTGGCCACTCAGCTATGACCTTGAGCAGGTCAGCCCATCTCCCAGGCTCAGCTTCCCCGTCTGTGACATGTGGAATGGCCTCAGGGACACCATCTAGCTCTGCCATGCGGCCCTGTCCCAAGACAGCCAGCTGCATGGTGTCGAGGACATGTGACGGTGTGTGTGTGGAACGGAAAACAGCATCACCGCCCCCTCTGCTTCAAGGAACACCAAGCTTGCTGAACAAGGGTCATTATTACCTGGTACTGAAAATCACCGAGTGATTTGATTTCAGAGGGTCCTTCTGCCTTCACAGGTGGTGGCAAAGAACTGGGACCCTGGTACCGACAAGAGGGACCAGAAAGAGACCCCCACACTCCCCCTGGTGTGACCCAGGCTGCCACAGGACCTGCTCTGTAGACTCGCCACCAAGGCAGCTTTCTGCAGGATGGATGAGTGTGGATGAACCGTTTGCTTTGAGTTCAGGCCTGGAGAGCAACCAACAGGCAAGGAAGAAAAAGGGGCCGTTTCGGAAGCCTCCAGCCAAAGCACCTGGAGCTACGTCTGGCCAAGCTGCAAAGCCACACACTCCAAAGCCACGCACTCCTCAGCAGAACCTGTCAGCTCCGGCTCGTTATGCAAACAAGCAAAACAAGGATTTTCATAAGATGTCAGCTTGGATTTCCTCTCCTCCCCGAGGAGCAACGTGACTCTGGTTCTGCGAACTTCTTCCTCACTGCCAACTGCCGGACTCGGCCCAGGCCCATCTGGAGCCTGGAGCAGGAGCCCACGGAGAGGAAACCAGGCTGCCCTGTGCACTGGCCACACACGGATGGCGCTGCCCCCGAGGGCACCTGGTTGCCCATCTCTCATTTTTGCAAACCTCTGGAGTAAGGGCCTCGGGCAGCACCAGGGACAGAGACATGGCCCGGACCCATGTCTGGGAGCCCCACATTGGAGGAAACACCCAGGCTGTTCTGGGTGGGGGGTCTACGCAGGAATCTGGGTGACCTCCCTACTTAGCTCTCCCCTCCGACAGCTGAGCAGCAGGTAGACAAGGTCTCTCTGCTCATGGGGTGTGCTTCGGGTTTTGAGTGGGGTGAGTTTTCGTCATTGCTGCTATCCCGGTTCCTCATTTAATGGAGAGAAGATCCAGAGCTCCAAGTTCCCTACTCGTCCCTCCTCTTCTAACAGACCCTGAACACAGGCAAGAGCCAGGAAAATCACCCTCTGAAATGTGGAGGCACCTCAGCGTGGAGGGATACCCGCTTGTCCATACCTGACACTTCACAAAAACAGGAAACTGAGGCTGGGTGAGGGGCAGGCCTGAGGAAGCAGCTCCAGCTCAGCAGTGGGGGAGTCAGGCTTGCTCCTAGGAGAAAGCCCTGATCTCAGGCTCTCCCTCACACTGTCTTCCACTGCAGCCCCCACCACCCAGGCTGGGTTGACCTTCCCTTTCCACAGCTGATTTTTTTTTTTAATAACCACTTTATCGAGCTATAACTCACATACCATAAAGTTTAGCCTTTACCATGTACAAGTGGATGGTTTTGTATATTGACAAAGTCATGCACCCATCACCACTATCTGATTCCAGGACATGCTCATCACCCTCCCGAGGAAGACCCTACCCGTGACTCCCCATCACCCCTTCACCCCAGTCTCTGGCAACCACTAATCTTTCTCTGGACTTGCTTATTCTGGACATTTCCTATATGTGTGAGGCTCTCATTCCTTTCTAGAGCTGAATAGCACCCTGCTCCAATGACACAGCACACACCGCACCTCTGTTCACCAGCTGATAGACATTCAAATTGTTTCCACTTTATCTTTTAATGAATAATGCTACTATGAACATTTACGCACAAGGTTTCATGTGGATATAGGTTTTCCATCCCATGGTTGTATACCTAGAAGCAGACTTGCAGGGCCCTACCGTAACTCCATGTTTAAACTGCACCATTTTAAATTCCCACTAGCAATGTATGAAGGTTCCACTCTTTCCTCATCTTTGCCAAGACTTGTTCCTCTCCACTTTTTTCTTAGGATTTTCTTTATATATTTGAGACAGAAAGTGCATTAGCAGGGGGGAGGAGCAAAGGGAGAGGGAGAAGCAGGTTTTCCGTGAGTGGGGAGCCCAACACGGGGCTCGATCCCAGGACCCTGAGATCATAAACCTGAGCCAAAGTCAGATGCTCAACTGACTGAGCCACCCAGGCGCCCCTGCATCCTTTGACTAGAGCCATCCGCATGGGGGTGCAGTGCCATCTCGTTGTTTTCATTTGCATTTTCCTAATGACTAAAATGTTTTATACCTTTTCATGTGATTATTGGCTGTTTGTATATTTTCTTTGGAGAAATGTCTATTTTCAAATTGGGTTATTTGTCTTTTTTTTTACATCTTAATTTAATTTTATGTATTTCAGTGAAACAATTGCACTACTGGGTATTTACCCCAAAGATACAGACGTAGTGAAAAGAAGGGCCATATGTACCCCAATGTTTATAGCAGCAACAGCCACAATCGCAAACTTGTCTTTTTATAGCTACGTTAGGAAAAAAGTTGCTTAATGATGCCTCCCCTTCCCCCACCCCCACAAATGAGTGAACGGAACAATAGTGATTCACAGACTCCCATAAGACAGCATCTCATGTCAATGTACCTTCACGGAGGGGGCATCACTACATGGAAGCCAAGAGAATGTTCTCTGGCATCCTGCAGATAAGAGCTTGAATTTAGCTTGACCGTGTAAAAACTGTGTCACTTCGAGGGAGAAACAAAAAGCCAGACTCTTAAATACAGAAAACAAGTGGCTGCCAGAGATGAAGTGGGAGGGTGGGTAGGGGGTAAAATAAAGGGGAATAAGAGTACACTTACCATGATGAGCACACAGTAATGTGTAGAAATGTTGACTCACCTGAAACTAATAGTACATTGTATGTTAACTAAGTGGAATTTAAATAAAAACTTGAAAAAAAGAAATGTTGAATCATTATATGCACACCTGAAACTAATATAACACTGTATATTTTTAATTATACTTCAATAAAAAATAAATAATGAAAAAAGCTTATGACTTAGACAAGTCACCTAATTCTCTCTGCCTCGGTTTCCCCATCTGTAAAACAGGGATCATGATGTCCATTTCACTGGAATGTTAATGAGCAATGAGAGAGAAGACACACTAAAAACCCTGTGGACATGGCTTAGTGTACAGGAAACTCCCAATACTATTCTCTGGTTTATTTATTTATTCAGTGAATATTTCTATAGCATCAACCTGGGTAAATGCAGCCCTGAAGTCACAGCAATGAGCAAAATAGAGAGAAAATTTCTGCCTGTGAGGGGCTTATATGCAGCTTAACATTTTAGCAAAAGTTAATGATTCTAGTTATTATTATAATTCAACATTTTTACTCTTGATTGCCAAATAAGTACCAGCTCATCAGAAACCAGAAACTAGAATGACAAGATAAAGTTTCCCTAATGAACTTGAACTCTAGAGTGAGATGAAGAATTAGTTTCAGTAATTACAGCTCTCCTGCCAGCTCCCCAGAAGGGCCTTTCCTTCCTCTATACTTGCACAGAGACATGAAGGAGAGATGCCTAGGAAAACACCCACCAGTGGGTCCACCAGGTCTTAGAAATATGAAAAAAGGAGCAAACACCAAGAATTAGCACTTCTAGGTGTCTGAGCAAAGAGAAGGATAACACACTTACCACCTAAGGGAGATTTAGAAGCTTAAGAACAGATCATTTCTTTAAAAATGGGCTAACAAAGAAAATGAGCAGCATTCTTGGGCAGAAAGAGCCACCAGAGCAGCTCTTGCTTCTTGAAAATCAGGTGGGGCAGGGCCAAGTGGGGCTGAACCTGAAACTAGATGAAGGGCAACATCTGAGAGTTCATTTGGGCATGGGAAGGAAAACCTTCCTGAGCAAATAAGGGTGCAGGGTCACAGGAAACCCTCCTCCTTTGGGAGGTCAGTGGAAACACACAAAAGGCCTGTACTGAAGGCCAGGTTCACCAGGGACTAGCCACGCGAACCCAATAAGTCGCTTGCCTTATTTTGATTTCCTCATCTGCAAAATGGTTTCATGGATTCCAACCTCATCCAGCAGGTTAGACTCGAGTCCTTCTAAGAGAACATTCCCTCCATCTGGGATGGGAGGCTTTTAGCACAGACTAGCTGTTGACGCCTGGCTTACTATGGGATTCTTTGGGATGCCCAGATGACCACAGCCTCTTTGTGTGTGAGGGGATACGTCAAACCTAGGAGGACAGTGATATCAACGGGCTGCTTTTTAGAGAAAGTCAGACACACAAATAGGAGAGAGGAATATGCCCCATCAGATACAAAAATTTAAAGATGTAAAGAAAACATCAATGCGTAACTATAGGAATAAACAAACAAACAGACAAAACAAAAAAATTCTTAGTGGAAAAGAATAAGGAACCCAGAAAGAGACACTCCCATCTATGAAATGTGAAAACTAATGAGGTGGTATGGGTAGAAGCAAACCATAATAAATGATGCTGGGACAACTAGTTATCGAGTGGGAAGGCAAGCTTGGTTGCAGCCACTCTGGAAAACAGCATGGAGCTTCCTCAAAAAGTTGAAAATAGAGCTACCCTATGACCCAGCAATTGCACTACTGGGTATTTACCCCAAAGATACAAATGTTGTGATCCGAAGGGGCATGTGCACTCCAATGTTTATAGTGGCAATGTCCACAATAACCAAACTATGGAAAGAACCTAGATGTCCATCAACAGATGAATAGATAAAGAAGATGTGGTCTATATATACAATGGAATACTATGCAGCCATCAAAAGAAATGAAATCTTGCCATTTGCAACAATGTGGATGGAACTAGAGGGTATTAGGCTGAGCGAAATAAGTCATTTGGAGAAAGACAATTATCATATGATCTCATTGATATGAGGAATTTGAGAGACAGGACTGGGAGTCGTGGAGGGTAGGGAAGGGAAAAATGAAACGAGAAGGGATCATGAGGGAGACAAACCATAAGAGACTCTTAATCTCACGAAACAAACTGAGGGTTGCTGGGGTGAGGGAGGTAGAGAGAGGGTGGTTGGGTTATGGACATTGGGGAGGGTATGTGCTATGGTGAGTGCTGTGAATGTATAAGCCTGATGATTCACAGACCTGTACCCCTGGGGCTAATAATACATTATATGTTAATGAAAAAAAATTCCAAAATCTGGGGGTGCCTTGGTAGCTCAATCATTAAGGATCTGCCTTTAGCTCAGGTCATGATCCCAGGGTCCTGGCATCAAACCCCATATTGAGCTCCCTGCTCAGCAGAGAGCCTGCTTCTCCCTCTCCCACCACCTCTGCTTGTGTTCCCTCTCCAGCTGTCTCTCTCTCTGTATCAAAAAATAAATAAATAAACTCTTTTTAAAAAGACTGGTAAGAGATAAAATAACTAATATCTTTATGATCTTAGGTCAGAAATGATATCTTTAAAATGTTCCCAAGGCAAACACTACTAAATAAAAGTTTGATTAATTCAAGTATTTTTAATTTAAGAATTTCTTTTTTTTTAAATTTTTTATTTATTTTCAGCGTAACAGTATTCATTGTTTTTGCACCGCACCCAGTGCTCCATGCAATCCGTGCCCTCTCTAATGCCCACCACCTTGTTCCCCCAACCTCCCACCCCCCACCCCTTCAAAACCCTCAGGTTATTTTCCAGAGTCCATAGTCTCTCATGGTTCACCTCCCCTTCCAATTTCCCTCAACTCCCTTCTCCTCTCCATCTCCCCTTGTCCTCCATGCTATTTGTTATGCTCCACAAATAAGTGAAACCATATGATAATTGACTCTCTCTGCTTGACTTATTTCGCTCAGCATAATCTCTTCCAGTCCCATCCATGTTGCTACAAAAGTTGGGTATTCATCCTTTCTGATGGAGGCATAATACTCCATCGTGTATATGGACCACATCTTCCTTATCCATTCGTCCGTTGAAGGGCATCTTGGTTCTTTCCACAGTTTGGCGACCGTAGCCATTGCTGCTATAAACATTGGGGTACAGATGGCCCTTCTTTTCACGACATCTGTATCTTTGGGGTAAAGAATTTCTGACCATTAACACTGTGATAAAAAGAGGAAGCAAACTACAAATTAGAAAAGATATTTGTAACCCACAAAACAGAGAGTATCAAAACTAATTAAATAAACTTCTGTATCTGAAACTAATGATATTCTATAGGTTGACTAATTGAATTTAAATAAAAAAGTTAAAAGCTTCTGTAAATTAATTAGAGAAAGACTAGCAACTCAACACCATATGAAATAAGGTAATTCAGCCTCATTCATGAGGTTATTCATGAGGCTGAATAACCTCATTAGTAAATGGAGAAATGAAAATAAAAATCATAATAGGAGACCACTTCATATCTATCCAACTGGTAAGAAATAACAGTACTAGTTATTAGTAAAGGCGAGGGGCAACAGCGACTCCAGCACATGGCTGGTGAGTACCAGCTGGTAAAACCACAATGAAAGTAACCTAGTGAAGGTGAAGATGAACAATTTAGCTCTTATTTACAGTATTTCATCAAAGTCTAACGTATCAATTATAAGATGTACCATTATTTTCTGTCTCACCAAAAAAGAAAAAAAAAAGATTCCAAGATGCCACTAATTTTAAGACACATTCTGATTTCAGATGTATTATATTAAAAAAACACATTTTAGGATAAAAGAAATACGGTATGTATGTAAAAGAAACCTATTCATTGACACCAGGGTTTACAAGACTGACAATAGCATCATTGTTTTTAATGGCAAAAACCTGAAAACAACCAAATGTACTTAGAACTTATAAGCAGAGAGATATTCAACAATCCAGCAGTGAAAATAAACAAACTATAGGTGCACTCATTAATATGACAAAAAGCAAATCAAAACAAGAGCAGAAATTAATGAAATAACAGAAAAAAATGAAAAACTTAACATAGTCAAAATTGGGTTTTTTGAGGGGAAAACAAAGTCAATCAAGAGAAACATTAGAAACACATACAAACAGCCACTGTCAGGAAATGTGTTGAAACTTCAGGCATGAAAAGGATAAGGAACACAATAAAAAAAAAGAATAAGAAGAAAAGGATAATGAGCAGATACTATGAATACATTTTATGGGAATAAATTCAACAACATAGAAAAGATGTACAAATTGCTTAAGAAAAGTACAATTTACCAAAATTGACACAAAATAAAACAGAAACTCTTAAGAGTCCTTTAGCTAGTAAAGGAATCCAGTCATTATTAAAAACCCTTTCATAAGGAAAACTCCAGGCACAGATGCCTTCCCTGAAAACAAGGAATAGAATGAGATGGAAGAAAACCAAGTCTTAGCTCAGGTAGCCTGTAGACATATATGGGAAAGATGGACTTTAAGAAAAAATGTCATGCCAATACTGCAAGACTCTTGAGAAATTAGAGGTGACCAGCATAACCGACCATAGATCAACAGCAATGCCTGGCGAAGACATTACAAATATATATATATATACAAAGAAAGATTATAGACCAATATCCCTCATGAACATGAACTCCCTCAGCTGGAGTAATTTTGCCTCCGAAAGGACATCTGGCACTACCTGCAGAAGTCTCTGGTTGTCACTCATGGAAGAGCAGGTGCTACTCGCTACTGTAGATGTTCCTATCCAAGAAGCCAAGGAGGCTGGGCTCTGAGTGGCTGGCATCACAACTACTTCTTTGTCTGGTGCCTCAGCACTTCCCTTATCCCCAGGAACTCTCAGACCTTGGTCCTGGAGGCTTTCCTGGGCTCCATCAAAGTACAGTGACCCCAGATCAACCCCCGATAAGTGGAGTCAGGACTCATATGCAGAGTGAGTAAAAAGCAAGCATTCTTTAATAAAGGCGGGGGGTGGGGGGTGCTTGCCACTATACGGCTAAACCCAGCAGGATTTGCAATAGTGCCATTTTGGAGTAAGTCCCTTTCAACGCAGGGAAAATCTGTCTTACCATTTAATGCCCAGCTCAAACTATTTCCCTCTGGAAGATCTGCCCCCACGGGGAAAAAAATCAGTTACTCTTCTGTGTTTCCAGGGCATTCTCCCCAACGTATTGCAGTGGTCAGCAGTTGCTTCCTAGGTGGGATGGATCTCATAAGGACAGAAGCCTCCCCCTTGGCATCCCCGCTGCCTAATCTCACGCTTGGGGAGTCATGAGAAATGAACTCACACACTGGAGGACCTGACACCAACTTTCACTTTGGCAAAGTTAACCTCTCACAGCCCACTTCCCATCTGTGATGTGTGAATGTGCACTGCACTCACTTTAGGGAATTGCTTACTGTAAGTGCCTGGCACACAGCAGAGGTTAAGAATGGCATCTGCCAATGAGTACAAAAGCAAATGAAACGTTTGCTCAACTAGGCTGAATTACAAGTGTTGGTTCCGCAAAGGTGGGCCTGGTTCAGTGTGTCCACTGGCACCTTCCCTGAGAGCTGAGAGTCCCATAAGAGCTGGGACTGGGTTAGACCAGGGCCCCCAAGGTGTATCTGCAAATAAAGAAAAGGGAGAAGAAAATGCAAGGATTCTTTGAGAACAGGAGGCATCTGGTGTTTCTCCCTCCCTACACCCTTACTTGGAGCTACCAGTCACGGGTGCCCCTGCTGGCTGACAGCGTCCTTCTTAGCCCCATGAGATCAGCTTCCTTGGGGAAGACCTGTGCGTTATTCATCCAGGGTCCACGTCCTGTCCCACTGAGCCCCTTACTATCCGTGTGAGATTCCAGATCTACCTGCTTGTGCAAAACCCAGTTCTGTTTGGTATCTGAAGATCTGTGCTTCCCACGCAAGCCTCCAAACGCCTCCTTTCAGAGCCCAGCTACTCTTGTTTTGTCACTAGAGAATTTCTGAGCCTGAGAAAATGGGGTCGCATTTTCCATTCCCCACTGTGTATGCTCTTATGGTTGTAACAGGACATTTTCCTCTCCTAATCTCCCAGTCCTTTGGATCTGGCTGGAAGCTATTGCAGTGTTCGGGATACATGGTCCCCCCTTTCAAGGGAGTATCACTGGTGTCACAAACCAAGATCCAAGAAGCATATCCAGGTCTTTAACAGTGCCTACAGAGGTAGCTTTCCCACATCCCTTGCTCACTCCCCAGGGAAGAAAAGATGATGATGCCACGGGGTCCATACAACCTTCCTTTTTCTACTGATAAATATCAAAACCCCTATAATGAATTCCCAGTTTATTTGTTGCTGTTGTTTTCTGGTTCTGCTTCCCTCCTCCTTCAGCAAAGTGACAGAAATGGGGCATAACTGGTGAATCTGGAAACTCCCAGCAGGCTCCCATTCACCTGGCACGCATATTGTGGGGACACAACACTGTTTTTCCACACCCTGGCAGGGTCTGCACAGGGTTGTCTCCTTTGGCCAGTGTCTGTGGGGTCTCAGTTGCCCCCATCAGCTCCATGCTTCCCATGGCTGCAGAAACCAGCCTCTCCCACCTTGCTGAGAAGGACCTGATGCCCAGGTGGCTGGCTTGAAGCATCTGAGGTCCCACCCGCTCATGGGAAGAACCATGTACTTTCATTTCACGTGCAGGAAATTTAACAACAGATCTCCAGATATATCCCTACATTCATAATAGATTCCCACTACCCAGATGGGAAAACATGACGTTGTGGTCTACAGACCTCGAATAATCGTGTGTATTGTTGGAAATCCACGGGTGGAAAGGTAACAGGGAGAAAGATATTCACAACAGAAACCCACCGCAGCAGGGATTCTGATCCTATAGATCATTTTTTGTTTTTCCTTTTCCTTTAATGTGTTTTGGATCTTGCTATTAGAACTAAAAGCAGGCTTTCTTCTTTCTTTCTTTCTTTTTTTCTTGTTTTTTTTTGTTTTTGTTTTTGTTTTTCAGGCTCAACGGACAAGCACTCTCCACTTTCTGCCTACTCAGTCAGGCCTTCCCCCTTAGAACCTCTGTGCCAGGGAGTGTGGCATGGAAAACAATGAGCCATAACAACCCCTGTGTGCAGCACAGCTGTCCTTGAGTGGCTGGAGTGCATGTTGCAGGGATATGAGTGCAAGGACAGCAAATGGCTCCACTAGCTCATGCCCGCATCCCGTGGGAATGCTATGATCCCTGCCTGTGGTTCCTCTTCTCCAAGGACAATCTGAGCTCTCACTTCAAGGACCATGATTAGGCGATAGGTAGAGCAGAATCCTGACTCCTACTCTTTTTCCCTGTTGGGCTGGAACAACGGTGCAGCCCCTAAAGAGCCATCTGGGGTACAGGAGGCACATAGCTGGGAGGAAGCCCACCTTGGCATATTACAGGTTCTGGAAGGGGCCTCTTCAGTGGTACTGCCCAGGGCATCAGGGGGCCCTGACATGAGAACCAGGTCTCTGATCTGGGATGAGCGGTCCTGCTGTAACACACAGGACACCCTCCACCTATAGATGCATGAGAGGGTTTGATACTACTTTGAACTTGGGAGAGGGGCGCCTGGGGTGGTGGTGGTTTCAGGCAGGGCTCAGTAAGCGCACTCTGGCAAACATGCCAGAGACCCTCACATTGCCCTAGTCCTTATTCCGGCCAAGATCAGGAAAGAGTGAAGAGTGCCCCCATTTCCTGAGTGTGGCAAGGATGCAAAGCCGGTCCTGCCTGACACCAAACCAAAGCTTCCCCACCAAGCTGCACTGGCCGCAAGGAAGTAGTTTCCACCTGTGCTCTCCATACTGAGCCCATCCACCACAAAACAATGCATAAAGCTGTATGTGTGTTCTTACAGACTGAGTCTGATAAAAATGTCTGCCATTCAAAAGTTGCCCTGAAAATCCCACAGCAAGAAGTCGGACCTGGTAAGGAGGCTCGGGGTCCTTCATCACTGCTTTGTGTTGCCCCTAAAACAAAGCTTCCAAGGGCTGGCCTCGGCAAGTCAACCATTCCCCTGCCAAGTCTTCAGAAGCTGGAATACAAATGCCCAAGATTAAACAAACACAGGGCGTAAAAATAAAAAGAAATGTAAGTGGGTTTGGTGCTTATCTTTTTTCCCAACAAAAGATAACAGGTAATTGCTTTTTTATCACTAGCACTTGAAATTTGAAAGTAAAGAAGGAGCAAGGCTTGGTATCACACCAAACTTGGCAGTCCATTGATCCTTAACTTCCACTTCTGCTGAGGACCAACAGTCAAACGACCCTGATGCTCGTATATAATTCAAGAAGGAAAAGAGCCAAGAAGCAGCAAAGGAAATGTCAGCCATGTCATCTCCAACAGGAGGGCTTTCTGTGTAGATGTTGTTAACTGATCACATAGACACACGCAGCCCCCCTTCACCACCACCCCCAAAAAGTTTTTAAACATCATCGATCCTCTAAATGTGCAGCCTTTACCAAAGGAGAGACATCTGGATGAGGGGAATGAGATGCTTCGTGGCCTCCCCACGGAGGGAGGAAGCTGTTGCCTAGCAACCCTGCCCCCCAAAACTCCTGCCAGTTACCTGGGTCTTGCGACAACTGAACATCTTTAACAGGACACAGATCTTGCCTGCAGCTGCCAAAGCAAAGCACTTGCAGGGGAGCACCCCCTCTTTCCACCCAAGGGGCTTTCCCATACAGCGATGCAGAGAGCAAAAGAGCCCCGCGTCTGCGCTTCCCTGGTTGCTTCCCTCTGAGATGAAGATCCTCAGGTTCTTTCCCACTTAGGGTCTCCTGCAACTCAGCTCAACAGAACTTACTTTTTTCTGTCTAAAGAGTTCTCTTGGATGCTCAAGAAATTGCATGGCCCAGCAGAGAACCTGCCGTCTCCCTCAGCTGGAGGTAATTCTCTGGGTTTCGATCTGGTATTGAAAATCTTGAAATCAAAATGATTTATTAACTATGGTCATGGGTTAAACTGTGTCTCCCCAAAATTCACATGTTGGAGGCCCTAAGGTGGTCAGGCTGAAATGAGGTCATTTGGTGGGGGGGAGCCCTAATCCCATATGGTGAGTGTCCTTATAAA
The DNA here is from genome assembly GCF_902655055.1 of Lutra lutra. NCBI lineage: Eukaryota > Metazoa > Chordata > Mammalia > Carnivora > Mustelidae > Lutra > Lutra lutra. The sequence continues at coordinate 83,342,780 of NC_062291.1, forward strand.
AAGGAGGAGTTTGGACACAGATACGCTCACAGAGAGAAGGCCACGTGCGGACGAAGACAGAGGGGAGGGTGATGCACGAACAAGACAAGGAACGTCAGAGGTGGCCAGCATCCCCCCAGAGTGAGGACGAGAAGGACGGAACAGATTCAGAAGGAACCAACCCTGCGGAGGACATGGTGATTTTGGACTTCAGGCCTCCAGAGCTGAGAAGCAACACACTTCTGCTGTCTAAGCCACCCGATGTGCAGTCCTTTGTTTGGGGGGCACAGAAAACCCACACCGCCGTTCCCCACTTGTGATATGCTGCTACAGGTGTCACTCCCTCTCTCGTGGAGCCCCCCACAGCTCCCCACGTACGATTCACCATGGTTAGCACCCAAGGAAACCAGGGCTCAGCGAGATGGTGTGACTTGACACCCACAGCTCCCAAGAGCAGGAGCTGGAATTTGCAGTCACATCGGGGCCTCCGAAGACCACTCTCCTAACCCCCTTGCTGGTCTCCCTCTGCTCATTCTAGGGGTGGCTTCCTTCACCCCGCAGCGAGGGGCTTCCCCCAGAAGTACCTAACAGCAAAGCTGACTGTTAACCAGGGCAGGGAAACCCGAAACCAAGGCGCAATGAAATATTTAACATGTCGATGGGAGGCATTTTGCCAGCTGAGCTCAAGCCAGGAACCGGTCCTTGGCTGACGGGCAAGAGACTTCTGTAGCAGCAAGCTGAGCCCGGAGCAAAGGTAGCTTTGAAGTTTATTAAACCTTGAGAGCCTCGGAAAGAATGAGCCTGGAGGGGGACGTGCCGTCGCAGCACTGGGCAAGGCAGTGCAGAGGGACCTTCCCACCACAATGGCAAAGCGGGAGGCATTTAAGAAGGTATTTTTCACGTCTGCAACACGTGCACTTAGCAGGGAAGGCAAACTTCCGTGCACAGAGTAAAAACCCACGTAGGACTCTGCTCCACGACAAAGAGAGGCTAAAATCACCGCAGGCAAGTGAAGGCGAATTGGTATCATAAGCAAGGTCACCGTGTTCAGGAAAACTAAACCCATGGTCGGGGGAGGTGTGGAAATATCTTTATTGTTAGTGGGAGTCTCTGCAGTAGCATCTTATGACCTGACAAAGGTTCCCCATCAGAGAAGCCATCTCCATCTACCACATTATTTAAAGGTCCAAATCATATAAATAATTGCCACTTAGTGATTCTTCAGTCACACAAACCTTCAGCCAAATGCTACAGAAGTAAATTCACTCCATAAATGCAGCATACATGAAATGATCAAATATCAAAATCTGATTAAAATGTTTTCATGAAGCAAAAGAAATATAATGCTTATTTTGTGGTTTTTATAAAATGGGCAAAATGTCTAAGACCACTATATTTGGAAAAGCTTATAAATTAAAATTTCCCAGCTGATGCTTATTAAACACATCATAGGACTTCTTGGTTTTTTGCAATTAAAAAAAAAATAATGAGACTTCTTGTGATAAAATATGAAGTCCCAGATAAGAAAACCCTGGTTGCTGGGAACAAAGCAAGCATTCCCCAGATCACAGGAGTGCCGCCGATGCAGTAAGATCAGGAAGGAAGAGACCAATTGGCCTGGAAGAGACAAAACTCTCGTGACTTCAGACGATGTGATGGTCTACCTGGGAACCCTAGGGTCTAAGCTGTAATGGTCAGAACCACTGGCAGAGCTGAGTGGTTAAAGAAACATCAAGAACTTCTTCCAAGAGCAACTATTTTCACAAAGAGCTGCAATAATTATTTACAAATCATCAGAAGAAAAAAATTAAAGATGACAAGGAAATTATGAAACATCCTGGAATGCATCTAACAAGAAATCTGCTATGCCTACATCAAGGAAATCATGAAGTTATATCGGAGGAAACAAAAGAAAGGCCAAGTGGACGGGGGAGCATGCCACATTTCTGGATGAAGAAATCAAAATTGTAAAGTCAGTTCCGCCCAAATTCATTTATATATTCCAAACTTAATCTAAAAACGAAACGGACCATAAATAAGTAAAAGATAAATAAAAAATTGAAAACGTGATTCCTCAATGTATGTGGGAGAGAGAATACATAAGCGCACTCGGGTCAATTTTGAGAATATATAGTAAGAGTGCGATATTGCCATAACACACAGCAAAACTTACAATTCAAACAGTGTGGTCCCAGCTAAGGAAAAGATGGATAGAGCAATGAAATAGAACAGAGAGTAAGACACCCGTGTACATTGGGGGATTTATTATCAATGAGACGTTACCAATCAAAGGGAATAGGATTGGTATTGGTAACCCATTTAAGGGTAAAATAATCTAATGGCCCTATTTAAAGCCACTCAGAAAATGAATTAAAATTCGTATAATATTGGAAGTCTTCTTAAAGAAGACAAAATACCCAGAGACTGTTAAAGATTAACAACTGAAGTATGAAATAATGAGTAACTTTTATATGACAAATGTTGTTACATGCAAAATTAAATGACAAACAACAGACTGAAAGAAATCATTAAAAGGAAAAATACACAGGATATAAAAATAACTTCCATGATGATATCAGAAGAACATACTTTATAAAAGTGAGTAAATGATTTGAACATGGATTTCACAGAAAAATAAATACAATGGGATAATATCCCATTAAAAAGATTCTGGAGCTTTTTAGCAATTGGAAAGTATAAATTAAAACAACATTTAATAAAATAAAATAATACCTTATACATTAGAGGATATTATCAAGAAAGTAGAAAGACAATCTACAGAATGGAACAAAATGTTTGCAGATCATATATCTGATAAATCCAGAATCCTGCATATATAAAGTACTCTGCAACTCATCAACAAAAAGACAAACAACCCGATTTAAAATGGCCAAAGAAGTTGAATAGCTATTTCTCCAAAGAAGCTACACAATGGCCAATAAGCACATGAGAAGGGTCTCAACGTTATCACCCACGAGGGAAATGCAAATCAAAACCACAATAAGACACCACTTTATACCCACGAAGATGGCTATAATCAAATATAAAACAAAACAAAACAAGACAAACACATCCCCAAAAACCCAGAAAGTAACACGTACTGGTGAGGATGGGAAGAAGTAGAAACTTTCCTACATGGGCTGGTGGGAATGCAAAATGGTACAGCTTCTATGGAAAATGGCTTGGCAGTTCTTCAAAAAGTTAAATATAATTATCATATGATCATATTGTCATATATGTACATGCATATGTATATACATGTATATACATATACACGAAAGAATTGGAAAAAGCCAAATACTTGTATGCAAATGTTTGTATCAATCCTAGTCACAACAGTCAGAAGGTGGAAACAACCCAAATGTCCATCCACAAATGAATGCATCCATAAGCGGTTCTATGTCATAGCATGGATTGTATCTGTATGCACATATATGCCCTGGAAAAGATTCAGCTGCAAAAGGAGTAAGGCCATGACACAAACCACCACATGCATGAACTATAAAAACATCAAGCCGGGCAAAAGAAGCCTGACACGTAAGGCTGTATATTATCTGATGCTCTTCATAAGAAATGTCCAGAATAGGTCAGCCCACAAAGATGAAAAGCAGATTAGCAGTAGCTAGGAACTGTTGGGGGAGGCATGAGTAGGAAGTGGCTAAAGGGGTCCAGGGTGTTCAGTCGGTGTGATGAAATGTTTTGGAACTGGACAGAGGTGTTGGTTGAATAACATCATGAATGCCCCAAATGCTGCTGCCATGTACATTTCAAAATGGTTAGTTTTTCGTCATGTGAATTTCACCTCGCTAAAGCAAGATACTTTATCTTTTTCTTAGTTTGGCAAACACGCCCATACACATACATACACACATCTATAAAAATCCAGTGTTAGGGTGTGGGAAGGTGGGTTCTGTCTACACGTTTGGCTCCAACGTAAACCAGGAGAGCATTCTGGGGAGGGAAATTTGGAAATATCTATCAAACTTTAAAATGTATATACCTTGTGACCCATCAGTTTCACTAATGAAATTCAATTCCACATGTGCCCCAAGAGAGATGTGTACGTTCACTGGTGTTTAGTTGTTTGAAAAAATGAAGCAAAAAAATCTGGCAAATGGGTGCTGTTGGTTTTGCTGAGAGCCTCCAAGAAAAAAAAACGGAAGCACCATTTGGTCTCAAATTACCCTTGAACATCCCTTAAATCACCCAGAAATTACATATATGTGATTTGTGTAAACAACTCGGCACAGCAATAAGAATGTACAAATACGTCATTTACACTGTAATGTATACTATGTAGTTCCGTAAAGTAGTTGCAATAAAAATTGAATCATTCAAGTGCTACACTGCTTAGACACACTTCAACAAATCTGTAAATATTCAAACTTGCCAGCTCTTCCTGCTGGTGAATAATGAAGTGTCCCGCATTTTGGTGCCTTCATCTGAAAAATGGGGATGCGGCACATGCTCAAAGAGTCACCGAGAAGACATGCGGAGTTAATTCAGATAAGGAGCCCAGCACTGTAGCTGGCATGTCTTCGGCATGCAGTAAATGTGGGGTGTTTCTAGGCAGTCAAGGGGTTGACGTTCTGGAAGGGGAAGTAGACCACAATTGTACAGCATAGGGTGTGATGAGGGTTCCAGCAGCTGCGGGTCCAGGTACAGTGGGAAATAGAGCAGGAGCACTGCGGGCAGGCTGACCACGCAGAGGGTGGTCCATTCTCTCAGTCTATTTGAAAGTTGGCTATGAACCCACTCCCTGATACCAACCAACATGAACATGGTTTTCCCTGGTGGACCGTGGATTTCATTTCTCCACACCTGTGCTATATAGCATTAGCACACATGTTTAAGAATTCCCTGTGTTTGTTCTCCAGAAAATAAACTGTTGGAAAGAAAAATCAATTTTCATTAGCAGTGCTATTACTTTCAGGAAAATCCTTTCTCAGATGAAAGTGGTAGCGGACACTCCAAAACCTGGTGTCACTTTGACCTTCCCCGTGGGACTGAGTGAGTTGCTGCCTCGAGCCTCAACACTGTCTTCTCCCCCTCGGTCCTGAGCCAGCATCCAGAGATGACAGGCCAACAGAAGCCAGCAGGTGCCATCGGAGAGCACAGCAGGCTGGGTAGGGCTGGGCTAACCTGAGAGCCTCCCCTCAGGGCTGAGTACCCTTCACTTCAGCATTTGGAAGCACAGGATTGGGTTGCCCAACCCAGTTTTTAAAGAGAAACTCTATGCCTGAATTTTTTTAAATCTCCCATTTTTTTTTAAATATTCAAAGTAAACAACAAGACCCTCTTGGGCCCAACCAAATCTGTGGGATGAACCTGGCCCAGGGGCCCCAGCAAGTGGCTTCTGTGACACACACTTCCCTGGCTGGTCTGAAACTGGGCATCCAAAGGTGCTCATAGACCATGGCTGTGGATGTCGTAGGAAAACAATCTGCTATGTTCTTTGGGTCCAGCAAAACCCATTGTTGGATGTGAGTCGATTTCCCATCCCCAGCCTGTCAGTCATCTGCCTCCAGGATTCCGCCCCAATCTTCTATCCATATCACATTCCCCTGCTGGGGGTCGTCATTTCAAATAACACCTGTCATTTTGTGCATGGTGGCACATATGCCTCGCTTAACAAAAGTAAATCACAAGACCCATCTCCACCAAGAAAGCACACTGAGTTTTATCTTCATTTCCCCCTGAAAAGTCAACAGAATTTGTGACATTTGGCACCTCCCCTTTGTCAGTGGAGCTTTTAGAAAGATTATCTTAAATGAATGTAAAGGGAATGATGGAATCAGGGAAGGGAAAGTACAGAGCCACCAGGCAACGTGAGAGCAGAATTGATTTTTCCTGACTGAGGGGAGTGAATAATGGCATAAAGCACGGCCTGGGAGAGCTACTCTGAAACCCATTCTTTCCCAGATGGTGGAATGCCCCTGCCTTGCCCTATTGATCCTACAGCAGGCATGGCCAGAAGAGCAGAGGACCTTTGATTATCTGGTGATTTCGGTATCTTTCCCTCCTTCCTGATCAGCACTGGCAGGGTGATGGATTTTGAAGACAATTTCTAGGCTAGATTTCCCATATCTGACAAGGGCAAATGACTTCTAAACACTACAGTCGTTTCTAGAAGAGATAAATGCCAACCCATTATTTAAAAGACATGTTGCCTGTTATCCTCTGTCTGAAAGTGACTCACAGCCTAGCTGAAGTCAAGCACAAGACACCTTCATCCCTACCCTCCCACCACATCACGGAGGAGGAAGAGGATGACGACCCTCCTACCTTCATCCACCTCGTCACACCCCAGCCCTCTGATCTCTCTCATCCAGAGCCAGCACCACCGCCCCCCACCAGGAACCCACGGGACCTACGGGACCCGAGATCACATTGAGCACAGTAAAAATCTCCCATAAACTACCATTTGGGTACAAAGTATACTAGCTATTGTGGGTTTTCTAATACCCCCAACTCCTGGTTCAACTGTCTCTGTGGACTTAATTTATTCCTTGTCTCTTACCTTTTATTATGTAAAGGAAGGCATCATGACCTCTATACCTGGCCAACTGAATGACAACAATGCCTCAATCTTTATGGTCACTGATAAAGAAACCTTTAAAAGTATCCACTTACTCTTACCAATGTGCTAAGACTGTTACATGCTGAATCTCTCCATTGCCTGTGATCCCAAGGTGGCTGAGGAACCTGGGGGCAGAAACGTGTCACAATATTTAAGTAGCACTGTCTCTCTCTTTTTCTCCCTTTGGCAAATACATTTACCGGAATTCCTGAAACCACGGAGGCCAGAAGAAATGACACAATATTTCTCAACTACTTTAAAAGAAGAAGAAGAAGAAGAAGAAGAACAACAACAACAACAACAACAACAACAACTTTCAACCCAGAATCCTACACCTTGGGAAAATATCATTCAGAAATGAAGGGGAAATCAGATAGAAAAAAGAAAAAACTAGGAGAATCTGTGGCCAGCAGATATACCCTAAGAGAATGCTAAAGGTAGTTCTCTCCAAACAGAAAGGCAGAGATAAAAGAAAAAAACTGGAACGCCAGGAAGGAAGCAAGAACACAAATGAGCAAAAGTATAGATAAATACAATAGGTTCCCTCCCTCCTGAATTTTGAGTTATGTTTAATGGTTGAAGCAAAAATCACAACACTGTCTATGGTTTGAAATGTATGCAGAGGAAGTATTTTAAACCACGGTACTATAAATGGGGGAAGGGAAAAGAAGGTACAGGGAGGTAGAGCTTCTGTACTTCACTTGAACTAGCAAAATGATGACAAGAAACTGATTTTAGATAGATATAGATAGATAGATAGATGGATGGATATATTTAATATAGCTATTCCTGCTTTCCCTTAATTGATGTTTGTATGATATATCTGTTTCCATTCTTTTTTTTTAAAAAAGACTTTATCTGGGAAGCCTGGGTGGCTCAGTGGGTTAAGCCGCTGCCTTCGGCTCAGGTCATGATCTCAGGGTCCTGGGATCAAGTCCCACATCGGGCTCTCTGCTCAGCAGGGAGCCTGCTTCCCTCTCTCTCTCTCTCTGCCTGCCTCTCCGTCTACTTGTGATCTCTCTCTGTCAAATAAATAAATAAAATCTTAAAAAAGACTTTATTTATTTGACAGATAGAGAGAGATAACGAGAGAGAGAACACAAGCAGGGGGAGTGGGAGAAGCAGGCTCCCCACTGAGCAGGGAGCCAGAAGCGGGGCTCGATCCGAGGACCCTGGGATCGTGACCTGAATTGAAGGCAGATGCTTAACCAACTGAGCCACCCAGACACCCCTGTTTCCATCCTTTTACTTTCAATCTGCCTCGATTGCTGTATTTAAAGTGAGTTTCATGGAGATAGTAAATGGCTGGGTCACGATTTATAATCTAATCCACAAGCTTTTGTCTTTTAATTTATGCATTTTGTATTACATACATACATGAGATGTATAAATTCATAAATATATACATAAATATGTGATATGTTCTATATATCCTGCACATATATTATGATCTATATCTCATGTATGTTTATGTAAATAGTATATATACATGATGTCATACATACACATATAGTACATGCATGATATATATTTATATTATGTGTGTATATATCAGGTATGTATATAATGTGATGCCTAGAGTTTTACATCTGTTATCTCACCCCTAGAATAACCTTTGAAAAATCTATACAAAGACATACTGAAAAACATAATCGTTAAATCATAATGGAATTATAAAAAATGTTCAGGCAAGTCATGGAAAGGCAGGAAAAGAAAATAGAGAACAGAGAAATGAAAAACAGAGAGAAAAAGCAGAATGCAACAAATAAAAGGGTTGACTTAAGCCCCAACTTATCTATAATTACATTAAATGCAAGTGGTCTCAATATACAAAGGAAAAGACAAATGTTTGTTTATAAAATACGACCCAACCATTTGCTATCCACAAAAAACTCACTTTAAATATAGCAATATAGGCAGGTTGAAAGTAAAAGAATGGAAACATTAATCAAAGGAAAGCAGGAGTAGCTATATTAATATCAGACAAAGTAGACTTCGGAGCAAAGGAAATTACCAGGGTAAGCATTGAAGAAGAGAGGAACAATACATAATGGTAAAAGAGTCGGTCTACCAAGAAGACATGGGAATCAGAACTGAGCATGTCTCGCACAACAGAGCTGAAAACATGGGACGCGAAGGCTGATAGAACTGAAAGGATTAACCAGACAAATCTGAAATTATACTTAGAGGATTTTAACACCCTTCTCTCAGCTGTGGATAGAAGAAATGGGCACAAAACCAGCACAGACAGAGAAGAACCTACCACCACCACGAACCAGCAGGACCTGATCAACATTCATAAAACACCACACCCAACTACAGCAGAATCTGCATTATTTCCAAGTGGCCGTGGAACGTGTACCAGAACACACCATATCCTGAACCATAACACAAACATCAACGAATTTAAGAGCTGAAATCGTACAGAGTGTGTTTTCTGACTACGGTGAAATCAGACGAGAAATCAATAACAGGAAAATCTCCAAACACTTGGAAACTAAGCAACGTACTTCTAAGTAATCAATGAGTCAAAGAGGACATCTCAAAGGAAATAAAAAAGTGAACCGAATGAAAACAAAAATACAATGTACCAACATTTGTGAGACATAGCTCCAGCAGTGCATGTCTAACACTAACTGCAAACAGAAATGCAAACAATGCAGAAGGGGGAAAGTTTCACATCGGCAACCTAAGCTCCTAGAAACAGAAGAGCAAAGTAATCCCAGAGGAGGCAGAAGGAGGGGATTATAAAGTTGAAACAGAAATCAATGAAATCAAAAACAGAGAAACAATAGAGAAAATCAATAGAACAGAGCTAGTATAAATAAAGTTGACAAACTTCTAATAAGAAAAAAGAGAAGAAACAGATTACTATAACAGGAATGAATATCACCACAGACCTTATAGACATTAAAAATGAAGTAAGTAAATACTATGAATAACTATGCACATAAATCTGACAACTGAGATAAAATAGACCAATTCCCTAAAAACACAAACTACCACAACTCACCCAATATGAAATATATAATTTGACTAGCTTGATAGCAATCAAGAATATGAAATATATAATTAAAACCTCTGCTCCCCTGTGGCGCCTGGGTGGCTCAGTGGGTTAAGCGTCTGCCTTCAGCTCAGGTCATGATCTCAGGGCCCTGGAATCGATTTCCACATTGGGCTCCCTGCTGAGAAGGGAGCCTGCTTCTCCCTCTGCCTGTTGCTCCCCTGCTTGTGCTCTCTCTCTGTGTCAAATAAATAAATAAAATCTTTTAAAAAACCCTCTGCTCCCCCAAATTCCCAGGCCCAGATGGTTTCACTTGAGAATTCTACCAGACATTTAAGGAAGAATTAACATCAATTCTACACAATTCCATCCAGAAAAGAGAACACTTCCCATTATTATATAATATTATTATATAATATATAATATTATAATATATATAATATATATATTATAATATATAATATTCCCATTATTATATTATATTATTATATAAAGCTAGTATTACCCTACTGCAAAAACCAGACTGGGAAGAAAGAAATAAACTGTCCTTATTCTTATATGACATGTCGCTGTCTACATGGAATATACCCCCAAATGTCTTCAAAAAATTTCCTAGAACTCGTAAGTTCAACAAGGCTGCAGGAGACAACATAAACAGATAAAAATCAATTGTGTTTATATACAGTAACAATGAACACATGGATATCAAAAGCTCAATTATGATATCATGCACTGTAATTGCTCCAAAAAATAAAATACTAGGTGGGAATCTAATAGCATATGCACAGGACTTGTGCATTAAAAATGGCACAACATGAACAAAAGGAATCAAAGATATAAATAAATGGAGAGACATCCCATGTTCATGGATTGAAAGATTCAATATAGTAAAGACATGAATTCTCCCTAAATGATATGCAGGTTTAACACAACTTCTATCAAAATCCCAGCAAGATTTTTTATAAAAACGGACAAAATGATTATAAAACTTATGTGGAAATATAAAGGATCTGGAGTAGCTCAAATGATTTTTTAAAGGGAGAATAAACTGGCAGAGACCAATCTACCTGATTTTAAGATTTATGATACATCTTCAGTAATCAAGACCACGTGGTACTAATAGATTGTTGGACACCTGTAACAACAGAGTAGAATGACCCACACAGATATGTCCAACTGATTTTGATAAAGGTGCAAAAGCAATTCAGTGGAAGAAAGATATCTTTTAAAACAAATGATGTTGGGGCGCCTGGGTGGCTCAGTGGGTTGGGCCGCTGCCTTCGGCTCGGGTCATGATCTCAGGGTCCTGGGATCGAGTCCCGCATCGGGCTCTCTGCTCAGCAAGAAGCCTGCTTCCCTCTCTCTCTCTCTCTCTGCCTGCCTCTCCGTCTGCTTGTGATCTCTCCCTGTCAAATAAATAAATAAAATCTTAAAATAAAATAAAATAAAATAAAATAAAATAAAACAAATGATGCAGGAGCAATTGGACACTTAAAGGTTGAAAAATTATCCTTGAACTAAGTCTCACAGCTTATATAAAAATTAACTCAAAATGGGGTATGAATTAAATGGAAAATTTGAACCATAAGTATTACAGGAAAAACAAAGTAAGAGGATATCTGCAGGATCTAGGGCTAGGCAAAGAGTTCTTAGACTTGAACTAAAAGAATGATCCATTAAGGAAAAACTGACCAACCAGACCCCCTCAAAATTAATATATTTTGCACTGCAAAGACCTTGTTCAGAGGATGAAAAGGCAAGCTACAGAATGAGAGAAAACATTTGCAAACCACATATCCAACCAAGGGCTAGTCTCCAGAATATATTTTAAAAAACTGTCAAAACTCAGCAGTAAGACAAACAAACCATCCAATTAGAAAATGGTCAAAAGGCATGAAGATACATTTCACCATTGAGCATATACAGATGGCAAATAAGCGTGCAAAAAGATGCTCCACTTCACTATCCATCACAGAAATGCAAACGAAAACCACAGTGAGCCATCCCTCTCTGTCTATTGGAATGGCTAAAATGAAAAAACGGGGACACCACCAAAGGCTGGCAAGGAAACAGAAAAGCTCCATCACCCATAGGTTAGCTGGTGAGAATGTGAAACGGTGCAGCCACTCTGGAAAACAGTTTGGCAGTGTTTTGAAAAGCCAGACATGCAAGCACCATACAACACACCACTGTTCTCCTGGGCTCTCATCCCAGAACAATGAAGATGTGTGTTCACACACACAAACGACTGTACATGAACGTTTCCAGCAGCTTTATTTATAATGGCCCCTAAACTGGGAAAAATCCACATGTTCTTCAATGGGCAAATAGTAAAGCAAATTGTAGAACTTCTATGTCATGGGATACTACTCAGCATTAAAAAGGAATGAACTATTTACACATGGCAGCCCTGAATGAGTCTCTGAAGAGTTAATTATGCTGAGTGCAAAAGCCAGTCCCCAACCAGTCCCTGCGTGCTGTTTGACTTCATTTACATCACGTTCTTGGCATGACAAGATGACAGAAATGAAAAACAGGTGAATGTGTACCAGGGATTGAGGAGGGGCGGGGCAAGAGGGAAGTGGGCGGGGCTATAAAAGTCATCCCGTCCTTATGCGATGGAAATGTTCTGTGTTCTGACTTGTATCAACCTCATCCTACTAGTTGTGATTGCACTGTCGGTTTTTGTTCTTTTTTTTTTTTTTACTTTATTATTTTTAACTATGCTTCACACCCAGCGTGGAGCCCAATGTGGGACCTGAACTTGTAACTCTGAGATAGAGACCCTCAGATCAGGACCTGAGCAGAGATCAAGAGTCCGAGGCTTACACGACTGAGCCACCCAGGTGCTGTAGTTTTGTAAGCTGTTACTCTCAGGGGGAAGTAGGGTAAAAGCTACATGGCATGTCTGTATTATTTCTTAAAACTCCATGTGAACCTCCAAATATTTCCAAGTAAAAAAAAATTTCAATGAAAAACATCTCCGATATCACTGCCTTTCCTTAAATGAGAATTCATCTGGTTCTCCTCTGTTTTCTCCCTCTTGGGGTCAGGGGCGGGGAGGGGAGGGCGGAGCCAGCCTTGCAGCCAGGTGGTCCTGGATTTAAGTCTTTGATCTTCATATGCCAGCTGCAAAACCTTGAGTGTGTCATTCATCCCCTCCAAGCCTCAATTCTGTAAAAGAGGGATAATTAAATCTACTTTGAAGGGTTGCCCTGAAGTTAAAGAGAACATTTGCAACATGCAAATGGGGTGTTTCATGCATGATAAATGCTTAATAACTAGTAAATGCTTCTACTGCCATCAGCACCTCTATGTGGGTTTATTCCGTTTTGCTCGGTGCCATAGTTCATGGTATAGGAGTTCCTCCAACAGTAGGCTGAAACTCCGTGCACAAAGTACTGAGTCCTATTCAGTCATTTTTCCTCCAGTTCATATTACATCTGTCATGCAGTAAATACATCATAAATGCATGTTGGACTGAATTCGTGGAATAAAGTACTGTAGGGGGGATGTGGGCAAAAAAAAAAAAAGTGACAGAAAAACTGCAAATCGATAAGAGAATGGAAACAACCTTGTTAAATGCAACCTGCTGTATCTCAGCAGATCCAAGGAGCGTAAGATTCCTACACCAGGCACAATTTGTCTAAATTCCTGTCTTGGGCCACAGGATGCATTTGAGATCATTAGATATAATGTCCACTGGAAAAAGGCCCAGGAGAAGAGAAACCAGGGATTTGGAGGATTAAGTCCAAAACTGATTTCCTTATTAATAAGGAGAGGCTTGTACTCTCGCTGAAGGCGGTTTTGAAAAGGTCTCCAGAATGATGATGAGGACAGCTGTGTGTCACTTGGTCAGTGGGATAAGCACAAACAGCAATGCCTACACCTGAATTCATCCACTAGAACAAGAGAGGACCCACTACACTTCCAAGGCACATCAAGTGGAGATAAGGTGGAAATTACTAGAAAATAGGTAAGGGATTGAGAGACTGACTACGGTTACGGCTGGAAATACTGGGTTCTCAAATGTCTGAGAGTGGAGAAGCTTGGCAGAGGAGGGAAGGAATTTGCTGGAGGTCAACTGATCTTTGAAGGAAAACAGCTCCCAGTACATCTGCCTGAAGCACCTTTATAATATTATTCTTCTCTGAATATAAGCTCCTTGGGAATAGGGGCTCCCATCCCTTTTGCTCACTGTCAGTGCCTGGAAACACACAGTACACACTCAGTAAATATTTGTTAAATGAAGGGCTCCCCTTGATTACCTCCAAGTGCCTCAGGGTACTTACTGATGGCAGCACTGAATGCAGCCTGCCTTTGTCTCTGTTAAAGCCGGAGGACAGAAGGCTCCATCCTGACATCTCTACATTGGTCCAGGACCATCCTTCATAAAACCTGAGGACACAGAGTTGCAGTGGAACTGGGCATGTTTAGTCCGGGAAGTCTTCCTGCACAAGTGGTCCTCGACCCAGATGTCACTCTGTAAGGGTGGAACCCAGTTATCCAGATTCTTCCTCAGGACGCACCAGTGTTCACTTCTCCCGTGTTGAGAAATCACCAGGTCTGCTTTGACCTGAGTCTGGACTGACCCCTGCCAAGAGACACTGTGGTAAAGGACACTCATGTGAGATGTGAAGCAATCCACTCTCGCTGCGGTCTGATTATGCGGCATTCCCTGCCCACTCTCAGACCATTTACCCAGCATGAAAAGAAATGCGGCAGTGTTTGCAAAGGCAGAGAGAGTGAGGTTCTAACCCTTATACTCTTCCTGCACGGCCAGGTGTGAAAGAGGATACAACTGCATGTACTAGAAGGAAGAAAATGTTTCCAACAAATGGCTCGGGCCAAATGGACACCAGTTTAGGGGGAAAAAAAACAAGCAAATCTTGACCCTGCTTCACACCATAAACACAAATCAATTCCACATAAATTATAAGCCCAAAAAAGAAAGATCAAACTCTAGTGCTTCAAGAAGAAAACATAGGAGAATACCTTCATGACTTTGGGGGCAGGCAAAATTTTCTTTAACAAGGTACAAAAAAACCAAAACACACAAAAAAATAAAAAGGCACAAAAAACTCTAATTTTAAAAGAAAAGATGGATACACTGGACTTCAGAAAAATCAAGAACTTCATTAAAAGACACCATTAAGCGAATGAAAAAATCAAGCCACAGATGGAGAAAAGACATCTATATACACATGTATCTGTGCTAGATATATAAAGAGCTCCTACAAATCAATAAGGAAACGACAGAAGACACAATTTTTAAAATTGGGCAAGGAACTTTGACATTGTCTGCGATTTATCCAAATCCTAGTGCGTTCGTCAAAAGGTACTTCAAAAAGGAAGGATAGCAAAGCTATGAATAGGTGCTCAACACCATCAGTCATCAGAACAACTAAACTAGGAAAACATCGCTGAAAGCTAAAATGTAAATGTTTGACAGCACCAAGTGCTAAAGAGGATGGTGGAGCGACCACAGCCCCTACATATGACTGATATGTGGATCCACGATACAGGCACTTGGGAAAACTGGTGGATGTTATCCACAAAGCTAAACGAATAAACAAAATCCTATGCCGACCTATGAGGCAACCATTCCACCTCTAGGTATAGATCACAGAGAAATGGATGAACACGTCACATGTCCACAGGAGGCACGAACAGGAATGCTTATGGCAGATTTGTTGGTAACAGCCAAACACTGGAAACAACCCAATGTCTACCAACAATAGAGCAGATAAATAAACAGTGGTCCATTCATATAATAGAACACTATGTAGCTATTAAAGGCAACACCAGGAAGACATTGAAACACACTAGGGTGTGGATAAATCTCAGACATACTATCAAGCAAAAGAAGCCAGATACCAAGGCAGAGGATGCCTGACTCCCTTTTCATTAAGTTCAATGGACAAAAGTAATCTATTGCAACGGGAGTCAGAAGAGTGCCTTGGTGAGGCAGGTATGGAGGTGGCATGTGTGGATGTGGAGGGACGTGAAGGAGATTCTGACTTGCTGGACATGTTCTGTCTTGATGCGGGTGGTGGTTATAGGAGCAGACACACATGTAAAAACATAGCACGCTGCACACCTAGCCTCTGTGCGCTCCGCTCCGGGTCTGTGACAGCCCGTTAAACATAATAACAAAATTCCACACGGCACAGTGCAAGACACATAGTAACCACTCAAAAGTGTATTGACATAAAATTACTGTTAATTTACTGTCGTAATGAGAGATTCCTTCCCGGCCCCGTTCCCTGCTACCAGTTTTCTTCAGAAACACTGCAGGAACAATACAGTATGTTTTAAGCTTTAACATCGCAGATTTTGAACTACTTCCGTTTTCCCTTTCGTCTCACGAAATGTGCGGGAAAGTCAGACACGTTTATTGTAAATGACTACTCCTGCTGCTTGCGCCTTGCTGAGATAGTCAGCGAAACGTGAGGCACCATCAAGCAGGCATGAAGACAGGGAAGCCGGCTCTGATCATCAGAGGCATCTAAGAAGCTGGGAATAGCAGCAGCACTGGTCACAGAGCTTGCCTGCCTCGGGTGTCTTAAAATACTGGCAAATCTCCCGCTGACTGTCCCTTTCCTTCGGGGAAGACAGTCTGATTGTGTCCCACGCAAGAGAAGCAACCACTCCCGAGTGGCATCATCTGTACAAGACCCTGGAGCTCCGCCTTAGAACCAGGAAATTAAAGAAGGAAGCTTGGGGTGGTGACAGAGCGCATCCCACCTAGCTCATCAGCCTTTCATTTCTTACTAACTCACTACCTGACTTTGAGTTAACCTTGAATGTGTACAGGATAAACAGGTTGGGCTTGGGGGAGGTGGGGAGACGAATGGTAAATGAAATATAAAATTCAGCAGTAGCCACACACCAGCTTTGCAGAAACGAAACTGGAGGAGACTGACACATTAGCTTACCGGTCTCATCCTACGCTGTTGAAAATGAGCTCATCAGACCCTTCAAATTCACACTTGGGTCAGCGTCAGTGAAATCAGCGTCACAGAGAGACGGCGAGGGAAGCAGGCAGATAGGGGTCTCTCTCTACCTCAACGTAGCTCACTTCTGAAGTTGCTCACTCTTAGAGAGAAATGATTACATTTCACAAAGATATCACTCTGTCTGTGCCTGAGTCAATTTCACATTTTAACCTGCCATAAAACTCCTGTGAAATTATACAATTTTGGTGAATGCCTGTAAATTTGTGAAGTGAGTCGTCCTCAGGTTAACCCAAGTTGGTGAAAAATGTCTGGCTCAGCCTGCATCAGATCATAAATGAATCTTTGCTTTCTGATCTGATCAAAACCAGCTGGCTGACTGGCACTTAGTCAAAGCAATGCATGGGCCAAAGTGACAATAATAATCATTTCAGGTCCCCTATCATGATAAAGAGATGATACTTGACTTGTGATATGGAAGATTACAAACAAAAAACAACAACAAAAAATCAACAGCAGGTAGCAAAGAGGTACTAAAATGGAGGAAGCGGGGACAGGAAGGGGAGACTTTGCAAGGACTCGGCAGAGGGAACCAGGTGACCCCATCTTCTTCATTTATGCTCTAAATAGACCGAGGACGGTTTCTCCTCGTGGTTATCACACCTCAATATTTTCCTAGCTGCAAACTCATGAAATGATCCTTGAAATTATATTACCAAGAGAAATTTTCCTTCATTGCTTATTTTGATATGATTTCAATAAATGTACAGTATGTGAAATTATTTCTTCATTTCACCCTGGTCCTGAAAATGAAATCCAATTTAGAAGCCAGTCTACGGAACACCAGCTGAGCACAACACACCAGCGGCATGTTGTTGACGGCAGGACTGGGCCCTCGGGTGGTGTGTTTTCTCTCCCAGGGCCAGGACAACCCTTTAAGGGGAAACGTGGTCTTCAAGGTCATTCTCAGTGGGCTGAATCATGGATTGTGGATTCTTCACCAGTAGTGGCAATTCAGACACCCCATTTCTTCAACCTATCATGTAATCTAAAAAGAAGAGCATGAGAGACCCTGAAGAAGCCAAGAGGGTCAAGTACCATGGATGGGTGCACTGGTGCGCCCCCACCTGTGACCCCAGACAGGGCACCTGTGCACAAGCCAGAAACCCTGACCTTGAGGTGGGCAGGCAGGGCCGTAGCACCTGGACATCTCTGTGGAGGCTCTGGATCGGAGAGGAGTGCAGGGGGCACCTCGTGGCTCAGATGGTTAAGCGTCTGCCTTCAGCTCAGGTCATGATCCCAGGGTCATAGGATCAAGCTCTGAGCAGGGAGCCTGCTTCTCCCTCTCCCTCTACTGTTCTCCCTGCTTGTGCTCTCTCACTGTGTCAAATAAATAAAATCTTTTTTAAAAAAAATGAGAGAGAGGGAGAGAGAGAGAAAGGAGTGCTGTGTTATTCCTAGGACTATATTAAAAGGATGGACTGGGGTGATGGGCTTTTGATGCCTTTAAAAAACTGTGATATATTTCAGACACATAGAGGTATGATGAATAATAAATTGTACAATGACATACTACCGCTGAAGAAATAAATGTTATCAAAACAGTTGATGTCTTTTCCGTAATTATATCTTTCCCCAGTTACACCCTCTTCTCGGATAAACTGAACTGATGTGCAGCCTTCCCATGATGTACGCTCATACAAATGTATGATTCCTTTAGCAAAGTGTGGTTTTGTTTCGAATGTTGTTGAATGTATGTGGACAGTATTCTATCAAGCCAGAACTTGCTTTTTTGCTCAATATTTTGAGATTTGCCCCTGTTGACACTGTAGTTCCAACTGATTTGCTGCTCTTCTCACTTTGGGTTTTCTCTTTCCAAATTTCCTACATCCAACAGGCATGACTTTCACCATCAGACAAGGAACAAAGATCAGCTCGGGGAGGCAGCTCCACAGCACTTCTCCCACCCCTCCTTCTTCCAAGCTCTCTCTCGGGGAACAGCGGTGTTGGAACTTAGAACTGTCATCCTCCAACCCCCCAGCCGATGGCCAGGCCTGGGGCCTGCTTCTCCTAGTGCCCCCAGATGCCTCGCTTAACCCGCTTTTTTTCATATCAGAAGCCCATCCCCTTTCAACCTGGTCTGAGCTGATGGGTCTGCCCAGCCTTCTCCTTGCTCTGCCCTAGTTCAATCCACTTTTATTAATCCCCAATTGATAATATCCCGGGTCAGGTTTTCATCATCTCGTGCTTGTATTACTTTACCAGCTGCCTTACTGGGCTCCTGCCCCCCGTTTCATTGCCAGAAGTACCTTCCTAAAACAGAAACCCGAGCCTTATCAAACCATCCCCTCGCCTTAGAAATCCTTTAGCGACTTCTCATTGTCTTTGGGATGAAATCCAAACGTTGAAGTATGACGTATGAGCCTCCTTGTAATGCAATCTCTGCCCATCTGGTCCACCGCCTCTCGCCCACCACATCCACCATGAGTTGCTGTTGAAATTCTCCAGACTGGCCGCACACCCTCTCACTTTTCCTACAGTTTCTTCTGTCTGTGCTCTCTGCTCTCCCTTCCCTGCCCAGCCAGTGCTGGCTACTAGCCCACCACAGGCCACCTTTTCTAACCCCTTACTCTGTCCCAGCTGGGTCCCCCACCCCGTGACCCTTGGCGCCCTTCCTGTCACCTCTCTCCCAGCGTGCTCACACTGATCAGTGCTCACACAGAGCCGGGCACCCGGGGCTGTGCCCTGCACCTTGATTTCCCAGGACCCAGCTCAACCCACACCCGAGGGTGCATGAGGGCCATGTGCCCACAGAGACCTTGCATTATCGGGACACATGGCCCTCTCAGTGAAATTTCTACGTAACTGAAATTCATCCGTCTGCACCAGAAATACTTCTATTTGGATATTTATTTGGAGAATTTTCTAAAAATGATAAATGCCACTGATATCTGGCCCATACTCTGTGGTACGCCTGGACCCATACTCTCCAACCACATTGATTCTTATACATCAGGGCCTTTGCCCAACACTTGCTAAATATTTTGAAAAGTCACTCCTGATTTATTTGCTTCCTTGAATTTGTTAAGTGACCAATAAAGAGATTTCCATCCTTTCCCGATGCTCTATTATCACAAGTATCCATCCTGGAGTGGTGGAATCCACACGAGGCTTTGTCCCTACATCAATGGGCCCCATACAGCCATACGGCCAAGCTTGGATATGGACAGTTGATATCCCTTCTGCCAATGGCCATCACTGTCCACTGTCACTCCTCAGTCAACAAGAACGCCCCGTGCTTGCACCATGCCTCTCGCTATGCTGCTCAGACTTGCCACAGAAACAGAACTGAGGGCAGCAAGGGAACGCCACCCACCCTGGCACGGCGGCAGGTCCCCTCCACCTCCGCCTTCTGCCCAGAACCTTGGGAGTTGTGTAACCGTCACCCTCAGTCAGGGCTGGTGGGACTGATCTGAAGGTGGGTACAAGGGGCAGGGAATCATCTCTTCTGTACCTAAGCACCAGCCCACTGGCTTAGGAAAACAAACCAACCAACCACCCAACCAACCAACAAGGCTTACAGTGTTCCTATCTGATGCCAACTGGCAAAGTTAGGATATTTAACATAACAGCATAATCTAGAGCTGATTTCCTTGAGTAAGCAAGTCAGAGATATTTTTCTTAGAGTTTATTAAGAGCTCCTGGTAATACTCAAAATATGTGGTGGGAATCTGACTGAAATTAGACCTTCAACAGTTTCAGGGGAAACACAGCCGTGTGATATCCCCAGTTGACAAACCACGTGAAGTAAGAAACCTGAAGAACTGCATGACATTTGGATTGTAAAGTTCTTGGTTCTTTTCAGTGTGCCTGGGTAGCTCAGTCAGTTAAGCATCTGCCTTTGGCTCAGGTCATGATACCAGGGTCCTGGGATCAAATCCTGTACCAGGCTCCCCACTCAGCAGGAAGTCTGTTTCTCCCTCTCTCTGCCCTTCCCCCAACTCATGCTTGCTCTCTTTCAAATAAATAAACAAAATCGTAAAAAAAAAATGTTCTTGGTTCTTTTCTGATCTTCTCATGACAGCAGCTTACGTGAAGTTGGGCTGCCTGAAGGTCAAGTTACGGTATTTGCTCTTAACAATAAATGTCATATTTCTACACAACCACTCCATTCGTTTTCCCAAACATTCTTGAACAAAGCCACACAGGGGCGCCTGGGTGGCTCAGCCATTAAGCATCTGCCTTCAGCTCAGATCATGATCCCGGGGTCCTGGGATCGAGCTCCATGTCGGGCTCCCTGCTCAGCGAGAAGCCTGCTTCTCCCTCTCTCACTCCCCCAGCTTGCGTTTTCCTCACTCGCTGTGTCTCTCTCTGTCAAATAAACAAATAATATCTTAAAGAAAAAAAAAAAGCCACACATAAAAGATCACTTTTTCCTTCTCACTGGACAGTCCTCACTGGCCAGCAAGAACTACTCTCTGAATAAAAGAAGCAAGGGCCCCCCGACAAGGTGGGTGAGACTCGGCCCAAGATGAAAACGTGCCCGTGAGTAGAGCCTGCATTTTTAATTTCTGCATTTACGTGTAACAGGAGGAAAACTGAAATTAATTTTCCACTTTAGTTCATTGGCAAACTATTTTTCACTTTGCTGAACGTTCAAGGCACAGTGATAAATGGCAAATAATAAACCACCAGTGCTCTCAATGCCTGGCTGGAGGCCTCTCAACTTTGCTTTAATGGGCACAGTCACGTGGCCTTCCCACATTGGGCTCCGACTTGCTAAGGCCTTTGGTGACACTGGAGCACCAGAGTCTCAAACCAGAGTAACCTCACGGACAACACCAAAAATGCAGCTTATCACTGGATAAGAGACCAGCACAACAGGTCTTTGGCCAGACCCACCAAGGCACCTGTTCTTCCAGACCTGGGCCAGCAAATGATTTCTGCTTAGGGCCAGAGAGTAAATATCGAAGGCTTTGCAGGCCACACAGCCGTTGGTACAACCATTCAACTCTGCCCCTACCACAGGCCTGGGGCCGCGGACAACGTAAAAGCAAATGGACCTAGCCTTGTGTTCTGCTAACACTTTATGGACACTGAGATGTGAGTTTCATATCATTTTCACATGCCGCAAAACATCTGTCTTTTATTTTTTTCCCACCATTTAAGAATTAAAAAAAAAAAAAAAAGGTTCTTAGAGAGCTCACAGACACAGGCAGTATAATTTTCTAGAACAGTATCCACGGGTCCTACAAAGCCTGCATGGAAAATGCATCCCTCCAGCCCTCTGGAGTAAAGGAAACTCCTGCCGATAGTTTAGGACGCCAGCGTCATCTACT
The DNA here is from genome assembly GCF_902655055.1 of Lutra lutra. Taxonomy (NCBI): domain Eukaryota; kingdom Metazoa; phylum Chordata; class Mammalia; order Carnivora; family Mustelidae; genus Lutra; species Lutra lutra. The sequence continues at coordinate 83,364,638 of NC_062291.1, forward strand.
GGGTTTTACCCTGGCTGCTCTCAAAGACGTGTTCGGAGTGGACAAAAAATTGAGTCAATGTATGTAGTCAAAGATAGCAGAACGGCCAGGAAAAAACTGGGAGATGTGGAAGAAAGACTATGACGAGTGCCCGAAGAATATGATTCGTAGCCTGCCCCCGGCTCCAAAATAGGGGCCTCACCCTCTAATTAATCTTAATGGCAGCACCGCCGGCTTCTGCTCGTGGAGCCCCGACGACAATTCACGGGACCTCATTCAAACATGTGTGAGGCTGGACCACCTCACCGGGTGGTGTGCGGTGATAAAACGACAGAGCTGCGGGGCGCCTGGGTGGCTCAGTGGGTTAAAGCCTCTGCCTTCGGCTCAGGTCATGATCCCAGGGTCCTGGGATCGAGCCCCACATCAGGCTCTCTGCTCAGCGGGGAGCCTGCTTCTCCCTCTCTCTCTCTCTGCCTGCCTCTCTGCCTACTTGTGATCTCTCTCTCTGTCAAATAAATAAAATCTTTGAAAAAAAAAAAAAAAGACAGAGCTGCGAGCGGCCAGCCCTCTGGGCTCCTGCGGCCAGCCTGGGAGCGTGGGTGTGATCCTGCGGGCATCTCACTCCGGCATGGCTGCCCTGCCCGGTTCATTAAATGGATGGGGGCCGGGGGGAGGGGGGCAGTGCCGGTGGTGCTGCAAGAAAACCATAAAAGCAAACGTTCCCGCTCCGTGCTGCGGAGAACCGCCCGGTGGGTGCAGGGCAATGAGGCTTGATGTGACTGACAAATGTCACCTTCTGGAACCGTAGCTGCAAAGTAAACAAGGGCAGTCTGGGAGAAACAACGCCTGGTTGCCAGCGGAGAGCAGGGGGAGACGCGGCTGGTGCAGAGGCTGGGGCAGGATGCGGGGAGCCGGCCCCCTCCCCAGGCTCCTGCAGGGGCCCGCTAAGCACCCATCAACGCCTCCAGATAAGACCAGAGAGGTGTAAATTTGGAGGTTAAGTGAGAAGGAAACTCCCACTGAGAGCTGAATTAGGAGGGTGAAAGCTGTGTCCCGGAAGGTCCCAGCAATCAGGAACAGTCATGAAAGACCTCAGGCCTGGGAGGCAGCTTGAGCTCCTGGCAGGGGAAGAGCCAGAGAGGCGCCCCCCAGCGGAGGTGCTGCTGGCTTCGCCCCCTCTGTCTGAGTAGGACAGGTTGCCCAGGAGAAGCTGCAGGGAGGGCAGGACCACTCTGCCGGCACTGTCCAGAGCACAGCCCTGGGGGGCCCAGAGGCAGGGAGGGAAGAAGGCCCTTCCCCCCACTGTTTGCTCTGTTGGTGGCCACAGCTTGCTAGATTCTAAGGGGTGTGCCTGGCCACTGCCTTCCCTGCCCCCAGCACAATGGCAGGAAAGCTGGACAGCCGGGAGCACTCAGGAGGGACACACCTTTAACTCATGCTCCCCGCATTCTTCTTCCAGAAGCCCAAAGGGGTAGCCCAGGATTGCAACCATGGGAGACAGTCTTCTCAACAGAACCCTTTTGGTCTCTGCATGAGACAGAACAGCCGCAGACATACCAGACGGGAATGCCTGTGCCGCCCTGGGCGGGCCAAGTGACCTTGCTGATATGCACACGGCCGCACCTGTCAAAGGGGCAGAGAGCCATTTGCAGGAGCTGTCAGTGGTTGCCGTCCCTTCCCCTGCGAAGTCACCTTCAGCTTTGATGGGAATCCGTGCGTGATTACAGCCAATATGCCCAGAGCCTGCCGCGGAGAGCCCTCTAACCCATCTGAGAGTCAGTAACACCCAGGGACAGAGCTGCCAGAGCCCCCCGCCCAGGGCAGTGAAACCACCAGGAGCGCCCCTCCTTCTGCAATCTACCAAATGCACGTCATGGCGTCTGCCAGTGTGAGGCTGCATTTCCTCCCTTAGTGGAAACTGAGACTCCCAGTGAGTCGGGTGTCTGACGCAGCTCACTCCTCCTGGCCACGTGCAGGGGTGCGCCGGAGCACACGTGAGAGGCAGCGTCTGCACCTCTTCCTGACTCTGGGTTCCGTGGCATCACGTTGATGCTTTGAAACTGGCCATGACGGGAGCGTTTGCACCACACCAAAGAGACAAGAGCTACAGCTCAGGGTGACTCCTTCTTTCTCCCTGGTTGTTGGGAAAGACTGACCCAGCAGGCCACTGCACCTGTCCGGGCACTGCCCCACATGCCGGAGCTCAGCCAGCAACATGGCCATACGTGGCCAGACAGGCAGACCCTGGCCCACGGCATGTCCTCCACGTACCCCCATATCCACCACCCACCCTATGGCAGAACGGGCCCCGAGGCCCCAGCTTTCACTCCAAATGGACAGTCAAACCAGCCAAGGCAGCATAGGGAGAGTCCTGTGCCCCTCTGAGAGTCCCCACCGGGGCTTCTGTCCCAGGTGCCCGCCAATGCCCACCTCACTACACATAGACCTTGTTGTTCAGATGAACCTCCCCAGCCTTGCTCAGCACACTATGGTCCCAAAAGTGACTCTCCGAAGGTCTCAGAACATGTCAGCCACAGACGATGTTAAGAAGCAGGAAAAGAATAATGACCCCCAATAGCCACCTCCCCCAGGCACTGGCCAAGGGGCGGGGCTAGGCCAAGAATTGAGAAGGTCACTGCATCTCATCTCCAAGGCCCCCAGTGAGTCAGGTACGGGGTGAGGACCACCACCGCACATGGTGTAAGTGACTCTGTCAATGGCCCCAGACAGAAAGAGCCGGGGCTGAATGTGAGACAAAAGCAGAGGCCACATTCCTGACCCCCCACATAACTTCCCACTGAAGAATGAGGGGATGGACAGGGACGGCCCCATGGCAGGAGGGTCTTACACAGGAAGCTGCCCAATCTAGGTGTGTACCACCAACTGCCCCTCACCCTCAACTCTGCTTGAAAGACCTTCTAGATACATTTGGAAAGACAGGGCCTGCCTTTTGCAGCGTGGAAAAGTCAGCTGATGGAAACCATAGCAACCTCCCCCATCTCACGTAGGAGTGTCTAGCCTCGTCCCTCATCCACGCTGGCACGCAGACTGGCTTTGTTCTTCCCTTTCTCTCTCCCTTTTCCTCCCGCTTGTGTGGGGCGTGACTGTGAAGTGGCCTTCACTTGCCCTCACCCCCTCAAGTCATCCAATTCAATATCAAAGCAAAGACATCTTTGTGTTGACTCAATAATAAATTTAGAAATAAGACTCTTGACTCAAGATTTAAAATACATACATATGCTTAAAATATATATTTATATAAGATATTTATATAAACATATAGTATATATAATATATAAATACATAAAATGTAAAATATTTATATAAAATATATATATGTATTCACACATACCCACATAAACACACATACGAAAGATGTAGACATCTTCCAAACTAAGTAAATCAATCCATTTACTGTCACTCTCCTTAAAAACAGGGCCCTTGTAGGAGCCCCAATCTCTGCTTTAAAAAATGTCTTTCCAAAAAAAGTAAAAATAAAAATAAAAAACGTCTTTCCGTATTAGCATCTGGAAAATTGGCATGTTTCCAGCGAAAGGGGAAACTTCTCGCCACTCAGGGCTCCCAGGCCCTGCACTGGGCCGGTTGAAGGCACTTCAAAGCTCCTTGTCATTTGGACAAATTGGAAACAGAAAACAAAGGGATGAGAAAGGAGCCGTCCCCACACAAGCACTCTCCATTCCGGAGGGAAGCAGAGCCCCGGCAGCTTTGATGTGGCCCTGTGGTCACATTCCTCCCTAAAAACTCCAGACGCTGGTCCCCCCAGCTCCCCTTGTTGTTTGAAACTGAGCAAATCCAGCCTTGTGGACAACAGCCTCATCCAGCACGCAGGGGCAGCTGACGCGGCATTGTGGCCGTGACCGCGACAAAGGTGCTGGTGAGGATGAGTATCGCCCCTCCGTGCCTCCCGCCAGCTCAATATCCACATCGAAGTCCACTTCCCTTCTCGTGTCTCCATGTCTTATCAAACTCCTCAGGGCCATCATCAGTCATTCCCCTCGATAGCCTGTGAGTGGCGGCCCTGTCAGCCAGACACAGGACGGAGGGGCGGCCCAGAACCAGGCTCCCACGCCGGCTCCTGCTCTCACATAAGCACGACCTCGGGGAGATTATTTTACCCATTTGGGTCTGGTTTCTTTACCTTTTAAATATTCATGATCATAATACCTACATGAGGGCTTACCGAGCGGATCAAATGGAGTATCTGTGCTTGAAAGATAGCAAGCCAACAACTGAGGTTGTTCATTATTTTTTTTAATTCAACTAATATTAATTGAGGACCCCTGTGTGTCAGGCGTTGTGCTCTGTGCTAAGATAGAAGAGCGACGAAATTGGACTGAATCTATGCCCTTTGGGAGGCAAGAAGAAAAGAAAAAAGGATGGGGGGAAACCTAAGAATTACTTTTAAGTTTCAGAAAGTTCTAGGATGGAAATCCCAAGGGGCTGAAGTACAGGATACAGGACAGCTCCAGTGGGTGAGAGCAGGGCTGGCCTCTCTGAAGAACTGGCTGGACAGCGGGGAGGACTCAGCGGGCACAGAGAGGAGGAGCAAAGGAGGGAGAGCCCGAGGGAGCACGTGTAGGGAGGAGGGGAGGGGAGGAGGGAGGGATGACCTCCAGATTCCCTACTGAAGGTGGGAAACATCACAGACACATGCAGACTGAGATGGGCATTACCCACCCTAAGGGGGACATAGAGTAGGCAACTGAGCGAGTGCAGCCCAGAGGAAAGCCTGCTGGGGTGGGGGGTGGGGGGTGATAAATAGAGCTGGAAGCCTCGGCACAAAGGGGCGTTACATCCATGCAGTGTGTGAGAGACGATGGAGCAGAGCAGAGTCAGGCCTGGGTTGGATAAAGGAGATTGACCAGCAAAGCAGACCCGAAAGCTGTAGCTGGTGGGTGGGGGAAGCCAACCAGGAGAAAGTGGCATTTTCAGCTCGAAGAGGGAGATGCCCCGTCCTTCGGGGCTAAGAGGTTGCACCGCTCGGGGCAGAGCGGGGCTGCGTTGCTGGGCTACCAAGAGCAAAACCCAGACCACAGCAGGTGCAGGGGTGAGGCTGGGGGCAGTGTGCACTTCAGCCCGAAGGGAAGCAGAGCCTGCAGTGGATCTTGGGAGAGATGTGTGATCAAGACAGAATATTTTTTAAATGCAACGTATCTGTATGCTGGTGGAGACAGCCCAGGAGAGAAAAGATGAGTGGCATACGAGCGAGTGTGTGAGGAGGGGCAGCAAGGACACTGTTGACAAGGTGGCGGGTGGAGAGAAAGGGAGGCTTGGCCATAGATCGGGGGTGGGCAAGCTGCCCCAGCCAGAGACAGAATGTGCTAGTTTTCGGTGGCTGTGTGACAAGCACAAATTTAGCCCTTAGGACCTCACAGCTGTCCAGGTTGGAGGTAGGGCAGAACTCAACTGGGCTCTGTGCTCGAGGCCTCTTGAGGCCGAAATCACACTATTGGCAGGGCTGTGTTCCCTTCGGGAGCCTGAGGCGCTCGTCCATTCTCACTCGGGTTGGAAGAGAAAGGTACTGGTTCGTTGCAGTGGTAGGACTGAGGTCACCGTTGGCTGCAGGGTACTCTCATCTCCTAAGAGCTGCTCTCAGCTCCAAGCCACAACACCCCTTCATATTCAAAGTCATCACAAACGTCCTTCCTCGTGTTAGAAGGAAGGAACCCTTTTACAGATTCACCTGATTAGGTCAGGCCCATCTAGACGCTCTTCCTTTTGATTAACTCAGATTCAGTTGGTCAGTATCCTCATCATGGGAGTGATATTCCATCCTGTTTGCAGGCTTGGCCCACACATATGGGGGTCTTACAGGGCACACATCCAAGGGGACAGGAGTCTTGGAATTCTGATGGTAAAGGGCAGAGCATAGGTGAGGGTAGACAGTCTCACAGTCCACAGTGTCTGTTTCCCAGGGCAACATGAGGTGTGCTGTCTGCAAGGGAGGTGGAGGGGTGAGCTCAGGAAGATGGAAGAGGGAAGACAGCAGCCCACTGGCAGGAGGAGGGCTGGGGGGGCCCTAAGCTGGAAGGCATAATGGGTGCTGTGGGTACTGGCTGCTGGGAATGGGATGTGTGGCCAACACAGTGACGGGCACTTCATTCCAGCCAGGCTTTGCAAAGAGGGAAGAAAAACTGTCCAGTAGTAGTAGTAGTGGTAGTAGTAGTAGTAGCGGGACACAGAGGGGATCGAGGAACCTCCTCCAATCCCCACCTTGGGAGTGGTGGTGTAGGAGAAAAATCATGACTGCAGGGGAGCAGAAGCCAACGGGCAGCCATGGGAAGGAGCAGGGCTAGGAATGCTTAAGGCTCTGGAATAATAAGAGAAAGTGTCCTCAGGACTGTACGAGATGCAAGACAAAAATGCAGAACAAGGCGACAGCTCTTCCTGTGGTCCAGTGAGATCCCTGCCTCCGCTCCCGCAACACGAATTCTTTTAATAAACTGTCTTTCTCAGAAGGAACTTGCACATGTCTCTGTTCCTCAGAGCCTGGAAGGGGCACCCACCCCAACCCGTGCCGGGCCTTGTGTCCACTACAGACAGGACAGAGACGCCGGTCCTTTCTCTGAGGACGCCACAGCCTGATGCAAACCGACCTGAAGAGATTCGCTGCAACGATGAGACCAAGATGGACCACGGGAGGAGTCCGAGCCATGTCTGCACCCTGCAAAGAGTCCAGGGACGAGGCATGAAAATATGAAAAATTAGACGTAAAGGGCAGAGTGAGCAGAGAGAAGAGTGTGTCTTGGGAAACGGCAAGCAGGGGGAGTTTACGGGGGGTGTGAAGTCTTCTGTCTCAGCGCAGCCTGGTGGGTGTCTGTGGCCGAGCCCTCCTAACGGCCGAGTGTCAGAAACGCTTCGCCAAATCAACATTACAAGGGACAGTCTCCTCACTGTCCCCGCCAAAATCAACCTTTGGCTCATGAAATCCAATTTTAGAAGGAGCCCCAAAACTCCTGAAGTATTTCTGAACCACAGAGAAAGCAGATACGTGCCACCTTCAGGCTTTAAGAGAAAAAAAAAGGAACGAAACCAACAGAAAGAAAGTGATGCTTCTTCGGAGATGGTGACCCAGTGCCTTGTGTGATGACTGCGCTCAGGGATGCACGGTAACCCTTGTGAACCAGAGGCAACAGCGTGCAACCAAAAGAAATATTTCTTTAAAAATTAACTCAAGCAAAAGCTCTCCATGATTCCTGGTGTTACCCTGCCTGGCGAGCTCGGCACCAGTCATGTTCTACTTTATTGCAGACCCTGGTTTATGCTGCATTATCTCCCTTCTTTTAATTCGCGGGCACAGCATACTTTATACCTGCAGACGCAGAAATTCCTTAGGGCAGGGACTTCATTAAGGTTTGTGTCAATCAGGGGAGAGCTAAGTGCATTTTCAATAGCACCGTGAACTTTATGCACTGCCTTCCCTTCCTCCTGGAACTTCCCACCATGTCCGCTTGTGCTTTAAGATTCAGAAATCCAATGCATTGAAATGGACCCCCGGAAGTTAATATATTATTACCAAGTTAGCACAGTTCTGTTTCGTGGTACTATAATGTAAGGCTCAACGATTTTTTTAGGCAATAAAAGGAGTTACTTTAAAACTTAATTAGGAAAATTTAGAGACTATATAGGATTCTTACTGAATTTCTGAAAACTTGGAAGTATGCACTGATATTCCTGAGATTTATCTCATGGAAATCCCGGAAAGGGTTTTGTGAGCTGTTGTAAAAATCATTCTCCAGGGTGCTATTTCTCACAGTGGCACCAAAGGCATCTTACTGCAAAGAAATAAGAAACCAAACAAGAATGCCCATTCCTATGAGAAGTGAATCCGTATTACCATCTTCCTCCCAAGGTCTTCGGGGAGATCCCCTGCCCATCCTTCATGTTTCATTTCACTGGACCCATCTGTGCTCCTCTCCACACTTCCCATTTCTCTCCAGTCTCACAAACAAACCTGATCTCATTTGAATGGAAAGAAAAGTGGGATGCCTGGGTGGTACAGTTGTCTAAGCATCCAACTCTTGGTTTTGGCTCAGGTCATGATCTCAGGTCAGGGTCGTGAGATCGAGCCCGGGCAGTGGGGCTCTGCACTCAACAGGGGTGGGGGGTCTGCTTGAGATTCTCTCCCTCCCTCTCCTTCTGCCCCTCCCATTCATGCTTTCGTGCACATGCGTGCGCACTCTCTCTCTCTCTCTCTAAAATAATTAAACCTTTTAAGAAAATAAAAAAAATAAAAGGAAAGAAAAGTAAGACTATTTGAGCCCTAACAGAATCTGTACCAAGACTCTAGGAACATCTTCCCATGCCCATCACCAGCGGTGAACCCACAGACCACAGCTTCAGGGCCGTGGCGCATCCCTTCCCTCTACACAAACTCATCCTTGGTGAGCAACTTTACCTACTTCCATTAAAATAGACGGGCTTGCCTACAGGGGGTTGTCCTGGAAATAAACGTTGGGTGTGGCGCCAGTCCCTTCGAAAGAAGTCAGGCTCAGAAAGGGAAAGGGAAACGCTATTCAAAGACGCAGCCAGTGAGGGCGATGCACCAGGCTCCTACCAGCAACATCCTTCTGGGCACCTTGAGACTTCTTGTAGAAGTGAGGGTGAGTGATCACTTTTTAGACACAGAAATCCTGCATTTCACCCTGACAGGGGCTCCCACAATTTCCCGCAAACCAAGGGGCAGATGAGACTCACCAGGGTGAGGGCTTTCTCAGGAGGGCAGGAGAACTGGCTGGGATGGAGCCCTGGAGCCTGGGAGCCATCAAGGACAGGGGCTGGTCCCACAGCCTCTGCTGCAGAGACTCTGGGCGGGGCAGTCACCTGTGGCTCCACCTGGGAGGAGGCCCAGGTAGGAGGCAACCTGTGAATAATGAACAGGCTCTCCCTCCCTTCTTAGTATTCTATTTAAGCCATGCGAAGGAAGTATCCATTTCTCTTCCTGGCTTAAAATGAGAACCCCAGCCTCTGCCTCCCCGGATGGAGATGAGAGAGCGGACCTGAGATGGCAGGACCCAGCACCCGGCACCCCCACCAAAACCCCACCCACCACACTGAGCAGGACCCTTCACTACCAAAGACTTGAAAGGAACCGTGCTGCAGAGTGGAGGTAAGGGACTTCAGACCAGATGCATAAATAGATCCAAGACTTCAAGTTTCTGTCTACCAAAAGGAGGGGGCACCTGCCACACAGAGCAGCACAAGTCGTCAGGCCCTTGTGCTCCTGGCTGAAGAGCCAGCCCCTGCAGCCCTCAGAGGAAGACCTTGCTGGAGGTGGTAGACCAGATAACCTGGATTGGCTTTGTGAGGTGGGCCCCCACCCGGCCTCTTTTGTCAACAGCCTCAGCTCTAGAAACATACCCACATTCACACTACATTTTGGCCCACCTCTGAGCTCTCAGAAGCCTCCCAGAGCCCTGGTTTGCCCCTGCCTTGACCGCTCTTCCAGGGGCCCCTCTGTCGTGCAGACTCCTGCTCCCCCGCCGGGCTCTGAGGAGTTTCAGGGAGAACGACCCCCTCCAGAATTCCCCAGAGAGCCGCAGCTCAGCCCTGGAAGCTCTGCTGTTTCCCGGCCTGCCTTCCGCACCCAACACCAAGTTTGCTCAGAAGCACCTAGGAAGCATCTCATGAACAGAAGGATATTAAAAATACTGCCTTTCTGACAAACCATAAGAGACTCTTAATCTCAGGAAACAAACTGAGGGTTGCCAAGGAGTCGGGGGTAGGGGGAGGGTGGTTGGGTGATGGACATTGGGGAGGGTATGTGCTATGGTGAGTGCTGTGAAGTGTCTAAACCTGGCGACTCATAGACCTGTACCCCTGGGGCTAATAATACATTATATGTTAATAAAAATTTTTAAAAATTGCCTTTCTAACCCTTAATAAATGGTGATTGCCATTTTGAAAGATTTGTTCAAATTCTACCTGATGGAAGGAGAGTGCATGAGGATAGGGTCATGAAGAAAACGGGCTCAGTCCTGCTCTGGGAGAACTTATTTTTTAGTTTTTTAGGTCCAAGTATCTTTTTTTTAATATTTTTGTTTTAGCAAAAATGCATTATGTTCCTTGTTCCATACAAATGCTAGTAATCAAAGACTTCAACAGTAAGAAATGAAGCCTTCTGAGTATGAAAAGAGGAATATTTTAATAATCTGAGCAAGAACACCCTTCTTGCTAGACTGCAAATCCAAAAGTCATGAAAAACTGAAAACTCGACTATATGAAAAATTAGAATGTTCTGCTGCATGGTGACAAAATCATATACTACAAACAAAGCCAAAAGATAAATGACAAACTGGCAGAAAGATATTGAACATTCATCTGTTAGGCAAAAAATTAATTTCCTTAATGCATAGAGAGCCCCTACGATCAATAAGGGCTCAAAACCAAAGAGAAAAATGGACAAAGGACACAAATGGGTAGTTCACAGGGGAAAAAATATTAGAAATGGCTCTTAAACATATGGAAATATGTTTAACCTCAGTTTAAAAAAAGAAATAAAAACTATGACAGCCTGGAAAGAATATTGCAAGACAGGAAAATTAGAGAGCCGTCTTTCTCTTGAACATAGATGTAAAAATCTTAAACAAAATGTTATCAAATCAAAGGCAGTGATATGTAAAAAGAACGATACATCAAGACCAAGTGAAGTCTGTTGCAGGAATGCAAGTGTAGCTGAACATTTAATAAATCAATCCACATAATATACAGCATCAGCAAAGGAAAGAGGAAAAAATAACACAAACATCTTGAAGATGTAAAAATAATGTGCCAAGAGGTATAAAAAAATCCAGAGGAACTAACTTTCTTTCTTTCTTTCTTTCTTTCTTTCTTTCTTTCTTTCTTTTTCTTAAGAGAGTGAGTAGTGAACACACAGGAATAGCAGGTGGGGGAAAGGGACAGAGGGACAGGAAGAGAAAAAATCTAAAGCAGGCCCCACACCCAGCACAGAGCCTCATGTGGGTCTCAATCTCACAACCTTGAGACTGTGACCTGAGCCAAAATCAGGAGTTGGATGCTTAACTGAATGAGCCACCCAAGGGCCCTGCAAATTTCATTCTTTATGGTAAAACAGTAGAAGCTTTCCCTCTGAGGATCAGAATGAATACATGTGCCTCCTACAATCACCTTTATTTAACATGGTACTGGAGGCTCAACTCAGTAAAATAAGTCAAGAAAAAGAAATAAAATGCAGAGGATTAGAAAGAAAAAAGAACACGCTCTAATTATTTTGAGATAAAACATGTTTATGTACTAGAAACCCAAAAGAATTTTTAAAACTATTAGAATTACTATTTCTTTAAACTATTAAAATTAATAAGTGAAAGTAGTAAAGTGAGTGTAAGAGAGCAGGATACAAAATTTGACTGTGTTCTTATTTACTATCAACAAAGAAATAGAAAACAAATTTTTAAAATCATGTTCTGTATAATAGCCCTTTTTAAATCCTAGGACTAAATCTAAACAAAAGTCTGTGTAAGACATCTGGACTAAAAATTTTTAAGATTATTGAAATAGAAGAGACACTAATAAATGGAGAGATATACTATCTCCATGGACTAGAAGACCCTCTATTGTAAAGATGTCTATTCTCCCCAAAGGGACCCATAAACTCATCATAATCCCATTAATATTCCAGCAAGATTTTTTTTATAGAAACAGACATGCTGATTCTAAAATTCATATGGAAATTCCAGGTGAGTTTGAAGGACAAAGCTGGAAAATTTACATTATCAGACATAAAGATTCATCATAAAGTTACAAAAATTAAAACAGTGTGATACTGATAAAAGAATGGGCAAACCAGTGGAAATGAAGAGTCTGGAAACAGACTATCACCTGATGTATGACGGCTGTGCTACATAATGTAGTGGTGAAAGATGAAAAGATATCCAGATCAAATGGATATCCAAGGAGACAGGACAGGTCTGGACCCCTAACTCACACCACACACAATAATCAATTCCAGATGGTCAAGATCTTCATGTGAAAGGTAAAAATAAATAGAGCTTCTAGAAGAAAATGCAGGCAATAATAGCTCTGTGACATCAGAGTAGGCAAAAAAGTGTCAAAAAAAAATAACTGCATTACTTATAATGTGTTCAGAATGCATAAAACATTAATAAATTGAGCCATATTCGATTTAGAACTGTTCATGAAAAAAACATCAGTAAGAGGGTGAAAATAGAATCTGCAGAGTAGGGGCACCTGGGTGGCTCAGTGGGTTAAGCCTCTGCCTTCAGCCCAGGTCATGATCTCAGGGTCCTGGGATCGAGCCCCGCATCGGGCTCTCTGCTCAGCAGGGAGCCTGCTTCTGCCTCTCTCTCTCTGCCTGCCTCTCTACCTACTTGGGATCTCTCTCTCTGTCAAATAAATAAAATCTTAAAAAAAAAAAAAAGAATCTGCAGAGTAGAAAAAGGTATTTATAATACACACATCCAACAAAGAATTCATGTCCAGCATACATAGAGAATTCCTACAAATTAGTAAGAAAAAGACAAATGACCCAATTTAAGATGGGCAAAGGACTTAAGCAGGCTTTCCACAAAAGCAAATATCCTAATGGCTAATAAACAAAGGGAACTGTGCTCCACTTCATTAATCAACAAGGAAAAACTAATCAAAACCATTAGACACCCATCAGAACGGCTAACGGAAAACAACTGCAAGGTGCCACGTGTTGGAGAGGCCATGGAGCCACTGGAATTATCACACAGGGATGCTGCTAACATGCATTAGTAAAATCACTCTTTGAAACTGTTTGGCATGCCCTCTGAGCCACCCATTCACTCCTGGGTATATGCTCAACAGAAATCCTTGCATATGTTTCACCAAAGACATGTATAAGAATGTCCATAATAGCCCCAAACTGGAAATTATTCAAATGCCCAACAACAACAGAACCGGTAAATTGTACATTTGCACAAAGAAATTCTACTCAGAAATGAGAATAAGGGATCACAACAACGTGCAATGATTTGGATGACACACAGACACAACGTATGAAGGAGGCCAGATGCACGAAGCACGTACTTCAAACCCCCTGGCACAGTACAGGCCAACCATCTGGTCAGGGTGTTGATCCCAGGAAGGAGACCCCAGGGAGCTTACAGGGGGTGGGTCAGGTTCTACATCTTTTTTTTTTTTTTTAAAGATTTTATTTATTTATTTGACAGACAGAGATCACAAGTAGGCAGAGAGGCAGACAGATAGAGAGAGAGGGGGAAGCAGGCTCCCTGAAGAGCAGAGAGCCCGATGTGGGGCTCGATCCCAGGACACTGGGACCATGACCTGAGCCGAAGGCAGAGGCTTTAACCCACTGAGCCACCCAGGTGCCCCCAGGTTCTACATCTTGATCTGAGTCCCGGTTAGATAGATGTGTTTTGTTTTGTGAAAATGCCTGGAACTGGATGCTTATGATATGTGCATTTTTATGTATAGATAGTATACTTCAATTAAAAATTTTTAAAAAGAGTCAGTTCTGCTCTTGGCAGGCGTTAATTGGACTGCCCAGGTAGTGAAGGAATACCAGTATTCTTTTCTCTAAGGAGACAATGCCACCGGGTCAGACTTATCAGCCACTTGCATACAGGTGTTTCAGGCAGATTTCATTCTGAAAGGGTTTCACAAATCTGTATTTCATGATGCAATTTTACACTAAGCCAATTTCACTGAACTGTGTTCAAAGCAAAGACTGTATGAAACTTGTAAAAAGTATAGCATGTATATTATTCGTAGCTAGAAATGACAAAAACAATGGAAGTGAAGTTTTCCAGGAGTGGTCTCTTATTGAAATCTACCATCATTTTATTGCAAAATATTTTGCATATAAATATACATTGGTGAAATAATGGGGGAAAGAGTGAATTCTTACCAAGCACTCATACGGAAGATGTAGTTACAGTTATTTGCATGCAGAAACACGTAGTTATCCCAAGGACAACCCCATAAGGTAGGGTTATCATTACTCCATTTTACAGACGGGGAAGCTAAGTGGCTAAACCATTTATTGACAATCACAGATCTCTTATATGAAGCCAACGAGAATGAAAACTGCGTGCCTACCTCCCATACTCATGATTCTACCCAGGAATGATCTTTACCCACAAATGTGAGTCTGTGGGTCTTGGTGTTGTATCAACATGTCTCTCCTGGACCATGGCAGATTTCCTAGGTATAGACCCCTGATTGGTGAGTACTGATCCATCTGCTAGCCAGCATTCATAATCTGATCTAAAAGCTACCAAGTAAGAGGAGAGGGAGAGAGATGCATTAAAGTGAATACCTACCTGAATTCTTTCAGCTAGAGTCTCAGGATGCCCTAACTCTCTTCCCGCGACCTCGTTTGTAACTTGTCTTTAGATCCTAAGAGATATGCTTTTTCTAATAAACCTATTTTTCCAAAAACTAACTCAAGTTGGTTTCTCTCACTATAGTGAAATGGAAGGAAGGAAAGAAGGAAGGAAGGAAGGAAGGAAGGAAGGAAGGAAGGAAGGAAGGAAAAGGAAAGGAAAAGAAAAGGGGGGCAGGGGAAGGAAGGAAGGTAGGAAGGAAAGAAAGAAAAGAAGGAGAAGAAAGAAAAGAGAAGAGAAGAGCAAGAAAGAGGCCCCTAAAACAAGATGCTAATCTTCTTCTTGCCCATGGTACAAACAAGAATGTGTGAGTGCATGTGTGTGCGTGTGCATGTTTCTGGACAGATTTCCATCCTCGCTCTGTCCCATCCATAAGGGGCTAGCTATATTGTCCTTTTTCTCCCACATTCTCCATCCTAATTCTCCAACAGTCATGACTAACATTTACAGTTGTTACAAGAGGCATTAAATTACACTAACAAGGCGGGACACCTGGGTGCCTCAAGTGGGTCAAGCCTCTGCCTTCGGCTCAGGCCATGATCTCAGGGTCCTGGAATCAAACCTCACATCCGGCTCTCTGCTTAGCAGGGAGTCTGCTTCCCCTTCTCTCTCTGCCTGCTTGTGCGCTCTTGCTCGCTCGCGCTCTCTCTCTCCATCTCTCTCTCTGTCAAAAAAATAATAAAGCTTTAAAAAATAAAAAATAAATAAATTACACTAACAAGGCAAAATTTCAGGTGTCCAGCCAAAGAACTCACTCACGGCTTGGCTGCGAAATTAACCCGCATAGACTAGCTGCACTGCAGAGTGAAAACCCCAGGAATACAGGCTCCATCCTCCGCTGTGCATAGCTAGGACCACACTAGATCGACTTTCTCCCTCCTCTGTCTCACTTAGCTCCTTCTGCAAAATAAAACCAGCAGGAACATTCATGCTGGGTCTTTTGTTCTAAAGAACTCAAAGGAACTGAAAGGAAAAAGCCTTTTTACAGTGAGAATTCCAGCCCCAGAGTTCATTTGACCAGCAGGAGCACACCAGGGAAGAGCAGACAGACCCCCTATAGCCATCTTCCTAGGAGCACATCCCTGAGTCAGGATTGCCAGAAGAGAGATCTTAGGGGTCCATCACATGGTGTGGCGTCCTTTGCCAGCCTGTCTTGCCACAGAGCCTTCTGTCTGCACCATGAAGCCCTGCAGATGGTCCCGAGGTGCTATCTGCAGGGCTCCCTCATCACATCACCCACGCTTCTTCTCTTCGCCCTCCTTACAGACCGACTTTGCCCTCTGTTCTTTCATAGGATGGTTGGATCACAGGCACAAAACTGATGGCTAGGGTTTAAACTGAACAGCAGCTCACATTTGCTGTGGACTTGTAGACAGCTATCACATGCAGCAGCATAAAATATGATAAGCACCTTCAAATTTGGAAAATTCCCCACATTGTGACTCCTAAATTCGCAGCATAGAATCTTTATACAGAAACAGATAAAACTACATTTCCCAGCATACTTTGCCACTAGGGTGCAGGCATGTGATTCAGAAATCCACCAATCAGAGGCACCCCTGCAGAACCTTGGTTCAGAAACCACTACAGGTGGAAGCTCTTGGGGCTTCTTACTGGGACACAAGGGCAGCATCCCAGTCTCAGAGGGCAATGTGATTCTGCGGTTGACTGCTATAGTGCCAACCTCTGGTTGCAGCAGGGACGGTGGGTTCCCAGAAGGGAGCCTGGGGACACAGCAGCTTCCTGGCTGTGGTAGGGGCAGCATAATCCTGGGTCAGGGGCATCTCCTTGGCCAGGCTGTTCTTCAGAGGCTTGGGAACCGGTTCCTGGAGTAAGCCTACGGCCTGCTGTTAGAGCCCCTCCAGGGATATCCCTTAATACGTCCCCTGAACTAGCAGCAGGGGGCTTGTGGTCTGCAACTAAGAATTAAGAACGCTGGCCAATTCCCCAGGTCTGTGCTGGTGTATATCAAGGATGCTTTCAAAGGACAGGGCTTCTTCCCCCGACTCCCACCCCCTCAACAGCTTCTAGTTTGATCCAAAGCAGGCAGTTGTGTACCTTCCTCTGCTTCCCTGGTCGATCACTTTTTTCTTCATCCTTTTCAACAATTCTGATGAGCTATAAGGACACGTACTAGGTCTACATAGAAGGTGTGTGAAACAAGGGGGGTGTGGAGGCACACAACACCAGCATTCACTGCGAGAAGGATCTGCTGTAGAAGGTAACAGGGGGCAGCTGTCTCGAGATCCCATATTCATTTCCATAGTTACAAGTGAGACAAAGCCCCTCAATTCGTATGGGAGAGGGGAGGGCACCTAGATATCAACTTATTATGGAAATGAATGAGGAGATGGGTATCTTCCAAATCAGTTCTCTTTATTTTCTCTGCATGAGTATTTCTTGACTGTTTTCTAAACATCACAAAAATGGCATAAGCCAGAGTATCCCATGATACCTCCCATGATCTCAAGCAGTGAGCCAAAAGTCTTGAATTAAAACGTGTATTGGACTACTTAAAATGTGAAAATATGTACCATGTGCCACGCTGAGGAAGTGATGGGGAGGCCACAAAATCACAGATTGAGACTCTTCCCGCCAACAGCTCAACGTCATTCTGCAGGAGGGTTTCCCAACTTTGGCTGACACTACCAACATTTTGGGCTGGGTCACCCTCAGTTGCGGGCACTGTCCTGGGCATCCCTGGCCTCTACCCACAAGGACGCCACCCCCCAATTGTAAGAACCAAAGATGTGTCCAGACATCATTGCCACATAGTCCCTGGGGACAAAATCACCCCTACCTGGGAACGACAGCTCTGCAGCTAGGCACCATAGGCCCCTTTGTCAAAGCATGGCAATGTGCGTGTGTGTGTGTGTCTGTGTGTGCGCGAGCGCGCGCGTGTGGACATGCACAAATGTTTTAGCTTCAGGAATAATGTTTTTCAGTCAAAAACTCAAGAGTTACACATTAAATCTCAAGGTAATTTTCCTTTATCTCTGAAACATTTAGAGAGGAAAAATCATTATGAATTCTAATACAAAGAGCTCAAAAATCTCTCAACCTCAAAGTCATTCCCTCTATTTGAGATTTGATATCGAAAACAGATCCTGGGTTGTTTAAAAGATCCCTTATCCAACCTTACCTTTCAGGCTTAAAAGCATCAAATTTATATTCTTGAATTTCATTCTGCTTCATATTTATGAGGCTGAACATTATCAGTTCTGTTCTTTTAAATAATCATTTCTTGGCATTATTCTGCTCAAGCTCAAGCCTGGCACAGTGGGCAGTCTCTCTCAGAGTTTGGAAGGAGCGGTGCCCTGCCGAAGTCCTAGTCCTGGAAGGACAGAGCCCTCAAACCAGCTCTGCATCCAAACTGACCACCTCTGGGCAGAGTTCCTGCGAATGACTCCCTTCCAACTCTTCCAGCCCTTCTAGCTGTCAGGGCTCACCCACCCTACTCTCTCAGGAAAGACAGTCCAGCTGCTCATCTCCCCGGTGCCTCATAGGCTAGTGGAAATCATCAACCAAACTGGATAAGCGGGCAGTGCTCTGACCTGGAAGGGACACCCCCACCCCCAGCAACCCCGACACCGCTGGCAGCAATAGCAGCAGCTTTAGATGCATCCGCCATAGCTAATGAACGTCTCCAACTACTTAGGTGAGGCCAGGAGCCTGAATGGAGCCATGTGCACGCTGTGGCTGTGCTCTGTGCCATGTGGGAAATGCCCCCACGAAGCTGCCTGGACCTGTCCACCCGTAGGAGAATTCATGGTTTTTGTTTGCCCCAAGTATTGTCCCTCTCCTCATGGTAATAGAACAGGAGACCCCCGCAGCCCCTTCTCAGAATCCAGCTGATTTGGGAGTAGCTAACAGTTCTAGAACCCAGAAATGATGGTGGAGGATTATTATTACTTTTTAGAATTCTGGAACTTTATTTTGTTTTTGGATTTTAGAATATTACTTCTTTTTTTACAGTTTTTCACAATTTTCATGACCATCCACATCAGTCCCTAAGAGACAGAGTATGATGGTTGTGTATTTGGGTAGTTCCCTTGGTGGGTCCCCTACCCCTCCCATCTCCTGCAGGTGCACACACACACATCACACACACATCCCCTCCCAGGATGGCAAACGTTGCCTACGGCCAACACAGCCTCTGGAGGAGGCTACAGAGGAGCACATGGTATGGGATTTCTATCTGGAAGGTATTTCTCCAGCAGCTGGGAGGATGGATGAAGGAGCACCAAACTGGAGGCATTATAGGCAAATAGGCAAATATTATAGGCAATTATAGGCAAATAGGAGGATCCCTATTGGGACACTAGTCTCCAGCTGCTCAGGACAAAGATAACAAAACTAGGCATTAAAGTGATGTTTTAATCTTTGAAGGTGGGATTTGAGCATTGGAGGAAAAGGAAGAAAGGGCGGGAGGGAGGGAAGGAGACAGAGAAGGAAGGAAGAAGAAAAGGTGAAAGACAGGGAGAAGGAGTAAAAGAGAGGGAGGAAGGGAAGGAAGGAGGAATGGACGCTTTCAAAGGACAGGGATCCGCATGCCTAGGGCAAGGACAAAGACCAGGGAGCATTCCCAAATTCCATTCCATTTATTCCAATGAAATAAATGATTTATGAGTTGGGGACCATTCAGAAAAGAATATTAGGGCCAGATAAGGGAGAGAGTCCAGTGCCAGCTAAGTCCTTGGTCCTTGTGGCTCTCCAAGTGGGGTCCCCAGACCACAGCATCAGCCTCAGCATCAGCATTGCTACCCAGGAACTAGATTAAAATGCAAATTCTCAAGTGACCTCCTCCTGACTCCAGATACCCCTGCCATGGGGCCGGGCCATCTGAGTTTTAAGAAAGCCCCCAAGTAATTCTGAGGCTTTCTAATGCCTGAGACCACTGCTGCGAGCAACAGGGAATCAGTGAAGATGACTGGGCAGATGAGCCCCTTCTCTCTGTCCTAAAGACCGAAGCAACTCACTTTTTTCCAGCCTCTCAGACAGGAATGGTAACTTCCGACAGTAAGTGCTTCCAGGCCCTCATTCCAGACCTTTGCCTTCAGCACATCTTCTAACATTGGGCCTCTGCTGTCTCAGGGATGGCTCTGCTACTCTAATATTTACGGTGTGGAAACCACCTTCCTAGAGCAATAGTCAGGCGTTAAGAATGAAAGAAGGAGAAGTGAGGAGCAGTCTTGAAACCAGAGCCTTTAGCATCCCTGGGCCAGCAGCTGCGCACTGTGGGGCCCTGAGACCTTTGCTTTCATTAAGCAAAAGAAAGTGTTGGTGGAGCAGAGCTGCAAAGAAGCTTTGCCAGGCGCTGACACGAGAGGTCAGGTGAGAGAAAAATCAGCCACAACGCCCCTTCCTGGGTTAATTCAGCCTTTGCCTTTGTGACCTGCCAGGAGATGCCTTTCTTTGCCTCTTGCTTTGTTTACAACAGAGCACAGGAACACACCAGGTCAGTAATTGCTACCAGGCCCATTCTTCCAAACGGTCACTTGCATCTGTTTCTTCCCTGCAGGGCTTACATTTCCTAAGCTGCTTGGAAAATGCCTATAGAGCTGTTCTCTTAGTTGGGCTGCCTAATCCCCAAAAGTTAAGAGGAGGGAGTGTCAGAGGAGGGAGTGTCAGACGTGGAGGGTGACTCTGGAGACTGAACTCCCGGATAGAAGTGGGGAGAGGGTAAAACATCAAAGCAGAGATCAAAACACCAGCTCAGGGAGGAAGTTCTTCAGTTTAAAATCTGTACTTCCTCCTAACAGCAGATTCTGCTCCTGGGCAAGGTCCCATTACCCCACCTCCCCCCCCAAGCCTCGACACAAAAGTCCAAGGGGAAGGGGCTCTCAGAGGCCAGTAGGAAGGGACCCCACACGGCCTCTTGTTGATGAACAAAGGAGGCACCGGGCTTCAGCAACACCAAAACAACAGGACTGATGTAAAGGTGATTCTATAATTCTCCACCCTCCACTCAAGCCACTGTAATGGCGGAGGAAGGGTTAGCTGTGAGGTTGCATGCCTATGGAGGACAGAAGCCACCAAGCTGTGACCGCTGGGTTGTCACAGCCCAATGACAGCAGTAGTGACATCAGGGAGGTCTCACCGTTCCTGGCCACATTTATATTTTATTGGATAATTAGTGTTTTAGAGCATGGATGGGATCCCGGGCGTCTTAAGACCTCTGTGAGTCAGGTGCTAGAGAACCTTAAGAGTTGAGTGGAGATGTGCTTGATCAGTTGAGACCATGTGATATTTTGTAGACATTTAATCAAGCACTTAGGAACTTTATGCTCTTTCTTTTCACATTTTGGAGCCATTAAAATGTGGGGATTTTTAGGCCCCGACCATCTCACAGAGCTCTGAAAAGCAGTCAGGCTGAAGCTGTGAAGGCTACAGAAGCTAAAGGAAGGAAGGGCCCTAGTGAGTTGCGACTGTGAATTGTACATGCCACAGCCCAGCCCTCGGTCTGCACAGAAGATGAGTTGCCAAGAGGACCAGACACAGTATTTCCAGGGAGAAGAAAGTGACAACAAGAGCAGAGTTTCAGAAGGGACTGAAGAGATCACAGGGTAGGGGTAGCTCAATGTCATCAGGAATATGGTGTTTTCTAAGATGTACGTCATTTTCAAGTTTCTTATTTCCTACCACACATTGTATCCTCGGCTACTCTGTAGTCTTCAAAAAAAGTCCTTTTTTGTTCTCAAACACTGTGTTGGGACAGGAGGTTTTACAATAACTATGTTCCAGAAATAATATCCCTGGCATTCTGTGCAAGATACCATCTGCCTTGATTCTGCATGGGGAGGGTGGGAAAGACTGCAGGGAGGGCCATATTGTGAAGGAGCTTACCCAGGGAAAGCTAAAATGAAGGCTGAAAAGTAGCATGAACCCCGGGAAGGAAATGCAGGTGAAGTTTTGGAACCACAAGAGCAGAAACAACCCATACATCCCTGATAGCTGGACAGTATCCTAACTGCGGACGGTGAAGCAGACGCTACCAAGAATGAAGTAGGTCTCTACATGCTGAAGTGGATATGTTTCCTCTACATACCTTGGTAGGTGGTAAGCCCAAGCTACAGGACAGTATGAATGGAAAGATCTCGTTTACATTAAAAACAAAACAAAACAAAACAAAACAAAACAAAAAAAAAAACAAAAAAACAAGAAAAGAAGCCCAAAACACACAAATCCTGTGTGTGTCCAATATAAATACATCCATACATATGTAAATGTCCACCAAAGGATTGGAAGGAAATGCAGGAAAATGTGAGCCAGGATCACATCTGGGAAGGGAGCTTGGGAAGACTGGGCTGCAAGTGGACTGTTGAGTCTTTTATAGCCAGCAGCACATGTCAACACCTCATCTGGGCTGGCCACCGTTCTCAATGCCACATCCACGAAGTGAACCAGATGTGAACACAATGCCCTCCAGACAGTGACATTCACAGGGAAGGAGACAATAAACAAACACACGAATGGGTAAAATCAGGTGCAGGTCAGCGCCATGGAGAGGATGATAGAGAGTGGCAGGTAGGGGTGGGAAAGTCCTCTCTGAGCAGCTAAGTGACAGAGGAGATGGCGGCTGGTTCAGAGTAAGAGCATTCTGGGCAAGAGGGTCAACCAGAGCAAAGGTCCTAAGTCAGGAAGAGCTCACCATGTTCAAGAGATAGAAAATAGACCCACAAGGGCAGGGAGTGGTGAACAGAGAGGTGAAAAGGGACTCCACAAGGTAGGCAGGGGCCTCACAGCACGGTCAAGGGCTTGGACTGTATTCTAAGCACAATGGGAAGACTCTAGAGAGCTCGCAGGTGGCAGAGGACAGACGTGATCAGGTTTGTACTGAGAAAGTTCACACTGGCTCCTGCAGAGGCAGGGAGACAGTCTCATGGGGAGAATATTCCAGTAGCCAAGGCAAAGAGTGACATGGTTTGCCAAGGGGACAGGCAGTAGACTTGGTGCCAAGTGGTGGTGGTTCAAGATCTGTTTTTGAAGGACAGTTTGGCAGGACTTACAGATGCATTCAATGTGGGATGTGGCAAAAGAGAAGGACCACTATATCCCTTGAAGGAAGGCCTGAGCCACTCCATGGAAGATGGTTTCCCTGTTGAGATTGGTCAGACTGGGTGTGGGGGCAAGACTGGAGGGAAGATCAACAGAGGTGCCATCCAAGAGATGTAAGTGGGCAGCCCTGTAGGCAGGGGTGGGACATGGGAGAAGGTTCAGACTGAGGCCGTGACCGAGAGAGGCTATCATTAGCCCCAGATGGTATCCCAACTATGGGGCAAGATGATATCACCTGGGGAGATGAAGCAGGTAGATAAGAGAATGGGGCTCAAGGGCACACCAAGATACAGGGTCTGAGCAAGGGAAAGGAGCCTTTGAAGAAGACAGAGAAAGAAAAGGGGCTGTGGGTGACAGAGTGGCCTTGAAGCCTAGGGCAGCGATGAGTTCGTGAAGGGAGAAAGTGACATGCTGTCCCAGATGCCCCTGAGCCGGGAACATAGTGAGGCAGAGATATGACAACATGGCCATCCCTGATGCCGGGACCATGGCGGGTTCAGTGGGAGGGAGGGAGGGAGGGAGATGATCTGGGTCAAAGTGGGCTGCAGAGAGAATGGATCATGTTCTCATCTGCCATCCAAAAGCCCTCATTAAGGGCTCCCGGAATTCTCTGGCCTTGTTCTTGAACCATGGAACTCGGCCCTTACTGTGCTTCCACCTGCACTTGTGGTCATTAGTTAGGTTGCAAGAATGCAGAATCATTGGAAACCCAAGTGGATCATTAGAATGTCAGGCTGCACTGCGCAAAGTAGACCAAAAAATTCTAATTGATACCCACGAAGCAGACCTCTGCTCCACACAGATTGATAGATGGGGCTCTTCCACTGAGACGCAGAATGTGCTTGCATAGCCTTTGGATGGCTGCCACCCCTCCTGACCCATCTTTTATCTCCCCCGCAAGTGACAGCATCAGAAAAAGAGGATCTAAATTATTTAGCTTTACGGGTTGCCCATTCTCGATGTTTAAAATGCCAAAAAGGCAAAGTGCGAATAAGGGATTTTGTGGAATCTCCAGCAGCTCTCAACCAGAGGCTGCACGGGGGAGGAGGGGAGGTGGTGTGCAGGTCAGGGGAGACCCAGCCTCCAGCTCCAGCCTGACACAGACTCACATGGGCAAACCACAACCTTTCCCAGGGCCAGTTTCCCCATCTCATACCCTAGGGAACAGATGGGTCTCTAACACTTTTAGATGTGGAGCCGTCTGTTCAGATGAAACCCTATGCAGAAGACCAGTGAAGAATGGATAAAAGCGGAGGAGCCATGTTGGGACTGGGGGACAATCCAAGATCCCCCAGACCTACCTTTCCACGGACACATAACCCATCATGGCTCCAAATCTTAAGCTCTGGGAGTGTTCAAGCCCACTGGATGATACCATTTAGAGAATAACCCACCAGACTCTCCCCTTATAGGGATAAAAAAATAAAAATGAGCCTCAACCCTTACTTTGTACCATACACAAAAATTAATTTGAAGGGGATTATAGATCTGAATATAAAAGCTAAAACTATAAAACGTACAGAATAAAATATAAGAGAAAATCTCAATGTCTTACAGTAGCAAAGATTTCTTAGAACTCCAAAATTACTGACCATAAAAGAATAAAATGATAATGGGACTTCATCAAAATTAAAATCTGGCCTTTGAAAGGCACCATGAAGAAAAGGGAAAGGCAAACCACAGACTGGAAGAAAATATTGGCATCATTTATATCTGGCAAAAGGCTTGTACCTGCATTATATAAAGAACTTTTATCACAGGGTAAGTGGGTTGCTCAGTTGGTTAAGCATCCGACTCTTGACTTCGGCTCAGGTCTATGATCTCAGGTTGTCAAATCTGCCTCGGGTCAGGCTCCGAATTCAGTGGGGAGTCTACTAGGGATTCTCTCCCTCTCCCTCCCCTTCTGCTCCTTCCCCCACTCATGCATGCTGTCTCTCTCAAATAAGTAAATCTTTAAAAAAAAAAAAGAACTTTTATAACTAACTTGATAAGAAGACAACTCCATTTAAACTCTTCATAAATAAAGACAGAAAAACGACAAATAAGGGGCACCCGGGTGGCTCAGTCAGCTAAGCATCTGCCTTTGGATCAGGTCACGATCCTGGACTCCCAGGATCGAGCCCCATGTTGGGCTTCCTGCTTGTGGGGAGCCTGCTTTTCCCTCTCCCTCTGCTCCTCCCCTCCCCCACCGTTCATGCTCGCTCTCTCACTCACTCTCTCTAATAACTAAATGAAATCTTTTTAAAAAAAATGATATAAATGACAAGCACATGGAAAGGCGCTCAACACCTTTAGTCATCAGGGAAATGTATGGTGAAACCACAATGAGATATCCCCAGACACCTGCCAATGGTTTACACTAAAAATACTGACAATATCAAATGTTGATGAGGGTGTGGAGAAATCCGAACTTTCACGGATTGCTGTGGGGAGCGTGAGGCAGTATAGTTCACTTTGGGAAAAAGGCAATTTCTTATAAGGATAAACCACAAAGGTTTACTACACAACCGAACAATTTCAGTCCCCTCGCCCCCCAAAAAAGAAAATATATGTCCACACAACGATCCAGTATCAAAGTGTCTGTAACTGCATTCATCACCGCCGTGGTCCATCCACGCAATGGAGTGGGATGGAATATTACTCAGTAAAGAAGAGGAGCCAGTGGGTGTTCTAGGCAGTGGGGCTGAAGTGCTCAGGAGCTCGGGTGAGGGAACACAGTGTGTCAGAGGGGCAGAGAGGCCAGAGAACAGCCTGGAGGCTGGGAGGAGGCTGGCGCCAGATGCCACACAGCCTCGGGAAGCGCTGATCCTGGACTGGTTTTGAGGAAAAGGGATGGGGCTGACTAGCTTGGTCAGATGTGCATTAAGAGACGGTCTGGCAACCAGGAGGAGATTAACTGGAAAGGGGCAGGGGAAGATGGGGAGAGACCAGCTAGGAGCACCCGATGACCGTGGCTGGGCTTATGTGATGATGACAGAGAGGCAGGTGCATTTGTTGTAAGAGAACATTCTAGCACAACGTAATGACTAACTGGGTCTGGAGAAATGGCGGTACTTACCCTGTTAAAGTCCATCATCTTAGCTTCTGCCTTTCCCTTTGGTATCATCATCCAGCACATAAGCAATTCCTTGCAAATGTGATCGGTGACTACTTGTGTCATCTGAGTCATTGTCACAAATGTTGAAACAAGACAAGGAACATCATAGCATGAACGACTCTCCCCTCCACGCTGAGCTGGAACAATGCTCTTTATCCCACCGTGAATCCACGGAGCCCACATTTCTCTGCTCTTCCCTCAATATCATGAAGGACCCGGTCTGATGCCCCATGAGCACCCACAGTACTTGCCCTTCCTCTGAACCACAGCTCTCGGAAGCACATTGGAGAAAGAAGGAGAGGAGAACATGGCTTACTCTTTTGGAAACCAGCCCGGCCCTCTTGAGATCTGGGGTCTTCGATCACTGACCGGTGGCAGAGCTCGTCCCACACCCAGGACCCTGAGCACCACTCACTCCTGCCCCTTCTCCAGCAGCTCCAGCGTTGAGATGAGCTAGCTGAGCTGACCTTTTACCCTTCTGTGCAGTGTCTATAAACTCAGGTGAATAATTCCATCTGGTGTGCTTTTCTTGGTAGAGAGAAAGAAACAGCAAATATCCTCTTGACATCTTTCTTTTCCGAATATCCTATAATCTGACCATAGGGGAATTAATATCTTCGAACCCAAGCCCATTGGAAGTGGATACTTAGCACAAAACCCACCTTGTTCTCCAGCTGTGCCATCCAACAGGTTACAATTTAAACATCCATCACACCTGCACGACTTCACGCCCCTTGCCTGCACTCCCCTCGGTTCCTACACGTTTCCTGTGTCCTCCTCTGCCAGACCTGTAATTAAGCTACTGTGTCAGCACGCCATTCCACTTGCAGTTGAGCTGCTCTTTAGGAAGGAAGCAGTTATCAGCTCATGGATGGGCTCATTCAGTGGTGGCATTTCTGAACTGACTGAAGCAGGCTGTCAAAACTGAGCGAAATTAATGAGTTTACCAGAGAGCGTTCCCAGCTCTGGCACTGGGGTGTGGAGTGGGGATGGAAACAGGAACCTACTGTTTCTCCTTTTTCCCCTGCCTTTCTCCCTCCTTCCTGCCTTCATCCTTGCCTTCCTTTCTTCCCTCCCTTCGTTCCTTCCCCCTCCTCCTCCTCCTCTCCTCTCTCTTCCTTCTAATTAAATGATGAAGGATTTCCTGGCTGTGGTTGTCTATAATTGGTGTTGCTCTATCTCTGAAACAAACCTTCACATGTATCTACTGGCAAACTTCAAGCTGCTATTTTGTTGACAATAACTTGGAAGCGTGAAGACATGTCTGTTGGGGTCAGTGGGCCTCTGCCTAAGCCTGTTTGCCCACTTCCCCAGTCTCTGCTCTTTCTGGTAAAACTCTCCCCTACACGTGGAACAGAACTCTGTGTGCTACAGAGATGGGATGCTGGGCCCCATTGGTGTTCCACTGTTGGAAAGGAAGGCTGGAAGCAGCTCCTGGGGCCAGTCAGTGGATGAAAGGGCAGCCCTAAGGGAAAGACCAGGAGACAGAGCCCGGACAGCCCCTATGGATGCCCTTCTGAGACTCCGGGGAGAAGCACCACCCTCTGGTTGTCCCCTCTGCTTTGCAGGGTTTTAAGTGATCTACCAATAGCTGTGCACAATTAGAGGTGGATTCGAAAAACTAGTCATAGGGGATTGGGCACTAATCCCTTTCCAATTGTTAATATTCATTAAAGAGCTTTCTCTCTTTCAGTATGCAACAAACACTCATACTCCTTTAAAAGGACAAGCCAGAGAATGCGACTCGGGAGGGTAACATTTGCTTGGTTTTTCCAGCCAGGAAAGCAATATGTTCTTGTTTTCATTCTCAGAACAAAGCTTTGGGACGGAGGTGTAACACAGGAGGAGGAAGAGGAGTGCACTTTCTTTTCACCATTCCTTAGATGAGATATTTTGAAAGCTCCAAGATGTTAAGTGCCTAATCACTTCCCCTAAGAACTGTCTCCTTGGTCACTGCAGTCAAATTATTTAGATAAAAGCACAGAGCGGGCTCAGCTAGTGGGAGCCACGGTGTGGGTGTGGGGTGTGTGTGCAGTTGGGTGACTCTCCAGTTGGCCCGAGAGGCCCCGCAGGTGGCCAGCTTCCCCATAGCTGACATGCTGAGTCTAGCCTTCTGAGCTTTGCAGGTACCCCACTTCCCCGGGGAGACGCCACAGAGAAGATGCCATAGACCTTCCCAAGGGCAGCACCACTATATCCTCTTGTGGCCCTTGGACAAACACACTGAGCCCTGGTTTGTGCAGAAACCTGCTCTGTGTGCAGGAAAGACACACGCAGGGAACAAAAGGCAGATGCAGCGAGAAGCTCATGAGCAAACTCACAACAAACAAAGCAAAGCCAACCACACACCGAGACTCGGAAGGCGCTGGGAGAGACGGGAAACACATCCTCACCCTGATGGGGGAAAATGCATCTCACCCACCAAATTGCAAACCAAGAAAAAAGAAAAATACCTAGATTCTCCTTCCTGTTCAAACCAGAAAATTTACAAGATGTACTGCAGGCCCAGCTACACAGTAAAAGAGAGAGTGTGTATGTGCGTGTCTGTGCTTAAATCGACGTCTTATGTTAATTAAGGGGCAGTGAAGCCAGGGATGTGTCACATTTATCTCCTTCTCTTCACCGAAGCACCCTATACGATGCCTGACCTCAAACAACCAGTTCTTCCAGTCTCCTGCCCCTCTGGTGCATGTGTGCACCAACTATCTCATCTGATTTATTTTTTTTTAAATTTTAATAAAATAAAATGACTTTTCTAGTTATACCCTAGGATTCAGAGGCTGAAAAAAGTTCCGTGTTCTGAGGCTCCTCTGAGGCTCTTTGGGGACCCAGAAGAGCCAGCAAACTGCCCTCCTAAGGGACAGCAAGGACATCTGATGATGTCCAGGCCGGGGCACCACACTCACCACGTGGGGAGCATGGCCTCGGGGGGCTTTCAGGAAGCAGGAAAAGAGCCCACTTTCCCACACTGAATTCTCCCTCAAATGTTTCAACTCCAAATGCCACAAAATGTCCTATAGAAGAAGTAGACATGAGCACGCACTTCACAGAAGGAAAATGCATTGCTAAACACTATTTTTCACGTTGCTATACAAATGTCCATCCCACAGCCAGCCTCCTCCTGAACGGGAGAGCAGATGAGCTCTTCTGAACGAGGCCCATGGACCTAGCTCCAGGAACAATGTCCCCTGGACCATCTGCACGCATTTTGGGAGGAGCCTTTCGGATGAATCACATTCTGGCAGATGTTTTAGCCGTGATACAAGTCTGTGTTCCCTGGGTTCGGGGCTACAGTGAAGGTGCTGTATACACCTGCTGGGGGAACTCTTCCTTTAAGCCCTGAGCGTCCACCTTGGGAAGCAAACTGCTGGGAGCACAGTCAACAAACACTGATGGAAATGGAGAGTGAGCCGTTGCTCTGCTCCCTGCCCCGGATTTGTCTCAGAATACCTCATCTCCTACCCACCTGGGGAGGCGGAGCCAGGGCAAGCCCCCTCAGGCTCAGGCAGCTGTGAGGGGGGCACCCCTGGGTCTCAACCTAGGGTGGTCGGGCTGCAGACCTCCAGCTCTGACACGCTTTCTGGGGTGCACAGCCAGGTCCCAGGAGCATCTGGCCCCTTGAGGGTAAGGGGTGTGCCCATCACTGTCTTCCTGGTTTGTCAGAGACCTTCAACATAAAGGCTCAGATGCTTATGCGTAAGCAAATGAGCCCAAATTTCTGGAAGCAGCTGAACCTCTCCAAAGTCAGGAAGTGTCTTCCGTGGGATGGTGTCATAGTTAAGTTGACAGGTTTTTGGTTTTCTTTTTTTGGTCTTTCTTAGCCACACAAAAAACAATGGCGCATCTTACCAACGGTGGACCTTGGATTTGAGGAAATACGGTAACGTCTACTTACTCCATTGTAGAAAGACAGAGCTTTCCCCAGGGTGGTTTTCAAAATTCAGAATAACTAACAATGGGTGATAGGAATGATGCAGAGTAGGAAATCAGGGAGAGGGCCACAGTGAGGGGACAAGAGGGACACTACACAGAAGATGGCAGGTTCCAGGGTAGGGGATGAGGTTTTACAGCCATCATCAAGAAAAAGTGGAGCGCCCCATCCTGAGGTGGAAGTCAGGGCATGAGCCATGCCATGTGTCATCTTGAACAAGACAATATCCCAGGGTTTGACTGCTGGCTGCCCCCACTTGCTATGTGACCTTCGATGAGCTGCTTAAGCCCTCTAGGACTCAGTTTCCCTTACTGTAAAGGGGGCTAATAGTTGCACCTACTTCCCAGGTTAATGTGAAGGTTAAGTGCATTCATCTGTATTTTAGCTATGGAAAAAAATCTTATACTATTTCCAGGCCTAAAAGGCAGTGCCGGAAGCATGGTTGAATCCACACATTATCAGGATGTGGGGGAAGCTCCTGCTGGATGCCAAAAGGAACCAGAAGCAGAGGAATGTGGGGGGAACGTGCAAGGCCATCCACGAAGCCTGACATCAAAAGATGCTCCAGGGTCGTCCTGTACTTTGGACTCAAAGTCGGGGGAGACACACACTCACCAAAGGCAGGTGAGTACAAAGCCTGAGATGAAATTAGACTGGATAAGCTTGAGAAGAAATGCTTGCCCTCATTTTCCCTGAACGGTTCCTCTCCACGTTCTCAATTCCCTCACGTTTTTATTCCCACCCCTCCTAAAGCCACCCCGGCTCTTTCCAGAAACACAGTTTTGGAGAAGCCACCAGGCTTTTCCTGGCTCTCCTGGTGGCAGCCTGGCCCTGACCTTCTGCCTGATTATTCCTTGATATCTAAGTAAAACTGAGCCACAACGGAAAACACAAACCTTCTGTGTTACCCCGGAGCCCATTCCAGTGCCACATTTTCACAAGGGAAGAAGGAAGCCTTCAGGTAATTTATCCAATACTTTTTTTTTTTGCCTGAGTGTTTGGCTGCTTGATCCTTTATTTCCTTTCTCAGACTCGATCTTTAGTTGAAAGGGAAAAAAAAAATCTGTATATACTCAGTTGTTTTAAAAGAGAGAAAATTGCTTGAACAAAAAGTCCCCAGTCTTCACAGAGAATCTCATCTCTACTATTCAAGACAAGAAAGATAATCTATAAAACACAGAAATGCAAAATGCAGATGTGGTGTCTTCCCCGGTTCCCCAGACAACAAGCAAAGTTCATTTAGGGCTTTTTCTTTTCTTTTCTTTTTTTTTTTAATTTTCCTCAGAAGCCACAGAGTGAGACAATGGGGTTTTGCCACACAGCTCAACATCCTAAGGGTCAGAAAGGCTGAGGTTCTGGTAATAGACTCAGAGTTTGCTGAGGTAACAATTTATCTATACTTCTCTGCAAGCTCCACCAAGCTTGAGTTTCTTCAGCTACATGAATCCATTTTAATAAGAGCTGACAGTTTAATCAGGTAAGATAAGGCGTATTTTCATAATAGGGCACAAGAGGGATGCATATTTTTCCATTAATGGATCTTGGGATTTGGTCACGTAGCCTCAGCATAAAATGTAGACATTTCATTCCAGCGTACCCTTTTGATCTGGTGCCACACCAGGAAAGCTCAAGAAAAAAAAGGCGAAACTGGCTGTAAAGGACACTTGATAATGAAATAGATTGCGCACATTAAAGAGAAGTCGACTTTCAAATGAATGTTGCTCCATGACTTCAGTCACGCTAATCACTTAATGGCCATTTTTAACCTTATAACTAAGACATGGGGGGGGGGAAATTGCTTCATTCTGGAAAATGGCTTCACATTTCTTCTCAGTAGAGAGAATGTGGGCCCGCAGGTCACGAATATGGATGAGCGTAAACACCGTCCGAGGAGCATGGCCCTCGATGTGCCAAACCAGAGGTGCAGAGGCAGGAAGGCATTTCTCACAACCAGACCTCTCCCCTCCGACTCTGGCATGAGCTCAGGCCTAGAGAGGCCTGAAAGGCATAGCCGCTGGGCCTGGGGTGATGGGCAGGGCCAGCCCTGCAGGGTACAAGGTGAGACTCTGTTCCCTCTGGGGGTTGACTGTGGAAGACCCTGGAAGGGTCCCAGTGTCCCTGCAAAATAGCAATTCCATGGGGATCCCGGGTCCCTGCTGGGAGCAGCCTGTGTCTGTGGGCCTGGGAAGACATCCAGGAGAAGGGAAAAGATGGGCTGTCCCCGTACCCCAGCCCCCAGCCCCAAAGAGTGCTCAACCCTAAAGCCTTATTAGCCAAGGAGGAAAGTGGGCTCCCGGGACTCCTGGTTTCCTGCTGGTGTCTTGACAACACCTGCCCTTAGAGATGGAGCCTGCTGAGCATCCTGCCAGGGGTGACACTGCTGCCTCCGGACCCAGAGCCAAAAATTACTAGGGCCTGGGGTTAGAGGACCCAACAACCCAAGAAGAGAGGAACAACCAGAAACCCAGAAAATGGGGATCCTTAAGAAACAGAGCTACAAGAGAGTACAGAGGAAAACTTAAAATAATAATAATAAAGTAACATGCAATTGCAGCATATATTTTAAAAAGACTTTAAATAAATATGATCTTTAATTTTAAAATTCTATCTATAGGGGCACCTGGGTGGCTGAGTCAGTGAAGCATCTGCCTTTGGCTCATGATACTGGGGTCCTAGGATCGAGCCCCGCATTGGGCTCCCTGTTCAACAGGGAGTCTTCTTCTCCCTCTCCCTGCCACTCTCCCTGCTTGTACTCTCTCATTCTATCAAATAAATAAATAAATAAAATCTTAAAAAAAAAAAAAAGACCTCTAAATTTCCATCTATATATTGAAGTAGAGGATGGCCACTATTGAGACCCAAATTAGTAGCTTTGAAATTAAGTAGAAGAAACAGCTCAGACTACAGAGTAGCTCTTCAAGGGCAATGTGGTTTTAAGTTAGAGTCTGTGAAGACAGAGCCCAGGGGACCCACGGATTCCTAAGAGTTCTGCCCGCAGTACATAAAGCAACTTTCAAGACAGGAGAACACTCATCAGGGATTGTATTGATGTTATGATTAAAAGAATGTCCTTTGAGACATAAAATGATATTAAAAAAATTAATAATGTCACTCTTGTAGGTTATAATCAGTATGATAAATGATTTTGGTTTTAAAACACTTGGAGAAGAAAACAAGTATAGCCCACTACCATAACATCATCGATCCTTCTGGTTCTTACTAGTGGCTGTGGGCTGCCTCATACTGGCTGTGACCTGTGACTATCTCATCTCTCTTTTCTCTTTGAACAACAAGAAGATACTACAGCTCATCTTTGTCACTCCTGAAGGTTATCCTAGAGTGGGTTGTCCAATATCAACTTTCTTGGCAAGTAAAATTAGCTAACCTACTACCAGGGAAACAAAACGGTCTAGGCATTCCACCTGCTCTAGAGTTTACTTCCAAGAACTTTGAGGGGTTCTAATGTTAGGAGACAGGTCAGCAACATAATATCCTTTTAGAATCTGGGAGTGAGGGAATGGATGGAAGTGGAAGTAAACTTAACTGAATCAGGTTCAAAAATTTCTATGATGTAGCTGTTTTGGTTGGGGTGTTTATCCTGGACTATTTGTACAAATGCTGGAGAACTGCATTTCCATGATGAAATTGCTGGGGTTGGGGAAGCAATATAGGTCCTAAATCTCATTTTCCAAACCTCATATTCAATGGTATGATGAAGAACAGAATCTGGGACAATAGGCATTAGAATAGTCAAGGCAATGACCTAAAGGTTTAAGGAGGAGCTATTCAAAAGAAGGCATTGCTCAAAATCGTAGTTCTCAAAATATGGGGATCGTCAAGATCCTTTTAGAGTTCCACAAGTTTAAATTATTTCTATAATCTTAAAAAATGCTATTTGCCTTCCCCCAGTGAGCTGACATTTGCACTGATGGTCAGAGTAATGGTGGATAAAACAGCTGCCTCTTTACCATGAATCAAGGCAGTAGCACCAAACTCTGCTAACAGTCTTGTATTCTCCACCAGTGCACACTCATGGTATGGAACAAAACAGAAATGCCAATGTCCTTTGGTATGTCTTTGATAAAACCACAAAAATGACTGATTTCATCACAGAGCCATACTTGGGGACCCACTTCTTAGTATTCTGTGTGACAAAATGAGAAACTCACTTTGGCTATAGTCCATGGGTTGTCCCGAGGAACAGCACTTGTACAACTGTTCATTGTTGTAGCTGCAAATGGAACTAGCCATTGTTTTCATGATACGCCATTTTAACTTGAATGAACCACTGACTCACAAGCTATAGTCCTTCAGACATGAGTGTTTGGCAGATATTTTTTTTTTTAAATGAACAAAGAGAATCTGTTACTTTAAGGAAAACAACTGGATAATCTTCATTGTCAAAGATAAAATTTGAACTTACAAGTGGAAATAGAATTTTGAAAACTTATATCATGCTCCTGTGACCTTGACATCTTCTCAATAACTAAAGACTTTTCCAATAACATTGATGGTGACACCAATGAATTCATTTTCTGTAATATAAGACAAAATGTGCCAACATTTAGAAGATCTACATAACTCAAGGAATCAGAATTTTCCAGATCACCCATGCATGATGTTACAGAATCAAACATGGATGAAAGACCCATTCAAGTGCCAGGTCAGCAAGAAAGTTTTAAAGTAACAAAAGTAAGAAAAGTTCACAGATAGGGTTTCACATTCCACATTATAGCTGACCTTCAGAAAACTATCACTTGACAAGCTGTAGCATAGTATCAAGGACGAAAATCCGCAATTACATGAAAAGACTGTTAAAATAGCCCTCCTTTCCCAGCTGTGTATCTGTATTACCTCTCATTTTCCTCATGTACTTTGATTCAAACAACACATTTGTAACAGATTATTACGTAGGAAGCAGATGTGGGAATCTACTTGTTTTCTATTAACCCAGACTTTACAGAAATGTGCAAAAATGCATGATTTTTGTTTTCCACATAGTATTTTTATGAAAAATGTTATTATGTCAACAGGTAATAGATAGATTACTTCTCTGTTAAATGAACCCAAAAATTAATGTTGTAAACTTTTCTTAGTTTTCATTTCTAATTCAATAAATACAAATAGATATAGTTTACATCAGCCAAAGTTCTCCTAAATAATTTTGAAGAGGGTCTAGGAGTCCTAACCAAAAACTTAAAGAACTATTAGCTTAAAAAATTATGTCTCTGCCATGGACAGGTTGTGTGGCTTTGGGCAAGATACTTAATCCTCGGAGTGCCTGGGTGGCTCAGTGGGTTAAGCCTCTGCCTTCAGCTCAGGTCATGATCTCAGGGTCCTGGGATCAAGCCCCGCATTGGGCTCTCTACTCAGCGGGGAGCCTGCCTCCCCCCACACTGGCTGCCTCTCTGCCTACTTGTGATTTCTGTCAAATAAATAAATAAAATCTTTAAAAAAAAAAAGATACTTAATCCTCTGTGCCTCAGTTTCCTTATTCGTAGAATGAGAGTAACAACAAAACAATGTATGTAAATTATTTAGTGTAGCACCTGGCCCATAGTACCCCCGCAGAGGGTGTTAGCTGTTACTGTTTTCCCAATAACTACTCATAGAGCATCTACTAAGTGCCAACACTGTTCTGGGTATTGAAGAAACAATAGCAAACAAAAGAGACAAAGATCCCCAGCCCTGTGGTGCTCACATTCTGCCGAGAGAAGCAAGGACTGCTCACATTGGACCCTGACTTGGAGTCTTCTCAGAAGCCAAGAAATACGTTGGCTTCACCTCTGGGTCCTAAAGATCACAAGTGTGTGGTTTAGAAGTTCATCCTTCTCGACCTTGTACCCACCTGTTCCTGACGTCTCCCATCCACCTCTCCAGATCCACTCCATCCTTCCCCACCTGTGCTCTACCCTGGCAGGCTAACTTGCACGAACTGTGCCAACAGGGTTCCCTTGTCTCTGGCTTCCAGTTGGGTTCATCCAAAAGGGACCACAGGTGGGATGTAGAAAGGAGGGAAGTTGGGGTCCTGACTCCCCTGGCTCCTCCTTTTGGGCCATTTATGGGCTGAGCTCAGTTCCTGCAGGTGGTTCTCCCTCTCTGCGCAGCCCCCCCACTCTCCGCCATCTGTAACTGAGCCGAGCCTCACCACTTCCAGCAGGGAGAAGCTGCTGACACAAGTCCTGGGGTTCTGTACCATCCCCTGTTCATATGTTTTAAATGGCCCCTTTTGAATCTCTCCTAAAATTACTCAAATGGAGTGTGCCATCAGTCTCCAATTTGGACCCAACCAAAGGACTTGCCTGGTTCCAACCCGGCACCTGGAGCTTGGATGGCTCACAGGGAGGGCAGGGTCTCCTCTGTCCTGTTCACTGCTGTTTTCTGGGGTTGAGAAGTGTCCCAGGCACACAGTATGCACTTACTAAATATTTGCTGGAGGAGTGAATGAGAAATGAATTTCCATTTTAATTTTGTCCACATATTCAATCAAATGCTTCAAAACACTTTAGATTAGGAATTCATTCTCTCTAGTCATTATTTTAATCCATAGATATAATCAAACCTCTACCCACCCATAGTCAATAAATGAAAACCAGACACATAACAAGTCAGCAGAGAGGAGAGCTCAGAGGAAGCCCCATCTGGAATCTCGCCGAGAACTGTACATGTGCACCCGCAACATTCTTGTGTCTGGAGGAGGGGTGGGAGTCTCTATACTTGTTCTGTTTTTCTTTCTTTGTTTCCATTTGCATGTAATTTATGATAGTTTTAAGTACAACAACTTGATTAAGACATAATTCACAGACAAACACATACAATTTACCCATTTCCGTGCACAAATCAATTGCTTTTAATACAGTCAGAGTTGTTCAACCATACCCACAATTCCAGAACTTCTGCATCCCTTCCAGAACAGACCCCACACCCACTGGCAGTCACTCCCTATTTTCCTCTCACCCCCCCAGCCCTAGGAACCACTGTCTATACCTGGACATTTCATATAAATGGAATCACACAGTATGTGGTCATTTGTAATGGCTTCTCTCACTTAGCTTAGTATTTTCAAGATGTCATATGTATTGGTGTTTCATTTCTTTTTATTGCCCCATAATATTCCCCTGTATGGGTATACCACATTTTCATGATCCATTCATCAGCTGATGAACATCTGAGTTGTTCTAACTTTTTGGCTCTTACGAATCATGCTGCTATGAACAGTGTACAAGTTTTATGTGGACATAGGTTTCCATTTCTCTTGTGTAGGACTGCTGGGTCATATGGTAACATTACGTCTAACCTCTTGAGAAAGTGCTAGACTGTTTTCTAAAGCAACTGCCCCATTTTACATTCCCACCAGCAGTGGATGAGGCTTCCAGTTTCTCCACACCCTTGTCAACACATATTATCTTTTTTTTTTTAATGATAGCTCTATAATTCTTCTTAAACACTCCAAGGAAGAGGATTTTTGTTAAAGGGGCTTCAACCAGCTCTCTGGACCCCTCACTAAAATGATTGTGTTTAAGGGGCTAGTCTAGAACTGCTTCCTCAGCACCTCACAATTTCTGGAGTCCTACCCAGGCTCCAAGGGCACTGAGTAGATGTGGCCCCAAGTGGCACACTGAGAGTCTGGACAAATTCCACTACAGCATGAATTCTGCATACTCTAGAGCTGTCCTGTCCAATACGATAACCACTAACCATATGTGTCTATTCAAATTTAAATTAATTAAAATGAAAAGAAATTAAACATTCAGTTGCTCAGTCACACTGATCACATTTCAAGTTCTCAACAGCTATATTGGCCAGTGCAGATACAGCACATCTCCATCACTGTAGAAAGCTCTATGGGATCGCAACAAAGAGAAAAGACAAAAGAAGACACTACACATCACCACCCTGTGAAAAATGCTCATCAGAGTGGCTTTGTCTCCAGACCCCCTTCTCTCAAGCACCCCATGACATACACTCCCATTTTG
Source organism: Lutra lutra (assembly GCF_902655055.1). NCBI lineage: Eukaryota > Metazoa > Chordata > Mammalia > Carnivora > Mustelidae > Lutra > Lutra lutra. The sequence continues at coordinate 83,402,051 of NC_062291.1, forward strand.
CCAATCAACCAAAGACGTTCGGAATCCTTAGTGATGCTAGGGAAAGGGGAGATGGGTATGTATTTTGGTGTAGAAATGAAGAGATTTAGACCTTGAGACCTTACAGATGGATGACTATGTTTTCCAAATCAGCTCAACAACCTCAAGCTATTCTTTGCATTCCTCAGAGTCCAACTACCCAAACCTCAATGCCTCCTATGAGTAATATTTAACATCTAAAATGATCCCTTTCTGAAAACTCCTCTCTAAAGGATTGCCAAATTCATGCATTTCTAAAACAAAGAATTTTCTGCATATGTGCTATTAATAATTAGCAGTCAATTAACACTTTTGAGCTTCCAGCATGTTAAAAATGTTAACCAAGCGGCTCATAGGAGAAAAACTCGCCCTCGAAGCAGAAATGGTGTGTTACATACTAAAGCAGAGTCAGCCTGAAATTCTGGGGGCTGGTATCTGGTAAGGCATACCAAATGCTGGATTTCACCCATCTTTATGACTATTAATATTCAAAGAGTATAGTCATTATTCCTTGAAAGGCGGGCGAATGCTCCTTACTATTAGTATAAATCAATGGGCACAGGCCTTATCTCTAAAGCCATAATACTGTACTTTGCCACAAGTTCATAGAAATCCAAGGACCAAAGCTACAGGTGATCCTTTCAATCCACTTATATAAAAGTTCACAATAACTAATTCAGTTCTGAAAAACTATATAAAGCAATTTAAAAGTCGAAATTCTTCACAGAGCTTTCCTCTCCCTTTAAATCACTGTAGGCAAACTAGTTCTTGCCAGGTCTTGTTTTAAAGAAGCAACAAGGAACTTCTCACTCAAGACAAAGCAAACCTATGTGACCTTTAAGCGAAGACTGAAGGATTCCTGGGGAACCCCTTCTCTCTGGAAATGGGCCTCCAGTTTATACTTGAGCCAAGGTTTTCAATGTTTTACATCTGGACAAATATATGTGGTACCCTGGGAGAAGTTGCCAACTGTGATGGCCTGACATCCACCCCTTGTCCAGTGAATGTGAATGGGCAGCCCAGCCCTGTGCTCCCTGGAAGGCGGTCAGGAGACTATGGGCTCTGCTGAAGCTGATTCTCCTTCTTAAAAGTGTATGTTCTCTATTATACACGGGCAGGTCCTATGGTGCCGTCACACATTCCTTTGTGTCATGGGTCCCCAAAGCAGCCACAAGGTATCAAGCAAAGTTGATGTAGTTGTAGAGCAGGTTCAAGAGTGGCTACAATCTAAAGTCTTTTAGGGACAGAGACTAGCTGTGAGACTATAGAGGTCATTGCCCTGAACTCCCACAGCTCTACCTGCCCACTTTTGAGGAGGTGGTATCTTTTTATCCCCACTCTACAGAGGAGGCCCCAGAAATTGGAAGACTGACTGAAAGTCCTTGGGGTGGGATGAGAATTGAGGTGTCTGCTCACCATAAAGGGAATAAAAACATTCACAAAATGTGGCAAGAACCCCCAAGAACATGACAAGGGCAAGGATAGACATAGCTTGTCTCTGTGGAATGGATGCAGGGTTAGAGAAAGCCACATGAAGTCCAGAGAGCCTTGTAACACCCTCTGTTCAATCCTGAAGCTAAGGTGTCAACTCCAGACAACCCCTTTCCTTCCCATGTTGGAACTGAGGTTATCGTGTGGGGTGGACATGGAGGATTTGGATAGAAGACCAGCTGTATCAGGTAGGTCCCAATCTGATACTCCTCCATGGTTTCCTATCCTCAGCTCAGGCTTCTAACATTAGTAAAGGTTCACACTTGATGCCCATCTGTCAGTAGGGAGGATCACTGCTCAGTAACCCTAAAGGCCATCATTCCTCTAGAAGGCGCAGCATAGAACTAGAAAGAGACATGGCATTAGCTTCTATTTAATATATACACATGCTTTAATAGTATCTGAAATCATCTGTGGAACAGAACAGCAGAAATACTTCTTTCTATGCCAACTCTTAGGCTCAATCATGTATCAGGTGGTACTTATAGCACCACAAAGTCCTACAAAACTGGGTGTCCTAGACAACAACATATTTATTATTTCTCATGATTTTGCATATTGGACAGGATGCTTCTGATCTAGGCTGGCTCAACAGAGGCTCAAGGGTCTAGAAGGGCCTCACCGGCATGTCTGGGCTCTCAGCTAGGATCCTGAGGCTCTCTCCACAAGCATTTTCCTCTAGTTGTCTAGCTGGCACTTCTTCATACAGAGGCACAAAGTTTCCCAGAAACTAGGGGTGATGAACCCCACTTCACACGGGCTTTCCAAATTTCTGCTTGTCTTCCAGCTGCTAATGTCCTTTTGGCCAAAGCAAGTCACATGGGCCCAGCCCACAGTCAGATGGGAGGAGCAGCACTAGGGCACAGCTATGGGGAGGCACAATTTACTGGGGATCATGTCTTCAACAATCCTTAACAAATTACTCCAGATGAGATGAGTGCCATAAACCAGCAAAGTTCATGTCTTCTGTTGAATGAAACACAGAGAAGAAGGAAATAGTGTCTAAGCCAAATTACTACACTTCATTATAATATTTCATAATAGGACTTCAGCAACAACCATTATCTGTGAGAGAAGATGCACTTGAAGCAAGACCACAAAGTATGAAATCTGAAATACAAAGATCTGATTTGACTCATACTTTTAATTGACTTATATTTTATTCTCTTACCATATCTCCTTAGGATTTCCTTCAGTTTTCTGCAAATATCTTTTTTACAGTACCTACGATGTCTAAAGCATTGTGAAGATCCAAAGATTCATAGCATATGATCTCTACCCCACCAGGAGAGATAGAGTCTCTACCCAGATCACTATAATATTTATCATAAGAGGGGAGAAAACATCACAAGAATAGAGAGTCAGATGAAAGTCCAAGTGGAATCAAGCTCAGGCCCAATGTATATCTCACTGTTATAACTTCATGAAATTCCAAACACCTTCCATCTAATTCCAACTTGGCCATGTGCTGGAGACCTCCCATCAGAGCACTACCACCTTTACTGGCATCAGTGATAGGGGACTTCCGAATGTCCCAGACCACTGGACAGAGGGTTGTCCTCCGGGATGGCTGGATATGGGGCTGAGCTGTGTCTCGGAGCATGACTGAGCACATTTCTTCCAGAGAACTGATACACAGCAATCCCCCTGACACACACTTCTAATGTGTGTGGTCTGCCAGAAGCTGATCATCTCTTGATTTTGTGTTCCTATCTGAACATGCCCTCCTTCCATGCCTGTGATTCTTTTATCTAATCTGGGAGTGGAATAAACTAGCTGTGCAAAGGTACACCTAAATCTATCTGTCTCACACCTAAACAAACAGCTACTGAACTCAGTCATCAAGTACTCGCCCCCATCTATGATTCTATTTCTGTAACAATCCTCTTTCCACAGGCAGTAGGTGACTCATGTCTAGCTGTCCTAGGAGAAAGGTTTTCAGGGCCCATCTTGGATGAACATAGGGGTAGGCGGTCAGGGAGACACACACCACATAATCATTCTAATACGATCCCACCCATCCATGGAATCTACCAGAGTCTAGCATGCAGGTGGCATTTGTTTGGGTAGGAGGTGAATGGTGAGCAGGGCCATGGGAGGATTTTAAGAGGCAGGGAGGCATTGTGGTTATGCCCAAGGAGAAAAGGTGCGAGTCCCCTGGCAGTTTCTGGAATCAATCCCTTGGGCAGCAACATGGTGGCTCTTTGTCCACTAACTTAACTCTGGAGGGCAGGGCAGGGCTTTCTGGTATTTGAGCTCTGTCTTTGCAGTCTGTACAATCCATCTCCTTAAATTAACGGCCATTCACAGCTAAAGCCAATCTTGGGGCAATTCATGCCACTGGAAGAGCAAAACCTTTGATCTCTGTTCTTTGCTTGTCTCCTCCTAACCAAATCTCGGGCAGGAAGAAAAATAACAGCAAGTCTCCCCTTCTTGATCCAGTGACCTTCAGTGCCCCGGCCAAGCAGTGCCTTCAACACTGATGGGACTCGGCGTCTCGCTTCCTGCATCTCCCTTTTGTAACCAGAGCTATTTAATCGAGCTTGAAAGACGATGGGAGACTTAAGCCCCCGATGGTGGTTCTACAAAATCTTTCAGGTAGCCTCTGCTGTGAGAAAACCTAGATGACTTAATTCTTCTCCATGGAAACTATCTCCTCTCTCTGATAGCCCAAAGCAGGAGAGAGTCAAAAACACAAAGTGCAATCAAATCGTCCAAATTCCTCAATGTATGCTAGGCTAAATTTCCTACGAGCTGCCTCCTCTTGAACTTCCCCAAATCACTCTATCCAGCTACACTCCACACCAAATGAGGAGACTTGGGGCATTGCTTCCACTTTGATCTCCAACAGGGAATGACACAAGATCTCCGCTCCTTTCCCTGGGGTGCGAGTGAGAAGAATGTTCTGCTGGTCGATGGGCAAAAACAAGCACCTCAGCCAGACAACACCGCCCATCTGCGCACCCGCACAGAGATGCTGTGCCTTCCGCTCATGACGACTGGTTTGGATTCTTCTGCCGGCACGGCTTGGGTTCTTACACTCTGCCAGCTCAGAGCCGGTCTTCTTCACAAGTGTATGTGTCATGGGCAGATATTCAGTCTCTAGGTATGGACACACATTGATATATAAGCCCCTTGACTCATTCTCTGCAGAGAAACCCTCCCCAACATCACACTTCATTTATGGGAATGGCTTCTGAGATCCCTGCTAGGGCAACAAGCTCTGATAGGAAGACTTTTGTCTTTGCCTGAGTCCTGGGCACCTCCGTATCGTCCAGGCTGCTCTCCCACAACCCAGTCTCCATCTCTGCAGTGGAAAGCATCATCTACCATGGGCTCTCCCTCTGTTCTACCTTGGGGTTTGCCATTACAAATGTGGATTAGAGACAGAGAGAGGGACCATCAGTCACAAAATCCATGAGCAATAAATGTTAACGTATGCCAATTTTTATTCAGAGCTGGCTGTGGGCCACGGCTGATGCTTAATATTTATTGAGTGCCCATAATGGATGATGCCCCTTCTGACCCTCTCATGGAACAACCCTCAGGAGGGATAAAAAATGCTTTCCTAAGGGAATAAACCTCCCTCACTATGAGGCTCACAAGGGAATCTTAAAGCTGGAAGGGGTTTTATTACCATATTTCAACAAATTGAAGGTGCCTTTCAATCTTACAATCTTATATTGATGCACCATTATTTTCTGGACCTAAAGAGATAGATACTACCATTAACTGCCAAGTGCCATGGACTCCATGACACATCTAGATCTCAGAAATGTTAAAATGTGACAAAATGTACATCTTAGAATCAAAGAAATATTTTATCTAGCTTTGTTCATGACTGTGACATGGAATCTCCTTGGTGTTGGGACACCATTTGTTTTCTTCTAGAAGATTCTAGGACAAACCCTTCCCATCTTCCCACAAACCATGGTTGTATTTGATCAGCCTTATTTTCCACAAGTCTTTCTTCCTGCCTGGCCAGATTCTCTTTTGCTTTAACTTGCTTTAACTTATACTTGTTTGATTTTCCACTTACCTGGATATAAGCTAGACTTCCTGTCCTTTTGAATACAATCCTGTATTTGCCTGAAGACAACAATTGAGCATCCAGTCTTTCCTCCTATAGGTCAATTTCAATTCCTTTTTAACAAAGTATGACAAACACATACAAAAATGAACAAATGTATAGCTTGTTAAGATTTACAAAATTAACACATCTGCAGAATCACCATTCCGATTGTTTAAAAGTATGAGCCTCCTTTATGCTTTGCCCCTTCACCCACCCCCAAGTTAATCATTCTGACTTCAGTCAAAGCCAGAGATTCATTTTGTCTGTTTTAAGCGGTACGTGAAGGAGAGTGTACAATATATAATCCGTTGTGTTCGGTTTCTTCTGCTCAACATTTTACACCACCTCTCAGTGTGTGGCAGTAGTTTGTTCCTTTTGATTTCTACAACATATTCACTCTTGATGAATATTTAGGTTGTTTCCCACTAATGTCTTTTACAAATATATTCTTATACATGTCTGCCAAGACACAGAGGCATACATTCCTGTTGGGAATACACATAAGGGTTGAATTACTTAACCGTAGGGCTTGAGTGTGCTCAACTCAAGTACTGACAACGCAAGAGTCTTCCAAAGTCGCTGAGCTATTCCATGTTCCTATAAGAAATGCATGAGCATTCCTGCTGCTCCACATCCTCACCAACACTTGGTTGTGTCTACTTCATTTCAGCCATGCTGGTGGGTAATACCTCACTGCACTTTTAATTTGCAATTCCCTGATGACTAGTGATCTTGAGAACCTTTTCACACATTTTTTGGCTATTGGATTTCCTCTTTTGTGAAGGATCTTTTTAAGTCTTTGGCCCTTTTAAAAATTGTGTTGCTTTTCTTTATGGAATTTATAGAAATCCTTTATATATTTGATACTAGACACAAATCCTTTGTTAGGTGGATCTGTCAATCTATCAGTCTATCATAATTACCTTCTGCCTCTCTCTGGAGTGCCTCTTTATTGCTTCACACAGTGTCTTTTGATGAGCAGCAATCATCAATTTTAATTCAATTGTATTATTTTTAATTGTTTTAATTTATTTATGTGAGAGAGAGAATGAGAGAGAGAGAGAGAGAGCATGAAAGCAGAGAAGGTTAGAGGGAGAAGCAGACTTCCCACTAAGCAGGGAGCCCAATGTGTGACTCAATCCCAGGGCTCCAAGATCACGACCTGAGCTGAAGGTAGTCACTCAACCAACTGAGCCACCCAGGTGCCCTTAATTTTATTTTAAAATAATCCAATGGAGCGATCTTCTCCTTTATAGTCAGCATTTTATGTTTTACCCACCCCATAATCCTAAACATATATTTTTGTGTTATCTACTAAAACCTACTTGTTTGGAGGCACCTGGGTGGCTCATTTGGTTAAGTGTCCAACTCCTGATTTCAGCTCAGGTCACGATCCTAGGGTCCTGGGATCAAGCCCCACGTTAGGCTCTATGCTCAGCCTGGAGTCTGCTTGTCCCTCTCCTTCTGCTCCTCTCCTACTTGCATTCTCTCTCTCTCAAATAAATAAATAAACCTCTGAAAAAAAAAATAATAAAACCTACTTCTTTTGTTTTTTACAATCCACCTGGGATGGAATTTGTATATTTCCAAATGTTTCAGGACAAGTTCTTTCTCATATCATTGCTGGGGCCCCTTTGTCACTCATCAGGCAACGGTGGGATTATATCTTGGCTCTGTATTCTATCCCATTACCAATTCTAAATGTCTTGACTACTTTAGCTTTATTGCTTTAATGAATAAAAAAATTAAACCACATTAAAAATTCATGTTATAAAAATGTCACCCATGTGACTCATCCTCAGGACAGTGTATTGATCAAAAGAACACAGTCTGCTGAAACAAAAGGAATTTTAAAATAATTCAACAGCATTATTTGTATTTCTTGAGCACCTTCCTCCTCCCCAGCTCAGGCCACTCCCCTGTTTTCCATTACAGAAGTCAGAAAAGATAGGAGACTGGAGGATGGAAGGGGCAGAGGGAAGAACAATTCAGCAAATCCAGACTCTTCTGACTGGTTGTGGGGGAGGAAATGCTGGAAAGACTCACTGTTAATCATTTGTCTTAATTTCCTTTGGTTTTAAACTTATAGAACCCATATAGATATTTTGTAAATTTCAGGAAATAGGAGGAGGGGAATAATCTATATTCCCAATGAACTCAACAATTACAAATTCTTTCAAGTTTTATCAAGAAATAATTGACATACATCACTGTGTAAGTCTAAGGTGTACACCACGATGACTTGATTTACATATACTGTGAAATGGTCACAACAGGTTTAGGAGACATCCATGTTCTCACATAGATATAATACAAAGAAAAGAAGGAAGAAAAGAAAAAAATTTGTTTTTTTTCTGTGTGATGAGAGCCCTTAGGATTTACTCTCTTAAGCAACATCCCTATGCATCATTTAGCCAGGTTGGCCATAGCCATCTTGTTCATTACATCACTAGTACTTATCTATCTTGTAACTGGAAGTTTGTACCTTTGGACCCCCTTCTTCCAATTCCCCACCGCCTACCCCTCCCCAACCTTTGGCACTTACAAGTTTGATCTCAACTTGTATGAGTTTGCTTGTTGTTGTTTTATTCCACATATAAATAACATCATAGCATTTGTCCTTCTCCGTCTGATCTATTTCACTTAGCACACTGCTAACACAAATTTAATGCATCCCTGCCTGTTCTTTATTTCTTTTTTTTTTTTAAGATTTTGTTTATTTATTTGACAGACAGAGATCACAGGTAGGCAGAGAGGCAGGCAGAGAGAGAGGAAGGGAAGCAGGCTCCCCACTGAGCAGAGAGCCCGATGCGGGGCTCGATCCCAGGACCCTCGGATCATGACCTGAGCCGAAGGCAGAGGTTTTAACCCACTGAGCCACCCAGGCGCCCCCTGTTCTTTATTTCATGTGCTTAATTAGTCATTGCTTTTTAATTTGAGCCAGGTATCATGCTTAATATTTATTGAGTGCCCATAATGAACGAGGTCCCTTCTGACCCTCTTGCAGAACAGCCCTCCAGAAGGATAGAAAATGCTTTACATGTTTTGCACTATTGTAACCTATTCATAACTTCTATTGCAAATTACAAAATTTACACAACCTTTTCCCTACTATTGAGCTTTTAGGTTGGTCCTGATTTTTTCTTAAAATAGATAATACTACAATGAACATCTTCAAGAATATGGCTGTTTTCTTTCTATTGAATTATTTCTTCCCAGTGGGTTTTACTACTTTACATGACCATGGGAAGTGCTCAGTTTCAATATACACATTGTGAATTAATTTACATTTTAATGGGGTTGAATATTTTTCTATATATTTTTTAGCTTCACCTTCTTTTTTGTCCTTTGTGCATTGACCTAGTGAGGTCTTAATATTTTCCTTTTCAATTTGTGTGACACATCTCTAGCTGACAAAAATAGTAGCTGTCTTTTGTTTAAAACTCGTACTCCTTTAGGTCGGGGATGGTGTGGAATTTATCTGTGTATGTTTAGGGGTTAACACGCTGCAGGCACCCAGCATGTGCTCAATCAATATTTGCTGAGTGAATGAAGTCATCTTTGTTTCAAGTATTCTCCCCTATCTATTGTTGCCATCTGTGCTTTGTACATGGGAGGAATTAATAACTGTTGCTTGTTTATGATGATAATGATGACATATGGTGTATTTATTTTTAGTGGCATCTGTCATGAGTAAAAGCCCCCAATTTAGTTATTTCAGTGTGGCAATCTTAGAGATTTTCTTTTCTGAAACCATTTCACTCATTCTTGATATTAATAAAAATTCCTCCATACAGTTTAATGTAGCAAAAGTAGGAAAATCTAGAGCAAATTCTCTCTCTTTGCTTTAACTCATCAAGACCCATCTACTCATACTCTACAATGACTTTGCATTTCAGTGATACTGAGCTACCTACATGCTGTTCTTCACCGTTTCTGCCACCCTGTACCATCTCCATCCCCTAACTGGCTTATACTCAGTTCCTTCCAACCCCCAGTTTAGCAAACATCCTCCCCATCTCTCTGCCCCATGGGCTTATTGGGGTGTTTCTCCCTATTTTCTTTCTAGAATCCCCAAATTTTTCCCTACAATATCACTTTGCCTCAGATATTAGAATATGCAGAATTGTGTCTGGTTCGTTCTTATAGTCACTTCCACTTTACCCTTGAACCTACATAGTCCCTGGGAAATAGTAGTAAGCGGATTTATTGTTGAGTGAACAAAAATAATTAAAATAAGCTCCATGGATATCAACCTTCTCTAGCCCAACTGATGAATGATTTTATCAGGCTTAGAAAAGAGACCCAAACCCTACTTTCCACCCTTTATCACCCCTGCCCATCAGTGGGCTCAGCCAACTCCTCCTGTGACCAAGAAAAAAAAAATCCAGATTCCTCTTCCTGTTGTTTTTAAGTCTAACCACAGTTCTCAACTGGGGCCATCTTACCTTTAGGGGATAGAAGTCAATGTCTAGGGACATTTTTAGTTTTCATGATGGGGGAGAAGGTGCTGCTAACACCTGGTAGGCAAAAGCCAAGGATGCAACTACCCTTCTAGCAGGATGGCCCCCACCACAGAGAATGATCTGCCCCAGTATCAGCAGTGCTGAGGCTGACAAACCCACCCTGCTCAAGGAAGACCTTTCCAATTATTTCAGCACTCCAAATAGCCACCGCCCAGCAGTCTGTTTCCCCAGAAGCCTGAATGACAAGGGAGGATTTTACTAGAGGAGGCCAGAGTGCCCCGGCAGGCAGCGATGGTCCTTGGCTCCAACAGTGCTAACCATGCTCTAGTTAGAAAGGTGCACATACTCCCATTATGCAAAGGAACCTCAACAACCCTTCAGATAGCTACTTGACATAAAATTATTTAATTTACATGTGCAAGCACATATTTCCATACATACTTAGCATTGCCACAAATTAAGTAGCAATACTGGAAAGGCTCACATGAAATATTAACCACGTAATTTGATTTCAAAATGTACTATGCAATTGTCCTCTGTAGGAGACACAGAAGTTAGAGCAAACAGCACAGCCCAAGGCTTCAGGCCCCCATGCCTGCCTGACCAGCAACTCTATGAGCTCTTAGATAAGCTCACAGCTGGATGTCACTGTGGACCTTAGAGTAATACTTTTAAAACCCAAGTCAGAGCATGCCTTCCCCTACTCAAAACCTCCCCTGGGCTCCTGACTTCAACGTGAGTTACCATGGCTTCAGCATCCTCTCGTCTGGGATGCCATCCCCCACTATCCCCTCATTCATCAGCTCCTGACTGGCCTCTGTGCTGTTCTCAAACACCCTCCACACATCCCAGACTTGGGATTTTGTTCTTTCCCAAATTTCTCATACCTCACGTCATTCCTTCCTTCGTGTCTCTCAAATGTCCCTTTTTCCCAGAAGTCTTCTCTGGCCATCTATACAATGCAAGACAGCTCCATTCTACCCCCTTCCTTCAGTTTATATTTCTTTGCAGAGCACACCACCACCTGGCAATCTATATCTTTGTTTGTCTGCCCACCTCACCCCAAGTAGGATAAGAGCTTTGTGTGCAAGGTCTTTGACTGCTTGTGGCCATCGTCCAGCCCCTAGAATGGTTTCTAAAACACAATGTTTATCTAATAAGTATTTGTTGAATTGCACTTTTTAGGTCTACCCCCATGATACAAAGAGATGAGGAACATCAACGGTCAATTCAGCAAGTAGGTATTGAAGTCTTACTAAGTATTTCACTGGCGTGGGCACTGGAAAATGATTACAAGATAATAAACCTGGGTCCTTTTTTGTTTTCCATTCAGAGTTCCCAGCAGGAACTGCCTCCGGCTAACCTAAATCAATCCCACTGGGGGAGCTCACAGAATTGCTGAGAAGACTGAGAACCGGGGCAGGCACAAAGAGGGCTCCTGGGAACTAAACAGCAGAGAGTCAGGAATGGTCTTATAGCCACACACGCAGTTAAGGTAAGAACTTTGAGCCACGTCACCTGTGATGGTTTCTTTTCTCCCTATGGTTCTCATTCCAGGGCCAAAGTTTTAGGAAAGAGCTTCTGGTAGCTCACATTTAGGATTTATGCTGAAAGTCTGGAGCAGGAAGAGGAAGAGCCTGACAGGAAATCTGCCTAGGGATCACTTGACTTTCCACAATGGGGAACAGGCATCCATATTTATTTCCAACAAGGCTGAGTGCAGTAGGAATAAATATCCCTGGAAAGAACTTTGCATGGTGGTAGGACACAGAAAAGGACCTTGGGCAGCCAAAGAACTTTGCATGCTGGTAGGAGACAGAAAAGGACCGTGGGCAGCCAACCTTTGGGCAGCCAAAGATGGACAAGTACCCACTCTACCTTTGCCCTCAAGGAGCTGGCAGTGTTTTCTCTTCAATCACAGCTGACAGATGCATCAAGTTCAAGGGCTCAATGGCCATGCTGACACAGAGAGAGGCAGAGGTTCTGAGGAGGGTGCCGGATGGGAACCTAGAATCCCCAGACACTCTTCCTTATGGGGAGTAAAGAGATTACATTTAAGCAGACACTGGTCTACCCCTTCCCATGGGGCCTCCGGGCCTAGCCTTCTAGAATAGGAATTCAGAAAATGTCTAGGAGCCAGAGCAGCACTTCCTCATGTATGTTCCCTTTGACACTTGTCCCACAAGGTGCCCATCATGCAAAGGTCAAGCAGGCTTCCAGAACCCGCACAAACATGCCCTTGACACACTAAATAAAACACCTCACCCTGGTAACCCCCTGTTTCCCAAGAGGACTTGACCAAGTGATGTTTTTATAAAATACAATAAGTATTTGACATCCCACGTCAATGGTAAACACTAGAATATCATTTGGGAAACCTGACCCAGAACACAGTGGTCTGTTAGGCTGAGTCTCCTCTATCATCCATCCTACATCTGATTGGTTCCAAGTATTCTGAGGAAGAAGAGAAATTCAGAGGGCAGGAGTATGGGGGAAGCAGTACTAGGTCAACACAGTGTAAGTCCTTTCTCAAAAGTCTGACCTTATTTGGGCAACTCCTTAATTTCCCTGAAGATATCAAGGACTCAAAATGAGATAGAGAGTGGGCAATGCAGACTTTAACTTGAGGACTGAAATTCAGCCACTTAATTTCTTTACATTGTTCACCAGAATTTTTACTGCAATCTTGGGTTCCTACAGTGGGTGGTTTGGAGATTAGAGCCTTCCCACGGAATGCTGGGTTACTTCTCAAAGCATGGAAAGGCCTCAGACTTCCTTCTCTTCCCAGTGTACAATGCACTGTCCTCTGTTGCAAAGACAGATTATCATGGAAAGCCGACCTCAACCTCATCCTCCCTGTCCGTTCTGCCTTCCAACCCTCCCAGCCCAGGAAAATCCTTCTGAGACCATGTGCCTCCCAGAACCCACGGTGGTCCTGGTGAGGAAGGAGGGAAAGAGGTCACCTGGCTGGCTAAAGCACTGAGAACAGCAGCTTCAGGTAAGCTCAGGGGTGTGGATTCCTGGGGTCTGGTCAGACACTGATTGAGCCTCCTACCTTGTCATGTGAAAGGCTCATTCCTGTGCTAATAAAATCTTCTCCAGGCTTTAGATATGTTCTTCCAACTTAAGAAAGGATTACTGCATCTTTGATATCACAATTAAAATGGATCAGGAGGGAGAAATAATGATTGATCCTTGAACTATTGTGCTGATCTGTTAAAACTGCTGAGATATGCCTCGAGCAGAAACACTGAATCACAGGGATCGATAACCCAGCCGTGTCAGTGTGGCGGCTGCGGCTTCCCAGGTAGGCTGGTGCTCGCAATGAAAGAGACAGGGTTGGCTTTAAAACCGCTTCACCAGGAGTACGTAACCTTGGTTTCTAAGTGAAAGGGTAACTGTCCTTGGGGCTGTCAACACCGCCAAACTTTCCCCTGGTTCTCTGCAAGGACATCCCCACCCAGCGGCCATCTCAGCGGCCATGACGAAGGCCATCTTGCTAAACAGGAATAAGACTCAATGAAACCAGGTCGGCCACAGAAGAGCAGTGATTTAAAAAATAAATAAATAATGGAGATAAACCAGTTACTTTAAGTTCTGAAGAATAGTTCCAGTTTACTGCCCCACGTGGATGATTAGTAAAACCTCACCGTGGCCCGTGTTCGTGGAATGGACACACAAGGTCCTCGGATTCGCCGGGAGTTCTGCCTAAATCAAAGCCTTGAGGCAGCCTAGCCCTTTCTCATCTCCGTGTGGTTCATGCCTCCAGTCCCGAAGCCAGACGGAAGCTCCAGAATTCTGGCCGCTCCAAGTTAAACAACAGAAGGTGAGGCGTGGGGCAGAGGGAGACCCATGACGGGAGAAAAATCACTGCGAGTGTACGTCTGTGCATGACAGTTGCAGGTAAGACGGGGAGTGTCTAAGGGGCCAAGGTCACGCACTTGCATCCCTCTTGGCACCCCCAGCGAAGAGAAAACTCCGATACCAGCTCCTCGGCAGAGCCTAGTTTCATGTCAACATGAATATAACTGCTCATGAATATTTCTGAGCATGCCGGGCCACTTTTCTCTGAAGAGGGGGCCTGCCTGTTCTTGTCAAAACTAGCAGTTGTCTCTCAGGAAAATGCAGGGAATTTTAGCCAGTCTGTAAAGCCTAGGTATGCTCTTGTCATGAAGATAGGCTCCTCAGCCTGATGCATGAGAATTCCTTCTGGGGCACTTATGAAGCCTGGGTCCCAGCCCAACTTGATCGGGTCATTCATCAAGTCTTTGCTTGGGTTTTTCATTGGTCAAATAAGGCAAGGAGGTCCCTAAAAGATCTCTTTGGCTTTCACATTCTTGGGGTCTCCAAATGCCCAAGGTCTGCATCTTATTTGTTTATGTATTTTCAGGCCTTTCTCAAAGTAGATGCCTATTCAATGCTGGGGGGAGTGGATGGGTGGGAGGACGGAAGATTGAACATTTGGATGGATAGAAAGAAGGAAAGAAGGAAGAAAGGAAGATAGGAAGGAAGGGAGGGAGGGAAGGAGGGAAAGAGGAAAGGAAGGAAGGAGGGGAGGGGGAGGGAGTGGGGGGATGGAGGGAGGGAAGGAAAGAAGGGAGGGAGGGAGTGTTGGGGGAAAGGAAAGAATGCTGTTGGGTGATTGGAGGCTTTGTTTGTCACTAGTTCACGTGTTCCTTATTTGTGGAGAATTCTAGCACTCCAAATGCACCCTTGGCTTGAGTTTCGACCATCACTGGGAACACTGAGCCAAGGGGAGGGGTGCTGATCTTGCTAGAGGTCAGCCTTCAGGATGAGTTTCATCGGCCCCTGCCTCTCAGCACCGAGAACGGCTCAATAATAAGTAATTCGGGACTGATGTGCCGAGCGGACAGTTCTGAATATTGGCAGTCACCACTCCTACGCTGGGAGTCTCCTTGGCCATGTACCATCACCTTCCCGTCCTTCATCTGGTCCCCGCAGCTTCTCTGAGACCAGGCTTACCTACCCACCACTCACTCTCAGCTGTCCTCACAGGAGTGCGACTGGCGATCCCAGTTCAGTAGGGAGGGCTGGGCTGTGACCAGATCATTCCTTACAAACACCAAGCTCCTTCCAACGGGCCACCCTCGCCTGCAGAAGTAGCAGCATCTGTCACTTACATTTGTCCTACCACTTGCCACACCCTGGCCCCTGGAGAGACCTGTGAGTGGCCCTTGTGGAAGAAACTGTGGTCTAAGCAGGGTTCTCCACGATGCGCCTGATACAGAAATTAAGATTCCACACACAGGCCAGCTTTCCCTAGCGTCACACCCTCATTGAGATTAGAAGGCAGAGGCAGCCTTCGGGGATGGCATTTAGGGCCCCAACTGCTCATGAATGATGAAGGCTGATTTCTGCAGCATTAATTCACCATCATTGACCTCTTCTTGCATTAATTGTGAAGGGTGAAAACTTTTATAATGACTTAGCTTCTTAAATGCTAATTTCATCTTTTCGGTGCAGGAACGAGAAGCCCAGCTTATCCCCGCTAATAGGACGACAGAAGCAGACACCCTCCAGCAAAGATGTCTGATGGACACATTCTAATGAAGGGGAAACATCTGGCCAGAGACCATGTTCGGCGTCCTCAAACAAGACCCCTGCTTTGCGCACAACATATCTCAATTATCAAGAAAAGTCTGCACAGAGACAAATGGCAGGTGTTAACAGCAAGAGCAGGACAGGCAGCTTCCAGCTGCCCGACAGATGCAGACATCTGAAGGGATCTTTCTTTATGCAACGGCTTGAAAGGGGGAAAGTTTTCAAAGTAATTTTACATTCCACATACTTAAAATTTTTGTTAAACTTATCAGAAAACCCAATGTTCACAAGGGATGAGAAGCCATTTGTAGAAAAATGGGCTTATAAATAATAGGGTTCGGCATGCTTGGTATTCAGTGTGGCTAGGAAACACTTTCCCGTCAGTAAATGCACATACTTTGTATTCAGCAAAGACAGGAGCCACCCACCCTGTGGAGCTCTGTCCAGGGGTGGGGCCAGGCAGCTCGGGGTTTGAGGAGTGCCAGCTGCAAGGAGAGGTAAGCAGGCAGGAGGGGTCTCAGACCCCAGACACGGTCCATGAACCTCTCTGCTAGGGAGCCTTCCTTTTGCATTCACCAAGCTCTCTTTTAACTTGCAAATATTTCTCAGAGTCCTATCTTACACTTGCTACATACAATTGTGCCTCTTTTTTTCCGCTGCAAACGCAGATAGTAAAAGGAGCAATCACTCATGCATGTACTTTATACTAGGTATGGTGGGTGTCAACATGACCTTGTTTAATGCCCTCAATGGCCCTGCTACGCAGGGACTAACACTGACCCCATTTTCGTAACAAGAACACTGGTCAAAGAGCCCAAAAATCCCCGGGCCCTCTGCATATAACCTGTTCACTACTCTGCCTTTATGTCAAAGACCTTCATTCAACAAAATCTGACTGGATGCCCAAGAGTGCGGAGTCTAAGATGCTGGGATGCAGAGGTCCCAGCGTGGCCCCAGTGTGGTCGCCCTGGGCGTGGGCTGATGGTGTTTTGGTGGGGAAGCCGAGGAGGAGGGAGAGGTGACTGTCTCAGACGAGGTGGCCTGGCAGGCTTCTGAGAAGTAGCAGAGGGATCCTGGGGTTAGGGATGCTGAATCGGCAGGAGGAAGGCACACAGGCTGAGGACAAAGAAGAGAAGGAAGGGCAAAGCCTTTGCTCATGTCTATCTGACAGGTCCCAAGCTTGTCTAGTCTGAGGTGGACAACCCCGTGAGCGGCCTCACCAGCCCTGCGGCCCCAGCAAGCACGTGGTGACGGCCAGCTTGCACGCAGCCGGCCTGGGCTCAAACCTGACATGAAGCAGTCCCGAATCACGGTGGGCTCCTAACCACCCAGGGCCCGCTTCCCCAGTCTGGACTTGGGGTGACCATCAGTACCTCCAAGGAGGAGCGAGAGGATTAAAGGGGGCGCTGGTGAGGCAGCTTCCTCAATTCCTCCCTTCTCTTGCCACCCACCCCAACCCGTAGGTGCAACCTGGAGACTCCATTTCCAACCCCTGCGTGGCCACGTCCAGCACCCCCAGGCCACCACTCTCATCACACGCTCCCTTCTCTGGATGGCTGCTGTGGGCCTTGAACTTGTCTTCCTGCACTCAAGCCTGCCCCCCACCCCTGCCATCAAGGAGTGGAAGAAGCCTCAGGCTCCTCGCCCCTACGGACACTCGTCCACGCCTCTGGCAGGGGCCCTAGCATTTTTGTACTTGATGCTCTTGCACTCTATGTCCCAGACAAGTTCACCCTCCCTGCGGCCCCATGACACCTGAATCTGCCTTCACACATGCAGGTGGGCTTCTCACAAAGCCAAATGACTCAGGATGCGTAAGGTTCAACCCTTCAGTTGGGTCCGTGGTACACAGAAACCCACCAGGCTGGCCAGCCCTCCAGGTTCTGCCTGATCACCACTCCAACCATGTCTCCTATCCCCTACTTCTTTGCTATGATCAAACCAAACCAGCTTTCCTTTTCCCATCCTGAACATGTCAGGCTCCTCCTTCCCTAAGAAACTTTGCACATCATGCTTCCTCAGCCTGAAACAGTCCCCACTCCAGCTCCCCATATGGCAGACTCCTTTCCACCCTTCCAGACCTGAAGCAGTCACCCATCTGTGTTTCTCTCTCCTCTCCTTGTTATAATTATTTTCTTTTTTCAGTCTTCCAAGATTCATTGTTTACACATCAAGCAATAATTTTGCTTATTTGTCTGTCTACTTGATTTTTGTCCATCCTGAACCTCTAGAATATAAATATTAGGAGGGCAAGTTCGCTTGGTGTCATGTTCAACATTGCACACCTCGTGCCCAGCACAGTTCCTGGCACATGCTGAGTACTCAGTAAAAGGGGACTGCCATCCTGATTTATCCAATCTCTATCTTCCAGGACTTTGAGATCTCTGAACTTCCTGGATGGCAGGGTTTTGAACAGTGAATGACTGAAATGGAAGACAAGTAGCACAAACACCAAGACCCAAGGAGCAGATGTAGAAACAGAAGGACGAAGACTATGAAACCGTCAAGAAGGAGCCACCAAGTAGAGCTTCCTCTGTAGGCCAAGGACTAAGCCACTGCTTAGTGGCAAAAACAGATGGGGCAGATGTCCGTGGGGGACCAGACACTGTCCCTGTTTATGTGGCTACAGGGGCCCCAACAGAGCTGGAATTGCCAACATTCTAGGGAGCAGAATCCCAAGGCATATAAACAGGCAAAATTCACATGGAAGAGATGGGATTGGAAACCTTCAAGGGTGACTTTCAAGAGACACCAAGTCTCCTGGACTCCAAAACCAGAGGTCCTATAGGTAATCAATGACTAACCAGACTCAGACCCAGATCTGGCCAACTGACTAGGAGGTATTACCTTCCCAAGACTACGTGTTGTCATGTATCCATTGAACAGCTATTGATTGGGTTCCAGACCTGCCAGGCATTGGGGCTGCAATGACACACGTGACGTGTGTGGTCCCTAGACACGTGTGGCCCCAGACCTGTGGGCAGGCAGCATTCATCATGCATTCACCAAGGGCCAGGCACAGGTGCACTTAGCATGAGTGTGCCCCACTGCATGAACTCCCATCACAAAACTCAGAGTAGAACCCTATCTTAGGGAAGAACAGTTCAGCAACCTCATACATAACTAGACATCTTTGAATCGCAATAATCTTATCTATTGAATGGGCAGAAAAGTACCTTCGCCATGGAGTGGTTGTAAAAAAAAAAAAAAAAGCACAAACCCTGTCCATGCCGATTGCTAGATGCATCGTTGGTAGATGGATGCTGGACTGCTAGACTGCTGCATGCATCGTGGTAGGTGGATGCTAGATTGCTAGACTGCTAGGTGCACCTTTGGTAGATGGACGGCGTTAAGAATTCCAAGTCCCTGCATCCCCCATAGCCCTCCCTTTTCAGAGGTGAGGTTTTCACCTCTAGATTCTGAGTTCCATGATTTGACTTGCTGTGGCTTGAAGACATGCTTCTGCACTTCTTTTTCTGTCTTGTCCCCGGCCTTCACCGTGGGAGCATTCCCAAGCAGCCTGCTTGAGCCATCCTTCCCCGCGGACAGCCTGCTGACCCCCACCACATAAGCACACCCAAACAAGACCAAAGCCAAAGACAAGAACCAGGAGCCAGAATTGTCAACCTGTGCTTAAAGAGTCAAAGAAATGTTTATGCTTCTATGAGCCAATGAGTCTTGGAGATGGTATGTTTTTGGCATGACTGTGGTCTCAGGCATGTGAATCCTATTGCTGGTGTTTATATCTTCTCTCCCTCTAGGTTCTCTGACAAACTGGCCTTTCTGGAACTCCATGGAGCCTGGTCTGACACCAGGACCTGCAGCCAACACCCGGATGTGGCCCTCACCACTGTCGCCCACATGATAAAACCTGTCTGGGAAGGTACAACATAGCAACTCTGCAGGCATTTTCCATCATCTTACAATAATTGCCCAGAGACCCATGAGACCCATGAGGACCCATACAGAATTTTGCTGTTGGACAGGATATGTTATAGAAGAGAAGATGGAGGATGTTCCACAAATTGCCAGGGGGCTCCCTGGGGAAGGTACAGGAGTGTCTGCCTGAGACAGAGCAGCACCCAGGGCAAGGAAGTCTGCAGACATCTGCTGAAGGGTTCAGAAGCACAGGCCAAGGGTGTAGCCTGACCCATCCTTGGGGTGGTCTTCCCAGATGGCCTAGGACAGGGACAAAGTTGGCCACTGCAGGGCTCCTGGCCAAGGAAGGTATAGGGCATGAGGCTCTGGGATAAGCTAGGAGAAGTGCACCCCGGTCTGGGATAAAGCTGTAGGGATAAAGGAGAAGGAAGCCAAGGGAACAGGCTGAGCATGGAGACCAACTGTGGGGTCACTTATGAATAGAGATGTCTAGCTGTGGCAGACCTGGAGTGAGCCCAGTGGTCATCTGGCAGGTAGTCCTTCTATCCTTGTGCTTTACCTCACCCTTCCCCTGCTCTTGTGTCCCCCAGCCTCACCTTCTCTCTCCTCCTCCAACATGCAGCTCAAATAGAATACTCCAGAAAGAATATAAGAGCATAACCTGTAAGTACCAGTATATTTTGGCAGGGGTAGGCATTTAGAGCCTGCAATGCTCATTTAAATATCAACAATGAACATTAGTCACTCAGCATTAGGGAAATGCAAATCAAAAGTACAATGAGAGATCTAAACTCACCCCTGTCAGGACAGCTATTACCAATGATCTCTCTGATATGAGGACTTTGAGAGGCAGGGAGGGGGGATTGTGGGGCAGGGAGGGGAAAAAAATGAAACAATATGAGACCGGGGAGGGAGACAAACCATAACAGACTCTTAATCCCAGGAAACAAACTGAGGGTTGCTGGAAGGGAGGGAGTCAGAGGGATGGGGTGGCAGGGGGATGGACACTGGGGAGGGTATGCGCTATGGGGAGTGCTGTGAATTGTGTAAGACTGATGATTCACAGACCTGTACCCCTGAACCAAATAATACATTATATGTTAATTAAAAAAAAAAAAAAGCTAGGGGGAAAAAGAAGTAACAAATGCTGGCAAGGATGTGGAGAAATTGGAAACCTTGTTTCCCGTTGTTGGGAATGCAAAATTGTACAGCCACCACAGAAAACGGTGTGGGTTTTTTCCCCAAAAGTTAAAAATCAGAACCACCCTGGGATCCAGCAATCCCACTTCTGGGTATTTATCTGAGGAACTGAAATCAGGATTTTGAAGTTATACTCACAGCCCCATGGTCCCCGCAGCACTATTCACAAAAGTCGAGATGTGGAAACAACGGATAAAGACAATGTGGGAAATGTGCACGATGAGATACTCCTCAGCTCTCAGCAGGAAGGAAATCCTATCGTATGCAACAACGCGCACGGACCTGGAGGACACCAGGCGAGTGAAGCGAGCCAGTCCCCGAAAGACAAACCCTGCGCGATTGCACGTCCGTGACGTGTGTGAGAAGGTCGGATTCCTAGAATCAAAGCCGGGGGTGGTGACGGCCGGGGGCAACAGGGAGGGGAAGATGGGGAATTACTGATCAATGGACATGAGGTTTTGGTTAAGCAATGTGCGCAAGAGATCGGCTGTACAACACTGTATCCGTAATCAGCGCTCGGCCAGGGTTCATGTAACACATTGTCACGTGGGTAGACCTTATGTTAAGTCTTCTCGCCACAGTAAAATAAGCTTTTACCAAATGGTTGGGATTAGTGTTTTCTATCTAAGATGACTGCTCCTTGAAATAACGACGCACAGTAGGTGTTATTCCACCATTACAAATGGTGAAACTGAGTCTCACAGAGCTCTATCAAGTCGTCCAATGTCAAAGAGTGAACAGTGAAGGAGCTGGGATCGCCCAAAGCCCCCTAGTCTCGCCCCCCACCCCCGATGCTGACTCCGGTCTTGTTCCCGAGGGCAGGGACATCATCCTCTGACCCCAACTGTAATTCACCCTCAGACACCCTGCGTTCGGAAACCGCGTACCCAACCCCATCGCAGGGCACAGCTTTCTGGAAGTGAGCGCCCTGACCCCGGCCCTGCCTGCGTCCAGAGCTGTCCAGGAACAAGGCTCGGCCCCTCAGTAGGCTGACAGTCAGTCTCGATGTTTAATCACCGCCTGAGACTGTCTCCTCAGTCCCATAAAAAGAACAAATCTACCCGGGGCACGCGCGAGGCATTAGAGAGGGCCTCATTCACAGCTGAGTGAGTGGCTGGAGCCCGCCGGGGCGGCCTAAGGAACTGAAAGAAACCCTGAGCTGAGGGTCATTAAAGCAAAGCCATTTAATACCGGAAAGGGAAGGGAAGTTTAAAAGCATCGTCCCATTATACTCTCTGCCACATCCCCTCTTCCAGCTGAAACCCAGGGCGCACTCCCACCCCTTCTCCCTTCGCGGGGCCAGGGGCCAGCCCTCCCCCTGCAGAACCAGCCGCTGAAGCTCCGAGGCACCGAGGGCAGCGCTTTCCGGAGAGCCCTCGATGAGGCAGGATTTAGGAACCCGACAGCCGATCGATAGAGACTCGGGGGAGGGCTGTAGGTGGAAACGGCCTGTCCACGGTGATAACCTGCTCATTCCACGGGGCTCTGGGTTAACGATGGGCAGCCTCCACGTTCAGAGAGAAAGCAATCAATCCGTATCCCAATGCTCTGTGCGCTCCCCGCCGAGTCCTGCAGGGGGTGGTTTTCAAATCCTGCTCGAGGCGGCAGCCTGGCTGGACCTGCAGACCTCCCCCCCACCCCGCCGGGGACAGGGCCCCCCGCAGCCAGGGCACCTCTGTTCGGTCTGTCTCCCAAACTGGCTTCCCACGAGGTTCCATCTGAAGAAAGAGCTCCACTTAAAAATAGCCTGAGCCGCTTTAAGGAAACTCAGCCCTCTGCGGTCAAGGTAGTTTGGGGAGAACAGCTAGTTCTCCGCAGAAGCTTTTACGATAAGATTCAGGAGCTCTCTCCTCAGCACAGAGGTCAGGTGGCGCTGGCAGATGCCAGCCTAAGGCCGAAATGTTCCGGGAGGTTTCATAAACATAAGGTCTCCTCCTGTGCCCACGGTAGGCACATGACACGAAGCCGAGGCCTTTTCCAGAACAACGGCCTCTTTGAACACAGAAGCCAGCTCCTACCTGTCAAATTACTCCAACACAGAAACACAGTTTTTACCAGGAAACACCACGTCTTTGCACTCCCCTGGAAGCTGGAATGGGGTAGTGGCGCTAATTTTCTTTTTCTAGCAGCTGTCACCTTTGACTGCGAGCTCTCTCTGGGCCAGGCACGGGCCGCCCACCTCCAGGCCCCGGCCCTGAGGGCAAGGGGCCACCTGCACCTGCACCCAGAAGGAGAGAGAGACCGCCGGCGGGAAGCAGGAGAGGAGGAAGCGAGTCGGGAGATACTCTGGTCAAAAGCAGGTGCTTTGCAAGAACCATCTTACAGCCAGCACCGGTGTATTTACTGTATGTACCTAGAGGTCAAACAGGCGGTGGGGGTAGACGGTGTTGCTCTGTTCGGGAGGCCCTTTCCTCCGTGTCCCCATCCCCTGGGCTCAGCCACAGTCCAGCTGCCAGAGAAATTCTCCTCTTGTGCTGCAAAGCCGGACACTAACATGACCATTATGTTCAATAACATGAGAAGCTTCAAAAACACATTTAATTCCACGCGTCACTTTCGATTTGGGCCGCCTTTGTTTATGTACTTATTTCTTTTAAGAATCTCCTTTAGTGGCCAGCAGGGCACGAAGCTACTCAAACCTGTAACACGTTAGCTCATGGGGGGCCTGGGGGGCTCAGTGGGTTTAAGCCTCTGCGTTCGGCCCAGGTCATGATCTCAGGGTCCTGAGATTGAGTCCGAACATTGGTCTCTCTGCTCAGCAGGGAGCCTGCTCCCCCCTCCCCCTCTGCCTGCCTCTCTGCCTACTTGTGATCTCTTGTCTGTCAAATAAATAAATAAAATATTTTTTTAAAAAATATCTGCGACGTGTCAGCTCTTCAACAGGTCCGTCTCTCCACGCCCCATGCACAGAATTGTACAGGATTTCACTGCAACACGCAGCGCTCGGCGCAGCCGGGCCCACAAAGCTGGGGGTGCGGGTGGCCTTTTATTTGCAACCTTTCCCCAGTGACATCAACCCTTCGGAAGGAGTGTGGGACTTTGACAGTTATTTGTAAATGTTCTTTCTCTCTCTCGGGACGTACACCTAACAGTAAGGAAGTAGAAACCTATGAGCTTCTTTAACTTAAGGCAGCTGAACATCCCACCAACAATCGTGCGTCAGCCCCCCGGGCTCAGGGCTCGGCAGCAGGCAGGTGACGCCACCAGGAGAGAGATGGGTGACACCTGACGAAGGAGACTTGGAAACCTGAGGCCGGAAGGGAACGTCGCACCAATTCAGAGAGGAAGAAGAAGACAGGGCGGAAAGGGGCGCGTACACAGTGTCCCAGAGTGTCCTCTTAAAGTCCTTCTAAGTCAGCCCCGGGGATGTGCCTGGCCCCTGTCCCCAGGGCACTCCAGGCTCCACAGGTGACTTAGCTCCTTCTTCGCCCCAC
Source organism: Lutra lutra (assembly GCF_902655055.1). Classification (NCBI taxonomy): domain Eukaryota; kingdom Metazoa; phylum Chordata; class Mammalia; order Carnivora; family Mustelidae; genus Lutra; species Lutra lutra. Next base: position 83,426,173 of record NC_062291.1, read on the forward strand.
CTGGCTCATCCCCCCAACAGCCACTTACGGCACACCTAGCTTGGTACAGGGGCTAGCAGGCAAAATCCAAGCTCCCGCGCAGCTCATGGTCTGCATGGGGGAGCAGGTGTTTATCAAGTACAAAGAAATACCACGTGATCATCACCCATGCAGCAAGGAAGAGGAAGGGGGACTCCAAGTGCCTGCAGCAGGACTGGTCTTGAGACCAGGGATTCTTCCCTAGGACGTATGGGTGAGACTCTGTAGCCTAGGTCGCTTAGGGGGAAGGGAACGGGCAGCATGGTTGAAGCAAAGAGATCAGCTTGCGCAGGGACCCCACAGAGGAGGCGCACATGGAGAACAGGGGTGGAAGAGAGGGGGAGAAAGGGAAAGAGGGAGCTCAGGGACTGGTGCCCCCAGGGCCTCTCAGACGATAGAATCATCTTCACGAGCGACTGAAGGACGTGGAAAGACTTTAAAGGAGGGAAAAGCATGGCCCACCCAGCTCATGCTGGCCGTGAGTAGGGACTAGACAGAGAAAGCATGGACTACTGCAGCAGTCCGGACCAACATGGCAGCAGGGATGTGTCTCAGAGATGATGAGGAGATAAATCAGAGAGATGTGGTCATGGATTGGACATGGGGGTGTGGCAGGGGCAAAAAGACTCTTAGGTCTCCTGCTTGAGCAACCACATGGATGGCAGTGCCGTTCCTGAGATGGGACGGCAGTCTTAGCTTAGAGAGATATTAGAGCTCCATTGCTTCTCGTGCCCAACCTGAACCCAGTCTAGAACCTGGGTTCCTGCCTTGCTGGGGAATGAGTTCCTGGCTTGCCTCCAATTCCTGAACCTGATGCTGGGACCTTAGGCACTCTGGGCAGGACCTACCCTGAGTCAGGTCCAGCCCATTTCTCTCTCCATGTGCCCCCGCCCTACATTCCCAGGCACCAAGATGTACTCCTCCATCTGAGGACACTATGTCCTCTAGCTGCACGTCCCCAACACTGACCTCGTGCCCATACCTGGCTCTCACCATGCTCTCAGAAGCTGAGTCCAAGCTTTCTCTCTGTCCTCCTTGCCCCAGCAGGGGTGTTAACCCCCAGCTCCCAGACCATGTCATTCTGCCCAGTCCTCCACATCTTCGCTCTCCCCACGCCAGGCCCTCGTGGTGTAAGGCCTACAACTAAGACCCCATATTGTGTGCTGTTTTGACATCCAGTGAAACTAAGAAGGCTTCATCTGGCCAAAGGGCAAATTCCCCTTCCAGCCCCGCTCCCACAGACAAGAGCCCCAGCCAAACAACCCTCCTTCTCACGGGGAGCAGGAGCCGCTCCCGCTCGTCCCTGAGCCGTAGCTTCATTTCCCTTCTGACTCATGGAATTACTCAAACCATCCTATTACATCCTCCCACAGGAGGCAGGGGTCACCTCCCCCCATAGTACAAAGCCTGCATTCGTTCACTTTGTCCTGCAGTGCAAGCCTCATGTGGCCCTGCAGGTGACAGGTGGCTGGTGGCATGCTGGTCCCCGGGGCTATGAGCTATATGTGACCCATGAACTGCCACTGAGTCACCTGCCAGGGGTCACACGTTGTGCCCGGCCACCGCCAACGCGGGGGCGGGAACCCCTCCCTGACCCACAGGACAAAGTTGAGGCAATTAAAACAGCCCTTATGGAAGAGCTCCGTGCTGAGTGACCCCTAGACGTGAAGGAATGACAACTCCGTTTATTTCTTAAAAACACAGCAAACTCCCAAAGACCCACAGGGGCAGTTCACACAAGAGATGCCAGTGCAGTGACAGCTTCTTGGGCTCCACACCTACAGACTCCGCCGCCGCAGGCCTGGGGGAAACCGAGAGACCTGTTTCTGGCTCAGGCTCCACGGAGCCCTTGGACGCCCTCTTCCACTCGGGCACCGTTGCTAGAGCAGAGCATGTTCCTCGCACTGCGATTTCCGTAAAATCTTGTCTCCGTGCTGGAGAGCGTGGGGCTGCTGCTTAGCCATGGGACTCGGGCTTCCAGATGCCCTTTCACCAACAGGTGCTCCTTTCCAGCAAAAGCATGATGCTGGATGCCTGTCTCTCAGACCCAGTCCCTTTGTTCAGTGAGAATACTGATACCCACAGAGGCTCGCCCTGATAGCCATGGCAATGCTTCAGGGAAGATGAATGGACATGATGAGTGGTCCTCCTCGTCCTCCTAAGAATAAGACACAGCGGCCCTCATGGACCCCTACCGGTACCCCCTGCCTCCCCCAGCAGCTGATTCCCACACTTCTAGACGAGCCCCTCTTGCTCCTTGGTACCCAAGAGGCAATGACTAAGCTTCTAGGCCTTGGAGAGGAGACAGTTAACTCTGGCTAGGTGCACGTCTTTCCGACACAGAGCTACACAGACTGGCAAATCTTCAGCTGGGCTCTTTGCTTAGCCCATTATTTTACCAATTATTTTTAAATTAGCTTATGACCAGGTGATGAGTAAAGATGGGGCCAGAGGCAGAAATTCATGTCAGGGGGAAAAGTTTCTTATGGCACTGTGTATAGGTGATCACAACAAAACGGAGGGTCAACACCCAGCAGCCACTAGGCAGAATTCAGGAAGGGGCTGGAGCATAATGGTTCTCCATCAGGGAGCAAGCACGGAACTGTCACACACCCCTGTGACAAAGCCACTTGGTCTCTATTTGCCCCAATAACATTCTACGCAAGTAGGCACAACAGACCCCAATATGTCCCTTTCATCTTTCGCAGAAAAACAGGAATAAATGTCCTTTCTTCTTGGGTAGTCAGAGAAGTGATGCTGCTTTTTCCCACCTGGGTCCCGGACAGAGTGGGCACCAAGCAGCCCATGTAGGAGCCACCTGGGTGGAGGGAGGCTTCCATCCCCCTCCACAAAGGAAGCTGAGTAACAGAACAGGAAAAGCACTTGAAAGAGTCTTAGAAAAACCCAAAGGCAGTTGCTTTCCTTCACAGGTTCTCAACTGCTGTCACAAGATCCAATTCCCAGGCTGCTCTGCACGCTCTCCTGGGAAACTCAAGGAAGGTCCCTGGAGATAGAACTAGCTCTACGTGGTTCCTTCAGTCAAATAATCCTGCGCAAGCCAGTGAAGAACTTGCGTGAGCTGGTCCCTGACCTTGGGAACACAGAGCTGAGTGAGACAAGGTCCCTGCCCTCCAAACCAACAGTCTTGATGAGACAAGTCCACAAGGGAAGAGACAAGTCTACAAGGGAAACAAGGCAATGCAGGAAGGACTCTAATTCTGGAACAAACAAAGCCTTAAGCACCAAGGATGGGCCAGTTGCATCAGGGAACGCATCTGACAAAAGGAAGGATGTTCACACCCGCAAGATCTAGAAGGTGGTTTCAGAAGAGTCCCCATAGGCAAGGAGAGTGATGGGCAAATGTAGGGTCGGATGTGGAGTGGCACTAAATGCTGTGCCCTCTGAGGACCGGTGTGATTTCTAAGCAGAGAAGTTACACTGATTAAAGCTACTCCTAGACCCTGTTCCCTAGATGACTTCTCCTCACAGGCAGGGAGGGATCTGTGAGAATGAGGCAGATGGTGATACAACATGATCAAAACGGCTCCTGCATTAAAAAAAAAAAATCCACATGTTTCTGCCTCAACAATTAGAGCCTGAATAAAAACCAGGTTTTTTAGGGAAAACATAAATATGGTGTCCCTGCTAGACTTTGTTCATAGAGAAACTGCAATTACAGATTGCAGAAGAGAAACAAAATACAATTCACATCCTCTCAAGGTGGTTTTTTTTTGTTTGTTTGTTTGTTTGTTAATTTTTTTATTTTTTTCAGCATAACAGTATTCATTATTTTTGCACCACACCCAGTGCTCCATGCAATCCGTGCCCTCTACAATACCCACCACCTGGTGCCCCCAACCTCCCACCCCCCACCCCTTCAAAATTCTCAGATCGTTTTTCAGAGTCCATAGTCTCTCATGGTTCACCTCCCCTTCCAATTTCCCTCAACTCCCTTCTCCTCTCCATCTCCCCTTGTCCTCCATGCTATTTGTTTCAAGGTGGTTTTTAAGGGGTAACAGACCAACCCTTCCTTGAGGGATAGTCAAGGGTATGTGTTGTGTCGGGAGCTGTATGACTCGATGCTGATGAAAGTGAAAAGTATGGTTATGAAGGGAGCAAATCACTGCTCTTATAAAAGCTGGAGAAGAGAAACAGTGACCCTCAAGTTTTAAGTGAAATATAATGACTTCATCCCACTCATCAATCAAAGACCCACCCTTTAAAAACTGCCAGTTATAAAGGTCGGGCTTAATTGATCAGGAGGGAGAAAATTTTATGCCGTCCCACCTTCCTTCCTAAGCCAAGTGAATTAGTAATTAAAATTTCCCGGTGACCTTCATCAATTACCCTTCCATACATTTCCCGTAAAGGATGCCCCAGCAATGGCTTAACGAAGCACCTGGACCTTCAACCGTTGCTCAGTCCTTAGATTAAGCAGCCTCGTCTGCAGACAGGTAGCTCAGTGATGGGGGAACCAGTGAAAGGAATCTTTTTATAACACACAGAATGGAAATTTCAAAGCGACTTCCTACCTTCCTCTGATTTTGAAAACAGATGTGAGTTTGGGCAGACACCGTCACCCCTCCTACATTTTTTTTCTTTCTTGGTGTTTGGATCCTATTAATCACTGCAATCTGAAGTTTCACACAGGCCAACCAGATGCCAAAGGTCTTGCCAATGGGATGATTTTACCATAAAAGCTCGGCTCCCTGCCCTTCCCACTCTTGGAATTTCCAATGACAGAGACCGCGGTTAGTTGCAGCGTGCAGGCGAAGGAAGCAAAAATGAAAATCCGGAGACCATGTTCCTTTCTGATTTCGTGCATGAGCACTTGAGCCCTGTTTGCACCAGATACTCCCCTGACCTAAGCTTCTGCAACAGGGGCGTACCCCCCCACATTGCTGAGTGCTAGAGTGGCCGGTAGAGATGGGGTGCCCAGAACCACGGTTATCGGAGAGCAAAATTAGACCTGAGCAAGTAGAGAGACTTCTCTAAAAACAAAGTGAGGACAAAGCGAAGTCAGGACAAAGTCGGCCGTGCACTAAGTACCTCACCTTAGAAAACAAAACCCTGACACCGGTGTGTGGTTCCCAGGACAAAGCTGCTCTTCCCTGTCCCCAGCTGTCACCCCCCAGCCGCCACCCCACACACGTGGGCTTTGCAGCTTCATCCTCTGTCCACCCCACTCACGCAATTTCTTTTGCATTAATCCCAGCTGTTCTCATGGCTTCTCACACCCTGCCTGGAAATAATGGTCGCATTGGGTTCGACAACCCTAACCCGTCTTCAGATCGCAACACCAAATTGCCGAATGCTGTCTGGCCATCTAAGGCAGGTGGCCTCTCACGAGGAGAGGATGCGAACCCCACAAATTCAGGATCCCCCCACGAGCACCCCCCTGACTCTATGAACTTCCTGGACCCTGAATTCCCTACCCCACGAATGCCAGCACTCTCTGTCCGGAAACATCTTCCAACCTCCCCCTTACTGCAAACGTTCTGTCTTTTCCCCAGCGCCCCAGTGATCCAACACTCCCGCTCCTGCACTGGACAAAACCCTCATCACCTCTTGCCTGGACTGGCACACCGAGGAGACGTCCTAGAACGTGGGTCAGGTCGTGCATTCTAGGAACTCAATATTTACTGAGTCCTCTTTGGCTTCTCAGTACAGATTGAAAACAAATAAATAACTTACTTTATTTTGGCTCAACCCAATTCAAAGGCTTTCTAAAAACTCCAGCCGTGGGAGCAGGTCCTGAGCCTCCTTCAGAGAGTGAGTCTCCCTTCCGTGGGGCCGTATAGGGTCAGCCTCCTCTGCAGAGACGGCCCCGCTTCTGCATGGGAATGAGTAGGAGGGCTTCTGACATCAGGGAGAACCTGGACAAGAGGACCCACTGGCCCTTCCCAGACTTGATATTCTGGGAGCTGACATCTGCCTGGCCCGTGGGCTCCTTCTGGAAGAACTGCCCTGCTAGCCAGGTACGCAGAGGATCAGACCCTCGGAAGCCACGTTTCTAACATTTGACCTTGCCTCCTGACCTGAGGTGACTGAATCAGGACAGAGCCTGAGAAGGTGATTTGACAGACACAAGCGGCAGGCGGCAGGCAGGAGGCATCGATCGAGCCCTATTTCGGTAGCTCCAGGCGAGGGCCCACACGTTCTCGCTGCCAGAGCCCACGGAGTCCCCTGGGTTCTGGGGCTCTTTGCAACCTGATGGAGCGTCCTTCCACTACGTTCACTGGTTTCCTAACCGTGGTTTCCCTTGTGTGTGTTTCTAGTCCTTGTGACACCTAATTTGATCTAAAACTCTGCTCCCGCGGGCCCCCAAGGCCACAGAGAAGACTGATCCAGGTCTCATCCTCGTGCTGGACCCCTCTCAGGACGGTGGGGCAGGGACTCTCATGCCCAAAGCAAACTCCTGCTCTTCCCCAAGCCACCAAACCGGACCACAGAGAGCCCTGAGGGCACAGGTAGCTGCTCGGGCCAGTTTTCAGAAAAGAGATGTGTCCACGTGCCCTCCTTGACCCAACTTGAGCCAGGCTCCTCTGGGCCTCCGGGGGCCTGTCAAGTCCAGTTTTAGCAAAGAATGCTGCTGAGCCCAGATTTAGAGAGAAACCTGCTGAGCCGGCTTAAAGGACTTTCCCCCACCCCTGACACCAATCGAGCTCTCTCTGGTAATGTTGTAGGCACCACATCCCCCACAATGACCGGCTGCAGACCCCGGGCTGCCCCGGCTGCCTTCAGAGTTGGGCTCAGTTCTCCAATGGGGTTGACATTCTCTCCTGCAGTAGCTCCCAAGTCTGGTCATTTTAGACCAGTTAACAGTGTCATTTTTCTTTAACAGATGGGAACGGCCTTGCAGCCAGATGCACAGAGCCTGGATGGCCCCTGGAGCGTCGGCCAGCTGGGGAAGCAGGAGCCTGACTCTGACAGACACTCGCCTTGATCCACCCAGAGTCAGGCTTCTCCGAGAACTCAATCTGAAAAGGCCTCACCACCCTTGGGCTCTGTCCTTGGCCTATTTAGTCCACTTTTAGAAAGAATCCTGCTGGTTCCATTTAGAAAAAAATCCCCTACCCTTGATATCTGATCAAATTCCTCATCCCGCACCTGTCAAGCCAACTGAGCCAACCCCCCTTACCTCGTAGACTTTTCCCATCCATGGACCCCCATCCTGCTCCTTGGCAGTGAATTCCTACTTTTCCTTATATTTGAAGGGGGGGCAGACTCTCCTTCCTCCTCGAAGACCCCATGTAGTGGTCTCCCTGAATAAAATCTCTTTCTTTCACCCTCTTTAATCAGCGTTATGAGTGATTTTTTTTCTTTAACAACTGCTTGCCTTCTATACGAGAATGCCCAAGAGTTATCACAACCTTTAAGTATCTTTCTATAATTAAAACTTGGAAAATACAGATTTAAAAAGAAAGAAAGAAAAATAAAGAAAGGAGGGAAGGGAAATGGGGAGAAGAGGGAAGGGAGGGAAAAAGCCGGAATATCTGTATCTCCTCCTCTCCTCCTCGCCCGGACTTGCTTGGGCACATCCCCTGCAGCCCGGATGTTAACCTGTGGCCTCTGGGCCAGCACCTGTGAGGTTTCTAAGTCATTAAGCGGCTAAGTACCTCGTGAGCGGACGTCCACCACAGAAGCGTCCAATTAGGCCCATTTCGAGCTAAGCTCATCCTAAGGAAAAACAGACTGACATGTCCACACCTAGGTCAACCGGGACAAACTGTTCTTTCCACGACCTCGAGTGCTCTGAGGAAAATACGACATCCTTCTCAATGTCCCCAACCCCCACTGTGGGGTGCAGGTGGGCAGATCCGCTTCACGAGCCTGCCATTCAGGCCACCAGAAACACCTGCCAGGAGACTCATGTTCTCACCACAAGCAATTTCTGGGCTAGGTTTTCAAAGGGTCCAAACAAAATTCCTGACACTATTAAAGAATAAGCTAGAAACCATGCTTTGGGGCTCTAGGAAGGATCAACTAGGAAAGCTTCTTTCAAATCATATCCTTGTCTTGGGCTGACTGTGTCAGTTACGGAGAGTTATCAGGTCCCTGATATCTTTGATATGGGCGGGCAGTAAGGGGTAACAGAAGAGAGAAGCTATGCACGCGTATAATCACACACACACACACACACACACACACAAGCATGCACATGTACACACGGATATTTTTCATAGAAACCAAGTCACCCGCCACATTTACAAATTAATAAGACCAAGATGAAAAATAAAATTTGGTCCATGAGAACATGCTTTTAGAACTTAGTTTTTGCTAGAGTCTCTGAATTGAAATACTCTGTTAAGCTCAGTCTTTTTACAGTGTCATCAGAAAATGGGACCTAAACTACCATCTGATTCCTCTCACAGACACGCGAAAACAAGCTTGTTTCCACACTACTTACGTTAACAAACTTAATAAAAGTTATGAACTGTAACCACCTCGCTGGTGTGGGAACCGTGTAGGGGCTGTGAACTGAAGCTTCCCGACAAATGATTTATGAAGGAGCAGAGACGATGCCTACACTTAAATTGTGGCTGCTCCAATGCGAGAATATTCCATATTTGTCCCATTACTCATTCCTGGCGGAACCCTGCACCACATTGGCCCGAACCTCCACCGTCTGAAGCAATCTTGGGTCCCAAACGCACTACCTGAGGCAACCGATATTTCTTCTGCATTGTTTGCTTTTTCAGAAACGGCCAACCTAAAAGCCTGGGTGTTTAGAAATTCAAATCAGCTTCAAATCTTGTCAGAGCCACTGAGCTATCATCTTGGGGTGGGGAGAGATGAGGCTCCAAAGCACATTTCGTTATTAATAAAAAATAAAAGAGAGAGACAGCAAATAAAACCTTGAATGGGAATGCCACCCGGTCAAGCCCAGCTCGTTACCTGCGTTTGAAAGACCTTCATTTCTTTCCCAAGCAGAATGATCTTTGGGGGACGAGAAGAGCCGACTGTGGATCTGGAAGATAAACAGAATCCTTCCCAGTTTTATATTTTTATTTGCCAGATATAAAATCTTCAATAACGTGCATTATTATTTTTAAAGCATCCAGAAACGTCTCTAGAATCTCTCCCATCTCCTAAGAACGAACTCGGGTTTTAATGAAGACTTATTTCCATTTTCTCCTGTGTTAACTCTGCAAATGAATAAAGGGTGGGTTTCTGACGATTTCAAAATGCACAAGGAGGAGGAGGGGAGGGAGAAAAACCATAATCACCTAATGCGGATTTTGCCGCGGATTTTCCCAGCAGAGCAAAGGACCACATCTAATATTTCTTTTCTCTCCCATCCTAATGCTGAATGGGTGTTGAGCTAAAATTGGACATTCAATAAATATTGATGAATTGATTAACCACAAGCAATCAAATTTCAGGAATTAGCCTTCAAGGCCCAGTGAAAATAAGATTAATATATACAAAAGTGTTCCGCTCTCTGCAAGTATGATTATGATGTGGACATTCTCTGCCAAAAGGCAAATATCTGTTTTGTACGTTTATCCCAAAAGCAGCTGGCTGTGGGTGAGAACTTTGGTTTGGGCTTCTCAATCTACAACCGGACTCCAGAGCGCCTCGTTCCACCCTGGGTCTGCCCCACGCCCACCAGCTGCGGCTCACCCCAGGACTCTCCCTTAGCACCGAGGAGTAACTTTGCCAACCTGTGCTATAAGCACAGTCTCCCGTTCTGAATCTCAGTTTACTTTTTAGTCCCAAGCGGAGTTAAGCTTTCCATTATACATGTCCCATGTTGGCCCCTCTCACTGCCAGCAATCGGGCAGCCAATGTGGGGACAGAGAAAAGCGGTGGAACCCAGAGCAGGGTGGGGCTAAGATCTGGGGAGTCAGGCACGGTTCTCTGCCACTCCCTGGGCTTCTCTGCTCTGTGGTTGCCTGGGAGGGACATGAAGTATGAGTTCTCATAATGGACATGTCAGAAGGAATACCGGAAACCCATGAAAAGTTTTCAGGAAGGAAGTGAAAGTGCAGCAATATTAGAGGTCAGGATGAGAATGATTTAAATTCCAAATTCAGCAGCAGAAGTATCTCCCTGTTGCTTTAAACATGATCAAGCAGGTGGGTCTGGAACCCACCTTGGGAGAAGGGGGAACAGATGTGCCGAAGACCCCTCTGGCTGAGCAAAGATTTTTAAGCTTCCCATTTCCTAGGCTGTTGCCTTGTCTGGCTCTTTTAAGAAAGATATTTATGTCCATTTTTTAAAGTAATGCTATCAAATTCAGCAACTTCATTACCCTGGGACATGACAACTCACGATTAACTTTTATCCAGCAAGTTCTGATTGACCGCGCAGTCCTAGTCGAGAGCCCCAACCCCACGGTGAAGTCACAAGTAACAAATACTGAACAGCCCTGGTTTGGAACGAGGGTCGTCCTCTCTCTCTGGGGTCCTAGCAGCTGCCAGCGGATGGCAAGCTGACTAGGCCCCACAGCCCTCTGCATCATCAAAACCTGGAACCATCTTGTATAGGCTGACCCTGTACACTGGTGCAGGGTACCACCAATCCAAGAATTCCCAGTGACAGGAGATTCAGGAATCTGTCATCAATACAGGTCTCAATCCAATAGTGACATCCTGGGAAGACTTGGCTTTGACTCTGCTTTCTGCTGGTTGTTCATTATACTGGCTTCCTATAGAACAGCAACAGTTTTTGCCCCGAGGACAAAGTAACAAGAGGGCCCTGTGTGGTCTACACTGGGGAATCTCTGTGGCATTACCAGACACCTCTCTCTACACACACTCTGTAAGAGCTTCCCTTGGCCCCCTGAATACAAATTCTCTCCCTGACTACAGGGCCTTTGCACATGCTGTTTCAGCTGCAAAGCATGTTGTTTCCTTGGTCCTCTTCTGGATCTTGGCTCACATGATCTGATCATGGGAATGTCTGTAGACACCCATCTCAAAACCAGTTTCCTGTTTTTTAAGATTTTAGAAGCACTCCCGTCCTTCAGCACATGCACCCTGGACTGTAAATCTACATGAATTCATGTGAACCTACAATTGATGTCTGCTTCTGCCCTAGATACTAACCGCTCTTAGAATAAAATTATTTAGCCTTTCTTCCCAATGTATTCCTAGCTGCTAGTATGGGCCAGACATATAGTAGACTCTCAATAAAATTTATTGGGGAAAAAAAAAAAAGGATGGAAGAGTGAAGGAAGGAAGGAAGGAACGAACGAACAAATGAAAGCAAAGCCTCTTCTCCAGGATAAATTCTGTGCAATGCCCTTTGGAATCTACTCTCCTGTCTTCTTGGAGGTCACACCCCTCAAGGATCCTCATTCTGTCCTCAGTCTTCAACTCTGCCTTCCTCACATTTCTAACTATGTCCAAACCTTTCTCAAAAACAAAAACAGGGGCACCTGGGTAGCTCAGTTGGTTAAGCCTCTGATTCTTGACTTTTACTCAGGTCATGATCTCAGGGTTGTGAGATCGAGCCCCCAGTCGGACTCACGGCTAGGTGTGGGTCTGCTTAAGATTCTCTCTCTCTCTCTCCCCTCTCCCTCTCCCCCAGCTCTCCCCTCGAAAACACAAAAACAAAACAAAACAAAACCAAAAAACACAAAACCTCCCTCTCACACACATTACCTTCCTCCCTTCGCCTTCTCACTCACAGCAGATCTTGGAGGAGATGGCCACACTGACTCTGTCCCATTTCCTCATCCCCCATCAGTCCTCAGTTACCACAATCTAGACAGAGCCGCTGTGATCTGTGTCCCCGAAACGCTTCTCACTGGGCTCTCCAGTGGCCCCCTCAGTGCCCGCTCCGTGGCTGTATCTATCCACAACCCCCACTGGTTACCTTTCTGAAATGCCTCTCCATTCGGGCTCCAGCTCCCTCTCCCCACCCCCTGTCCTAAAGGCCCAGACCACGGCAACCTCCCCATTCTCAGCCCAGCGGCCTCCAGCCTCCACCTCATCACCAGCCATGTTTCCATAAAGCAAAGCAGTTATGTCCCTCCCAGCTTAAAATCCTTGAGTTTTTACCCATCCCACATACAGTTAAAACTCTATTCCCAGAGACATTTTTGCAGCGCGGTTCATAACGGCTAAGCGTCAGAGGCTTCTGAAATATCCAACACTAGGGAATAGCTCCGTAGGTCAGAGCACACGTGTTAATGCATCCGGTAACATGATAACAGTGTTCGCAGTCCGAGCCGCAGTCTCCACAGCTACAGACCATAATCACGTGTCACGGGCAGCCTTGAATGCTATGCTAACTTGGATATGATTTCCTAGGTGATGGGGAAGTTTTAGTGATTTTTGAACAAGGCCAGTGAGTGCTTAATGTTCAGTTAAAGTAAAGCAAGTGGAAGGAGACCAGACTGGAAATGAGGCAATCAAGAACACTCCTTGAGAACAGAACACTGCGATTAGGGTCAAGGACATTAAAAGAAACATGACCACTCACGCTCATAAGGGATGTTCCAGCTCGCAAAGCTCTTTTATACCCATTCCTTCCTTTTGACTCTCCAAAGCCCCTGAGATGTGGGCAGAACACGTAGACTTCTTATTTCATAAAGAAACAAAAATCCAGAGAGTGTGAGAGACCTCAGTGCCCGCGGACAAGAAAACAGGGCTCTGACTCCCAGCACCAGCCCTCCTGGCCCCTGGGCTGGCATTCCTTCCACGCCACCTCACCACTTGCTTCCTTACAGGGTCCAGACTTACCAGCACCACCAGCAGAAACTCTGTCTGACACCAACGGGGACATTGACAACACTGACCACAATAGGATCTATGGATTCCATCAGGAGCTGGAAGCTGAGCACCAGTGAGATCTGAACATCATGGATACAGTAATACTAGAACCATCCATTTGCAGAAGACTAAACACTTTACAAGGCAGCTCTCATGTTCTCCTCCTTGATCCTCCCAAGTCCGGCCATAATAGCTGGGCCCTAATGAGCAAATAAGGTATTGTTTTTGCTGGTTCTGTTGTTTACCAATTCGCCCTTCGAGATAGCTGAGTCCTCATTATGAATCCATAATCCCTTATCTGCAATTCTAAAATCCATAAAGCTCTGAACCCCGAGAGGTTTTTCTTCTCTGACTTTATAGGAAACTAATCTGACAGCCAAACCTTACCTGAACTAACCTGAGGCTATTTATAATATTAATTTATTCCACTTAGTGTGAATATTCATACATTTTATTGCAAAAACATCAGTGAGCTTAATTACAGGGTGCTACCTCAAATCCTGCTAGAAATGTTGTACAGCGTTACCTGCAGAAATAAAATTAAGAAATCATTGTTGAATCACATTTGGCCCCAAGAGTTCTGGGTGGAGAATTGTGGGTTGGTACAACAGACATTTAATAAACTTGCCGATCCCTGGGTTCAGGTTTTCCATATCTAGCCCCTCATCCAGTTCCCAGGAGATCATAGGTATCTTTGCATTTTATGGATGCGAGCCCTGGAGCAAGGAGACATTCAGTAATTTGCTCAGGTCACAGAGCTACTAAATGCCAGAGCCAGGACCCTCTCCAACTAGAACATACTGTTCTCAACATTGCCCATGTTAGCACATGTGTGTGCATGTGTGTGTGTATGCATGTGCATGGGTGTGTAGTTCATGCATGTGTGTGTGTGTGTGTGTGTGTGTGTGTAGGGGTGATCAGGGCTTTGTAAAGCACTGAGCAAGTAAAACAGGGCCCAAATGAAGAGAAAGGAAAGGAGAGAGAAGAGAAACAGCTGGGAACTTCTAGTCTACCCAGCACCCTGCCTACAATACCTCTTCACTCTGCCTCTGCTGGACGCAAGCAGGGTCTACAGAGAAAACAGAGGGGAGATTCCAAATCTGTTTATAGCCCAAGGATCAAAGACCAAGGGTGGATTTTGGCTGGGTCTTCTCTTTAAGATGATGGCAGACATTGTCGGGCTCCAAAAAAAACCAGGGCCATTTCTTTTCCGCATCCAATGTTGGCGATCCTACTAGAAGGCAGACAGCACTGTATAGGGCACGTCCCAGCATCGAGTGCCACCGGGTTAACGCAGCCTATGGGGGCTGGAATATACTCTCCGTGGCTAATCTGGATGCATGATAGATCTTTGCCAGCACTGCACGTTTGTACTCAATCTTATGAATTCTCTTCTGCAACAGTAATTAACGTCAGAGCAGTTTAGGGATCGACAGTGTATTTTCTGGTTAACGCCGCTCTGCACCTATCATAACTCAAAACTGAGATGTATCACTCTGCCACGGTTCCCTCTTCATGCTTCATCTCTTCATGTTTACATCTGGTTTAACTTTTTCTAATCTAAAATAAATCAGCATGAAAAGCTTTAGATTTTTCATTTAGATTCTCAATTGCCTTTTATTATGGAGATAATATCCCTTATCTGATTGCAAATGGCGGGACTGTTCCCTTGTTAGGATCGGCAGGAAGATGCCTCCCTCTCTCCTTGCTTCTCCTTCACTTTTGTTGTCAAGGGTGGTGTCTGGTGGGGTTCTGGTTTGGAAATAAGGCAAAGCAGGCTGTAAGGAGGATGCATTATTTTGATCATTCCTCCTCTTGTGAGACTCCTGGAAAGCAGCTTTCCCCAGCTGCCTAATGAGAAGTGGTCCACGGAGAGTTCACTCTCCATTTTCCCGCTAGGGTGACTTCAGCCCCTGTCTGTTTGCAGGGATAAATGAGAACAGCAATGACGAGGCACTTGGCTGGAGATTTCTATGCAAACATCAGGCGTGGGGGGAAAATAATGCCGTAATATGAGCATGTTAATTACCCAGTCACAGAGTCAAATTGAGCTGAACTATTTTGTATATCAAAGAGGTCGATTTCCCCTGCTTCCTTAAGTATTCATTTTAGCGTGTTCTATTATGTTTCCTATCATTTGCAACATTCTTTCCTTACTCGAAAATGTGAGCTGATGAGGCCAGAAGCCGAATCCATTTCTTGTCCCAGGTGGAAACCTTTTTCCCCAGGAACTGTTTGCGGTCTCTGACTACTCTCCCTCAGTTAGAGCCCCAAACTACTTCGAGCACGACCCCGACTTCCCTTCTGAACACCTCAGGGAGTCGGGAGGGCTCGATTGCCCACTCCACCCTCTGACTCTTAACTCAATCACTATCATTTTTCTTCTTTCAAAAGAACAGACACAACACACAAAGAGGGACTAGGGTATTTCCTGTTCTTCGGCTCCCCTGTTCACGTGGAGCTCCTCCCTTGGGCCTGCGGGAGAAAGAACTTACTATCTCATACCCATGGCTGCTGTTTGCAACGGTGTTTTTCACCTAGACCGGCAGAAAGCAGGCTAAATGGGGCCCTTTTACACCATCTCACAATTAGAGAAGGTGATGACTTTGACTTAGTAAGGAATAGCAGAATTGGGTCCTTAATGGCTACAGAACAGAATGATATCCACAGCGACTCGAGAGAGTGCTTACCATGTGCCAGGCACTGTACAAAATGCTTCACAGGCATTAAGTAATCTCCATGGCAACACCAGAAGGAAGGTACCATGATATTGCCATGCTAGAGAGGAGCAACCGGCGTGCCTGGGATTCTTGTTCATGATGGCATCAATGATAGGATGATAAACAGCTAAGTGATACTGAGCTATTGCTATAAGCCCAGCTCTGTCGTGAGCGCTTTCTGTCCACCACTTTCTTCAACCCCTGCAAATGCACGGCATGAAGGCAGGGGACTATTATTAACTCCACTTTGTATAGGAAGCAATTGATCCTGGAGAAGGTGAGAGTTCACGCAAAGTCAGGGTAAGAGTTAAGAAAGGGTAGAGTTAAGATAAAAATTTTACGTGCACCTGCATCAGGGCTTGAGCCCTCGCCTCTCTGCTGTCCCAATACAGCATGATCCATTTAACTAAGATGCCGAAAGTTGTAATGGAAACTTACTACAAGTCACACACACACACATACACACACACACACACACAACAACAACATACTGCATGATTTCAGTTAAAGACATGCCAGACCTGGCAAAAGTTAAGTGGCAGAAAGCAGAGCTGGCTTTCTGCCACTTAACTGTGGCAGTGGCTGCCGGAAGCAGAGCTAGGGGAAGGTATTGAGTACAAAGGGCACCAGGGAACTTTCTGGGTCGTGGCTATGCCCTACATCATGATTCGGTGCTGGTTACATGACTCTATGTATTTGTCAAAACAAAATGAACCGTACACTTATAAAATGTATGAATATTAATGTATGTAAATTATACATAAGGCTCCATTTTTTTAAATGTATCATGAACAAGCTTCAATGTAGGTTAGAGTTTCAATTCAACACAGAGTTACTGAGAGAAATAAGACAGGGACCCTGACCTCAGAGATCTCATCATCTAGTGAAAGAGATTCACCTTATGCATTTTTTTTTTTTAAAGAGAGAGAGCATGAGAAGGAGCAGGGTCAGAGGGAGAAGCTGACTCCCTGCTGAGCAGGAAGCCCCATGCAGGACTTGATCCCGGGACTCCAAGATCATGAACTGAGTCGAAGACAGTTGCTCAACCAACTGAGCCACCCAGGCACCCCACCTTATGCATTTATAAACACAAGTTAGCACAGGACCATCTTCACAGGTGTGAGATGCAGGCAGCACCGCAGAGCACGTACTCAGAAGAGCCACAAGCAGGTTTGAGGTTGCCATCTTGAATTCCTTTTAATTGTGGTAAAATATACGTAGCATAAAATTTAGCATTTTAAGTGCAAAACTCAGTAAAACCAAGTACATTCATCATGTTGCCTGATCATCACCACCGTCTGTCTCCAGAACTTTTCTACCCCCACAAACTACAAACCTGTACCATTAAACACTTATTTCCCATTCTCCCTGCCCCCATAGCCTCTGGCAGCACCAGTGTACTTCCTGTCTCCATGGATTTCACTACTCCACGGACTTGGTGAAAGTGGGGTCAGTCAACACCTGTCTTTTTGTGACGGCTTTTCACTCGGCCTCACACGCTCCAGGTTCACCCACCTAGTAGGTAGGTTTCCTTGCGCTGTGTTTGAAATGCCTCTGATGCACACAAGGTTTTCATGCTGATGAAGTCCAATTTATGGACTCTGGATTTTAAAATAATCTTATCTTTGAACTTGTGTTTCGTACGTGAAATCCCAAAGGACAGTGGAGGATGCCTGTGGGCAGAAGGCAGGTGCAAGGTGTGTGCTTGCTGATTTCCCTGATGCTCCGGTCACAGGCAGTGCCCAGGTGCCCCTCGCTCACGGGATTCTAATGAGCCTACCATGCATGGAAGTTCAACAAGGCTCAAAGGGAATATAAGGTAAGCAAATCACATCTTAGATCGAATAAGCTGAATGATGACAGCTCCAAGAGGCCATGCTCCCTACTGGAAACAGACTTACTTCAAATGCAGAAAGAAGGCAGTGGATTTCTGGGAACACGTGTGACCAAGCAACCCGACCACAGCCTCTCTTACTCATGTTGCATCCCTGTGTTAGCCACCCACATGTGCTGCACACGATACCTCAGAAGGAGAGGGAGAGAAGGACTCTCATAGCCCCTTTTTCTCTCAGCCCTTCCTCACCCAGCAAGAAACTGAAGGTACAGAGTGTTGGTCAAATAAGGTTATATCATGGGGGTGCCTGGGTGGCTCAGTGGATTAAGCCTCTGCCTTCAGCTCAGGTCATGGTCTCAAGGTCCTGGGATCGAGTCCCACATCGGGCTCTCTGCTCAGCAGGGAGCCTGCTTCCTCCTCTCTCTCTGCCTGCCTCTCTGCCTGCTTGTGATCTCTGTCAAATAAATAAATAAAATCTTTTTTAAAAAATAAGATATCATGGAATGAAATAAAAGTTTGAGTTGATTTTTGCAATGTTTCCATTGTTCTAGGGAGAATGGGACACATACTGGCACGTATGGGATTAGTGCAATAAAAACTACCATCTTAGTGATTCCACATGAGTTAAATGCTTTTATATTTGTGCTAAAATGGCATTATGAAGTATAAAGATGACCGTTAAATTCGTGGTAATAATTTAAGATCTTAATTTTTCTTTACTTAAGCCAACATTAAAGAACACATTAAAAACCACCAGGACAAATCAAGAGAAGACAGTGGAAGGAGAGAAAAAGACACTTCAGTATCTTGAATGACTATATATCTCCCCGCCATTCTAACATAAGGACCACATGTTCCTTTGGCACTGGGCCCCACGAACTACATAGCCAAGACTGAGAAAGTGGCCATTTATCGTGGAACTCTCCCCCCAGAAAGTCTTCATACTGTTGTTTCCTGGGTGTCTGGTAGCTAGCACGGCGGCACATGTGCCCTGGAGATACAATGAGGCATCTTCCCTGAACATGACGTCAGTGGTGAGGAACAAACAATGCCCACTGGAGCACACTGCATCTCCCCTATGATCCTGGGCCCCTCTCTGCATATCCATCAGCCACGACCCGATCCCTCTGGCACACAGGGTCCAGCTCCCATCACAGCAGAAGGTGTCCTCTGACTCCAGGGAGCAAAGCAAAGCCACTAACCAGAACCAAGTGCCTAGAAGCCAGCAGTGTTTGGAGATCATTAGTGAGGAGCTGAGCACCTGTGTAGCTAAAATCATGGGTTTCACGAACTCTGTGTGACCAGAGGGCTGGATCAGAGGCATCTGAGTCCTGCCAGAGGGTAACTCTTTGGGGTTACCTGCTCACTGCTGGCTACAGGCTGCTTTGCTAGGAAGAAGCTTCTTGTCTTCAATAGAAAATGGCAAGCAATTTGTTGTCTACCTTAAGAAAATAATTCCCCCATTTGTCTTCAGCCCTATTTGTTTCTCTTGACAAATTATTATTCCTAAACTCTGGATGTTCTCCAATGTACTTATTTTTGGAGCTGTCTTGAAGTCCTTTCTGGATGGAGAAGGGATATAAATTAGAACCCCAGAGAGAAAATTAGATAATGTCTCTATTTGGAATTTGATTAATGAAAAGGGTAATGAAACAAGGGACCTCCATTTTGGACCTTCACTTGGGCTACCTAAAGCCAAGGTCTGTCTGTCGATCACAGCAAATGAGGGAGTCTGGAGGGAGCCTGATACAAGCATGGAATCGAATCAGAGGCAGATCCCTTGCGTGTACAAGGTCAGCAACCATCACTCATAATGGCTTCAGATTTTCATCTCAAACACATCTTACACTTTTGTGTATCCATATTCATCTATGGATGCGTTCATTCACACATGTGTCCCACAGTGCTCCTAAAGGTCACCTGGTGCTGAGGGCAGAGCGGTAAGCTAGAAGCAATTAAGGGCACCTGTCCTCTGGACCTCCTAGACAGAGGTTCCAGCTATGTGCTTACAATTCTAAGGCCTCCTTCTATTTCCTTTTGTGCACAGATACAAAAATTTATAATGTAGTGTAGGAAAATGCTAAGACAGCCCCCTAGCTTCCCACCCCTCGGTGCACATGCCTCATACATTCTCTCTCCTTTCAGTGTGAGCAGAGCCCGTGAGTGCAATGGGCTCTCACTTCCACAATTAAGTTATATTCTCTGGCAGAAGGGTTTTGCCTGTATAATTAAGGATGCTAATCAGCTGATGTTGAGTTAATCAAAGGGAGATGATACCAGTGGGCCTGACCTAATCAGGTGTCTCTCCAAAAGAAGTCCGAGAGATTCAAAGCAGCAGATTGTCCTTTTGGCCATGAAAAAATTAAGCAAACATGTTGCGAACTGCCTATGACTAGAGTCACGTGGCAAGGACCTGAGGACAGTTTCTAGGAGCTGAGAGTGCCAGTTGAAGGCCACCTACAAAATGGGGACTCAGTCCTCCAGCCACAAGGAACTGAGTGTGAACAATCGCCAGTGATGTTGGAAGAGGCCCCTGAGCCTCGCAGCCTCATGTGACACCTCGGCTCAGCCTGGAGAGACTTCAGCAGAGGGGCCAGCTAACCCACACCAGGATTTCTGACCTACAAAACTGTGAAATAATAAATAGGTGTCACCCTAAGCCAATTATATAATTTGTTTTATAGGAATAGAAAAATCATACAGAGAGCCTCTGCCAGATTGCTTTCCCCTTTTCTCCTAGTCCATCAGAGCTGAAACAATCCTACACTAAAATGATATTATCTCAGCCATAAATAAATAAGAAAACTGCCTCAGTTAATTATGCAGTGTGATCACAAAGAAACAAACATATTCCTTGCACCAGAGAATGCTGATTGATAACCCAGTGACCACCACTGGGAAACATGGAAATATATACTATTTAACACAGCTTGGGCCAAGCTATAAACGTGTACTTGACAAGCAATGCTTTGACATATGTCCCATTACATTTGGAAAAATTTCAGCCATTATTTCTCCAAAACATTTTTCTACCCTCCTCCCCTCCCCACTTTCTGAGATTCTAATTATATGTATGTTGGATCTCTTGATATTGTTGTCCTGTAGGTCACTCGGGTTCGGTTCTCTCTCTCTGACTCTCTCTCTCCCCTCCCCCTTCCCTTCCTCTCCTTTTTCTCTTTTTCTCTTTCATTTAGAAACTTCACTGACCTTCTTTTCTGTAACATCCAATTTCCTGTTAATCCCATCTTGTAAAATTCCCCCCTCAGAGAGAGTCTTTTTCTTTCTTCTAAGTTCTATTTGGTTCATTTTTATATCAACCATATCTTTCCCCATCATGGTAATATCTTCCCTTAAACCCCTGAATCTAAAGGGAAAACCACAGTTTTATAATAGCTTTTTAAAAAATCCTTGCTTTTTAGTTCCATCACCACTGTATTTATAAATCTATTTCTATTAATCATGATTTCTCCTGGTTAAGAATCATACCTTCCTGTTCCTTTGAGTGTCTAGGGAACTTGGTCTGGATGTTAGATATTTTTTAATTTTATATTATCGCTTGCTGAATTTTACTGTAATCCTTTAAAGAGTGTTGAACATTGTTTGGGCAGGCAATTAAACTACTTGTGGAAGAACCTGATTCTTTCAAGAATTGTTTTTAAAATTCTTATGGGATGGATATAGAGTAGCCTTTACTCGAGACCTAGTTTAGCATCTTTCCAAGGTGTGACCCTTCTAGAATCTCTACTGAATTTACCCTCTACTCAGTTAGGTCTTTCTATTCTGGATGGTGAGCAACTTAAACGATGCATGGCCCTGAGTGAGCTCCGAGAATTGTTCACCTTATTGCTTTCCAGCAACTGTACTTGCCTTGTCGGCTGTTCTATGTCTGGCCTCACGGTACAATTGAATATTTAACCATAGACCCAATTTCTGAAACTCCTCCTCTGCCTGGCTCCCTCCTCTCAGGTACAGTTCCCTGCAAGTGTTAGCTGCAATTCTAGAGACCACTGGGTCCTACTTAGGTATGGTTTTCTCACGCCTCCCCCCAGGAGTTGCCAGTCCTTCTGCTTGGAATGCCTTCTACTTCTCCACGTGTGTCCCATATTCCCACCTTTCCTCCCAGTCATGGAAAACTCCCAACCTTCCATGAAAAGCATGCCCAAATGTCCCCTTCCCTGTGCAGCCTTGTCGAATTTTCTGGGCCTACAGCTCAGTGTAGACACCCTGACTTGGCACTCCCTGGGATGCTGGCCTCCCTCCCCGGATGACAAGCAGAGCCAGGAATCCTGCCTTTAGTACCTCCATGTCCCCAGCACCTAGCGCAGTTCCTGGCACAGAGTAGGTCCTTAATTTTTTTTTTAAGTCAGCTTTAATCCTTCTGCTCCACAAGAGAGGGATGACAATGTGGGACAGCACAGAGAGTGGGAAGCAAGGACCCATGTGGGACCCAAGGACCAGGAGGAGGCGCTTGGTACAAGAACTATGGGAAGGAAATCTTCCTGAAGCAGATGGAGAGACAAGTCAGAACAGGTGTATCACGGCCTCTCACTGCCCGATCCTGGCACAGATGGCTTTGTCTACAGCCAACCCTGAACAGCCCTGGGTTCCCAGTTGCTGCTGTCAGGACAAGGGCTGCTCCTCTGTCTCCCCATGCCCGAGCATCAGCCGGAAGCACAACGTCAGACGAGGACATGACTGAGACAGACCCTCCTTCCGCCGCTCCCTCGTCCCCATGCAGCCTGCTCTAGGGATCGAGCCTCACAGAACTTTCTCTTTGGAAAAATAGGGCTCATGTGCTTCACACAGCTGTGGTGAGGATCAATGAGGCAATTCAGGGATCGAACAAGAGCCCCTTTTGTTCCATCTCTATCTCTCAGCTTTCCCGGCACACAGTGGCCCAGCCACTCTCCTCTCTGACCATGCCTCCCCTCCCCCTCCCCATGCCCCTTGGCTCTGGCTTTCTCAACACAGGCCCGTCATTCTGGCTTCACTGCCATCTCCTCCTTGGTTCATGCTTTTGGAAAATACCCGTCTGGACGTTCCAGATCAGGATTTTAGACCTGCATCAGAATGACCTGGATTTCGTGTTAAAAACAGAAATTTCCGGATCCCACCGTTCCCAGAGCCCAGGGCTCTACATTCCTAGACCACTGAGGATTCTAAAGGACACTAAAGTGTGAGGGCCATTCGCACCTTCCTGGGGTGGTAAACTCCTTTATAATCCTTGTGGGTCTTCCAAGGGAGGGTGCGTCTTACATGGAAAAAAATGTCCTGTTAATACTTCCTGCCTTCGCTCCGACTTTCTCAGGCAGGAACCAGATGTGGAAAAACTCACATTCTCAACAGTCCCTTCTCAAAGGTGGACTTTGCAGCTGACCATAGGAACTAGGTGGGTTCTAACTGGGAACCGTGCATTCAGCTCAGGGCCAGTTTGCTGACTAATGTCTGAGTTGCTTGGGAAATGGAGAATACCCGGAGCCAAGAGCATAGACGGTCACAGGTCCTTGTTCCTTGGCACTCCGAGTGTGAGGAAGGAGGAAGACAGATGTTCACACCAATTTAAACAGGATTACATGTCCAGAAGCCGCATCCTTAAAGCCCGGGTTACAATTAGCCTGGTCCCAGGGGCCATGTCTCTGTGCCACGGCATTAGGGCAGGGTTGGGGATGGCAGAAAAAGGTATATTGGAACTTGAACAGCAGCAACACACTTTTTTATGAGATGCTGCCTCTGCCGGCCCTGCAGCTGTGCCCTTTGTAGAGATTCTCTACCTTAATCCCTGCACCAAACCCAGGAGGTAGATACCATCCTGGTTCACATGAACACAGATGGGGAAACCAAGGCTCAAAGTGGTCAAGAAACTTTCCAAGGTCATTCACCTAGCAACTGGGGTCACTCACCCCAGAAAGACGCAACCCAGTGCCCTCTTAGGCACATCACCACCATTCACCTGCCATAGCTCCTCCCTTGGTTTGGCTGAAAGATGACGCAGGTCCACCACCCATGCCCAACGTGCTGATGGACGTTGGCTGTAACAGTGTCAGACTGATCTCAAGAGACTATAAGTGTTCTGGGTCGAGCTGAAGGTCACCCACAACAAAATACTCAGAGTGCAGCTAATCTGGAGACGTCAATCACCAGCTGTGCCTCCTGAGGCAACAAAACCAGTTTCAGTCTTCTGACCCCCTTGTACCTCTTGAGAACCCTGCCCTCTGACGTCTAGCCTCCCACTGACCCAGGCAGGGAGGAGCTGGAAGAATGCGGCCAGTGGGCGGCACCGAGACCTGAGAGTGGTTGTTTCATCTTTTGCCCCTTGCACTTGCTCACTCCAACAGCAGGAAAACATTCTGCTAAGCCCAGAGTGGTATCTCTTGACCCTGGTGGGACATCAAACCTGCCCAGAGAGCTACTTCTCCTTCCAGCTATGATGGAACAGACAGATGAAAGCTAGGAAGCCATGGTGTCCAGAAACCAAGCGAAAAGCAACGGGGGTCTGCGATCCTAGAGGGAGGGGGCGTGAGAGAAGGGAGCCCTATAATTGTCCCCACCAAAAGGCAGTTTTCAGGCTGCAGAGCATAAAGGGGAAGATCAAGAGAGCCTGGTGTCTCACTGAGCAGAGAAGGCAGACATCAGGAACTGGAGAAGCTGAGCCAGCTACAGTTTGGGGCTAAATACTGAAGAGGAGTGAAAGAGAGTTCTAGCAACCAGCAACGGGTCCCTCCAGGCTTTAGCTGAATACTGATTTTTCATGCTTAAGAGAACACTGCAAAAGACCAGAGAAAGAACTACAAGAAAGCAGTAGGTCAGTCACATCTGAGACCTTACCCAGAGCTGGAAACAGTTCATGTTGCCCTGGCTCTGGTGGAAAGAGCTCACATACATGGGGCATTAAGTAGAGCCCTCACAAGGGTCATACCTCTACAATGAGACTAAATTAGCCCTTGATCAGGGCTTCTCAGCCTCCACACTATGAACATTTCAGGTGGGGCAATTCTTTGTCAGCGGGGGCAGAAGACTGCCCTGAACCCAGGAGTACTGTCTTCAGTACCCCGGGCCTCTCCTCAGTATGTACCAGAAGTGTCTTCCCCGCATTGTCACAACCAGGTCTCCAGATTTTCCCAAACGTCACCTGGGGCCAAAATCTTCATTTACAGAGAACACTGTAGACTAAAGTGCTAAAAAGTCAGCCTCAAAAAGGATCAGACTGTTTTCAAGTAACTTCACCTCATGCCAGGACCAAGTTCAATTCTCTTTAAAGGAATACAGTGAAATCACACATGCGCTCTGGGTCACAATGGCCTTGGCTGGGCTGTAGGCATAAGTCAGTTTTTAAAAGTTCACCATAAGGAAAGAACCCAAATGTCCATTGACATTTTTTAAATGTAGTATATACATGCAATGAATATTATTCAGGCTTAAATATAAAGAAACTCCTGTTATTTGTGACCTTATGGATAAAACTGGAGAACATCACATTCAGTGAAATAAGCCTAGCATAAAAAGACAAACAGTGCATGATTCCACCGACACGAGGTAGCTAAACTATTCAAAATCTTAGAAGCAAAAAAATAGACTGGTGGTTGCCAGGGGCTGGGGAAGGGGAAATGGGGAGGTTTTGCTCAATGGGTGTAGAGTTTCAGTTATGTGAGCTTACCACATCCAGAGCTCTGATGTACAACAGAAGTGCCCATAGTTAACACCATGGGATTACACACTTTAAAGTATGTTAAGAGAACAGATCTCAGTTGAGCATTCTTACCAACAAAAACAAACAAACAAACAAACAAACAAAAAAGTAACACGCACAGAACAGAGGAAATGTTCAGAAGTGATGGGTCTGTGTAGCGCCTTGATTGTGGTGATGGTATCATGGGTGTGTGTATATGCCAAACTCAACAAAATGTATACATTAAATGTGTGCAATTTTTGCATATCAAAAAAATACAAAATAACAGTTTGCCATGATTCTTACAGTCAGCCAGAATAGAGCATCACTGCCAAATCCAAAGGGGAGGGAAAAAAAAAAAAGGATGAGTAGGAAGGAGAGATAGAAATGATATAAGTTCTGGAAAATGTTAAAAAGCACAGCTTAAAGGGGATTATTACATACAGAAACTTTCTCTGGCTCATCTAATGATGAAATGTATTAGAAACTATCACCTAAGAGAAGACAGACGGATGAGACTTGACTTGCATGCCCCAGCCTGTGCCCATCATCAGAAAGTTCTCAGCAATCAACCAGGAGGTGCCGGCTCATATCCACACTCCGGGAGACACAAGCACATCTCTGAATTCCACGTGGTTTCGCTCCATGGAGCGATGGAAACGCCATCCCTGCTCAGCTTTAGAAGGACTCTGGGGATGTGGCCATGTTTGCAATGTGGACAGTGGCCAGAACTCAAACAGATCTCTGCCTCATTACTCAGTTCTATCTATTTTACTGTCTGAAGTTTATCAAATATCTACCTGCGAGGGGAGAGAAAGGCCCTTAGCACACTGTGTTTTTAATAGTTTGGGGTCAGCAGGGATCAAGGCTTCGCAAACAAGGATCTTCAGCACCCTGGTTGCCATCTGCCTCCCATCCTACTTACGTTTCACACAACAGGTCTGGTGCCCCATTAAAGGTCTGCCATTCTTCTAAAAGACAATTCAACTAAGGGAATGAGTACAGTTGGACCGCCCCTGGGACAGAGTTAGGCCAAATTACCTCTCACATCCGATGAGAGGCAGCATCTCCAAGCGGTTAACAGGGCCCAGGACTAAAGCCACAGTTTTAGAGAAATGCCAGTTTTAGACATTAAACGCAACTCAAGTAGATTTGTAGGTCCTCCTGGGAGGGACTTGAAATTCATAAGGTTTTTACAGAAACAAAATTTCCAAAACTCACTTTCACTGGAGAACCATCTAGTTTCATTAACTAGTACCTTTGTGCATTGAGAGTTCATTTAGTGACCTTGTTCATTTCTCACCCATCAGGTTCTCTATGCTCACAGCCCAGGCAGGTTAACCCATGGCCTTGGAGCTATTGAAAGAGAAGGTATCACCGGAGCCAAGTCTAACAGGGCCCCGAGGCTGTTAATAGGGCTCTATCATCAGTTCAGCTTGGAAATTGAGCATGAAGTTAACTTCTTCCTGGAATTCCTAATCTAAATGGTGCTGACATGCCCCAGTGGGAATAATATGGATAGCTCGATGGACACAGAATATTTTAAATTTTAAAATGTTTGCTTTTAAAAAAGGAGAGCTCAGAAGTAAGAGGGATAGGAGGCACGAGTAGATGTTGGTTTTCCAACTTGGCCTGCCCCTGAGCCAAGTGGGCCCCGTCTAGACCACTTCCCAAATCACAGACAAAGAGGACCGCCCAGCTGAGGGCCTGAGTGCCCTGGGAGGGTCTCAGACTCATTTTAACATAAGAATTAAGACTCCAAGTTACTATCAAGTAGCAGGCACCCAACTTCCACTTGTTGACTATATCTGGTAATTGGGTGGGTGGGGGAGGGGCCACAAAAAAGGACAGCTGTGACTATCAGCATACTTGAAGCTTTTTACAATCTCCTGCAAAGATGTACTTTTCCACATTGCCATCTTCACTGTTGCTATGGGAATAAATGAAGTTTTATTCATTTAAAAAAATGGGGACATGAGAGCTGCTCTTTGTCATTTAAGGTTTAAATTGGAGCCATGAACACTCCTGTAAAATGCAAGATGGTATAATTCAACAAGTTTTACTCTCTCGGGAGGATCGAAAACTAACCTGAATGGAAATTATACAATGATAAAATTCTGTCCCATCCGATTAATTACTTGTGAATAATAATATCTCTGGTTTCTTTCAATTATATTCTAATTGCACACCTTTTGCTCTGGTTGATTGGGCAATGAACTAATGAACAATTATTACTGAATTTAATTAACACCATTATTTCTGTGGCCTTTATATCTCTGTTGTGAACATGGAAATTCACAATCCCAGGGCTGGAACTGGAAGAAGCCAGCCTTGAACCCTGCAGAACAGGTTCTCGCATTGCCCTGGAATAAGGAAGCCCAGGGTGGGGGACAAAAGATCTGGAGTCTCTGCCAGCACTCCAGCCCAAGGCTTTCCCAACAAGAGCATCAACATTCAGAAAGGTTACCGTTTCAAAAACATTAGTAATTTACATGCTACATTTTTCCAAAGAGATAGCTAAGTGAGCTATACAGGACTCAATTACAATGACATTCATAATTTATTCCATATACGACAAAGAGCTGGTCAGATTTCATGTGGGTTTACTCTGAAGGATAACTGCTCGGTGACTAAGCCTAGCCGTAGCATACAAAAATGTCTGAGTGATATGTTTATCTCACTTTGACATTCTAAACTCCAAAGTTCCCCCCCCACCACAAAGTAGCTTCTGTTTAAAAATTAGAACTCACTCGCAAAAAAGAAAAGCCCATTCTTACAGGCCTACTTATTTTAATTCGATCAAGGCAAGTCATAGGTAATTTTTCTACATAACACGTCTGGAAACAAATGGGAATTTGTTTTTAAAGACAGATGATTACAAACTTACAGAGCTAGGAATATTTAACTCGCAAGAAACATACTGCTGTTCCTAAATGTGGCTACAAATTAACTTGGCAGTCACTACTGAATGTTTGCAAATGCACATGTGTGTCATGTGTAAATGACATTCATCTGACAGGCTTCCCCCATCCCCTATTTCCAAAAACTGAGAGAAGAGATGAAAATGTCCTTTCCAAATTTGTTGGGGGAACATGACAAACAGATGGTTAATTCACGGGACCAGAGAAAACACCTGAACGGTGTGTCTGATGAGAAGCGGCTCCATCTCCCTGAATTAGGTTATATGCCCCCGCTCCCTGCCCAGGTTCGGCCATACCTCATAGCGGCTAGCTGTCTGCTCAGCTGTCTTCAGGCCTTGATACACACGGATGATGCAGACTTTGGCTCTTCTCTGGGAGGGGAAGCAGTTACTCTTCACGAAATCCATGACCATCACATGGTTTTTCAACTCGGTGCTAAATGTTTTGATCTGAAAAGTCCGGGACACAGCCGTTTCCGTGTGGCGGCCAGTGGACCCCTTCTGATGAGTTTTTGCAGGAATTCCAGAGTGCTGCATGATACTCGGAATCTTGTGACTTCAGCCAGTGAGCCTGGCAGACACAATTTTCTTTGTTGAATTCAGGTATCGAGTGCAGCAGGACGGACTTGGGAAGGGCCCTGGCTAGGACGTCACCTAGTAGTTTTCAAGTCCAGAGCTGTTTTTTCCCAGATCCCAGCTGCCAACTGGCGGGATGTGTCTATGTGGAAACCTCAGGAATGACCTTTACGTGCCTTAAAAATACTCTCTCTGGCTGCCGTCCATCCGTCTCCAGTGCTTCTACCTGTGTTCTCAGGTCACTCAAAGTCGTCTCTGATTTCAAAGACACATTTCTCCTTCCCGCTGTATTCAAGTTCTGCACGTGGAGTTTGTCCGTGACCGTGAGGTTCAATATACGTTCTCAGTGTCAGATCCCTCAAATCCAGATGAATTATTTACTGGGCTCTACAAAGGAGCCAGGAGTGATCACTGCTGCTTTTGAGAATTCCGCTTTTTCTTGCCAAGGCTGAAAGGAGGGAGTGCGGACTCCCGCTGACACAAAGAGTGACCTCAGCCCTGGAGAAGATAAGAAACACATTCAAGTGCAGAAGAGAGCCTGACACGAAAGAGGGACGGCCGCAAGCAGGCATGGAAAGCAGAGGGCTCTGTCAGGGGCACTGCGTCCAGAGGGCGGCGGGGAGGGGGACGCACTAGCTTCATGACGGCTCTGGTCCCAAGACAACCATGCAAAGTCCCGTCACCACGCTGAGCCTCAGTCTTGCACAAGGAAAACCGGAATAATCATACCTGCCACTCCCAGGTACATCAGGAGGGCCAGGGGAGTGAAAGAGCAAAGAAAGAGCGTGTGTCATACATCACAGAGGCAGCATTTCCAAGGTATGGTTGCGTGTCTTCCGCCCAACCTACTTCGCACAGTTCACCTAATGCCTACAATGTTGCAGGGATAGACACGATGCTGAGAATCACCGGCTTGTGAATCATTTGGAAATGCAGGTGCATGATGTGCTCCTATTCATTTCATTTCACGTTTTGCTACCATTTCTGTTAACCCAGTAATTTAGAGGGTGAAAATTACAAGCCAGGGATCAAGGGCTGGGCCAGGAGAAAGCTGATGACAGGCACAGTGGCGGTGTTCCGAGTCCTCACACAGCACTCTCCTCTGCAGATGACTCCCTCTTGGCTTTCAGCACTGAAGCCCCTTGAACGATGCCCCCGCCCCACTGAAAAGCTGGGGCAGAGGTGGGAGTGGGGGTGGGGGGCGAGAGGCTAAATGAGGAAGTGCCTCCAAATCCGTTTCCTGAAACAGGCCAACAGTCCCTGGCCCAGAACCACACCCCCACCTGCTGTAGTCAGCAGCTAGGACCTGGACGGGGAATGTTGAACTTCCACCTTTTGAGGCAATGGGAATGCTGAAGCTGAGAACGAAAACAAAGGAGAGGGAGAGACTTCAGAGAGAATTGAGGCCAACATTCTCATTCCAGTGTTTGGACATGAGACCCATAGTCATTCGCTGTGATCCACACAGTGAAGTGGGGCTTCCTTTTCCTTAAGCAAAACACGGTCTGTTCTCCCTGTGGTTCTCCCAGGATGTCAAGGACATTGTCAAGACCCAGGGGATGGCAGCATGGTTCCCACGGGAAGAGCAGCCCACCAGGATTCAAGCCTGAGAGCCATGTTGGACACTCCCCAATGAGTTACACCATGGGGTACCATCTTCAACTTGGAAGCTCTGTGATAAAGACTGCCAGGGTAGAAATTTGAGCAATAAAGAAATAAGATTAAACAAGGACGCCAAGAGAAGAGGGTATCCACTTGGCTCTTTGGGGGCTGTGAAGGCCATTGCCTAGGTCTAGATGGTCACCATTTGAACCAGCTCCTGCTGATGCCTGTCTCCAACCAGCAGTTCCTTCAAGCCAGGAAGGAAGGAAGGAAGGAAGGAAGGAAGGAAGGAAGGAAGGAAGGAAGGAAATAAGGAAGGAAGGAAGGAAGGAAGGAAGGGAGGAAGAGAAGGTCTTTCCTATCAGCACAGCACACGGAAGGACCCTGTAATGCAGGGCCCATGGAACTGCCCATCCCACTGCATTGAGACCCAAACCCATGGCTGGCTTTGGACCAGAGCCATCATGAAGCTAGTGTATCCCCTCCCACCCCCAACCTCCACCCTATGGTTCACTGACTGTTGGCTGGCTGCTGATGACAGCCGTATGCCACAGGCTGTGTCAGCTGCAGTGTCTGGGGAGACTCCAAAGACCCCAAGGCTGTAGGTGGCTCTTCTCTCTCCCAAGGCCACCGGCAGGATCTGGGCTCCAAGCAGCCACTGCAGCCACAAGAGACAGCAGTACTGTGACCTTCCATAGGTCTCCAGAATTCTTGGTCCTTAGCCCTGGAAGGATAAGATCCATTCCCTCATCCCACAAAGCAGGAAGCAGAGGCCCGGGGGAAGGAAAGAGCACAGCTGGGGAGACGGACTCCCAAACTGGCATGTGAGTACAGACAAGCCCCTCCCTTCAGCCTTTAGTTCCTTTGCCACCAAGCTCCTGGCTGCTCCCTGTCGGGCTTGTCAATCCAGGTTGTATGTGGACAGAGCAGACAGCAGCTCCCTGCCCAGGGCAGGCCTCCCCAGGAAAGGTAGCAGATCCTTTGCAGGTGGAGGCCCCCTCCTGCCTGGGCCACTGAGCGGGGGTTGGGGGGGGTCGGTAGGGCCGTGCAACTCATGCCTCCTCGTTCTCAGCAGCACACCCCCCCACAGTCTAGTCACTGCACCACCCAAGCTCAGTCTCAAAGTCGGAAGCCCCTGCTCCCTCAGGTGCTCACAGCGCTGGCCCTGCCACCTGGGGTGAACTGCAAACCTCCCTCTGCCTCAGTGTCCCCGTGTGTGTGAGAGGATGACAACAGGACCTTGTTCCTTGAGTTTCTATGAAGATGGAAGGAACTGGAACATGTAAAGGGCTTGGGACAGCCTGGCACTGGTCGCACGCTTGGCAACCACCAGCCATCGTCACCCTGAAAGGGCCAGCACTCTCAAGGTAGTCAACTCCCAGACACATTATTTTAGTAAGGCAGGAACACGGGCCGGAGGAAACAGGGACTGACCTGGCACCAGAGACCTGAATCCCAGGGCTCCCTCCACCATGTAGTGGTGCCCAGAAAGGGGTCTGGGGCCCGCCCTGACGCATTCTGGTGCAGCATGGAGACCGCACTCCCAGAGCAGACCTGGATGCGCCCTATGCTAGGTGGTCAGGGTGTGTGAAACATTTATGAAGTATCTATTTTTTAAAAACTATTCAAATGCAAGTTTTCATGTGAGATATAAACAAAACAAAACAAAACCCAGTGGAAGGAGGAAGTACCATGCACAAATCCACACGGAGCTAATTCTCACCCAAGGACAGAAAGCCAGTCATGTCTACCATCAGAGAGAATGCATCGGACACTGGGATGCCATCTCCTGGGACCATACCACCCAAGGACACGGAATGCTGTTCTGTGAATTCTCCCCCAATCCCTACCCTGTGGAAGCTGGCCTGCTCAGGGGTGTGCACACAGCTGGAACAGGGCCAGTCAGAGCCCACCCTGGAGGATCTCACATCCTGGGACTGAGCAAGAGTGGTGGCGGAGGCCACGGGACGGTGCACGCCAGTCACTGTTGGTGGAGGGGGCAGTGGTCACAGAGTGAGGCAGAGGCCAGACTTTGGAAGCATCCTGAGGGCTCGGAGCCCCATTCCTGCCTATGGGTCCAATGAGAGACTCTAGTATCTTTCTACTACTTTGTCCTGTAGGCTTAAGATATTTGAATGGAATTTCTGTCTCTTACGACCAACAGAGTTTGGGCAAAGTCCTTGAAAATTAATTCGTGTATTAAACGAACACATACCAAGTCCTCATGGGTACCAGGCATTGCCAGCAGCAGAGACAAACAGGTGAAACTCACACTATTTTCACGAGGAGCTCGCTGCTCAGCAGTGGGACAGATGGGGACAAGCAGTTCCTCCCTCCCCAGGAGGGAGGTTTGCACCAAGCTGAGGATGACCTCCAGAGACCCTGTGAAGGAAATGATAGGGCATGGAGTCTTGAAGGGTAAGGGGTGTGCTGCTCGCCCCCCGTGTCTGGATCAAAGTCACCCTTTTCCCTTTCTGTTCATACATTTCATCATAAAGCACAGGGCCAAAAATGGGGAAGCACTAACCGAAACCATATTTATTACAAATAATCATCACTCCAAGGAAAACAACTTTCTGAATCCTTCGCTGTTTTTTCCTTAAACCAAATCACTCAGTCAACTATAAAAGCTAGATTTCTGACCTTATTAATGTCCTGCAGAAATTCTATTTAATTTCCCCAAATTGGTCCCTAAGGTGGCCGACTAAAACCGTAACATCATTAGCAATTGCTATGCAATGACACCACATCAACATAAACGAGGCTTGAATGTGTTTAGTGATGAAATATATGTGAAATTAATCTCTCATTTCTCCCTTGCCCCTGACACAACACACAGGGCTGCACAGAATGCACAGTGAAGTATTTAAATAATGAATTATTCAAAAAGAAAAGCAACTGCAGGTACCTGACGCCAGAAATTCACGCCTGTGAATTCTTAATCTGTTCTCCAATGGGATTAGCATTTACGACTATGAAAGATGTCCTAATTATGCAGAGTTTCAGAGTTGATTTTCTGCAGGGCCTGCACAGACCTAAAAAGCATTAGGCGACAATAAAACCGGATGACTATGAATTTCTGAATTCATAATTTGGTTTTCCTTTCGGGGGTGGAGGGAAAACGGCATTTTTATTTATGGGTGCTTCACTCATCAGGTGGGAGCTGAAGTTTTCTCTCTTCTCAAAGGCACCGTGCGTACCGTAAGTGGAACTAAACCATCAGCCTCGCAAAACAGAAGTGCGGAATCCGGAGGGCTGTTGGACATAGGACTAATGCAATGTATGTGTCCTCCTCTTTCTTCCCACCCGCTGGGGTTCTAGGACAACACAGAAGGCTGAGAATGGCTGATTATGGGATCTTTACCCTTTAACCCAGTTAGGAAGAGAACGCAAGTTTGCTCGATGAACGCCATTGCCCTGCAAGTCATTCAGCTGTGCTGGGCTAGTGCGCTGGTTATAGTGACAGAAAAGGTGTCATCATTTCTGTGGTCAGTCACAGGCACTCAATAAATATTTGTCCGGTGTATGATTGAAATGAAAAGGTATCAGCTGTCTTCTCTTACAGGCATGCCTCTTCCTTGTCTATCAGTGGAAAACTTCTTTTTCTACTTCTTTTTTTTTTTTTTTTTTTTTTTTTTTTTTTTTTTTTTCAGGTGCAAAATGAAAGCTTTATTTATTTATTTATTTTTAATTTTTTCAGCATAACAGTATTCATTATTTTTGCACCACACCCAGTGCTCCATGCAATCTGTGCCCTTCACAATACCCACCACCTGGTGCCCCAACCTCCCACCCCCCACCCCTTCAAAATTCCCAGATCGTTTTTCAGAGTCCATAGTCTCTCATGGTTCACCTCCCCTTCCAATTTCCCTCAACTCCCCTCTCCATCTCCCCTTGTCCTCCATGCTATTTGTTATGCTCCACAAATAAGTGAAACCATATGATAATTGACTTTCTCTGCTTGACTTATTTCACTCAGCATAATCTCTTCCAGTCCTGTCCATGTTGCTACAAAACTTGGGTATTCATCCTTTCTTTCTTTCTTTCTTTTTTTTTTTTTTTTTTTTTACAGCTTTATAAACATATATTTTTATCCCCAGGGGTACAGGCATGCGAATCGCCAGGTTTACACACCCCACAACCACAGCACATACCCTCCCCAATATCCACAACCCCACGCCCTCTCCCAACCCCCTCCCCCCATCAACCCTCAGTTTGTTTTGTGAGATTAAGAGTCACTTATGGTTTGTCTCCCTCCCAATCCCATCTTGTTTCATTTACTCTTCTCCTACCCCCTCAACCCCCCATGTTGCATCTCCTCTCCCTCATATCAGGGAGATCATATAATAGTTGTCTTTCTCCGATTGACTTATTTCGCTAAGCATGATACCCTCTAGTTCCATCCACGTCGTCGCAAATGGCAAGATTTCATTTCTTTTGATGGCTGCATAGTATTCCATTGTGTATATATACCACATCTTCTTTATCCATTCGTCTGTAGATGGACATCTAGGTTCTTTCCATAGTTTGGCTATTGTAGACATTGCTGCTATAAACATTCGGGTGCATGTGCCCCTTCGGATCACTATGTTTGTATCTTTAGGGTAAATACCCAGCAGTGCAATTGCAGGGTCATAGGGTAGTTCTATTTTCAACATTTTGAGGAACCTCCATGCTGTTTTCCAGAGTGGTTGCACCAGCTTGCATTCCCACCAACAGTGTAGGAGGGTTCCCCTTTCTCCGCATCCTCGCCAGCATCTGTCATTTCCTGACTTGTTCATTTTAGCCATTCTGACTGGTGTGAGGTGATATCTCATGGTGGTTTTGATTTGTATTTCCCTGATGCCGAGTGATATGGAGCACTTTTTCATGTGTCTGTTGGCCATCTGGATGTCTTCTTTGCAGAAATGTCTGTTCATGTCCTCTGCCCATTTCTTGATTGGATTATTTGTTCTTTGGGTGTTGAGTTTGCTAAGTTCTTTATAGATTTTGGACACTAGCCCTTTATCTGATATGTCATTTGCAAATATCTTCTCCCATTCTGTCAGTTGTCTTTTGGTTTTGTTCACTGTTTCCTTTGCTGTGCAAAAGCTTTTGATCTTGATAAAATCCCAAAAGTTCATTTTTGCCCTTGCTTCCCTTGCCTTTGGTGATGTTCCTAGGAAGATGTTGCTGCGGCTGACGTCGAAGAGGTTGCTGCCTGTGTTCTCCTCGAGGATTTTGATGGATTCCTTTCTCACATTGAGATCCTTCATCCATTTTGAGTCTATTTTTGTGTGTGGTGTAAGGAAATGATCCAATTTCATTTTTCTGCATGTGGCTGTCCAATTTTCCCAACACCATTTATTGAAGAGGCTGTCTTTGTTCCATTGGACATTCTTTCCTGCTTTGTCGAAGATGAGTTGACCATAGAGTTGAGGGTCCATTTCTGGGCTCTCTATTCTGTTCCATTGATCTATGTGTCTGTTTTTGTGCCAGTACCATGCTGTCTTGATGATGACAGCTTTGTAATAGAGCTTGAAGTCCGGAATTGTGATGCCACCAACTTTGGCTTTCTTTTTCAATATTCCTTTGGCTATTCGAGGTCTTTTCTGGTTCCATATAAATTTTAGGATTATTTGTTCCATTTCTTTGAAAAAAATGGATGTTACTTTGATAGGAATTGCATTAAATGTGTAGATTGCTTTAGGTAGCATAGACATTTTCACAATATTTATTCTTCCAATCCAGGAGCATGGAACATTTTTCCATTTCTTTGTGTCTTCCTCAATTTCTTTCATGAGTACTTTATAGTTTTCTGAGTATAGATTCTTAGTCTCTTTGGTTAGGTTTATTCCTAGGTATCTTATAGTTTTGGGTGCAATTGTAAATGGGATGGACTCCTTAATTTCTCTTTCTTCTGTCTTGTTGTTGGTGTAGAGAAATGCAACTGATTTCTGTGCATTGATTTTATATCCTGACACTTTACTGAATTCCTGAACAAGTTCTAGCAGTTTTGGAGTGGAGTCTTTTGGGTTTTCCACATAGAGTATCATATCATCTGCGAAGAGTGATAGTTTGACTTCTTCTTTGCCGATTTGGATGCCTTTAATTTCCTTTTGTTGTCTGATTGCTGAGGCTAGGACTTCTAGTACTATGTTGAATAGCAGTGGTGATAACGGACATCCCTGCCGTGTTCCTGACCTTAGCGGAAAAGCTTTCAGTTTTTCTCCATTGAGAATGATATTTGCGGTGGGTTTTTCATAGATGGCTTTGATAATATTGAGGTATGTGCCGTCTATCCCTACACTTTGAAGAGTTTTGATCAGGAAGGGATGCTGTACTTTGTCAAATGCTTTTTCAGCATCTATGGAGAGTATCATATGGTTCTTGTTCTTTCTTTTATTAATGTGTTGTATCACATTGATTGATTTGCGGATGTTGAACCAGCCTTGCAGCCCTGGAATAAATCCCACTTGGTCGTGGTGAATAATCCTTTTAATGTACTGTTGAATCCTATTGGCTAGTATTTTGGTGAGAATTTTTGCATCTGTGTTCATCAAGGATATTGGTCTGTAGTTCTCTTTTTTGTTGGGATCCTTGTCTGGTTTTGGGATCAAGGTGATGCTGGCCTCATAAATGAGTTTGGAAGTTTTCCTTCTATTTCTATTTTGTGGAACAGTTTCAGGAGAATAGGAATTAGTTCTTCTTTAAATGTTTGGTAGAATTCCCCCGGGAAGCCGTCTGGCCCTGGGCTTTTGTTTGTTTGGAGATTTTTGATGACTGTTTCAATCTCCTTACTGCTTATGGGTCTGTTCAGGCTTTCTATTTCTTCCTGGTTCAGTTGTGGTAGTTTATATGTCTCTAGGAATGCATCCATTTCTTCCAGATTGTCAAATTTGTTGGCGTAGAGTTGCTCATAGTATGTTCTTATTATTGTCTGTATTTCTTTGGTGTTCGTTGTGATCTCTCCTCTTTCATTCATGATTTTATTTATTTGGGTCCTTTCTCTTTTCTTTTTGATAAGTCTGGCCAGGGGTTTATCAATCTTATTAATTCTTTCAAAGAACCAGCTCCTCGTTTCGTTGATTTGTTCTATTGTTTTTTTGGTTTCTATTTCATTGATTTCTGCTCTGATCTTTATGATTTCTCTTCTCCTGCTGGGTTTAGGGTTTCTTTCTTGTTCTTTCTCCAACTCCTTTAGGTGTAGGGTTAGGTTGTGTACCTGAGATCTTTCTTGTTTCTTGAGAAAGGCTTGTACCGCTATATATTTTCCTCTCAGGACTGCCTTTGTTGTGTCCCACAGATTTTGAACCGTTGTGTTTTCATTATCATTTGTTTCCATAAATTTTTTCAATTCTTCTTTAATTTCCTGGTTGACCCATTCATTCTTTAGAAGGATGCTGTTTAGTCTCCATGTATTTGGGTTCTTTCCAAATTTCCTCTTGTGATTGAGTTCTAGCTTTAGAGCATTGTGGTCTGAAAATATGCAGGGAATGATCCCAATCTTTTGATACTGGTTGAGACTTGATTTAGGACCAAGAATGTGATCTATTCTGGAGAATGTTCCATGTGCACTAGAGAAGAATGTGTATTCTGTTGCTTTGGGATGAAATGTTCTGAATATATCTGTGATGTCCATCTGGTCCAGTGTGTCATTTAAGGCCTTGATTTCCTTGTTGATCTTTTGCTTGGATGATCTGTCCATTTCAGTGAGGGGAGTGTTAAAATCCCCTACTATTATTGTATTCTTGTCGATGTGTTTCTTTGATTTTGTTATTAATTGGTTTATATAGTTGGCTGCTCCCACGTTAGGGGCATAGATATTTAAAATTGTTAGATCTTCTTGTTGGACAGTTCCTTTGAGTATGATATAGTGTCCTTCCTCATCTCTTATTATAGTCTTTGGCTTAAAATCTAATTGATCTGCTATAAGGATTGCCACTCCTGCTTTCTTCTGATGTCCATTAGCATGGTAAATTCTTTTCCACCCCCTCACTTTAAACCTGGAGGTGTCTTCGGGTTTAAGATGAGTTTCTTGTAGGCAACATATAGATGGTTTTTGTTTTTTTATCCATTCTGATACCCTGTGTCTTTTGATTGGGGCATTTAGCCCATTAACATTCAGGGTAAGTATTAAGAGATATGAATTTAGTGCCATTGTATTGCCTGTAAGGTGACTGTTATTGTATATTGTCTCTGTTTCTTTCTGATCTACTACTTTGAGGGTCTCTCTTTGCTTAGAGGACCCCTTTCAATATTTCCTGTAGAGCTGGTTTGGTATTTGCAAATTCTTTCAGTTTTTGTTTGTCCTGGAAGCTTTTAATCTCTCCGTCTATTTTCAATGATAGCCTAGCTGGATATAGTATTCTTGGCTGCATGTTTTTCTCATTTAGTACTCTGAATATATCATGCCAGCTCTTTCTGGCCTGCCAGGTCTCTGTATATAAGTCTGCTGCCAATCTAATATTTTTACCATTGTACGTTACAGACTTCTTTTCCCGGGCTGCTTTCAGGATCTTTTCTTTGTCACTAAGACTTGTCAATTTTACTATTAGGTGACGGGGTGTGGACCTATTCATATTGATTTTGAGGGGGGTTCTCTGAACCTCCTGAATTTTGATGCTTGTTCCCTTTGCCATATTGGGGAAATTCTCTCTAATAATTCTCTCCAATATACCTTCTGCTCCCCTCTCTGTTTCCTCTTCTTCTGGAATCCCAATTATTCTAATGTTGTTTCGTCTTATGGTGTCACTTATCTCTCGAATTCTCCCCTCGTGGTCCAGTAGCTGTTTGTCCCTCTTTTGCTCAGCTTCTTTATTCTCTGTCATTTGGTCTTCTATATCGCTAATTCTTTCTTCTGCCTCATTTATCCTAGCAGTGAGAGCCTCCATTTTTGATTGCACCTCATTAATAGCTTTTTTGATTTCAACTTGGTTAGATTTTAGTTCTTTTATTTCTCCAGAAAGGGCTTTTATATCTCCTGAGAGGGTTGCTTTAATATCTTCCATGCCTTTTTCAAGCCCGGCTAGAACCTTGAGAGTCGTCATTCTGAACTCTATATCTGACATATTACCAATGTCTGTATTGATTAGGTCCCTAGCCTTTGGTACTGCCTCTTGTTCTTTTTTTTGTTGTGAATTTTTCCGCCTTGTCATTTTGTCCAGATAAGAGTTTATGAAGGAGCACGTAAAATACTAAAAGGGTGGCAACAACCCCAGGAAAATATGCTTTAGCGAAATCAGAAGAGATCCCGAATTATGAGGGGGGAGAAAGGGGAAAAAAGGGGTTCAGAAAGAATGAAAAAAAAAAAAAAAAAAAAAGAAACTATTAAAAAAAAGAAAGCCGATAAAGAAAAAATATAAAAAGAGGAAAAAAATATATATATTAGGTAAATTATTTAAAAAACGTTAAAAAAAGAAAACGGTAAAAGTTAAAAAAAATTCAGCAGAAGAAGAGAAAAAGAAAAAAAAAATTGAAAAAGAAAAAAAAATTAAATTAACTGCAAGGCTAAAAAATCATGGGGAGAAAGCCATGAGTTCCGTGCTTTGCTTTCTTCTCCTCTGGAATTCCGCCGCTCTCCTTGGTAGGTGAACTTGGTCCTGGCTGGGTTTCCCGTTGATCTTCTGGGGGAGGGGCCTGTTGTAGTGATTCTCAAGCGTCTTTGCCCCAGGCGGAGTTGCACCGCCCTTACCCGGGGCCGCGCTGAGTCATCCGCTCGGGTTCGCTTTCGGGAGCTTTCGTTCCCTGAGCGCTTTCCGTAGAGTCCGGAGGACGGGAATAAAGATGGCGGCCTCCCGGTCTCCGGCCTGGAGGAGCCGAGAGCCCGGGGCCCCACTCCTCAGTGCGCCCTCAGAGAACAGCGCCCAAAGACTCGCGCCACCCTGGCCTCCGGCCACGCTCTGAGATGACCGAGCCTGCGACCGGTTCAAGGCAACCCCGAGCTGAGAGTCACTCCTCGGCTCTGTCTCTGCAGCCGGCTTCCCCGTTCTAATACCGGTAAGCTCTGCGACACTCAGACACCCCCGATCCTTCTGCGACCCTGCGGGACCTGAGGCCGCGCTGACCCTGCCTGGGCTTCCAGTTAAGCCTCTGGAGCGATGTCCCTCAGCGGAACAGACTTTTAAAAGTCCTGATTTTGCTCCGTTGCTCCGCCGCTCGCCGGGAGCCGGCCCCTCCCCCCGCGGTCTATCTTCCCGTCGCTTTGGATTCACTTCTCCGCCAGTCCTACCTTGCAGAAAGTGGTTGATTTTCTGTTTCTGGAATTGCTGTTCTTCTTCTCTTCAATCTCCCGTTGGATTTGTAGGTGTTTACAATCTTTAGATAAGCTATTTAGCTGATCTCCCGCTACCCGAAGTAGTCTCAGCCTGCTACTTCTCCGCCATCTTGACTCCTCCACCTTTTTCTACTTCTTTAGACAATGCTGGAAACTACAATGATTTGATACATCCGCCAGCTTTCCAAAAAAAAGTGTCAAAACCAAGGAGAAAACTGGAGGTGGTGGCCCAGACAATATTGTCAATTCACCCCCATGGCTCGTGTTCCTCCCCCTTCAGCAAGTGATTGATAATCATTCACTTAGCACCCCTGGGGTTTCAGCTCCTCGGCAACTACTCCAATTACACAATCAAAGCCACTTGTAAGACCAAAGCAACACACCTTTAGGGAGAGATCCTATATCCCTCCTTCAAGCTCACTGAAAGGAGTGTGCAATTTGAAGACAATGAATGGTATTTTCATATTTTCCCTCCAGTGAGTGAACAGATTTTGAATAAAGAAAATCAATGACTTTTTAAGAAACTATCCTTGTTCTAAAGCCATGGTTTGGCAAGGAAGAAGGGGGGGTGAACATTGGGTGGAAAATTTAGGGAAACATCAAACTCAACTTGCCATTTACATCCCGGGTCAGTTTTACCCAGAAGGAACCCCTGGAGTGTTGGCCACCTGTCACTGCCCTCCCACGAACGAGGGATGCCAGGTGGGGCTGGACACTGCAAGTGGCGGGATCTACTGCTATGACCTGAGCATAGACGCTCCACTTTCTCTATGTGCACTTCTCGTAGATGCTTTCATTGTCACACCGGCACATTTCCTTTCCGGTATGGATTAATTTTTCGATGAAAGAAAAGAGATTGAACAGGTTGAACAAATCCCTAAAATGCAGTATTTATCAGTCACATACCCGAGCCCCACGGGAAACTGCAAAACTAGTGCCCTCCCATGGTGTAGCCTCCACCAACCTCCCAGGTCTGCTCAGCCCAGATCCCTCCTCGCCACTGGGGCAGTGAGTAGACAGCAGCTTGGGGGGCACCCAGACTCTCACGCTCAATGCAGAGTGACCGGCACCTGTGGAGACGTGGCGCAGATCCCAGGCCTCGGTTGGCATTTATCTCAAGACAATGGCTTTCTACTTACACGCAGCTGTCAGTCCGGCTCATGTCCCGGGCTAGGTGGTCCTGTCCCAGGCGGAGGAGAGGCCTTCTTTGAGCCCCCGGAGAATCCACTTAATAGGTATGAAGGTGGTTCCCTCCCCACCGTATGTGGCCGGTTGGGTCATCTTCAAACACCAATAGGGGCAGCCAGTAGGGGCCGATTACTGACTTCCCAAACGTTATAAAAACTGGTTCTATATCCATGACTGTTTGTGTATGTACACGCATGCGTACACGCGCACACACACACAAAGATGTATAATATTCTGTGTATTTTCTAAAAGTAAAATGGGCCCAGTACAATCTGCCTTTTAAGTCACTTCATATTTATGCAAGAATTTTCTAGGCATCTCACCTGTCCATCAAGGCATATGAGGTCAGCAAACTTTGACCTGTGAGCCAAATGTGGCCCTCGCAGCAGGTCCACCTGGCCGGTGGGGTCTGGGGCCGGGCAGATCCCAGGGACAGGCCTAAGATGCACTTCTGCACGTTCCGTCAGCAGGGCCCATGATGCAGTGGGAGCTGCCGGGGCTGGCCGGCCTCCCAGCGCGCCTGACCTGGCCTTTCCAGCTTCCCAGCTGCATTCACCCCGGGTCCTCACTCGCTCTAACTCCTGGGGTACACCATCCAGGTCGGCTGCCACTGCAAGTGGTTTCCCAGACTCTGCTCTCAGGAGAACCCAGGCTGAGCCCAACTCCAACATACCTATGGCACCCGCTCACCACACACCAGATGGCTCAGGGACCTCTTCGCTGAGTGACCAGTCCCTCCCTGGACTTTGAACTCTAGCACCCCAGGCCCTTTGGCAGTGCCCATTATTCTCTCACTGGGATCAGTACAGCATCTCCATTAGGTCCTTCTAAACATGTAGCTCAATGCCTTGCTTGTAACTGAATCCCAATTAGTGTTTGTTACGCGCAACAGCACATAACAAACGAGCCACAAATAGGAATAAGGGATAAATCCTGTGCATAAGGATACTGCCCTGAGTCACCATCATGAAAAGCACCTGGGGTGACTCAGAAGTCCAGGAACGCCTTCCAGGGCCCCACCCGAGGGTCTCTGTCTTTCCCCTGGGCGCCCCAATGCAGGACTGCCAGACACTCCGCAGACCCCGAAGAAGCTGCTGCACGCCAACCTCCAGG
Organism: Lutra lutra; assembly: GCF_902655055.1. NCBI lineage: Eukaryota > Metazoa > Chordata > Mammalia > Carnivora > Mustelidae > Lutra > Lutra lutra. The sequence goes on from NC_062291.1 coordinate 83,468,790, forward strand.
TTTTCCTGGTTCCAACATGTCTGACAAAACGCCCAAGGGGTTATTTTTAAACACATGCCAAAGGAGTAGAAGGCCATCTTCCATTGTGCAAAAACAGGTGAAGGGAAAGGGTAAATACAGACCGAGCAGCATTTGCCTCTGTGGTCATCACTGTCGGGCATCACGGGACATCAGTATTGGGCATCACTCCTGAGGACCACTGTTCGGCCACCACTGTTTGGACCTCTCTGCTGGGCACCAGCAAAAACACAAAGCCCCTAATGGGGAGCTCCTCTCTCCCACTGTTTCTCTAAATCTTGTGAGCATGGGCACCTTGAGGCTTTTCTAGACCCATCCCTACTATAAGGTGGGGCACAGTAAATGTTTGTTGAGTGGATAACCGCTCTCCCATTATACGAGTCTCCTTACTGGGGACTATTAACAGGTTTGGGTATAATGCAGCAAAGTACCATCTCTTTAGAACAGGACTCACTTTCTACACTGCATTTGAGGAGATCTCACACCCTGCTAGGAAACCCACAAGGACACCTGCATCATCTCCCTCAATGGTGCTCCCTCTTAATCAACCGGTGGGCCAATCTCTCCCAGCCACCACCAGCAACTATCTGAGAGGCCTCCAAAGAGGCCTCCATGAGCCAAGGAGCACAAAAGAACTTCAGCACCCTCACTGGCAGGAGAGTGGAACCCGCCAGACCAGTCTGTCCAGTATCTGTCCAGTATTTGTCCAGTGCACGCTATCCCCCTTGCCCACTTCCTGTGCCTGGCACCCTGCATGGGACGAGGCCAGGCCACCTCACTGTGCAAATCCGCACTCTCTCCTCTCACAGTCCCCCGGGCTCTCACCCTGTGGCTCTCTGCCCTGCCCGCATCCCCAGCCAGCCACTTCACCAAAGGGAAACAGACCTCGGGTTCCATCGCTCCTCCCTGTGGGCTGACCACAAGGGCTCCCTCCTCAGGTTTCCTGCCTGCTTTCTCTGACACGGCTTCGGTTTCCCTCTGGGTTCCTCACCCTGCAGTTAAAATTCAAGTCGGATGACAGCCCTATTTTTAAGCAAAGGGAAGAGCCTTCTCTTGGGGAACCAAAATGAACATAGAATACAGGCCCTGACCAGGCCAGTACCCTCTTTGAAAAGAAGAAAATAGAAATTCTGAGAGTTTTTGGTTTTTTCGCAAAAAGAATTCATCCGGCCAGCCAAGTGAAGAGCTAAAAGAGTTTTAAAAGTTCTAACCTGGGTCGTCTAAAGAAGGGAATGGCAGTCCTCTGGGCGTCCTAGCTGCAAAAAGCGTCATTCAGCGTCCAAGCCCAGATCCCACTGGGCGGCTCTTCCTGGGGCCTCCTGTTGACGACGGGGTCCAGGCTCTCCCACTCCTGCTCCTGTCTCACCCCTCACAGCCTCGAGCTCACTGGAAATTCGACGAGGCCATGCTGCCTCTTGCTCGTGGGCTCATGCCCGGGAATTTTGACCACCCCACACACGGATGGCAGGCACAGTCCCTGGCAGTAGGAATTCCAAGTCAGGCAAAACATGGCTCCTGATCCGCACATGCTGGTGGGAAGGTAAAATGGTGCGACCAGTATGGAAAACAATATGGTGGACCCTCAAAAAATTGTACATGCCACCACCATGTGACCCCGCAATTCCACTTCCAGAAACGTGCCCGAAATAACGGAAAGCAGGGTCTCAGAGACGTCTCTGTGCACCCACGTTCACGGCAGCATTATTGACAGCAGCCAAAGAGCAGAAAGAGCCCAGGTGTACAGCAATGGCTGAGCGGATAAAGGAAATGGGGGTGGAATATTACTCAGCCACAAAAAGGAATGAGGTTCTGACATGTGGTATGACAAGGATGAATCGTGGAGACATGATGCCAAGGGAAATGAGTCGGATACAAAACAAAAAGCACGATAGGATTCCAGTTACCTGAGGTACCTGTAATAGTCAGATTCACAGAGACATAAGGTGGAATGGAGGTTTCCAGGGGCTGGGGAAGGCGGGAGAGGGGAGTTATTTCCTAACGGTCATGGAGTTCCAGCTTTGCAAAATGAGAAGGGTCCTGGAGATGGATGGAGGTGATCGCAGCCCCCGGTGGGAACGGACTTACTGCTGCTGGTCTGTACGCCTCAAAAGGATTTTAAGATAGTACATTTTGTTAGGTATATTTTACCACAATTAAAAATAATTTTAGGGGTGCCTGGGTGGCTCAGTCGGTTGAGCATCTTGGTTTCGGCTCAGGTCATGATCTCAGGGTTGTGAGATTGAGCCCCACGTCAGACTCCACACCCAGCCAGGAGTCTGCTGGAGAGTCTTTCCCTCTCTCCCTCCTTCTGGCCCACCCTTGTTCCCTCTTGCATGTGCACGCACACACACACTCTCTCTCACTCTCTCTCTCAAATAAATAATCTTTTTTTAAATAATAATAATATATATTTTTTAAGTAGTCCCTGCTTTTGAGGCGGTTGAAATCCAGCAGTTCCAGGACAGCGGTCTCCCAAGCTGGTCTAGGCACCTCTGCAAATACTATTCTCTGGTCCACGGCGGGGATGGAAGACAAGATGACAACTTCAGGTATGCTTACTTTTAACTCATCTTTTAAAATATCTGTATAGAACTGGTTCCATAAAGTACTATATTAGTACAATACAGTTCATGATTACACCTTGTAGACAAAAATTGGGTGTCTATCCTGAGTGCACTAAAAATTCCTTCCCGGTAAGGCGGGAGCCCACTGTCTTACAAGGATGGGCTTCTGCACCTCTGCAGAGGGCAGGTAGACCTTTCCCAAGATTGGAATCCTCTCTTCCTCAGGTGGGGTAAGGGGGAGCAGGATAATAATCCAAGTTGTCCTGACAACCACAAGTGGCAATGGGATGTGGCCCCCAGACTGCCAAACCCAACCAGGAAGGGCAGTGGAGGGTTTAAGAACAGTGACCCTATCCTCCTCCCCTTTCTTCCGGGGAGTCATGGAGCTTTCATGCATTGTTCTCTCTGGGGAATTCTGCTGCTGCTCCAGGGCCTGCTTGTCACTCTGCAAAACTGTGGGCAGCTGAGCCTAGCAGAGCCATTGCCACATCATTACCACCTCTGGTCCTGGGACCAGGCTTGCATACTTGCCCCAAAGTGATGGAATGGGCTCTCTCCCCACCAGGATTAGAGCCTGTCATTAGGTGTCCTACTGTGGTTGATCTTCGTGGAGGCCCTACTCTCAAGGAACATGTGACATGCTCCTCTAGGATGAGGTGGATAGCGCTGCCTGGGGCTGCCTCCTGCTAGCCTCCCACTAGCCCTCAAGATTATCCTCGGCCCCGCCACTGACCATCTTCTGTCTTGGGTGAATCCCGGGTCTACCCTGGAGGGAGGAGGAATTTCTCAGGCTTCCAAGTGAGATGCTCATCCCTGATCTGTTCACACTGGGAGACACTCGTTCCTTGTGCATGGAACAGGAGGCAATCATGGAGTCTAGAAATTCTGTGTCCATCTCTCCCCTGGGGACAAGCTAACAGCAGGGAACCCAGCATGGACACACAGAAAGCAACGAGATCCTTGATGGCAGGGAGCAGCCAAATCCAAGTATCCCGAGAGCCCACCCTACGCTGGACTTGCCAGCCTCACACACAGATGAATAACAACACTGTTTAACCTCGGTTTGAATTCACTGTTGGCACCCAAAAGCATCCCAACTGCATGATCTTTGATTTGGTTCCATTGCATTTTTATGGCCTACAACGTCCTTGGATTTCATTCAGCCTCTTACTATTTCCAGTAAGAAAGAGCAGGGCAAGGAGAGAGACGTTGGCTTCCGGGCTCCATCCTCTCTCAGGAGCCATCCTACATCGTGCTGTCATCACTGACCCTTCTGATTCCAGCACCACTGCTCGCTACAAGTGGACTCAAGCCCGCAAACAAAGGACAACAGGAAGGGAAGACAAGACCACATGAATCTACTAGGAGCGGGGGTGGGGCCGAGCGCCAAGACTTCAGGCATCTCTGTTACTGTCACTCAGGTCCCCAGAGCTAACTCATTGTCTTCCTATCTCACCTGTCTATTAGGGGAGGCAGGCCATTTCTATGTTTTCTTATATCTCAGCCAATTGTGGTCACAGGATGCTTCCTACCCTGTGATCTTTAATCTGATTAATAGGCTTAAGCCCCATTTTTATGTTATCTTGTCTTGTCCCGCTTTTGTTCTATCAATCAAGTTACTGTGTAGAAAGAAACCAAACTAACATAACAGAAGCTTATTCTTCCCTAACTCGTTTATCCTGGTCTCATTTATCTTGCTGTTCTCTCTTACCCGACTTCCTTCAAGGATTACGTGAACATTCACATGTGTTAAATTAGAAAAATATACAACCTTGTGAAAAGGAGTTGCATTTGCATAAAATACTGCCACCTGACAGCCCCTCAAGCCACTGTAGACAAAGCAGGCTTGTAGGTGGAGTTCAGGGTTGCCGTACCATACTCTGCCAGTGTCTTCCTGGAAAACCCACTGTAAAACAAGAATATCGTATAATTCTTGAAATACATAAAAGGACCTGGAATTTTCTTTTAAATAAACTGGAGTTGCTTTCTACAGTCAAGAATGTTTATGGGAGTGTTAATTACCTGCAACGGTCACTCCCAAGTTTGTCCTTGCTACGTTCTCTCCAGCAGATTCTAGCTGACTGACAGCTTCTCTCTCCAAAGAGAGCTCTGTAAGTCACATAATCCCACTGACTGCAGATAATGATCGGGTAAGGGATGAGGGCTTTATTCAAGCTTAACCAATTAGATTTCCTCAGAGAAGCCCTGTGATCGCGGACAAGGAGACAGAGTCAACTGCTTAGGCATGACGCACTAGGAAGGTGATGGGATTGAGTGCCGCCATTTTGGGCCAGACAGAACCACGTGCATGGGGATGCACAGAGAAGCTGGCCTGCAGGGAGCAGAGAAAAGCAGACCAGCAACAAAGATGAAAGAGGAGAAAGAGATACCAGGACCCTCTACTCAGGCTTGCCTGTCCTTATTGTGTTTAGGATCTAAGGAGTACATTTCTAACCATAAAGTCCACCTTCTTGCTCTTTCATGAGTAGAATTCTGTATCTTGGAATCGGGCAATCACCCTGGCTGGGATGCTTTGGAGGATGCAGCCTGAGTATCTGGGGGGTCCTCATCAACTCCTCTTTCTCAACACCGGAGGCTTCTCCCAGGCAGTCAGCTTCACAAGCTCTGACTCCTTTATTCTCTCTTTCTAATTTACCAGCTATTCAGGAATGGCCTCTAGAGAGGGTTTCAGGGACACACTGCCAATTATCTTCTGAGAAGAAGCCCAAGTCCTCATGATGGGAACGTACAAGGCTTAGTGCACTCATGCTTTGGTTATAACTAATAGAATTTTCAAGTTGAAAGGAACTTTATATTAAAGAACCATATGGCCCCAATTTGCAAGATAATCCCGATTTCAAATATTCTGTTCAACGTTCAGCCAATCTATTCTTATTTCTGTTTCAGCAAATGTTCTCCTTCCTTCTTCTGCTGAAGATCAGAGAATAAGCAGGGCCCCAGGAGCTGATCTTGATGAGGTCACCGTCTAGTAGAAGGTTAAACAAGGGCAGTGTGTTAGGATTCCTTGGGGCTACAAATGACACAAACCCTTCTACACCAGCATCAACAAAGAGAGGAACACAATGGCTCAAGGAATCCAAGGATAGATCAAAAAATCAAACTGCCAGAGGGTAAGGATTTCCCGGGAATCAGGAACAACTGGATTCTCTGTGTGGATTTCCCTGTTGCCGACACCATGGAGGTTTAGCTTACTTACCAAGAAAGTGGGAGGATAATGTCTCTCATAGAGGGCTCAGGCAAAGATTAAATTTTAAATACCTCAGGGAAATGCCTAGAATGATATAAAGGAGGAGCTCAATCAATTTCAATCAATCTCCCCATTTCCCCTTATAAGTGTCTCATGGCAATTATGAAACAGTGGGGACCAAAATGGAGGAAAGCCCAAGAACATACAATTTGTTACCTGACATGGGGTGTAATCGAAAATGTAAGACCATAGGAAAGGGGTAGGGGGAAACAGAGATAAAGGCACTTTTGAGCAATTGGAGAGAATCTTCCAGACATCTTTGAGTCCAAGAAAGACATTCTTTCCTCATAAAACCAGAGACTTCTCCCACTCCCAGGAGAGTTGCAGAAATTATCTTGAAGAAACCATTATCACAAAGGAAGCCACACCTCCTGAGTTTCCACCAAATGCACAGATACATAAAATATTAAAATGGAACATCTAGAGCTATAAAAATAAAAATGTACTTATACAGTGCATGGAACTGATTCAGAAAAATCTCTGTAGATTCAAGAATAAATTTGGACTGATAACTCTCTGGAATTAGCAGGTAAGTATTGATTTTAAAAATAAGTGAGCATTCTCAAAGCAAATGGCACTGACTAAGGCCGATTAGTAAGTTACAGGTACCAAAACTGAAGGAGACAGAAGAAGATACAAAAGGATCCCAGACAGAACTGCCCCCACCCACCTAGCTAGGTCTGAAGCAAGACCCTCCCGAGGTGAGATCCAAAGGAAATTATCTAAAATGAGGAAAGAGACTTCTGTTTTCAACAGAAAAGGTCCTAATTATAATATATATATATATATTTAAAAAAAAACCTGGAACATCTAAGTAAAAAAAAAAATCAAATTATAACTCATAAACCAAAACTATACACACACAGAAAACCAGATGAAGGGAACATGACAAAACATGAACCATGGTCTGTTTGTGCGATGGGATCACAGTGCTTACTGCTTTTCCTCTCAGTAGTGAATATGCATTCTTCTTCATGAAAACCAATTTTAGGAAAACTTTTCTAAATAACTTCTCTCATTGCTGAAGAGAGGTACCTCAGAGATCACACTGAAGTGTGAAGAAAGGTAGCTGAGTGTCAGTCGGACGGTGACACGCCAACGGCACGCATGGTTCACACTCAACATGAACACTCATTCATGGTTCCACACTGGGCGTGTTGGTGTGGCCGGGACCACACAGGGTGCGTAAAGCGGAGCAGTGGCTCACAACCACCTGAGGCTGACAGCACACTTCCCTGCGCTTGACAGCAAGGTCAAGTGAGGCAAGAAAGGGAGTGACCTGACTCACCAGGGCAAAGTCCCGCCCAGAGGTGGACGGGAACCTACCTGACTCGGAGCCCACCCTCCAAACCTCTCAGGGAGCAGGTCACCCCACCAAAGTCCATCCTCTTCAGAGAAGATGCTCCATGAAAAGTTGCTCATGGAGTTTCTGGCAGGATGCTGCCCTGGGCACAGACACCAAATCTCACAAGAAGTCAGGCAATGAGGCCACAGCCACCCCGCTGCTAAGAGGCAGAGGGCAGATGCAGCCCTCCTTTCCTGACACCATGGTCACACCCTCAGCACCAGGAGGCCTGGGATCCCAACTTGGCTCATCCCACCTCTAGTCTGGGTTTTTCCGGGAAACTCAATAGTATATCAATACATATAGTACATTCAACAGGTGCTCATTAAGTACTTCCTGGGGCTAATCACCAGGGGCTCAAAGCAACATCCCTGCCCGCAGGAACATGCATCCCACTGGGATGTAGGCAAGCACACAATCACAGCTTGTGACAAGGACTATAATGGCAGTAGGTAGAAGATTCAGAATTTTCCAGGGAAGACCCAGGAGGATGCTCAGGAAAGAAGCTAGTTAGGGTCTGCTACAGGCCTGCAAATGGAAATTAACTCCACTGTGGAACTGAGGCCAGTCACCCTCCAGTCTGGGACAGGGGCCAAGGTTAGACATTCATCTCCATGTAGACTCCAGAAGCAAGTCCCACCTTGTCCACCTCCCGTCCTCCCCTGGAAGCCTGTTAGCTCCTGTCGACCTGAGCTTCTGCCATGAGTCAGTGTGTGAGAGGACGCACATCACGTACCCTGCTCAGCCGAGGCCCAGGCTGGCGAGCCACCTCCCTGCTCCCCGTCAGACCCCTCTGACGTTGCTGAGCCTGGCATTGTGGGAGGGCCACCCACAGCCACCACTCAGTCTGCGGAATCAGAGTTACTGACGGCCCCGGCTGAGCTGGCCCAGGCAGGCAGATAGGAAAGAACAGTCCAAAGGGGAGCTGAGCCCTTAATTCCAAATTCTGTCAGGAACTGGCTTCTGGCTCCTCCCTCCCTTACCGTGCACCCTCTCTTTCACCATCAGTGGTCTTGAATATTAGTCTCCCTGAATTTTTTGGCTAGAATTAGCCTTGGTGCTGGCTTTTTTTTCTTGGAACACAAGAAAAAGCCAAAGCATAAAGGAGTTAAGCAAATTGCTCAAGGTCACACAGCCAACTAGAGGGGCCCTTTCTATTTACGATAAATGAAAACCATTAGAGGTCATCTTAAGTACGAGGTAAAGGCTCCACCCTGAGGATTAATTCTAGGAACAGAAGCAGAAACTGGTCAAAACTGGTTAAATCAGCAACTTAGGGAAGCCTGGTCACTGGGGAGACCCAGAGGTCAAAGAAGGATTTGTTTCTTCCTTCTCTCCCCTCCCTGTCCTTTCTGTGATGGGTCCCTTTCTCCCCTACATAGCTCTAATGGAGTTTCCTGGACACATGGAGAAAAATCAAGTAAGGAAACTCAGATTTCTGGCTTGAAGGGCTAAGGGCAGACTGTATAATCTTCAAAGCCAGAAAAAGTCTGGGTGACCGGTACTGTCATGTGTCATCCACTGGGAGCTCAACACTAGGGGCCTCGGTTTCTCTTTCAGTAAAACAGCGGCCCTGTTTGCTTCCCTCACCTTAGACAGTAGGAGTTAAAGAAAGATTGTTCTGACACTTCCTACTACATTAAGGAAGACTTTGTTCAAGACCACTGCAACAGGGAGAGATCAAACCCACCTCTGAGCACAACAGGGACAAATGGAGAATTACGGCAGAGGAGCAGAGAGAGGGGCTCAGTGGGTGGATTGATGAGACATCAAGAGTCAGGAGGATTTTTGCCAAAGGCGGACCATGAGGGTCAGATACCGAGGGGAAGGAGATACTCACTAAGAGGGGCCGGGCAGCCCAAAGACAGGGCAGGAGCCACACAAGACCAGGAGGAAAAGAGTCATCAGAGGAGCCTGAAGGTAAGTCAAGTAGTCTTCTCAAGCCACAAGAATCAGACAAGATACTCTATAACCTGTGCACAAAGAATGATTCACATTACGTTTCTAGCCCCTATAGTCATTTGCTATGAGAATTATTTAGAAATAATTTGTGTTTAATAGATGGTAACACACACAGACACACACACACACAGTTGGCATTTCAAGTCTAGTCAAACCAAGCACACAAGCTTTAGGCTCTGGAAACTCTGAGAAACAAAGCAAAATCACACAAGCCAGTGATGTTATGACCATCTGGCTCATCTTTTGTCACCATCATCATAGCTAATGGCCAAGTAGCCAGTGGACCACGGTGGGGGCTGGTCCTACCAGGCATCAGAGGGATGGGCCCCGCCGGTCACCCATGAGACTCGTGGGAGGGTTCACACTGTGCAGCTGGGATGTGGCTCAGAGTCCAGCCCAGAGAGGGCTGTGCTAATCCTGCACTTGCAGTCTGGGAGAAAACAAAAGCAGAAATGACTCTGAGAGTACCTTCCTCATCATGTATGAAGGCTTCCTACTCATTTTAAAGATGCTATTTACTATCTGCCAGGATCTGGGGAGGGGACTTCAAATTGCTTCACAGATTTGAAAACATCCCTAGGAAAGAGACCACCTGGGCAAACGGCTGGCCTCCTCCCGCGCACGGCCTCCTCCCACGCACGGCCTCCTTCCAGGAGGCTATGTGCCCCAAAGTAGAGCAGCACATGAGCTTAGGGAACCTGGAAGGGAGCGCCCTGCAAGACACACTCAATCAGAACAAGGGTAGATCAATGAAGGCCCAACACAGACCCCACAGAGGTGAACCAGCCAAGGCCCGGGACCTTCCTCCTCCACCCGATGAGCACGTGGTTTCTTCCCTCCAAGGCGTCCACCTTCTGCTTCCTCAAACATGCACATCAAAGGGCTGCCCATTGGTGTGTCCCTGGGGAATGAATCATGATCACAGACTCCGGAGGCCCTCACGCTCACGGCGGACGACCCGTACAGACTCATGAGGTGGAAAAGAAGGTCTTACCTTAAGTGAAGCCCTCCGGGACTCCTAAACGCAACACTTGCACTCGCTCACTCGGGCGCCCGATTCTGCAAGTGCTCTTTAAACTCACTGCATCTAGTTCTGTGGTGATTTCTGTCCCACCCGCCATACTCTTCCGCTTCCTTTGAGGACCTATTGAGAACTTTGAGTCAATCAAGGCAGAGGTTCTACTGACCCAGGACACCGCCTCAGGATCCTCGATTACTCCCCCAGGCAGACACCGCGGGTGGATCAGAAACCGCTCCGGAGCAGGTCTATTTGTTGTCATTCTGAGTCTGGACAGGGGGGCAGAAGAGCTTCTTACCCTGGTTTCTCCTGCGGGCGCTGGAGTCAATGTTTCAGCGCCTCCTTTCCCTGCCTTCCCTTTGGTTCTCACCCACATCCAAGTAAGGTGAGAAGCCAGACCCTCTCACCCAAAGCAAATGGAGCTTGGCGATGCCCGAATCCGTGTGCCCTGACTTTCTGAGAAGAGGGAATGTAGACGGATCTTGAAGGGCCCACACGCCGCTCCCCCTTTTCTTGCTCCACCCCCGCATGACCGGAGCATCGGCCCTCAAGAGAACATGGAAGTCACGCCAGCCACTCCAATCAACCCGGCAGTGCAGTCAACCTTCGGGAGGCTCCCACCAGAATCCCACTGTTTGCAGACATCTGACGGTCCCTCAAAGCCTTCAGATGTGAACAGGGAGGGCCCCTGCTTATCATTGAGGCTAAAACGGGAGGTGTTCAAAGCCAGGCCTCAGCGTACCTACTATTCTGCCTGCCTGTCTCCTGGGAAGATGAAGGACGGGCATTCCCTACTGAGGAGAGTCTTCTTCCTTGTAGATGAGAAACAGCCAAAAGAGAAAATGTGCACTTGCCTTGAGGGGCAGGAATGAAATACTCCATGTAATCCACTGAAAGATGCGTGCTCTCTGGACTGAATAAACTGGCAGAGGCCAGTGGCCATTGGCCCCACAGCACCAAGTCCCCTGGGAAGCTAGAGACCAGGACAAAAGAGGGATATGGGTTTTCTGAATAGTTTGGAGCACTGAAGGCTTTATCCCATTAATCTGCTGCATCTAATAAAAGGAACCTGGCTTTGAAAAGAGGCAACACAAATGTTTATACAAAAGTGGGAAAACCTGTCCCTCGGGAAGCAGGCAGGAACCACAGCCATGCAGTCAGGGAATGTAACAGACCCGGCACCACGCTCAGCCGTGTGGGGAAAGCAAGAGCATCACGCAGCAGCAGGGGGACTCCTTGAGGCCCCCACACCTGGGGGTCTGGTGTCCTCCACACTCCAGAAGCCTAAAGATTACAGTCCACCCACAGACTGGTGAGGCCGTGTGGCTGTCCCTCACAGTCAGAGGTGACCTGGCTGGGGTCCACGGCCAGTGAGCACCACATACAGAGTCCAACAGGCAGAGATAGAGTCTGAGCCAGGTGGGCCTAAAACAGGAGCTGGGGGCTGCTCCAGGGGCAGAACCCCCAGGGTCAGACCAGGAGGGACCCAAAGAAGCAGAAGAGCACGCTGGCGGGGCCGCTGGACCTGCTGGGCTGGAACTTGGTTCAAGTCCCCATGACCTCTGTCTCCTGAGACCAGTGGCTCGTGACTGGGACCAGTTTGTCCTTCCCAGCCCTGGGGGAAACTTGGTGATGTCTGGAGACACTTGTGGCTATCACAGCTGGGAGGACATGCCACGGCATCTGGTGAGGAGAGGCCAGGGACACAACCAAACATCCTGCAATGCGCAGAACAGCCCCCACGCCTGAGGACTTTCCTGACCCACAAGCCGAAAGGCTCCCGACAACCAGAAGTTTCCAGTGCCCGGTGGCGATGTTCTTCTCTGTGGTTTGCACATCGCCGCGGTGTCTGCCTTCCTCCGGTGTCTGCTTTGAAACTCAGGTCTGCGGGCCAAGCTTGTGCAAAGGTCCTGATCTCCCCTCACACCATGAACAAAGTGATCAAATCTCCAGAGGACCCTGGGGATGGCTGTCCCCATTCTACCCACCAGACAGTTTTCTCAGAAGTATTCCTTTGCAGGGGGGAAGCTCCCCTGAAGAAAACCAATTGAGGGAAAATGAATTGTTCCCTCCTCTTGCAATGAAACTGGAGAGCTGCCATTTGAATAAACAGGGGTCATTACCCTTTGAAAGATGTCTTTCCTTTTGTCTGATTCAAACTAGCCATTTTTCATGTAAAATAGAAGCTAACTGGAAAATTACATTTCGACTCTTTTATAATACAGATTAGAGAGATGAAGAAAACTCTGCCATAAACAATAGAAAAAACCATTATTCAGCTGAAGAGCCGCCTGCAGGAGGCAGCTGCCTGAGACGCAGGCCCTGGGTCCGCTCGGGCTCCGGCTGTCAGTCTTCAACTGGGCGCACGTGGGAATCACCTGAGAAGTTCTGAAAACCTCCCCGTGATCAGGCCACATCCCAGACCAAGGACACCAGAAACTCTATGAAGTTCTCCACACCGTGCGTCAGCACCACCTGGAGAGCTTGTGAAAAGGCAGGCCCTGATGCCCAGGGTTTCCAATCTGTAGGTCAAGGGTAGAGCCTAAGAATTTGCATTTCTAACAAGTTCCCCGTGACATGGATGCTGCTGGTCTGGAGACCACAGTGGGAGAACCACTGCTCTCAGGAAGGACCCAGGAATCCCTGGGGTCTGCAGCCAGCCCTGAGAATCGAGGCTGTACCTCTACTCAGGTACTGACGTCACCAAGGGAGGCAGCGAGGAGAACGTTAGATGGGTCCTTTGTGCCTCTGCTTTACCCGATCGATGCAGTCCTGAAAGTGAGATGCCTTTAACAAATAAACTATGGGAAGGGACAACAGCGGAGGCAGAGTGGACATGCTGGAGGACGCAGCCTCAACAGGAGGTCAAGGTTAGCACCAGCCATGATGAGACACGTGGTGTCACATGCCTCCTTGTGCTGTGTGACAAGGAGGGCACATAACCTCTGTGGCTCTCGTCCCCCAAATCTATAACTGCGATGGAATGAAGAGAAAACATCAGAGAAGCTCCAACTGAGGGACCTGTTGCAAGACGACAGATCATTATCCTCAGAAGAATGGAGATTCTGAAGGTCAAGAGAAGACTGAGGAAGTGTCGCAGGTTGGAGGAGGCTGAGGAGACATTAGGCTGCATGCCATGTGAGATTCTTGATGAGACGCCAGGACGGAAAGAGGACCCCCGTGGGAAGTCTGAGGAGACCCAGAGAAGCCCGTAGATCACAGCATTGTACCGATGCTAATGTCTTAGTTTTGACAAACGTGAGGGACGTTTGGATCAAGGGGACCCTCTGTTGTCTTCACAACCCTTCCATACATTCAGAATTATTTAAAATAACAAGTTAAAAAATGAGAATCCTAGGACTGTACGATTTTCTCAATGCATTTCATAATTTGGGATTTATGAAGAGATCCCTGCAAGAGACTGAGGGAGTTCTAGAGACATCCTTCCCTAATTCAGCTCACACTGGCTGCTGGGGACAATGAACAAGGTAGGGTGCCTTAGAGAACTGGGGACAGTACGTGAGCAAATGTTCTAATCTTAGTACAAGCACTATTAGGAGAAGTGATTACTATGATATAAGATTCTGATAATGCTGAGAAAACAGTACAGAAGTGGTGTAATCTGTGCCACACACACAACATAGTCCAGAGAGCCACACACTCGTGAGTTGGTGCCTCAATTTACCCTGCTGCAAAATTAGGTGCTGAGACAAGAGGTCTCTGAAGGTCGTTTTCTCTCTCACATTCAACAACTGACATATATGTTGGGGTTTCTGAATAATCAGCTTTTTTAGAAAGTAAGGTGTGCCAATTTCAAACACACTGGGAAATCTGAAGACGACCGTAGTTATCTGTCCATGACGTTATAAGGGATTTAACTTTCTTCTTCGTACTTTCATGTACTTTCATTTTCCCAATTTTGTAAAAAGTGCTATGTCGGGCTTTTATAAGTCAGGGCAAAACAAAAAAATACAGGAATATCAGTGTTTTCCTGACCTGCAGACAATGAATCACACAGGAGAAGGCCACTGGTGATTTGGAATTGCTAATTACGCTCCTCTCTGAGAGAGATCACAAGTGGATAAAATGAGTAAATATGAATGCCTGAAGGCTCCACGAGATGCTGAAAGAAATGAGTTTATTCTGTTTTTCACAATACAGAATTGATTTTCCTCTTGCCTTGAAGTCCCAAATTATGCTGTTTTGAATCTATTCCACCAACATGTTACCAGGCTGGGGATGTGACCAAGAGTTAAAACATAGGACAGTCCCGTGTGAATGCAGCATTTCAAGGTGTTAAACAAAAACTAAACTGAGACTTTCATGCTTGGCCTTGACAGAGCAACAGGTCTCAGATTTCCCTTCCTGGGAAGGGAAGAGCTGTCATGGACTGTTTGTGCCCCCCGCCCCAATTCATATGTCGAAGCCCCCCCCGTCAATTGATGGTGTGTGGTGGTAGGGCCTTTGGGAGGTAATTAGGTCTAGGTGAGGTCATGGGAGTAGAGCCTCCTAGAGTGATGAGATTAGTGTCCTTATAAGAAGAGGAGGAGACACCAGAGCTTCCACTGTCCATGCATGCAAAGAAGAGATGACATGTGCTCACCCCAGCGCCCTGAATCCGGGCACAGCTGGCTGCCAGGAGAGAGCCACAAAGGCCCAGAGAGCAAGCAGAGAAGCTCTGGAAGGTGCCGCCTCTGCTGGGGGTTGCTACTCGCCAACAAGGCCAGGAGTCGGGGGGAAAGAGCTGGAAACGGGAAGGGAGAACAAAGAGCAGCCAGAATGGACCCTCCACCCTCAGATTTGGTTCAGATGTCAAGACTAAAGAGGCCCCGTTTACACCAAGGGGCCGTGGAAAGGCTGATGACTCACACCACTGAGGTCTCTGGGGGAGGTGGTGGACATGGTTTGAGAGAACCAGAAGGGAGGCTGACTTGGGCTTGAGGGGGGCTCTAGAGCCCAGGCAAGGGCTTCTGTGGCTCAAATCTCCCACCAACACCACAAGGAGGCTAGCACGAGGCTTTCTCCTCCACTCACCCAGACACTGAGCAGAGGAACAAGGCAGGGATGAGGCTTAGAAACTGTAGGCGGTCAAATATCAAAAAACAGAGTCGGATTTCTCACTGAAACCTTCCAATCTCACACATATGTTCCTCAACCAACCCTAACTCAGGATCACACAGCAGCGTGCGGAGAAACCTAGCCCCATCCTGGCCAATTGACACCATGCAGAATGACCACCAACTGCACGTGGCCTATTAGGACTAACTAGACCCAATTTTGTTAGATGAGCAACATTTTGTGACCGACAAAACTAAAATCCATGATGAAGAGTAGACGAACACAGAAAGGGAGAAAAGTATCCTACTGCTTGGCTCTTGAAACACAAGCTTCTCCTTCAATCGGCAACAAAGAACACCGTATTCCACATCCTGCCTGGGACATACATATGCGACCCTCTGTTCTCTGATTTTCAGCAAGAGTACCATTTTCCATAACTGAGATTTGGGGGGAATGCTGGAAAGAGAGCCTGAAACATCCACTCCTCAAGCTTGTCCAAGTTTCACTCCTACACCGGGTCAGGTGATCAGGGACTGCCACACCTGGCCATCGTTTTAGTCACTTGCTCTTCGCTATTTCTCCCGTCAAGAGATGAAGTCGGCTTCCTATTCCCTGGAAGCTGGATCAGCCCGAGGGTCTGTGTTGACCAGTAGAATGTGGCAGAAGTGACTTTATACAACTTCCAAGGCTGGGCCTTGAGAGCACTACACATTCCAAGAAGTCTGCAGCTTCCCCTTCCCTCTTAGAACGGTTCTCTGGGAACCCAGGTGCCATGTTTTGAGAACCCGGGCATCCTAGTCAACAAGCCCAGCTGAGCCTCCAGCTGACGGCCAGCACCATCAACAGCCGTGTGAAGAAGCCTCGTTGATGTTCTGGCCCTAGCCAAGCTCACAGATGACTCGGCCCCAGTAGACACGCATCACCACTGCCCAGGTGAACCCGATCAACCCACCATATTCGGAGACATGATGAAGTGTGGCTGTTGTGTCAAGTCGCTGAGTTTGGGGTGTTTAATACAGCAAGCGATAACTGAAACACTCTCCCCCATCCCCATACCCTTCGTGGTATATCTCACTGACAGGTGCTTTGGTAATGGTCATCTGCTTCCATTAAGGGACATTGTGAGAAACGGATGGTCATACAAAGGTCATGACAGTGTCCATGAGAGCTTTCCCAAGGATGAAGTTTGCAACAACTAACACTACTGCTTGTGAGGGCCTGCTGCAGAAAGTCTTCTCAGCCACAGAAAAGGCTGGGCATCTGCTGAACAACTCACCTGCATTTATCTTCCTGCTAGGGTGACTGTTTCTTTCCTTGCTTTGTGGACTAGGACATGTGGGGCCAAGTTCATGAACTAACTCGTCAGCAATGAACAAACTCCCTAGCTTCATTTTTTTCTACTTAAAATTTCCCCTTACCTGTTTTCCCTCACTACGATTCCAACATCTTGTATTACTTACATTTTGGAAGTTACAGCAAATCCTCTGTGGACTGAAGCAAAATACGAATAAAATATGGACAAAACACAGGTAAGTAAACATCACAGTGTAAGCATCTAGATTTGCCATTCCACATTTCTCCGCAAATGTCATATAGTGACATTAAAATGAGAATATAAAAAAACAAATGCTGTCTTGAGCAAAATGAGGGGCAGAAAAAGGAAATCCATGATCTTATTTGTATACTTGTAAACTCCAAGATCCTCCTTCTCAAACTCCGATATGTTACTGCTCAGTTTAAGAAGCCCCAGTGATTATAGGGCATGGTAAGCAGAGAGATGGCCTGGGGATGGTCATATCCGGGTCCCCAGCACCCATGACTATGTTGTTACATGTCAGAGGGAATTAATGTGGCAGATAGAATCGGTGCTGTTAATCAACTAATCTTAAGATAGAGAACTTGTCCTGAATTACTGGGTGATCCAAACATATCACAAGAGTCTTTAAAAGTAGAAGAGAGATGGATAGAAGGAGCATGACGAGGTCCCACGACCATTGCTGGCTTTGAACATGGAGGAGGATGTCAGAAGGCAAGGAACGAGGGCAACTTCTAGAAGCTGGGAGAGGCAAGAAAATCGTCTTCCCCGGAGCCTCCAGAAGGAAGGCAGCCCTGCCCACTCCAGCTGAGAAAAACCTGTTTTGGATTCTGACATCCAAAACTCTAAGATAATAAAATGTATCGCTTAAGCCACTAAGTGGTGGTCATTTGTTACAGTAATCATAGAAAACTAACGCACAGGCTAATGAAAGCTGCCTAGGAATGCAGCTTTCAACGTCCCCCCCCCCCCATTCAACACCCACTAACCCACCTGGCCTGGAGTCCTTGTGCTTCAGGCACTGGCATCCCTGCCCTGGGCCTGCCATGTCCTGGACCTCCCCACTCCTCTCCCAACCTATGCGCTGATCTCCCATTCATTAAGCAAGGCCCAGCTCAAAGGTCACCTCCTCCCTAGGGCCCTCCTTGATTCCACTCCTGTCCCCCACTGCTCCATGCCACACAGAAAGGGCCCCTGACTGAAAACACTCATGTGTTGTGTTGTTACTTTAGCACTGTGGGTTTGTGGGATAGCCCTCCCCAGAACCAACACTCTGAAGGCAAAGACAGCGTCTTGGCCACCTCTCGCTCCCCAGGGCCTAGTTCTTAGTCAATGGTGTCCTAAAAGAATGAAATTGAAAAAAAAAAAAAAAACCCACAAAGACACGACTCCATCGGCCACATTAGCAGATCTTTCACCATCTGGAAAATTCTGCGTCAACAAATTGGGGACAGCACAGGGTCAAGAGCCTGGCTCTGCCGCCGGCTTCCCTGGACACCCTCCAGCTCTGTTGCCACCAGCTGCCTGGCCGGGGGCAGGTTTGGGGATGTCTCTGTGTCTCCCTTTCCTGACCTACAGACCGAGGAGCAGGTTAGAAAGCATCTACATTTCAGAGCTGCCCGGATAAAATGCAAAGATGAAGCCTTCCATAAAGGATATGTATTATTTATTTATTACCCATTTAAAAAGCCTCTACTTTTCTTACAGTCCAAAAATGACACAGGACTCTCAGCTTTTGTCGCTAATGGAGAAAAATGTGTTTGTACCCTCCAGGCCCGCCTGACAGCTTGCAGAGCGCATGGGCCTGGTTCAGGTCCTCCTCTCCCTCATCACACCTCCCAGCCTCCGTGGCTCCTTGTCTTTGGATGCGGTTCACTTCACACGTGAAGATTCCTGGAACGTGACTCTTACGGCCAAAGGGCAGCCCGTGCGCTGGTCTCGAGATCAAAGAGTTTGAAAGGCGCGCTGAGTCCCAGACGAAGGTTGCAGAAAATGCCCGGGGAATGCACCGGCTTGCTCTGTGAGCCTACCTACCCCTGCTTCCACGGGGTCCACAAGCTCCCCAGGCCCCCCTGATGCCTGCATCCAGGGACCACCTCAGAAGACCTCCGGATCATGATCCTTCTATCCTCTCTCACTGGATGTCTTGACAGAAGTCACGCTGGAGGGCTGCATGAGCTCCCCACTAAAGGCTGAAGAATTTCTGAGTCAGAGTCACACCTGCCAAGGACAGCCTGTCCCATCCCTCCTGCTGCAGGAGCACCGCACTTGGCCTTCGGGCGTCCCCTCCAACCCAGGGCGTGTGATGGCGGGACTGCCGGTCAAGCCTCCCAGCCCCACTGCCCGGCAGCCAGCACTGGCCCTGAACCTCCCTGCACAGACCATCCACTCATTTCTGCTCTCCAGCTGGGCACCGCAGCCCCTCTGAGGCAGGTTCTTCAGCTTTCTCATTGTCTGTGAGCCGCCCCGCCCCCCTTCCAGCAAATTCCATCCTTGGTTTTATGCCAGCTGATGTTAGTTTCATCTGCTCACAGACAAACACCTGAACCGCTGCTCCAGGACCTGGTCCCAAGCTCCGGCACCGTGGACAGGAGTGTGACAGGTCTGTGCCAAGAGGGCCTCTCAGCAAGGACTGCCTCCGAAATAGAAATGGACAAAAACAAACAAACAACAACAACAACAACAACAACAAAGGAAAAAACCTACCAGTGTCATGTTCTTGGTTTCTACAATAACAGCTATTAATATTCACGCTGCTTCCAGATGATTTAACAGGAAATCGCGGCCCTTGAAGGCAAAGACCTGCCTCTTATGAGCAGCGTTTGAAGAGGATGAACAGGACCCAGGGAGGCTGAGCGGCGACGGACACGAGTGCCGGTAAGAGAACAAGGAGGACACAGAGCAGACAGCCGTTGGCCATGGCACCACGGGACAGCGCTTCTGCCAGCAGTTGGCTACTAGAGACCAAAGAACCAGTGAGGGGTGAGACCTCACGTCCAACAGGTGGATGTCAGCTTGGTGACCGCAAGACGGGACCCAGAATGGAGGAGACACCTGGGCTGGAGACCCCAGTAAGCGCTATCCCCGCCCACGGGAACCAGGGCGTGGCCTTCCAGAGCGCTGTGGGAAAAAGGGAAGGAGGGTGGCTGTCCTCCAAGTCACCCCCACAATTCAGAGTCTGACAGAGCATGAGGTGGCTTTTCTGGGACCAAGTGAGGGAAACAATGATTTGTATCTTGGGCAAATCTTTCCTGAGGTCCTGGTACCTGCCTGACCGTGTCCTGGGACCTGGGGATGCCACTGTGAACACGCCCATCCCCCCATTGGGGTAGCTATAATTTTCTTTAAAGCATGCGGGTAAGAAGAATTGACAGGGATGTCCAGAAACGGGAACCCTCGTCTGTCGCTGAGAGGACTGTGAAGCGTCACGGCCGTGTGGAAAACAGTCGAGGATTCCTCCCAAAGTCAGACACAGTGACCCTTTGCCACAGCAATTCTACTCCTGAGAACACACCCAAAAGAATGGAAACAGGTGTTCAAGCACAACCTTCTACAGGAATCAGCATTAGTCACCAAAGCCAAAAGGTGGAAACGACACAGATGCCCAGGAACAGGGGAGCAGGTAATTAACACGTATGTCAGCGACGGACAATTATCCGGCCATCAGAAGAAATCGAGTCCCAGTACAGGCCACAGCACAGGTGGACCTTGGTGATACGCTGAGTGAAGGAAGCCAGACCCCAAAGGCCACATACCATATTCAATTTCTGCGGAATGTCCAGAATAGGCAAATCCGAATGGACAGGAGATAGACTGGTGGTTGTTAAGGGCTGGGGCAGGTGGTGGGAGAAGTGGGGAGCACCTGCGTCACGCGTGCAGTTTCCTTTTGGGGTGATGGAAATGTCCTGCAGCTAGACATGACGGTTATACACCACTACAAATATCCTAAATGCCGATGACTGTATGCCTTAAAATGCTTTAAATGCTATTATGTGTATTTCAATAAATAGAAAAAGAAAAGCCCTACCAGCCCTACCAGGGAGAGTTCGTGGTTTAAAGAGAGAAACAAAAGAGAAGCTGGCAAGACCAATCCGTGTGATAAAGGCATCAAAAGGGGAAGGCCAGATAGTGTGGCCACAGAAAAGGGGTTTTGTAATTGGGATGAGGGGAGGGTGTCAACAAGGAAGAGTTCCTGGAGGCAGTGATATCAAAGGGGAAAGGCCATGTTGGCATTAGCTGGACTGGGACCTGGGGATACAGGGCAGAAGTGTGAGCAGAGAGTAGGGGACATCCCAGCAGGTGCAGAGGCCCAGCGTAAAAAGTGTCTTAGCATCTTTCAGGGGATTTGGAGGGGCAGAGTGTAAGGTGGGGAATGAGGAGGAAAGAATCTGGTGAGCAGAGGTCAGGGTGCACATGCCCTCTGGACGGGATTGTACCCGTCCATACTTGGCCATCCTGTCCCTGCTGACCTCAAGGCAGAGAACGAGGGGGAGATCTCTTGGCTCCCTCTTCAGCAACACCCCAAAGCAAACCATCAGAAAAAGGTGTGTGGAAACCAGGAGAACATTCTAACCTTCCCAGCACCTCTGCAGCTCCCACAGCTACCTGCTCAGCCCACCTCTGTGCCTGGGCCCTTGTCTTAGAGGACAGAGGGCAGAAACAGGAGTAGTGGAGCCTTCTCGGAATAAATGACTATGACACTCAAACCTTGGTTCATGCTCTCTCTCCTATGAAATTCCTCCTCCCCTTCACACAGAAGGAAACTCAGGCTCAGGAATGTTACGCAGTTTTCTCAGACAGTGCAGGGGCAAACGCAAACAGCCAGAGCTCAGTCCTATGCACTAATTCCATGGCCAGTGGGAAAAGGGGAGGGGAGACGAGACAGAGCCCAGGATGGAGATGGCGCCTGGGGTTTTCTTTGTGTTCCTTCTGTGATCCTTCCTGAGATCCTCTGTTCTGTACTCGCTCCGCCCCTGCTCCCATCAACCCAGGCTCACATTGCAGATGGCCGAGACCTTCCCCTTTGATCCCACTCCTCCAGAAATCAACCCTGGGTGTCCAGGTACTTGAATCTCCAGTACCAGTTAAAGTTCCAGCTTCCCCGGTGCCCCCTGCCGGCTGCCTCCCTCAGCCAATGCTCAGTATGTGGCAGGACCTGGCCCAGGGCTGTCATCTGCCCTGCTCTCCCTCAAACCCCCTGCTGGGCTGCCCACACCCCATGTCTGCTGGCAGGTCCAGCTCCTCATACATTTGTCAAGGGAGTGCTCTCTCCCCTTAGGACCCTGGGGCCCTGTGGTGCTGGAGTGAAGGACCTTGCTTCTGAGATCAGGCAGGAATTTCCGGGTCCCCCATGATTTCCTGTTACTCTGGGCCCAGTCTAGTTAGCTCAATGCAGCCAAACCCCTCAGCTTTGGAAGCATCTATTGTGTTGGGATCCCCGAGACCCGGCATTATGCAGAGCTATTCCTGGGTCTTCACACTCAGAGTGTTAACAGAGTTTCTGAAGGTCACAGAGAACTTCCCTCTCTCCTGCCTGAGGCAGCGCCTGACCTTCCAAGGGCTTCCCCACAGACAGACACTCTACACAGCCTGGATACACACTATCTTCATAAACCAGATGTTGGGAATCCGCAGAGGTGTGAACGGAGTTAAAATCAAGGAGGCTGCAATCACACCATAATTATTTAATTAGAGAAACAAAAGTTAGTATCTTTTATCTGACACTTGAAAACACGAGCCAGAAATCCACCCCCAGCATCGGGCAATTCAGATGTCCAGGCTCACGTGAGAGGCTCCAGCGGCCCCAGGGGCTCAGCACTCCTGAAACAAAGCCCTCCTGTCCCCTTGCACACGTTGTTCTCTCCTCCAATTCTCCATCTCCACCTGCCCCCATATCCTGCTGGGACAATTCCATTCAGCTATCAAGGGCCAGCTCAGATGGCCTCTCCCCTAAGAAGTCCACCTGGGTTTCCCCTGGCTGAAGGGGTAGCTCCCTCCACTGAGCTGCCTCGGAACCATGAACACATCCTGTTACCATGTTGGCTGAGCTTTCTTACTGACATTTACCTCTCTGGCTCTCCATGGAAGTAAACCCTTTTGAAATAGAGACCTGCTCATCTTCACTTCTCCTGTGCTCTGGGCACAGCCTAGATAAAGACCCCATGCATGACTCTTGGAATAAACAAAGCCAGGCCTTCTGATGAAGAGAGAACCAGATCCTCCAGATCCTAAGGGAGCAGTTATGGACCCAAATATTGAGTCCAAATGTGTGATTCTGGTTCAAAGCTCTGGATTGACTCTCACGCAGAATGGCCAGACTCGATGGTGAAGGCTGAGGAGCTCCTTGAGTCCAGCTGGGCAGGACGCAGGTGGGCTCCGGCCTTTAAGGAGCTTCTGTTCAGTGGGAAAACAGGCAGGAAGACAAATTTCCACGAGAGGGGTCCCTGGGTGGTTCCATCAGTTAATACTGTTTTTTCACACTTGAACTTTATTTCTAAAATTCTATTCACCAGCGGCAGGAATTGGACTTTAGATTGTTCAAGGTAAGCCCAATCAACTAAGGCTTCTCCCTTCTTTGTAGGGTACCCTCTAAAGTGGGGAGTGGAGCTGATCTTACGTCAAGCAAATAAGTGGAAGAAGATCCTTGGTACCACCCAGGGAAAGAGCTTTTCTCCTCTAGAGCAAGGACACTGATTCCTTAGGTAATTCTCTACATCTTCTCTTCTTATCTATACTTCAATTTCTGAAGTAAAATAAAATTGCCTCTCTTCCTTACCTTGTATTTTGGCTAAACTAACCTTACCAACCCTCCCCTAAAGACCACATATTTAGAGAGAGTAGAAAAAAAATGCTGATTTTAAAAAAAGACACAGATGAATAAGTCAAAATATTGTTGACACACCCACTTTCAAATGGGCTGGGGTAAATGGTTACTGACCCATGCTTGCTCCCAGAATAGCCACAAGCTGATAAAACCCAGAAATGAGCGGGGGTGAGTCCAAGTCCTCCTAAAGGAAGGTACCAGATGAGACTGTAGAATGACTTCATTAGGAAAAGATGCTTTCTAAGAGAAAATCCGAGGGAGCTGGGAAAAGGCGGGAAGAGTCATCAGACTGTGATGCAAGTAGAGGCAAGTGAGGGAAAAAGAGAGGGAAGGACACAGCCCAGGCTGTGGAGCACTCAGAGGAAGGCTGGGCCAAGCCCTCAGCGAGCCGTCAAGCCAAAGTCTTGAGGCAGAGCTGTCTTGTGCCTCCCAGGAATGAGTCTGCCTTGGTACCCTGGATTGCTGGCTGAGAGGAGCCACTGGAGGGTACAGCCTTGGTATAGAAACAGCGATGGGTCTCAGAGGTCAGCTGCTGGGCTCTTGGTCACATGGGCTCCTTGAAACTGTAAGAGTGTGAGGCTCATTCCGTGTCCACCACATCCCTTGGAAGGGATTGGAAGCAGGAGCAAGCTGCTAGGACAATGAGAATTCGAAACAGATTCTAGAAAAGGAAGAATTTGAGACAAAAGCTTTCCATCACCAGCTGCTGTTACTGTGGGATGCGTACCAGTTCTGAGGACAAAGAGGAGGCTAAACATCTTGTGTAATACCAGTGAAAAACGAGGTAGAGGGCCCCTGCAAGGGAGACAAAAAAATCCCCAGCAGAGTTCTGGCATGCCTTTGGGCATTCTCAAGAATGTGGGCCTGGTTCCTTAGAACATTCGCTGAATTTTGGAGCTAAGCAGAATGTAAACCAGGTATTTTGGTGGAAGCTTCTGAGAAGCACAGTTCCATGAGACAAAGATTTTGCACTCAGAAATTTCCTGAGTCTTACTAACGCTGCAACCCATCGTCAACTCCAACAGACCCTGACTACACTGGGGTACCCAGTCACTGCTCTATGTTCCCAGCAGAGAAAAGGGTTAACTTCTATCCAGAGGAAAACAAAACCACTTGGGTCCTCTAAATTGAAAAATTACTAGTTCAAAAGACAGAATCACATGATCATATAGCAAGAGGGGAAAAAAAAACCTTCAGAAAACCTCAACAAGAGAATCATACCCACAAGGACCTAGATGCTGAAATCAGCTGACAAACTCTATAAAATAACCCTAATTAACAAACTTATGATAATAAAAATGGATACCAGGCATGATAAGATAGATCATGTTTACACTGAACTATAGCCTATAAGAACATAAATGGACATTCTTCAACTGCAATGGATGGTGTTTGAAATTAGAAACTTGTTAGTTGGATTAAACGTGGCAGAATACAACACTGTTGACCTATACTGGAAGACAGATCAACAGAAAATGTCCAAACTAAAGCACGGAAAGGAAACAGAGACAGAATATAAACAGAAAGACACATTTAAGTATGTGGGTTGGTCACAATCAAAATATCTAATTATGTGTATGATTAGTGGCCTAGAAGGAGAGGAGAAAAAAAAATGTGAGAGAAGCAAGAGCTGAAATCAGAGTGGCAGAGAATTTTTTTCAAGTGATGAAAGATATCAACTCCAGTATCCAAGATGTCCTACATAAATATTAAAAAACTTCGAATAAGGCATATCATGATAACAGTAATAAAAATCAAAGATACAGAGAACACCATTCAAGCAATTGAGAAGGGTAAACAATTTTTGTTCAAAAGACCAACAGAAAAATTAATAGCTGAGGTACAAACAGAATCCATGGATTCTAGTGCCAATAAAAAATATTTAATATTCTGTAAGAAAATACTGCCAATCTAAAATTTAAAACTCAGAGGGAAAATTCCCTCAAAGACAAAGGTGAAATAATAAAGTTTTCAGACAAATAAAACCGGACGAACGTCACTTAAAGCAGTATTAAAGAGATTCCTTCAGGCAGAAGGACAATGATTTCCAGAAACACACAACTGCAAAGGAACACCAAGAAAACTGGAAAAGGTAAGCATGCAGATAAATGTAAATGCCGAATGAAAATGCAGTGTACAAAACAACTACAAGTGATTTCTTGTAGGTTTCAAAACATACGAAGAATAAAAAGAAGTGTAGAGGTGCCTGGGTGGCTCAGTTGGTTAAGGGCCTGTTTCAGCTTTGGTTATGAGTTCAGGGTCGTGAGATCAAGCCCCGTGTTAGGCTCAGGGTCTGCTTGAGATTCTCTCTCCCTCTGCCCCTCCCACTTATGTGTGCACTTTCTCTCTCTCTTTCTCTGTCTCTAAAATAAATCTTATCTGGGCTCTCTACTCTGTTCCACTGGTCTATGTGTCTGTTTTTATGCCAGTTCCATACTGTCTTGGTGATCACAGCTTTGTAGCAAAGCTTGAAATCAGACAACATGATGCCCCCAGTTTTTTCTTTTTCAACATTTCCTTAGCAATTCGGGGTCCCTTCTGGTTTCATACAAATTTTAGGATTGTTTGCTCCAGCTCTTTGAAAAATGCTGATGGAATTTTGATCGGGATGGCATTGAAAGTATAGATTGCTCTAGGCAGTATAGACATCCGAACGATGTTTATTCTTCCAATCCATGAGCATGGAATGCTCTTCCATCTTTTTGTGTCTTCTTCAGTTCATTTCATGAGTGTTCTGTAGTTCCTTGAGTACAGATCTTTGGTTAGGTTTTTTTCCCAAGTATCTTATGATTCTTGGTGCTATAGTAAATGGAGCTGATTCTCTAATTTCCCTTTCTATATTTTCATTGTTAATGTATAAGAAAGCAACTAATCTCTGTACATTGATTTTTGTATCCTGCCACATTACTGAATTGCTGTATGAGTTCTAGTAGTTTGGGGGGTGGAGTCTTCTAGGTTTTCCATATAAAGTATCATGTCAACTGCGAAGAGGGAGAGTTTGGCTTCTTCACTGCCAATTTGAATACCTTTTATTCCTCTTCGTTGTCTGATTGCTGTTGCTAGGACTTCTAGTACTATGCTGAATAAGAGTGGTGAGAGTGGGCATCCTTGTCGTGTTCCTGATCTCAAAGGGAAGGCTGTCAGCTTTTCCTCATTGAGGATGATATTCACTGTGGTTTTTTTGTAGATAGATTTTATGAAGTTATCCCTATACTTTGAAGGGTTTTAATTGGGAATGGATGCTGGATTTTGTCAAATGCTTTTTCTGCATCAATTAAGAGGACCGTATGGTTCTTCTCTCTTATTGATTTGTTCTACCGCATTGATTTGCAAATGTTGAACCACACTCTCATCCCATGAATAAATCCCACCTGGTCATGGTGGATAATCTTTTTAATGTACTGTTGGATCCTATTAGCTAGGATCTTGTTGAGAATCTTGGCATCCATATTCATCAGGGATATTGGTCTGCAATTCTCCTTTTTGGTGGGGTCTTTGCTTGGTTTGGGGATCAGGGTAATGCTGGCTTCATAAAAATGTCTGGAAGATTTCCTTCTGTTTCTATCTTTTGAACAGCTTCAAGACAATAGGTATTACTTCTTCTTTGAATGTTTGGTTGAATTCTCCAGGGAATCCGTCAGGTCCTGGGCTCTTATTTTTTGGGAGGTTTTTGATCATTGCTTCAATCTTACAATATTGGTCTATTCAGGTTGTCAATTTCTTCCTGATTCAGTTTTGGAAGTTTATAGGTTTCCAGGAATGCATCCATTTCATCTAGGTTGCTTAACTTATTGGCATATAACTGTTGATAATAATTTCTGATGATTGTTTTTATTTCCTTGGTGTTAGTCCTGATCGTTCCCTTTTCATTCATAATTTTGTTAATTTGGGTCCTCTCTCTTTTCTTTTGGATTACTTTGACCAATGGTTTATTGAGCTTATTGATGCTTTCAAAAAACCAGCTTCTAGTTTCGATGATGTGTTCTACTGTATCTCTAGTTTCTATCTCATTGATCTCTGCTCTAATCTTGATTACTTCCCTTCTTGTATGTGGGGTTGACTTAATTTGTTGTTGATTCTCGAGTTCTTTAAGGTGTAAAGAGAGTTGGTGCATTCTGGATTTTTCAAAAATTTTTGAGGGAGGCTTGGATGGCTATGTATTTCCCCCTTAGGACCGCCTGTGCCGTATCCCATAGGTTTTGGACCAAAGTGTCTTCTTCCTCATTGGTTTCCATGAATTGTTTAAGTTCTTCTTTGATTTCCTGGTTGATCCAAACATTCTTAAGCAGGGTGGTCTTTAGCTTCCAAGTCAACTTCTTTCAAGATATTTCTCCAAAGGCAAAGGAAACAAAAGCAAAAATGAACTTTGGGGACTTCATCAAGATCAAAATCTTCTGCACAGCAAAAGAAACAGTCAACAAAACAAAGAGGCAACCCACAGAATGGGAGAAGATATTCACAACTGACACTACAAAGGGCTGATATCCAAGATCTATAAAGAACTCCTCAAATTCAACACACACAAAACAGATAATCGTGTCAAAAAAATGGGCAGAAGACATGAACAGACACTTCTCCAAAAAGACATACAAATGGCTAACAGACACATGAAAAAATGTTTATCATCATTAGCCATCAGAGAGATTCAAATCAAAACCACATTGAGATACTACCTTACACCAGTGAGAATGGCAAAGACTAACAAGACAGGGAACAACAAATGTTGGAGAGAATGTAGAGAAAGGGGAACCCTCTTACACTGTTGGTGGGAATGCAAGTTGGTGCAGCCACTCTGGAAAACAGTGTGGAGATTCCTTAAGAAACTAAAAACAGAGCTATCCTATGACCCTGCAATTGCACTACTGGGTATTTACCCCAAAGATACAGATGTAGTGAAAAGAAGGGCCATCTGTACCCCAGTGTTCACAGCAGCAATGGCCACAGTCACCAAACTGTGAAAGAACCAAGATGCCCTTCAACGGACAAATGGATAAGGAATATGTGGTCTATATACACTATGGAGTATGATGCCTCCAGCAGAAAGGATGAATACCCTACTTTTGTATCAACATGGACGGGAATGGAAGAGATTATGCTGAGTGACATAAGTCAAGCAGAGAGAGTCACTTATCATATGGTTTCACTTACTTGTGGAGCATAAGGAGTAACATGGAGGACATGGGGAGATAGAGAGGAGAAGTGAGTTGGGGGGAATCAGAGGGGAAGACAAACCACGAGAGCCTGTGGACTCTGAGAAACAAACTGAGGGTTTTGGTGGGGAGGTTGGGTGAGCCTGGTGGTAGGTATTATGGAGGGCATGTATTGCATGGAACACTGGGTGTGGTGCATAAACAATGAATTTTGGAACACTGAAAAAATTAAATTAAATTAAAAAAATAAAAATAAATAAATCTTTTAAAAAATATGTGTAGGGGCAGCTGGGTGGCTCAGTTGGTTAAACATCTGCCTTTGGCTCAGGTAGTGATCCTGGAGTCCCAGAATTGAGCCCCACATTGGGCTCTGAACTCAGCAGGGAACCTGCTTGTCCCTCTCCCTCTGCCTCTCCCTACTCATTCTCTCTCTCAAATGAATAAATAAAATCTTTTTAAATTTTTTTTTAAAATGTGTAATGTTATATGACAATCACTAGTGCAAAAGATGAAGGGGGTAATTGGAGTTAAGGTGTTCTAAGTTTCTACCACTATTGGAGAAATAGTAAAATTAAAAATCTGTTTTAGATAGGAATAAGACAAGACTCATGTTGTGATCTTTAAGATAACTACTAAAAGAACAGAAGAATGTATAATTAACGGGGAAAATGAAACAATAAAAAATATTTTATTAATCCATAAAAGGACAAGAAAGGTGAGAAAAATGAATATAAAACAGGTGGGCTTTGTTTATGTTAGTATAAATATAAAATGATAGTTACAAACCCAAAATTCAATAATTAAATTAAAAGTAAATGAATAAAATTTTCAATTAAAAGACAAGTTTGTTAGGAAGAATTTTTAAAAAATAACTCTGGGGCACCTGGGTGGCTCAGTTGGTTGAGCATTGCCCTTGGCTTAGGTCATGATCCCAGAGTCCAGGATCAAGTCACACATCAGGCTCCCAGCTCCATGGGGAGTCTGCTTCTCCCTCTGACCTTCTGCCCTCTCATGCTCTCTCTCACGCTCTCAAATAAAAATAAATAAAATCTTTTAAAAATAAATAAATAAATATTTAAAAATAAAATAAAAAATAACTCTGCTGTTTATAAGAGCCACGAGTAAAATATAAGTAGGAAGGCTAAAAGAGAAAAGTTGGGAAAAGATAAGTCATACAAACAATAACCAGAAGAAAGATGATGTAGTATACTATATCAAATATCTGTTTGTATCAAAACAAACTTTAAGTCCTGAAACCCATGACACATTTCATAATGGCAAACAAGTCACAATTCTAAATATATATGCACTTGGTAACATACTTTCAAAACATATAAGGCAAAAAACGTAAAGAACTAAAAGAGAAGTAGATAAATCTAAACTTATAGTGGAAGATTTCCACACATTGCTCTTAAAGTTTGTAAGGGAAGAAAAGAAAAAGAAACTGTAATGAGGACCCTGTATATATGATGTGAACAACACAATCAACGTGTCCTAATTGACATATAAGAAATATTATAGCATATGCTGTTGGGGAGAGAGTGTGGGGTAGGGCTAAACAAAGGAATGACACAATGAATTTTATATGCTTTTAAAAATGGCTTTGGCTGCTGTGCAATGAATGGATGGGAACACAAGAAAGGGGAAGAGACTGGAAATAAGAAAAGCAGCTAGGGTATCATTGCAGAAGTCTTGGCAAAAGATAAAAGTAACAATGGGGAAGAGAATGAGAAATAGTCCAAAGGGGAATGTATTCTGAAGTTAAAGCTGACAGAACATGCTAATGGACCAGGTCAGGATTCTTTCATTTCATTCCATTTCATTCTTTTAAGATTTATTTATTTGAGAGAGGGGGTGAGGGGCGGAGGGAGAGACTCTATCAAACAGACTCCTCACCGAGCATGGAGCCTGTTGCAGGCCTCAAACCCATGAGACGCCCACCCAGACGCCCCAGGATCAGGTCAGGACTCTGAGTAAAAGGAAAATCAAGCATGACTCCAAATGACCAACAGATACATGAAGAGGCGTTCAACAGCACTAATCATCAGGGAAATGTAAATCAAAACCACAGCGAGGTACTGCACCTATCAGAACAATCATCCTCAAAAAGACAAGAGATGACAAGGGTTGGTGAGGAGGTGGAGAAAGGGAATGTGGTGCACTGTTAGCAGGAATGTAAACTGGTTCAGCCACTTGGGAAAACTGTAGAGAGGCACCTTGAAAAATTAAAATTAGAATTACCATACAATCCAACAATTCCACTTCTCAGTATGTACTTAAAGGGAATGAAAACAAGATACTGAAAAGGTATCTGATTCCCATATTCACTGCAGCCAATTCACCGTAGCCAAGATACAGAAACAACCTAAGCATCCGACACTGGACAAATGGATAGAGAAGATGTGACATACACACACACACCGAGGAATATTACTCAGCCATGAGAAAGAATAAAATCCTGCCAGTGCACGGATGAAGCCTGAGGGTATTACCAAGTCAAATAAGTCAGACAAAGAAAGACAAATAATGCATGGCATCACTTATGTGTGGAATCTCAGAGAGTGAAATTCATAGACACAGAGTAGAAACAGAGTGGTCACCAGGGGCTGAGAACAGGGGCAGCTGGGGAGATGTTGTCCAAGGACACAAACTTGTAACTAGAAGATGAAGAAGTTGGGGAGATTTAATGTAGAGCACAGTGATGATAGTCAACAGTACTGCATCATACACTTCAAGGTTTGCCCATCACAAAAAAGAAGTGACAGTTACATGACAGGATGGAGATGTTAGTTAATGATATGGTAGTAATCATATTGCAGTAGATATCAAATCAGCAGGTTGTATACCTTAAACTTACTGTTCTGTGTCAATTATATCTTATTTTTTAAAAAAATGATCCCATCACGCATTTGATCTGAGCAAGAGGAAGCCGAATCACACCATTTACTGATATTTAAATAAAATAATGCACAAAATAATGCACTTAGCACAGTGGCTGCCACCTAAGCACTTATGGGCTCTTGCTGTTGCTCATGATAATTATTATTATTTTTATGACAAAAAACAGGGGACTTCTCATAGGTGCTTGGGCTGGAAGAGCTGCTGGAGTCTGGAACCCCTCTCCAGTGCCACAACCCCCCAGCCCTGCGCTGGCCCATTGGTGCCCTTGACCTCACTCTCCAGCACCTTGGCAAATCCATTTGCTCTCTGCAGCAAGGCCTCTTTCTCACTTGAATCTGCGGGGAGCAGGAAGACAGGCTCTTTGCCCACACCTGGAAGGCATCACCTATTGGTATATGGTAAATCTTGCCACTCACTCCTCGATATCTGGGCAGACTGCTTTGCCTCACGGCCCAAAGCCCAAACTTCCTTCTCCTGCCATGCTTCAGCCAACTGCGGGGTCAGCTTGAGTAAGGGACAGGCAAGGCTAGATAGAGACAGGTAGGGGACTACATGACCAGGCTCAAACAGAAGGCTACATAACTAGGCTCACAGAAATCCCAGATCCCGGTAAAATGTTACCGATGAGGTATTAACCAGAGAGAAGGGAACATAACAAACCCACCCTATTTGTTCTAAATATATTTTGGTAATATTTAAAATCCGCCTTCTGTCTTAAATGTTATAGACAAGATATTTACCTAAGTTCCCTCGCCAGTTTTCTATAAAAGACCGACCAGAAAAGCGCTCAGTGACAACCCATTTGGGACCCCTCTCACTCTAGAGCGCTCCTTTCCTTTCTGTTCTCACCTTCCCTTCCCTTAAAAGTTTAATAAACATTCATGTTAGGATGTCTTGGTGGCTCAGTCAGTGAAGCATCTGCCTTTGGCTCAGGTCATGATCCCAGGGTCCTGGGATCAAGTCCCACAGTGGGCTCCCTGCTCAGCGGGGAGTCTGCTTCTACCTCTCACTCTGTCTGCTGCTCCCCTTGCTTGTGTTCTCTTACCCCCCGCCCCCCGGCAAATAAGTAGATAAAAATCTCAAAAACAAAACAAAACAAAACAAAAAAAACCTCTCACCTCACTTCACCCTTTTGTCCGGGAGAATTATTCTTTGGCTCCATGAAACAAGAACCCCACAAGTCTGCAAGCAGCTCACAGAACCCCCATGTCCACAGCCCCGGGTACAGGTGGGCCCAGCTCTGCTTTCACCTCAGCTGTCTCCGTAGCCCAGGAGTGCCTGAGATGTTACCATCTCTCCGCTCAGAGTTCTCCCTCCTGGTTCCACTGTAGAGTCGCCCAGAGAACTTTTAGAACACACTGTTGCCGTGGCCATTTTAGGGGATGACTTCAATCTGAATCTTTGGGGAATGGGACCCACTCATCCATGTTGTAGTTCATAAGCTTTCCAGAAGGTTCTAACGAACAGCCAGAGTTGAGACACTCTCAGACTATAGCTTTGTCTTTGAGATGCTGAGGTTCTAAACATTCCCTGAAAGGGAAGTGGGATTCCCACCAGGGATACAGTATCCCCAGGGTCCTCAAGCCGACATCCTCGTTCAACTCAGCACTGGCAATGGTAGTTTGAGTGATGAGGACAAAAGCAAAGCAGATGAATTTCTAGGTAAATATTTCAGTACACTTGGCTCAACTGCAAAGATGCTAAAGGAACCATAAAAGTCAGTCAAAGCAATGTCCTCTGACCTCTCCTTGTCCATGTCCTTCCCTTCTTGGTTCCGCTTTAGCCTCCTTTTCTATTCTACTCTTCCACCAACAGTGAAATACTTGGCCCCAATATCCACTGAATTATCTAATTTTCTTTCTTTCTTTCTCTCTTTCGTTTTTTTGTTTGTTTGTTTGTTTGTTTTTGCTTTCTAGCTTCTCTTCTGGATTGAATAATGTCCCCTCCCTCCAAATTCATGGGAAGAGGGAGGTAGAGAGTGGAATGATGCTCCTACAAGGCAAGGAACCCCAAGGATCACCAGTGACCACCAGAAGATTCTTCCCTTGAGCCTTTGGAGAGAGCATGGCCTTTCCATCACCCCGACTTCATACTTCTGACCCCAGAAGTGCAGTAGAATAAATCTGTTATATTAACCCACCCTGATTGTGGCAATTGGTCAAGGCAGCTCCAGAAACGAACACTGAATGGCTGAATGAATGGCAAGGTCTCTGTCATTTATTCCTTCTACCATTCAGTCAGTCAGTCATAATCCTTACCTAAGAAGCTCACAGTCCAAAGGATAAAATAGGCACTTAGGAAATAATTACACACTAGGAAATCTAGCTGATTTCAACTATAATGAGCACTAGGGGGAAAAAAAGAAGTACAAGGTTTCATCCAGACTCTGAACAGGGACACCTGAGATAGTTGCGGACTTTTGGGTTAAATACCAGGCGTCAAGTAGCTCTCATGATCCTTTGAAGATATCCAAACCCACACATGTGCTTGCTTCCTCTAGGGCCGTTTCTGAAGCATGAGGGATGGCAAAGTAGCACAAAGCTCAGATATTCTAAACTTTTTTTTTATTTTCGGCTGCAGCATTCACTCTATCAAAAAACTGAGAATTCCCACAATTGAGGCTACTAGCACTAAAGCCCCAGCCATCTATTCCCTCTGCTAACAGTGGAAACAATATTATTATAGAGAGAAATTCCCCTGAAACACTCCCTGCCACACTCCTCCCCAGATGTAAACACTGCTGACAACCACCGGCTATCTGTCTCCTTAGCACTTGCAAACATAAATCTCTACACGGTGGAAATACACAGAATTCTTTTTTATGTAAACATTATATTATTTGTTGCCTTTTGTTTTCCTCTTCGCAATATGCCTGCAAGACCTTACCATGTCAGTATATACAGGATAAGATCTAAGAAGCAACTGCATGGTCAAAGTCTGTGCATATTTTAATTCTGAAAGACAATATCAACTTGACCTCCAAAAATCCCACAGGACAGAAGTAACAAATAGCACTCAA
The DNA here is from genome assembly GCF_902655055.1 of Lutra lutra. Lineage (NCBI taxonomy): Eukaryota > Metazoa > Chordata > Mammalia > Carnivora > Mustelidae > Lutra > Lutra lutra. The sequence goes on from NC_062291.1 coordinate 83,503,231, forward strand.
CTCTGGTAAGCAATTCAAAGGTCCCGTGCCTCAGCTTCCTGACTTGCAAAAGGGTAATTAGTAATCCATCTCCTGCCCGCCCCCTCCCCACCCGACCCAGGATACTGGTGAGAACCAACTTGGACAGAGTACAGGTCCATACTGCTAACCACGCGGCATGGGGCACAACGCTGGGGATGACACAACAAGGAACTTCAAGGGCCGCTGGGCCGGGTGGCCAGAGCTGCAGCCCACCTGCTCCCATTGCCTGCCTGTGCTTGGAAGTCACCATGCCATCTGTCACCAGTATTGTTAAATAAGCATCAACCAGCCCTCCTTGATTGCAGAGAGCAAGCACAGGCTCAGCCAGGCATATAAATTACAGGGTTTCCTTAACATATTCCGAGCATGTGCACTTGGCATTAATTTAAAATCATTCATTGCTCTTCTTATCAGGGTAAAGGACATTGGTGCATTTTAGTGTTATCTTGAAGTTAATTTGAGGCTTTAAATATTTAAGCATTTGATAACTTGTAGTCTGGAAGGATGAAACACAGAGAACCACAGACTGTATTTATTTATCTGCAGGTGAAAGACAGGACACCTTCCCCTTCTGAAATAACACTGACTTTTAAAAGCGTCCTTTTACAAAATTCATTTTCAGGTTATTGATTCTTTCGAAATGAAGATGCTGCATCCAAGAGGACAAGAAATAATTTCTGGATAGTGTTTAATTCTACAGAATATTTGGGTTAGAATACTCAATGACCTATACAAGTGGTCAAGAATATACATTTGTAATGTGAGCTGTTAGCACCTTAGAACCCAGCCCTGTGACCTCTGTCTCATTTCAGCAGCTCTCACCCACCACAGCATTACTGCCGTGCCACCAAAACGTTACAAGGGAGCTTCTCCGTCCATTAGAAGGCATATCTTTTGCTGTTTCCTAGGACAGATGATGATTTTCATCAAACACTCTCCATTTCCCAGTCAGGTATCCTTTGCACCATTCATTCATCCATTCGTTCATCCAGGAAGTCTACAACAAAGACCTGACAGTACGGCTTGGTGGATGAAAGCTCCCCACCCAGGTTCGATCCCAGCTCTGCTGCTCACCAAATGTTTCACCTTGGGCAAGGATCTCCTCCATTAAAGCACCTTCTTTGGACACTCTTCAAAGACTAATTATATAATGCACGAAGCAACGAGCATAGCACCATGTGTGTCCTATGGATGCTATGCTCCGCTGTTAATACTCTGAGCTGAGTGCAAGACTGGGCAAGCCATGGCGGGGACTAGAGTGGTCAAGATAAAGGAGGACAAAACTACACCTACAGCTTGGGGCCCAGGTAACAGATGCAATGTGAGAAAGCCGTTAACAGCCAGCAGAGGGACTCCAGAACATAGAATAGGATGTGGCATTTGGAGACCCCAACACCCAAGGAGGCACCATGTGAAAAGAAGTAAAACCAGGAGCTGAGACCATGGAGGACATGTCCCCATGACTTCCTGGGACAGAAATAAGCTCAGAGTAGCTTGGACATTGAGTAAAAGACAGGGATTTGTGGAAGATGATACGTGGTTTTGAAACATGAACAGACACAACTTGGGCACTTTCACAAACCCACCCCATTCCACAGAAAGCTCCACTGGGACCAGAGATGACAGCACCATGACTGCTGACCAAGACATGAGGACTTGATTTGGTTAGAAGTGAGGCCGCCAATGACTTCTGAGCAAAATAGGGCAGTGATGTAATCAGAGCTGGACTCCAGGAAGGGTAATCCAGCAGCAATGTGAAGAACAGGTGAGAAAGCAAAAATCCAGAAGTAGGGAGACCAGGTGGGGCCTCATGGGATGCTCACTGCCGCATGACTAGAATGGGGCTGGTTACAAAATCATGATCTCTTGCTCCTCTGTCTGTGGGACAATTTCCATCAGCCTTCAAACATGCTATCCATGTTTCTAGTCTCGGGTAGGGTGCGAAGAGGCCCATTGGGATCAAAGGAAAACATTTTTTAAAGATCATTTAGACAACAAACAGAAAAATATGAAAACGCACCTTTTTACCGGGCAACCTAACACCAGTACGTCAGTTTCAGGAAAGCATTGTCATCTGTCATGATGCTGCTGTGATTTGAACTTGATCATTACTGTACCTGGACATTTGAGTGTCTAGAAACTGCTTGGCAAACAATAGGTCCTCAAATATGCTCTGGAATGGTTAAGTTCAAGTGAGAGTTAATATAAGCCTGAACTCAGAACACACAGAGAGGGCAGGACAGTGGGATATCTAAAGATATTGGCAGCACCAAGAGTATGTGAGTACGCACAGGAGGCTTTAGGGACAAAAGAGCAGGAGGTGGCAGGGATGTGACCATTTATTAGCAGACATGTCTGAGTGCTGACTTCATGCCAGACACTACACAGGTGTCTGGGGACAAGGACTTGAACAATGCATGGTATAGAGGGTGTCAGTGCCTTGAGTGGAAGCATAGAGCCCTGGAAGAGACCAGAGCTTGAGAAGGAAAGAAAGAACCCCCTTGTGAAGTGTTCTACTTGCAGAGAAGCTCCAAACCACACACCTGTAGCCAGCACCCAGTTGGACTCTTATGTGTTTGGCTTCACGTGCCCTCCTCATTCTTAAGCCCTTACTCGCCAGGACGCACTGCTGATACTAAGCATCAACAAAGTGACCACCATATTGAATCCCAATTTAGGGTACGAGACCATTAACTTGAAAATGTCTATCTTCTCAGGCTAGTAATGTAGCATGAGAAACGGACGGAATTAGACCTGGACAATGATGTCTTTCTTCTTGGGAAATCAAACTTGTCCTGGGTCCCCAATGATACCCTATTACACACACCATTATCTACACATTCAATCTAAGAGACATTTATCTTCTATTTTAAGGAATCATGAAAGCTCATTATGGAAAAGAAAGGAAAAAGATCAGGCGCACTTCATTATGTGTTTTCCCTCAATTAGGTAAGGATCTCAGTGGATTAATATTCAAAAAGATGTAGATCTTTCTTCTGACCAAGATTTTCACTGGGTTTTCTCAATATTAGACAGCAGATAGCAAGATGAAATCAATGATATGCAATAAACACATGCATTAGTGCATTTTAAAGTTTTCCCAAGACAACTGTTTCAACCATAATAACTTGATAAAAATAACAAACTTCCCTGTACTGGATTTTTTAAGATTTTATTTTTAAGTAATCTCTACACCCCACCCGGGGCTTGAACTCACAACCCCAGGATCAAGAGTCACATGCTCTTCTGACTGATCCAGCCAGGTACCCCCACCCCCATACTGGATTCTAATGATTTTCCTTCAAGAAATGTGACAGGTATGATAGAAAAAATCTTTAGGTTAGTAAAACAAGCTCTCTTCTTCAACAGTCAAGTCATTTAACCTCTATTACTCATATTCTCGTCTGCAGAAATGGTTAGAATGATAATCACTTCCCGTGCTGTCATGAAGGTTAATAATGTACTTACAAAATCATGATGACATTCCAGCAAGAGCAATTACTACTTGTATTCATTGGCTAAGTAAAAGAGTTGTAGTTGTATAGATGTATTATTAAAAATAATGGTCTCAAGCTTGTTGTAACTACGAATTACACACATTTTCCTGAAACCCCTGTTAAACAACTTGCTTATTTAAAAAAAAAAAATAGGCAAAGCATATTTATTTTCCCAATGGCCTTGGCCAATCATTATCACCATGGCTCCCAAAATTTTGTTAGTGCTTCCATCAAGTATGGGAATGTCCCTTATATTGACTCTCATACTTACTACATGTATGATCAATATTCAAGTATTTGTTATTCTCTGCAGAAAAAGAATACATAAATCAAATGGAAAGACAAGAACCTATCAAGCAAAAGCACAGAAGTCTACTCGTGAACAAAGTCTCCATGGGTTACCTGGTAAGTAACTGAAGCTGGTATACGAACTCAGATTCCCCAGAAATGCATTTTCTTTCACCCTGAGCAAAGGATTTTGATTCATCCAATTTGTTCTTAAAGCAGAACAGCCCAACATGGACAAAGCAGGTAATAAGTCATAGTGAAGAGACTTCAGGCCATACCATGTCCACAGTACTTGGGGCCAGAAGGATGGCAGCCCAAGGATTTTTGACCACTTAACTCCCATTAACTTTTTTGGAGACATGAGCTTTGTGCCCCACAGACACATACCTCTTTTTCTCCCCATTCATTTCTCCCATACTTCCTTCCTTGCGTCTCATTCTCCCCCCCTTCCAAAACGTCTATCTTCCAAAATGCCAGTGGTGCAGAGAAGAATTGCGGGTTGGTATGGAGTGAGACAATGGGAGGAGCAGGAAAAGGCTGTAGAACTCTGAGTAGTTCCCATCATTCTGACATTTTCACTTCATTGCTTTGCTTATCTTCCAGTTTCATCCATTTCCCCATTGAACTCTTGGCTCATACCTGAGTTTCTCTTCTCAAAAGGTTGCTGTGCATTTGTGTTTAAATTATCTACACTTTAGCAAAATGTTCATCTTTTAAAGTGACCCTCTTGTCCTTGGCCTTCATACTAAATGAAGGTGAGGATTAAAATGCAACTGTTTCGGGGCGCCTGGGTGGCTCAGTGGGTTAAGCCACTGCCTTCGGCTCAGGTCATGATCTCAGGGTCCTGGGATCGAGTCCCACATTGGGCTCTCTGCTCAGCAAGAAGCCTGCTTCCCTCTCTCTCTCTCTCTGCCTGCCTCTCCGTCTACTTGTGATCTCTCTCTGTCAAATAAATAAATAAATAAATAAAATCTTTAAAAAAAAAATGCAACTGTTTCCACCACGGCTTTCTTTAATGAGAAAAACAAAATTGGGTTTGAAGTAGATTAAATAACTCGTTTTATGTCAATTGAGGTGAAGCTGAAACATGAGCCGTTCAGTAGAAACAAATACATGTTTTTCACCATTTAAACATCTGAGGGTTCCAATCATTCAGCCTTTGATGACACATTGACCCCATGTCTCTGTCCACCAGACTGGACACTGAATACTTTGAACTTGCTATTAGTTCTTTATCATTCCCATAATGTACAGCATCATGCCACATAGAACCTTCAGACGTCTCCAAGGATTCCCAAACTTTAACGTGCTTGAGAAGCATCTGGGATGTTTGCTACATTCGCTATGTATGCACTACAGAAGAAATATCCCAGTTCTGCCCCAGAATACTCCTTCATCAGGTCTGGGGACAGGAGGTGGGCACCACAGTCTAAATATTTGACATAGTCTACAGGTAATGCTGATGTGGATGTCCCACAGAAAAAAACTGGAAAATAATGAATAATGGCGGGGGGCAGGGTTCCAGTCAGGGATGCCCCCACCCACTCTGCTACCTCGGACATGATCAGTGCCTGAGAAACGTTTCATACTTAGCATCGATTTATAGAGAAAACAAACCCAACTGAAAGAGAGCTCAGTAGCGTGAGTTCTTTCCAGGTTTTGAGCAATGCTATAGTATTCCTTGTCCCACAGATCATTACACAGGACGTGACATATGAGGTTAATATCATACACATCTGTTTATTTCATCTCCCAACAAATTCCTTACCAGCACTTCAGAACAGAAGTGAACTAATTGTAGTAAATCACTCACTGTGTGGTTAAACCATTACTTTTGTCTCCCAGGCTGGTTTCTGTAAGGAGAGTCAGGAGGTTGGAGAAAGTCAGAAGAAGAGTGACGATTAGCAGCTCCCAAACATCCAAGGTGAAGCTGAAGTTGAAGAACGATCACATCTACAACTCTGGGGATGCATGGCTCAAAAGTGGGGAAATCTCCTGTGTAGTAGTGGCTGAAAAACTTCCCCAAGTCGATGTGATCAGCCACTACCTCAAATACTAAGCCAGTGACATGATATAATTGCAGAATAGTTTATTTAAAATATATTGAGTTTGACAAACCTTTTGGTTGTGCTTTGTCATTTGTTAGTATTTCCTGAGCGTATTGATGGAAGGCATTTCTTGGGGGGCCTAGGGAGACTTGCACTCAAATCTTCGCCTTGTCGCTGTCTCACTACTGGGATGCCCAGGGCTGTGGGTTCCCATCACCAGCTTTTAAAAGTCTTTCCCATAATGGTTCCTGTTCTTGACATTTTCTAAAATGAAACTCATGTCCAGGTGGAATGGCTGGTTGCAGCAGACTTACTAAAAGAAGGGCTTGCAGCTTTGGAAGGCCCATCAAAGTTGCCTCTAAGCCTGAAGACTTCTTGGCGTTATTGACAAGGGATCTGAAAGGAGAAATTAACCTACCAGCTCCTAACCTGAGACCTCTCCAGAGGGAGACTCCCACACACTGAACTGGCTTCTGCAACAGCTGCTCTTTTGTGCAAACATTCTCTGTCTTTCCCTCTGTCTTAACAAAAAGGAATCCCTACTGCTCTTTCTGAATGCCAGGACCGCCTTGATCTGGGGCTCCATGAGTTCTTGTTCCTCTTATGAGAATGACAATAGTCCTTTGAACAACACACTGAAAGATCAAAGATCTGTGTGGCACTTCACTAAAATCAGAGTATCGACTCCTGGGGGCATGAAATACACTTCTCATAATTCCTACTGACAACATTCCGACTAGAAGATTTTGTCCTTGTCATCCTGGTGGATTTGCTGTAGGAGAAGTTCCTGGAAGCAGAACGGATAGGCCATCTGCCGTCTGCTCAGTGGAGACAACCCCCATTTAAGGTATTGGGCTTGAATGCATTTGCCTGAAAGACGAGCCTCTCAAAGCGGGATTTCACTAAATCAGTGTTAATCCCACTTACGTAATCTACGACTCGGGTCTTTCTAAAAACAGTGTGATTCAGCAAGAAGCTATTCTGGGGTACTGAACGGGACTCCAGTACAAGGAGTCCTTGTGTCAGGGAACTGCGTGTCAGCCTCAGCCGTGGCACCTGAGAACCTGTCCCTGTGGGTAATGACCCTTCCGCATATCGACTCCTAGCAGGGTGATGGCTGAGCAGGCTACTAAAGGAGAGTCTCGACTCAACTCTAAGGCACACACTTGAAACCTACAAGGAAAAGAAGTAAAGAAATGAGGGAAGCTGACCTGTTTGGGATGACAGCAAACTTGGAAGGGAAAATCTTATCCGAAAGGATTCACCGCTATGGAGCTCCAGCCAAAGCCCACACACACCACGGTGGCCCTGAGCTGCCAGAATTTACTGGGTATTCAAAAGATTTGCTGTTTTGTTTAAGGTGAAAGTCGCTGAATTTTTCTCAATCAACTTAATGCATGCATATCATTAGAAAAATCAAAGACTGAAAAACTATGGAGACATGAAGAGATCGGTTGCCAGGGGGTCGGGGGTGGGAGAGGGCTAGGCAGGAGCACGGAGGCTCCGCCTGGAGATGAAGCTACTCAGTACGATGCTGTCGCCGCGGATACACATCAGTACACGTTGGTCCACACCTCAGAGTGCACGACGCCCAGAGGGAAGCCTAGTGCCACTCATGGGCCACGGGTGATGAGGACGGGTCCACACATCTTCGCCAGTTATAACATACGTACCCACCACTGGGGGACACAGATCGTGGAGGAAGCTGTGCCTTTGTGAGAAGAGAAGGTAAAGAGGAAACCTCTGGACCTTTTGCTTAATTTTGCTGTGAACCTAAAACTGCCCGAAAATATCGAAAGAAAAGGGGCACCTAGGTGGCTTAGCCAGTGAAGCGCCCGACTCTGGATTTCAGCTCAGGTTATGATCTCAGGGGTTGTGAGCTCGAGCTCAGCGTTGGGCTCCGTGCTGAACGTGGAGCCTGCTTAAGATCCCTCTGCCCTGCCCCCCAGTCATGTGCCCATGCATTCTCTCTCTCCCTCAGAACAAAATAATATAAAATCTTTTTAAAAATCAAAAGAAAAGAAAAATTTAAACAAAGCAAAGGCATATAACAACAGCGCCTCCTTGTCCTGACCCCTCTAAGCACTAGGCCCATTCAGTAACACTTTTAACTCCTTATTTCTTCCAGTATTTTCTTCTATATTACTGAAAAATATGCCTATTCAGCTCTTTGTTAGTTTAGTTACCTATTTATTTCCTGCATTCACAGAGGTTGAGGATTTTTTAGCTCTCACAACTAATCCTCCCCTCTGCCCAGAGCCTGTCTCCGCTCTCCCCCACCCCTAGGCACTCCCAGGCCCCCTCCCAAGCTGGGTTCCTTGTTTGCTGGATTCCGTGTTTTTCCTGATTGTTGTTCTGTTGGAACACAGTTCCAGCAGCTTCCTAAAAATGTTGCTTGAGAGGTAAATTGTTTGAGGTCTCATCTGTTGGAAATGTCTGTCTTCTATTCTTCCACTTGCTTGAGAAATTCAGCTGGTAGAGATTTCTGCCTTGACAACCATTTTCCTTCACAATTTTGAAAGCATCTTGCCATCGTCTTCCCATCTCCAGGGTCGCGTTAGATAAACCTATACTCTCCGATTCACATGCCTTCAGCTGTGTCCTGCTTCTCTCTTTTGGCAACCTTTAGGGTTTTCTCTTTATGCATGGTGCTCTGACATGTTATGGTAACAAAAGCAAATACCAGAACACCTATGTCTAAAACCCCATGATGCCATTTATGAACCGTGCCATCTGGGGCATGTAACTTAAGAGTGTGCCTCCGTCAAACAGACACGAGCACCCTTCTTGTAAGGGGGGTGCAGATTAACGAGACAATACATCAGAGCCCTCAGAACAGGGCTTGGCACTGAGCACACAGCCAACGAGTATCAGGTTTTATGACTAATGATACTACCTTCCTCATTCTTTGTTTTGCTTCTGCTTTCAGTAGAGTGGTTTGTGTCCTTCACACTTGTTTCTTAAGTTGGATTTTCTTTTTTTTATTTTTTTATTTTTTTAAAAGATTTTGTTTATTTATTTGACACAGAGAGAGAGAGAGAGAGCAGTAACACAAGCAGGGGGAGTGGGAGAGGAAAAGCAGACTTCCCGCCAAGCAGGGAGCCCGATGCGGGGCTCGATCCCAGGACCCTGGGATCACGACCTGAGCCAAAGTCAGACGCTTAATGACTGAGCCACCCAGGTTCCCCTTGAGTTGGATTTTCAGTAACTCCTTCTCTCCACATCCTCTCTTCTTGCTTCCTGGAATTCCTATCAGTCAGATACCAGACTCCGAGACTCACCCTCTCCTCTCCCACTTTTTCATATTTTCCATTACTCTTTTATTAGTAGTATTCTACTTTCTGTTGTTTCCTGGACCTATATTGTCCAATTCCTCCAAGCTTATTGATGGCTACTACATTTTCAATTTCCAAGAGCTCATTCTATTTCCCTGATGGTTTCTTTCCCATCAGCATCCTGCTCTGGGTTTCTGGACACACTGTGTCCTCCAATCTCTCTGAAAATAATAAAGAAACTTGGAAATTATTTGCTGATTCCTACAATCACATTTCCTTGGGATTTCTATCTTCTACTTGTTTATTTCTCTCACTTTCATGGGGCGGGATTTCCTCCTCAAGCTCCAGCCATCCTTGGCTGTTTGTTCATATCCAAGAGGAAGGCCTGAAAAAGCTCTGCCCGGGGGTTGGGATTGTTGGCTGATGGGCTTCAGCCCAGGGCATCAGGGGCTTTTCTCCAGAACTCTTCCTATGTCCCTGGAGTAGAATCTTCCAGGGACCCCTCTGGGGACACATCCTGACTGCAACATTCTGGAGAAAAGGCAGAGTGTGGGAGCTGGCTGTCCAGGCTCTGATGCAGACTTTCACATAATCCCCGACGTGCAGCTCTGTGCCTCCGCCCTGCTGTCTGTGGAGACGGAGATGTCCTCCGTCCCAGCTTCTTCAGAGGACGATTTTCCTAGCCATCCATGGAGCCAACTGCTCTGGTCCAGACTCTCAGTCAATCCTAATATCCCACCCTGCCCCCCCAGAGCCTGGGGCTTTCCAGTCCTGAGCATTGAGGGGTCCCTAGGCGCACTCCGACTGTCTCTCAGTCCCTTTCCACCACTCACCCACTTTCAGACTCCAGGAAGACAAAATCCTGATTTTTTTAAAGTGGTAATGAAGTCAAATTCTATTATATTCTTTGGCAATTTAGGGACGAAGAATGTGGAGGTCACAAGTAGCCCCCTGGGCTGGTTGCTGACCTGGGACGCCTCCACCGCATGCCTTAATAAGAATGACCTGAGATGTCGTTCAAGACATGGATTGCTAGACTCCACTCCAGACCCATTGAATCAGAAGCCCTGTGGGTCGGGCCCAGGAATCTGCACGTTTAACAATTTGTCCTAGGAGGTTCGGACACAAGTGGCCTGGGGTTTGTCACATATGGGTGAACACTGTGAGAAGCAGCTAAGCCCAGAGGCTGCCAGAGGCCAGCAACCACTCACCTATATGTACAACCTGACTTCCTGGTTAGTCCTTGCTCGTCTGTGCCCACTTAACAATAGCCTGATTGGGCGGTTCTCACACACCGTTAACTTTTACCTCAGCCCAGGTATGCAGTGATTCTGCTAGAGCAGGCAGCTGGGGTCTAGTCAACATTCTGCCTGGCCCCGCACCGGGAGACATTCTCACCAGATGCAAAGACAAGCGCCATCTACAATGGTGCTGTCTGTACAGGTGAAGGCACGTGTGAGCAGGGAGACTGGATGGCACCACGCAGTTAGAGGAATGTGTTGTACCGCAGTGGTCTGTCTGTCTGCTCGAGGACACAGATGGTCTTCATCCCTGCCCATCCAGCACTTCACCCTGTGTGGCCCTGAGCAGGTGCCCCATCAATGGTATCATTGACATATTCATCAGTCTTTGCCAGACACGATTTAAACTGACTGCTCTTCGTTCAACTTTTCCTGTTGGTGTCACGCCATTGGGAGGTGCCATCTTGGAAAGCCATCTTCGTTCACCAGAATTATGGTATCAGCAGTTCTGACAATTAAAAAAATGTGGAAATGTGACATCCCTTGGGCCTATTATTAGGGATGAGGTAGGATTCTGGATGCTGATTGTTTACCGGAAGAGGAAAGAAAATAGGCAGCTGTTTTAAAGAAGAGGAGTGCATGTTTTGTAGAAATTCACAAGAGCAAAGTGTGGTTTGAGAAGTATCATGGTTGATTTGAAATGACAGAACAAGAGTGTATGGAGGACATTAGGAGAAGAAAAGGAAAAGTGAATTGGGGTAAATCAGAGGGGGAGACAAAGCATGAGAGACTGAGGGTTTTGGAGGGGAGAGGGGTGGAAGGTTGGGTGAGCCTGGTGGTGGGTATTAAGGAGGGCACATACCTTGCATGGAGCACAGGGTGTGGTGCATAAATAATGAATCTTGGAACACTGAAAAAATAAAATAAAATAAAAATTTTTTAAAAAAGAGTGTATGTGTGTGTATAAGTCTCGGGGGGGGGGGGGGATGTGTGCAAGAGACAGGACCAAGGAAGGACAGAAATACTATCCTTCTCTAGATGAACTGACCTTTTCCACATCAGTGGGGGTGAGAACTTCTCCCTACCTTGCTACCACTTCCTTGTACAGAATCTGAGTTCTACAAACATGGGAAGGGGAATTTTATTTATTTATTTTTATTTATGTGAGAGAGAGAGAGAGAGAGCGCTCCAGTAGGGGGAAGGGGAAAGGGAGAGGGACAAGCAGACTCCCCGCTGAGCAGAGAGCTGCACGCTGCGCTCCATCCCAGGACCCTGAGATCATCACCTGAGCTGAAGTCAGATGTTTAACTGGCTGAGCCCCCCAGGAGCTCCAGGAAGGGGGATTTTCGATGCTGCTTTTGTTCCTAATGAATCTTTTTCAATCAAGGTGCTAGATGATGATATGTATGGATGTGTAATGTTTTCCATCATAAACAAAGGGAGCACACTGCAGAGTCCATCATCACGGTGGAACAGACGCCCTTCCCCTAGGCCTAGACAGGATGAGCAGCCCCTCAATGCCTCCCTCCCCAGCAGGACCAGCCTCCCCCAGTCTAGGCGCTCAGCAACCCCAATCTCACTGTCTCACGGTCATTTTTCTCAGCATTAAAACTTTTCCTCTTCAAAATCCCTTTACTGAAAATAAACTGGGACTGTTTCTGTGAGACCTAGTAAGAGCGATGCCATGCTGTCAAGGCTGTTTGTGAGAAGGTGTTCACTACAGTCTTGTTTATAATGGCAAAAAATTGGGGACCTTCCAAAAGCCCACGGATACAAAAAGCATCGGTCCATAGACTACGCACCCCCATGCTGTGGAGCTCTGTGCAGCTGCTACCTTAAACAAGGTAGCTGCTTATGTCACGTGGATGGGTACCCGTGCCTGATTGGTTACTGGGGGATTCCTGTAGAGCGCACAGACACGACTTTGTTAACAAAGTAAAAGATTATGTACCGGGGTATAATAGATGTTTCCATGTGAACAGAAAAAGTTCTAGAGAAATACAGACTATGAATAGTGATTATACCTGCAGAATACAGCTGATAGGTAGGGAATGATAAAGAAAGAGATTTTCATTCTTTTATTAGAATGGACTAATTGTGTAATTTTTAAAAATCCTCAATCTCCTATTAAAATGCAGATCTTTTTAGAAGGTCATTCCATGCTGCCAGTCCAGCATCTTGACTGGAGCCTGGGTGAGCCATGGGACAGAGCATTTATTGCACAATGTGCTGAGAACTAGCCTAAGGATGTTCCTAGAGAAGGGGGTGGCGGGGCCCAGGCAGAGGCCACAGGGTGAGGGTGCCCTGTCTGGGGCAATCCCTTGCCCGTAGACCAGGGAAGAGTGCGGGGCCACAGCAGAGTGTGTGGAGGGCTGCCCAATAGCATCACTTCCTTCTTGGATGGACAGTGATACAGCGCTGGCCAGCTTCAGTCATCTTGTGTCCTGTCTCTGCCAAGGATTTCCTTCCTCTGAGATGCTGCCCCTGCACAGGCTGTGAAAACCAATGGACCAAAGTGTAAATGCACTGGCCCATTACCCAGTGCCTGTCTTCCTTTCCATAATGTTGAAGTCAGATTATATTTTTACACATCACAGTCTCTACTTGGCCAGAAGAATGTAAGCCAGGTACATAGGGGCTGCTTGAAATGAGAAGTAACTGTAGTTCCCATTACAAAGAGGAATCTTTGCTTTCCCCATCCTGAGCTCTAACTCCCCTTCTAGCTGACTGAGCTTCTGACTGGCACCTCAACGTGGCATTTAACTAAAATCAACAAGGGCCAGGACGGCCTAGGATTTCGCTTCTGATCCCAAGCAATCTGCTGACCTTTCTCTGACACCACTTATTATATTTTAGTGTTGGAGTCAACTGAATGCTGAGTTCTAAAGCGCGCCACTGAATACATCTGTGCTTTGGGATAAAGCAGCCTCAGCCATGCTCATCCATCATTGTTAGGTGGAAGGGAAAATGTGTCAAAGTGGCCCGTTTTCTTTCAACTGCAATATACCAGCAGGCACATAAGGGTTCTATAACGTGCCGCAACCATTGTGATTTATCCTCATGAGGCACTGTCTGAGCCAAAATTGAATGTAAATCTCAGAGAAATCACCTTCCTCTGCTGGGAACATGGCTGGGGCCATTTGTCCTCCAGGTCCCAACCGCTAAGGGTCACAGTGCCCTCTGGTGGTGGTTGTTTTTTCCCCACACTGCCCAATGGCTGACTTCCCTAATTGGCCCCACCCCAGACAAAGGCAACTCCATTCCGTGCAAGGCGCTTGGGAAAGGGAGGCCCAGAGGAAGCGGGTCTGAAATTGAAAGTGAGCAACCAGTGTGTAGAAATGGAAGTGACCAGGAGGTGCAGGTCTGGCTCCTGCGTGTCATACCCAGCACTGGCACCTTAGATAAGGCAACTGGCCCTGTAAGTTCTGGTGGCTTCTGCAGATCTCTTGGAAAAACGCCCAGCCCTGAAGAGGAACAGCACGCCCAGTGGAAGAACGCAGACTTGGGGGTCAAAGAAGCTGGGTGTGGGACCCTGCTTGGTCATATGCCGGTTGAGGGACACAGGGCAAGTCATTGAGCTTCCATAGTTTGCTCCTCAGTTCTCTTATCTGTGAAATGGGAAAAAGAAATCCTACTCCACGAGGTCGTTGTCCAAGCAAATGAGACAATGGGTGCCACGGCTTATGTCACAGTGTGGTCCCTCCACGGCAAGTGTCACTAAAGCATGGTATAATTCCACACATTGTCTTAGATGTTTCACGCAACTTGAGGAGAATGCGGGAGACAAGTGACATTTCTAAATCACAGATGTCGCAATAAGGTTGTGGCCTCTTGTCTCTAAGGATGGAATCAAAAAATATGAAGAATCTGATAGGAATAATCATGCATGTTCTCTACTTTCTCTTCCTCAGTCTCTCTACTCTTCTTATCCCTCATTCTAAAACCACCAGACCTCAAAAGGTCTTTAAAAACTCTTACAGATTACTTCAAGTCAGAGAATTCTTATTTTAAACAACCCTACTTGCTCAAGTCCATCCAAAGTATCTCAAGGAGTAAAGATCATGAACAATGTGCCCACTGATTTTATTTTAAATCGCAAAAAGTACCTGGTCTCTTGGGTCACAACATTTTCATTAACCAATCAATATATAACCTTGCTTTATGTGTGTTTCTGTTTAAAGACACATTATTTAATCTATTTTGTTAACTCACTAACATTGAGCTCCTGGCCAACAGCACTATAATTCATGCCTGAACAAAGCTTATCATCTAACACACATATTTTCTCCAAAAAGCACATCACAGCCTTCTTGGGCTCAGAAAGCCTAGACCACACTCCAGCACTACCCCTGTGGGACATTTTAAATGGTGAAATTACCAACAAAAAGTACAAAACTAAAGCTAAAAAAGTGGAACTAAATTAACTGCATAAAGGACACTTGCTTACGGTATGAGCGCCAAAACAAGAAGGCAGAGTGTCACCTTGCTCCGACCCAGCTGGGAAGGTGCGCTTTGAGCTACTCCAAGTTAAGCTACTGTGTGCATGTGCTCGCCCACAAACAGTTCCAAACACACGTCGAGTGCTGGCTGGGGGCAAACCTCAGGAAGCAGATGAACCCACAATACAGAATCCGTGAATAACGAAGACCGACTACCAACAGCTTGCCCAGTGGGGTCTGTGGACCCAGAGCATATCCAGGCTCTTTCAGAGAGTCCGTGAGATCAAAACAATTTGCAAAGTACCACCAACATGTCATTTGCCTTCTCCTCTGTATTGACACTTGCATGGATGGTGCCAACGATAGTAGTAAAACATACTGGTGCATCAGCAACCGGTGAGGATTGGCACCAAATGCCACCACTCACAGCATGTTCACCCTGTTTGTCACTATCAGCACTCAGAGACAAAACAAGCCAGTTTCACCCAAAAATGTGAAGCAGTAAAAATTATTACTCTTATTTTGGCTCTACCTGTAAGAACCGGTAGAGACATCTAAAATGTGTCCCCATGGGGACAAACTGGGACCTGCACATAGAGTAATTCTGCTGCATCTCGTAGGATGGTTGTCTCCAATAAAAGTTCTGGAGCAATTATTTGAGTCACACACAGAATTAGCCAGTTTTTCATGGAACACTGTTTCTGCTTGAAAGAAATTCTAACAAACTATGGTCATTCAAAGTTGAGTAACTGGCAGCATTTTCTCCCAGGTGAAGGAAATGAGTCTGTCACATCAAGGAAAGCAATGGATACTATTTGTTGCCAATAATAACATTCAAGCTTTCAAGTGAAAATTACATTTTGGAAAACTTGCCTATGCCACCATGAGCTGGAGAGCCTTTCAATATATTTAAACACTTTCCTGATATGATTGGTGCTGATATTAACATGTAATTCTTGATAGCAGCTAATGAAATACATCAATGTTCAACAGAGCTAACTAGGTGAGCCAACATTTTCCAAGCGACCAGAGCACAATGTTACGAAATTATGCATAGGTAAAAGATCCCTTTAAAGTACAAGATAGAACAGTGGACTTTATTATAACAGAGAATGAAAAGTTCATTGATATCATTCCATGTTCCACTGCAGCTAGCTTTTGAGAAACTACCTTCAAGATTTGATATTGTATAAAAGAAGAATATCCACAATTACTTAAAAAGGCTATTAGAATAGTCATCCTTTTTTGAAATACTCACCTGTATGAGGCCAGGTTTTCCTCCTATGCTCCCATCAAACCTATCACAAGATGTTTCATGAAGAAGCAGATGTGAGAATGTCACTGACTTCTAGGAAGCCAGACATTAAAGAGATTTCTAAAAATATAAAACAATGCCACTTTTGTCATTGTTTTTTTCTTGGGAGATGCAATTCTTTTCAATGTTATCTATGTTAACATATAATGGGTCTATTTTTATTTTTAATTAATTAATAAGTAATTTCTAAAGTCTCAGTTAAGTTCTAATGTGGATCATCTTAACAGACACAACCCAAATTAACAAAAGTTCTTCAGGGTTCACAACAACTGCTAGAAGTATCTGGGACACACCAATGCCACACTCAGCTCAACCAGCCCTGCCACCACTAAAGATACAGGGATGCTGGTTCTCACACAGGTTTCAAGACCAAGGTTCTAGCTCTCACCCCCCAACCACAAAAGAGAGCAGAAAGAAGCTGAGTGCTTGAAGAAGTTGAGACCCTGAAAACAAGTTGGTAGACTTAGAGATTTCATGCCAAATGGGCTTTCCTTTTCTGAGTCAGTGCAGCACACTAGAAGTTATATATTGAAGAACTTTGATCAAGCCATGAAGAGAACAATGATCTTCCCAAAGATGCCGCATCTAAGAGCCATTGACAGTGGTCCTCCAGGATCCATGGGCAGAGAGTGTGCAGACCAGAAGATCTCTATGCTATGTCCTGACCCTGAGCCATCTCGTCAACTCACAGCCAGCCAACCACCACCCACAGCAGGTTTTCACAACCTGTCCCTGAGAGGCTGTGAAATCCCTTCTGGTTACCCCAGTAAAAATGCAATAGAACCAAGACAGCCAAGACATGACAAGCCATTTCGCTTGCTAGTGAAGCTTCTCAAACATGAGCCAAATGAGTGAACAATTTTGCGTGGCTCTGTGTCGGACGATTTGAATTCCTTCAAAGCCATCCCCCTCTGGGCCCCACTGTACCCTCCCAAGAATCATCCCCTTTTCTCTAGTTTTTCCTCACCTTCCTCCAAAAACCCCTCACCCATCTTGGCCTTAGAGATCCATCTTTCCTCCACAAATCTCTCCCCTCTTTACTTACATAATCAATCTAGCTCTCCTCTTTCCTTCTCCACTCACGACGCAGATGAGCACAACAGAAACCGACAAACCAAACACCTGGGACCCCCTCAGAAGGGGATGGGAAAGGTTGAAAATACTGAAGTGCAAAAGGCTTTGTACAAATCACTTTCTTTTCTAATAGGCAAATGGCACATAGTTTCAAAGTCTTTTATTTTTATAGGACTGAGAGTTACCCATCAAATGTGTTTCTAAATTTGGAGTCCTTAAACGAAAATCAGCCCTGTATTAGAATTTACTGAGGATTTTGCCTGACAGTATTGCCTCTCTCCTACTTCCTGTGCAAATAAGCCCTTGGAATTTTCAGGGATAATGCTTTGTCATTAATGCATTGTCAACACTGCCCTGAGTTGTTATGGTTAGTACTCGCTGCTATTATTCCATTTTAATTAGAAACCTTTATTCATTTGACTTCATCATTATCACTTTAATTTTGTGCAAGCTATTTGGTTTGCTATATAATGAGATGCCTATTAGCATCAACAGCATCTTTGGCCCATAATTTCCCAGGGCCCAGATTTAGGACAATGTGTAATGGTACAAATATGAACCCTTCAGATGCCTCTTGCCAAGATTTGTGAGATGTTATTATAGATAATTATATAATCATAAATATGCTATGTGATTTTGTTGTTATATAAATAATCTCAGAGTATCTTTAGACAGTGAAATTTTGTGATTATTAAAAAAGTGTTTCTTCAACTAAAAGGTGGAATGGGGTGGTTTGAGGCTAAAGTGTCTGTGTCTCACATAACTAATGTCAAAAGCATTAAAGTTGCAATGGTTTGTAGTCACTGCTGATAATTCCCAAATCAGAATCTCTAGCCCCTCTTTTTTCCTAAGCTCTGGTTCTATACATTCAACCAGGTTTCACAAACAAACTCATCATTTCCAAAACAGCAAGCGTCTCTCCCCTCGCACACCAAACTCACTCCTTGTAGCTATTCCAGGCTCAGAAAATGACATCAACACTTATTCATTCCATCTACAAACCTGGCTCCCCTCTCTCTCCCAGACTGATTTCCAAGTATCATCAGTTCTACCTTCTAGATACTTCTTAAATCTGTCCTTTCCTTCCCATCCCCATGGCTCCCACTCGAAGGCACTACCATCTCTCATCTGGATTTTCTGCTGCTTTAATTCCCCAGCCTTTAAGTGATTCCTGGCACATAGTAGGAGTTTGTGTTCAATAGCTTGTATTTGTCTCTTCAAAGCCATCTCTTCCATGCCCAGCCTCCCTGTCCTGAGCCTAGGAAGCCGGCCCGATTGATCATCTCAGCTGAACGGCCTGCTCTCCACCTTTTTCAGCACTGAGGTCCAACAGAAATGGAAGCCAAGCCACCAACGTGAGCCACATGTGATTTCAATTTTGCGGGTAGCCACATTTTCACAAGTAAAAATAAACAGCCAGAGTTCATTTTAATAATATATCTTATTTAACACAGCGTATCTAAAGCTTTACCATGTCAATTTGCAATATTACAAAACTATTAATGAAATATTTTATAATCTTTTTTCTAAGTCTTCAGGACCCCGTGTGTATGTCACACACAGCATCTCCATTGCCACTGACCAGATTTCATGTCCCTGTGGTGATGGCCACCAACCTGAGTAGCTCCAACCAGTGCAGGGGAAGGGAGTAAGATCAGAGTGTTTATGTCCCTAACTCCCTGCCTCCCAAGGTCTCCACTGGCTAGCAAGTCCCAGCTCCCATGGAGCAGGCTGTCTGTCTCAACGCCCTGTGCATTCCTGTCCTGGGACTGCCACATGTAACAAGGCACCCCACACTGAGTGACTTGGAACCACAGACATCTGGTCTCCCACCATTGTGGAAGCAACAAACCTGAAATCAAAGTGCTATCGGGGACACGATTTCTCCAAAGGCTCAAGGGAAGAACTCTTCCTTGCCTCTTCCCACTTCTGGTGGTTGCTGGCCATCCTTGGGTTCCCTGATTTGCAGACATGTCACCCAGTCTTGGCCCCCATTGTCACATGGCGTTTTCTCCTATGTGTGTCTGCATTTCTTTGTATCAGGATACCAGTCACGTTCAGTTAAGTGTCCACCTATTCCGTATGATCTCATCTCAACGAATTACATGAATTCTACTCGTGTGACTATTTCTCAATAACATCCCACTCTGAAGTTTGGGGAAGGACACAAACTTGGGGAAACAATATCCAATCTAAGACACTCCATAACTGCAAACTCTTCTGACCAAAGCATGAATATGTCCTCCTTGAGGAATCTGGTGTAAGATCCCAACTCAATCAAGCCCTGCATTTCCATATGCTAGTGGGTCTATTTCCAGATTTTTCTACTCTGTTCCATTGGTCTATGAATGTGCTAGTTCCACTTTAGTTACAGAGGCTTTATATCATCTTTTAATATTTCGACTCTAGAAACTTCATAGTGTGTTTAACTTCTGCTCATCACCTCTGTAACTCACCTTCTGCCACTTCTCCTACTGAATGTTTCTTGCTTGTTCTTCTAAATAAACTTCACAAGAGACTTACCTAGGTCCAGTTTAAAAAATAATGACTGATTTTTTCTGAGACAGCCTTTACCTTACAAATTGGCCTGGAAGGAATTGACATATTTGTGAAAATGAGTTTTGTGTTTTTTTTTCCCATTCGAAACATCGACTGTTTTCCCATTTGCTCATGACCCCTTTTGTGTCATCTAGGGGTGTTTCCATTTTCCACATAGGTCTTAGACATTTCTCTCCAGATTTATACCTACACATTGCACTGTCTTTCTTGCTGTTGTAAATGCAGTCTTGTCTTCCATTATGCTGAGCTCGTCTTTGTTTATATAGAGAGCATCTACTAATTTGTGTGTTGATGTTATCACTCGTCAATTTCCCAAAGTTTCTTATTATAACAGCTTCTCCTTGATTCTTTGGGTTGTCACATAACCATATTATCTATAACTAGAAATATTTTTCTATTCTTTTCTAATATCTACTCTGTAAGTGCTTTACTGTGTCTGGTTGTATTGGCTAATAATGCAATATTAGACAGTAACAAAAAGAGTGGACATTATTTCTTGTTCCAGCTCCTGGCAGTAAATCCCCACGTGTTTTCCCATTAAGTAATGAGCTAACTTTGCTCTGAGGATGTTTTACATGTGGTGAAAGCATCCATCAATTCCTGTATCAGCACGGGAGAAGTGTTGATAAAGGGAGTAAGTGTTGCTATGGGCTGAACTGTGGCCAAGATTCATGCAACGAAGCAGTACAAGACATCAGAATGTCACCATATCTGGAGAAAAAACCTCTAGCAAGGTGAGAAGTTAAAATGAAGCCATTGGGATGGGTCCTAATCCAATCCGACACTTGTCCTTGTAAGAAAAGGAAATTTGGACACGCCAAGAGACACTAGAAGTACACATACACACACAGGAAAGACATGAGACAGCAAGGAGGAGACTGTGCAAGCCAAGGGGAGAGGCCTCGGAAGAAACCCCCTCTGCCAACATCTTGACCTTGGACTTGACTTCCAGCATCTGTAATTGTGAGAAGATAAATATTCATCGTTTACGCCACCCAGAATGTGGTGCTCTGGAGGTGACACCTGTAGCAGACTACTGCAGGTGCGGAGTCTTGTCAAGTGCCTCTTCCATATCTATGCAGATGGCCACGTGACTTAGCCCCGTCCTACGACCAGTATGGCATGTCAATATATCTCCTAATATTGGACCGTCCTTGTATTCTGGAATGAATCTCACCTTCTCTTAAGGCATCATTCTTTTAATATGCTATTGGGTTCTTTTGGATAACTTTTTTTTTAACTTAAATTCAATTAGCCAACAAATAGTACATCATTAGTTTTTGATGTGGTGTTCAATGATTCATTAGTTGTGTATAACTTTTATTTAAAATTTATCATCCATATTTATAAGCCAGCTCAAATCAGAAGTTTTATTTTTCAATGAAATCTTTTCACATTTGAGGATTAATGACTTTATAACAAAGTTATGACTTTATAACAAAGTTCTCTTCATTTTTTACCCTCTAGAATAGTTAGGGAGATATTGGGATTATATGAACTTGCAAGGTACATCTTCCACCTGATGTTATTTGGGGAGGACAATTCTTTATTTCTCTATTTCTTCTGTGGTAATCAGTCTGTTCAGACTTAATGTCTTTACTAGGTTCAATTTCAGTAAGTTGTATTTTTCTAAAAATTTTCCCATTTTATTTAGGGTTTCATATTTATTCCCAAAGAGTTGTAAAAACTATCCATGATTTTTTTAATTTTTTTTTTTTTTAGTTTTACCCTTTGTCACTCCTAAGTTGTGAATTTCTGCTTTCTTTACTCTTAAGTTGCTTTCTCCAAGTCTTAAGTTGATTATCAGTGGCCTGTCCATTTTGTTGGTTTTTACCTAAAGAAACCCACTTTTCAATTTCCTTATGATCTCTACTGCTTCTTCTATTTCTTTTTTTTTTTTTTTTTTTTAAGTAGGTCCCTGCTCAACACAGAGCCTAGCACAGGGACTGAACTCATGACCCTGCAATAAAGACCTGATCTGAGTGAGATCAAGAGTCAGACACTTAAGCAACTGAGTTATCCAGGCAGCCCCCCGCTTTTCTATTTCCTGAGGTACTGACTTCTCTACAGTTTGTTATCAAAACTTCCCCTCCCTTTTAGTTTTCTATGTTGCTCTTTTTCTAGCTTTTTGCATTGATGCTTATTTCTTTTTAATGACTATTGCCGTCTGGATTTAACGCTAACAAACTATTCACTGGTGACTATTTTCACTGTATCCATTAGATTCTGGTAGGTCATATTTTAACCTGTACTTTTTTTTTTAAGATTTTATTTATTTATTTGAGAGAGGGAGAGCGTGAGAGGGGAGGTCAGAGGAAGAAGCAGACTCCCCATGGAGCTGGGAGCCTGATGCGGAACTTGATCCCGGGACTCCGGGATCATGACCCAAGCCGAAGGCAGTTGCCCAACCAAGTGAACCACCCAGGTGGCCCAACCTGTACTGACTTTTAAGAACTCCTGCAATTTCAATTTGCATTTTTCCTTTGACCCAAGAGTTGTTTAACAGAGGAATTTTTGGTTGTTGTTTTGGTGGTGGTGGTGGGTTTTTTTTTTTAGTTCTTTATTTATTTTGTTTATTAACACCTTATCAGATATATGATTTGCAAACACCCCATTCTGTAGGTTGCTGTTTCAATTGCTGTATAGAACTCCTTTAGTCTGGTGTAGCCCCACTTTCTGATTTTAGCTTTTCATAATAGAGCTTGTTGTGGAAGGATGTTCTTGTTAATGTTATCAATTTCTGGCTTGTGGTCAGAGAATCTCATTGTATTATTTCTATTCCTCTAAATTCATTGAGATCTTTCTTGTGGGATAAGATTTTCTTAATGCTTTCAATTCTCTTAATGTACCAAATGTACTTTAAAAGGTGTCTCTTCTCCAAAGAAGACATACAAATGGCTAGCAGACAAATGAAAAAATGTTCATCATCACTAGCCATCAGGGAAATTCAAATCAAAACCACATTGAGATACCACCTTACACCAGTTAGAATAGCAAAGATTAACAAGACGGGAAACAACGAATGTTGGAGAGGATGTGGAGAAAGGGGAACCCTCTTCTACTATTGGTGGGAATGCTAGTTGGTGCAGCCACTTTGGAAAACAGTGTGGAGGTTCCTCAAAAAATTAAAAATAGAGGGGCACCTGGGTGGCTGAGTTGCTAAGAGTCAGACTTAGGCTCAGGTCATAATCCCAGCATCTGGGATCGAACCCCATATCAGGCTCCCTCCTCAGTAAGGAGCCTGTTTCTCCCGCTCCACCTCCCCTGTGCTTGTGTTCCCTCTCTTGCTATCTCTGTCATACATAAAATGAAATCCTTAAAAAAATTAAAAATAGAGCTACCCTATGACCCTGCAATTACACTACTGGGTATTTACCCCAAAGATACAGATGTAGTGAAAAGATGGGCCATCTGCACCCCAATGTTCATAGCAGCAATGGCCACAATCACCAAACTGTGGAAAGAGCCAAGGTACCCTTCAATGGACGAATGGATAAGGAAGATGTGGTCCATAATACTATGGAGTATTATGCCTCCATCAGAAAGGATGAATACCCAACTTTTGTACCAACATGGAGGGTACTAGAGAAGATTATGCTGAGTGAAATAAGTCGAGCCAAGAGAGTCAATTATCATATGGTTCCACTTACTTGTGGAGCATAAGGAATAACAGGGAGGATACTGGGTGATGGGGCAGAGAAGGGTGTTGGGGGAAATTGTGTTGGGAGGGGGAGACAAACCGTGAGAGACTGTGGACTCTGAGAAACAAACTGAGGGGTTTGGAGGTGAGGGGGTTGGGGGGATGGGTAAAGCCGGTGGTGGGTATTAAGGAGGGCACATATTGCATGGAGCACTGGGTGTGGTGCATAAACAATGAATCTTGGAACAATGAAAAAAATAAAATAAAATTACATAATAAATAAATAAACAAACAAAAGAAGGGTTCTTGGGGTGCCTGGGTGGCTCAGTCAGTTGAGTCAGATCCTACAACGACCTTGGGTTGTAGGATCAAATCAGTGTTAGGCTCCATGCTTGGTGGGAGTCTCTCCTGGAGGGATTCTCTCTCTCCCGCTGCCCCTCCCCGACATGTGAATGCTCTCTAAATAAATAAAATCTTAAAAAAAAAAAAATAGAGGTGCCTGGGTGGTTCAGTCAGTTAGGCATCTGCCTTCGGCTCAGGTCATGATCCCAGAGTCAAGGGATCAAGCCCTAAGTTGGGCTTACTTCTCCCCCTCCCACGGCCTGCTCCTCTCCCTGTTTGTTCTATCAAATAAATAAATCTTTTTTAAAAAATAAAATAAAATAAAATAAGGTGTCTTCCCTTACCTTGTTCTTTAGATCATACATAAGATTTAGCTCATTGCTCATGCTGGTTAGGGCTTCTGTGTTCTTACTAAGTCTTTGTCCACATGGTAGACTTTTAATCGAGAGAAAGGAGTTAAATCTAATGTTAACGTGTTTGATGACTTCTCTTTGAATCTTTCCTAGATTCTGCATTATAAGACTGTTGCTGTGTACTGGGAGCCCAGATACTAGTAAGTATGGTATCTGCATTACGAACTGAAGCCTGGACATCATTAACTATCTTCTTGGTCTTCTATAATGCTTTCTGATCTGAATTCCACCTTGCCAGATACCAAGTTTTCTTTCTTGCATTTTGATCTTTTTCTTTATTATCCATGATTTTGCATAGTATACATCTGTCCATTCCTTAACTGTTAACCTCCCTAGATCTTTTTTAGGAGTGTCTCTTACATGGGCATACTGTTGGGATTCTCCTTTGGTAGCCACGTCTGTAAATCTTTCTTTTAATAGGTTAACCCATTTTTACTATAATCAACAAATTCTGTCTCATCTTCACATTGTGTATTTGTATATTTACACACGTGTATGCACACCTATACACAAACAGAGGCGTACACTGAAATACATATAATAGTCTTCCAGTATGTGTTCTCTTCGGTTTTTTCTTTCTGTCCTTTATCTTTTGGAAACTAGGAATTTTTTTAAAAGTAGTTGCCATTATACAAACACCGTTTTATAATTCTTTAATTCCTCCCCATTGACAACTTTTACCTATTGATCCCCTGCTGCCCACAATATCAAAATTAGCTAGCAGCCTCTTCTTAGCACTCCCGTGCTTCTCCTCAGCATCTAATCTGACATAATAGCAACTTACTCCCAGTTAATACCAATAAGGTAATGAACAAGTTTGTCCTTGGACTTGTTAACTAAGGTCATCAGAGTTAATAATTCCAATTTCTGTAGTTCAGCGAACTGCTATTTAACAGAAGAGTCCTACCCTGCAGGATTCATCCAAATCCCCTGCGTCCTGAATTGTATACTGGCATTGTGGTCAAGAGCTGCCTGTTACTGAGCTCCAAACATTTTAAACAGTGGGAGCATCACACACCCCAGAAATGGCTGATTCCCTATATGGCCACTCTGCCCTCAGGGCTGTGTCTTTCACCAACAGTGGGGAAATCAGTGGGTTTTACTGAGTGGCCAGTTATGCCCAGCACTGCGCTGGGTAAATGTAAAAAATTAGTTCGTGTGAGTAAGTGGCACTGGGACATTGTCTAGCACAGAACAAATTATCCCTGTCATCGCCATCACTACCACTACCACCACTCGGAACAGACACCAAAGGTGATGAATGTCCTGAGTGAGCATATCCTGGCATATCCTGTTATAGACCTCCAGGCTTTTGGCCATGACCTCCTGGAGTCTATTCTACTTTCCTGTCCAGCCATACCTTTACTTCCCTCTGGAAAACCACCTCTCACTCCTTGTTGTTGGAGACGTGGCCTCATCACAGAGGATAAGCTCCCATGGTAAAGCCCAAGAAGAAGATCTAAGTCAGTCAGTGGGTAATCACATTCCCTATGACACCCGCTTGGTTCAGGATGTGCACATAACTGGTCAGGGACAATGAGACTTTTTCCGGGTGTCCTAGGAAAGACACACTATTTTCTCCTGAAAAATGTGAGGTCTGGAGATGTTGTAGCCCTTTTGTAATCATAAAAAGCAAGCCTGTCTGGGATGAAGTCCATCAAAGAAGCCAAGTGATGAGAAGTGGAGAAACAGGGTTGGAATGTTTTTGTTTTTGTTTTTGTTTTTGTTTTTGTTTTTGTTTTTTGAGCCATGTCTAAAGGTACCCTTGACTTTTCCCTTAAGTGAAACAATAGGTTTCTTTTTTCTTTTTTTTTTTTTTTTTTAAGATTTCATTTATTTCACAGAGAGAGACACAGCGAGAGAGGGAACACAAGCTGGGGGAGTGGGAGAGGGAGAAGCAGGCTTCCCGCTAAGCAGGGAGCCTGATGTGGAACTCGATCCCAGGACCCTGGGACCATGACCTGAGCCAAAGGCAGACACTTAACAACTGAGCCACCCAGGCGCCCCAGCAATAGGTTTCTTTGATCTTTAGCTGACTGGCATTGGTTCTCATCATTTCCGAACAAGAGTCTTAAGTGACACATAATCTGATCTTGCTTTTCATGATTTCATGTGCGCTTCGTAATATTCCAGGTACTTGGCTTTGGTCAAACTAATCCCTCCCTCTGTAATACGCTTTAGCCCACCCCAGATATCCAAAGTGTTTTCATTTTTCAAGCTCTAGGTCAAATGCTGCCTTCTCTATAAAAAATTCCCTGAAGTATTCAGGGAAGTTGAGTATCAACTCAGCATCTTATTCTCGAATGGCCCAGGAAAAATACGTTCTCTGTATTCCACCTGCAACTTCTCCATAACTTTGTAATTATTTTTAATTTTTTTTAATTAAAAATTTAAAAAGTCTAAGCTCTTTGGTAGGCAGCTTGTCCTCAGTAAAGGCAACTTGACCATGGTATTATTAGTAAGGCTCTTCTTGTTAGGGTGATAGCCCTAAACGTGTCCAATCTCCTCAACAAGGTAGACGGGCCCCTTGTCAAATGGGTCAAAGTACCCAGGATTCATCCCAAATCCTGGCACATGGTAGGTACTCTACAGAAGTTTCTGGAAAGAGTAAATGGACAGGGATGGATCCTGCCCACAGGCATCAAAGTGTTGATTGTACAGAAAATCCATAAACATTTTTCTTCAATATTTCATGTGATGTTAGAAAAGATTATTAGTGTTCTAGGGTCTGATCCCTGTCTAAATAGGAGAGTAAAAAGGAGGTTTTCCATCAGCTGCAATAACTTTGCTTCCTGCCGACTGTGTAGCGGGATAACTGAAGATTCATTCAAGACTAATGGATTCTTTATGAAAGGAGTGAGGGCATGAAGGGGACGAGGGCATGAAGGGGCCTGATATCACCGCTGGATGGCGAAAGAGCGGTTATTTATCAGAAAAATAAATTGGATTTATTTGGCGGCACTGCCCCTATTGTAACGCTAAGTACACATCTGGCACAATTTACCTCCCTCTTCCCAGCCTCCCTCTGTTTTGCCTTCCCCGTATTCGTTGGGGCTTCTTGAATCCGATGGTCCATTCCCATGACCCTGTGTATGATTACCATTGTGTAGACCGCCACAAAACCTGCGCAACACCATCAGGACCGGACCACCTCCAGAAGCAGAAGCCCCACTCTTTGGAGTAATCAGTAAGAGACCATACTCAGCAGGGATGCAGGCATGACCCCAAACCCTACCTTCACACTGAAGGCCTAGATTCTGCCGTCTCAAAGCAGAGCGTCACAGAGATGTCAAGTGACTGCTGGGAAGTCTAATCCCGCATGTCATGTTACAGAGTCCCCTCCTGGCCCCAGCTCAGTCGCTGTGTGACCATGGTCAGTCACCCAGCCTCCAAGCTCAGGCTGCTGGTCAGCCCAGTTGAAACCAGTAATTACCCTGACCGCACAGTCGCAATGAGGAGCAAATACATGGGGAAGAACTATGAACATAAAACAGTCTCCAATACATAAAAAATATCATCCATATTTAGATGCCAGGGCACTGGTTATAGAGACATCAAGCATCAGAGCAAAAAGAAAGCAAAATGGATTAAGGAAATTTGCCCAATCTCCAGATGAGATGCAATCCCTGACTTCCCCTGAGGTGATGCTGGTATTCCGCCATCCCCGGGACTAATGGCATCACCACATAGGTCTGATGGTTGGACAGAGCCATACGCTGCAAAGTCTTACCATGGCAGCACCCGTTAATCTAACCCACATGTCCCAGAGATCACGTCTGTGGCCTCTGTATGGCAAAGAGAAGAGCGTTGACTCAAACAACCATTCCCATAGACCTGGCCTCCTCGCCGGCATCTTTTCCCACCTGCACTTACTCCCTGTTCCACTGCGGCTCTCCAGCTCACACGGGTTGTTTTCTACTAGCTCTGATCCACAGAAGTCCTTAGACCTCCCCGAGCAGAAAATACTTCCTCCTACCGTGTGGTCTTCCAAGCAGAAGGGTTTTCTTCTCTCCATCTCTTCTGCCCCCCACCCCATACCTCCTAAGTGAAGACCCATCTTTTGGCCCAAGTATTTCCCATCTCCCCACGTCTTCTTTCCTTAACCTTGTCCACCAACCTGTAGCTCACCCCTCCCTGTGACCCCAGAGCCTCCCTCTCCCAGGTTCTAGGTCCACGTTGTCACCGTCTCTGGGGTATCCTCACCTGGATGTCCCAGCAGACACTCATGCTCACTCCAGGCCCAACCAAACCTTCACTTACCTCCTCAGACTACCTCCTACTTCAAACTTCTGTAATTCAACAGTTGGGCCAATGTTATTCCGGTCATCCAGACTCCAAACCTTGGCATCCCTCTTGAGTGTTCCCTCATATTCCTTACCAGCCCTATTAACTCCCCTCCCCCATTCTTTCTGCTGCCACCTTTGCTC
Source organism: Lutra lutra (assembly GCF_902655055.1). Lineage (NCBI taxonomy): Eukaryota > Metazoa > Chordata > Mammalia > Carnivora > Mustelidae > Lutra > Lutra lutra. The sequence goes on from NC_062291.1 coordinate 83,531,810, forward strand.
AGGACACTAGCCTTCCTGCTACCCAGCCCCGTGCCTCCCATCTCTTCTTCCTGACCCAGGTGCCCAGCAGGTCTCCCTAAGAAACCCTTTTTTTTTTTTTTTTTTTTTTTTTGCAACTCCAAATTTAAAAGCCTCCGGCTCTCACAGCCACCTCTCACCTTGCTCTCTGTAGAGCTGAATGCCCTCAGTGTGGCATTCAAGTCCCTTTCTGGCCTTGTCCTGGCCGACACTGGCAGCTTTACTTCCTCCTCCTCCTCCCTCATACTCACTGCACTTTCCCCCATAACCAGAGTATCTTCCACTGGCCAAGCACGGCCTGGGCTTTCTCTGCTCTGGGTCTTTGTTCACTCAGGTTCTTCTTCCTGGAGCCCTTTCCCCACCTCCCATCTCTACTTGGCAAAATCATCTGAGCCCAACTACAATCCACCTGCCAGGAAAGCTTCCCGGAACATGCTTTTCGGCTGCCTTTCTCAGAACCAGGGGCTTACATGCCCACTCTCTCCACTAGATTATGCACTCCTTCAGGGAGCAGGCTGTGTCTTGCTGCTTGATGAAGACCACACAGCATCCCCCCTCAGTAGCGCGCCATACTCCCTTGTTGTGATAAATCCATTTGTTAAAATAAATTCCCCAGAAGTGGATTCAATACCTCCTTTGAAATGAACCTTGCTGCCCCCTGATGTGTCCATCTTCTTGAAATGTTCAGACTCTGGGGGCGCCTGGGTGGCTCAGTGGGTTAAAGCCTCTGCCTTCGGCTCAGGTCATGATCCCAGGTTCCTGGGATCGAGTCCCACATCGGGCTCTCTGCTCTGCGGGGAGCCTGCTTCTTCCTCTCTCTCTCTGCCTGCCTCTCTGCCTACTTGTGATCTCTGTCAAATAAATAAAAAATCTTCAAAAAAAAAAAAAAAAAGAAATGTTCAGAACTCTGCCCCTAGACTTGAGGTTTCTATTCCCAATCATCTAGATGGACGGGCTTAGTTGGCAACCACACACTCATTTTGCAACTTTGTTGAAGAGTAATAATGCGAGATTAGTAAGGAATAACAGAACAATGCTACATAAGGGCTTATGTTTGTGAACCACAACATGCCCAAAGAAGAAAGAAATGCCCCCTGAATACTGAATTAGTAGTGATCGACAGAAACTGAACCAAATACAAGGAGAGCCACGCCTGATGTCTCAATTCCCCAAAAGCTTGGGGGGTACTGTTTCCATGGCCAGGAGAAGAGAAGATTTTGTTTCCAGAGTTGAACTAGAACATTTGGGGAGTTAACGTAGATTTGGCAAGTCTGAACAGGTTGACAGGGTAGAGAGAGCCAAACAAGATCTCAGTGTGCTGGCTTCAAGGGGGTGTGACCCAGGCAGCCACAGGGAGCCCTGAATTTACCCTGAGGCTCTGCCAGAGCCATCTTGCAATTACTAATTTTTGAATAAGAAGTCCCACAAATTACATAACTGATCTTGGCCTGGGGCCCCTGAGGTCAGAGGAGCAGAAGACCTATAAATGCCAAGAAAGTGGTACCATCAGTGAGACGCCACATGTCGAATGTCACTTGCGGGGCAGAGAGGGGAACGCTTCCTCTCCCGGAAGAAGTCTCACCTTTGCTAGGAAAGATGACACGAGACACTTTTCTCTTTTGTAAGCCAGTCTCTGAAGGCATTTTTGGAATTTTTTTCTTCTATCCCGAAAAACAGGAAGTCGAATTTCCCATGAAAATTTTCAACTGAAACTTTCCGTGTGGAATCACCAGACCAATTAAAAATTATAATATGCAAATGTCTCTGGCATATATGGTAATAAGTAGGCTGACAAACACTCCAGGGTGGCAGGTCCTCGCTGCAAATCATGCCGCTGGCTGCTGGTTTGCTGAAGTACATTTCTAATTCCCTTTAAGAAAATGATACTACATGACCATAAATAGTTTATCCATAACTTGAGAGGTTTGTTTTTTTTTTTAAAGATTTTATTTATTTATTTGACAGAGAGATCACAAGCAGGCAGAGAGGCAGGCAGAGAGAGAGGAGGAAGCAGGCTCCCCGCTGAGCGGAGAGCCTGACATGGGGCTCGATCCCAGGACTCTGAGATCATGACCTGAGCCAAAGGCAGCAGCCTAACCCACTGAGCCACCCAGGCGCCCCGAGAGGTTTTTTTTTTATTTCTTTTCAGCATAACAGTACTCATTGTTTTTGCACCACACCCAGTGCTCCATGCAGTCCGTGCCCTCTCCAATACCCACCACCTGGTTCCCCCAACCTCCCACCCCCCGCCCCTTCAAGACCCTCAAACTGTTTTTCAGAGTCCATAGTCTCTCATGGTTCACCTCCCCTTCCAATTTCCCTCAACTCCCTTCTCCTCTTGAGAGTTTCTTAAATGGAGTATCTTGGGGTAGGATCATATTTCCATCTCACCTAAGAACGAACTCCTCTGTTAATTAGAAGAACTCAGAAACCTGTATTTTTTGCCTACACTGGAGGAACTGGAGGGTTTAACTACAATATTTGCCTTGTGGTTCATTTTGGCTTTGATGGTTTGGCTACAGTAATTACTGCTTTCACAGGAAATATTTAATGAAGATAATAAGATAATCTGGTACACTACAGCACTTTCTCATTGAATCTCTTTTAATCCATTATTTCAATTATAGAAATAATATTAATTTTTTACTAACCTTAACATAAGGTTGAATTTTCATATGCGATACCAAAAAATGTAGTTTGGTATATCTGATTTTAAAGTGCAGATATCGGTATTTATTTTTATAGAGAGACTTTTTAAATTACCTTAATGGAAACACCAATGTTCTTTTAGGGAGATTGGTTGTTCTGTTTATTTAGGAAGATACCCCCATGCTCCAACTGAGGGGGGTTCACTGTCCACTGGGCTGGAAACAAGACAACAAAAGATGTGCTCAAGCTGAGGGGGTCAAAGAGAGGAGACAGGTTGAAACAGACGGTCCCTGAAGCTTTTAAGAACATAGTGGTTGGGGCACCGATGGCTCAGTGGGTTGAGTGTCTGACTCTTGGTTTCAGCTCCAGTCACGATTTCATAGGTCATAAGATAGAGCCGCATGTAGGGCTCAACGGGGAGTCTGCTGGGGTTTCTCGGTCTCTCCCTCTCTCTCCCTCTGTACCTCCCCCTGCTTGCACTTGCTCTCTCGCTCTCTCAAAATAAAAAAATAAACATAATCTTTAAAACAAAGAACACAACAGTTAGCACTTAACTGTGAGCTACCAATCAGTGCCAGCCCCCTAACCTCCCTTCAAGTTCACTGCCCACACAAATGCCTCCTGTACAGAAAGCTAGGGAAGGGGCAGTTCGGTACGGAGCAGAGAGACAATGGGTCTGACAGAGACAAAAGCTGAACGCACCCAGAGACTTACTGCAGTTGTGAATGGGCTGGAAGAGGGAACACAAGTGGACTTCTGGGTGGCCCTTGGGAACCCCCTGCATTTACCAGTCTCCACAGGAAACAAACTGCGGGTTTGCTGGAGAGGCGGTGGGTGAGGGAACAGGGTAACTAGAGGAGGGACATTCAGGAGGTCATTTGATGAGCCCTGGGTGTCATATGCAACTGATGAACCACTAAATTCTACCCCTGAAACTAATAATGCATTATATGTTAATTCAATTGAATTTAAATATAATTAAATAAATAGTCTCTTTTGGGGGAGCACTTGGGTGGCTCAGTTGGTTGAGCCTCTGACTCTTGATTTTGGCTCAGATCATGATCTCAGGGTCATGGGACTGACCCCCAAGTCTGTCTCTGTGCTCAGCACATACATAGTCTTCTCCTCCCCCTCCCCCAATCAATCAATCAATCAATCAATCAACAGAATCATTTAAAAAATATGAAAGTCTCTTTTTTCAATATTACCATTAATTTTCCAAAAGAAAATGTTTTGCCCTGGAATTTTTTCCCATACTTATTGTTTCCTGATTTAGAAGATCCACCATGACTCTCAACAGAGCTTCTCAGTGACACCCCCAACTCCAACCCTGCCCCCAAAAGGCTTTCCTTGGGGCCAGGCACATAAAGGACAAACAATGAAAGCGGGCCTCCTCTGTTAAGTGATTCCTCCTCTCCTTCCTCAGTACAGACTACAAGATGGGCAGACTACCAGTGTTCCCAGTTCTCAGGAATGCTCTGCAGAAAAAACAGGAGTAATGGCCACTGCTGGAGTTACAAGTCCCCAGGGCTCTGCCTTCCCTTCTCGCTTCCTCCCCAGCCACACACCGGAAATCTTACAACATACTCACTCCTCTTCCTGCCTTCCCTCTCAACCGTTATCCACTTCAAATGTGTTTTCTAAGCATCAGCTGTGTCACGTACCAACCCACAGGCAGCCTGGCTTAAAAGCAATTATTTCCCTCTTTAGCAAGAAATCAAGAAATGTCTGTAAAAAGGCGAAAATACTGGGAAAATGCACCCACTGGAGTAGCGAAACCACATAATTAACCACCAGTCATACACACTTGTCACTCACAGCTGAGGCCAAGGTCCCTGCTCCGTAAACCCAGGGCTTACCCGCCTGTCAATTCCAAAACCACTTCCTCTGGCTTCTGGAGGAGCCGTCCCTCTAGGATCTGGAAGACCACGATCAAGTGCATTTCACTCCAGAACTGCACAGCCTGGCAGCCTGATGTGAGATGAGTCACTGAAGTTTTCTGAACCCAGATAAAGAGAAATCAGGAAAACTTATGTACATTTGTGAGCAGCTTCCTTTCTAAGCGGGAGTTGCTTGAATTTGCATTTTGATGTAGTCTGTGCCTTACTTGAAGGGAAACCAGCCAAGAGCCTTCAGTATTTGCAAAGCAAAAAGACTCTACCGGTAAGGGGTTTGAGAAAATGTGGCTCTGGCTATACCATGCCCCCCTGCATGGTCCTCCAAGAGGATGTTATTTTTTTGTGGACAGACAGAGCTGCTGACTCTGAAGGGTGTTAGTGATAGAAAAATGCTTCTTTCCTAAGTAAGGATTTTACCTGCCCTTTATCCATACAGCCTTGTGCTTTCTTACAGAGTGACGGGAGTACGCCTACAGCATACTGTGTGGGGAGGCCTGGATGGGCTGTCAAGGCCTGCAGGAAGGACATGCAGGCCTATGCATCACCTCCCTCCAAGAGAGGCTCAGAAGAACAGGGGGCTCACCTCAGCCCAGCCCAGCCTGGAGGGCAGGTAGGATTCAAGACCTGGCACTCTGGGGGGTGCCTGGGTGGCTCAGTGGGTTAAGGCCTCTGCCTTCGGCTCAGGTCATGATCCCAGGGTCCTGGAATTGAGTCCCGCATCAGGCTCCCTGCTCAGCGGGGAGCCTGCTTTCCCCTCCCGCCCCCGCCTGCCTCTCTGCCTGCTTGTGATCTCTAATTAATTAATTAATTATTAATTTTTTTAAAAATGACCTGGTACTCTGGCTCGGAGAAAGGTACTCCTGTCTCGTGGCTAGTGGTAAGGCCAGTCAATGAACCTGATAAAATCAAACCTAGATGGACTTTCTCTCCTTACCAGGGTAAAAGGGGAAAATATCCTCTTAGCCTCGGGGTCTGGGGCCAGTTGTGGTGGCTGTGCACCAGTGACAAGGCAGACATAAGCTTTGAACCCAGGGAGGGAGAGGGCTGGTAGAGGGCTCTTTGCAGTAGAATTCTTTCACCTCCTATGATCACGGACCCACCATTACTATTTTCCTAAAAGCTGAAACTTGGTCTTTGCTGTGCTGCCAGGGCCCCGAGGAGCCAAGGAGAATGCCAGCTCATCCCTGGTATTGGTTTCCTTTTGCTGCTGTAACAAATGATCACAGGCTTAGTAGGCTGAAACAAGGTAAAGCCATTCTTCCATTTCCACAGGTCAGAAGTCAAGAAGGGGCCTTCAGGAGCTGAAATCAAGGCTGGTGCTTCTTCCAGAGGCTCAGTTTCCTCACCTCTCCTACCTTCTGGAGGGCTCCAGCATCCCTTGGCTCACGGCTGCATCACGACAAGCTCATTTCCATCCTCACATCTGCCTTTCTGACTCTGACCTTCTTACTTTCCTTTCTGAGGTCCCTGATGAGTACACTGAAGCCACTCAGGCTTTCCGGGGAAGCTCCCCATGACCATGATCTTAATCACATCAGCAAAGTCCCTTTTGGCATGTAGGATAACATACTCATGGGGTCCAGGGAACAAGGCAGCACCACACCTGGTGACATGATTCAGGCTACCCCAGCCTTCCTCCCTGGGGCCCCACGGAGCATTCACAGCTATGCCCTGCTTGGGAGCTCACTTGAGGGGACAGTGCTGCCAGGGGCAGAGGCAGCAGAGCCCCAAACTATAGGAGACCAGGGTGACAGATCAGGGGGAGCTCCCTGACATTCTCTGTTTCAGATTAACAACAAATCACTTTCAGTAAGAGCAAAACCCAAATGCTACACAGAACATACTGACACTAAAGATGATCATGGTTTATCTGATACTCACATTTAACAGGGTGTCCTGTATTTCTATTTGTTCAATCTAAAAACCACTGGGGAACTCACTGAAGTAGTTTCACAGCCTCTGGAAGGGAAGTATTTCAAGGGAGCTAATGTCCTACAATGAAGCCCTTGGAGAGGTTTACTATCGCAATTACACTACATACAGAATGCACTGATTTTATAAATTACAATCAGAACTCCCTTAATACTTTCTTATTTCAACATTAATACTTCCCTGATCTTAATCTCATTGTCTTTTCTAATGTAGGTCTTCTACATTTTGGAAATTTGGCCAGTTTTTCCCAGGTACTAAATATGTATTTCAAAAAATGTTATTACAATGAGTGAATCGAATTCAGGTTTTTACTTTCATAAAGCAGAGACCCTACCTGTTGCCATCAATAAATAGACACACGGCTCGTTCAGTCAAACTCATGATTGACTATCAAAGTCCCTCTTAGACATGTACAAGGTCAAGCTAACGCTATAACCAATTGTATTCTTTCTGCACTAGAAAATTCCCAGAGGTCTTTTATAAAATGCTAGAACTCTTCAAACAGCATGATAGGCTGGGTGTTAAAAAGAGTTTCACATCAACTGTCATGTCATGGTAGCTTTCCTATGCAGTGGACAACCAGAATGTGAGAAAGCCCCAGGAAGAGTGCACATCCTTGCTTGAATTGACCTAAACCTGAATGGTCTAGACTATCCCTGTCCAACGGAAGTAATCTCAGCCATATAATTATAAATTTTTAAAAATAAAAAGAGGGACGCCTGGGTGGCTCAGTTGATTAAGCTGCTGCCTTCGGCTCAGGTCATGATCTCAGGGTCCTGGGATCGAGTCTCGCATCAGGCTCCTTGCTCAGCAGGGAGCCTGCTTCTCTCTCTGCCTCTGCCTGCTGCTCTGCCTGCTTGTGTTCTCTCTCTCTCTCTCTCTCTCTGACAAATAAATAAATAAATAAAATCTTTTAAAAAAATAAAAAAGAAAAAGAAAAAGAAACAGGTAAAGTTAATTTTAACAGTATACTGTATTTCACCCATCATATCCAAAGTATTATTCTTACAGCATGTAATCGATATAAACCATCTTTTTTTTTAATATATTTTTTAAAGATTTTATTTATTTATTTGACAGAGAGAGAGATCACAAGCAGGCAGAGAGGCAGGCAGAGAGAGGAGGAAGCAGGCTCTCTGCAGAGCAGAGAGCCCAATGCGGGGCTCGATCCCAGGACGCTGGGATCATGACCTGAGCCTAAGGCAGCGGCTTTAACCCACTGAGCCACCCAGGTGCCCCGATATAAACCATCTTAATGACCTATTTTTATAATCTTTTCCTACTAAGTCTTTCAAGCCCTGAGTGTATTTCACACTTATAGCCCAGCTCCACCGGGAGCAGCCTCATTTCCAGCGCCCACTGCCACACAGGACTGCTGGGTTCCATTTTGGATAGGGCAGCCCGACAGCGTACGAGACAGCCAGTCACAGGGAGTTTTCTAAGTATAGAAACCCAAGCAGTCAGTGACTGTCTGCGGTGATGGGCACTGAGGGTACTGCTGGATACTCCCAGCATCGAGGAAAGTTTTGTGTTTTTTTAATCCCAAACAGCCACCCCATTTATTTGCACTGTCATTCCTTCAAACATAAAAGATAGCACTCAGACACACAAAGGCGATTAATTAGAATCAAGCAATTAGGAGAGAGCTGTATGCTAATTCCTTACACCTACAGGAAAAGAGAAGCAATAAATTTAACAGCTCAGGGCTAGGGACGAGAAGAGTCACTCACTTTCTAAAACAGGACAAGTTTCTGAACCTGACTCAAACATAATATGATTTTCAGTCCTGCAGAGAAGAGCTGTTGCGTTTTAAAGCTTCTAGTGCGAACTGAAATTTTGGGGCCTGGAAAGAGGGGTTCAGATGAATCTCAATCTTCCTTGGCAAAAGCATTTGGAATCCAGAGTCCGGCAGGCTCTTGAGAAAGATGAAGTCACTTTTAGACCCTACGCGACTGTGGGCCTGATCTAGCCTCCCAGACAGAAACATGACTGTCACCCACTGCTAGACACTCGGGGCGGGGGGGGGGGGGGACTCCAGGCTGCTGGGGGGAGGGGAGTCTGGGACATGGAAGGTATCCTGGAGCTCCATGGAAAGTCCTTTATCACAGAAAACCAGTGGTCCCAGTCAACCCCACCCCCGGATTCCTCTGCATAGCCTGTGGAATCGTGTCCAGCCTGCCATGCGGGGGGAGGGTGGGGGGCGGAAGCCGGCACCCAGCTGGAGCGAGTAGTAAGTTTCATTCATGTGTGTACGTGTATATAAAAACTCACTGACCTGTCAAACAAATGCCCTGAGTCTACAGGTCACATATTCCATTTTTGAGGTTAATAAAATATACATTAGAAGTTGTAATTGCTTCTTTGGAGCGTAAGATCTTAGGGCATGAAGGTTTTCACCATTTACAAGACCACCGTGAACACACTAAGAATTGTGGCTGTTGGAACAGTCACGCAGTGACAATGGGAACAAAACTCCCACGGTCCACGTTTGGTGGAATGGCCATAATGGACAGAGGGGAGGCTGGTCTAATTCTCTGAACGTATTTTCGGTCCCAGTGACTTGTGCTCCTGGTCTGAATTCCTCTCGCCAACATATGTGATATTTCAGCCTCTTACCCAGAAAAGAAGCTTGATGGAACTACCAGCATTGTTCTCGAATATTAAGTCTTCCAAGCCCCGACTGCGTATGCGCTGGGGGCAAAGAGCCATGGAGAGCTCATGCCACAGCGGCCAGCTCATGCCCCGCTCTACAAGCTCTGCAGCTCTTGGCTGTCTGATGATCACGGCTGCATCTGATTTGAATAATCCCTTCTGGGAAGTGGAACTTTTCACCCAGAAAACTCTTCAAGATGAGATGCCGTGTCCAGGTCCCTGTCTGTGACAGGAAGAGAGGCTGATGCCAAAACGCTGGGACCGATGATCTAAAAGACACACCTGCCTTTCGGAACGTTTACTGCTGAGGGAGATTTTTGGGAGAAGAGGGGTAAAAACGTGACACACTGACTCCAGGCTGCTTCTTACAACAATGTGGCTTCCCAAGTTCATGGAGTGAAATTCCCCTTGCTGGTCCTTTTGGGGCGTGGAGAGAGTAACAGCCTCACAGATGTCATCCTCTGGCTTTACACTGCCCTGATCTTGGGGAGACCTCGGACTCACAGTGTACACCCCAGCAGAGGCGCCAGCCACTTATATTTATGGTTTTAATAACCTCTCATAGGGTCTAAGGAATCCACTGCAGCCTAAGGGGGGACACATGCTTAATTCTGCTGCCACTCCAACGGCAGGGCACGTGCACCTGAGAAAGCCTGGTGACTAGACCTGGGGCAGCTGCTGTACCCAGGAAACCACCCAACTCTGAAGGGCATTTAATACAAAGCCAAAGAATGGGCTGGGAGCCATGCCAAAGGAGGTCCCAGTGTATGCGGCATGAGTAGTACCTGGGCAGTGGTTAGAGCACTCCAATGTTCATAGCAGCCATGTCCACAATAGTCAAACTATGAAAAAAACCTAGGTATCCATCAATAGATGAACGGATAAAGAAGATGTGGTCTATATATACAATGGAATACTATGCAGCCATCAAAAAATGAAATCTTGCCATTGGCAATGGCATGAATGGAACTAGAGGGTATTGTGTTGAGCAAAATAAGTCAATTAGAGAAAGGCAATTGTCATATGATCTCACTGATATAAGGAATTTGAGATACAAGGCAGAGGATCATAGGGGAAGAGAGGAAAAAATCAAACGGGATGAAACCAGAAAGGGAGACAAACCGTAAAAGACTCTTAGTGTCAGGAAACAAAGGGAGGGGTGCTGGAGTGGAGGAGGGTGGGAGGGATGGGCTGGCTGGGGGATGGACATTGGGGAGGGTATGTGCTATGGTGAGTGCTGTGAATTGTGTAAGGCTGATGAATCACAGACCTGTACCCTGAAACAAATAATACATTATATGTTAATTTTTAAAAAGAGAAAGAATGGGGCACCTGGGTGGCTCAGTGGGTTAAAGCCTCTGCCTTCGGCTCAGGTCATGATCCCAGGGTCCTAGGATGGAGCCCCACATTGGGCTCTCTGCCAGGCGGGGAGCCTGCTTCCCCCCCACACCCCTGACTGCCTCTCTGCCTACTTGTGATCCCTGTCTGTCAAATAAATAAATAAAATCTTTTAAATTAAAAAAAAAGAGAAAGAATGAAAAAAAAAAAGAAGAAAATCTCAGAATCCAGTCCAGACATGTGCAATCCATTTTAACAATTCCAAGGACTCTGATGCTTGATCAAGTTTGAGACACCCCTAGGCTAAGTGACAAGGTTCATCACTCTAGTCCTGAAAAAGGTAAAAACCAAATATCAGCAAAAAAAAAAAAAAAAAAAAAAGCAAACATGTTGCTTCTTTCCATTTATCCACTCAAGACTCAGTTGGTTCCCGCTCTGTACTGGGTTCTGCTGGGCCTGGAGATGCGGTGCCAAGCCCGCCCCACAGACTCCTGCCTCGTTTATGTCACCTTCTTCATGCACCCTGCACGCGCCCACCCTGTTCACACCCAGCGACGGCTGCACGACCCTGTGAGTGCATGGAATGCCAGTGAGCTCTACGCTTTAAAATGGTTCACTTTGATCTTAAAAATCAAGGTGAAACAACAGCAACAACAAAACACAGTCTGAAAGACAAAAAGCAAGTATCAGAACCAGACTCCGGTATAACACAACTGTTAGAGTTACCATATACAGAATGTAAAATAATTATCATCAATGTTTGAGTGTTCTAATGGGGAAAAAATGAACAATAAACAAGCAGCAAATGGAAGCAGATGTAAGCAGAGAAATAGGAATTCTAAGAAAAAGTAAAAGGAAATGCAAGAAATCAAAGATTGTAACAGAAATGAAGAATGTCTTTGATGGGTTCATCTCCAGAATGGATATGGCCAAGTAAAGAATCAGTGAGCTTAATAATAGGTCAACAGAAGCTTTCCAAACTAAAACACGCAGAATGAGAAAAGTAGAATATCTTAAGAGTGATAGCACAATTTAAAAAGATGTAACAAATGTGTAATTAAAATATCCAGAGGAGGGAACTCTGGGTGGCTCAGTTGGTTAAGCCTCCAACTCTTGATTTCTGCTCAGGTCATCTCAGGGTGGTGAGATCAAGCCTTGAGTTGGGCTATGAGCTCAACAGGGAGCCTGCTTAAGATTCTCTCTCTCCCTCTCCCTTCCCTCCAACACGCATGCTCTTTTTCTCTCTCAAAAAATAAACAAATATAAATAAATAAATAAACAAATAAACAAATATAAATAAATAAATAATAGAGGACCACCTTCTGGGCCACCAAACACATTTTAATAGATTTAAAAGAATAAAAAAATCACAGACCACGAAGGAATTAAACTAGCCGGGATATAACTGGAAATTCTCAAAACTTGGAAATTTAAGCAATACACTTCTAAATAATACATGGGTCCCAGAGGAAGTATCAAGAGAAATGTAAAAATATTTTAAACTAAACTGAGAATACAACCTATCAAGATTTGTAGGATATAGGGAAATCAATGCTTAGAGGAATATATATAGCATTGAACTTCACTTGTTAAAAAAAAGAAAACTATAATTTCAATAATCTATCTAAACATTCATCTTAAAAAACTAGAGAAGGAAGAGCAAATTAATCCTAGAGGAGGAAAGGAAAAGAAATAATAAAAATTAGAGCAGAAATCAATAAAATTGAAAACAGAAAAATAAAAGAGAAAAATCTGTAAGCCAAAGATCAATAAAATTGATAAAATTCTAGACAAGCTAACCAAGGAAAAAAGAGAAAATACAAATTGTCAATATCATGAATATCTCATGAAATTCTATTATATGGATATTTTATATTACCACATGAATATTATAACAAAGGAAGATACAAACAACTCTATGCCCTCAAATTTTATAATTTAGATAAAATATGATAATCCCTTGTAAAAAACAAACTCACACAAGGAGATACAGACAAGCTGAATAGCCATATATCTTTTTTTAAATTGAATTAATAATACCCTTAATTGAATTAATTGAATTAATTAATACCCTTTCAAAAAAGAAGCACTAGATCCACATAATTTCATGGGTGAACTTTGCCCAACATTTAAGTTAGAAATAATGCCATTTCTCCACAATATCTTCCAGAAAATAAGAGCAGTGGAAACCTTTCCTAATTCATTTTACGAGGTCAGCATTACCTTAAGAACAAAATCAAATAAAGACATTACAAGGAAGGAATATTACAGACCAGTATCTTTCTTAAACAGAGACTCAAAAATCCTCCAAAAATACAAGAAAATCAGATCCAACAATGCATAAATTCCACAACCCAGTGGGATTTATCCCAGGAATGCAAAGATGGTTCCACATTTGAAATTCAATGTAATTCATTAAAAAACTAAATTAAAAAACTAAAGAAAAATCACACTGTCTTATTAATTGACACCAAAAAAGCATCTGACAAAATCCAACACATATTCATGATTTAAAAAAAAAAAAATACAAAACCTCAGCAAACTAGGAATAGAAGGAAAGTTCCTTAATCTGGTAAAGAACATCTAAAAAAGCCTATATAGTTAATATCATACAGAATGGTGTGAAACTGAACAATTTCTCTCTAAACCACAAACAAGACAAGGACATTCTCTTTCACTATTCTTACTCAACATCAGACTATACATGTAAACTAACAAAATGAATTAAGAAAGGGAAGTAAAAGGTATGCAGACTGAAAAGGAAGAAAGAAAACTTCTTTGTTCTTAGTAGAAAATGCAAAACAATTAAAAAAAAAACAGAAAATAACTCTTGAACTAGTAAGAGAGTACAGTAACATTACAAGGTTCATATACCAAAGTCAACTGCTCTCCTTATAACAGCAAGAACAATCAGCATTTGAGATGAAGAAGGAAGTAATTTACAATCTCATGCAAAAAATGAAATACGCAGGTAAAAATCTGACAAAATAAATGTAGGAGCAATATGTGGAAAATCCAGAACACTGACGAAAATAAAGATCTGTATAAAGAGAGAGAGATTCCACATTCATGGAATGGAAGACTCAATACTGTTAAAATGTGAATTCTTTCCAATGTGTTGTGTAGATTTGACTTAATCACTACTCAAATATTAGCAAGCTATTTTGTAGATCTCGATAATTCTAAAGTTTACAGAAATAAAGCAAAAGACCTAGAGTAGCATACACAATACTGAAGGAGCACAAAGTTCAAAGGGTCACAGTATCTGATTTCAAGAGTTACTATAGGGCTACAGTAATCAAGACAGCATGATATTGGTGACAGAATAGGCACTATGATCAGTAGAACAAAATAAAAAGCTCAGAGAGAGACCCACACAAGTACAGCAACTGCTCCTTGACAAAGAAGCAAAGACGAGTCAGTGGAAAAAAAAACAGCCTTTCCAACAATAATACTATATACAAAAATAATAACCCAGACACAGTCCTTACATTTTACACAAACATTAACTAAAAATGGATCATGGACCTAAACACAAAATGCAAAACTAATACAACTTATTGAAGAACACATCGGAGAAAATCTATAAGACTTTGGGTTTGGTGCTGAGTTTTTAAATACACCACCAGGGGAATAATCCATGAAGGAAAAAAATTGCTAAGTTGGCCTTTATTATAACTAAAACATGCTCTGCAGAAGACACTGTTATGAGAGTGAAAAGATACAGATGGCCCTTCTTTTCACTACATCTGTATCTTTGGGGTAAATATCCAGTAGTGCAATGGCAGGGTCATAGGGAAGCTGTATTTTTAATTTCTTGAGGAATCTCCACACCGTTCTCCAAAGTGGCTGCACCAACTTGCATTCCCACCAACAGTGTAAGAGGGTTCCCCTTTCTCCACATCCTCTCCAACACATGTTGTTTCCTGTCTTGCTAATTTTGGCCATTCTAACTGGTGTAAGGTGGTATCTCAATGTGGTTTTAATTTGAATCTCCCTGATGGTTAGTGATGATGAACATTTTTTCATGTGTCTGATAGCCATTTGTATGTCTTCATTGGAGAAGTGTCTGTTCATATCTTCTGCCCATTTTTTGATATGATTGTCTGTTTTGTGTGTGTTGAGTTTCAGGAGTTCTTTATAGATCCTGGATATCAACCTTTTGTCTGTACTGTCATTTGCAAATATCTTCTCCCATTCCGTGGGTTGCCTCTTTGTTTTGCTGACTGTTTCCTTTGCTGTGCAGAAGCTTTTGATCTTGATGAAGTCCCAAAAGTTCATCTTCACTTTTGTACCCCCAATGTTTATAGCAGCAATGGCCACGGTCGCCAAACTGTGGAAAGAACCAAGATGCCCTTCAATGGACGAATAGGTAAGGAAGATGTGGTCCATATACACTATGGAGTATGATGCCTCCATCAGAAAGGATGAATCCCCAACTTTTGTAGCAACATGGACAGGACTGGAAGAGATTATGCTGAGTGAAATAAGTCAAGCAGAGAGAGTCAGTTATGATATGGTTTCACTGATTTGTGGAGCATAACAAATAGCATGGAGGACAAGGGGAGATGGAGAGGAGAAAGAAGTTGAGGGAAATTGGAAGGGGAGGTGAACCATGAGAGACTATGGACTCTGAAAAACAATCTGAGGGGTTTGAAGGGGCGGGGGGTGGGAGGTTGGGGGATCCAGGTGGTGGGTATTGGAGAGGGCATGGATTGCATGGAGCACTGGGTGTGGTGCAAAAATAATGAATACTGTTATGCTGAAAAAATAAAAATTTAAAAAAAAAAGAGAGTGAAAAGATCAAGCCACAGAGTAGAAGGAAATATTTTCAAAATCCATATATGATAAAGGATTTTTATCCAAATATACAAAGAACTGTGAGACTCAGCAGTAAGAAAACATACAGCCCAATTAAAAAAATGGCCAAAGATTTGAACAGACACCACAACAAAAATTATATATACAGATGGCAAATAAGCGTATAAAAAAGTGCTTAATGTCGTCTCTCCTTAGGGAACTGCAAGGTAAAACAACAACGGGATACCAGTGCACATCTATCTGAATGGCTAACATCCCAAAAATTCTGACAATACCAACTGCTAGGAAGAATTCAGAACAACAGTAACTCCTGCTCATTGCTGTCAGAAATGCACAATGACGCAGCTCCTTTCGAAGGCAGTTTCTTACAAACTAAACACTGTCTTGCCGTAAGATCTAACAATTGCATTCTTAAGTATTTACCAAAATAATCTGAGAACCTATGTTCTCTCTCTCTCTCTCTCTCACACACACACACACACACACACACACACACACACACAAAACTGTGGACACACACTTAGGACAGCTTCATTCAGAATTGCCAAAAACTGGAAGTAACCAAAATACCCACCAATAGGTGAATGTATAAACAAGTTATGGGATAGCCATAGAATGGAATACTATTCAGAGCCATCAGATCCAGAAAAGACATGAATTAATCCTAAATGCATATTGCTAAGTGAGACAAGCCAATCTGAAAAGGCTACATTCTATGTGATTCCAATTCTATGATATTCTGGAAAAGGCAAATTATGGAGACACACAGAATGACCTCAGCCAGGTGGTCAAGGTCAACATCAAGTCCTATTGATAGTTTGTACCCTTGGTAGGACATGATTAGAATAGCACTTCACCTCTGCTGTCTTCTTCCCCACAACCCGTAACCCATTAAAATCATAAGAAAAACATCGACAAATCCCAATTAAAGGACATTCTCAGAAATATAGGACCAGTACTCCTTAAAACTCTCAAGGTCATCAAAAACAAGGAAAGTGTGAGAAACTGTTACAGCCAAGAGGAGCCTAAGGAGAGAGAACAACTCAATGTGATGTGGGATCATAAATGGAATCCTGGAGCAGAAAAAAGAACATCAGGTTAAAACTAAGGAAATCTAATAAACAATGAACTTTAACCAATAATAATATAGCAACCCTGGTACATGAATTGTGACAAACATGCTGTATTAATCTAAGATATCAACAACAGAGGGTACTGATATGGGTATTTGGGAACTGTCTGTACTATTCCGGTACTAACTCTGTAAATCTATTTATTTACTTTTTTTTTAAAGCAGGCTCCACACAGGGCTTGAACTCAGGACCCTGAGATCAAGAACTGAGCTGAGACCAAAAGTCAGACACTTAATTGACTGAGCCACCCAGGTGCCCCCAAAATTTTCCCCCCAAATTTCTGTAATCTAAAACTGTTATTATAAAAGTTGATTTTAAAAAGGGGGGGGGCGGATAGGAAGCGGAGGTCAAAGTTGAAAAAACTCCTAGAATTCTGAACTCCAGGCACCCATTTGAAAAAATAATTCAAAGTGTACCAGTATGTCCATCATAACAATATCATTGATTGATACAACTTGGTTCTGGGCTACATCCAATTACAGGCAAGATTCAGATACATATGAAAGTATTCAAGAGTCAGATGGGCTGGGGATAATATCTTAATAGAATGAGTGGCTTATTTTTTAAAATACAAAATCAGAGCAGGAAAATCCAGCCCCGCATGCGGGCTAAACCCACACAGAGCCGGGCAAATGGAAGCTCGAATGCTGTGCTGCTGATGTGTGGCAACCTTATAACTAAATCGGGCAGTTTGAAGAACACCAGGGAAGAAAGACAAGTAAGAAACATGGCCCTAAGGAGATTATAAACAGAGTCAGAAAATAAGGAAATGAGATTCCAGCTGGATAAATGCCAGGTAAAGCATCTGGGAAAAATAATCCCAAACACAGATAAAGTCACAAGGAACGAGATGCTTAAAAATGCCAAAAGAAATCAAGCAGTGAAAGGTTAAGTATTAGTCGGACACCACAGGAACAACGGCGCAGTAAACAAGCAGCGTGTGCTCTTCGCGGTCTACAGGTACAACAGCAAAGCCAGTGGAGCTCTTCCCGTGTAAGTTCAAAATCTCTGGGCTTCCAGGAAGCTGGGGAGGCATGGGTGGGGCGCTAGCTTTTCCCAAAGAACAAGGAGCTGAGGAATTCCACACTCCTAAAATGCTTGACAAATGCAAAAGTGGTTTTCAGAACCGAGCACACTCTAAGTGAACCATAGCGTGTAAGAGTTGGAGAGATCTTACGACACCCAACATCTGAAAACTTTATGACTCATGATAATGGAAGCTTTAGAGGTCATTGGTAGATGACATTGCTTAACACCATTATTTTCCCCAAAAAATAAATAAATAAAAATAACAGCACTTCTTGAGTGCTTACTATGTGCCAGCCACGGAGCGAAGCATCTTTTATGCCTGGTCTCATTTTATCCCCACAAGACCCTTAAGGGAGGAACTGGTATTACCCCCACCTCACTTTACCGGGGGGCCCCTGGGGATGTTGATGGCAAAGGTAGGACTATAACCAGAGCTGCCGGGCTCCCAAGTGTGTGCTCCCGACCCCCCAAGGAGGTTGTCCCTTGTTGAGTAAGTGTTCCAAAGCGAGCCCCACTAAACACATAGCCCCGTGTGGATGGTTCTGAAGACCTGAGTCGTGCTGCAGGCGGCGTGTTCCAGGAGCCCGAAGTGTTCAGGACACAGGAGAGGAAGCACAGCCTTCCGATCTCTTTCCCTCTGCTGTCTCAAGTAGTCAGGGTGACAGGGCGGCTCCAGAGCTGGGATGGGGAGAAGACAGGATGCTGTCCATACGGCCGTATGGGGGACTCCGTGTGGCCGCACGCCTGAGCGTGTCCTCTTACTGAGTATCATCAGGAAACAAAACACTTGGATTTCCATTCACCTGACTCTCCCAGTGAAGACTCTTTCCCTCTCCTCTGAATTCGGTCAGGTAATGAGCTGGGCACTTACAGCCCAGTGAACACTGCACACCCAACTCCCAACTGCTTAGCTGCTCTCCGCTCCAGAGAGGGGGCAGTGCCAAGGCCTCAGGGATTCCACCAGTCAGGACACATTTCCTGACCCAGGACAGGGCTCTGCACCAAACACATGGCTCACCCTTCCCTGAGTCTTACATCCTCCACCACCTGCCAGCCTGGCACTGTCCAGGCCAAAGGGGCACAGAAAAGTCAGGAGCCGCCACGTCTGGCACGCACACCCATGCACCCCAGGCTCATTGAGGACCCTTGCCAGGTACCCAGGTGGGCTCCGGTCGGGAGCAGACTTTCTGCGTTACCTGGGTCGTCAGAATGGGCCACAAGTGTCGGGTCACCACCAGGAAAGTGAGGAAGTAACGTCCCCAGCCTCCAGGGCTAACTGTGCAAGAGATCCTGTCCAAAAATCAGAACAGAATCATTCCCGCCAGGGTCCGCGCTTTACATGTGGTTCTTCTCAGTCATAGTATTTGCCGGGGGCGAGTGGGGGGCTTGGAACGCATCTAACCCAGCCACACAGCCACTCCTGCAGAAGGGGGAGACGGGTCTAAACTCTGGCTCTGCTCTCAGGCACGTTAACTACCCGTGCCCGTATTTGCGGATGCTAAGGATGGACAAGTGAATGAGAGACGAAAATCCCTCCCCTCACAGAGTTTATACTTCTGTGGCATCTGTAAACTGTGGGGAACACGCAGGCCTTCCCTACAGAGTTAGGGGAAATCCGAATAAGGTCCTGTATTGCATGCAAGGCTTGTTTGATGATGAAAGGAAAGTTTCAGAGCTTGGCACAGCATCTCCGGAGTTGGAACTCAACAGATCAGGGACAGGGGGTTGGGCCCTCCCTGCCATGTCCCAGGAAGTTCCCCAGGGCTGAACAGGCAAGACCTTCTGCAAGGCTGGAAGCAGGATCTCCAGCAACCACTGACCCCACAGTGCCAGCTACAACCACCACCAGCCATTGTGCCCCGAGACTCTGCTGCAGAGGCACCCTGAGGCATTCTAGAAAACTCACAACCACGTTCTCAGCCATCTTGCACCCAAAAGCACCCCTGAAATAGTTCTTGGTTAACCAAAAAGAAAGGAAACCCGTTTTCTGCCCCCCAACTTGGGATTTTTTCAGTAGTCTTCCTCCACGGGCGCTTCTATTTACACCCTGTAGGTTTTAAGCAAAGATAATTAAATGGATCTTTCTAGGCAGAGACTGGCCGGTGAGACTACATTATAGTTAAGCACATGCTTCTAACTGAAAGCTGCAACTTACCAAGCGGACCGAGCGCTTCCACCTGATATGTGCCCAAGCCCGCAGCTGCCGGTTCGATTTTCACCGCCCAATGCCGCAACCGGCTAGCGGGAGGCCGCGGCGAGCGCGGAGAAGGCGATCCCATCTACCGAACTCCTGCGCTTCTGTCCGAGTCCTTACTTTGCTCCGTGCCTCCAAGCAGAGCGGCTTCCAAGCCTTGAGCCTCGTGCTGGGGAAGCGGCCAACCCCAAGGCCCAGCAAGTTGTCCGGGGCCGGGACGCGGAGCCCCTGCCGGCGGTCCCTGGTTCCCAGCGGTGCCTTCCCGCTCTGCTCTCAGAGAATGCGGGGCCTGGGACCCACCGCTGGGAGAGAAGAGCTCCTGACAGAGGCGCAGCCATCGAAGGCACGTGCACCGGTGACAAGGACAGCAAGACCGCCACACCCACCGAGGCTCCGCCGCTCGGCTGGGGCGGGGTGGGCTAAGCCCTCCAGCTCCGGCGCACGGCCTGCCCTTCCGCGGCCGCCCTCCGCGGCTCCCCCTCCATCTGCTCACCGCGGAATGTTCTCGAGCACGGCGCGCTGCACAGCTCTGCACAGCGGCGGGGATGGCCACGTCCTGCCCCCTTCGACCCCTTTGCATTAGGGGAGTGGCTTCCTGCACAGAACCTTCCCCGCGGGGCTCGGTAAGATCGCGGTAAGCTTCGGAATGAGGCTGCAGCTTATCTGACCAGCGAGAGTGGGTTTATTCAGCAAGGGCAGAGACTGCAGCCCGGAACAAGCCACACGCAGGCAAGCTCCCAGCGCAAAGCGGGCGAGGAGTCTTCGGGACGGTGTCCCGGAACCAGAAGTCCCGGGAGGAAAGCGGGAGTTCGCCGACGGGGGCTTTTCATTGGCTGCGTTGTGAGCCTCTCTCATTGGCTGGGCTGTTTCGGGGCAGGGGAAGGAAGCCTTCCTCGCCTGCGCCTGCGGGGAGAGTAGCTTGTGTCCACGGCCAAGGTCCCTCTCTTCCTGTTGGATTTGCAACTGAGGACCAGAGCTGGGGCGTGAGCACTCCCCCTGCCAGCCCCACGCTCCCCTGTAGTCAGGGCGCCCCTTAAAAATTTTCACAATTCATGGGGCACCGGGGTGGCTGGTTGGGCGGCTGCCTTCAGCTCTGGTCATGATCTCCAGGTCCTGGGATCCAGCCCCACGTAGCCAGGCTCCCCACTCAGCGAGTCTCCTCCCTCTCCCTCTGCCTCGCCCCCTGCTTGTGTGCTCACTCGCTCTCTAATGAATAAGTAGAATCTTTTAAAAAATAATAATTAAAAAATAAATATTCGCAATTCCCCGATGACCCCCCGTTACCTACAATAAAGCCAATGCTGACCTCTTCCCAGCACATTCCCATTCTTTGTCTTCTAAGTGATTGGCTGAACTATTTGTCCTCGTGGTCCAATCGGGACGAAACACCGCTAATGCGACTTGACCAAACTCCCATCAGGCTCTCCCTTTCCCCAGGCTCTTGGATTCGTCCCAGAGCATTGGAACAAGGAACAGCTACTGGGGGGACCATCCTGAGAATCAGCAGACCTCAAGGGAAAACATTCCCTGCTCCACCATCCTGCCATCTTCTCCTCTCACTCTCCCACACCTGTTCCTTCCAGCCTGTTTACGCCTCCCTCTGAAAAGAAAATCTTTGCCTGTGGGGGGACCTTTGGGAGATTGTGCATCTCAGGATCGAATGTTCTTTTTTTTTTTTTTCTTTTTCTTTTTAAGAACCTTTCTCCGAATTCCCTTTATTTTCTATTTGCAGTAACATTAAGAATGATCAACTATTACCTTTTTTTCCCCCAGATCTCTGGCAACAAGTTATCTTGTTTTTATGTTCAGTTAGCCACTGTATGGTACATAATTCGTTTTTGATGTAGCATTCAGCAATTCATTAGTTAAGTATAACACCCAGTGCTCATCACAGCAGGTGCCCTCCTCAATAGCCATCACCCTATTAGCCCCTCCCCCACCCTCCTCCTCTCTGAAACCCCCAGATTGTTTCTCTGCATCCACAGTCTCTCATCTCCTGCTCTGATTTCTCCCCCTACCAGTGGAGTGTTCTTATCCTGGTAGACCCATCCCCTTATCCCAGCGATCCTTTCAAGCAAAGTTCCCCCAAACCTAAGTCCAGAATCATGTTTATCCAACACTGCCAACTCCAGCTTCATTCATGCCCACTCAGTCTCCCGCTTTCTCCTTGATTACCTGGGAAAGTCTAACCAGCCTCTCACACCTCCACTCACCTCCTCCAGGGAGCCCTCCCTGACTCTGCTCACATTTCAGCCCACTGGAAATCAGATGGCGTCTGCCAACCTGGCTTCTGATCCTTGTGTTTCTGCAATGACCACACAGCCTGTATCACCTCTCAGAGCTGAGTTTACAATTCTACAAAAGCTGGCTTTCCTCCCAAGAGGAATAAAAGGAGGGTTGGGAGCACAGCGACCATGTAGCACTCAGCCCATGGAAGCTAAGGCCAGCTAACACGACCCAGGTGTGCCATGACGTCGCTCTAGCACCCAAAGTAAATGTCACTGGTTGGGTCCAGCCCTCTTGCCCGGCTGAGCAGTGGACAGAGCAGAACAGCCTGTGAGACGCTAGTTACTGTGAAGAAAGGAAACCAGCCAGGGCAGCTCCAAGAAGCCAGGCTCCGTAATGCCACCAGATGCAAAGCCACAAGCACTTTTGGGTGCCCTTGCTTCCCATGTAGTGGTTCCCACTGGGATGGAGTCTGACAAGGGTTCTGGTCTCTGTTTCCTATGCTCTTCTCTGGCTAAGGCTATAGATGCTCATTAAAATACTCATTTTTAAAATTGCTTTGGTTGGTTTCAGAGCACATCATTGCAGTAGCACTGACCTGCTATTTGATAAATGTGCTTTGTATGCAAAGTCTTTCCCAGAATGAGATCTGGGGGGAGGAAAGTTCTGGAAGATGTCCTGTGGCTGAGAATGGTAGGGGGAGGACGTGGGGGTGCATTTACGGCACAAGAAGCAGGGTCACAGATTTTCAGATTTCCCTCTCACATGGTTTTCTGGGCCGGCACACAAATCTTGGTTTGGTGTTTTGTTTTGTTTTGTTTTGTTTTTTTAAGATTTTATTTATTTGACAGAGAGAGATCACAGGTAGAGAGAGAGAGAGAAGAGGAGGAAGCAGGCTCCCCGCCTAGCAGAGAGCCCGATGTGGGACTCGATCCCAGGACCCTGAGATCACGACCTGAGCCGAAGGCAGAGGCTCAACCCACTGAGCCACCCAGGCAGCCCAATCTTGGTTTGGTTTTACTTTCAGCTTTCGTGTGCTCGCCATTCACAAATGCATTTGTCTACCTTCTAATCGCCACCCACGGACTCATCCCTACCCAATACCCTCAGCCGTCAGCAGGAGCCACTTCTGTGCCTTCAACCAGGCCTCCTGTCTCCTTGATCAGTGTCTTCTCTGTGACACAGTGGTGATGGCGAACTGGGGACTTCGGCCATTTCTCAGGAGGAGTCTTGACCCCAAGTCTGCCTCCCAGGCCAAGGTAAATTGTCAGGTGCTCAAGACACACATTCAAGAGTCCAAGAC
Organism: Lutra lutra; assembly: GCF_902655055.1. NCBI lineage: Eukaryota > Metazoa > Chordata > Mammalia > Carnivora > Mustelidae > Lutra > Lutra lutra. Next base: position 83,555,003 of record NC_062291.1, read on the forward strand.
TCAGAAACCTCATTTATGTAACTAAGAAAGCACAATTTTCCTCTCTGACCTAACTTTTCTATTTCTAGAAACATATCCCAAGGAAATGTGGTCCAAGAAAATACATATAATGATATTCATCAGAGCACTGATTGAACACCAAAAACTTGGCCACAATATAAATGCCTAGCAATCAAGCATTAATACATAATTTATAGCCAGTAAGAAACTATACAGCCATTTAAAAATTAGGTGTATGCTCAAGTCAAATATTTGTTTAATAACAACAGCATATCGTCTAATGAGAAAATAATACATTATCCTGTAATGGACCCAGTTTGCTTGCTCCCCTGATCGTGCACACACACCTGGGGCCTTGGTTGCTGCCACCATGACCTGAGTGTGCCTGCCTCAGTCTCCCCAGCTGGGTGTGAGCTTGGGCTCAGACCCCATTGCTCTAGCCGCCAGGTCCTCATTGAAAACTGGCGTGGGCTGGCCCTGAGCCCCAGAGTGGGACAGGCTCTCTCCTTTACCTCTACAGGTAGATGCTGACAGCACGAAGCACAGAAATGGGAGGAAGGTGATGTCCCATGATGTCCCAAAATTTGCCCTGTGAGGGGCAAGAGAAGGAGCCCTCAGATAGGCATCTCTCCTTTCCAAACCCAACAGCCTGTTCTGAGATGTGGAAGACAGGCTGCTCTGGTATCTCGTGAAGCTTCTGATAGCTCAATAATGCATTCCCTGATGTTTGGGCTTCCTCCATCTCTGCTTCCTTCCCTCTTCCTCCCTGAGGCTGCCCTGGGATGGCACATTCCAAGAAAGCCTTAGGAAATGAGCCTGGGACCTGGGCTAACAGAAAAAAAATCTAATAATCTCTGTATGTGTGCACTTACGTGCATGCGTGCGAGAGAGAACAGCACCCATGGGCAATTTTCACTTTTACATATGTTAAATTTTCTATAATTTTAATAATGAATATTATTTTTTAATAATGAATATTATTACACTTATAATCATTAAATGTTATTTTTGAGAGTGTCGCCCATGGAAAATTTTAACCACTCCTGCAAAGATGAGCCAACTGCAAAGTTGGAAGGTGCACAGTCTACTCTCACTTCTGACACCAACTGCAAGTTCCGTGGAGGGAGTTCCCAAAACCACCTTCAGGTCTGATAACTTGCTAGAATGACTCACAGGACTCCCTGAAAACTTCTATTTGTGGTTATGGTTTATGATAAGGAAAGGATGCAAATTAAAATCAGCCAAGGGACGAGGTTAATGGGAAGAATCCAGGAAAATACCAAATGCAGAGCTTCCAACGTCCTCCCCCTGTGGAGTCAGGGACAACATTGCTCTCAGCATCGATGTGTGACAGTAGGACTGGAATATTGCCAATGAGGGATTCCCACCGGAGTCTTGGTGACCAGATTTTCACTGGGGCACCATAATGTAGACATGCTTGATCACTGTTGGAGCTGAGGGGTCACCAGCCCCTCTAGAGGTCAACCGATACCATGTAATCCTAAGTCCCCACCCTACCTCAAATTGTTATGATCCTGGTTGGCCCAAGGCCTTCAGGAAAACAAAGAAGCTGTTCCCGGAAGCTGAGAACAAGGCCAGACCTCTTTGGGGGAAGGGTTAAATGCTATACTTCACAACTCCTATGGACTTCCTCAGTGGCCCTCCACTGCCCTGATGGTACAGCACACCTTCGCAGACCTCTCTAAGATCCGGCTGCACGCCTACTTCCGTCCTCCCAGCGTGGCAGGTGCGCATGCGTGGTGTCTTCCGCTCCAGGCCCTCGCCCTATCTCCTCTACCCAGAACACTGGCTAATCCCCCTGGAGCTTAGACGCACTGAGCACCTGAGCCCTGAGCCTGGGATTCTTCCACCCACAAAGCTTTCTTCTTCCCCACGGGCCATCTCTCAGGAGCAGCTCTCCAAAAGTCATCCTTTTTTAATATTGTTTCTTTGAGCAAAATAACATTAGAAGGAAAACTGGCACTGGTGAGGGAAGTAAAACATCTAAGAAATGATGGTTCTTGGTCAGAAAGTGGAAGTTTAAGCTGGATTAGTGAGCAAAATGACAAAAATGGCACAGCTTCGTATCTATGCCTGTCATGATTTCAGCCTGCCTGGAAAAGTAATTCAGGAGTTGATTCAACGAGCAATCCTATCCCTGCATAAGTTACACATGGAGCAAAAGGTACAACTTCAGTGATATTTGGAAGGACACTAAGACATCCTGTGCTGACATGTAGAGAAAGCATGTAGCTATCCATTAAGTAATTTATTTACTTCATACCCTCTTCCGTCAAGTCTATCCCAAGCCTTTACTAATAACTACTGAATCCTCTTAACAAGCCTATGAAGTCAGTACTATTATTATCCTCCATTTACCTGGGAGGAAAAGGATACACAGAGGGGCTAAGTGACTGGCTCAGAGTCACACAGCTCATCAGTGGTGGAGCCAGGGTGGGCATCTGAGTTCTGACTCCATGATAATGCTGTAACACACTAGGGTAGAAAACCCAAGGCACCAGGAGCAGGGATCAATTTTCTCACTGTTGTATTCCCTATTATTAGCATGGTTCTCCACACCTAATAGATATGCAACAAAGACTTATTGTTAATTGATTAATTAAGAGGACTAAATATGTTTAAATGTCCATTAATTCATTAGTCACAATGACAGTCTAATATGTGGATAATTTAATGGAGATTTGAAGACATTAATTGATCTGCCAGGCAGAAGGATGGTATTTTAGGGAAGGTTCTGCGGGTGTGTGAGAGAGCAAAGGAGTTAAAGCCTTGGCGGGGAGGGGCTCCATGGAAAGAAAAAGTTTGAGAGCCCTCTCCTAGCAAATAAGAGCTGGCAGATGACTTTCCAGTGTGAATGTAGCTAAGATACAATTAAATATATTTCTTGTTGAAATTCCTGAGTATACTGTCATGTTCATTAATCAGTGCCCATAAGGCTTAGGTCAAGAGAATCACAGAATTTCAAAGATGGAAGTGACCTTGGAGGTCATCATATTTAGCTTTCTCATTCTGCCTGTGATTTTCATAAAAAGGAATGAAGGCCCAGAGTATTCAAGTGGCTTGCTTATGATCATCACTCCCTGTACATAGAAATCCCCTCCTTCCCCTCCTGGAATGTCCTCGTCTAATACATCCTGCAGGGCTCTTCTCAACTCACATGGTCTTTTTTGCACCCTCAAAGCCACCGAAGAGAGTTATCTCCTTCTTACTCCTGCAGCAGCCAGTCTGTAATACTGTCGATGGCTTAGCTTTTATAGCAAATGAGTATGTGTTTAACTTCCCAGATGGGCATAGAGCTCAACAATTACCTGTTGAATGAATGAATGAGTCCACCAAGCTCCATATTGGCTGGCACGGCAGCCCACACCTGGCAGGTCCACATGCCAGCCCAGGGGCCTGCCCAAGGAGGGGCCCAGGCAGCATCTGTGTGCCAACATGCTTCCGCCATCTAGGGGGTCGGTCCCCAGAGTGTCTGGGGTCCTGAGCTTCAGAGCCTGGGTTCGCTTCCATTCTCCATTGCTAATGAGCTGAACTATCCAGGCATTTACTTAACTTCTCTGCCCTCCTTGTCTAGAAAATGAGGATAAAAATAAATCACACTTCACAGCGTTTTCATGAGGATTAAAGGATAATGTTATGTAAAGCATTTAGAACAGTGTTTAGCACATATCAAGTGCTCAATAGGTGTTAGCAAATGTTGATTTCTTATTATTGTGCTCAGAACAAAGCCTGGCATGTAGTAAGTGCGTAATAGATGGTAACTGCCTTCCGCACCCATGGAGTCTGGAACCTTTGTCACTGCCTCTAACCACATTTCAGAAGAGAACATTTCACATTATCAGAAGAACAAAGAACTTGGAGGAGACCAACGGTATGCCCCAAGCAGTAGTCAAGTAACCAGGGCATGGTGACGGCAGAAAATCGTAGAAAAGCTTCTCTGTGGAGGAAGAAATGTGTGTAACTACTGCAGACTCTTAAAATTCCATAAAGTTACATGAGCAATTAAAACACGTTAGGGACCAATTCTGTATGTGCTCCCAGAACCAAATGGGGTAATTGTGTTACTGTACTAATATCATCATTTCCATTTAGCGGAAAGAGTTCCCAGGTCATAAACACAAGGATTTGCGTTCCACCGTAGCTGACTTCCATGAGCATAACAGAGACCCAGTGACCCAGCCAGCTTACTCAGAGCAAGAAACCTTCCCTCTAGAAGCTTTTGTCACTCACATTGTAGGATCTAAACTCAATAACTACAGCACGGGGGCTCCCGTGTGGCTCAGGTAGTTAAGTATCCACGTCCTAATTTTGGCTCAGGTCATGATCTCAGGGTCATGAGATCAAGCCACATGTTGGGCTCGTGCTGGTCGTGGAGCCTGCTTAAGATTCTCTCTCTCCCTCTGCTTCTCTCTCCATTCTCTCTCTCTAAAAAAATTAAAAATTAAATATGAATAAATAAATAAAAATTATGGCACAGCTTAAACAGAAGACGATGCTTGTTCATCTTTATGAAGCTCTTAGCTCAGAAGATTTAAATATACTGAGCCAAGTCCTTTGAATTCAGGGGGAAAAAATGCCTCCTCAGAGTTCAGTCACAGAGTGATAATAATTAAGAGACATTATTAATTAACCTTTCCTGCCCTAGAACCACAATACCCAGGTGATGAAGAGGGATTTTGCTTTCTGTTCTTGACATCAGTGTCTTTCCTCTAATTTCAAATATTAGTCCCAGGATCTTGTGGCCTGGGGTATGATGACAGAGTACCCAAATTGCATACTATTTTCTTAATGTGATTATATATTTCCCACATCTGGGCAAATCGTCGAAATAGCCAGCCTCGGCCAGAGCAAGCGTGGTTTGGGTGCCTCCGAGAGCTCAGACTGCCAAGGTCCTGTTGTTTTCTGCACCAGCCCCTTCCATCAGCCTTGGCAGAAGAGGTAAATCTGCGACTTTAAGGTCTCTGTGTCCACGTTTATAGGTCTGCTTGACATGTGAGCAGTGCTTACAGCCCGAAGATAGGAACAGAAGCCCTTGTCAGAAATAGCTTCCGTGGCAGGGCACTTTGTGAAAAGAAATGAGACCATTTAATCCCATTGTTAGGCTGTGCTGTGACGGTTACTGCCTCCTTGTTCTTGGGGGGATGTCTCATTGTGAGAGACGTTCTTGATGTATTTCTGTCTAAGTTTTATTTGAAGATAATTCTTTTGCACTTGCAGAAAGTTTCTTTCTTCTTCATTGAAAGAAGAGCAGCCCTGCCATGGCGTGCCGTGGTGTCATCTAGTGCTTTGGACTTTCATGGGGACCCAACGCTCTGGAGAGTAAGATCATTAGAAGGACCCAGCTGAATAGCTGATGAATCCAAACGTCAGAAGAATGCATCGGCACAAACTGGCCCAATAAATGAAGGCATTAGTACAGTGGAATAGTATAAAGCTACTTAAAAGGAAGAGGTCGTTCCTGTGTTGATACAGAATGTTCTCCAGGACAACTATTATTTAGTGAAAGATGCAAGACCAGGGGCTCCTGGAGGGCTCAGTCAGTGAGGCGTCTGCCTTTGGCTCAGGTCATGATCCAGGGTCCTGGGATCAAGCCCCACATCCAGGCTCCCTGCTTGGTAGGGAGCCTGCTTCTCCCTCTCCTTCTTCCTGCTGTTCCCTTGCTTGTGCTATCTCTCTGAGTGTCAAATAAATTAATTAAATCTTAAAAAAAAAAAGAGAGATGCAAGACCATGAAGAGTAGGTAAAATGTGCTGCGGGGGTTGGGGGCTTTTTTTTTTAAAACGAGATATATATCCTTATACTTACAGATGCACACTATTTCACAGGGAGAGTCCATTAGAAATATGTAACAGGTGTTTTCCCTAGGGAGGTAACTAGCATAGTATAGTGAAAGGGATGTACTTTTTTACTGTGTACTCCCTATATCTTTACTGAGCTATAATATCCTATTTAGAGAGAGAGACCTACATTTTTTTAAAAAAATGATGTTCCTACAAATGTTGTTAGAACAATTGTCATCCATATGCAAAAAAAAAAAAAAAACTTGACCTACATAAAGATTAACTCAAAATAGTCAGAGATGAAAATACAAACAGATGGTAACACTTTTTAGAGGAAAACCACCAAAGCCTGCATTAGACAGATTCCCTAGAAATAACCCAAATCATGATCTGTTAAAACCCAATAGGTGGGACAGGAGCAGATGGTAGAATTGGAGGTCTCACACCCTTACAACCCTGAGCAACAATAATTGGCAGGAATCCACAAAGAAAAATTTTAAAAAGTTAGTAAATTGGATTTCATTAAAATTTAAGACTGGTGCTCATGCAAAGATACTATCAAGAGAATAAAGAGACAAGCTATAAACTGGAAGAAAATAGTCACAAATCACATATTAGATAAAGGGCTTGAATCCAGAATATATAAAGAGCTCTCAAAACTCAATAATAAGAAAGCAAACAACCCAATTAGTCAAATGAGAAAATTTTTTGAACAGACACTTCACCAGAGACTATATAAGGATGGCAAATAAGCACATGAACAGGTATCTAACATCATTAGCCATTGGGGAAATGCAAATTAAAATCATGATAAAATACCACAATAGGTCTGTTAGTATAACAGAATTTTTTTTTTAATGCTGATAATACCAAATGCTGGCAAAGATGCAGAACAACTCAAATTCTCATACACTGATGATAGGAATACAAAATGATATGGCCACTTTGGAAACCAGATAGTCAATCTGTTATAAAGTTAAATATGCATTTACCCTATGACCCAGCAATCCCATCCCTGGGTTTTTGTCCTAGAAAAAAATGAAAACTTGAGTTTACATAAAAACCTATATGCAAATATTCATAATGGCTTTCTTTGTGGCACCCAAAAGCTGGAAACAGTTCAGATACTGTCCAAGAGGTGAACCGATAAATAATGTTTGGTATATCCATACAATAGACTATCACTCCGCAATGAAAAAGAAGAAAAGGAACAAATTATTGATACGTGGAACAGCTTAGATGGATGGCAGAGACATACTGAGTGAGAGAAGCTAGATTCAAAGGCTAACGTACAATTCCATTTCTGTGACATTCTCAAAAAGACAAAGCTATAGCTATGGAATATAGATCAGTGGTTGCCAGGAAAGCCAGGGAAGGGAAAGGTATCCCTGGGGAAGGATAGCATTAGGGCATTTGGGGGATAATGGAACTGTTCTGAATCCTGATTGTGATATTGATAACAGAAAGATACACATGGGTCAAAATTCATAAAACTATACCAAAGAAAAATAACATACCTTACTGTGTGACTTTTTAAAGGGAAAGGTAAGTTACAGCTTCCAGCAATACAGAGTAGATTCATGCCACTAAGATACTGTTGTAATGTTCCTATATTATACAGAAAGCAGTAAAATATTAAGCCTAAGTTGATAAGTTAAAGACACATAATGTAATCCTTACAGGAACCACTAAAAAAATAATTAAAATAGAGATAACAGGGGCACCTGGGTGGCTCAGTCAGTTAAGTGTCTGCCTTTAGGTCAGATCATGATCCCAGGGTCCTGGGATCAAGCCCCACATTGGGTTCCTGGCTCAGTGGGGAGCCTGCTTCTCCCTCTACCCCTCCTGCCTGCTCATGTCTCTCTCTCTCTCTCATGCTCACTCTCTCATGCTCTCTCTCTCAAATAAATATTTTTTTAAAAAGAGATATGATTTAAAAATAAATATATCAAATAAAGTAGAGATAACAGGAAAAGCCTAGAGAACCAAAGGGAATATTGTACTAATTCACAAGAAGGTGAGAAAGGAGAAACAGAGAGGGTGGCTGGGTGATGGACGTTGGGGAAGGTATGTGCTATGGTGAGTGCTGTGAAGTGAATAAACCTGGCAATTCACAGACCCATACCCCTGGGGCTTATAATACATAGTATGTTAATAAAAAATAAAATTTAAAAAAAAAGAAAAGAGAAACAGAGAAACAAAAGGCAAATGAGACAAACAGAAAACAATAGCAAAATTCACACCTAAATCCAACTCTATCAGTAATTATTAAATTGATACCAAATTGATTATTAAGTAGATTTAAAACTCTAATCCAGAAACAGAGATTTTCAGATTGGATTAAAAAAACTTGAGATCTCAATATATGCTGTCTACAAAGGATACAGTTAAAATTTTCAAAAAGATACAAATAGGTTGAAAAGGAAAAGAAGAAAAAGGATATACCATGCAAACACTAATCATAACAAAACTAGAGTGGCTACATTAATATCCAGCAAAATAGATTTTAAGGCAAAAAGCATTACTGAAAATAGAGCAGAGCCTTTTATAATGATAAAAAAAAAAGTCAACATAGCAGGGAGGCATAACATATTTATAACTGTGTCCTTAATAATAGAGCTTCAAAATATGTGAGGCAAAAACTAATAGAAACAAAGTAGAATACACGAAACCACAGAGCTGCAGATTTTAATACCCCTCTCTCTAAGTAATGCACAGAATAATTAGAAAAAACTAGCAATGACAAAGAAGAACTGAATGACACTATAAAACCCCTAATAGATATTTACAGAACACTGCAGCATACAAGACATGCATTCTTTTTTTTTAATTTAATTTTATTTTTTAAGTGTTCCAAGATTCATTGTTTATGCACCACACCCAGTGCTCCATATAATAAGTGCCTTCTTTTTAGATGTACGTGAAATGCTCATGACATAGGCCATACATTGGGCACAAAACAAGTCTCAATAAGTGTTAAGAAAAAAGATGGAAATCTTAGAGAGTATGTATCCCGCCAAAATTAAAATAAACCACACATCAATAGGATATGTAGAAAAGTCCCAAGCATTGGAAATTAAACAATAAACTTATAAATAAACTATTAATCAGATAATAAACCAAAACACCTATGCCAATATTTAAGTTTTCCCTCACATATCTAGAGAAAAGATGACTAAACCCAAAGGAAGTAGAGGAAGGACATAATGAAGTGAAAAGTAAAATCCAATAAAAGAGAAAACAATGGAGGAAATTTTAAATGACAAAAGGTGATTCTTAGAATAAATAAATCAGGTTCAAAAGTCCCTAGTAAGAATAAGGATAGAAAAAAGAGAAAAACACCAATCCTGAGCAGGAAGAACAAGAACAGTGATGTCACTGTGACTCCTACAAACATCGAAAGGACAAGCAGTTGTGAACGGATTATGGCGATAAATTTAACAGCTTAAAAGAAATGCAAAAAGTCCTTGAAAAACACAATTGATTAAAACTGAAATTACATAAAATATAAAATGTGATTCACATTTATCTAGTCCTGAAAATTAAATTTGTTCCTAAAAAAATTTCAGCAGGGGCGCCTGGGTGGCTCAGTTGTTTAAGTGGCTGCCTTTGGCTCAGGTCGTGATCCCAGGGTCCCGGGATCGAGCCCCACACTGGGCTCTCTGCTCAGTGGGGAGTCTGCTTCTAGCTCTTCCTCTCCCTCTGCTCCTTTCCCCCCACTCATTCTCTCTGTCTGTCTCAAAAAAATAAAATAAAAAATCTTTAAAAGAAATGCAGCAAAAAGAAAATGCTAACCCGGGCGCCTGGGTGCCTCAGTGGATTAAGCCGCTGCCTTCGGCTCAGGTCATGATCTCAGGGTCCTGAGATCGAGTCCCACATCGGGCTCTCTGCTCAGCAGGGTGCCTGCTTCCCTCTCTCCCTCTCTCTCTGCCTGCCTCTCCGTCTACTTGTGATCTCTCTCTGTCAAATAAATAAATAAAACCTTAAAAAAAAAAAAAGAAAATGCTAACCCAGATGTTCTCGCTGGTGAAGTCTGCCAAACATTAAGGATGAAATAATACCAATTGTATGTCTACTCTTTCAGAAAATACAAAAATAGGTTACACTTTCCAACTCACTTAATAAGATGAGCATAAAAAAATAAGATAAGCATAACTTTGACTCTGAACCTTAACAAAAACATTGTAAGGAAAGAAATTTATAGTATAATTTCCCTCACAGACATAGGGCCAAGAATTCTTAACAAAATATTAAAAAATCAAAAATAAACGTATGTATCATTATATATTACTATACAACATAGCATGTAATACAATTATATGTAATTACAAGTATAAATATAGAATACATGGCTATTATAACATAATAGGTTGTAATTCGTGGGTAATATAATTACATGTTACGTTGTTATATATAGTTATATAATACAGTAATGTTATTAATAATTACTATATCATAATAATTATAAATGTAATAATTTAATAAACAAGATTATTGCATGTATATTGATTAAATTATTAATTATGTATTATGGTGGTTTGTTCATATAATGAGATACTACTCGTCAGTAAAAAAGAACAAACTGACTGAGGACTCAAGATGGCGGAGAAATGGGACTCCTGGGTGGCTCAGTTGGTTGGACGACTGCCTTCGGCTCAGGTCATGATCCCGGAGTCCCGGGATCGAGTCCCGCATCGGGCTCCCAGGTCCATGGGGAGTCTGCTTCTCCCTCTGACCTTCTCCTAGCTCATGCTCTCTCTCACTGTCTCTCTCTCAAATAAATAAATGAAATCTTTAAAAAAAAAAAAAGATGGCGGAGAAGTAGCAGCTGAGACTACTTCAGGTAGCGGAGATCAGCTAAATGGCTTATCTAAAGATTGCAAACACCTACAAATCCAACGGGAGATTGAAGAGAAGAACAGCAACTCCAGAAACAGAAAATCAACCACTTTCTGCAAGGTAGGACTGGCGGAGAAGTGAATCCAAAGCGACGGGAAGATAGACCGCGGGGGGAGGGGGTGGCTCCCAGCGAGCGGCGGAGCAACGGAGCACAAAATCGGGACTTTTAAAAGTCTATTCCGCTGAGGGACATCGCTCCAGAGGCTTAAACGGGGTGAAGCCCGGGCGGGGTCAGCGCGGCCTCAGGTCCCGCAGGGTCGCAGAAGGATCGGGGGTGTCTGAGTGTCGCAGAGCTTACCGGTATTAGAACGGGGACGCCAGCTGCAGAGACAGAGCCGAGGAGTGACTCTCAGCTCGGGGTCGCCTTGAACCGGTCGCAGGCTCGGTCAGCTCGGAGCGCGGCCGGAGGCCAGGGTGACGGGAGTCATTGGGCGCTGTTCTCTGAGGGCGCACTGAGGAGTGGGGCCCCGGGCTCTCGGCTCCTCCGGGCCAGAGACCAGGAGGCCGCCATCTTCATTCCCGTCCTCCGGACTCTACGGAAAGCGCTCAGGGAACAAAAGCTCCCGAAAGCGAACCCGAGCGGATGACTCAGCGCGGCCCCGGGTAAGGGCGGTGCAGCTCCGCCTGGGGCAAAGACGCTGGAGAATCACTACAACAGGCCCCTCCCCCAGAAGATCTACGGGAAACCCAGCCAGGACCAAGTTCACCTACCGAGGAGTGCAGTTTCAATACCAAGGAGAGCAGCCAAATTCCAGAGGAGAAGAAAGCAAAGCACAGAACTCATGGCTTTCTCCCCATGATTTTTTAGCCTTGCAGTTAATTTTTTTTTCTTTTTCAAATTTTTTTTTTCTTTTTCCCTTCTTCTGCTAATTTTTTTTAACTTTTACCATTTTCTTTTTTAACGTTTTTTAAATAGTTTATCTAATATATATATTTTTTTCCTCTTTTTATATTTTTTCTTTATCGGCTTTCTTTTTTTTTTTAATAGTTTTTTTTTTTTCTTTCTGAAACCCTTTTTATCCCCTTTCTCCCCCTTCACAATTTGGGATCTCTTCTGATTTGGCTAAAGCATATTTTCCTGGGGTTGTTGCCACCCTTTTAGTATTTTACTTGCCCCTTCATAAACTCTTATCTGGACAAAATGACAAGGCGGAAAAATTCACAACAAAAAAAAGAACAAGAGGCAGTACCAAAGGCTAAGGACCTAATCAATACAGACATTGGTAATATGTCAGATATAGAGTTCAGAATGACGATTCTCAAGGTTCTAGCCGGGCTTGAAAAAGGCATGGAAGATATTAAAGCAACCCTCTCGGGAGATATAAAAGCCCTTTCTGGAGAAATAAAAGAACTAAAATCTAACCAAGTTGAAATCAAAAAAGCTATTAATGAGGTGCAATCAAAAATGGAGGCTCTCACTGCTAGGATAAATGAGGCAGAAGAAAGAATTACCAATATAGAAGACCAAATGACAGAGAATAAAGAAGCTGAGCAAAAGAGGGACAAACAGCTACTGGACCATGAGGGGAGAATTCGAGAGATAAGTGACACCATAAGACGAAACAACATTAGAATAATTGGGATTCCAGGAGAAGAGGAAACAGAGAGGGGAGCAGAAGGTATATTGGAGAGAATTATTGGAGAGAATTTCCCCAATATGGCAAAGGGAACAAGCATCAAAATTCAGGAGGTTCAGAGAACCCCCCTCAAAATCAATAAGAATAGGTCCACACCCCATCATCTAATAGTAAAATTTACAAGTCTTAGTGACAAAGAAAAGATCCTGAAAGCAGCCCGGGAAAAGAAGTCTGTAAAGTACAATGGTAAAATATTAGATTGGCAGCAGACTTATCCACAGAGACCTGGCAGGCCAGAAAGAGCTGGCATGATATATTCAGAGTACTAAACGAGAAAAACATGCAGCCAAGAATACTAGGCTATCATTGAAAATAGAAGGAGAGATTAAAAGCTTCCAGGACAAACAAAAACTGAAAGAATTTGCAAATACCAAACCAGCTCTACAGGAAATATTGAAAGGGGTCCTCTAAGCAAAGAGAGACCCTCAAAGTAGTAGATCAGAAAGAAACAGAGACAATATACAATAACAGTCACCTTACAGGCAATACAATGGCACTAAATTCATATCTCTCAATACTTACCCTGAATGTTAATGGGCTAAATGCCCCAATCAAAAGACACAGGGTATCAGAATGGATAAAAAAACAAAAACCATCTATATGTTGCCTACAAGAAACTCATCTTAAACCCGAAGACACCTCCAGGTTTAAAGTGAGGGGATGGAAAAGAATTTACCATGCTAATGGACATCAGAAGAAAGCAGGAGTGGCAATCCTTATATCAGATCAATTAGATTTTAAGCCAAAGACTATAATAAGAGATGAGGAAGGACACTATATCATACTCAAAGGAACTGTCCAACAAGAAGATCTAACAATTTTAAATATCTGTGCCCCTAACGTGGGAGCAGCCAACTACATAAACCAATTAATAACAAAATCAAAGAAACACATCGACAAGAATACAATAATAGTAGGGGATTTTAACACTCCCCTCACTGAAATGGACAGATCATCCAAGCAAAAGATCAACAAGGAAATCAAGGCCTTAAATGACACACTGGACCAGATGGACATCACAGATATATTCAGAACATTTCATCCCAAAGCAACAGAATACACATTCTTCTCTAGTGCACACGGAACATTCTCCAGAATAGATCACATCCTCGGTCCTAAATCAGGTCTCAACCGGTATCAAAAGATTGGGATCATTCCCTGCATATTCTCAGACCACAATGCTCTGAAGCTAGAACTCAATCACAAGAGGAAATTTGGAAAGAACCCAAATACATGGAGACTAAACAGCATCCTTCTAAAGAATGAATGGGTCAACCAGGAAATTAAAGAAGAATTGAAAAAATTTATGGAAACAAATGATAATGAAAACACAACGGTTCAGAATCTGTGGGACACAACAAAGGCAGTTCTGAGAGGAAAATATATAGCGGTACAAGCCTTTCTCAAGAAACAAGAAAGGTCTCAGGTACACAACCTAAACCTACACCTAAAGGAGCTGGAGAAAGAACGAGAAAGAAACCCTAAACCCAGCAGGAGAAGAGAAATCATAAAGATTAGAGCAGAAATCAATGAAATAGAAACCAAAAAAAACAATAGAACAAATCAATGAAACTAGGAGCTGGTTCTTTGAAAGAAATAATAAGATTGATAAACCCCTGGCCAGACTTATCAAAAAGAAAAGAGAAAGGACCCAAATAAATAAAATCATGAATGAAAGAGGAGAGATCACAACAAACACCAAAGAAATACAGACAATTATAAGAACATACTATGAGCAACTCTACGCCAACAAATTTGACAATCTGGAAGAAATGGATGCATTCCTAGAGACATATAAACTACCACAACTGAACCAGGAAGAAATAGAAAGCCTGAACAGACCCATAACCAGTAAGGAGATTGAAACAGTCATCAAAAATCTCCAAACAAACAAAAGCCCAGGGCCAGACGGCTTCCCGGGAGAATTCTACCAAACATTTAAAGAAGAACTAATTCCTATTCTCCTGAAACTGTTCCAAAAAATAGAAATAGAAGGAAAACTTCCAAACTCATTTTATGAGGCCAGCATCACCTTGATCCCAAAACCAGACAAGGATCCCAACAAAAAAGAGAACTACAGACCAATATCCTTGATGAACACAGATGCAAAAATTCTCGCCAAAATACTAGCCAATAGGATTCAACAGTACATTAAAAGGATTATTCACCACGACCAAGTGGGATTTATTCCAGGGCTGCAAGGTTGGTTCAACATCCGCAAATCAATCAATGTGATACAACACATTAATAAAAGAAAGAACAAGAACCATATGATACTCTCCATAGATGCTGAAAAAGCATTTGACTAAGTACAGCATCCCTTCCTGATCAAAACTCTTCAAAGTGTAGGGATAGACGGCACATACCTCAATATTATCAAAGCCATCTATGAAAAACCCACCGCAAATATCATTCTCAATGGAGAAAAACTGAAAGCTTTTCCGCTAAGGTCAGGAACACGGCAGGGATGTCCATTATCACCACTGCTATTCAACATAGTACTAGAAGTCCTAGCCTCAGCAATCAGACAACAAAAGGAAATTAAAGGCATCCAAATCGGCAAAGAAGAAGTCAAACTATCACTCTTTGCAGATGATATGATACTATATGTGGAAAACCCAAAAGACTCCACTCCAAAACTGCTAGAACTTGTACAGGAATTCAGTAAAGTGTCAGGATATAAAATCAATGCACAGAAATCAGTTGCATTTCTCTACAGCAACAACAAGACAGAAGAAAGAGAAATTAAGGAATCCATCCCATTTACAATTGCACCCAAAACTATAAGATACCTGGGAATAAACCTAACCAAAGAGACTAAGAATCTATTCACAGAAAACTATAAAGGACTCATGAAAGAAATTGAGGAAGACACAAAGAAATGGAAAAATGTTCCATGCTCCTGGATTGGAAGAATAAATATTGTGAAAATATCTATGCTACCTAAAGCAATCTGCACATTTAATGCAATTCCTATCAAAGTACCATCCATTTTTTTCAAAGAAATGGAACAAATAATCCTAAAATTTATATGGAACCAGAAAAGACCTCGAATAGCCAAAGGAATATTGAAAAAGAAAGCCAGGGGCACCTGGGTGACTCAGTTGATTAAGCAACTGCCTTCAGCTCAGGTCATGATCCTGGAGTCCCGGGATCGAGTCCCACATCAGGCTCCCAGCTCCATGGGCAGTCCGCTTCTCCCTCTGACCTCTCCTCTCATGCTCTCTCACTCTGTCTCTCTCTCTCTCTCAAATAAATAAAATCTTAAAAAAAAAAAAAAAAAAAAAGAAAGCCAAAGTTGGTGGCATCACAATTCCGGATTTCAAGCTCTATTACAAAGCTGTCATCATCAAGACAGCATGGTACTGGCACAAAAACAGACACATAGATCAATGGAACAGAATAGAGAGCCCAGAAATGGACCCTCAACTCTATGGTCAACTCATCTTCGACAAAGCAGGAAAGAATGTCCAATGGAACAAAGACAGCCTCTTCAATAAATGGTGTTGGGAAAATTGGACAGCCATATGCAGAAAAATGAAATTGGATCATTTCCTTACACCACACACGAAAATAGACTCAAAATGGATGAAGGATCTCAATGTGAGAAAGGAATCCATCCAAATCCTTGAGGAGAACACAGGCAGCAACCTCTTCGACCTCAGCCGCAGCAACATCTTCCTAGGAACATCACCAAAGGCAAGGGAAGCAAGGGCAAAAATGAACTTTTGGGATTTTATCAAGATCAAAAGCTTTTGCACAGCAAAGGAAACAGTGAACAAAACCAAAAGACAACTGACAGAATGGGAGAAGATATTTGCAAATGACATATCAGATAAAGGGCTAGTGTCCAAAATCTATAAAGAACTTAGCAAACTCAACACCCAAAGAACAAATAATCCAATCAAGAAATGGGCAGAGGACATGAACAGACATTTCTGCAAAGAAGACATCCAGATGGCCAACAGACACATGAAAAAATGCTCCATATCACTCGGCATCAGGGAAATACAAATCAAAACCACCATGAGATACCACCTCACACCAGTCAAATGGCTAAAATTAACAAGTCAGGAAATGACAGATGCTGGCGAGGATGCGGAGAAAGGGGAACCCTCCTACATTGTTGGTTGGAATGCAAGCTGGTGCAACCACTCTGGAAAACAGCATGGAGGTTCCTCAAAATGTTGAAAATAGAACTACCCTATGACCCAGCAATTGCACTGCTGGGTATTTACCCTAAAGATACAAACGTAGTGATCCGAAGGGGCACGTGCACCCGAATGTTTATAGCAGCAATGTCTACAATAGCCAAACTATGGAAAGAACCTAGATGTCCATCAACAGACGAATGGATCAAGAAGATGTGGTATATATACACAATGGAATACTATGCAGCCATCAAAAGAAATGAAATCTTGCCATTTGCGACGACGTGGATGGAACTAGAGGGTATCATGCTTAGCGAAATAAGTCAATCGGAGAAAGACAACTATCATATGATCTCCCTGATATGAGGGAGAGAAGATGCAACATGGGGGGTTAAGGGGGTAGGAGAAGAGTAAATGAAACAAGATGGGATTGGGAGGGAGACAAACCATAAGTGACTCTTAATCTCACAAAACAAACTGAGGGTTGATGGGGGGAGGGGGGTTGGGAGAGGGGGGGTGGGGTTATGGATATTGGGGAGGGTATGTGCTATGGTGAGTGCTGTGAAGTGTGTAAACCTGTCGATTCGCAGACCTGTACCCCTGGGGATAAATATATATGTTTATAAAAAAAATAAAATTTAAGACACCTTAAAAAAAAAAAAAAGAACAAACTACTGACATACACTAATGCGGGTGAATCTGTCCTAAATTACGGTGACAGAGAAGCTAGGTACAAGAGAGTGCATACATGAGTCTATTTTTAAGAAGTTGTAAAACAGGCAAAAGTAATTTAAAGTGGAAAATAAATCAGAGCGCAGCTGTCTCTGGGGCAGAGGAGGAACTGACTGGGAAGGGACCTGAGGGAGTTTTCCGGGCAGACGGAAATAGTCTACATCACGATAGGCGCCCTGGTATCACTGGTACATCCCTTGGTCCAATCCCACAGCGAAGATTTGTGTGCTGCAGAGTTTGCAAATTTTACCTCAAAAGAAAACTGTAAAAATAAGTAAGAGGAGAGTGCAGTGAAGGAGAGTGAGTGAAACCACTAATGAGAAAAAAACTGTGGAGAAATGTTCATAATTGCTGGAACTGGAGACGGGCACATGGGTGGTTCACTGTACAGTGCTGTTCACTCTGTGTCCGTTTGTAATTTTGCAACATGAAAGCTAGAATTTAAGTTTAGGTCAGGATATGTGGTCTTTCATGGATGGTTTTCATACTTCACGCACACACACACACACACACACACATACACACACACACACAGGCAGCACTCTCTCTGATGGTGGTGCCCCACCAATGGCATGTCCATGAACAGTGGCACCCACCTGCTCCCTTACTGTTCCTGTGGGTCTCCAGACCTTCCCACTTTCTCGGCACACCCAGTGCCTGGCAACATCGGTAGATTGTTCCTATCATTCCCCTCAACTTCCGCTCCTTCTCCATAGGCTCGAGCCCTGCCGCAGCGAACTCAATCCTCCTGCCCCCTGGGGTCTTCTCTGGTTTACGTCACCCTGTGAAGCCACTGCCCTGAACATCCCAGGCCACTCACCTGACAGCACAGATTGTCCAGGAAAGTGAACTTCCTTTCATTAAATGTTCAAACAATGGACACAAAGTTTAAAAACTGTCAGGGAACCCACATTCCGGCGACAAAGCTGGCCTTCTGGTTTGGCAAACATATTGGGGCAAGCAAACCCTCAGGCAAAGAGAGCTCCCTCCCACCCCCGCTGGAGAGGGGCAGTCACCATACAGGAGGCAAACTAGGTCGGGAAGCTGCCGTCTCCCCCACCGTGGCCCCCACACTGTAGTGACAATGCACACAGCCCAGTAGCAGGTGGAGGGCTCCTCGCTGACTGTGGGGTGGGGGAGCAGACAAGAGACGATCGGGACGCGTCTCCGAGGTCTGGTCCTTCTTGTCTTCCAGGCCAGTCTCTCCCTTCTGCTTTCTGTGACAGCTAAGTTTTGGTTAAACAGTTTGAAGTCTCCCTTTCTCTTCTGATAACACAAAACACTCCACATCGGACTGTGCCACACTGGTCACTCTAACTTCTGAAACGGACTCATGCGTCAAGACTACCCAAACCCACCGGAGAGCACCCTTTGAGCTCATGGATTGTCTTCAGCCTGTACTTAACGTTTGGACACAACAGAACTAATACCAAGAGAAAGAAAGAAAGTTTTCTTAAAGATTTATTTGAGAGACAGAGAAAGAGAGAGAACACAAGCGGGGGAAGAGGCAGAGGGAGAGAATCTCCAGCAGACTCTCCACTGAGTGCAGAGGCCAACTTGGGGCTCATTCTCATGACCCATGAGATCATGACTGAGCCAAAAACCCAAATCACACAGCCAGCTGATTAAGCCCATCTAGGCACCCCAGAAACATGCTTTTTAAGATTTATTTTATTTTTTACACAGAGAGAAAGAGCTCACAAGCAGGGGAACAACAGGCAGATGGAGAGAGAGAAGCAGACTCCCCACTGAGCAGGGAGCCCGAGGCAGGGCTCGATCCCAGGACCCTGGGATTATGACCTGAGTTGAAGGCAAATGCTTAACTCACGGAACCATCCAGGTGCCCCGCCCTAGAAACATTTTTGTTGTGATACCTTCATGTCTTAAAAAAGATATAATAATATTTAAGGGAAAATATGGAATACATGGCCATGTTCATTTCTTAAAACATCCTGGAACATTACCAGAATGGGCGGTCCTCACTTTGCTTGGCACCGTGTGACTGAACGCCGCACACTGGGACCATGGAAAATCCAGGAGGTCTGTGTTCTTGCTGAGTAATTTTCCACTCCTTAGAATTAGGAGTCCTGGTCGCTTTCTGAGTAAAGATATATGAGTAGACCTAATTCTCTCATGCCTTCCAATGCCACCCCAAACCACAGGAAAATGGCAGGAAAACATCATTCCCAAAGAGCCAGGAAGAGAACCCCAAAGTATGAGAGTACACCCACCTGGTCAGCGATGTGAAGTGTGGTCTAGGAGAGAAACTGCCAAGAGAGAAGACAGGTCCTTAGATCTTAAGCTATTCACAAATGTCCATAATAGTGTCATGGCCGTGAAAGGTTACTCTAGTCATTGGCTTTCAATTAGATCTGTGAATAGGGCAGACCTATGCAGGAAGCAAGCAGATCAATGGTCAGAGGAGGTCAGTAAAGGGGAAAGTATGACAAGTCCCCCCTTTCATTATCGGAGACATAACATCCAAACAGAGGGCAACTGCCAGAGGAAAAGATGAAAGGGAGGAAGCCATAACCAGGTCAGAAAACAGAGGCTATCACCAAGGATTTTAAAAAACTCCACTGGCTTTCTGGTTGCTGACAATTTAGACATTACTTCTCCTTCATCTCAAACATATCACAGCTGCAGCGAACCACATATTTATGTCTCCCCCCCCCCAAATTCCCATGTTGAGATCTAATCCCTAAAATAAGGCTATTAACAGGTAGGGCCTTTGTGACAGGCTCAAGTCAAGAAGGTGGAGCTCTCCCGAGGGGGATTAATGCTCCCAGGTGTTCCTTCCACCACGTGAGGACACGGGGGAGAGACGCCAGCAATGATTCAGAAAGTGCGTTCTCACTCTCACTGAATCCACCTGCTGTGGTCTTGGATTCCCAGCCTCCAGAATGGTAAGAAATACATGTGTGTTATATAAGCCACCTAGTTTATGGTATTTTGTAATAACAGTCCAGATGGTCTAGGACAATAGGTGACCTGATTCTCTGATAAAAGAGATCCAGGGGCGCCTGGGTGGCTCAGTGGGTTAAAGCCTCTGCCTTCGGCTCGTCATGATCCCGGGGTCCTGGGATCGAGCCCCGCATCAGGCTTTCTGCTCAGCAGGGAGCCTGCTTCCCCCTCTCTGTCTGCCTCTGCCTACTCGTGATCTCTCTGTCAAATAAATAAATAAAATCTTTAAAAAAGAGAGAGAGATCCAAAAAGAGGTACAAAGATTCAAAACAGATATTACAAGGCTGCAGAAGAAGATAAGCAAATTGACCTGAGGACAATGAAAACACTGAGTCATTCAAACATATTGAAAACAGCCAAAATCATTGTTCAGAAGCATAGTAGGGGCAAAACAAAATGCGAAAAGCAAAGCCATGAACTCATAAGAGTTCTGCCTTTCTGTAGAACAGAACCGCTCGTGTCAAACCAAGTCTCGTACTGGTTATAGGAATTATGAACTCTGGACAAAATGTTTAAAAAATAATGTTTGAGGGCATTGGAGCACAACCAAATTCAAGCAGAAATGGGAGGAAATTCAACCCTTGGAAGAAAGGAATCACTAGGTGTAATCTCTGCTTAATTGCTTTTCCTTCGAGAACACTCTGCTCCGTGGTGAGGGTCACGTAGATCTCAAGGGAAGGCGCGGTCCAGACGGCAGAAGGAATCAGAGGAGAAATCGGGGGCTGCCAGGGTGACTAGAAATTAAGGAGAAAATCCAATAAAAGAGGGAGGTACAAAAAAGGAGCCCCGGCATCTGAGACTAATCTCCCCCACCCCCACCCCAAATCACTGAATGGCCCTGAACTTCACAGGCCATGAGACGCCAAGTTGAGAGGAATGACAGGAGGCTAACGAGCCGCGCAGAGATTTCAGCCGCCACCGTCCCACAGGGAAAGAGTTTGGAATTCGAGTTACCAAGTTAGGAGGACTTTGTAATCACCTGGCTTCCCACTGTCACCCCAGAAAGACCACCCCTTGACAGTAAAGTCCTTATCCCAGGACTAAGAGACTTGCCCTAAGATTAAAGGCAAAACTGGAACAATTTGCCCTAACAAAATCTAAAATCAAGCCTGTACAAGTTCAAGATGGTCTGTCAGAAATCTAACCCTTGCTGTCACAAAAGCCAGCCCCCTTCTTTTCTTTTCTTTTTTTTTTTTTTTCAGGTTTTTATGTATTGTTTGAGGCAGGGGAGAGAGAGAAAACGAGTGGGAGGCGGGGCAGAGGGAGCAGCAGACTGGAGCAGAGAGCCTGAGGAGGGACTCGATCCCAGGACTCTGGGATCGTGACCCAAGCTGAAGGCGCCACTTAACTGACTGAGCCACCCAGCCATCCCAAGCCAGCACCCTTCTGAGCCTCTTTGTAACATGTAAATCACAGCATCCAATGTTAATAAAAATTTAGTCAACCTTGTAGGGTGCCTGGGTAGCTCAGTCGGTGAAGCGAACTCCAGCTAGTGATTTTAGATCAGCTCCTGGTCTCAGATCAAGACCCTCGCTGTGCTCTGTGCTCAGCGGGGAGCCTGCTTGAGATTCTCTCTCTCCCTTCCCTGCCCCTCCCTCTGTTCATGTGCAAGTGCCTGCACGCGCGCGCGTGTGTGCGTGTGTGAGCACATGCTCTCTATCTCAAATAAGTAAGTCTTTAAAAGAAATTTAGTAGACATGAGAAGATTCAAGAAATATGGTTCACGGTCAAAAGAAAAAAATCACTGAATGGAAACAGCACAAAAACTCAGTCTGGGGGGCACCTGGGTGGCTCAGTCATTGGGTGTCTGCCTTCGGCTCAGGTCACGATCCCAGAGTGCTGGGATTGAGCTCTGCATTGGGCTGCCTGCTCAGTGGGGAGCCTGCTTCTCCCGTTCCCACTCCCCTGCTTCCCTTCCCTCTTTCATTCACTGTGTCTCTCTCTATCAGATAAATAAATAAAATCTTTAAAAAAACAAAACAGACCAAAAAAACCCCTCAATTTGAAATTAGCAGAAAAGGGCCCCCCAAAAGCTGTGATAAATGTTTATATATAATTTATATTTTATATACATATAAAGAGGATTTTTATATATAAACAGGACATAACAGTGTGTGTATGTGTATATATTATACATATATAATATATATATGTCAGTAAAATTCAAATATGGTGAATAAAATCATTGAACCTAAAACACACAGAGAGCAAAGTTGCGTGAAACAACGAGGATGTCAGTGGCCTGTGGGTCACTACCATGCAGCCTGACATATCCGTGGCTGGAGTCCCTGAAGATGAGGAAGCAGAGAAAGAGGCAGAAAAAAATCTGGAGAAATAGTCACTGAAATTTTTCCAGATTTGGTCAAAAACAGCAATTTGCCCATCCAGGAAATTCAGTAAATCCCAAACACAGTGAATACAAAGAAAATGACACTTAAACAAAATCTCAAACTACTGAAAACCATAAATGAATTTTTTTAAATCTGAACACAAGGCAAAGAGAAGACATATTATATGCAAGGGAATAATGATAACAATGAAGCTTTTCAGAAATAACGGAGGCCAGAATATGCTGGAACAACATCTTTAAAGAGCTGAGAGGAACCGGGCATCCAGGTGGCTCAGTCCCTTCAGCCTCTGCTCTGGATTTCGGCTCAGGTCATGATCTCAGAGTTGTGAAATCGAGCCCCAGTCAGGCTCCTTGTTCATTGTGAAGTCTACTTGTCCCTCTCCCTTCCCCCCTGCATTCTCTCTCTCTCTCTCTCTCTCCCTCTGTCAAATAAATAAATAAATAATATCATTTAATAAAATAAAAATAAAGATCTGAAAGGGAAAAAAAAATCTCTCAAACTAAAATTCTATTTCCAGTGGGAAGATCCTTCTAAAATAAAGGTTAAAGACTTTTTCAGACAAAGAAAACTTGAGACAGCTTGTCAATACCATACCTATAAGAAATACTAAAGAACATTTTATCAGACTGAAGAGATATGAAACCAGACAGAAATTCAGAACTTCGGGTAAGAATACAGACTACTAGAGGTAGTAATCACATTGGGTAAATATAAGAGACTCCTTTTTTATTTTTCTTAAATTATTTAAGAGTTAATTTACTGTTTATAGCAAAATTAAAATAATGTATTGTGCGATTTTTAACACAGGTAGAGGTAAAATAAATGATCATATTATCACAGTAAATGGAAGATTAACACTGTTATATAATGATACTGTGTCTTCCATTGATTCTTCCACTGCATCTGAAGTAGTGTGGTAAGTTAATATTGCACATGATATTTCCTACCACCACCACCAGCACAACAAAACGCACAACAGTTTTCTAGGTAAAGGAGAAGCTAAACAGCCAATGGAAGGGGGAGCCTGGGTGGCTTAGTGGGTTAGGCATCTGCGTTCGGCTCAGGTCATGATCCTGGGATCCTGGGATCAAGCCCCACATCAGGCTCTCTGTTTGGTGGGAAGCCTCTTCCCCCTCTCTCTCTGCCTGCCTCTCTGCCTGTTTGTGATCTCTCTCTCTCTCTCTCTCTCTCTCTGTCAAATTAAATAAGATCTTAAAAAAAAAAAAAAAGCCAATAGAAGGAGGTAGAATAGGGCGCCTGAGTGGCTCAGTCAGTTAAGACTCTGACTCTTTTTTTTAAGATTCTATTTACTTATTTGACAGAGCAGAGATCACAATTAGGCAGAGAGGCCGGTGGGGTTGGGGGAAGCAGGCTCCCCGTTGAGCAGAGAGCCCAATGCAGATCTCAGCCCCAGGACCCTGAGATCATGACCTGAGCAGAAGACAGAGGCTTAATCCACGGAGCCACCCAGACACCCAAGTCTCTGACTCTTGATTGAGGCTCAGGTCATGATCTCAGGGTCTTGAGATTGAGCCTTGAGTCAGGCTCTGCGCTCAGTACATGGAGTCTGCTCCTCCCCCAGCTCTCACTCTCTCTCTGTCTCATTCTCTCTCTCATATAAAATCTTTTTAAAAGGAGGTAGAATATTAACAAGCACTCTATAAACACACACACCAAAAATAGATGGAAAAGAGGAACACAAAAATGTGAAGAACAGAATCAATAAATAGCTATTGTAGATTTAAATCAACCATATCAATTAGCACCTTAAACACAAATTAATTAGGTGCTCTAATTAAAAGGCAGATTGTCAGACTGGATCTCAAAGCAAGACTCCACAATATTTTACAAGAGACCAACTTTAAATATAAAAACACACAGATTAAAAGTAAAATGATGGGAAAGACCTCCAGGCATAATCTTACACATTAGAAAGCTGGTAGAGGGGCACCTGGGTGGCTCAGTGGGTTAAGCCTCTGCCTTTGGCTCTGGTCATGATCTCAGGGTCCTGGGATCGAGCCTCGCATCGGACTCCTTGCTCAGGGCTCTCTGCCTGCCTCTCTGCCTACTTGTGATCTCTCTCTATCAAACAGATAAATAAAATCTTTAAAAAAAAAAAAGAAAGAAAGAAAGCTGGTAGAGCTCTATTGATGGCAGACTTCAAATCAAGAAAAATAACTAGAGACAAATAGAGAGATTTCAAAATAGCAAAGGAATCAGGGACTCTTGGGTGGCTCATTTGGTTAAGCATCTGCCTTCGGCTCAGGTCATGATCTCAGGGTCCTGGGATCAAGCCCCATGTCTGACTCTCTGCTCAGCGGAGAGCCTGCTTCTCCCTCTCCCTCTGCCTGCTTGTTCTCTCTCTCTCTCCCTCCCTCCATCAAATAAATAAAATCTTAAAAAAAAAAATAACAAAGGAGCCATTCATCAAAAAGCCATAACGACCCTAGAAAATGTATGCACTTAAAAACGAAGCTTAAACCATAGGAAGCAAAATGGACAGATTCAAATGGAGACAGGAAAAGGCCACTCTTAACATTTTCCTTTCTCAGCCCATCACTTTAACTGCATCCTATAATAAGCAATCGGGAATGGTACTGAAAGCTTTCTTTGTGCAGAGGGCCTTCTGCTCATCTTCTCCTCCTCTCTGCTAGGGTGCTTGTTGGGCAGTAACCTTCTCACAGCCCTTATAATATCACCCATTTCAGTCCATATGGTCACCCACTTATTGGCTAAACACTAGGCATTGGCCATCATGATGTAACTTTTCACTTACATAGATTCTCATATTTCCCTTACTAGCATGCGAGTCAAGATTTCTGAAGCTGAAGACCTATCCCCCCCTAAAATCATTCATCTTTTTACCCATCACAGAGTTGAATGCACCACTGGGCACATATTAGCCCCTTGGGGATATGTGGTCATTGAATATCACAGCCTCCAATCAGCCTCTAGGGAATAACCTAATTCCAATCCAATTTAAGGAAGGAGCTTCAGAAGCTTTTGGGTTATAAATTATCACTCACTGGGCCTGACCAGCAATGACCACAGTGGAACAGAGTAGATGATAGGCTGACTTTGGTGGTTGCAGGGACTGGATGACACCCACCTGTGGTGGACGGGGCGGGGAGAAAGGATACTAGCGAACGAGGATGGCTTTCCTGAGATGGCCTTCCACCCTCCCTCCCTGCCCATGCACAGCTTTTGTGGAACCCAAAGCACTAAGCAGTGTGTCTAAAAGCTCTGCTGAGCCTCCACGGAGAGGACGGGGAGGACAGCGAGGACAGCCTACACATGCAGAATCAGCTCCGGAAGCCAGCCTACGGATACACCCACAGCTGCAGAGATGAATGCAGAGGGATAGTCACTGAAGCACGGAAGTAATTAAAACAAAACTAGACATCACTTTATCAATAGGAGAATGGCTAAATAAATTATGAAACCGACATAAAATGGAAGGCGGTGCAGAGATAGCCAAAATATATTATTGACTGAAGAAAAGTGAAGCAGACGTCATTTTTAGAATAGAATCATCCTTCAATAAAAAAGATATACATGTAAATAACTAAGAGATATATATGTATATATGAGATTATATAAAATATATCATGTTTGCATATTCTGGAATATATAAAATGACCTCCTATATATAGATAGCCACACATATGACATATTCCAGAAGGACATATAGGAAAGTATATCCGTAACAGAATGGTTACTTTGGAGGTAGGGGGCTAGAATCAGGGTAGAAGGGAGGCTTCTCATTACAAACTTCTTTTTATTGTTTTTTTAGTACTTGATTTATGTTCTATGTTCATAATTTTTTTAAATGGAGTGGATTTTGTCATAAAGAGTTTAGCTCGAAGACTTTACAGAATATTCTAGAACAAACCCATTGATTAAGGATAATGAATAAAGCCACAGGAACTCAGGGATTTAAGTAATCTTCCCCAAGTCCCAGAGGCAGTTAGAGCAGAGCTGGTCTGAGAACCCACACCTTGCTCTTCAGGCCTGTGGTTCAACTTTCAAATATCTACGTGACCCGCTGTGGCCCTACTCTGAGGGTAATGTTCATTAAGTGTTGACAGTGCCCATGGGGATTTCTTTAAACAAGCAAAATATCAGTGTGAATGGAAAATGGTACAGCTATTTTAAGTTTTTAGTGAAGTAATCTCTACAGGTAATGTGGGGCTCCCACTCTTGACCCTGAGATCAAGAGTCGTGGGTTCTGGGGCGCCTCGCTGGCTCAGGTGGGTAACTGTCTGACTCTTGACTTCGGCTCAGGTCATGACCTCAGTGTTTTGAGCTGGAGCCTCCCATCACGCTCTGTGCTGGACGTGGAGCCTACTTGAGATCCTCTCTCTCCCCCTCCCCCAGCCCTGTCCACCCTGCCTCAGAGCATGCACGCACACTCACTCTGTCTAAAACAAGCAAACAAAAAGAGTCCTATGCTCTTCCAACTGAGCCAGCCAGGCCCCCCAGAATGGTAAAGCTATACATCGGAAAATAGGCTTAAAATGCACCTACTATGATCCAGCAAGCCCACTCCTAGGATTACACTATAGAGAAATGAAAACATATGTCCACACAAAAACTTGGCCATGAATTAGCAGCCTTCTAATCGTCGAAAAGTGGAAATGGTGCGGATATCCATCAGTTGATAAATGGACACATAAAATGTGACCTATCCATGGGTTGGAATATTATTTAGCCAAAAAATGGAACAAAACACTAATATGCTACAACATGGGGGAACCTTGAAAACAGCATGCTGAGCAAAAGAAACCAGACCCAAAAGATCACATTCCATATGATCCCATTCATAAGAAAGTTCCGGAACAGGCAAATCCAAAGAGACAGAAGACATATTCATGGTTGCCAGGGGCTGGGGTGGGTTGAAGGGATTGCAGGGGAGGGTGACGGCAAATGGTGTGGAGGTTTCTTTGTTGGGTGACGGGAGTGATCTAAACGGACTCTGGCGAGGGCAGCACAAGGGACATACACTCATACACTGATAGCACCTGAATTATACAAGGGCTTTGAATGCGTGAGCTGTGTGCCGTGTGAATTAAATTGCAGTAGAGCTATTAAAAGAAAAGTCTTGGAAAAAAATAAAAAATAAAAAAATATAAAAGTCTTGGGTTCTACCAGAAGTGCTCAGGCCAAGGCCCTGAGGCTTTTGGGAGCAACCCCACCTGCCCTTCTTTCTGCCCTGGGGGACGGGAAACGGAGTGAGCAGGAGAGGAACAGTGTGGACGGGCCCCCAGGAGACCTACCGGCTGCTGGGAAGGTGGCTCTCTGGAGGCCCTATGTCCAGGCCATCGATGCAGCCACAGGAGTCAGGAGACAAGGCTGAGGCCAGGTCAGAAGGTAAACAGGCACCCTTCAGCTATGGGAGCCTCCAGCTGCCTGTGCTTCTGTCAGAGGAGAGTGTAGGTAGACCACAAAGCCCCACATTCATTCTGGAACCTTCCTCCTCCAGATGCATGGGCTTGCCTTTTCTGAAATGCGGTCTCCTTCTACAATCTCTAAAACTCAACCACTTTGCTCATCACCTTTCCAGGATTTCTGAGTGGCCTCCCAGGCCCGGCCCTGCGCTGATGCTGGGTTTCTTCCAGCTGGTTCTTTTTAGCTCCCAGCTTTCACTTTGTCCACCACCACCCCAACCGCCTCCCTCCATTCTGACGAGACACCGTCCTCCCTCGGATCCTCAGTGATAAGTCCTTGGGTGCAGCCTGAGTTCTTGAGAAGGGCAAAGTCAGACCTTAGAACACGTGGCGGGGGTGTGTGCAGCATGATTTCCTGGTGACACGCGTGAATCCGTCATGACAAGTAGTGTTCCGTAAGGGATGGTCTGCTCCTCCATGAGGGTTTGCCTGCATTATTTGCTTTCCCATTCAATACCAATCAAGTGGTGATCTTTCCATGAATGGTAACACCATTTTTAAAATATCTTCTCCACTAACGGGTACAAAGAATGGAAGGCCGCTTTGGAGCTTTCTGAAATCCAGCTGATCTCATGACTTTCAAATGTGTCTATGGGGCTTCTCTTTGAAGAATCAGAAAAATAGATTTTTCTGAAGGAAACTTGACTCATTCATTAACTCAAATAGCTGTGCTCTGTCCACCAGAACTTGATCTAAAATGCTACAAGACAAATGCTAACTGAGCTCTGTGACCTCATGTAAGCCCAGTGTCTTCTATAAAATGGGGATAATAATGTCACATACTTGATAGAGGTTTTAAAAAAAAATAAACAAAGAATGTGTGGGAGGCTTTAGCCCATGACTGGCACAGGGGAACCACTCAGTGGAGCTAGCTGTCAGCTGATGCGGTGTCATTTACGGCTCCACGTAAGGGTTCATGCAGGACGGAGTGCAGAGGGACAGAGATTTGAACACTAGGCCACACAACCTCAGTGCTCGGAACTTTGTCACACTTCCTGCAACATGGACAGCCCTCAGCCCAAGGCTTCATGCTCAGGAAACACCGGAAACATGCAATAAATCATAATGAGTACGGTTATAAACCAAGGTCTGCTCTCGCCAGGATTCACAATGGTACCTAAACAGATCTGCAGAGGCACAAAGACCCAAACGCAAAGGAAAAAAACTGTTTTAGAATAATGAGTTATGGCCCTTTCCTTCCCCTTTCCCTTAATATTATAAAATTAAATAAACACCTGGGAGGAAGGAACGCATCGTAATGGCCTCTTATAATCATTATAAGTGGAGACAGGGCCTCCTGGAAGGCATGAGCATTCCTAGAGACTGTCATAGAACAGCGATGTCCCAACAGAAGCTAGGGGAAGCTCGAGTATTTGGTTCAAGTCCAAGACCATCATGATTGTAATAGGTGACCTCTTTACATAAGTGAACATACAAAACAATAAAAAAAAAAAAGAAAACCCCACAATTTCCGCCTACTTTTTTTTTGAAAGGTTGAGAAATGTACCAGTTTTGAGGCTACAATCATAAAGAATTAAAGATCATTTTCCATTTTTTTACTGAGTTGCTATGTGAGTAGCCAGCTCTCACTCACAGTGGACAAGAAGGAAGGCTCAAAAGAAAAAATAAAATGGATTAATAGTTTAGAAAAGTAAGTTTAGCTCTCTCAATGGTCAAAGCCAACAGGTTCCTGAAACTGAGGACCTCAACAGCACAGGTCATGTACTTTCCTGTCCTCCAATACCCCAAAATGCTTCCCATTTCTTAACACATGTCTAGTACCACATGGTTGCTGTTCACTAGAGGATCCCTGGGTGCTAGGTAGGTACTGGGCACAGTGCTTCTCTGAATAGCTTTTACCACCCAGTCCCAGCGATTACTAATGCCAGAGCCAGGATCCAGATCCAATATGGGCACACTCACCTCTACCCCAGGTACAGAGCCACTGGTGAGCCTCATTTTCTTTTATCACAAACCACTCCCTAGCAGAGTCCCACGCTTTCCTGTCCCTATGTCTTTGCTTCTTTTGTTCTTTCTGCAAAAATGCCACCCCACCCAGTCTGTTGAAAACCAATCCTCCTTCCAAATAACCCTCACAGACCACATATCCCTCCCCAGAGAGACTGCTACACTCCCACCCCAGGCCCCTACCTCCCACGCTCCCCAGCTCTGCCCCTACCTGCCTTTCCACACATATGGCATCTGGTACCTCTCTTAATGAAACCAGAGGGTATGTGCAGGTTCATGGTGTCCTGGAAAGTGCTTGTGTCTCCCACCACATTTTGAATCCCGGCTCTGCTTTCCATTCACTATATGATCTTGGATAAGCTCCTTAGATCTCCCATCTGTAAAACAGACGCATCAACTCCCACTTGGAAGAATTCCCATGAGTGTTTGGTGGGATGACCCATGATAAGCCTTCACTTCCTCTCCCTCCACACCAAGAGCAGCCCTTCTAGCTGCCTCCCCTGGTGGCAAGCTGGGATTTCTCTCGTTACCTGGTTAAGTTGTATGAGGCATACGACGGACCCTGCATTATTCATCGCGTGTTTCCTCCTCAGCCCAGTACGTAGTAGGACCTCTATGACTCCCAGCCGAATTCAACTTGATGCACACCTCTCCCAGAACATGGAGTAAACACTTACGCCGCCCCAGTCTATTCAGTCTGGATCTCCTAATACACAGTTTAAATGCAATAAGAATTACTCAGAGTTACTAACTTTTAGTAACAGTCTTTGCAAGGAACAAATAAATCTTTAGTAGGAGCTATGTTTACATAAATATATATTGGTTTTAAGGATTTCAGTGTATATTGCAAACAATACTTCCAGGCAGAGTTCCTATTATTGCTCAGAATAGACTGAATTTAATCTTTCATCTTCTCTTCTTAGTCATTAAGGACACGTCACGCTGCCCTGGTGTGTCTGGAGCTACCAGCATAAAGAAACAAGCGGAGAAAAGAGAGGATTATTCCAGGATCCTCGGTCAGCATTATCATTCACCAGCTGAGGGTGATAGATGGCTCAATAAATTCATCTCAGCCTCTATTTCTCCTCTGTAAAGTGGGGGTAATGCTAGTATCACCCTTGCAGCGATGTTGTGAGAACCCAGTCAGGAAGTGTATGCAAAAGTGCTTGCTGAGATGAGAGAAACACAATGTTAGTAACAATGATTGTTACCATTGTATTGCAGTTAGTGCCCCGAAACATAGCTCTGAGCTTCTTGGATATCTGGTCACAAGGGAAAACCACAATTTATATATTTAGTAAGGGGAAGCTGAAAGTTTCTTTAGGAAAGAACCTTTATGCTCAGGGGAATATGCCATGGTGACGCACACAGGAGACCAGCAATTTCCTAATGAACCATCTGTTGGGGGCCATCTTGGAAAGAACAGAGACCTTCTTCTTAGGAGCATGTCTCACAGTGACACTTGAGAAAAGTTGAGAACATAGTATCAGCTTGTCACTAAGCGAAGGAGTTCCTGGCAGCCGGATTTCCTGCTCCTTGCAAAGCCTTTCTTAGGCTGGAGAATTTCTCAATCTCAGAGAATGGCTTCATTATCTATAGGTCCTCCCCATGGCGCAAAGAAGAGAGAGAAAGAGAACATCCTTCATCGTGCGTCAGCTTCACCTACTCAAAAGGCAGAGAATCTAGGATCCATGATTTCCTATAATTGTCTCATTTGACAAGCTAGAAAGAGATGAACGTCTTTAACTAGGACATAGTAGTTTGCTATGAGGAAAATCCTTAACTGAAACACTTCCTGGTCCCACAGTAAATAATTAAGGCACAATTTATAACAATTACCCTCATTTAGGTAATGCTCAAATATTCAGCAAATGTGTATTGGGCACCTCTTATAGGCCTAACAGTGTTGTTATTGATAAATGCACCTGATAAACATAATAGCAAGCAGTTACTGAGTGCTTTCTAGGAGCCAATGAACATTTGTGGACATTCATGGCCTTAAAGAATGCAGGCCTTTCCTCTTCCCCTCCCAGGACCTAGAGAGCAGGGGTCCTTGTCTGCATCCCTGGAGAGGGAGCAAGGAGAGTACTAAAGGCCGGAAGGTTACCTTGAGGATGTGCAAGTACACCTTATAGCAAAAAAACAGGGAGACCCAGTCTGCAGGGTGAAAAACCCCTGCATGTGAGGGAAGCACGTTCAAGAAGGAAGGGTGGAGGATGGTTGGTACTGGGCAGAGGAAGGCGCCAGTATTGACCCAATCCCTGCAAAGAGCAAGTCTGCAGGTGAGGGTTTCATCGAAGTCAAACATCACAAACATGTACTTGCATGTCTGGAATCTTCTATCTGACCTGCCCCCACCCTGTTTAAGCCATCATCCTCTCCTCTTGGATAGTCATGCCCATTTCCTAACTGTCCCCTTCCACCATGCTCTGTACAGTGGCCAGAATGAGCATTCTGGGTTACTGATCTGACTTCGTCACTGCTCCCACTTGAAATAAGTCTGCAGTGGCCCCCATACCCTCAGCAAAATGACAGACACTTCATAAGGGCTCTGAAGGCCTTTCTTGACCTGTTCCCACCAGTGTCCATAGGCTCTGCTTCCCGGAGTTCTGTCACCTCAGACCCACTCAGTCTTCTAAGGTTCCCTTCTGGCCCCTCACCTGCTGGCCTGCCTCAAGCCTCGTCCACTTTCCTCCTCCCACCCTGCCCAGCTGGCTCCTCAAGCATCGGGATCATGTTCATGAAACATCTCCCCGCCCCTGTGTTCCTCTCATGGTGAGGCCACCACACTGGTTACCATTGCCCAACTGCCTGCCCAGCTGATGTTGACAGTAACAGCCCAGTGGCAAGCTCAGGGTGGAGGTTCGGGAATGTTGATGGGATGAGCATATCAAAGAAGAGGGGCAGAAGGACGCCTACAAAGCCAGCTCCTGTCCCAGTCTCTACCAAGCCGGAGCAGGTGGAAGGGCCACATTAGATCAACAACTCCTTGACTCTGTGACGACAAACCAACCACAGGCAGTTTCTGAGAAAGACCAGAGTTCCTCTTCTGTCCACTACAGTGTTGTTCCTCTAAACGACACCAACATCAATCAACACCCACGTCAGTCTTCCTCCCTGGTACCATTCCTTCCTTTGAAAGGAGTACCGCCCTCCTATCTTAAATGTAGGTGCCCCGTGTGTTTCAGAGGATCTTCCCTCGTGAGCTCTGAAAGAACCATCCATAGAATAATACGGTACATATTCTAGGCCCCCAGGGTGTGAGGGTTTTTTTTTTTTTGCCACATTTATGAAATCAAATGATTTTTTCCCTTCAGTGACATAGAGCTGAGTACAATCTCTCACTTATACTGCAAAATATGGACATCTCGGAATTTTGAAATTGAGTCTACACTGTAAGTGAAAATAATGGAATTGAATGGTCATGGCTTTCCCTGCAATCACCTGAAAGGACCTCCCCTTCTCCATGTGCCTACCACCGGCTCCAGGGATCTGAAACCTCTGGAGCAGGGTTCAATGCCAAGTTTAGTGAACCTCCCAAAACTCACTGGGGATCTCAAGGTAAATGGATAGACTCGCCCTCTGAATACGTTCAGAAAGTCTGAACAGAAACACCAGCAACGTTTTGTTTCCACACAAAATGTAGCCCCCTGGGAAATTACACTTGGGTGATTTATGGAATGTGTGTGTTTAGCGATCTTACACTTTGCAGTGCCGGCAAAGACAACAATAATGTATAATTGATTCCACTTGGATCTCAGCGAGTCAATAAAGAACTTTGTTTATACATAATTTTGTTGGGCAATTCTCCCAGATGGTACTGAAATGTTGCATTTTTAAGAAGTTGCGTTGGGTCCAGGAGGATCATAAATTATGAAGATAATGTGTCTTTTGTATCATTACAGTCATATAATTGTAATCACAATTAGAGTCACTATGAGATCTAACTACATTCCATTTGAGCATTACTCTCAACATTTTTAAAGCTTCATTTATTTATGAGCCAAAAGTCGAAATAAGGGCTCCTGAACCCCAGAGCTCCACCTGCTAATGCAAGGGCATTTTTACAAATTAAAACCTATGTGAAAATAAAAATTTGCTCTTCTTCTAATAGGAATCAGCAGTACACATATAAACTCCAGTGGGTTTAGGTTA
This sequence comes from Lutra lutra, assembly GCF_902655055.1. Taxonomy (NCBI): domain Eukaryota; kingdom Metazoa; phylum Chordata; class Mammalia; order Carnivora; family Mustelidae; genus Lutra; species Lutra lutra. The sequence continues at coordinate 83,589,108 of NC_062291.1, forward strand.
ACTTTCTCACTCTATAGAATAAGGCTTTTCAGCTAGGTTCCTAGAAAAACTAACACGTTATCTCTGCAATAATTTTCTACTCATCAAAACATGTAATTTGAGCTTTTATTAAAGACAAAATTATGTTTCCCTCTTATTGCTGCATCACAGAAAAATGCTTGAAGAGATTATCATGAAATTGGGAGAGTAGGTTTGGGATGGCGTAACTTAAAATCTAAGCTCCTGCTTATGAAATGCTTCTAGGGGCCCCAAGTGGATGTACCTCAAAGAGTCTGACTGGTGTCCCAGCGCACCCCATGTGACCCCTCCTCGGGGACCCACAAAGCCCTGCATACTAAGGTAATGTAGACAGAGAAAGCAAGTAGCAGTTTCAAAAATGAGCCCCCGAATGGAAAATTACCGGGGCAGAGGCTCCAGATTGTAGACATTGGCTTATAATCCGGCTGCTTCTCCCGAGGGCGCCCGCAGGTCACCTGCTCCCGGTGAGAGGCTTCAGGGATTCAGGTGTGGGTGATAGTTAATGATGCTCCCGGGTAATGGCAGGAAACCCAGCTGCCTTCTGCACAGATGGGAGGAGATTCCGGGCAGCAGAAGTGCCTCGAAGAAAGGACTAGAACAGCAGACCCAGCCGAAGCACCAGCGGGACACACTCATCACTGATGGCGGGGTCGGACCCCACGGAGATTCTGATCTGAGCCCTAACGAGTCCCCAGCTGCTGCTGCTGATCCCGAAACCCCATGGGGAGATCCCAGCACTAGAGCCCCATGGCTTGGGGCGGGGGGGGGGGGGGTCCACAGCCCCAGCAGCACCTGGGGGCCTGTTAGAAATGCAGACGCTCAGACCCACCCCAGGCCTATTGATTCACATCCACAGTTTAACAGGACTGTCCAGGTGGTTCGTGCGCATGCTGAAGTTCGAAAAGCACCGTACTGTGTGATGTTTAAGGCACTTTCGGTCCCTGGGACTCAACTAATTCTGTGGCCAGAAGGCTCTGATATGGTGATGTGCGCGTGAGCGGGCACAGGTGTTTGCCGTGGGAAAGAGAGGGTGTGATTCCCTCCCAGAGTTGCTGCGTGTGCCCTGAGCTGACTGCACTGATCATAACACGGTGACGGCTGCTGCCCTTCCTTGAGAGGCACCCTGACCCCGTGTCCTGAGAGCAAGGTGGCGATGGTCCTGATTCCGTGGTCCCACTACAGCTTGGTCTAGGCCAATGGATGCTGGTGGCTTTGACAGAAGGGCTGTTGGTCAAGGACAGGTAATGAGACACACACCTGCTCCTGCTATGATACCCCCCCCAAGCCCTCCCTAGCCCTGCCCCCCACCTTCACACCCCAATTCCCTCACCCCCAAAGCCCAAACTGAGCACAGCCCACTCGCCCCACACTCTCCGGATTCACAGCTCCTCTCTGGAAATGACTTGGTCCTGATGGGCTTAGCCCCTGGACCCTGGATGTGGAGGTCACCATGTAGAGAAGGAATGGACGGGCTTTTTCTTTCTTTTTTTTTAAGATTGTATTCATTTATTTGACACACACACACACACACAGAGAGAGAGAGAGAGAGAGAGAGAGAGAGAGAGAAAACACAAGCAGGAGTGGGAGAGGGAGAGGCAGGCTGAGCAGAGAGCCCAATGAGGGGCTCCATCCCAGGACCCTGAGATCATGACCTGAGCCGAAGTCAGACGCTTAAGGACTGAGCCACCCAAGCATTTTCTATAAAGGGCCAAATGGCTAATATTTTAGACTCTGAGCCACAGTCTCAGTTGTGCAACTTCGTAACTCCGCCCTTGTTGCTTAAAATCAGCCATAGATAGTATATAAGCCAACATGCATGGCCACCTTCCAACAAAACCATATTTATGGACACTGCATTTGAATTTAAATTTCGTATAGTTTTCATGCATTACAAAATATTATTCCTCTTTTGATTTTTTTTCCCAACCATCTAAAAATGTAAAAAGTTCTTATCGTGTGAGCCATACAAAAAAAACAGGAAACAGACAAGCTGGATTTGGCTCATGGGCCACAGTCTGACCTCCTCTAGAGGACAAGTACAAGGTTCAGGTCAAGTCCTAGCTGGCTGTCTGTCTGTGTGGCATTAACCCACCCACTTCGCCTCTTCCTAGCACCTGTTTCAGAGGGCTACTGCCAAGGGGAAACGAGAAGACCCAAAGTCTGTGCCTTAGTAAGTGACTAATAAACAGCGGTGGTTACCGTTGTTGTCACAGCTAATGGAGGGGCGCCTGTCTGGCTCAGTCGACAGAGCATGTGACTCTTGATCTCAGGGTCGTGAATTCAAGCCCATGTCAAGTGTGGAGCCAACTTAATTAATTAAGCCAATGAAAGCCAAGTTGAGGGAAGACCGGGATGCTTCAATCAGGAAAGAGCCCCCCATTTATTAAATGTGGGTGGGAATATAGACTCTCCAGAGGTGAGTGGGTTCTCTCCATGGTGCCCCAACTGCAGGGGCTTTGTGGCTGGTGAGGTGCCAACAAAGTGGTCACCAGGAAGCCACGCAAACATACCCAGCAGCTACCTGGGACAGGTCAGAAAGTAGGGCAAGTGAAGACATGGGCTACCGTGGCCATGACAAGCCCTAACCCAGAGGGGAGAGAGCCAAGGAGGCCCTGAAGAGGCCAAGAATGGGTCTGGCTCTCCCCACTGTGAGCCCAATGACAACCTGGTAATTCGGCGTCTCTGAACCTTACCTGCATCATTATTCTGTATTTGCTAATTGGTTTGACAAATATTTCTTGAATACCCACTCCATCCCAGGACTTCTCTTAGGACTACAGGCACAAATGTAGTAGACATTAAAAAAAAAAAAAAAGCGAGAGAGATGATGGATCTATAGAAAGATGATAGTTGGACAGATAGATGATGGATGGATGGCAGGCAGACACTAACGTAGCTGCCATTAGCACTTGCCTTGGCTCAGGGGACAGTTTGATGAACCTGCTGGGTTGTGCCAGGTGACTGCAGGGGTCAGCCTTCACGGGGCTTCTCCAGCTGGCTGCTCTAAGGTGGTAGGGGTGGCAGGACTCCAGCCAACTGGACAGCATGGACCTCCCCTTCAAGGGACAGACTGATTCACACAGAAAGAGGTCCCCATTTTGCCCAATTGTCCAAATTTTCAAAGGAAACTAAAATTTTGGCAGTGCACCAAGTGTTAAATATTGGTCTCTGTATCAAAAATTTTTAAATGCTACGGTCCAAGCAAAGCACACCTGTGAGTTGAACATACCTGGCCTGGAGGCCACTAGTTTGTGATCTCGGATTTAGAAAGAGGCAGCAGAACAGAGAAATTGCCAAGCTGCAGAAGAGCAGATCGGAGATGAGACCGAGGGGGCACGAGCCAGGAGGACAGAGAAGGGAGACTAACAGGGTGTGTCCAGGGCACCGTGGTCAGCAGGCTCCGAAGGACAAAGAGGTCTCGTGGCCACACTGTGCTGTTCCCGTCGTGCCAGCAACTCTCTCGTCCCTGGCAGACCTTGGGTAGATCTGCCTTTCATGAGTGTTGCGGAAGGAGAGGCAGGAAGGGAGCGGGGTGCCTGGCAAGTGCAGGAACCCCACAGCCCCTTGGAAATGGCAAAAATAGCCTGGCTGTGGAATAGGAGATTGGGCTCCACCTAAGTCTCAGGGCCAGAGTGGCACCAGCCTGAGCTGGGCTAAACAGAGGAATGCAAAACCTGACCCAGTCCTCACGGCATCTCCGTGGGGAAACAGACTCTATCCCTGCTGGCCTCACGGATAGAACAAGCAGATTTATCCACGAGGAGGTGCTCTCCCGGGCGGCTGCTGCCTGCTCAGAACGTTTGGTCCTCAGGGCACTCTGGGGGCGGTGGCTTTACTCCCACAGGGCAAGCAAGGAGTGCACTAGTGGACAGTGTGTCCACAGTCACAGACTATTCTGGAATCCTCCCAGGTCTGCCTGCCGGTTCCCTCAAGGGTGATGCTGTGTTTATTGTTATGCTGTTGTGCCGTTGTCAATGCCCAGCACGGCCTAGAGGAGAGAGACACCAGGAAAGTAACCAAAGGGCAGAGAGACCACACCATAGCTCCTGCGTGAGCATCTCCCAGCCCCTAAGTCCTTCTCTCCGTGCCCTGTCGCTGTCGCTGAAGCCTTGCATGCCCGGGCAGAACTGTTGCGTGACCCCAGACACGGCTCTTCATCTCTAGGATCCTCGTTTGTGAAGCGGGAATAATAGTGTCCCTATCTCGGGGCGCCTGGGTGGCTCAGCGGGTTAAAGCCTCTGCCTTCGGCTCAGGTCATGATCCCAGGGTCCTGGGATCGAGCCCCACATCGGGTTCTCTGCTCAGCAGGGAGCCTGCTTCCCTTCCTCTCTCTGCCTGCCTCTCTGCCTACCTGTGATCTCTGTCTGTCAAATAAATAAATAAAATCTTTAAAAAAAAAAAATAGTGTCCCTATCTCTTTTGTGAAAGATGTTTCGTGCTTGGTTTGGTTTAGGGTTTCATTACCGGTGTTGGGGTGACCTCGTGCAGCCTCCACGCCTGGCCGCAGGAAGGAAGCCCTGAGTCGGCCAAAGTCATGAACCCCCTCACATGGCCCAACTCCAAATCTATGATGTAACTTGTCATCACACTGTCAGGTCCCCTCCTTGGGGGACTCATCGTTGGCCTTCCAGCTTGACCCGAAAAGCCTCCTGGGCTGTAGTGACCCACTGCAGTGGGCAGAGGCTCTCAGTGTCCCAAGAGAACTGGAACCACTCAGAGGACCAGGCATCCAAGTTCAGGCCACTCAGTGTTTCTGCTTCTGCGGCAGCCCCCATCTCCTCCCACCTTGCTTCCAGGTGGGCCTCTGCTCTCCTGGCCAAAATGACTTGCACCAGCCAGTGTGCTGGCTTTCCCACCCTGCTGGAGCACCAGCGGGACCCCGAGCAGCCCCCCATCACTGCAGCCAGCTTCCCAGAGGGCACGATGGTGTTTACCAGGTAGGGCCCCTGCTGTGTGAATTCAGACACTAGCCACAGGTGGACTCTGTGCCCCAGGAATGAGGGCCATGGGGCTTGTTCTTTAGGGGCTCTACTTGCAAGTAGGGTTCCCTCACGGCAACTTGCAAGTAGGGTTGCAAGTTCTTTAGGGGCCCTGCTTGCAAGTAGGGTTCCCTCCCTCACGCACGGGTCGCAACCCCCATTCTAACTCAGAGCAGGATTCCCACTACAGCTCCAAGTAGGCTCCCCACATGGATGCTCACCGCCAGGAGTCCACAGGCACTGCTGGTAAACACTCCTTTTTTTTTTTTTTTTTTTTTTTAAATACCTCCTCATTCTGTTTTTACTTAAGTAGATTCACTAGTCCAGGACTTCATGGCACACGGCAGTCCCTCCCGTCCCACGCTGTGTCCTGGACAGCAGAGGGTGACCAGGGCCGAGCTCAGTGACTCTAGTGTTGGGAATTTCTCTCGAACCCAAAACAGGGGGACCAGGAGAAAGTAATGGGCCCCTCCTCCTGTTTGGAGTCTGCCTCACTGGGACCAGCCAGCTACCTGCCATCAGCAGGAAAAGAAAAGGGATTTGTCCTCATACTTCCTAAAAGCATTGCTTCTTCCACTAATTTCATAATTTATTTACTTATTTTATTTTTTTAAAGATTTTATTTATTTATTTGACAGAGATCACAAGTAGAGAGGCAGTCAGAGAGAGAGAGAGAGAGAGAGAGAAGCAGGCTCCCTGCTGAGCAGAGAGCCTGATGCGGGGCTCGATCACAGAGCTCTGGGATCATGACCTGAGCCAAAGGCAGAGGCTTTAACCCACTGAGCCACCCAGGCACCCCTAATTTCATAATTTAAAAAAGCAATCAACTTTGCTTGATATGATCCATCCTTTGTATACAAAAGGGATAGGCATTACTGCTTTAAATTAAATATAATTTTGAAATGTGCCACCTGGATGCCACCATCTCTTAAGCCCTTTAAACTATATTCTCTTGGAAACAACATGACATTTTAGCTGAACACAGTGTCTTTTTTTCCCCAATTGTGAATGAGCGTTTTATGTCCTACAAAAATCAAAGGGATATTTTTGCTGTTATGATTTTATTATGCTTCTTTATAGTGTCATTTGCTTTTGTGAAGTTAAAGCAGTGGAGTGGAAACCAGTAACAAATAGGGCATATTGAAATTGGGCTCCATAGTTTAAAGTTTCCATTCATTTAATTGGGGAGAAAAGTGTGTGTTTGTTTGGATATCTAATTATTGGGAAAGGAGAGGTTCATTTGTCTGAGTTAATATCCCTTAACCAAGTTAAAAATTAGCATACATCTCTTTAATTACACCTTGGAGTGACAGCATTATGCACCAGCCACATGCACGGGCCCATTTGCCACCGTCCCCGTTGGTCTAATCTACAAACAAGACTGGGAGGGGATGTTCTGACCACCTGCCCCCTGCACTACCTGTTGCTGGAGGGACGTCAGGCCCCCTCCCCAGGAGCCTCCAGCTACCCTCTTCCTGAGACTGGCTGGAGGCCAGCGTGGCCCTGGGTGACCAGCCTTCTTCCCTGCACTCAGCCGCACGGCCTCAGAGCTTTACATGACTTGGTGCGTAGATGTGCATGATCACTGTGGAATGGATGGATGGACGGACGGTCGGACGGACAGATGGATGAATGACATTTTAGCAAATGCTTGTGAGCTCTCCTCTATGGCATCAGAAGGCACGTAGATTAATATTTGACCTCTGAAGCCAGGTTGTAATCTGTCATCAGGCCCCTGGGAAACCATCCCGGCTCTGGGGCCGCGCGCCCTGGAGGTTGAGAAGAGAAGGAGCCTTTCCTGCCACGGGTTACCGGCGAACGTCTTCAGCACATCATCTGCAGGTCCTGCTCCTTGCCTGGCTTGTTATTGCCCAAAACAAATGACCTGTAACTTACGTGTCCGACAACCGAGAGATGGTTACGGAAAGGACAGAACTGTAGTGCGTTAAGTTACTATCTGAAATGATGTTTATACAGCACTTATAATAACATGAAAAATTGTTTATGATCTAATAGCAACAGGAAACAAAATGCTGTGCCATGTTATATGAAGACTATTACGGCAAATGCATTTCTTTAAAAAATCAGAGAATTCTAATATGATACCAGAAGAAAGCAGCAAGAAAGCTATCTTTGGATGACGAGTTTAAGATGCTTATTCTAAACAATGAATTCTGGAACACTGAAAAGAAATTTTTAAAAATAAATACATAATTTTAAAAATACAAAAATAAATACATTATATTTTAAAAAAAGATGCTTATTCTCCTTTGTTTCTCCATACTAACCAGGTTTTCTACAGTGAGCATGTAATATTTTTATTGTATAAAGAAACCATAAGGCTCTTTCATTCTAAGAGAGGGGGATCTCTAGTCACCTCTATTCACACAGCTGGCTTAGATGATCATTTTGATTTTCCTGAAAAGAGGGTTCTGGTGACATCTGTGTGGCTAGGAGGCTTTCCCTTCCCTGGGGGGCTGCCGGGTCTGTACCGCAGGGTAGTGCAAGGCCCTGAGCCCCCTGGCAACCCCCCTTTCCAGGGACTGAGGACTGAGTTTCCAGAAAACAGGGTCGGTGGAGGAATGGGGCACGAGCTCTTACCTCTGCTTCTCTCGTTAATTATTCAGGCTTGTATGCTGCTCTGCTTTCCACATTACATTGCCAAGGTGCTTTAAAATCAATAACTAATTTATACACGGTCTTCTAAGAAGTAGTTAGGTGTTATTTTTCATCTCATTAGAATGCATCCTCACTTAAGGCATGATGAGCGCTGGTGGGTGGGGGATCCCGGTAGTGGGGGGAATGGCCAGGGCTGGAGGATGAGGAGGGTCTCTAGACAGTGCTGGTGCTGGGGAAGGGGAAGTCGGCTGGGCAGGAAGTCCCAAGTGCTAGGCCCAAGAGCAAAGCCACTGTAGTCACAGGGGAGGGACCACCTGAGTTCCCACTAGGAAATTTCTCACTGTGCCATGGTGTGACTTCACTTTAGGGATTTTGTAACCAGTGATAATTGTACGTAGAAGTGTGTGTAGGAAGGATTTTTCAGGAGTCATGTTAGAAGTGTCGATGGCATGTGATTATTACTGCTAATGTGCTCCCCACGTGGACATGTCCTTTGCATTGTCTGCCCAGGGAAACCAGCATATATTCACATACTTCCTATAATGTTTCATTTTTATATAAAAATCATTAAGATTTTATTTAACAGCACCTAAAGCATTGCTGTCATGGGAATAAAATCCCTTTTTAAATCGCTTATTGAACATTAGTCACTTGAGTTCACAAAGATATGACAAAAATTTTATCACAGTACCATTTAGTTTCTAAAGGCACTGGAATCCATCAACCCCCAATTTCCAGGGCACATTTCCTTTGATCCATTGCTATTTCTGAAATCCAGCAATCAAACGTGCTTTGACCAGTGGCCACGTACATGGTCTAGGTCACTGAATCTCTCTCCCCAAACCCCACCTTCCTGTACACTCCGCTCTGGTGGCATCTCCTCTCCAGCCCCACAGGACACCAGGGGCTATGTCATCTGGATGACTTGGTTCTCTGTCTTCTTCTCAGACCCTCTGGCTCCCAAGACTCCCAGTGCAGACCCACCACATCACCATTCCTCCACTGAGATTGTAAGGCTGGGCCATCCCCACACCACTTTCTAAAAAGAAGAGAAAGGGAGCACTAAGGTTGAGGAAATAGTGAGACCGTGAGGAGGGGGGGTAAACGGTGGGAGGGAGAGGGTGTGAGGTCATTCCACAAAGGGAGAGGGTTGTCCCTTTTAAACACCCTTGAATGCATTGTGAAGGCTCTTACACTTCATTCTGTGGGTAATAGGGAACCATTGATGGTTTCCAAACACAGGAGTGAGGTGATTAGAGATGTGGGTTTTGAAGGTCTTGCAAAAAAGATTAGAGCTGGAAAAAAAACCACCCCACCCTTCCAGCCAGAAGTTAGACTGCCCAGCTGAGACCCTCCTCGTGTCTTCTATTCTCTGTTTAGGAAGGTTCCTTTCAACCTTGTGGCTCAACATCTCTTTCCTCCTGTGTCTCACCTTCCCGCTGTCTGTAAGCATCTTGCCATCAGGTTTTATGCCAGATGTACCTTCCCCAATAGCATCTGGGGCAGGACTGGGTACCACCCCTGCTACCTGCCTCTCTGCCTGATTTCAAACCTGTCTTATTTCGAAAGAGATTCTGGACAAACTGTTGGTGGTAAAGCAATTAGACGAATGTATGGATATATGGACAAATGAAGACACAAATGAACGCTTGAGGGAGTGCCAGCTTTCACCGACCCAGAGGCCTCTGCTGCTCCTGCAGCCCATCAGGACCACAGCTGGCCATTCGAAGCAGATGAGATGAGGGAGACTCTGGGACTCCTGCCCACATGTGGACCAGCCTCATGTACACAGCCTCCCAACATTCTCCCCGTCACTGTTTTCCTTCGTGACTCTCTTCATCCTCCTCATCTTATTCCTAAGGATAGAGATCTTCTTTAAGGCTAACTTTTGCAAAGATCATTAGAGCGCAAGGCCCTAGTCATGTCAAACCTTCCTTAATCACTCATCCTTAACCACACTGCTTTAGATAAACAGAAGCCCATATTGCTTTGGCTGATCGTACCGGGATCCACAGTGATGCACAGATCTCCCAGCTAAGCCTTTGTACTGTGAGTCCACCCCAGATCTGCCCACCTTTTCCAGGTGAACTAGACCCCTAGGTAAGAGAGCTTTTTTGTTTGTTTGTTTGTTTGTTTGTTTGTTTGTTTTAACATAGGCTCCATGCCCAGCGTGGAGCCCAACATGGAGTTTGAGACCTTGAGACCTGAGCTGAGATCATGAATCAGATACTTAATCGACTGAGCCCCCCAGCTGCCCCCGAGAGCATTTTTTTAATTCTAACTTCATACAAATATTATTGAAGAAAGTGGACCGAGAAGAAATACAGTGCGTATTGGAAAGATGAGTAGATCCTGAGTCTCCAGGTTGTGCATTTTTTTTAAATAGCCATTACCCAAGGATCTTTATTTATGATTTTGAAAAGCAAACTGTTTGGAAAGCTATAATAACTTTAACTACAGCATAAAGGAAGGTACTATGTAGCATGATTTGCTTACCATTATGTTATTTGTACTGTATAGATACAAATTTTCGGAATCAGATGTTTTATGGGGAATCATTACAATTCTGAAAATGTGACTGAACTTTTCCTAAATATATCAAAACTGGAACAGCTTATGAGCATACATAATTGAAAACAAAGTTTATGAGGCAGTAGATGTCTACAAATATCAACAGAAACTTAACAGAACTGTGTCAAAATTTGTGTTTTGTATATTACACTCAGAAAAACACTCCCCTGCATATATATCCACCATTCAGGTAGTTGGTGGCAATGAGCCCATTCACAGATGGGTAAAATTATTTGATGCGGTCTATGGGGCTTGAGACTGATGGGGCTGTCATGTACAGCCATGCAGGTTGCATACTGAACCACTGCAGGAGACCCCCTTTGACATAAGGAATGATGTAAAAGGCCCTTCTGGAGCTGTATAGTGCACAGCCCGCACAGCTATAGAGTTCCTGAGTCACATTGAGGGACAGACAGAGTCCACCCATGTGCCCCCAGAAGAACAAAACCAAGAAGGAAAGCAAACTTGAACTCTAATTTAAAAAAAAAAAAAATCCCTAAACTCTTGTGCACCACTGGTAGGGACGTAAATTGGTGCAGCCTCTATACAAAACAGTATGGATGGTCCTCAAAAGATTAAAAATAAGACTATCATATCCAACATCCTATTTCTGGATATATATCTGAGGAAAACAAAAACAGACTCTGTTTTGGGTCCTGTGCTCAGTGCAGCATTATTTATAATGCTAAGACATGGAAACAGCCTAAAGTGTCCACGGATGGATGAATGGATAAAGAAATTGTATGTATACAAACACATACATATACTACACACAAAGGGATATTACTTGGTTATGAAAAAGAATAAAATCTCACTCTTTGCAACAACATGAAAGGCATTATGCTGCGTAAAATAAGTTAGAGAAAAACAAATACCATATGCTCTCACTTGGGTGTAGAATCTTATCCTAAAAAGTACCAAGCTCGGTGATACGGAGAACAGATTGATGATTGCCAGAGGTGGGAGGTAGAGGATGAAATGAGAGTCCCAAGACACAAATTTCCAATTATTAAAAAAAAAAAGAAAAGGACTCCTTAGCAATCAGAACCACCTTCAATGCATTCATTCACTCATTCGCTTGTTCATTCATTCAGCTCTTAAATGTGTGCGTACACACACACACACGTGCGCGTGCGTGTGCACGCACACATACACACACAAATACACACACACACACACCCCAGGGATGCAGGCAGATTTCTGCATCTCCCAAAGAGCATGACTCCTCGGTCTGCCCTCACTCTGGGATCCATGATCTCACCAGCAAGCTAGAAGGTTTCATCCCATGTTCCTGCCCCTGGGTGCATCTTTCTTTGTCCCCAGGGTTTGTGAGTTGGAACCTGGTGCCTTCTAAAAACCAGGAAGGCGATTTATGCCAATTTCGGTTTTGCATCTGGGATGGTCATTAACTCTACCCAGCAGAACATGAAATGGCTCCTCGAGCCCTGCTCATGCTAATAGCCTAGAACCACCCCATGAAACGTGCCCTCACTTTAGGCCCAGCAAAACCACTTGCATTCCAACAAATGATTTAGAGCTGACCCAAAAAATCTCTCATAAATAACATAGAAACGAATAAGCAATGAGTAGGCATCTGTCATGGTCTTTAAAGATGGCCAGTTGAGGGGCACCTCGGTGGTTCAGTCATGGTTAAGAGTCTGCCTTCGGCTCAGGTCATGATCCCAGGGTCCTGGGATCAAGTTCCACATCGGGCTCCCGACTCAGCGGGGACCCTGCTTCTCCCTCTGCCTCTCTCTCCCTCTCTATCATGAAAAAATAAATAAATCTTAAAAAAAATATCTCCAGTTGGGTATGGAGAGACTCCGTAGCTACCAACGTTTGGAGTACTCAGAACACCGCCTCAAGGACCACCACCTGCCCTGCTCTGGAACTGGGTTTACTGAGCCCTGGAAATTGCTTTGCTGATTCTTTCCTGCTTAACTAGTGTTTAATACTGTCCCACACATCAACACACATTGAATAACTGCAAGAACTTGAGTCTCTTCTGGAGAAAAGAAGCTCAGGTAATTTAGGAGTCAGAAAATAAGACCAAAGAGGAATTCAGCTGATGGAATTGGGACAATTTCACCCGGGGAAGAAACCAACTACACGATGGGTCACTAATTCTGGCAAGTTTATTAAAAGTTATTTCATGTGGGAAAGTGACCATCTGGTTTCCCTTTCCTGAGCACAGAGAGGAAATGACTTGCAATTGCATCAGGAAGGATTTCGGTTGGAAAATAAGGAAGGATTTCCAGATGCTTAAGGTTATTAAATCCTAACTGCTGAGAGGCTATAGCTTCACCTCCTGGAAATGATTCAGGAGACGACAACTGGCTGTCAGCCCAGGCCGTTTTAGGAGGAGTCTGAGTGGAGGACACGGGACAAGGGAGGTGATCTCTCTAAAATACCTTCCAGAGAGCTCTTCGTTGAACTAAAAGTGCCTCTTGCAGAGCGTACATAATGTCTAGGCTTCCAAAACATTCTTGCTGCCTGGATTGCCCAGACCCTTCCTGGGAGCAGAAAAGGGGGGTATCTGGCCCTGGCCCCACATCTCTTGTGAGTGAATCGTGGGACCTGTGACACGTCAAGATCTCTAAGCCCCAGTTGCTTGTCCAGGGTTCTTAGCGGGGGGAAGCCCCCCAGTGAGCGGCCTGCTGTATGCATCAGCTGCCATGTTCATCCCCCGGGGCATTCCCTACCCTACCCCTGGATCTGGAATCTGCTTCCCTAATTGCAGGGGAGGGCACCCAGTCCAGGTTGCCGTCTCCTCTACCCTGCCCCTATCCACTGTGACTGGTCTAGAGCTGTGGCAGGCCCATCAGAGCTTTTCCCAGAGTGTTCTATCTGAGGGTGCTGCTTCTTTGTAGAGACTAGTGGGGCTCCATGGTGCCTGAAGTTATGTCTCCAATATCTGAAGAAAGCTGTTTCACAAGAATCCCAGGAGCTGGGAGGCAGAGAGGATGAATATGGAGAAAACTTTGCTCCAAGCCTCTAGGTCAGCCTCCCCTGTTATTTCCCCCTTGGGTTTTGTGAATCAAGAGAATACTCTTTTTCCCCCTCCCCGAGGCTAATTTGAGTTGGGTTTCTGTTGTTTGCAACCCCCAAGTCCTGATGAATATGGAGTAGGAACGAGGTTCCCAGGACGTGGGTGCTTTCAAGAGCCAAGGACACCAAAGACAGTCCCAAGCTGCTCTGTATTAGAAATACCCATTAGCAATATCTAGTCACACCTCTGAGGAAGAGAGGAGGGGGAAGGACAGAAAGAGGAGGGAGAAGAGAAGAGTCAGGAAGAGGGCAGAAGGCAGGGCTCCAGTGTGTCCTCAAAAACAGCGGGACATGACCCAGGAAAGTAAATCCTCCCTGTGACCCATAAACTTTCAGATAAAATTCTACCACGGGGAAGCAGCCTATATTCGTAGTAGTTGGAAGGTGGGTGGTGAATCCAGAGGAAGGGCTGTAGGGTCACAGTTGGGCTCACCATAAGGTGGAAATAAAAAACAACCACAAGAGGCAGAATCTGGAAGGAAAATTCTTTAAGGCAGGAAAGCAAGAATTCTGGTCTGACTTCCTCCTAAGAAGGTGACCTAAGGACCATTTGCAGAAATCTAAGGATAGGCACAGAATGGGTATTTGTGTCACTGTTATCCAGATGGCATGGGACCTAGAGGCCCCAGAAGGAAATAAAACGTTTTCCTCCGATAATAAGGCTGCAGTGGTCCAGAATCTGTCTGTATTTGAGCACTGATTAAGCCAGGTCCTGTCCCATTTGCATGGGGCATTTTATAAGCATAGATGGAGAGTAATAAAGAAAGGCTTCCCCAAGTCTTTTGGGGAGCTGAGCCGGAGCCAACGTCAAACAGAAATTGTGAACAAGACAGCATCAGTACAGCTAACACCATTTTTCCCCTAAATTGTGAGATGAAAGGAAATAACTTTCAGAAGGAAATTGATCTGGGAGAGAATTACCAAGAACACTGTTTTAAGGAACAACCTACCTTTTCAACATCTAAGCTTATTCTGAAATTATTTTACCATTACATTTTAACAAAGAAGATTTCATGTGAAAGAAGCTAAACGTCCATTAAGTCGTTTCAAACACCCCGGATTCATATTTACTAATAATGATGATTTCCAAAAGCTCATTCCTGCAACCAAGAGCGGGCAGATCAGCAGGCGAACGCTGTGCAGAGTAATCTCCATGAATAATTGCCTGTCGGCCTGGCATATTAAAGAGAAAACAGCAAGTTTACGAGACAATGCTTTGGTCTGATTTCTAACTTGAAGACACAAAGCCGACACTAGGCTTGAGGAAAATGCTTTTAGACTTCCAAGTATACATGAAATCCGGTCATCTTAACCCATTGGAAAGGGCTTAAAGGGATCAATGGATGCCCTGAAAATTGGCACCAGATTATTTTCTGTATGTCTGCATCCTGTGCCTTTTCTAGGAAAAGGATTGATAGAAGGAATATGACCCCAGACATATAAGAACCACTGAATAAATGGACCTTTACTGGCATTGCCCAGTAGAATCTTCTGGAATGATGGGAATATTCTCTATGTGTGCTGTCCAAAATGGTAGCCAAGAGCCACACGTTGTTATTGAGTACATGAAAGTGTACATGGTTGGTGCAATTGACCAACTGATCTTTTATTTTGTTTCATTTTAATTAATTTAAATTCTAAAAGGAAAAATTATAGAAGGTATAAAATAGGTCAGTGGTTACCAGGGATTAGGAGTTGGGAGAAGGTTGACCCCAAAAGAGCAGCCCAAGCAGATATTTTAAAGTGAACAACCTCTTCTGGGTCTTGACTTGGTTATGTGACTTTACGTAATTGTCAAAGCAAAGGAAACATACATGAAAAATACTGTATTGCATTTAGTGAATTTATTACATATGAATTGAGAATAAAAATTTTAAAGATTTAATTGGCTGCAGTGGTTAGTGATTACCAAATCAGATGTGCAGCTCTAGACTAGCACTTAAAAAGGCCTACGCGTACTGCCTTCGGCCCAGAACATGATCCCAGGGTCCTGGGATGGAGCCCTGCGTCAGGATCCCTGCTCATCGGGGAATCTGCTTCTCCCTCTCCCTCTATCTGCTTCTCCCTCTCCCTCTACCTGCTGCTCCCCATGCTTGTGTGGTCTCTCTCTCTCTGTCAAATAAATAGGTAAAGTCTTTTGTTTTTTAAAGTCTACATGTTCATCAGCTATGATGTACCTGAGCTTACCTGACCAACAGATTCATTGGCTTAGAAAGGGTTTCCCAAACCATCACTATAATAAAGGGCATTCCTGCCTCACTGACAAAGGCATCAGGCTAAAGGCAGGATGCTGACTTCTGTCCCTTTCCCTCCAACTCTGCCAAGTGGCCCCACCCTTCCTTGATTACCACAAAGTCAGGCCAAGAGATCTTGTCATGTATCTGCTGCCATTGTCCCAAGTTCCAGTCTCCAGGCTTGGAGCTGCACCATCTGCAGAGTCCCCGTAGGCAGAGAACAGGCGCAGGGCGTTGCACACATAGTGAGAGCTTGGGTAGACTCCCCTGGCAATAATACATTTCTTACTCAGAAGCAATCCCAGCCCACAGGCTCCTGCTGACCCTGACAGGCCCAGCCCTGGCTCTCTCCCATATGACCTTGCATTTGTTTCCAACAGCCACCCTGACCCAGGAGTGCGGACTGGTGGCTTCAAACAACAGAACGGATTTTCTTTGGGGGCCAGCAGTTTAAAATCAAGGTGTCGGCAAGGTCAGCATCTTCTTGAGTGGTCAGAGAGAGAAACTATGCCATGCCTCCCTTCTAGCTTCTGGTGGCTTCTGGACATCCTCCGTGTCCCTAGCTTTTGACAGCAGCGATCCCATCTCTGCCTCCCCCGGCCACCCTCACATGGCATTCTCCCAGCTATGGTTCTCTCTGAGTCTCTGTACAAATTTCTCTTTTCTTCTAAGGACACTAGAAATTTGTTTTGAGTCTACCCTAACTCATATACTCTCATCTCAACTTGATGATATCTGTAAAGATCCTTTTCCCAATATAAGTCATATTCCCAGGTAACAGGACTTCAGTGTATCTTTTTTTTTGGTGGGGGCGGGGGGAGAGAGACACAACTGAACCCATAGGAGATCCCAACTATCATTGGGACAGAACCCTTTTCCCAGAGTGGAATATTCCAGACCCGGTATGGTTTCACCTCTGACTATCTTTAATTTCATTTGCATGTGGGTGTGTGGGTGTGTGTTTTCCATTGCAATGTTTTTGCCATAATGTGAGTGTCCAGTTTGGGGTAAAGTGGGTGGGACAGGCCAGTGTCTGCCCTTAACGTTCAGGAGAAACTTCCCTTCATTCACCAAAGGGCAGGGCCCCAAGGCATAGAGGTGGCCTGTCTTAGGTCAGTGGCCCTTGAGATGGTTGGCTGAACTCTGGGCACGTGAGCAAATGTGATGCCATAGACCAGGAAAACTGGAACTGATTCTAAAACATGCTTCTTATTACAGGTGGCATTGGGTTCCTGGACTTTTTGCGCCTTCGTCTCCTCATCAGTCATGTATAAATGTAACGCCTTCTTCTTGGGTTGTTTCCATCAGTGGACAATATACATACTGGGTCCCTAGTGGCTAACTGACCAACGTTACCTTTCTGACTTTTTCCCTTTCCCTTTCCCACACACACAGGAGCCTTCTAAAAATAATTTTTACTTAATATAAAAATGAAGACAAATACAAAGAGTAAATGAAAATATCTGTCATTCCCTGACCCGGATATAATTGTTATTTAAATGTTCGTGTATTTTCCTTACAGTCTTTGTTAACACATATGTTTACATGCACTAGTTCCACAAACTCGGTCTCCTTCTGTACTTACTTTCCGGTAACCACTCTCACTGAACAAGATAGTTCATTTTCATATTTAATGAAGTGGTCTTCAAAAGCATGGTTTATCATGGCTGTGGCATAATCCATCATGGATACAACATATTTCTTCAATGAACAACCTTCCGTCAGCCATGATGGCTGTTGCCAGTTTTTTACTATTTTACACAATATTGTCAGACACATCCTTATAGGTAAACTGCTGTGCACCTCATTGTGGAGAAGTACGTCTTAAGTTCTGTAAATGATCATTTCCCAATTTCCCCTTTCTTCCTCCTTTTCTTCCTCTTCATCTCAGCCAATGACCTGCCCTCTGTGCTCCACTGAGCGAGCAGAAGGTGCCAGAACAGGCGAAGTTCAGCCCTTCCGCTCAGGCACTGGAGCCTGACCTCCCTCCTCCCCAGGAAGGTCCTCTTAGAGCCCCCTTCCTCTCCTACATCCCCCAATCCCTCTTGAATCCGGGTCACCCCCAACACCATGCAAACATGCTGGCAGACCTCCTACACCCCCTTTCTGTGCCTGCTCCAGAAAATTCCTGCAGACTCGGAGCCTTAAAGCAACACCAATTTATTATCATCCAGTTCTGTAGGTCGGAAGTCCAAAATGGGTTTTAGTGGGTGAAACCCAAGCTGGGCTCCAGGGAAGAATCCATTTCCTTCCCTTTTCCAGCTTCAACAGGCTGCTCATATTCCTTGGTTCCTGGTCCTTTCTTCCATCTTCAAAGCCAGCAATGACTCATGTTCAAATCTCTCTCTGGCTGACCCTTCTGTCTCCCACTTCTAAGGACCTTATAATTACATTGAGCCCACCCAAATCATCTGGGATAATTTCCTCATCTCAAAATCCTTTACTCAATGATATCTGGAATGGCACCTGTTGCCATGTAAGGTCACAAACTCTCATACATGGACATCTTTGGGAGATCGGTATCCTGCCAATATCTTCCATCTTTCTCCCAGAACACACTTCAGCTGGACCTTTATCTCACAAGTGTCCTGCTCCTGCCAGCTCACCTGTGATCTCCATGGCTCCCCATCCAGTGGTCAAGTCTCAGTCCTGCTGTGCCCTGAGGTCTCTGCGACATTTGATCAACTGATCATTCTCTCCTTCGTGGAACTTCTTCTTTAGCTTTTAGGATGCCAGGATTTTTTGGCTTTCCCTAGATTTCCCTTTATTTGGCTCCTTCTCAATCTCTCCAACTCAATCCTGCCCTTTCTCTTGACCATCATGTAGCTCAGGACACAAGTCTTTATCTGCACTGACTCCTGGGGTGATCTCATTTGGTCCTCTGATGAGGCCCAAATCCATATTCCCAGTCCTGCCTCTCCTCTGAGCTTGCAGACTCAGAAAATTCCCTTTGGATTCTAATAAGCTTCTCCAACTTGACATGTCCAAGACTGTACTCCGGGTCCCTCTGCTTTCTCCTGTCCAACATGCTATTCTCATACCAGCAAATGTCACAGTAAACCCAAATGCTCAGGCAAAAAGCACATCTTCATCCTGATTCTATTCCTTCCCACAAAACAAACATTTGGTCCACCAGTCAGTCCTGATGGTGCCACCTTTCCCACATATCCCTAGATGATCCTTCCTTCCTATAACATTCCTCACACTGCCCCCTCTTTCCTGCAGGGACCTCCAAGTTACCTGGGTTACTGGTCTCCCTGTTGCTGGTCCGGCCTTACCCTCAGTTTCCCATGCAGAAACTGGAATGACCTTTAGAATTTTACAACAAATCATGTCATTCTTGTGCTCATACCCTCCAACAAGGGTGTACACAAGACTGGGATGGTAACAGTGGCCCATGGATCTCAGCCATGTAACAAAGGGAATAAGGACTTTGTTGATGACCACTGGACAATCCTGGTGGGTATTGGAGGTGCTGCAGAAGTGAGCTAGAAACATATGGGGAAAGGGGGAGATCACAATCCAGAAGAGCTATGCATCAAAATTTAACGTTTCTGAAAAAATCCTACCCAGTGGCAAAATTAAGAGACATTTAAAAATAAATATATTTTAAATGTGTTTAAAATATGTATGTATGTGTGTGTGTGTATATATATAGATAGGTATATCTATATCTATATCTATATCTATTTTATAGATGAGCTCCAGCGAATGGGCCAGGCAGTGGTTCTGGAACCTGGGTATGCAGCAGAAGCAGTGCAAGAGAGTTTTGACACTATCAACACCCGGATCCTCCCCAGGTTATTGATCAGAACCTCTGGGGATGAGGTGCTAGCATCTGTTCATTTTAAAAGCTCTCCAAACAATTCTGCTGTCAGAACTGAGAACCACTGCTCAAGGGTATGGACATGGGAGGGAGTGGATAAGGTGAGAAGGAGGAGATACAGAACCACAAGGCCAAGCTGTCCAGTGATTATTTATGTGGATACTGAAGTCTGCATACAGCTACAGAGCAAAAAATTCCAGTTCTAATTACAGATGCTTTCTTAAGCTAGTCTCCTGGGCATTTTATTGAGCTAAGATGGGCAGCTCGTGGTGGTAGCTGGGAGTGTGGTCTTATCAGGGACATGTGAGCCTCTTAGGGTTTCCCTCAAATTCATCAGTGGGTGGTGTTGAGCCCCAGGGGTGGGATGATCTAAATAAGATCACTCTGAACTTGGGGGCCTCTCTCAGGTCTGTGGCAGGCAGAATAATGGACCCCTGTCATGAATTAAATGATGTTTCCCCCGAAATCCATGTCTACCCTGAAACTCAGAATGAGACTCTTTGGCAATAGGTGCTCGGCAGATGAAATCAAGACAAGATCGTACTGGGTCAGAATGGTCTTTAACTCCAGTGACTGGTGTCCTTAAGATAAGAAGAAAGCACACAGGAGAGAGGGTAGCCATGTGAAGATGCTGGCCCAAGTTTGAAGTGATCGAACTATAAGCAAGGAACACCAAAGACTGGTGTAGCCACCCAAAATTGGAAGAAGCAGGAAAGTATTCTTCCCTAGAACCTTCAAAGGGCACATAGCCGTGGGACATCCTCTGGTCTCCAGAACTGTGAGAGAATAAATTTCTGTTGTTTTAAGCTACCCAGTGTTTGGTACTTCCTTATAGAAGCCCTAGGACCTCCAAGGATGTCCACGTCTGAATGCCCAGCTCCTATAAATGCATTATGTTTCATGGCAAGAGGGAATTAAGGTTGCAAATGGAATTAAGGCTGCTAATTAGCTGACTTTAAAATAGGGAGATTATTCTGGATGATCCAGGTGTTCCCACTCTAGTCATAAGTGTCTTTTAAGTGGAACAGGAAGGCAGAAGAGTCGGTATCAGAAAGATGTGATGTTGGAAAGACTCAAGTGATCATTGGCTTCCGAGATGAAGATCTGATGAGAGGTCTAGATGCCCCACCTCCAAAGAACATAGACACATATGAGCCAAAATTTGCCAGTATTACGAACCTGGTGTTAAGCCAACTGCTGTTTCTTCAGGCGGAAGGCATGAAGCAGAGACCTTATTTCCAAAAGGATTTCTTGCCCCACTAACATGTCCCATTCAAAGACCTGTACCCCTGGGGATAAAAATATATTATATGTTTAAAAAAAATAAAATTTTTTAAAAAGCCCTCAGATATACAATGGAAGGCTTTAATTCCCTCGGGCTGAATATTTCACATCTGGAAAAGAAGGAAAGAGATCTCTTGTTTAAAAATGGATCTAGGCATATACCCAAAACGATCAAACACAAGGACTCAGAGTCTCGCACCCAGTGTCCATAGAATGATTCACAATAGCCAAATGCTTGCAAGGGACAACTGAATGTCCTTCAACAGATGAACAGATCAGCAAAATGTGGTCCATCCATGCAAGAGAATATTATTCAGCCTTAAACAGGAATGAAATTCTGACACACGCCACAACAAGGTTGGACCTGAAAAACATTACGCCGAGTAACATATAAACCAGGCATGGGAGAATAAACACAATACGACCCCACTTACTCACTGTGCACAAAGGCACAGAGACAAAGAGTAGAACGGAGGAGCTCCCTGGAGCTGGGAGAAAGAGAAAATGAGGAGTATCTGTTCAATGGGTGCTGAGTGTTAACTGGGGATGAGAATGTTCTCACCAGGAGCAGTGGGCACAGCTGGACAACGACGTGAACATGATTAAAGCCTCTTACCTGGACAGGTAAAACAGTTAAAGGAGTATTTTATGTTGTGTATACTTCACCATCATAATAAACATTAGGACTCCTCCCAGGACTGTCACAGGAAGTTCTAGGCGGAGAGACTAGCGAAGATCTCGAGTTAACTGTCCACATTAATTTTAAAAAGAGAACAAAAACGATGGGACTAAAAAAATTATTTGCAAATAAAAATACAAAATGACGACTGCAGCTCAGCTGCTCTGGGCTGCTCATTTGTGGATTTATTCACTCATGTAACAACTATTCACCAAGGGCCCCCCAACCTGGCGGCCTCCGCTAGAGCTACGGTAGACAAATGCGCACGCGCAAACCTGCTCCCTCCCCGCCGGTGGCTGAGGCCAGAGACTGGGTGCCAGGGACCGCCGCCCTCCAGGCCTGCTTCAGAACCGAGTCCCTCTTTCTCCCAACTGCTGGGAGTTGGCAGATGGTGGCTCTCAGCCGAGTCTCCAGGTATCACAAAGGCCGTCAGCATGCAAAGATGCTGCATCCCACCTGGGGACAGCTGCATCCAATGGCCAGTCTGTGATGGGTGATGGGGTGTGAAGGTCAAGCGGAGGGGGTCACCCAGCTCCAGCGCTCCATGTGGTAGACAGAGGCCGGTGTCGCTGTCGGACAAGTCAACGCCTTCTGTTGCCAAATTCTGCTTCCTCTGCTGTGTCCCCCTCCACCATCTAAGAGGCTGATCTGAAGGATTCTGCCCAAAAAGTTCCTACACACAAATCTCCTTCATAGGACCTGTTTCTCAGAACTCGCCTGAGACAGAGGGGAGGCCATGCAGGTTGGTAAACAAGGAGAAGACAAAACACCAATGATCCTCCCTAAAAGAAGAGAGAAAATGTCTTCCTGGATGGTCAGGTTGGTCTTGTTGGGGGTGGGAGGGGTGGCAAGGGGAGGAAAATTTTATCTAAAAATGTGAAGGATGGAAAGGGCTTCTGGTGGCCCCAGGTGGGAAGGCATCTCACCAGAAGGGACACACTTGAGTGAAGATGAGAAGTCAGGGAAGGTGGGGTGTGTCCCAAAGATGGTGAGAGCCTGCTGTGGCCGGGCCAGGGTCTGTGGCCACGCCAGTGTATGTGGCTGGCAGTAGGATGAGCCTCACTGACCTGTTCCTGACCTCACCTCAGTTCAGGCCCAGAGGACCCTCCCTGATGAATCATGAAGACCTTATCCTGCAAACAAGTCAAGGAGGATGTTAGAACCAGAGGAAAAGGCGTGCCTGGGTAGCTCATTCAATCAAGCCTCTGCCTTCAGCTCAGGTCATGATCGTGGGGCACTGGGACCAAGAGTCCCACACTGGGCTCCCTGCTCAGCGGGGGAGTCTATTCCTCCCTCCCCCACCCCCCACCCCCAAAAAAGGAAGAAAGAAAGCACACACACAGAGGAAGATCAGAAACTTGTGATAAAAGAGCTCAGAGAAATTATATGCACGGAATATGGATATCTGAGAGGTGGGGAAAACTCCCTGATGAGATAAACTGTGAAAGGGACAGTAACATCTGATTCAGAATGCTTCCTTTCATCTGTTCCCAATGACCTGCAGGAAAAAGTGGCAGGTATTGTTTCTAACACCTCTTTTTACAGATGATGATTCAGACAAAGACAGAGAGAGAGAGATTAAACAATTTGTCTAAGGTCAATGATTTGTAGAATCCTATCCTTGCAGGGCTGTGGGGAGCCGAGCAGCATACTTAACACCAACATTAGCAGAATTTACGAATGCATAGACTTCTGGGAGCTTTAAGGGTTCTTAAAAGTCCTCAACACCATTCATGTAACAAATAAGAACAGTGAGTTCCGGGGGGTCAACTAGCCCATCCAAGACCACAGAGCACTTAGAATTAGACTGGATCCCAGTTCATGGCAATCCTTAGGACTGAGTGGTCATGGTAAATTTTGCCAACAATAGAGTGGGATTTGGGGTTGAATCCTCCTTTAGCTTCAGACCAGCGTTATAAGCAGCCCACCAGAGAGTGCACTTGGCTAGTAACCGGTGAGCAAGAGCTCTAGAAATTATTACTTTTCTGTGCTCCACTGAGATCCAGAAAACTTTAATGTGTTCCACTCCTGAGTGAGATGACATCAAATTACAACTTCCACAATGTGATGTCTTGTGGCTAGGGGCCCTTTCTATAGCATGTGGACCTGTCATGATCCCAGCTCACTCAGCTTCCAGCCTTAGGTCACCTTATTCTGTTCAACCTGCCTGGACCCCAGCAACACAGACACCCCACAGCATCCCAGAGCCACCATGTTGTCATGATCTGGGGCCTTTGCATATGCTCAGCATGACCTGATCTCTGCTTTCCCCTGCTATGCCAGGGAAATCTTACTTCTTCAAGACTCATTTTAGGGGAGACTGGGTGGCTCAGTCGGTAAAGCATCTGCCTTCAGCTCAGGTGGCGATCCCACAGTCCTGGAATCAAGTCCCACAACGGGCCCCCTGCTCAGTTGGAGAGTCTGCTTCTCCCTCTCCCTCGGCCTCTCCATCCCCCACTCACACTTGCATGCTCTCTCTCTCTCTTTCTCTCTCAAATGGATAAATAAAATCTTAAAAAAAATTTTTTGCACTTATGTTTATAGCAGTGATATTCACTATAGCGAAGAGGAGGAAACAATCCACATGTCCATCCATGAATGAATGGATAAACAAAATGTGGTCGATTCCTACAATGGAGTATTATTCTGCCTTTAAAAGGAAAGGAACTCTAACATATGCTACAGTGTGGATGAACTTTGAAGATATTATGCTAAGTGAAATAAGCCAGCAAGTAAACACCAATAGCATGTGGCTCCACGTTTATGAGGTCCCCAGGGTCATCACATCCACAGAGACAGAAGATGGAATGGTTGCCGGGACTGGGGGCAGGGGAGAATGGTGAGTTAGTGTTTCATGGGTGCAGCTTAGGAAGATCCACAGGCTCTGTGGACTGCTTCATTGTACAACAACGTGAATATATGTAATAATACTGACCTGTACACTCGAAAATGCCTAAAATGGTAATTTTCATGGCATGTGTATTTTAACCACAATTAAAAAAAAAAAAAAAGCCCATCCTCTTGCAGAGTCTTCCTTTAGCCTCCACATGGGTGATCTACTCCCACCCAGATCCATCTAAGGTCTTCTGGACACACTTCCCTGATGCAGGGAACGGTCACCATGTAATTACTTACTGAGGTGTTTCCTTCAGTAAATAAGGGACCTTTTAAGAAAAGGATGGCCTGATTCCTTTGGTCTCTGTAGCTATGGCCCCTAAGCGGTTGCGTGCCCATGACCAGGGCTCAGCCAGTATTTGCTGATCAATTAGAACCCTAAGTAGGGTGTTACTATGACATGTCAAGCCTGCCTAGCTCTTTGATATGATCACAGGTCCGCAGAGATTCAGCCTGATGCCGGTACAACTGACAAGTCATTTATGAAGAATTGGCTTGACAGATTGAACACTTTCCCCTTGAAAAATGGAGATGAATAAGAAAATATTGAGCATCCCGAAGCAATTGGATGATTTACAGAGACATTAACGAGAGCAGAGCCCTGCCCAGCTCAACTTTGCCTTGTTGGCATCCAATGCACCTCCCTAGCCCTCCTCCCTTTATCAGGATCTGCAATCCACAAGCCTATAAATATTGCAGGAGCATATGACCAGGGGTGTCAGGGATGTCAGCCGTGGTGATAAAAGTGTCTACTGAAGAAGCTTGAAGGTGCATCTAGGTGAAGGATGGACTGGAGACAGGCCATGGCTAATGTTAATTACGGGGCTGGGTTGGGGATCCAGGCACAAAGGCAGCTGTGGAGGACAGGAGGAAAGAGGGGGCTGGGTCAAGGGCCCTCCCTGGGTCATTCTTCCACCTCCTGAGAGGTTTGCTGCTCTTAGAGCTTGTGCTTTGGGCCCCATATTGAGCTGTACTTGGGTCTCAACCCACATCAGCAGGTTTTCATAGTTCCCCCGTCCTTATGCTGCCTCCCCCTCCCCCCACAGTCAGCCCTGGCCTTGGCTAGGGATGTAAAGAGGAACCAGCTGGCTGGGGCAGGTGCCCTCAGATGGGTGAAGGGTAAACCCCAAGATTTGGGAGGAGAGGGGTCATCAGTGGGAACTGGGTGAAGGGGTGAGAGCTGATTGAAAATGTGTCTCAGAGCCAAGGTCACCCAGATGGTCCGGAACGATTCATGCAAGACTGTGACAGGGGTCTGAAAGCAAACAGCAATGCCTGCACACAACTGAATGGCTTCGTCGACAGCCACAGTGATAACTTCCATCGGCTCGGTGGTGAGCCCCGTGCGATGCAGTTTTCAATGGACTTTCTCCTTTGGTCCTGCAGTAACTCCCTACAGTGTGTTCCATTATCTCCACTCTCCTGTTAAGGAAATGAAGGCGCTGAGCCGTCAGGGAACCTGCTCTAGGACCTGTGTGATGCCTGGGTAGGGACAAACATGGGGAGGCCAGTCAGCACCATCATACATCAAAATAAAGAGCTGAGACCCCGGGGCTGGGTCGCTGTGAAAACACATGTTGAAGACCTGCCAGTGATTGCAGGCAGATGGTCAGAAGCTGGGACTAAACTGCCATCCAGGTGCCAAGCGTTCATATTAATCAGAGGGTAGGTTGGTATTTCAATAATAGAGCTATAGAGAAAGTGGCCACAGAGACGGCCCCTACCCCGAGACAGTGAGTTCCAGGCCACGAGGCCACCTGGCTCCCAGAGAACGCCCGAGTGACAGGGAGCAGCTGTGCCAGCAGGGAAGGCAGGCTTCCACCCCTGGGGTTCACCCACACACACTCCAGCAAGACCTTGGCTACATGCAGGGGATGTCCCGATCTGGCGATTCGTGGACATCCACGTCCTCAGAGAAAAGGAGTAGGCAGCTCCTTGGCAAGGATTCTCCACCTGCCTCTTCTTCAGAATCTGTAATGAAATCTGCCTGAAATTGCAGACTTACTTTTTAATGATCCCTTGGTAGAGCGTGCCATGGGAAAGATGAGCACATTCCCCAGTAGGCAGTGGGAGAACGCCGTTCACTCCGATCATTTTCGTCCTGGAGATGTGCTACTTGAGAGGAGCCCATACCACACTCGGCGCGAATGTTGTTGGGCTTCCATGGGCCACGCGCTATGCCGGGTCCTGGGGCTCCAGCCTCGAGGAAGACATGGGCTCAGCCTGCAAGGGGCGCATGGTTGCAGGGGCCGTGACGGGTCTGTCCGCTGCAAGGTTGCAGGAAGCCCTGTGTCGGGAGGTGACGGGGTTGCCTGTGGAGCACAGTAGAGAGGGGCCCTTTGGTTTGGATGCACCTGGCAGCCACCCTTGAGGCCAGAACTGGAATGCCAGGAGCTGCTTGGGAAGTGCCAAGTCCGCTGGCAGGGGAGTGGGGAATGAGACGGGGAGGAAAGCACCAGGGATCCTGCCTTCTTGAGCCAGCTTCCCTGTGGGAGGAAGGTGCTTCATCCTGCCAGGGAAACTGAGAGCCAGTGTGGAATGCCTGCCTGGGCCATCCCAGTGAGGGTGAGGCAGCTGGGGCATTTAGGCGTCAACTCCCAGCATTCATCTACTAAATTTGCTCCCCAGGGCTTTAATTCTCTGGCCCTTCTGACCTGCACCCAGGTGATAGTTCGATTGGCAAACAGAATCCTCAGGAGCTGTGGGGGAAGAGCTTGTGCTGGTTGCTGGTGCTGGGACTCCAGCTAGTCTGCCCTGGAGCAGTAAAGGGGGGAGGGGACATGGCCAAGGCGCTCACTGTGTCCATCCAAGGGTCACACCCCTCCCAGTGCTTGTTTTTAAGGGGTTGATCTTGCTTCTCAAACTAAAACATAAACCTGTCCAAAGACAAAGGCCACTGCCCTGCCTTTTGACATCCAGTCCTACAATATTGCCACATGTTCAGCCAACACCCTGTGCCCTGCAACAGACCAGGAGTGTGGAATTCATAATTCCCCCAAGGACTCTGCTATGTGGTCATCAGCTGTTTTACAGAGAAGGAGACAGTCCAGGCTGCTGCCTGTGGGCTGTGGGTGTTGTGCACAACACACCCATAGGATGCTATTCATGCAGACTTCTATATGAATGGAGCCGTCTAGAGTTGTGCAGTGTGCAGCCTGTGCAACATATTCAGGAGCCCTGTCTGAGAAAGGTTAAGCTACTTGCCAAGCATCCCACTATGAGGAACGGACATGGAGGAACCCTCACAGGTCTGCTCCGAAGCCCCAGCAACTAGTCCCTGCCTCTTCCCCTCCAAAACCCCGGGGAAGGCAGTCATAAATGACTCACAACGGTACAGGACTCCTAGAGAAAACCCATCTTAACTCTTTGAGTCCCTCCAGATGCCGCTGGGTCATCCAGCTTCATGGCCTAGAATTGGAGCACATAAACAAGAAACTGGGCCCCACCAAAGGGTAGCATGAGTCATGATAGCAAAAAGAAAGAAAGAGAAGCAAGAAACTAGAGAAGGGAATGGGACAAAATTGGCAGAGTTCCTTAGAAGACAGTGAAGCAGCATCAAGAGGCAAATGGATATAGAAAGACATGAGGGAGCTTTAGACTCAGGGACCCCGGCATTCCTAAAGAACTCAGAGCCCTGCCACTATGAGGGGATTCTGTCATCCGGCTCCCGGGGGTCATTTTTCCTGCGTGGCCAGCGCTGGGATGTGTGCAGTGGGCAGAGCCTTCACCCCATGTTGCCTACGAGGAACACCTTCCAGGTGAACACCAGGGCTCCCTGGGAGACGCGCAGACCAACAGTTTCCTCCTTCTTGTAACCCATGATGAACCACCCAAGTGAGCCACTTCTGTTCCCTCGTGAGCTGGGAGCTCGGTGGCTCTGGAAGGAGCTGGATCACCAGAAGTAATGTGGAAACAAGTCATGGGGACCCTGCAGACAGAAACCTGCAAAAGAGCATGTGCCCCGGCTGGGCGGTCTTGTACTGGAATCACAGGCGACCTTCCCAGGATGCTTGAAATGTCTCCCTTCAACCATCCAATCCTGCCGTTGAGCCCACGGCCATGCCTCCTTCCTGCCCCCACTCTGCTCTTGGTGTCTAGAAGCCACATCCACAGGCTGGAGACAGGGTGGGGGTCTCCTCCCAATTCAATGAGAGTCCCAGTGCTCTGGCCCCCAGCCCCGAGGTTACGGTAAGGGCTGGGCCCCCATGCCCTTTCCTGGCTCCATCACTTTCTTCCCTCTTATCCTGCAAACCTGCCTTTGAAATAAATGTCTCTGCTCTCTCTCCCATTCCTGACCTCACCGCAAATAGACCTCACAACTCCAGTCATGGTACTGGTGTCCAGGTCAGGCAGGAGATCCATCGCCACGCAAATGGGCTCTCCTTTGTTTGCTCACCAGCTTCTCAGCCACGCTCGCAGCTGCTCCTTCCTGCTGAAACACCACCTTCCTCCGCCTTCTGGGAGGCCCTGTTTCTGAGGTTCCCTCCTGATCTTTCAGGTGCTCCTTCCCAGCTCCCTTTGCCACCTTCTCCTCCTTCTGAGCCTGACAGCATATCCGGGTCTGCACTGGGCCGCCTTCCTCTTTCTTCCCGCACATTCTCCCGGGTAATGCCATCTTGTCTCCAGGCTCTCCATGCTGGGTGTTCGACATCCCTCTCTTCCACCCCCCATATCTCCTGCTCTCACCTCCTCCAGGAATTCCAGATCCCTAGATCCCACTGCCTAATGGCATGGCACTCAGATGCCTAGAATTATCTCAGACTTAACAGGGCAAGCAGAATCCTTGATTTCCTTCCCTTACCCACAGCTGGTACCTTCCTGCATCCCCTCCATCTCCATAACCCGCCCCCGCCCCACCCAGATTTTCAAGCCAAACATCTGGGAATCCCCACGGGGGTCCCCTCTGTTCCTCATTCACTCTCCACTTGCAGCGCGTTACTGGGTCCTGCCATAGCCCCACTACCAGGGCGAACCAGGACACCCTGATCCCCAGAGATCTTTAGCACCTTCCAGGGGGCTTTCTGCCTTGGACCCTCTACAGTCTACTTACAGTAGAGCAGCTGGCAGATTTAAAAAAACAAAAACAAAAACATTAGATCTGTCTACTCTCAGCCTAAACACGCAAGGCTGGCTGCCACGTTCAGAGTAAAACCCATCCCTGTCTCCCTCTCAGGCCGGATCTGCTCCATCGTCCACCGTGCACACTTCACCAGGCACACAGCTCTGCCTGTTCCTCAAACTCACCAAGCCCACCCTTCCAGCTAGCTCTTGGCTCTCCCCAGTCCCTCTCCTCGGAATGTGTGCCCCCGACTGGCACATCTAAAAGTCCTCCTGGTCTCTCTTACCCTCCCCCCTGTTGTAACTCCCCACAGAGCCCTTAACCCATCTGCTTGTTTTCTGGTTTATATGTGTTTGTTTATTGTCTATCCCCCATCCCCCAACACAGTCAGGCCCATGCTTGGGGCTGTGACTGAGCGTGGTGGTTGTGAGAAGCACTTAAGTGGTTAAGATTGAACGGGTGTTTGAATTGATCCAAACAGAGTAGAAGCAGGCTGTGCAGTTTCTTTCACAAATGGGCATCCCCAAGAGTCCCCTGAGAATTAAACCACCTACGAGACCAATGAGATCACTGCTCTTCTAATTGCCAAAGACCAAAGATAAATGAAAGTCATCCCTGCAAGTCCAGACAAGGACACCTCTTTCTAGTTCCTCCTCGAAATCAATCTCATCATTGCAATGAGCACATTTGACATTACGGTCAACCTGAGCTTGATGGCAAATCAATGACACCGGAAATGACAGAGAAGACACGGGCCCATTGTACCATCCGCAGTCTCAGAACGTCAAGGAAATGTTACTTCTCCTTTCACCCTTGACCCTTGGAGCTGGCCCCTCAGTGCTGTGCAGTGAATAAGAGCTTTATAATTATGCTGTGGGCCAACTACCTGGGTTTTCATTCACTGGGATTTGGATCCTGATCAGTCATTTTTCTATAATTACATGTCAGGATTATATTTCAGGAAGAAAGCCTCTTTGAAGCCAAAAGTATAGATCTTAAGTTTAGATGTTTAAAAAAAAAATGCACCAGCACAAGAAAGGCTTTGTGAACCTCTGTTGGATGATAATCTGGAAGCCAGAGTGGCCCACAGCTGGGCAAAGTAAAAACTTAATGCTATTCCTATTCAAATGGGCAAAGTCTTTGGATGTTGTTTGTGAGAGGGAGGTATATGCAAAAAGACCTTGAAGGCGGAAGGGGCCATATGACTGAAGGAAAAGGCCAAGAAGTCCAGCTTGACAAGAAATGCTCTAGGAAGAGGAAGCACGGACGGCAGAAGCGTGTCATGGGCTGCCTCGAGATAGTAACTTGTGGTGCCCCCCACCTTGGGGAAAACCTGATTTATCACCGTGAAGGATGGTGAACACCCACTCTTAGTCCAATTTCCAGAGCAGATCAAAATCTTAGGTCCAGGGTGTCCTTAAGGGGGGTCAGTTAGACCAAAGGAGAGAATGGGGGAGGGGGTCCATGCTCCAGAAGGCTCCAGGTCATAGAGTGGTCAAAGTGGCGGATTCTTCCATGGTGGCCCCAGTCTGGATCACATGGATGTGAATAGAAGGGAGCATAATAAGAAGGATTAAGCTTTATTAAATGAAAATATGCAGGATTTGCACACCCTCCCCCGGCCCCGGCCAGCAGTAACTTTTGCCTTTTGGCACATGTGACACTCTCGGGTGCCATATGACATATAGCTATAGACTTTCATCTTAAAATCTGTGTAGGGAGAAGGGATGGCACCTGGGTGGTTCAGTTGGCTAAGCATTTGCCTTTGGCTCAGGTCATGTTCTCAGTATCCTGGGATGGAGCCCCATGGGCTGGGCTCCCTGCCCTGAGGGAAGTCTGCTTCTCCCTCTGCCTCGGCCCTCCTCCCTGCTTATACTCTCTCTCTCTCTCTCAAATAAATAATATATAAAATCTTCCCCAAAATCTTTTTTTTTAAGTAGGCTCCATGTCCAGCATGGAGCCCAACACGGGGCTCGAACTCAGCACCTGAGATCAAGACCTGAGTCGAGATCAAGAGTTGGACATTTAACTGACTGAGCCACCCAGGCTCTCCTGATTTTAAAATCTTCTCCGCCAGTCCTACCTTGCAGAAAGTGGTTGATTTTCTGTTTCTGGAATTGCTGTTCTTCTTCTCTTCAATCTCCCGTTGGATTTATAGGTGTTTGCAATCTTTAGATAAGCTATTTAGCTGATCTCCCGCTACCTGAAGTAGTCTCAGCTGCTACTTCTCCGCCATCTTCTGTAATAGTCCCAAAACCCTTGGCAATCCCACTCTTAGGTATATACCTGCAGTACGCACATTTCCAGTATTCATGGGTACATGTGGCTACCAGATACCGCTTTCATCAGCATAGCTTTGCAGGTGAGTGTGCTAGGATGAGATGCTAAACCAGTCCAGGATAATTCTTCACAGCCGGTATTTCTCTGGCAGTCTAGATGGTATCCAGTCCACAGCAGGAAATAAATATTTCCTCCTAGAGCTGGTTGACTGACAAAAAAAAAAAAAAAAAGCTGATTTTAAAATCTTAGTGCATTTTATAATATGTATCTTAAAGCCTGAGGAAAATACATGATTCATGTTGTATTAAGTTCTAATAAGCAACTTCTCAATATCACTGTGTTCTAGATGTTCATTCTATGACTTAACTTGAGGGTTGAATGGAGTCACCCCACTTACCCACCCTGTGAATCATGCCTAAGGATCCATCCAACAGCCAGAGATCTAGCTTTTTTGTGGTCTCTTATCTTATCTCCCATCTGTTCTCCTTCCTCCCTGCCTGGGGCCAGGCCCTCAGCACTTCTCACCTGGCGGACTCACTCGCTTCACGGCCCAGACTCCTCATCTCCAGACGGGCATCTTCAGTCCAGCCTTCCCACTGTAGCCTCCCCCTCTGTTCCAAAGTACAAATCCAGGGCGCCTGCGGGGCTCAGTTGTTAAGCGTCTGCTTCTAGCTCATGTCATGATCCCAGAGTCCTGGGATCCAGTCCCACGCTGGGCTTCTTTCTCAGTGGGGAGTCTGCTTCTCCCTCTCCCTCTGCCCCCACCCCCCTGCCCATGCTTACTCTCTCTCTCTTTCTATCAAATGAATAAAATATTTTAAAAAATAATAAAGTACAAATACAGGGGCACCTGGGGGGCTCAGTCGGTTGAGTGTCCTACTCTTCCTTTTGGCTCAGGTCATGATCTCAGGGTTGTGAGATCGAACCCCACGTCCGGCTCGGTGCTGGGCGTGGAGTCTGCTTAAGATGCTCTCTCTGCCCCCCACGACCTTCTTCTCTAAAAAAATAAAGTAAAAACTCAGCACAGATCCCAGGAGCAGGCATCCGCTTCCGGCAGCATGGAGGGCGTGGGCTTCCCTCTGCAGGAGTGGCAGGCGGAATCTCCATCCTTGGGATCCGCAAATCCCCAACATCTCACAGTTCCCGCTGCAATAGCAAAGATAAGCCAGAGATGTCACCTACGAAGCCGCTAACTGTGCCCACCACGTGTGGCAGCAGCACAAGCCAGGCGTGTCCTGGCAGAACCCTCCATGCACAGGGTACCGGACATCAGTGACACAGGTCCAGAAACTGACTCTAGGGATGATGAGACGTAGGAACACATTCATGTTAGCAAAATTTCCATAAAGCGAATGTATAGATCAGAACAACCTAAGAAATAAAATGCTTAGTAGCCCATAACACTCACATCTACAGATCTGCGTATGCTCCCCCTGAAGGGAGACCTGCAAGGGAAGTCACACCGCCAAGTGAGGTGCACTGGGGAACACAGTCCAGCAAAGGCTCCTGGTTTGGTGAGTCTAAGCCTAAAGCCAGGGGACTCTGCCAGCCAATGCCCTTGTCTCCACTGTAAGGTGGGGTCTCACTTACTCATCAGAAACTTGCATTTGGGGACACCTGTGTGGCTCAGTCAGTTAAATCTCCGACTCTTGATTTTGGCTCAGGTCGTGATCTCAGGGGTCGTGAGATCAAGCCCTGCCTCGGGCTCTATGCAGAGCCTGCAGCCTGCTTGGAATTTGCTCTCTCCCTCTCCCTTCTCCCCTCCCCCTCCTTACTTGTGCATCTTCTCTCTCCCTCCCTCTCTCTAAAAAAGAAAGGAGAAAAGAAACTTGCATTTGAATGGACTTTTTTTCTTTTCTTGCTTTCTGCCTGCCCATCTTCTGGCCCCTCTTCCTCAGAATGGACATAAGGGATCAGGCTTAAGACTTTTGGAAATAATACCAAAATTAGTTGATGTCGTAGTTTGGAGCTCCTGAAAGCAGATACCATGACAAAGACTTGAATGAAGATAGTTTTTTGGACGGTGATCCCAGGAAGCACAAGGGAGAAAAATGAACCAAGGAAGGGAGAAAAGTCAGTGCCCGTTCATTAGCGTCACAGTGCTCCGTTTTCCATGAGGGGCTGTCTGAGCCACCTTGGGAAGAAAGCTCAGTAGAGCATATTCCCACCAATTCCGTTCTCCATTGTTTATTTACTATCCAGCACACCTCCAAGCATGCTTTAAGTGTCAAAGAAAGCCTTCAATCAGAGGGCACGAGAGAGAAAGCAGAGTCCAAGGTGGGGAGATGCCAGAGCGCTGGGAATTGTCTGCAGGTGCCCATGAGCTCAGGGGTGTCCGCACGGACTATGCTGTAGCTGAGAAGTCCCAGAGCCCTCTAGCCACACAGTCACAATCAGATAACTTGCTCCACAAATGACTGTCCTATACTCAATTCTTTTTTATTCCCCTTGAGGAATAGTCTCCCAGTGACCTCTGTTCAAGCCCCTGCCCTGGGCTCGTGGTCCCAGAACATTCAGCCCAGGAATTCAAGCCCAAGAATAGGAAGGATACTCCATGGAAAAGATTGTTCTTTTTTCCCCAATGTTTTCATTTACCATGAACTATAAATGATTCATAATCTGATTTTCCCCACTTGCCACAGAATATGAATTTTCAGTTCACTTTAGAGATTAATTTTTCAGGGCACCTAGGTGGCTCAGTTGGTTAAGTGTCTGTCTTTGTCTCGAGTCATGATCCCGGGGTCCTGGGATAGAGGCTTGCCTCAGGCTTCCTGCCCAGCGGGGAGTCTGCCTCTCCCTCTGCCCCTCCCACTCTCTCTCTCCCTCTCTCTGTCAAATAAAATAATAGGAAATCTTTAAAAAAAAATAAAGATTAATTTTTCAACCTAAACCAGCCCCTAAAAAGGTAGCGATATTTAAAATCATCTTTCAGTTCATTTCTATTTTAATATAGATCTCAACAGACCGACGCAAGATTTAAGATGTTGTCTCTTTACTCAATTAATATCTTAGAATTAAATATTTATTATTGATATTAAGGAAAACTAAAAGAAAAATTAATTGTGCCTAAATTACAATCAAGTCAAAATTTTCCAAACAAAGATGCAATATTCAAACACTTCACACTCCCTTAGGCTCGTGATGTAATTACAGAGACAGTCAACCTGCTATTTATCTACAGTATTTATTGAACCACATTACAAACCATTAATTTTTAGAGAAAATTCGGTTGCCAAACACTCTTGGCTTATGCCTGAGCATCTAGCGTATAATCTTTGTTTTTCCTCCAACTGTGAGAGCACATGGCAGTGACACAATTTCTGGGATCTTCCACTTGTAGCTGAAGTACTATAATGAAAGAAGCGGACCGTGATTCAAAGCCATCAGAAAGCAAAGGGACAGGGGAATTTCAAGAACAGCATTTGAAACCCGGAGAGGTTTTGCCCCTCCCGACAGCGAGTGACTGCAGGGGTCCCGGGGGGAAGAAGGTCAGAAGGGGCTGTAGAGGCTCAGGCTCTTTGAACGCTCCAAATGGCCCTGCCAGGATTGGCTTCTAGAACAGGGCACACACAGAGGAAAAACCTCAGAAAATGAATCAAAATTGTCCAGGGCAGGGGCAATAGAGACATAGGTAAGAGAAGACCAGACTACAGTGGGGAAGGCGACGGGCCCAGGAAAGTCTTCCCAGAAAGCAAGGCACCGTAGGTTTGAACAATACACAAAAACAACAGAGAGGGGAGTTCTGGGAGTTAGAAAAGCTCTTCTGAATGCTGCTTTAATTGGAAAGTTCAGAAGAACTAATTCCACTTAAAAACAAGTGACAGACGTGCTCATTTTAGCAGCACATATACTAAAATTGGAACGATACAGAGAAGATTAGCATGGTCTCTATGCAAGGAAGACATGCAAATCTGTGAAGCATTCCATATTTTAAAAAAAAGCGTAACAGAAAATATCGAGGTCAAATCCCATATGAAATGACTATAAGAGAGTAAGAAGCAGAATAAACATCCGTACAGATCATCAAAGCATGTCAGAAAGATGTGGCAACAGAACAGACCAGAATTAACCTATTATCTCAAAATAAGCTAAAATGATACAACATATGGGTAAACAACATTTAGGAAAACTTAGAAATGAGGTAATAGAACTCAGAACAATTAGAAGTCAAAGAAAGTTTGTATCAAAATGAAGTCTGGGGGGCGCCTGGGTGGCTCAGTGGGTTAAAGCCTCTGCCTTAGACTCAGGTCATGATCCCAGGGTCCTGGGATCCAGCCCCACGTCTGGCTCTCTGCTCAGTGGGGAACCTGCTTCCCACCCCCTCCGCCTGCCTGTCTGCCTACTTATGATCTCTGTCTGTCAAATAAATAAGTAAAATCTTAAAAAAAAATGAAGTCTAAATTAGAAGAAACACAGTAGTGAATAGACAAAAATCATGCCTGTGAAGAAATAACTGATTGAAAAAAGAAGAATTTTAAATCAGAAAGAAACTAAAAAGTGACACCTCAGTGGCTGAGTTGGTTGGGTGTTCGACTCTTGATTTTGGCTCAGGTCATGATCTCTGGGTTGTGAGATGGAACCCCACCTTGGGCTCTGCACTTAGCCTGGAGTCTGCTGGAGATTCTTCCTCTCCCTCTGCCCCTCCCCAGCTCACCCTCATGCTCTCACTCTCTCTCTAGAATAATGAATAAATAAATATTTTTTAAAAAGAAATTTTTAAAAAGTTTTGAGAAAAAAACAGCAAGTATTGAAAATAGGCAAAGAAGATTAAACACGTTGCTAGTAGGAGTCTATTAAGAAGATAACAGAGGCAAGGGAATAAAAATATTAAAAGCATAACTCAAGAAAAATTCCCAGAAATTAAAAAAGGATATGGGAGTCCATATTGAAAAAGCATAACGCACACCTGAGACCACTGAGTTAGAATAACCAACACCAAGATACTGTTTAGTAAAATTACTGAGTTTGAAAAATAAAAACCGAAAAACCCACTTTGGGCTTTTAGAAAAAAGGACCTGGGACTGGTAAGGAAAAGGAAATGAGATCACCTTCAGACTTTTTCCCTGGAATTCTTCCTGCCAGAAGAAAATGGAGCTCATATTTAAGAAACTCAAGAGACTGTAAGTCAAGGATTTTATATCCAGCAAAACTGACTCTCAAAAATAAACACAAATTACTGTGAACAAGCAAGAAATCCAGGGAGGCTCAGTCATCAGCCAGAAGGCTAGG
The DNA here is from genome assembly GCF_902655055.1 of Lutra lutra. Taxonomy (NCBI): domain Eukaryota; kingdom Metazoa; phylum Chordata; class Mammalia; order Carnivora; family Mustelidae; genus Lutra; species Lutra lutra. The sequence continues at coordinate 83,625,829 of NC_062291.1, forward strand.
TGGTGAGCATGGAATATACGGTTACCTGTAGATGAGCCGGGATGATGAGCAAGAGGTCTGCGTAAGTCACGACGGCGTGCTGTGACAACGCACATAAAGACAACTGTTTTTCTAACTAGGGGAAAAGAGAATATGGTGAACTTTCGCTTAAAAAAGTTTTTAAATGTGTCTGTGGTAGTATTGGTACTTTTATTCTGCTGTGTGCTCAATATGGGAGAGAACAAATATGTGGTTATGAGCTATAATAATTCTATCATCCCTGTGTCCTTAAGAACCAGGAATCTCAGTATTGAAGAAAAGGTACAGACATATTAGAATAGAACTATAGGAGATGTTCTATCAAAGCTCTGGAGTCTTAAATTTGAGTTGGAAATCAATGTGAATTTGGGAACAATTTTTCATGTATAATATATACACATGTACATATCTACATATGAACAGACATTTATATGATGAAAAGCCATAAACTTCCAGTTATAAGTACCAGGGATGAACAGTTTGATGACTGTAGTTACCACTGGTGCATGATATGTAGGAAAGGTGTTAAGGAAGTCAATCCTAAGAGTTCTCATCACAAGAGATTTTTTTTTCATGTCTTTTTATGTTTGTATGAGATGATATGTATTGTGGTAATCAATCATGACATGTGTTAATCACACCTTTATTCTGTACACCTTAAACTCATACAGTAATATGTGTCAATTATATGTCAATAAAACCAGAAAAATATTCTAAACAAAAAGAAAAAAATTAAAATTGTTGCTTCCTATATGAAATATACATTGCTGAAAAGGCTGAGAAATGAGAAGTAATTCGATAAGAGAGAGCATCTCTGAGTTCAAATTGTCGTCTAAAATAGTTTCTTACTGAAAGAAACTAGTGCTTCTTAGAGAAATGACTGGTTCCAGGCCTGGAGAAGAAAATGTAGAGATGACCTAAAATATCTTTTAACACCAGATGGAGGCTATCACAGTCAACCAGGGCCATGTCAAAAGGACCCAGGAGGCAACGTGAAATGCCTCCCTCAAACCAAAGATGGGACAATGAGCTTCGATAATGCTGACAACTGCCATTGGGTGAAACACCCCCACCCCCAAGGTTTAAGTCTTCAGCTTCAAAAGTTACTACTGAAAAAGGATTGCATTTGGAAGATGACAGGGAGAGAAGTCATGATCTTGAAAACAGGTGACTACAGAAGAGTCAAGCCTTATTCTCCCTTTTTTACATGAATCATCCCACTGGGAACCAAGCAGTAGATGAAGGGAAGCATCTCTTTAAAATTGTGTTCCAGCTCAGAAATGAAAAATGAAATGGTAGAATTAGAACATCACCATTTAGCAATCTCCAATAATTTAACAGATAAAGACATGAAGCATCAAAGCCTGCCAAGGGACAAAGAAAAAGAGACAGTGAATTAAGTGCCTCCTATAATCTGGCCAAAGGGACCTAACCTGAATCTGATCCAGTCTCTGAAGCCAGCTGCGAATTTTCAGGAAACACAAGGACAAAAGCACGTGTTAAACTATACTTAAGTGTGCAATCAGCAAAGGACAGACTGTGGGAAATTTTACAGGTCAAAGGTCCCCCAACAGATTAAACTGTAAGAAAACAAAAGGATGGAAAAGAAACCAAGAGATTAAAAGAGACTTGAAAGAGAAATATTTTTTTAAGTAAGCTCTACACCCAACGTGGGACTCAAGTTCATGACTCCAAGATCAAGAGTTGCGTGCTCCTCTTCGGCGCCTGGGTGGCTCAGTGGGTTTAGCCTCTGCCTTCAGCTCAGGTCATGATCCCAGGGTCCTGGGATTGAGCCCCACATCGGGTTCCCTGTTCAGCAAGGAGCTTGCTTCCCCCTCTCTCTGTCTGCCTCTTTGCCTACTTGTGATCCCTCTCTGTGGGTCAAATAAATAATTTTTTTAAAAAATCTTAAAAAAAAAAAAAGAGTTGCATGCTCCATTGGCTGAGCCAGCCAGGTTCCCCAAAGATAAACACTTTTATTATAAGACAATAGTTGTGACATAACATGAAATATGAATCTGGTCTCTGCCCATTCTGGGCACAGAGCTTCTAAGACCTCTGGAATCTCCAGAGTCCTAGGTGTGTCTTTGGTAAGCTAATGAGATGACATTAGGCTTGGGGGTCTGTAGTTAGTTGGTAGGGGCTGGTTGCCAGGGCAACGAGCCCTGTGATTAGTGTTGAAATTTTAACCCCCACCAGCCCCCTTCCATCGCGACCCCTGCCCACTCCCACCACATCTCCAGAGGGGACAGGAGGGCTAGAGATGGAGCCAATCGCTGTGGCCAATGATTTAATCCATCAGACTTACATAGGAGAACCTCCACAAAATCCCTAAATGGTGGGGTCTGGAGAGCTTCTGGGTTGGTAAAGACATCCATGTGCCAGGAGGATGGTACATCCCAAATTTCAAGGGGTCAGAAGCTCCTGTGTTTGGGGCCCTATCAGACCTCGCTCTCTGTACCTCTTCCATCTGGCTGCTCATTTCTATCTTCTACTAAACCCTTTTTAATAAACAGGTAACAGTAAATAAAGTGTGTGCCTGAACTCTGTGAGTCGATAGAGCAAATTAGTTAAGTTATAGCCAAATCAGATGGAAGTGTAGGTGACCTGGGGACCCACTCCTTGCAATCAGCATCGGAAGTTAGGAGTCACTGTAGTGGGACTGAGCCCTTAACCTGTGCGGTTAGTACTAACACTGGGTAGTTAGGGTCAGAACTGAATTAAACCGTAGTCCCCTGCTCCCGGGTAGAATTGGAGAATTGGAGAATTGCTTGGTGTAGAAAATCTGCACGTTTGGTGTCAGAAGTGTTGTGTGAGAGGAAGTTTTCCTTTAATCGTGGATAGGGATCCATGTTTGGGTGATAAAGATGCATTTAAAAAAGCATAGGAAAGTTACTATGTAACAGTCCTCATAATGGTTGTGTATGGGGCCACAGGAAGGGTTGTGGTCGGGACAGGCACTTGTAATTGGATGGGGCTTCTGGGGTGGGCTGGTGAAGCTCTGTTTCATAACCTGAGGGGTTTGCTTCGAAATAATTCGCATGATTTAGCCAGAGATTTGATTTGTGAAGTTTTCTATATTTGCAACTTATTATGCAATAAAAGGATTTTAAAAAGCAAAAACAAAAGCGTGTCCCATGAGGATGATTTTCTTTCTGAAAGCTGAAACCTGATTTGTCTTGTGTTCTTCTCTATACATTATGAAATAACTGTTTCAATAAAACAAAGAAGCGTTTAAAACCTCTCCAGGAACTTGTACCTAGCATCTGAATGAACACAGAATTTTCCTCTTGCTTGGTTTCACAAGGCTTAGAATGGCTTTTCTAGACTGCAGAATAGAGAAATTCACCCACACAACTCTCACTTTCAGTACAGAATTAAGCCACGTTTCTTCAATAGAACAAAAACATACTTCTCTATTATCTGCTTGAGAGTGGATGAGGGACAGACTGAGATTCTGTAATTATTTTAGAAAAGTGTGGCCCAGTTGGGCACTTAAGGTCATCCATGCCCGGTTCCCATTTGAGTTTGAGCTAGCCAAGGGTTCCCTGCCTCGAACTAATGAATGGATCTAGGAAACTAGAAGAATAGATTGCCTCCCAGGGACACCTTGGCTCTCTCTAAGCCTCCCTCTCATGCCCTTAGGCTGGATACTTCCATGTGCACCTTGTTTATAAGCTTCCAGAATCAGTCACTTAGCAAATACACCAAGGGCTCTTGGGATACTGGGCTTGAACTTTGACCCAATAAACCCACTGATGAAGTAAAAACTTCCCCCATGCATTGCTCACAGGACAGGGAACCAGCAGGAGGGCATGATGTCCGCCTTCTCCATAGCCCTTTCTGCAGCTGTATTCCCCTAAATTCATCAAGGTAGAAACTGGGGGGTACCTAGTCACATAAACTCGCCTGCCAGTGCAGTCATTCCCTAGCTACTAGCAATGTGTTCATGAACGTTAAATATGATATCTATAAAGGCTTCTAGAAAGTGGGACTATACCTTTACAATGGCCCTCACAAAGCCTGGGGTGCCAGGTTCTCGAGAAAGCTCGAGCAGAAAAGGATTCCTTCATTCCCAGCCCCCAGCCTCCAGCAGAAGCCCGGCATGGCAGAGGTCCTCACGAATGATAATACACGGTAGTAAATATTTGTACTATATTAGGCATATAATGTACACTACAACACTCATATAAATAAATGATTGTACATAATACTGAGTAATTTTAGAGCACAGTTCCTGCCCTGGACAGGGGGGTGTATGTTGCGCTGACAAAAACATATAAAGTAACAAGCAGCTGAACGCTGAACTCTACCATCTGCCCCTCCTCACCGTCTACCGTCTCCCCTCAGAGTCACACTCCATGGTCTTTCGGATCCCAGCATCCACCAGGCACATTCCCACATCAGGACTTTTATACTTGCTGTTCCCTCAATTCTATATACTCTGCCTCCGGATTTTGGTGGTGGGGGGAAGAATTCAGCTCTTAGTTCAATGGTCATCCCCTTCCAGAGGCTTTCCTGGGAGCCCGTCATCCATCTCATTTATTTGCTTGCTGGATTCTTTGCTGTCCTTGACTTAAACCGTAAACCTCATCAGAGCAGAAATCCTTGCCACTTGCGTATCTGAATGTGTAGAACACCACCCGACTCCCAGAGTGTTCCGGGGACCAGAAGATAAGTGGTGGCACCTGGCCTTCGGTGTCACCATCACCGTGTCAGGGCCCAGCAGGTTGTTGAGGCCAGCGCCCCAAGTGCTGGAGAGCAGGGAGCCTGGGGCTGGGGCCCCTGCCCACCCTGGGTCTCTTCTCAACCTGGAGGACCTCCCTTCTCTCCCTGATCTACACAGAGGTGAGAAGTCAACGTCAGGGCCAGTGAGTCATTGTCCCCAGTCTGGGTGGGGGCGGGGCTCCTGGCTCCCACCAGGGCGGGGTGGAGGGAAAGGCAGGGGTTCACCCCAGGGGCTGCCAACACTCACAGCCACTGCAGGTGAGGTCGCCTGGCTCTTGACTGCCAGCAGCCCCTGCTTCCAGCCCTCAGAGCCCCTGGGGGGAGCGTGTGCTGGGAGGGCCCCCACGCCACCCCTAACAGAGAATGTAAGAACCCCTCATGGAACAACCCAGGTCCGTGTCTCAAACAACAGCCGTGCCACCGAGTGCTCAGTACCTGTGAGCTCTCAGCCCCAGGCATGCTAGCTGCTCTCCTGCCCTCTCAAGGGCCCCCCCACGGACTCTGTGGCCCTGTTGCCTGGGTGGCACAGAGAGCAGGAGGGGGGGCACCCCTGTCCCCACAGGTCCTCTGCCAGAATCACCTCCTTCCTTAGTTTCTTTCACAAGCAGCGGGGGAGCCCCGAGCTACAGATTTTATAGCCCTAGGAGATAGATCCTGTTCCAGTGGTGCAGTTCCAGCAGAATTCCTCCACGACTCTCTGCACTTGAGGAAAGAAAAGGAGAAAATCAAGGATGCCTAAAATACACCAAGAGCACCTGTTTCTTAAAACTGTTTCATTCTGCTGATTAAAAAAATAAATAAATAAAAAGGAATGAACTTCAGAAAACGAAGATCTCCTCGAAAACTACGTTCACCCAAAATAGGAGTTCCATGCATATCGCTTCTTAAATTAAATTCAAATAGCCTGAAGCTTTAATTTTCTGTAACCTGATAAAAAACCAGGAAGATAAACCCTGGAAGATATGCATGTGTCCACCAGTGGTCTCGAGGTGGTGGTGGTGGTAGTGGTGGGGGAGGGGGAGGGGCTCTGCATCGCAAAGTTCAAGTGGGGTGTGGTAGGTGCAGAAAGGACTCCAACCAAACTCCTGCCGCGGGCACATCTCACCTGGGCTCCCTCCTGTCCCGTCTGGGATGCTGGGTTCTTTCCAGGACAACCTGCAGCCGGGTGCAGCCGGGTGGAGGACGGGTGGAGGACGGGGCAACTAGGGGCCGGGAGGGCCAGGGGGAGCAACTGTGTCTTTAGGACTTTTTCTCCCCCACATCCGGAGTTGCAAGCCTGCCCTGGGGTGCAGCATGGTCTTGGCCATCTTCCGTTTGCCAAGAAGAGCAGAAGGGCCGGCTGAGCAGGCCTAGCAGCGGGCAGCCTACAGCCTCAGCCTCGGGCAAACCCTGCTTCTCCAGTCGCAGGCTGCCCTGCTTTCGGGCCTTGGCCTCCAAGCCAGCAGAATGGCTTGTTAACTCCCATCTTACCACGCATACCACTCCCTGCTGAAAACTCTCTGCACGTCCACCTGCTCCTGACCCAGACCTTGAGGGAGCACGATTCCACACGCACCCCGCCCCCCCCGCCACTCTGGAAACATTCCTGCTGGGGTCTGAATGTTTGTGTACCACCCCCTGCCCCATTCATGTGTGAAATCTTAGTGCCCAACAGGATGGTTTTAGGAGATGGGGCCTTTAGGAGGTGATTAGTGGGACGAGTGTCCTTACAAAGAGATGGTCGAGACCTCCTGCACCTCTCCTGCCCTCTGAGGACACACTGACACCGTGCTATGAACCAGGGAACAGGCCTTACCATGTCTGTCAACACCTTGATCTTGGGACTTCCAGCCTCCAGAACTTTGAGAACAGTGTCTGTTTTTTGTAAGTCACTCCTTCTGTGGTATTCTGCTACAGCAGGCCAAATACACTAGGACAGTTCCCTGCTGGGGCTTCTTGTAGCAAACAAACACGCACGCACTCGCCCCCAGCAGCTTCCTACTGCCCCTGTGCCCTCTGCTCACCTTGCTAGCAGATTCCTCTCCCTAACTCACGAGTTAAGTCCTGCTCCTGGAAACCCTTCCCCTGTCCCCCGTACCCCAAGCCCTGCCTCCTCTCAGCGGGATGGGGGGGCAGGGGGGCTGCAGTGGGGGCAGAGTGTCCCAGAGTGTGGGACGGGAGGGGATTCGAAGTGGGCACAGAAATGAACACTTCTTAAGGTAGTTAGGCCTTTATTTTTAGTTGCTTTCTACCGAACAGTAAATAATACTGGTTCCCCTTTTCAAAAACATCTTATATATTTTTTAATGTTACATTTTCGTGATTAAAAAAAAAATAAGCAGGGCGCTTGGGTGGCTCAGTTGGTTGGGCGTCCGACTCTTGGTTTTGGCTCAGGACATGATTTCAGGGTTGTGAGATTGAACCCCTCATCGGGCCTGTGCTCACTGGTAAGTCTGCTTGTTCTGCTCTCCCCGCTCCCCACCTTGCTCGCTTGCTCTCTCATTAAAAAAAAAAAATAAGCAAATGAGAGCACAAGCAGGGCTGGGTGTGGCCAAACTCCTCAGGGTGGCAGGAGCAGCTGTGATTTTTAGAACCTGTGGCCCCGGTTTCTGTCCTCTCTTGTCACTTACACCTTTCTCTGGAGCTGTTTCCTGGTCTGTGTCCTCCAGACTGAGGTCCTGGGGAGTGGGGACATCTCTTGGCCATGGCTGGGTCCCCAGGACATGCACTGTGCCTGGCAGGGAGTGGGTACACCATGCGTACTTCCTGCCCTGGGCTGAGCCCCATGTGCTCCAGATCCCCCCTCTAGGCCTACGACACAGCTGGCTTGGCCCAGAGGCCACTTCCTCATTGTCTGTGGTCCTGGTGCTTGGATGACGGCCAAGGGACAAGGTTTGTGTGCCTGCCTGCCTCTGGCTGTGGCTGTGCCTCAGAGGTTCCTACCCACTGTGCTGCTGAATTCTCCTCCCCTGGGGGCTCCACAGAGCTTGCCCCAAGGCTCAGGGGCCAAGAGTACTTGCTGCTGAACGTGTTCACGGGTGGTAGGCTTGTCCTCTCCCCAGAAGGTCTGGGACTGGGCCCTCCAAGACACTGAGCTTCAGCAGGCTTGTGCAGGTTCAAGAAAAGTTTCACAGGGATGGGTCCTGTCTCCACTGTCACTCGGCTGCACCCTTGCAGAAGCCAGATCAGCTGGCCCGCAGGCCCCGGACACGAGCTGGGAGCGCTCGGACAGTGTGCACTGTGACTCCTGTAGCACCCAGCAGGGAGCCCGAGTTGCCCATGTATTCACTCACTCATTCATTCAGCAAACATCTATTAAGAACAGTAGCTAACATTTTTTTTTTCCAGATTTATCTATTTATTTGATAGACAGTGATAGAGTGCAGCACGTGAGCAGGAGGAGAGAGGGAGAGAGAAGCTGAAGCTGATTCTGTGCTGAGTGTGCGGCCCAAGGCAGGGCCTGATCTCAGGACCCTGAGATCAGACCTGAGCCAAAACCAAGAGCCAGCCGCTTAACCAATTGTGGCCCCCCCAGGCCCAAGAGTAGGCCCAATAGTAGCGAACATTTATTGCACACTCACAGGGATCCCAATGCTTCAGAATGCTTCCATAGTTATCTGCCAATGAGAGGCTGTAATTGAGTGAGATATTATGTGAGCTCAATAAGGGCTGTCTGTTTGTGTTATGATTCCTCTCATCTGACTGCTGTTAGCCCCAGGTGTGGCGCTCTGCACGGGGATGCAGAAGGCTCCCTCCCAGCCCTCGGGGCAGACACAGATAACTACAGGTTCCGGGACGGAAGGGCTTCTGTGAGTGTTACTGAGGGAATGACAGACTGCCTGTAGGGTGGGCCTCTGACCTCAGCCCCCATGGCTGACCTCTGACCCTGGGCTGGGATGCTGGGAGTCCCCACCAGAAAGAGAAAGGTGCAGAGATGCCATACTGGCTGAAGAAGGCTGATTTCAGGCAACTCTATCCATGCTCCAGGGCAGAGCAGGTTGTGGGTGTCCGGGGACCTGGAGAGAGCAGGTGTGGCTGGGGCCAGGTGGAGAGCGGTGTGGACCCCGAGAGCATCGGGTTAGCACTGTGCTTACGGTGGGGCGGGGTGAGGGTGGGGGGGGCAGGTGGGCTTTGGTGAGCCCGTGGGTGGGTGGTGAGCTGGGAGGTACGGTCTGGGTGCAGAGGCAGCCCCAGCAATGTTGTCCCGGGCCCAGGCCAAATGGGATCAAAAAGAGCCAGCAGCCTGTCCCCGCAGGGCATGGGTCTCCATCCAGTCGTGGCACTGGGACACTGGGCCCTGCCTCTTCAGGCAGTTTGACTTTCACTCTAAAGACACATACAACTGTCTAACCCCTTCCAAGAGGACAGCGGTGTCTACTTGGCCTAGTGGTCCAGGTGGCCTTTATGTGGTTCGGGCCGTGGGCATCCATTGGCTTCATTGTGCACCTTCGGGCTGCTAGGATCTAGCAGGAGCACCGGTCCCTGAGGACTAGAAGTCTGAGGGCCTGGCTGCAGTTGCCTCTGCACTTGAGGAAAGAAAAGGCAGCTTGGCTGCCACAGTGGGTCACATGGCTGGCTAGAAGTCTGGGGTCTGACGTTGGAATGATTGGGTTTAATCTTGAGTCTACTGCTTTCTAGCTGTGAACCCTGAGCAAGTTCTCCAGAAACTTTAGGAGCCTCAGTTTCTTCTTCTATAAAATGGGAATAACCATAGCACATAACGCATGGGTTATCATGAGGATTAAATGCTCTTGGTGCATTGGTGGGAACATTTTCAGTAAATTGGCTGTTATTATGCATGTGTTTAATTTGTGAATGTCAAAACTCTAAAAGATTTCCCAAACTCATCACCCCCCCCCTTTCCTTTTAACTAGTTCTCTAGACCCAGTTCCTCCTCTCCCCAGTCCATGTGCTCCTCTGTCACCAGAGTGAGCTTCCTAGGGCACACGTTTGGATCGTGCTGGCCCCTTGGCTCGGCAGGTGCAGGCCTTCCCCGCCGACCTTGTATCCCACCCGTGCTGTTCACCCAACCCCCATCCTCCAGTCCCAGGCACGGTGCAGCTTCCCCACCTGCGATCGCTTCTCTTGTTGCTCCTTTCTGCCCAGAATGACATGTTACCTTTCTATCTCCCCTTCTTCCCAGATCGTCACCTCTTTGTCCACTCTCTCTGATTCTTCCAGGGAATACACATTTCCCTTTCTTCCTTCTCTTCCTTCCTTCCTTCCTTCTCTTGCTAAGTCTCTGGAGGCAGGAGTGTGTGTGTGTGTGTGTGTGTGTGTGTGTGTGCGTGTGCGTGAGCCTGTGTGTCTGAGCCCCGGACTGACATCCCTGGGGCCCCAGCAGCGAGCCTTCTGTACTTCTCTAGGTTGGCACTCACCTAGACTCCCCATGGCATCAGAGGAGGTACCTCTGGGTCAAGGGATCAGGCTGTGACGCTCTCAGATGGGAAGATGCTGCCTCTGCCGTTGGAACATCAGATGGCAAGATCAAGGCCCTGGAGCAGGTCTGGCCTTCAGGGCTGTGGCTCACATCCTGTCCCTGGCTTTCCCAGTGACTCTGTGTGACCAGCAGCTCAGTGGGAAGCCTTGGCAGCTGCCATGCAGGGGACTGCCACAAGCCAGGGAGGGGACATTTATTCTCACATTTCTAGAAGCTCCAAATCTGAGGTCAGGCTGTCAGCAGGTTGGGCTCTCCCTGAGGCCTCTCTCCATGGCCATTTTCACGGTCTTCCCTCTGTGCACATGCGTCCCTGATGTCCATCTGTGTGTTCAGGTCTCCTCCTCCCATAAAGACACCAGTCAGGCTGGTTGGGACCATCCCTAATGGCCTCATTTAACTCAATCATCAGTTGATCGAATGATGGAGGGATGATTAACATACAGTGTTCTATTCGTTTTAGGGGTACAGTATAATGATTCAACAATTCTATATATTTCTCAGTTCTCATCTCGATCACTTGCGCCCTTGCTCCTTGATGTAGGTTACTCATCCCCTTACCTACTTGCCTTCTGGCAATCACCAGTTTGTTCTCTGCACTTAAGAGTCTGTCTTTTGTTTGTCTCTCTCTCTTTTTTTTTCTTTCTTTTTTTTTTTTTTTAAAGATTTCATTTATTTATTTGACAGAGAGAGATCACAAGTAGACAGAGAGGCAGGCAGAGAGAGAGAGAGAGAGAGGGAAGCAGGCTCCCCGCTGAGCAGAGAGCCCGATGCGGGACTCGATCCCAGGACCCTGAAATCACGACCTGAGCCGAAGGCAGCGGCTTAACCCACTGAGCCACCCAGGCGCCCCTCTTTTTTTTTCTTTTTTAAGATTTTTATTTTCAAGTAATCTCTACACTCAATGCGGGGCTCAAATTTACAAATCCGAGATTAAGAGTCACATGCTCTACTGACTGCACCGGCTAGGCGACCGTCTTTTGTTTCTTAAATTCCATGTATGAGTGAAATCATATGGTACTTGTCTTTCCCTGACTTATTTTTGTTAGCATTATACGCTCTAGACCCATCCATGTTGTTGCAAATGGCAAGATTTCATTCTTTTTTTTTTTTTTTAAAGATTTTATTTATTTATTTGACAGAGAACACAAGTAGGCAGAGAGGCAGGCAGAGAGAGAGGAGGAAGCAGGCTCCCTGCTGAGCAGAGAGCCCGATGCGGGGCTCGATCCCAGGACCCTGAGATCATGACCTGAGCCGAAGGCAGTGGCTTTAACCCACTGAGCCACCCAGGTGCCCCTCATTCTTTTTTTTTTTTTTTTAAGATTTTATTTATTTATTTGTCAGCGAGAGAGAGAGAGAGAGAGAGAGAGAGAGATCAATCACAGGTAGGCAGAGAGGCAGGCAGAGAGAGAGGGTGGGGGGGAAGCAGGCTCCCCGCCGAGCAGAAAGCCCAATGTGGGGCTCAATCCCAGGACCCTGAGATCATGACCTGAGCTGAAGGCAGAGGCTTAACCCACGGAGCTACCCAGGCACCCAGGTAATTCTATTTTTAACTTTCTGAGGAACTTCCACGTGTCTTCCACAGTGGCTGCACCAGTCTGCATTCCCACCAACTGTGCACGAGGGTTCCGTTTCTCCACATCCTCGCTGCCACTTGTTATTTCTTGTCTTTTTGATTTTAGCCCTTCCGACAGGTGGGAGGTGGCATCTTGTTGTGGTTTCGATTTGCATTTTCCTAGTGTGAATGATGTTGAGCATCTTTTCATGTGTTTGCTGTTCACCTGTATGTCTTTTCTGCAAAAAAAAGTCTATTCTGGTCCTCTGCCCATGAGTAATGGAATTATTTGTTGTTTTTTGGTGGTTGAATTGTACAAGTTCTTTATATATTTTGGATATTAACCCCTTATTGGATAGATCATTTGCAAATATCTTCTCCCACTCCATAGCTTGCCTTTTTGTTTTGTTGATGTTTTCCTTTGCTGTGCAAAGGCTTTTTATTTCAGTGTAGTCCCAATAGTTTAATTTTGCTTTTGTTTCCCTTGCCTCGGGAGACATATCTAGAAAAATGTTGCTAAAGGCGATGTCAGAGAAATTACTGCTTACATTTTCTTCTAGGAGTTTCATGGTTTCAGGTCTCACATTTAGGTCTTTAATCTATTTTGAGTTTATTTTTGTGTATGGTATAAGAAAATGGTCCAGTTTCATTCTTTAGCATGTGGTGGTTCAGTTTTCCCTGACGTCATTTGTTGAAGACTCAGTCACCTTTTTAAAGGCCCTATATCCAAATACAGTCGCCTTCTGAGGTACTGGGGATTAGGGATTCAACATATGAACTTTGGGGGGCACAGTTCAGTGCATAACAGTGGGTCCTCAAAGGATAACCAGGATGGTGCTGTCCATAGGAAGAGGGGGGCAGACAAACCCAACAAATGCCCACTGTAACTCCTGACCACCTCTTTACATGGCCAAGATGCCCATGTCCCATGCCCACAGCAGTGAGCATGTGCAGAACCGAGACAGGAAGGATCTCATCTGAATGAGTTTAAAAAAGGAAGAGACTTAGAGAATCCCAGATAGAATACGGTACCTTAGCGATATCCACCACCAATCCCGCCATGACTGTAATAGCTCCCATTTCTGGGCATTTACTTTGACTTTATGGTCTCGGGTTTTTTTTTCTCAGTATTTTTTGTGTTTTCCCTTACATTTTTGGGCATGCAACATACTGATAATACTGCTTTAAGGTTTTTGTATCTGCCTCTGTTTCTACGGATGTATATTTCTCCCTGCTTATGGGTCATATTTTCCTGCACGTTTGCATGCCTGGTCACCTTTGGTAGGATGCCAGATATCATGAACCTTTACATTGTTGGGTGCTGGGTTTTGTTGTATTCTTTTAGATAGCATTGCACTTTGTGCTGGCAATATTAAGTTACTTGGGCTCAGCTTCATTCTCTTGAGCTTGTTTTTCAGCTTCATTATGGCCTAGAGCAGCCTTTAGTTTAGGGCTAACGGATCCCCACTACAAGGGTGTGATCCTTTGGAGGACTGTACTTGTCCCACTCTATATTATGAGCTCTTTGAACACTGCCTGGGGGGAGCACTAACTACTCTGTGAGCTCTGGGAATTGTCTGGGGCCTGCTACTTTCTGGTCTTCTTTTCACAGACAGCTTCATGAAGCTTTAATCCACACACGTGTAGTATTCAGAGACCCAAAGCAGCCCTTTTTGCAGATCTTTGGGATTCTCTCTCTGTGTGGACAGCTTCCATCCTCCTGGGTACTCTGACCTTCAAGTCCTAGCAGTCTTGGCTTCTCTGAACTCCACTTTCTGTTTCCAATGAGGGAGACTCCAGGCTTGGGTGAGTCCCCTACCTGGGCTTCCACCCCAAAACCACCCCTAGAAAGCCAGCCGGGCAACTGTGTGACAACACACTCCATTCATTCCCCTTCTGTCAGGGATCACAGTCTGGCACTGCCTAGCATATGGCGCCTGAAAACCATTTGTTCCTCTTAGGTTCACGGTGGGGGGCACCGTGAGAGCAGCCAGCCTCCAAGGGCAAGGCCTCGGCTGCCTTGCTACCCAGATCCAGGGCTCCCTGGATGTCAGGACACTCTCTCTCCGGCAGGTATCCTGGCCCCCAGCTCCAGAGCTCATTTCTTTGTGTACTCAGTGTGGGGAGGACTGCTTGGTGTGCATTTATACTCGTAGTTACATTTGCCCACAAGGCACACTGGTGCGGCAGCCAGCATCCTCTACTGAACACAGTTGCTCTGTGGAGCCGGTTGAAGTTTAACACCCAGGGTCTGTCTTCATAATCTTCACAGAGAATGCTGAGCAGCACACCTGGGAGGCCAGGCGGAGGCGGAGCTGTCCCAGTGAGGCCAGTCCAGGCTACTGTTTCTCAAGTCGGGTTTTAAATCTCAAGCCCTTCCTTTTTCCCACTGACTTTATTTTCTAAAAAATTTCAAACATATAAAACAGTAGAGGTGAAACACTCATCGACCTATTACCTAGATTGAACAATTTCATCTTTTTTTGCAGTATTTTATTTTTTTAAAAGATGTTATTTATTATTTGGGAGAGAGAGAGAGGGAGCGAGCGCATGGGGGAGGGACGGACAGAGGCAGAAGGAGCAGCAGACTCCCTGCTGAGCAGGGAGCCCTATGCGGATCCCATCTCAGGACAATGGGATCATGACCTGAGCTGAAGGCAGATGCTTCACCGACTGAGCCATCTAGGCGCCCTGAATGTCATATTTCTTAAGCCTTTCAAAATCTAGAATGGTTCTTTCTTATCTACCCATTTTCTCCCCCTGTAATACTTTCTTGTTGATGACACCAGACCAGCGTCCTATAGAAGGTCCCACCTTCTGTCTATGTCTGTATTTCTTGTCACATCATTTAACTTATTGTTTGATTGTCTCTGTAAACTGAAGTTTAGATGTAAAGTCTTGGATATACCTTTTCTGTGCTATGTCACCTTGTGCACTGTGACCTCATGCCTGCTCATCTAAAATGCTGTGGATATCTGCCACTGGCTCAAAGGGGCAGCAACTAGTGGCCTCAATGCAAGACCATGGCCTTTCCTTTCAAGTGACAAGCAGCCTGTGGTCAAGCCCCTTGTTGAAGAACCAACCCCCCATATCTAGGTCCTGTTTTCATCTGTATTGCCTGCTGCAAATAAATATCTCCCCTTAATCACTGTGCCTTCCGGCGCCTCCACCGGGCAAGAATGTACCTCCTGAGTTTGTATAATAAATACGGAATACTTTTTTCAAATTAAAAGTCATTTAAATTTACTTTTCAAAATTGAAAACTGTTATGTAGAGGATGACATTTCATGACAATTCTCGCTTCTCCCCCATGTCGAGGAGGTCACTAGGACGAGATGCTTAGGAGGGGACATCTAGGAACTCCATGGTGTGAACTTCCTGGGTGATCACACCTACAAGCACAGCACAGACCTAAGTCCTGCACCAGGCCTGGTGGGGGTGGCTGAGATCCGTGGCCCAGGCATGTAGACTCAGGAGTTAAAAATGCCAACAGGGCTCCTGGAACTGGAGATGTAGTCAGTCCCAAGCTCATGTAACCACAGGGCAAGGAACCAGGGCCACGGACTTGATTTAGAACCACAAGATGAGACCACTGCTGGAATCAGCCACGGAACGCTGACAAACCTCAGAGCTGCATGAACTGTGTGGCCACATGTACAGTATCTCGGCCAAGCTCGGGCACACTTTGCAAGAATGGGACCAAAGCCTCTGTCTCAAACGCATGGTCCGAGGTCCATATGGAGTTTTAAAGTTCTGATTTAGAAAATCATTTATGTGACAGTCTTATAAAAATGCATCAATATATATTTATCTATATATTCAGAGGGTCACCTTTATCAGACTGCAAGTGGCCACTGTTCTAGAAAATGTGAACCGTGAAGCTATCAGATGAAGAATCTGGGGGCAGCATCACAGGAGGAAGCCAAGCAGAGTTACACATTCTCCTGCGATCTTCAGGAGAGCCTCATGAGCTTGGGACCATGACCCCTCCTTTCTACGTAGGAAGACCAGAACCCTAAGGCTCAGAACATTATAATGACCAGAAATGGAAGAAGAATGGCCACACTGCCGCAGGGGCTAGCCCAGGCCTCCTGAGTCTCTGTGACTCTGAAGCCCCTGGTTTTTCACTACAACACCCATCTTCCCCAATATGTAGCCACACACGCAGAATTGAAATTGAGCATAAAA
Source organism: Lutra lutra (assembly GCF_902655055.1). Lineage (NCBI taxonomy): Eukaryota > Metazoa > Chordata > Mammalia > Carnivora > Mustelidae > Lutra > Lutra lutra. The sequence goes on from NC_062291.1 coordinate 83,641,734, forward strand.
GAGAAGGTAAGTATCACCAAAATTTGTTTGCCAGATTTTCTTTGCAGAATCAGAATTCCTGGCAAGACCCTTCTTCTGCAGGCTCATTTTGTGTCCCTTTTTCATTTTTCCCTATGCTTTAGTCTTTCAGTTCCTTGAGGGATATGTGTTATGTTCCACCCCAGGGCCTTTGTACATGCTGCTCCCGCAGCAGTTCACCTAGCTGGTTTCTGCTTGTCATTAAAGATCATTAAAATCATTACGTTGCTTTCTCAGGGAAGCCCTTCCTGACCTGGAGGAGCCAGGCCGCCACGTCACCTGTCTTAGGACACCCTCCTGCTCCTGCATAGCCCCTTCACAGTAGCTTCTCTTTCAAGTGGTCAGAGTCACCAGGCGGGTTCAGGGTCTGAGCCCCTACGGTTTCTAATTTCCATAGAAGGGTTTAAGTGTGTGCATGAGGCCACATGGGATTGGAGCCTAGGCCCCTTTCCTCTGCGGGACGGAAGGTCCTTATTGGTAGAATAAGGGCTATAACTTTCTAGGAAGCTGTGGTTGATACCCATGAACTCTGGAGTCACATACACACCTTATCCTCTTGCTCTTAGCAGGTTCTCCCACCCACGTAGGCTGAAAGGCTCCTAGGGCATTCTGAAGTATATTTAATCTGCATTCTAGGTGGGATGCTGAGACTTCTCTGGCTCAGAGTGGCCCTAATGGCTGGCAAGGGCATTCTCTATACAGAATGGGAACCTACCTGGAGTTCCCCAGGCCCTACTAGCTCCCTTCCCAGCTCTGCCACCCAGTGCCCTTCCAATCCAATGGAGCCTTTCATCTTTTTTTTTAACCTGCCTTCCTCCAGTCCTTGAAGGCTCCCAGGCCTACTGCCATTGTCACTTTTTGAGGTCATGACAGAGGACCGCCACTTAATATTATTCTGAATTAACTCCACTTACTGAGCATTCTGAGATTTCTCCTTCCTCCTTTTCTTGGTTTTAACCTCATGACGGTAAGAATACATCTTTGTGTGTGTGTTCAGTTTTTCCTTGGAGAATTCTAAGTGTCCGTGTTTGCTGGTGTGGAAACCCTGAGGGTCTGAGAACTCACCTAGAGGGCGAAGACCACGTTCCAAAGAGTCCCTGCGCATCTGCTCCCCGCCTGGCCTGAGCCTCCCTTTCCCAGCCGGCTCCCCTCCCCACTTCCTCTCTTCCCCTCCCTCACACTGAGTCCTACCCAACTAGCAGAAGTTTCTGCGAGCCCAAGGAGGATGAAGTCTCTGGGCGTCGGCGGGGCTTTTCTTGCCTCTCCCTCCCGGCTTCCCCCAGGAACTAACCTCATTCAACACTCAAGAGAGAGGTCACCTCCCCGGGAAGCACTCCGTGATGGGCACTTCACCAGCCCTTCCGCCCCGCCCCGGCCGTCCCCGCCCAAGCACAAGGAGCAAACACCCATCCATCCACCTGTGGGTACTCTACCCGGCACCTCCGCGGCCCCAGTCTGGCTGGCGTGGCCAGGCCGTGGATAGGTGCTCAGTTAAAGTCCGTCTCCTTGGGGAAGGGACCACGTGCTCGGGCAGGCAGGGAACCTCCGGGTCTGCTCCGCTCCGGGACTCCCCGCATCGAGGCGGAACCCGAGTCCGCGGCCGGAGCCCCGTGCTGGGCAAACCCCAAGCTTCATAAATCTCAGAGTCCCCCTCGCTCCACTCCGCCCAGGGCGCCCCCCTCTCGTCGTGGGACACCGGGGGCGGGGCGGGGACCCCGCGCAGGGGGAGGGGCGGGGGGTCGTCCCGCGGGCGGGGCGCGGGAGTCACAGGCTGTGGCGCGCGGTGCCCGACGCAGGGGCCGCGCTCACAGGCCCGGGGCCGGCCCGCCTCTCGCCGGCGCTCCCGGCCTTTCCCATCCGGCCCGCGACGCTCCGCCCGCCCCGTCCCACATGACGCCGCCTCCGCCGCAAACTTTTTCCTCCCCATCCTGTCGCGGCTCGCAAGGAATGGAAAATGGCGGCCTAGGCGCGGAGTTTCCTGCCCGGGCGGCGGCGGCGGCTCTCGCGGCGGCGCCATGACACGCTGGGTGCCCACCAAGAGAGAGGAGAAATACGGCGTGGGTGAGCTCCGCGCGCCCCACTCGGCGCCGGGCCGGCACGACCTCCCCGCGGCGCGCGCTCCGGAGGGGCGGCGGGGCCGGGCGGGGCGCGGCGGGCGGGGGCGCCGGAGCCTGTTGCCGCCGGCCCGGCCCGAGTGCCCGGCGCCCCCTCCGGCGCGCGGGCGAGCGGGGCCGGGGACACGCGGGGGCGGGGGCGGGCCGTGTCACTTCCCGAGGGGTCTACCCCCCCCCCCCGCCCCCAGCTCCCGGCCGGGCACCCGGTGGCGGAGCCCTCCAGCCTCCCGGGCCGCCCGAGCTCAGACCCCATCCTGCTCGCGGCCGAAGTCTTCGTGGGGTTGTCGGGGGGGACTGGCCGGGCCGGCCCGCGGTCATTGTTGGGCCGCGGCTTTTCTGCTTTTCGGGTGAAGTTGCGTGCAGGGGCTGGAGCTTCCCGGGCGGGCAGTTGCAAGTTGCGGGGACCCAAGCGAAGAGTTGTGCTCTCTCCCGGTGGGAAGTGGTGCGCGCGACCTGGGCGGGCTGGGCGCCCTGCCCGCCCCTTGGTGGCCCTAGCCTGGACCGCGCGGGACCCCGGGAGCGTAGCGGCGGGTCGAGCGCTCCGGCGTCCTCGGGCTCCCGCGTCCCCGGGCTTCGGGAGCGGGTTGCGGAGGGCGGGACTGTTTTGGCTCCGCCGCTCTTTGTCGTTTCCTGCGGGGAGTGGGGGGAGTCGGGTTGCAAGTTTACATTTCGGACCCAGCGAGTACGCATTCCAGAGAGCGAGGCTTTCCTTGATAGCAGAACAAACGGACCCCAGCCCTCGCTGCGCCCTGCCCTGCTCTCCTCCTCACCGGGGATTTGCAGCCTGCCTGTCAGGGTCTGGGGTCCGGCCCTTCTCGTCCACCAGTGTCGGGGCCGTGGCTGCTCTCCGGGATCCCGGATCCTGGACCGTCCCCGTTTTCCGTCTGACTCTCCTCCTGCTCCTTTATCACCTCCGTCACCCAGGCTAGACTTTGCCTGACTTGTAAGGACTTTTGTGACCTTGGCCTCCCCTCTGCCGCCAGGTTGTGCCCTCTCAGGGCTCCTCCTCCTGGGACTTCTGCTCCCACGCGGGCAGCCGTCCCCCCCACCCAGGGTCCCTGAGCTTTTGCCGTGCCATGCCTGTGTCCCCACTGCAGGTCTCCTCCAGAGCTGGCCCTCTGAACTTGGGCAAGCCTCGGGGGGCGCCCTAGCCCTCAGGGTTCTTCCTTCTTTGTGATTCCAGTGGCTTGTCTCTTCTAGATGTCTGTGGTGTGACAGTGGAGCTGCTTGGGAAAGGGTCAGCCCTGAGACAGTCGTAGGTCCTCTGGGCCCACACCCCTCTTGGTCCATATGCCCATGTGTGGGGGTGCTTCTTGCTCCAGGACTGCTATGACTGAGCTCTCTTCCTGCCCCATTTCTAGAGATGAGGAAGGGAGGCCCAGACATGGGCATGGAGCTCAGTGACAGGTGGGAGACCCGAGTGAGTAAGCAGCACCCTGGGTGCCTCCGTATGGTCTCATTCCGGCCATCCTGATAGAAAAGTCACCATGCATCTGCAGCAGGTCGGGGAGGTGTGGCGTGCACGTTCAGTGTTGGCACTGATTCAGGTGTGACAGTAAGGGTCGGGGCTGTGGAGAGCCTGCTGGGGTGTGTGTGTGTGTGTGTATGTGTGTGTGTTTGAGAGAGAGAGAGAGAGGAGTGAGCTGAGGACTGGAACACAATAGGGGCAGATGGAGGAGGGCCTGGAGCACTCTGGAGAGGAGGGAGGGAGAGGCCTGAGGCAAGTGGAGGAGTAGGAGCACAGACAGACCTGGGGAGAGGAGGCAGGGGAGCAGCTCTGAGGGCTTGCCTCCCCCCTCCCAGTCCTGTGGGATGGGAGTCCTGTCACTCCCATTGACAGAGGTGGAGAGAAAATACATGGTTCACACCACTAGTATGTGCTACATCTGGGACTGGAAGCCTGGCTCTGGAGTTTACACCATCCCCCTGAGAGCCAGGAGGCCGGGAGGGGGGCTCTCTTTGGAGCAGGGCGTTTTAAGATACATTGATGCCTCTTGTTGGCTCCCAGCATGACCTGTGACCTGATGGTTTCAGTGAGGACACTAGGTGTCAGTGAGGATACTAGGTGTGGCACTTGTTGACTCTCTAGAGAAGACCAGAGGGAGCATTCATGACACAGTGAGGGGGTCTCCTTGCTGGGGAGGTGACTGGGGGCAAGAACATGGCTGTGTCCCTCCCTGTTACATCACACACACACCACTCGCTATGGTGACTTCCAGCATCACACCTTTGGCTAATGCTGTGGTTTTAAGAAGAGTCTGTTAGGAAGTTTCCAAAGGACCATGTGCTCGGTGGTTTTGCCAGGCAGTTCTAGGAACAGGGTGAATGGCTGTCAGGTGGAGGAGAGAGTTTCTGCTCTGCTTGGTTTCACTAGGGTGGAGCCGAGGCCACAGAATGGGGTAGAAGGGAGGGGACAGCACTGCTTGCTCAGCATCAATGGCCCATCAGGCAACTCTTTTTTGATTCTGGGCAGAAGGGAAGGCGAGGATGCTCACATCTGGGTCAGCCCAAGCTCTCCACTGTTCTAGGAGTTGGCACTGGAGGGTGTCCCGAACGGAAGACAGAAGTGCTGGGGGGCAGGGATTTTTGCCCATTGGCTAATGGGCTGTTTCCGCCCAAGGGAAAATTACTGGCCATGCCCCTTACCAACCACAGCGTTTTTTGGGGGAGCCTAACAACAGGGCTGTGTTTCCCTGGAGGGCTGTGGCGGGTCGTGGGTGGGCCTTGCTTCCACTCAGACCACTGACTTGGCGGGATGAATGAATCACGAGGGGAAAGAAAATGATAAAACTCCATCTCATTTGGAAACATGAATCACAGCTCATTGTTTGGAAGTACTTGGAATCTGTTAGAAGCATTGTTTGTAAATGAGACACTTCACTTATTTATTTATTTTGTACATTGGGGAAAGGAGTAAACAGCTGATCCGTTGCTTCCTCAGCAAGGCAGGAAGTGCTCATCCCCTCATCCCTGCCCCATTTATTCCAGTGGGGTTCGGGTTGCCCCCCGCCCCCGGAGGTTTACCAGCCTGTTAATGTCTCCCCCTGGGGTTGAATTGGGTGAGTCAGTGTTTATGGATTTGGTTATTTAACACAGGGATGAATTTTGACCTACCTGGCACAGGGAGGGCTCGGACGGGGTAAACTTTTCCATCATCCCCCAGCTGGGCAGAGGCTGGGGTCTCAATGCCGATAAAATGATTATGGATCCTGTTCCTAAGATGAGGTGAAAAGATGCAGTGTGTTCTGGAGTCACACCTGAGGATGGTGTGCTCACCTCTTTCATTGGTGTGAGAGGTGGAGTAGTGGCCTCCTTCCCAAAATGTCGATGCCGTAATCCCCAGAACCTGTAAATACGTTATGTGACATGGTAGAAAGGGCTTTGCAGATGTGGTTAATGTAATGGGACTTAGAGTTGGAGAGATGTTCTTGCATTATCTACCACGGGCCCCCAAAGCAGAGAACTTTCTCTGGCTGCTAACAGAAGAGTGGAGTCAGAGGTTCTGAGCCTGGGCAGGGTCCCAGGCACAGTTGCTGGCCCTGAGTTGTAGGAGCCCCCTTACAAGGACCATAGAAAGCCCAGGGAGCTCAGGGCAGCTGCACCCAGCTAGGGAACAGGAACCTTAGTCTTACAGGCACAACTGGGTCCTGCCAGGACTCCCAATGAGCCTGGAAACAGATCCCTTCCTGGGCTCCCCACGAGAGCCCAGCTGGCCAGCAGCTGGACTTTGAGACCCAGAGCCGCTGAGTGTCTGACCTGGGGAACTGTGAGATTATCCCTGTGGACCGTTTGAAGCTGCTCAGGATGTGGCCATTTGTTAAGGCGGCCAGAGAAATGGAACAGGTGGTGCAGAGAGCTGTTCGGGAGAGTAAGGTGCTCTCGCTGGCCTTCAGCTTTGTCCCGAGTGGGGTGCTTTATTCTGGCTTTTTCTGTGGAGAGCTCAAACGGGATGCGGGTGTTGGTGCTGTGGGCACCTTTAACTCCCGGCTGTTACTCCTTATGTGGGCCGTAGGGAAATTACTCAGCTTCCTGAGCCTCAGTTTCCCCATCTGGAAGGCGGAGCTAAGCCTGGCTACCACAAAGACCAAGGACGATGCATTGAGATAATGTTGGCAGAGCAGGGGGCGTCGTGCTTGAGATCAGCCCGGCACTTGATGGAGTGCAGCTTTTATTAATATTTATTTAATAAAGTGTGGTTCAGAAGTGTGGTGACAAGTGATTTTGTGTTTGCATTTGACAGGCACAGTTGCTGCAAGAATACTTTTCTCCAAAAGGTGATTTCTTAATGGTGTGTTTTGCCCCTCTGTTGGGGGAAAGTCTCATTTGCTTGGGGTAGGGGAGCATGACTTGTGTGTATTTAGATTAGTTCTGAGTGATGATAACTGCTAGGAGTAGTGCAATACCCAAATAAATTTGGGAGTGTGGGAGTTGCAGAAAGATCTCTTTTGTTATCTAGAGTAGCAAGCAAGCTGCTACTTTGGGGAAGAAAAATTAGATTTGATTGTAAGTAAATAGAAATGCGGACATTTTCATTCACTGGAGTTGCAGAAAAACCAGATTAGGGCATATTATATTTCTACAAACCTTATTTTACTTTGAAAACATTATAAAAATTTTAAATTTATTGTTGTGCCAATGTTTTTCTAGAATATTGCATCTTATCATGATTGTCTTAGGGGATGTGAATAGTTCCCACTCTTGTTCCCTTCCTTCCTTCCATCCTTTGTCCTTCCTTCCATCCTTCCTTCCTCCTCGTTTTTATTTTTTCTTTAACTTTGTCTTTTCAGATAGTCATAAACACATATGTTTGTAACAGCTAATTCAGAGAGACTCCATGTACCCATTGCTGATTTCCCCCAAGGTGACATCCTGTCAGACTACAGTACCGCACAGAGCCGGGATGCAGGCGTGGACGCAGTCCAGGCACAGAGCAGTGCCATCACCCCCGAGACTCCTCCTCTTGTCCTTTTGTAGCCACACCCACCTCGTTCCTCTTTCCCGCATAATCCCTGGCAACTAGTAATCTCCGTTTCTGTAGTTTTATCATTGCAAGAATGTTCCATAAATGGAATCATATAGTATTGGATTGATTTTTATCAGGTCGTGTACATCTCTGGAGATTCATCAGGTCCTTGTGTGTATGGGGGGTGGTTCCTTTTCTTTTCTGGGTGGTGTTCTGTGGCCTGGAGGTACCCAGAGGGATCAACCATTCACCTGACGAAGGATGTCTGGGTTTTGGCTGTTGTGAGTAAAGCTACTATGAACATTTATGCACAGGTTTGTGCGTGAACACAAGTCTCCGTTGTCTGGGATACGTGCCCAGGAGGGCCGTTGCTGAGTTGTACGTAGTTGTGTGTTTGGATTTTTAAGAAACTGCCAAACTGCTCCAGAGTAACTGCACCATTTTGCATTCCCACCAGCCACAGATGTGTGATCTGGGTTCCCCTTGCCAGCCTTTCTTGTCCATCTTGCCTATTTTAGCCAGTCTCGTGGAGTGTGGTGGTACGTTGTTTTGGTTTGGGTTTGCATTTCCCTCTTTGCAGCCCCTCCTTGAAGGTATCTTGGTGTCATTTGAGAGAGGAGCCTCTGGGCTGCTGTGTGAGCTGCAGTGCGCGGGAAGGCAGCTGGAAGGTGGCTGACAGGTGTGGCAGGGGCTGCACTGAGGCCACTGAGCTGTGCAGGTGTTGAATGTGTTAGGGTCCTGAAGAACAGTTGGAAGAGGAGATCATGGCGTGGAAGGCCAGTAGCGCTGTCCAACAGTGTGGAGGCAAGCAGTGCCCTATACCACTGGCTGACGGCGGGGCTCGATATTCAGACTCCTCCCCAGTTTCTTGGTAAGGTCTTCTGAGAGGTAAGCCCTAGGGAGGGGACCCAGGGAGGGGTCAGAATCTGAGTTTTAGTCCTGGTGTGGCCACTCTTCATTGATGTGATCTGGGGCAAGTCTTTGAGCCTCTCAAGGCTGGTCCCACAGTTTCAAAATGGAGGATAACGCTTGGCCTTGTGTACAAGATCGGCTGATGGGAGGTTCACAGGAGCTAAAGGATGGTGAAGGCGCTTTGGAAACATTGTTATGTCAATAGTAGCTTAGCTGCCGTATATAATCAGCAGTGCCGAAGTTAGCTTTTATTAATCAGGTGGGGAGTGCTTTGGGACCCTCCCTCAAGTCAACATGTGAAGTATGTGCATTAGTTTGCTGCCTTAACAAGTCCACTCGGAGGGGCTTAAACTGCAGGAATTTATTTTCTCAGTTCTGGAGGCTGGAAGTCCAAGATCAAGATGTTGGCGGGGTTGGTTCCTTCTGAGGCCGCCTGCTTGCTGTGTGGCTGGCTGCCTTCTCACCTCCTTACAAGGTCTTCCTCGATGGTCTTTGTGTCCTCACCTCCTCTTATTGGATTTGGGCCACCGTCATGCTGTCATTTCCCTCATCCTCTCTTTCAAAACCCTGTCTCCATATACATTCTGAATTATAGTGGGGGGCAGAACTTCAGTGTTTGAATTTTGGGGGACTTAAGCCATAACATGATTATCACAAGTAAGATTTCCTCAATTTTTGTGTGCTTTTGGTGGCTACCATCTGAATGATTATTTTTTTGCAAGGTTGTGGGTCCCCAGTTCCTTGGGGATGCCTGGAAGAAGGAAGGAGGGAGAACGGGAGGTGGGAGCTTACAGTGTCTGCCCCCCTCTCCCTGACAAGGCCCTTAGAATCTAATTTAAGGAATCACGTTAGTGTCTGTGTTCAGCCCTGGAGATTGCTTGTCTTCAAGTTAGTGACGGGATGATACAGTCAGGGGGTTTGAGACCCAAACAGGAAGTTGAGCGTGTGACCATTCACATGGTGGGCGCAGCTGGGGAACAGCTCTTTGCTGGCACACTTGGCTTGTCTGTGCTCACGTGCCTGTGGCATTAGGAGACGGAGACCTCTAGCTTGGCTGTGTTTCCAGTTCCTTCCACTTGTAGTATTGGTGTGTGGGTAGGGTGGCCAGGCTCCCTGTGGTTCCAGAATGCCAGTTGTCCAGTGATGGCAAGGACCGCCTTTGGTACCAACATCGCACAGTCACTGTTGGGCCAAGTGCACAGCTCTGGGGGCTTCTCTCTACTCTGTAGGCCGTGAAGCTGGCTCTTCCAACCCTCCTACAGTCTGCAGAGGCCCTGGGCACTCACGGGAGTGTTTTAGTTTTGGGAGCTAATGGGGAGAGGGCAGGTGTTGGCATGTGACACATAAACGGCCCCATGCTTCCTGATGATGGCTCAGAAGCACAGTGGTAGCAGGCCACCCAGCAGCCGTCCACGGCCCCACATGCTCGGGAGATGCCGAACTTTCTGTACCCGGGCACTCTGCTTCTAAAAACCAGGTGGTTTCACCCTAGACAGATGTCTGTCGGCTCGTTAACTTTTCATTTGGGCCTCCAGGAGAAAAAGGTGTTCTCTCTGTGAGGGGTACGTGCCAAAAGATCACACGCAGATTGGGGGGCTTGGAGGTGCAGCTTTGGATCTCTGCTTCATCCTCTTGCCAGCTGGGTGACCTTGGGTGAGTTATTTATTGTAAGCCGTTTCTCCTTTGTAAATGGATGATACCATCCTCTTCGGGCACTTCCGGGGATAAAGAGAGAGATAAGCCAGCACAACCCTGGCCCCGATCTGTGCTCCATAGCTGTGTCTTTCTTGCTCCCCTCGGCCCCTCTGACTGTGTGACTGAAGCCACGTGGGCCCCATTGTCTCTGCAGCCCCTACTTGTTGTAAGGGAGGGTCCAAGACGGGGAGCGATATTTGATGGCTTCTTCCCTAGAATTTCAGCATTTGCTCTGAGGTCCTGTCAGGTCGATCCCCAGAGCTCCTGAGGGGACCAGATGAAGGGAGCCCAGTAAAGCTCATGTGGATTAATCTCTTCCCAAAAATGTCACTTGGACTCCTTGTCCGGCTGGAGTTGCTCTTCACGGGTGCAGTTTGCTGCCGCATTTCGTTTGGAGCACGGTACAGATTTTGTGTGCCATCTTGAGTGATTTTGTTTAACAGACTTAGATTTGTTAGGTCCACTTTTATATGTAAATTAACTCTTGTGATTTCTGAATCAGGGTTGGGCGGCTGTTGTGACAAAGAGCCCCAAGATTTCCTAGGCTTTGTACAATGAAAGTTTGTTGTTTGTTTTAAAGATTTTATTTATTTATTTGCGAGAGAGAACAGGGGGATCAGCAGAGGGAGAGCGAGAAGCAGGATCCCTGCTGAGCAAGGAGCCCAACATCAGGCTTGATCCCAGGACCCTGGAATCATGACTCAAGCCAAAGGCCACTTAACCGACTGAGCCACCCAGGTGACCCGAAAGTTTGTTATTTATGTCACAGTCCAAGTGGCTGGTGGGGAGGGGGCACAGGGGCTCCACTGCCTCTAGTCATCTGGGGACTCAGGCTCCTTCCTGTGGCCATGCCCTCCACTAGGCTCTTGGGCTCCTTGCCTTTGAGCTTGTGGATGGGGAAAGCAAGACACGGAGGACCTTTCACAGGAGCTTTTCTCCCCTGCCAGGGCTGGAGGCTGTGCCCATCCCAGAGCTCAGTGTCTGGCCCAAGCTAAGAGCACCAGGGGCTTGGAAATAGAGTCTAGCTGTGTGCTCTGCAAGAAGAGGATGTGTGTACGGGCTGTCCTCTAAAAGGTCCCTGTCATCGACACCTGCTCTCTATTAATCAGGAGGAGTTAGGCCCTTCAGCATTATTGGCATCGAACACAGAGATTGTAAGTTGTCACACCATCTTGTCGTGAGAGTCGCTTGGCCGAACAGATGTCCAGACCCTGACAAAGATATGAAGAGATGCGAGTCAGAACAGGTGCTGCCTTTTTCCTTGGCCTTTTGCTCCTTCTGTCCTGTAGATTCCAGGATGTCCTTCACTGTAGACCTGGCCCAGCGAGTTACTCTAGGGGGTTGGGGCGGACCTGTGAGCCTAGGCGAGACTGCCTTCTGAATGAGTCACTTCACGTTTGTCCAGTGGTTCCTGGTCTCACCATCCTGAGGCATACGCAGCACCCCCAGATCCCATTCCTGCGGCTTTGGAATCCTTTCGGCCTCAGGAGGTGGTGAACTAAAGCCTGCTCATTAGAACTGTGGCTTTGTTTCTGAGTGTTGGTGTTTGTGTATTAGAATGGAATCTTACTGTTCTGAAATAACACTTTATGACTAAGCATGTGCTGAAAAAAGGCTATGAAGGTAAATCAGTCACAGCTATTGTAACTTAAAGCTAGGTTGGGGGGCTATTATGGTATAGGGTAAAGAGCACTTGGATTGGGAGTCAAAATGCCTGGAATTCAGGCCAGGGCGCCACTCTTCTGCCTTATCTACCCTTCCCGGCCTCAGGCCCTTGGAGATGGGGCAATAGTGGCCTCCATTTACCTCTTTGCCACCAGTGCAGAGAGGAGCTAGCAAGAGAATGCATGTGGTAGAGCTTGCGGAAGGAGAAGTACTACTTTCTAGTATTTCCTCTTTCAGAAGGAGAAAGTGCTACTTTGTAGTATTGTTGTCAGCCTGTTCTGGAGAAAATACATGGTTTCTGGTGAAACTTTCTTTCTCATTGGAAAGGGGCAGTGAGGCAGAGTGAGCATTACTTTTCCTAAGGTTTTATAACTTTTGTTTTATTACCCGACCAGTTGTCTAGTCATTGATTAACAGTGTGAGCCACAGAGCCTTGTGAGGAAGCCCTAAGCCGAGCGGTTGAACCGGCGTGCGTGATGGGTAGTGATGAAGGCGAGTGCATCCCCGCTTCCTTGAGGAACGCAGTGATATAAGCCACAGAGGAATTACTGGTCAAACAAGACTGTGCCTTCCAGACTGTGCCTTCCCACCTTCCTTCTGGTTTGCTTGCCAGCATTGTTCTTAGATGTGGGGGATCCAGAGTCGCTCTTTAGGGATGTAGATCATGGTACGGGTCAGCAGTGCCTTATGTGGAATCCTTGGGGCTAGTGGTGTTTCCGAATTCAGATTGGTCTCGGCATGGAGAGGAAGATGGTACCTGTGCCGAAGGCTCATGTGTGTGCCGCACAGCCCCGCAGGTCTGGGGATGTCCCTGCAGTCAGACACATTGATGAGGCTGCGGGGGCGCTGTATGGTCACCTGCGATGTGAGGGAGGTGATCTGTGATCCGCCTGTTTTCCGAGCCCTTTTAGTTTTTGCCATTCAGTGAATTACCAAAAACTCGTGTTTTTTTTTTTTTTTTTTTTTTTTTAGCTTTGGGAGATTGCAGGGACAGGGATGGGCTTGGTGTTTTTTCATGGCAAAACCAACACATTCAGTGCTTGTCAGTCCTGGGCTCTCAGGTTCTCAGATCAGTTTTTAGACTGTGGGGGCTGCTGCCTGCTTGGAAACCTTTAAAAAAATGTCCTTCATAGCCCTCTGGCCTCATTTCCTGCTATCGTCCTGTTCGACCAGGTGCCGGGCTGGTCCCGGGTCCCCGTCTGTAATCGGCCCATTCCTGTCTTAGCTCTTAGGCCCTGTGCCTGGGGCCCCAGCATTGCAGGCCTTACTCTCTCTGCCACCTGACCCCTTCTGGAAGATTGACCCTGTTCCCAGCCTGGGCTGTGGGGACAAATGTGTGTGGGGGCTGAGAGCCCAGCAGGAATGGCCTTGAGTCCCCAGGGCCTGGGAGTCTGGGGCAGAAGGAGAGATGGGGGGTGGTAGAGAGAGCCGGGGGGGGAAGTCAGGGTTGAGGAGAAGCCTGCCGTCCCCCAGAGCTCACAGCATTGTGGTTCTCTTCCTGATCTCTTTAGCCACACTCTCCTGATGCCGACGTGTGGATGGTGTAGCTTTGTGGCTAGGAGTTGAGCTCTCGGCAGAGGGGTGCCGCCAGGGGCCTGGAGCAGCGGGTCCTGGATCTGGCTGAGAGGCCCACCTCCACCCAGTGGTGCTGGTGGTAAACCCAGGAAGTGACCTGTTTGAGGCTCAGCACCTCCTTCCTCTGAATTCTCAGGTGCATCAGTGCCTGTGGAGGCTGCCCCGTCAAAGCCAGGGCTAGTGTCCAGGTTGGGATGTGTGCGCGGGGGACTGCGCACCGCCCGGCGCCCCAGTCAGCTCACTTGTGGACCATGGATAGCAGCAGTTGCTGCCTTGAAGAATTGTTTGGACGGTTAAATGAGGGAATTCCTGTAAACTTGGGTTTCGGGATCTGTGTACTCTTGACATTCTGGGTTGGATAATTTTTGGTTGTGGGGGGCTTTCCTGTGCCTTGTTGGGGGCTCAGCAGCATCCCTGGTCTCTCACTAGATCTTAGTAGCGCTCCCCTTCCCTCAGTGTGACAGCCTACATAGTTGTAGCTCTTGCCACATGTCCCCTGTGGGCAAGATGGCTCCCCTGCCGGAACTGCTGATATGAAGTGCAGGGGTGAAGCCCGCAGGGGTGAAGCTGGACTCTGAGGCAACACCCCCTGGCTGTCTACTGTGGCATCCTGATAGTGTCGCTGGAAGCAGAGGCTCTCCTGAGACATGGGAAGGCAGGCTGGAACCCTGCAGGACTGCTTCCTGAAGGGTGTGTGTTGGGGAGAGGCCTAGGGGAGGAAGCGGGGAGGAAGAGGATGAAGGGGATGAAGGGGAGGAGGTGGGGGCCTCTGGCCAGGCTTGCTGGCTGTGGGAAGGTGGTCAGGAGCCAGCTGTTGTTTCTTCTCCTTTCTGAGAAACACAAATGGCAGTTTTGAGGTCAGGTTCTAGGACAGATGTGCAGTTTGCCAGGGTAATTCTGGACCCTCCCCACATTCTTCCTTAGCAACACCTTTCCAGCTGCCCTGAGACCTCCAGAAATACAGGAGCTAAGGCATTTGCCATTGGAGTTGTATTTTCTGGAATAAAGGCACTTATCAAGCCTCCTTTCTTCCCCCCGAAAATAATAACTTATTTTCTTTAACATAATTGACTTTTCCAGGGGCAAGTAATGATTTAGCAGGAGGGAAATGTGATTATTTTTCTTCCAAATTGCTGTGCTTCTATTAACTTCACAAGATTTATTTTCAAGTCCTTCTAACGTCATGTGTGTTCTACTGCCTATTTTTCAAAGGCAGGAATGCGTCTTGGTCCTCCAGGCACTGTGGCCAAGCTGCCAAGTTTCTTCAGCTGGTTCTTGGGGAGTGTTGCTTTGAGGATCAGCCTGGAGAGGCCAAGGGGAGGGAGAGGTGTGGATGGGAGCCGATACTGGGGATCCCACAGAATAAAGGGATGGATGGCACTCAGTCCGGCTGACCTCAGTGATGTCCGTGGCTATTTCTTTACCCAAACTCTGATACAGTCAATGCTGCTCTTCTGGCAGTGCCACTGGGCCTTTGCATATGTTCTTCTCTCTGCCTGTAGACAGTCTTTATTTGCCTTCCACCTCCAGGCTCAGCTCAACTTATAAACCTCTCTCAACCCCCCACCCCAGGCTGAATGCGGGCCTGCCTCCTTGTGGCTCTCTGCAGTTTTTTCAGATACTTCCTTCCCACCTTATCCTTGGCCGCTGCTGGACAGAGGGCTCTTGAGGACAAGGGCTGAGTTGTGTTCCCTTCTTTGTTCCCTGCACCTGACATGGTCCCTAACACACCTGTTGGATGAAGGCAGAGGGACAGAGGGATTTTATCTCAGCCAAGCACTGGGAACTAACTTGAAAGCTGCCTATCTCCTGTTGGAGAGTCACATCTCTGGGTGTGTGGCTCCTTCTGGGACGTGCGACAGAATTGCTCAGGAATCCGTTGTGTGATTGGGTTAAATGGACTTACAGCTCCCCCGCCCGGGACTCAGGTGGCTCCCTAAGAAGAGGCTCTGTCCCGAAGGAAAGGAGACACCCGGTGCCGTGCTGCATACAAACGTGGTAACCAGGCAGCTCAACCACACCTTCGGGCATCGCCAGCACCTTTGTGACTTGGCTGTTCCTAAACTTGCCCCCCTCCCCCAATTTCCTGTCCTCTCAGACTGCTTCTCAAGTCCTTCTGCATGTGTTGCTCCAATAACACGCCTTCTCAGTCTAGCTGTTGGGGTCAAGTGCAGGGACTGGATGAGCAGGAGTGAAGAGTGGATGAGTGGAGAAGGAAAACCCAAGTTTGTGAAGGAAGATGGCAGGGCGAGTCCCAGCTCCGGGTCCTGGTGGCTGCGGAACCCAAGGGAGGCTCTGAGTAGCTTTCGGGGCCTGTGATCATCCGTAAAGCGAGGCTCTTGCCCTGGTCTCTTGTGCCCTGCACCACGGTGATGAGACGCCAATGAAGTCAAAGTAGATCGTACACACTGAAGTGCTTTGTACCTGCAGAGCCATGAGCAGCTGAAAGGAACAGCCAGACATTTTTCTTGAGAACGGAGATCTGTAGCCTTTTTTCTGTCAAGGTCCAGATGATAAATACCTTAGGTTTTGCTGGCCAGGAGGCAGAACAGAGGGGACTACGTGGGTATGTATATAATCATTAAAAACATGAACCCCCTCGGGGCGCTTGGATCACTCGGTTGGTTAAGCGTCCGACTCTTGATCTCAGCTCGGGTCTTCATCTCAGGATCATAAGTTCAAGCCGGTGGTTGGGCTCCACATTGGGCGTGGAGCCTACTTCAGGACAAACAAACAGTGGAACCACTCAGAAGTGTAAAAATCAGAAGATAGTTGGGCAATTCCTCAAAAACTTTTAAGCACACAACTACTGTATTGCTCAGAGATTCCACTCCTGTGGCTGTTCCCTGAAGAACTGCAAACAGACGTTCCAACAAATACTAGTACATAAACGTCCAAAGTGGTGGTTTTTATAATACTCGGGACATGGGAACTGCCCACGTGTCCATCAGCAGATGAGTGCGTGAATGAAATATGGCGCAGCCGTGCAACGCCGATTCTTGAGCCATAAAAATGAGTGAAACACGGATACACATTACAACATGGATGAACCTAGAAAACTGGGCAGCGTGAGAGAAGACAGTCACTAAAGGACATAAATCTCAGGATTCTCTCAGTATAGGAAACGTCCAGAACAGTCAAATCCATAGACCCAGAAAGCAGATTACTGGCTGCGGGGGGCTGGGGGAAGAGGGAAGGGAAGTGACTACTATCATGGGGGTGGGGTTTCTTTGGCCAGAGAAGAAAGTATTTTAGACCTAGAACAACATAGCGTTGGGTTGCACAAGGTTGTGAATGTACTAAATGCTACCGAACTGCACACTTCCTTTATTTATTTATACTGTCATTTACTTGACTTCTACAACATTCCTGCGAAGGGAGTGCTATGTTTGATCTCTATTTTACAGAGGAGACTGAGGCACCGAATTTTCTTTAAGTAATTGCTTTAACCAAATCATACGCTTTAAAGTGGTTAATTTAATTTTAAATTGCATGAGTTTTGCCTCATTAAAAAAAAAAATGGTGGAAAGCATTCTTTGTGGATGGGCAGTACAAAGCCAGGCTGTGGCCTGATTTGGTCTGCGGGCCGTGGTTTGCCAGCCCCTGGCTTAGTCTTCATGATCCTTTCACTTTAGAATAATGGCTGTTTTGTCATAGAATTATGTACTAATTAGAAAAGGAGGCAAGCTGTACGAAAGGTAGAAAGATGTCAGAATCTCATAGGCATGCTCTAAATAATGTACGGTTCAGAAATGTCCGCCCTTCCAAGTGTATCTGTATTCCTGTGTTGAGTGTGGATTGAGAAATGGGAGGTCCACAGACTTTTCAGGCTTAAAAGGACACTTAGTCACCTGCTTTTTCGGACTGAGGAGCTGGGGGTGGTGGGAGCAGAGCAGGGACCCTCTCTGGCACCTGGTCCAGAGCTTTAGTGAACACTGCAGCCCTTCAGATGCTCAGAGTGGGGGAGGGGCAGTGAAAGTTGAGCGAAAGGTTAAAAAAAAAAAGATGCTTTAACAGAAATCCAATTCTTTCGGGTTCCTGCCTCTTCAACCGTGTTGCTTCCAGTTGAACAGAAAATAAAATCTCCGTTTTGCACTTTCTCTGACCAGCAGTTACCGGTGGGGACCAGATGTGGTCAAGGGCTCCGAAACGTCTGCCTGCACCTTCCCCTCCTCGATCTCGGTGACGGAGAGGCAGGCGCTCAAAAGTGGGAGTAACGTGGAAGGGGACTTCAGGGTGGAGAATCTAAGTCCCTGGACGTGAAGGACTGGATGAAAGTGTTTCCCGAGGACAGAGGTTTAATAATCGTGGCATAAACAGTATTGCATTAGTACTTCTGTTTCTAAAGTCCGTGTTCTGTTTACCTGCCCAGGTCCGCTGCTTACCCGCAAGCGTGTGCGGCCGCTTTGCATTTTTTAAAAAAAAATATTTTATTTATTTATTTGACAGACAGATCACAAGTAGGCAGAGAGGCAGGCGGAGAGAGAGGAGGAAGCAGGCTCCCCGCTGAGCAGAGAGCCCGATGTGGGGCTCCATCCCAGGACCCCGGGATAATAAACTGAGCCGAAGGCAGAGGCTTTAACCCACTGAGCCACCCAGGCGCCCCTGCATTTTTTCTTGAAGGGTGTCCGCCTGCAACGTTTTTTCTTTCCTTTCCACGAGCTTACGTGATGGGCACCGCGCTTGCCGCTTCCGCACTGACCGGGCGGTGATCCGTGTCGTGGCGGGGAGGGCGCCGCCAGCCCGCAGACGCGGCGCGGGGCGCGGGTCCTGCCGGCAGTCGAGGGGAGCGCTTGCTCCACGCAGCCCGCCTTGCCCGGGGCCGGCCGGCTGGCCTTGCGCTTGCTTCTGCTTCTGCCCGCGAGTCCGTGTAATGACGCGCACGTGCGCCGCGAACGAAAAGCCGCGCGAAGTGGCGGCACGGCCGAGGCCTGTTCCCTCACTTCCCGGGGGCCCCTCCGGTCTTCGCCGCTCTGGGCTCACGGGCCGGGGCCGGAAGTGCGCGTTGAGGAGCGCGCGTGGGTGCGCCTGCGCAGACAGACTCCGGAGCGCGGCGGACACAGCCGAGACCCGGATGGAGTCATGTCGTTAGCCTTTCCGGGGACACATCTAGATCATGGAAGCTTCTGGTTTCTGTCTTCCGAGAAGATAGTGAGGGGATACACAGAACGGCAAGGAGAGATGACGCTTAACCGTGAAAGAACCTTTCTTCCCTGCTGCTGCTGCTGGTTGGTGACAAGCCCGTCGTCTGCAGCACGGCGCGGACCGAAGCCTCTGCCGTGTGGACTGTGCCGCAGGGAGGCCGGCCTCCGGCATCCGTGTGGCGCTTTGTCCCTGGAATAAAACGCTGTGGCGACTTTAAGTCAAAGGTTAAAAAGTCATCGGTGACGCCTGATGTGTGGGGGCGTGGGAGGGGCAGCTGAGGAATTAGCCTGGCTGGTTGTGCTGTGGAGACTGCAGTGTGTCAGGTGCCGGTGTGGGGACGGCTTGTGTCGGGCCGGTGCCGGTGTGGTGACTGCAGTGTGGCAGGCCGGTGGTGGTGTGGTGACTGTGGTGTTTGATTGAGAGCTAACAGCACGGCGCGTATACAGTGTTCAGTGTGGTGCCTGGCACCTCGTCACCACTTGGTACTTGAAACACTAACACTGGCGTCAGCCTGAAAATCTGTCCCTGGTGACAGAACGACCCAAGTTTAGTGTACTTCCGTCTTCCATTAAAAAAATTTTAAAAAGGTTAGAGCGCCGTTAAGTAGACTCATTAGATTTCCACATAAATTACTTGATGTTTGTTCTCAAAGTTCAAAATTACTCATAAGCTTTAATCTGAATTTAGAGATCCAGGAAAAGGAGGCAAAAGAAAAAATAACTAAGCAGTGAAAAACAACATTTTCACGTGAGTATTTGCATACATTTACATATTAGCGTCAAGGAAAGCACAGTTCCTTATGATTACAAGCAATGACTTGACTGGATCACTTAATAAATACTTTATGATGGAAAACGGAGATGTTTT
The DNA here is from genome assembly GCF_902655055.1 of Lutra lutra. Lineage (NCBI taxonomy): Eukaryota > Metazoa > Chordata > Mammalia > Carnivora > Mustelidae > Lutra > Lutra lutra. The sequence continues at coordinate 83,660,688 of NC_062291.1, forward strand.
GGGTTAATCCCTCCGCCCTCCCGCCAAAAATAGGTGGTCACCCCTTTGCTTCAGAATGTGACCTTATTAGAAAGTTAGGGACATTGCAGATACAGTTAGATATGACGAGGTCCTACTGGATCAGAGTAGCCTTAAGTCAGTATGACTGTTGTCCTTACAAGAAGGGAGGAGACACACAAGAAGGAGGCCCTGCGAGGACTGAGGCAGCAGGTGGAAGTGAGGCTGCCGCAAGGCCCAGGGTCACCTGTGGCTGCTGGGAGCTGGAGGAGGTGGGGAAGGGATCCTCTCCTAGAGGCTTTGTGGGGAGCATGGCCTTGCCCATACCCTGGTTTTGGATTTCTGGCCTTCAGCACTGTGAGGAAATCAGTTTCTGTTGCCCTAAGTCCCCACGTGTGCAGTCACTGGTGACGGCAGCCCCAAGACAGAGGATTAGGGCAGAGATGCACTTGGGGAGCAGGTGCAGAGGGCCAGTGGAGAGAGAAGATGGTGAGCTTGTAGGGGCCCCCTTGAGACCCTGCACCTGTGCTCTGTCTCTGTGCAGGAGGCGTGATCTCCTGTCCTGCAGAGAGGTCATGGCCAGTGACTTTTGTGTTATTGTTTTTGAGAACTGTCTGGAGACTGATGTGGGTAACTGTGCGCCAGATATGATTAATCCATATGATTATGTTAAGTGATGCTGGTCTTTTCTTGGGTCTGGTTCTTTCTTTCAGTTTGGATTTGGTGTGAAGTTCATGGACCAGAGCTTGAGGTGAATAGGAGATGCTTAATTAACTGCCATCCCCCGAGGAGTCAGGCTCTGAAGTGTATGTTGGGGATAGTTCCGGTGCACTTAACTTGGGGGTTTGTGTATGAGTAGACGGCTTCTTTCCCTCCGAGAGAATCTCTGCCGGGGGGGTTATTCCTTCCACTCCTCCTTGCAGCGGATACCGAGTGACAGAGGCCTCCGTGGCTGACACCCTCCTCGGGGTTGGGGACCCCATGAAGAACAGGGCAGACTTTGGTGTGCGCCCTTGAGTTGCCAACAGTCTGGTGGGAAAGCAGGCTTGGGACCGGCCGGAGTGAGTGCTCCGACTTGCAGGTGAGGGCTACCTGCCCGGGGGCCAGATGGTCTGGGAACTGCTCGGAGCAAGGATCCTTTGTAGACACCTGCAGGGCCTCCAGAAAATACCCTGGGGAGGGGGGGGGTGTGCAGCGCTCTCGCTCTCAGTGGAGGGAGCTGTGTGCCTGAGGTTTGGAGCTCAGATGATTGGTTTGTTGGAGAACCTAAAAGAATAAAACATGAACTGAGCACAGATTCCCTGGATTCAGAATATAAAACCTGAGTGAGGCGAAGGATTCAGAGCCCTCCGGGTTTTGGGGGGGTCGGGGTGGAGAAAGAGCGAGGGAGCAGCAGACCCATTTCTCTGGTGCGTGCTGCTCTGTGGCAGGCTTCACCTGGCTCTCCGCCCTGGTTAATTCTGGAGAGCTGTGCCCTGGCCTGACGGCTGGGCCCTGTCCCCTGGGGGCCTCAGCAGAGCCCGTAGCCTGACTTGTAAACTTGGCCAGCATTATTAAGTCTCCAACTTCCAATTTAGTAGAAACGAAGGAGAAATGGGCTTTCTTGCTTCCATTTATAAGTGTTATTTTGCACAATCGCCACACAGGCAGTGTTGCCCGGAGCCAGAAGGGCTGATGGATTGAGTCTAGACTGGAATTACGGTTAAGTATTTAATCAGGTCACTTTCAGAACCTTGGCTGAGGGCATTTAATCTCTTGAGGCATTTTCATATGTCTTGTTTGAGAATGGCATCTCTGTCCAGGAGGACGGCAGGGAAGAAACAGTGCTAACCGTGAAAGCTGCCATTGTCTGGGGAGGCGGAAGGCGCCGGGGTTTACAGCCATGTATAGATCTATTAGGTGCAGGTGAAAATCCATGCAAGTTTATTTGTGTCAGAATTGATTCTGCAACTCCTTGTCAGGTCCTGTTACGGGCTGGATAGTCCCTGGCCTGGATCCCGGAGGGGTCAGGGATAGTTTGTGGTTGCGCTGAGCAGGGGGTGAGGCCTGGTGGTACCCCCGCAAGTTGTGATGTGTTTAGAATTAGCCTCACCCTCCAGGGCATGGTTTGCTCATCTGTAAACCATGGATAGTACTCGTAGCAGCCCCTTGTGTTGCCACGGATTACAAGTCGACATCCGGGGTGTGTTGTTCCTTATTGGCCTCGCTTTCAAGAGTCTGGTGGGGAAAGGTACCTCTCGGGGTAACAGTTGCAGGCTTGGGGGGCAGGGTGGGCAGGGGGGCATTTGCTGGCACAGTTGTAAGTTCATGAACCAGTTGAAGGGCTTACTAAACTGAAGCCTTGAGGGGACATTCACGTAATGTGCAATCAGGCATGATACGTGGATAGTTCAGTGGTGTTTAGTACATTCACAGCCTCGTGCAGCCATCCCCTCCATGTGGTTGCAGAGCACTGACATCACTGCGAAGTAAACGCCCAGCCCGCTGAGCACTCTGTCCCCGCTCCCTCTGAGGCGGCCCTGGCGAACCCAGCCTGTGTTCTCCGTGGATTTACCTTCTGATCTGTCGTATAGATGGAGTCAGACAGTGTGCGGCCTTTGTCGTCTGGCTCCTTTCACTTAGCATTATGCTTTCGAGGTCCTTCCACGATGTAGCCTGTGTTGGTTCTCTGCTCCTCTTTATGGCTGAATAATATTCCATTGTCTGGACACATACGCAATTTATTTATCCGCTCGGCTGTTGATGGATGCTTGGGCTGTTTCCACATTTTGGGTATTGAGAATAGTGCTGCTTTGAGCATTCATGGACAAGTATTTGTTCAGACACCTGTTTCGGCGCGTTTGGGAACAGGCCTAGGAGTGAAATTGTGGGGCCATATGGTGATTCCGTGTTTCACTTTGTTGCACGGTTCTTGGGCAGAACAGTGGACCTGTGATGGGCGATAAAGATGGATCTCCCTGCTGGGGTGCGCTACTGACATCACAGAGTAGCAGACTCTGGAGGTCAGTTTTGGAGTTTGGGGTTCTCTTGGGCCAGTGACCACACACCCGCCACTGAACGAGGTCTCTGCGTCTTCCTGGAGCCCCAGACGTGCAGGTAGTCCAGGAGCCCTGCTCTGCCTGGTGCCCTGGGAGTCAGCAGCTCTGACATCCGGGATGTGGAGTGGTCCTGGCTTCCAGTAGTTCAAGGGGAAAAATGATGTGGGAGAGGGATGAGGGGAATAGTGGGTCTGAGTTCCATACCACTGCTTAGAGTGGAAGTGTCTGCTGATGTTAGCGTACCCTCCAACAGGAGGCAGGTGTCACACAGCCTGGGATGCCAGCACTCAGGTTGCAAGAGGGAGGATGAGATGAAGGAGGACTTGGGTCCGTGCCCTACCCTTACCAGTCTCTAGTAAGAAATTGTGGGTGAATTACAAGTCTTGGGTGTCCTCATCTCCAAGCAGCGTGATTAGGAGCTTGCCTTGTAGGGTCATGGTGGGGATGATGTGAGCTAAGGGGTGTAAAGTACATGGACATTGCCTGCCACATGGTGAGCGTGATTGACTAGTGGTGGCTCTGGTCTTAGCTTCCTGCCATAGTCACAAACCAGGTGGCCTCAAACAAATGAAGTGTATTTTCTCAGTTCTGGAGCTAGAAGTCTGAAATCAGGGTGCTGGGGATTGGTTCCTCCTTCAGAGGGAGTATCTGTTCTTTGCCTCTCTCTAGCTTCTGGTGGCTTCTGGGAATCCTCGGGCTTCCTTGGCTCCTGGCAGCAACATTCCAGTCTCTGGTGGTTTTGCTTGCTGTGCTTTCTGTGCCTCTGAGTCTCTCTGTCCAGACTTCCCTCTTACAAGGACACCAGTCATAAGATTAGGGACCACCCTAATCTTAACTTGATGACATCTGCAAAGACCCTTTCCTTTTTTTTTAAATATTTTATTTATGTCTTAGAGCGGGCAGGCAGAGGGGGAGTGGCAGGCAGAGGGAGAAGGAGAAGCAGGCTCCCCTCAGAGCAGGGGAAGCCTGATAACAGGACTCAATCCCAGGACCCCGGGTTCACGACCCTAGCCGAAGGTGGTTGCCCAACCAACCAAGGCACCCAGGCGCCCCCTGCAAAGACCCTTTTTACAAATAAGGTCACATTCACAGGTACCAGGGGTTAGATAGTTGAATGTAACTTTTGGGGTATAAAATTTCACCTACAACAGCTTCTAATAAAGAATATCTCAAAACAAACTGATCTGACCAAGGGCTGTAGAATGTGTGGAAACCTGCAAACCTGGGTGAGCCCTGATTCCTTGGGGGGAATGTGGTCCCAAGTGACAGCACTTTCCTAATGTACACTAGGGAACAGGTCTGGGCAGCAAAGAGCAGTGCCAAGTGAGTTCCTTTATCTGATACCTGCTGAAGCCTTTGCTGAGCGGAGCTTCCCTAACTCTTGACTTGCTGGGATGACAGTTGTAGCTCCTAGATGTTAGGGGGACCAGTGAAGGCAACAGCTACTTGGGTTCTAGTGAAGTGAAAGTGGGCAGGACTGGGCCCAGAGAGATCATTACCCTTCATCCCAGAAGTCATACCAGCTAAAGAAGCCAACCAGGGATTTTGGGAAGGGTTATCAATAGCTTCAAAGATGAGATAGGCAAGCACTGATAATAAAATCCCTGAAAGGCCCAGTGACCCCCTGAGGGATTGGAGCGCCTCAGAAATAAGATCTAGACAGTGTATTCCCAGATGACCCTGGGGGAGTGGGGCAAAGGATAGCACTGTGTTTTCATGGGAAGCCTCTTATGGGCTTCAACATGGAGAGCTAGCATGGAAGTTAGCCTGGGATGGGTCACTCCTGCTTCTGGTTCCTCATCTGTTGAATGGCATGGTTGGCTTCTCTGTGGTTCTCTCTGGCCCTGTTTTTCTATGTTTTTGGTGGAAGCCAGTCTAAAGTGGGAGATGGTTACAGCACAGAGTTCATGCATTCAGGCTGTGGAGTAAGACACTCCTCTCATCTCCAGAAACCAAAGTGTTTTCATCTATCAGCTCATGGTGGACACGGACCCTGCCTTCCCTTGCCAGTGGGGGACTCAGAGACTGAATGGAAAGTGCTCAGTGCTGTGCCTGCGACATAGTAACTGGCATTCCTGTTGCTGAAGGAGGCTCAGACTCAGTGCGTCTTTTCAGAAAGTTATTAGAAAGGTAGCAAGGATGGTCAGGTCTTAAAATGGCATTAAGTTCTTGGTTAACAAGATAGAGGAAAAGTGTGGGCACAGTCTTAGGGGCTGGAATGACCATTTTTAGAGTTTTTTTTTTTTAAAGATTTATTTATTTGATAGACAGAGATCACAAGTAGGCAGAGAGGCAGGCAGAGAGAGAGAGAGAGAGAGAGAGAGAGAGAGAGGAGGAAGCAGGCTCCCTGCTGAGCAGAGAGCCCGATGTGGGGCTCAATCCCAGGACCCTGAGATCATGACCTGAGCCGAAGGCAGAGGCTTTAACCCACTGAGCCACCCAGGTGCCCCATTTTTAGAGTATTGATGGATACATGGTGATTCTCTGGAGATCCTGCCTGTTGGGTTCTTCCAGGTCCAGGGTAGTCTGAGCTGAGTGACAGGACCATCTAGGGCCACAGGCCTGAAGACATTGGATGGACACCTGCCGGGCCAAATGTGGGGTCTTACAGTTAGGGCCCAAGTTGCCTGACAAACTGCAAGATGGCAGAGTGGGGCCTTCAAAACCGGCCTCCCAGGGAGACTGGAGATTCCTCCTCCGTGAACTCAACCACCAGGGGGACAAGATTGCAAGGAAAGCAAAATTCGCTGCATCGTAGTCTGTCCTGGAGAAGCAGATGGGCGAACTGCAGCTGGAAGGTTTGGGGAGAGATCTGAGGCTTCATGGCCCATTCCTGGTGTCGAAGTCTATCCGAAAGCAGCAGACAGGCCTGGTGTATGGCCCAGGGATGCAGGTTGAAGGAGCCAGACCCCTGCTGAGTACTGGGAAGCTCTTCTGGTGGATAGGGGGTGCACTGTCCCCTGGGGTACCATGAACCCACCATGAATGTGTGCACACCTTGATGTGTGGAGTGGATGTGACTTCAGAAGTCCAGGGGTGGGTTGGGGATGGAATCAGATCTCTAAGTTTCTTTCTCCTGGGATGCAGTTCAATTACTCCTGGTCTTGGGGGAGCTTTTTATAACAGTGGGTGCCTAGGAGTGAGGTCACTGCATAGCATCATCACGAGTGGCCCCTCCTTTCTCCATTTGTTCTCCAGCTCTAATATCCTGTCCGGTAGTCTGTTCTTTGTGGGTTGACTGGGGTGGATACTGAGGGAGTCTGTAGGCCTATTTGTGGCTGGTGGAGGCGGACAGTGAGGGCTTTGCCTTCGGGCAGACAGTAGTGGAATGGCCAGGGTCCAGGAGCTCGGCAACATAGCACTGATGGGTGGCAGCCTGGACCCCTGGGAGGCCTCCCTGTATGCCAGGTGCTTGTCTGCTGGGAGCCATGTCCCCCAGTTGGGATGGATGCTGGGTGGGCATGGTGTCGAGATTGGTGGCTCTCTCAGGGGTGGAAACATGACTTTATTTTGGGGGAATCAGTCTAGCTGATGAAGACGGTCTTCGCTGGTGCCATGACATGGTAGAGCCCAGCAGTAGCGGCATCCCGTGGCTGAGGCCTTCCCTGTCGGGGGAAGCTCTTCCTACCAGCAGGGCTGAGCCTCAGACGCGACAGTGTCCTCCTGGAAGGATTTCTCTTTTGCCTTGTCCGAGGGACAAGGAAGAGGATCTCAAGGTCCCGTGGAGCAGGGTTGCTTCCTGCCTCTTCAGTTCGGTGTCTCAAGGATTGCTCTAGATACAATGATCTGTAAAGATCGTTGAGCCTGGTAAGTTTTACACATGGCTGTTGTTAGGGCTTCCATGTCCTCGAGCTGGCCTGGGTTGAGCCTCAGAGGGCTGGAGGAGGCACCCCTTCCCATTGGGATGCTCTGCATGGGTGTGGGGGAGCAGGAGGCTGAGATGCAGAGAAATGTAGTGACTTTATCCAACTCTAAACGATGATGTGCTTATTCGTCATGCTTCTCTCTGAGATGACTGTGTTTTGTGCCAGACATTTCCTGCGGAGCAGCTCGAGTGTCTAGGACAGGAGTTCTCCAGCAATCTTTCAGCTACGGGAGTTTGAAGTTATTTTTACTCTTAACACTAGGGCATTATTTATTTTGTAAGTAGCGTTTACATTGTCTTTTCATCTTGGTGCAGTTTAGCTTTTCACTACCCCGTTCACTACCCCAAACTCAACGCAGACAGCCTGCTACTTGACTTGTCACTGGCACTTTGGACTTCCACGTTGGGGGTCAGCGTAGTGCCTTCATGTGACAGGTGCAGATTCTCAGTGGTGACCTTGAGCATCATGGGCACGTTGAAACAAGCCTGCCATACCACAGTGGCTCGTTGCCCACCCCCACCTCCGAAGAGAAGCCGTGCACTTGATTCACTTTCTCCTAATCGAACCCTTGTGCTTAGGACCCAAACTTGATAAATTCTGCAAATACTTGAAGATGAGTTTTAATTTTATCTTAAAAAAATCGCTATTACCTGATCTGTTGCAGTGAACTGGAGCAAGCCTGGGCAGCCTCTCTAAACGCACTTTGCAGGTTTTTGGGCTTTGATTTCTGCTTAAAAGATGGGTGTCAGCTTTATCTATCTCTCTACCTGCTGTGGGTTGACTTGTAGGTGGCTCGATACCATGGCTAGCCATGGTCTATTTGGAATTTATGGTTTTTTTTTTTTTAAGATTTTTTTTTTTATTTCCTTGACAGAGATCACAAGTAGGCAGAGAGGCAGGCAGAGAGAAAGAGAGAGAGAGGGAAGCTGGCTTTCCACTGAGCAGAGAGCCCGACGTGGGGCTCGATCCCAGGACCCTGAGATCATGACCTGAGCCGAAGGCAGAGGCCTAACCCACTGATCCACCCAGGCATCCCTGGGTTTTTGTTTTTAATTTTTGTCTTTACTTGCTGGAGCCCTTACAGGCATTAGGGTGACAAGAAGGATTACGAAGAGTATGAAACTTTTCCTTTGGAATGTGGACTATAACATCATAGCTACAGAAAAAGCCGTTGGGTAGTTCTGATTTTGATCTAGAATTTTCTACTGAGAACATCATGAAGTTTGAAGAGCAGTTGTGATACTGATCCATTTCACTGGTTTCTGATCAGTGATCCCGTGGTTTAGCCAGACAGTGCTCAGCGTGTGTTGGGCATGTGCAGTCCACTGGAGGAGGGCAGGAAGCTGGAGCTGGTAATCGCTCCATGGCGGGTAGGGACCGGGGTGGTCTCCAGAGGAATTTTGGCTGCCTTATAGATGAAGGACCTGCTGGGAGATGCTTTAAAGGGTCAACAGAGCTCTCCTGAGCTTGCCCTGGCTTCTGTGGCTACCCTGGTATGCCTCGCCACCTCTCTCCAGCCAGGCTGAGCTGTGTCTTTGCAGTTGTCACTAAGCGAAGGTGTCCCGTTATCTCAACCTCCTTACCTCACCAGCACTTCCCCCTTCCTTCTGCCCTGTCCGTTCCTCTCTCTGCCTGATTTCTCTCTGATCCTCTTTCAAGGGTTGGGGACCTTGCCTGCTGTCTGGTTGAGGTGCCCCTCCCATGTGCTGTCCACAACACCCAGTGCATTCGCGTCCGAGGTGGCGGGCTGTGTTGTGACCATCTGGTTGCTGCGTCATTTCTGCTGTGGCACCAGAAATTCCGTGAGGTCAGGGACTGCGTCAGCCAGCCCTTCTCTATATCCCTGGTGTCTGCTGCTGTCCTTGGCGTGGGGCCGGTGCTTGGTCCATAATTGTTGAATGAATGAAGTTGAAATGTTTAAAGTTCTGGAAACCTTTCGATAATTTGTGGGAGCAGTGTTGCAGAACATTTGCAGTTGGGGCTGTTAGAGAAAAGAGTTAACGAACTTTTTTTGCTAAAGGCCAGAAAGTACGTATTTTTGGCTTGATGCTACTTCTCGTTTCTCCTGTTTTAGCCCCAGAGTAGCCACAGATGAGGCATCTGTGTATGAGCGTGCTGTGTTCCATCGAAACTGTTTCTGGACACTGAAATTTGAATTCTGTATAATTTTTGGATGTCATGAAAGAGTCTTATTTTGATATTTCCCAACTATTTAAAATGTAAAAACTGGGCTCCCCAGGTGGCTCAGTTGGTTAAGTGTCTACCTTTGGCTCAGGTCATGATCCCAGGGTCCTGGGATTGAGCCCCGTGTTGGGCTCCTTGCTCAGTGGGGAGTATGCTTCTCCCTCTCTCCTTCTCCCTCTTTCTAAAATAAATAAATAAAAATCGTGAAAAATATGTAAAAAAAACTATTTTGGAGTCACAGCAATGTAAACACTGGTGGTGGGCTAGATGTCACTGGGGGATGTATTTTGCAGACCTTTGGTACATGTGGTTACCAGAGATTAGGATCGCATTCAAATTCTCCCCTACAAGGGCAAGATTCCCACTTAAAAAGATTAATAAAACGTTAGTGTAAAATCAAAGAAAAATGAGTAAATCTTCCAGGTCGAGTGGATTCCTCAAACTTCCTTTGGCTTACCAGCTTGCTTACTTTTCCTTAGGTGTGTTTTACTCCAATAAGTGGAACTTTGATTCATTTCGAGTTAGTTTTTGTGTATGGTGTTAGGTAAGGATCCAGCTTCATTGTTTTGTGTATTTGTATCCATTTGTTTCAGCAGCATTTGTTGAAAAGACCGTCTTTTACCCATCGAATGGCGTGGCTCCTTTAAGGAACATTACTTGGCCATAGACGTGAGGGTTTATTTCTGGGCTCTCTGTTCTGTTGCCTTGGTCTGTATATGTGTTTTTATGGAGTTACCAATCACAGTGTTTTTTAAAATCATTTACTTATTGTTATTATTTTAGTAATCTCTGTGCCCATTGTGGGGATCAAACTCATGACCCTGTGATCAAGAGTTGTAAGCTTTACTAAGTAAGCCAGCCAGGTACCTCAAACACACTGTTTTGATTATTGTAGCTTTGTAGTAAGTTTTGAAATCAGGAAATGTGAGTCCTATATCTTTGTTCTTTTTCCAGATTGTTTTGGCTATTCTGGGTCCCTTGAGATTCCTTATGAATTTTTGGATAAATTTTTCTATTTTTGCACATATCTGACTACTTTAGCTCTGTCTCCTATGCTGATAAAGGATATCAGTATTTTTATGTGGTGTAATTTATTTTATTTTATTATTATTATTTTTTAAAGATTTTATTTATTTATTTGACAGAGATCGCAAGTAGGCAGAGAGGCAGCAGAGAGAGGGGAAGCAGGCTCCCTGCCTAGCAGAGAGCCTGATGCAGGGCTCGATCCCAGGACCCTGAGATCATGACCTGAGCTGAAGGCAGAGGCTTAACCCCCTGAGCCACCCAGGCGCCCCTATTTGGGTATTTTAAATGTATTTATCTTATAATTTTTCTCATTGGTTGTGGCTTGATTGAGTAATAATTTGCCCTTAAGCTACCAGATTGATGTTCTGTGATAGCCTAGCTCAGGGACCTGGCTTTGGTGTAGCTGCTGTCATTCTTCCTGAATGTTTGGTATGGGATAAACCCAAAATTCAGAGTATTAGGCTTTTCTGTATTTGGATCCCTCTCCTGGTGGCCACAAGTACTTGCTCCTGGGGAACCGGGGATGGCCTTATTTGGACCCGGTGTCCCATGGGGGCCTTGCCCAGAGGCTAGGGTTGGGGTTAGGGTCAGGGAGCTCCTGGCTGGCGCTAGCTAGCACAGGCTCAGGGCTGGAGTGGCCGTGTCTTTCAGGTGAAGACAGATTTTGGAGGAGGGGCAAGAGAGAGAAGAAAGAAGGAACGATTTATGTTTCCTCACAGATGCCTTTCTAAGCTTTGAAAAGTCTGCTTGTCTGAATTAGAGGCAACAGCCTACATTTTTGTAGTTTCTGTTACCACCGAGAAATGGACGTTGTGAATTAAGCATGGTTTGTGTGAGCAGGGGCAGACCAGGGGCATCTGAGGACTCGGTGACTTGCTTTGCTTTTTCATTTTGGTTAATTTGTTGGAAGTTGCTTGAGAATGATTTGGAATAAACCCGTCCTAGGAGGAGGAGATCCATGCAACCCTTCTGCTCATTCTTTCAAACCAGGGTGATTTTCCAAATTAGATAACAGAGGGAATCTGGGGCATTTCATACTTGATATAATTTTTCGAAGTACCTATTTGAGTAAACAGACTCGTCACTCCAAATAATTCAGAGTGCCCACTTCTGTTTTTGGTCAGGGTTTGTTTAATTAGGGGATCAAGTACGATTTGAGTCGTATTGACAAGAACTGGAGTTGTGGTAACAAACAGTAATTTCTGACTCTTTATCTTTTCAGGGAAATCAAAAGTGTCTATTGAATTATGGTGACTCTATTATGTTGCTCTGTGAACTCACCAAGATAATCCTTTTGAGGGTGATTAAATGTAATCGTGAAACCATATATACAAGAAAGCAAACAGATGGATGAACAACCAAAGTAATTATCAGTTGTACATTTACATTTTTCCATCGCAATATTTCAGGGACTGGCTGGTCCGGAGGAATCTGTCGGGTCATTGTCTGGAAGGATAGTCACAATATTGCTTGACTAATTATCTGCTCTGAGATCTGATGAGAGGGTGTGTTAGCAGTTTAACCTCCCAGATACTGTTTGGAGACACTATAACCCAGATACAGTGGACAGAGAGGAAGAGAAAGTTTGATGGTATGTGTTCTGTGGTTAGGAAAGGAGATGCTGTATTGTATAAAGAAGTCCTCCCAGGGGCACCTGGGTGGCTCAGTGGTTAAGCCTCTGCCTTCGGCTCAGGTCATGATCTCAGGGTCCTGGGATCGAGCCCCGCATGGGGCTCTGCTCAGCAGGGAGCCTGCTTCCCCCCCTCTCTCTCTGCCTGCCTCTCTGACTACTTGTGATCTCTGTAAAATAAATAAATAAAATCTTAAAAAAAAAAGAAGTCCTCCCAGAAGAAACAGGTGAAAGAGATTACATCATACGGATATATTGCACATACCTATGTCCTGATGAACTTTTCTATTTCATGGTGCCAGTTTTGACTCTAGGGATCCTTTAAAACATAAACAAAAGCAAATCAATCAGCCAACAACAAAAATCTGGTGAAGTCATAGTTAAACAGAATTTGTGGGTTTTACCTGAGTAATGTTTAATTCCTCTCCTGGAAACTTTCTCCTTTCTTGCCCAGCCTTTGCAGGTGGGGTGCTAAGAGTTCACGATCCCTTGTGAAGGTACTGAAGATATTGTTGCCTGTGGTTCTCCGTACATCTTTTTTTTTTTTTTAATTGACCTATAGTTGACATACACTATTGCATTAGTTTCAGGTGTATAGTGTAGCGATTCAACATTTGTATATGTTAGGAAGTGATCACCCCATAAATCATCTGTCACCTGATAAAGTTGTTAGCTATTATTAACTATATTAAATACATTCCCTATGCTCTACGTTGTATTTTTGTGATTTATTTATTTCATAACTGGAATTTTATATCTTTTAATCCCCTTCCATTTTGCCCATCTTCTGGCTCCTTTCCCCTCTGGCAACCACCGTATTGTTCTGTGTATCTGTGAATCTGTTTCTGTTTTGTTTGTTCATTTGTTTTTATTTTTGTTTTTTTAAATATTTTATTTATTTATTAGAGAGAAGGCTTGAGCGGGTGAGGAGAGGACAGAGGGAGAGGGAGATGCTGGGCTTGATCCTAGGGCCTCAGGATTGCCTAGGACCTGAGGCGAAGGCAGAGGCTCAACGGACTGAGCACCCAGGTGCCCTTGTTTTGTTTTTAGATGCTACATATAAGTGAGCTCACATGGTATTTGTCTTTCTCTGTCTGACTTATTTCACTTAATGTAATACCCTCTAGGTCTGTCTCATGTTGTTGCAAACGGCAAGATCTTATTCTTTTTTTTTTTTTAAAGATTTTATTTATTTATTTGACAGATAGAGATCACAGGTAGTCAGAGAGGCAGGCAGAGAGAGAGTGAGGGGAAGCAGGCTCCCTGCTGAACAGAGAGTCCGATGCGGGGCTCGATCCCAGGACCCTGAGATCATGACCTGAGCCAAAGGCAGAGGCTTAACCCACTGAGCTACCCAGGCACCCTGATCTCATTCTTTTTAAATGACTGAGTAATATTCCATTCTGTATGTTTATGTGTATATGATGATATATACGCATATTATATATAATATATATAATTTACACATTTAATTTATCCATTCATTGGTCGATGGATACTTGGGCTGCTTCCGTATCTTAGCTCTTGTAAATAAATAATGCTGCAGTGGACATAGGGTGCATGTATCTTTTTGAGTTAGTGTTTGCATTTTCTTTGGATAAATGCCCTTAAGTGGAAATATGGTTGTTTTATTTTAAGTTTTTTGGGGAACCTCTGTACTCTTTTCTGTAGTAGCTGCACATTTTACATTCCTTCCAGTGGCTCACAAGGGTTCCTTTTTCTCCCCAACCTCACCAATACATTTTCTTTCTTGCCTGCATGTCTTTGAAGCTGCTTTGTTTGGGTATTCTAGGATGTGGATGGTAAGCCTACATGGGGAGGAGCTGAGGGCCAGGAGGTTCTGGGTGCGTGCTGGTGCTCTATGATGTTGGCTCATTGTCCCAGTTCTCCTGCAGGCTAAGTAATGGGCATAGGAAGAGGTGGGCTCAGCCTGTCTCTTCTCCGTAGTTCTTCAGTGGTGTGAGATCACTTTCTATTTCCAGTTGAAACTGCGCACTGGATTCGTTGGGGAGCTGATTGCCTGATATTACGGTAGAAGTGTCTTGAAAGACCTTCGGACAGTAGCATCAAAGGGTAATAGATGAATCTGCTCCTTATTTCTGATTTGCAGGAAGTTGCCTTAATGGAATGAGCTGGCCTCCAGGGATCAGCGGTCTCTGGGAATCTGGGACCTGTGATGAAGCAGAGAAATATCATCCTGCTTGTTTTTACTGTAAATACACTCAGTGTTACACAAATTCATTAAGAGATAACTAGAGCTCTGTCCTTTTGGGAAGCTCTCTGTCCTTTTGGGAAGCTCGTAATGGAAAGGAGGGGATAGCTGATGATTCCTCTGGCTGGGTACTTATTTACAAGGCATTTCTTTCCAGAAAATACTTAAATAGATTACACGTTTCACAACCTCAGTATAGGTTCTTTTACTTTTCACGAGCACTTGTGATTTTAATTACTATCCTAAAAAATATTGATTTCCCTTCCTTTTTTATCTAGAAATGGTCATTAAAATGAACAAACAAGTTTAAGACCTTCTTTGAACCTTACTGCCTTACTTTCCTTGAAAGGCTAATTTTTTGTGGTCAAGAGCACACGTTCTTGGAGCCAGACTGCCTAGGATCGAATCCCAGCCCTGCCACTTCTAGCTGGGTGACCTCAGGAGGTTCAGGGTGTGCATGCCTCCTTTTCTTTCTCTGCAGAACTGAGATGCTAATAGTGGTCTTGGCACAGGGCTGAGGTGATGGTTAAATGAGTTAGCATATGAAAGCATCTACCAAATGTTATTTAAGCTTGCAATCAATGAGTGGATTTTGGCTAAAGGCCTGCATTCAGGAAATAATTACTAAATGCCTCCAGAATGCTAGCCACTGGGCTAGGCCGTGGGATACAGTTTGGACTGAGGTAGATGTGGAGGGATGGCAAGTAACTAGACAACCATACCACAGAGTGGTGGATGGTAGGAGGGAGAAAGACTATCACGGAAGGCTTCCTGGAGGAAGTGACATCTGCGTAGGTGATTTGAAGAATAGGTATGAATTAATGAGATGAAAAAAGGCAGGTGGGAGTCATGTAGATATATCTGAAGGCCCAGAGGCACGAGATGCCCGTGACATTGAAGTTCAGTCTGGATTGTTCTGAGGATGGGTGGGGGACGGAGCAAACAGTAAGGTGGGCAGGAGAGCTAAGGTGGTTCCTCGGCTTTACGGAGGGATCCATGTTTATTTTCAGATCAGTGAGTAGTTATTTTTTTTTTTTTAAAGATTTTATTTATTTATTTGAGAGAGAGACAGTGAGAGAGAGCATGAGCTAGGAGAAGGTCAGAGGGAGAAGCAGACTCCCCATGGAGCTGGGAGCCTGATGTGGGACTCGATCCCGGGATTCCGGGATCATGACCTGAGCCGAAGGCAGTCGTCCAACCAACTGAGCCACCCAGGCGTCCCTCAGTGAGTAGTTATTAAAGGGTTTCAAGCTGGAGAGTAACCTCATCTGATTCTGTTCTGGAAAGATCCCATGGCTGGTTTGAAGATCAAGAAGGAGGAAGGAGACGGAGTGGGAGGTCAGGCAGCTCCGGTGTTTACTCAGCTAAGAGATGGTGGTGGCCTGGGTGACAGCAGTAGCAAGAGGTGCTGGAGAAGTTGCTGCATTTGAGAAGCATGAGGGGGGTCCGCGGTGCAGTGTTGTGACTGTTGTGGGGGGGAGCGGCGAGGGGGGCATGCAGACGGCATGGATTGTGCTGCTGCTGTCGTGGGTGGGTAGTCCTGAGGAAGCGTGGACTCCACCAGGGCACGGGGACTTGCTCGAGGCAGATGTTCGGGAAGGACTTGCTGCTTTAAATGATGAGCAGTGAGCCTTGTTGGGAAGGGCCGAGTGTGATGTGTGTGCCTCCGCACCTTGAGTGTCTGTTGCCAGGGACGTCCGTGATCCTGGGGGTGTCTTGGTGGCGAGGGGTTGGAGCCCGAGTGGGCGGGTTGGGGTCAGAGGTCAGCTGTAGGAGGGAGAGAGCCCTGAGCAAGTAGGTAGAGGGAGGCGTGTGCGCAGGGCTGCTTTGGAACTCGAGCTGGGCACCTGCTGGACTGGCAAAAGCAGAGGGCGAATCCCAGCTTTGCCGGTTTGTCTGTATTAGTTATCAGCTGCCGTGTAACAAATGACACCCAGCTTGGTGGCTTAAAGGACTGTTTGTCATGTCACAGTTCCTGTGTGTCAGGAATGTGCATATGGCTTGCTGGGTCTCCCAGCTCGCGGTGTCTCGGGAGGCTGCGTTCCAGCGAGCTCGTGTTGGGGTTCCGCCCGGACAGGGTCCGCTTCCACGGTCATAGGAGTCATAGGACGGTTGTTGGCAGGGTCCCGCAGTGGCTCTTTCCTGCAGTTCCCTGCCACGTGGGTCCCTTCTTAGGGCGGCTCAGCACGGTAGTTAGTTTTATCAAAACGAGTAAGCTCTGAGAGCGACGCAGACACACGGACCAGCCAGGGTCCTTTATGGAACCTCATCATGGAAGTGACGTCCCATTACCTGCTGGGTTCTGTTGGCTGGAAATGCATCAGTAGGTCGAGCCCACACTCAAAGGGAGGGGAACACCCAGGGCACGAGCCCCGGGAGATGCGGATCGTACTAGCCATTTTGGAAGTCTGTCCTTCCAGTCTTTGAGTTTGGGGTTCTCAGCCTTGAGATGTCCTGGTGACCTCATCCCATCTGGCTGTCATGGGTGCCCAGCACATACCCTCCCCACACCATGATGATTAGACAGGAATATTGGTTCCCCCTAGGTGTCCTTTTATTGACAAGGATCAGGCAAATGCTGACCTGAATCACACGGATGCTGTGATTGAGAGACGCCCCTGTGGAAAAAGAAAGTGGAATTGAGTCTTCATGGAATTCAGTCTCTTTTATAAACTGTCTTACATTGAGTGGGTTTAACATTTGGGATGCGGGAGTTGGTCACCCTTCCTGAGCATAAGTGAAGGGCAGCCTTGCTTAGGAGCGCAGTGTCCGTCATGAGCTGCGGGCAGGACCCCGGGGGTGGTGGGGGAAGCGATGGCGATGCTCCCTGGACTCCTTGGCCCCTGGGGATGAAGTGTAGGGTGTTTCCCAGGGCCCATAAGCTGTGCTTGTTCTAGGAGTCCTGGAGCATATTCCCAAATTCACGGTTTGAGGACTTTGGGGCAACGACTCGGCTGTCCTGCTACGCTGTAAATACATAAAATTTTATTTGTAAAAAACAGGCATCAGGCCAGATGGGTCTGTAGTGGTGGTTGCTGACTCCTGATCTATGGAATGAGCAAACAAAATGCCTCGGATGCTTTGCACCAACTGCCTTTGATACACATTTACAATTTTTTGTTGTGTGTTATTGTCCCCGGTACCGTGTGTGGGCTGGGCTTGTGGCAATGGGATGGCGAATTTGGAGAGGTGCTGGGGGAGTGGTGGTTGAGGCTTTGCTTTCCTGACAAAGGCTGCTTCTAAGTTCTGGGACCTCAGACAAATGACCTATCGGGTTTATTTTAAAAAATCGAGCTCTCTCTCTCCTCCCTCTTCTTCTTGCCCTCTCCCCCTTTCCCACCCCTCTCTTACTTCTAACTTTCTCTTGCCTTGGGCATCTGAACGAGTTAGATTTTGTCTGGAGAAGTTTGTTGCACTTGCCTCTTCGTTGGGAGTGTCCCTACTTCGAAACTAGTAGCTGAAGAAGCCGAGTCTGAGACCCGATCCTTGTCCGAGTAATTGACTGAGAGGGCTCTTAGGAGAAAGCTGTAGGGAAGTGACAAGGGACAGGATGGGGGAGAAGCCTCAGCCTGACCGCACCGGGAGCTCTGCAGCCGGAAGAGCGTCGGGGATTTGATGCCCCCCAGGAACGGAGGCTGGCCTCTGTGTTCTGGAATCAGTGAGTCACTGGCTGTGGGTTATGCTCCGGGTCATCCCTGGCATCCCCGGGCATGCCTTGGGGAGGGGTGCCTGGGAGAAGGCGGGGCAAGGGTGTGAGGGGACGAGGTAGGAGCTCAGGTGCTGTGAAGTCCTTCTTCCCTTCATGTAGAGATCTGGGCCAACCCCAAGGATGTTCTTCCCAGGATGGGTCAAAGGAATGATCAAAAATGAAAAGAAATGTTCAATTTTGAAAGCAAGGTTTTTTTGGGGGGCGGGGCCGTAATTTTTTGGGTAAGATTTAAAACATTTATTTATTTTAGAGAGAGAGAGAATGTGTGAGCACAGCGGTGGGGGAAGGGGCAGAGGGAGAGAGAGAATCTCAAGCAGACTGCACTCTCCACTCGGAGCCTGACGTGCAGCTCGCTATCACAACCCTGAGATCATGACCTGAGCTGAAAGCATCCAGGACTCGGACTCTCATCTGACAGACCCACCCTGGCGCCCGTGGCTGTATTCTTAAATAGCAATGTACAGGTCGAATTTGGATTATGGTATTTACGTGGGTTCTCCAGGAAGACGTGGGTGTGAGTGAAACACTCTTTAAACCTACCTTGCTGGGCTGTGCACTGGGTCCCTAATCTTTCTCTCTAGTCCTGAGAGGCCTGTGTTTGTGCAGCCCTCCTGGGTGTAGCCTGGGGCTCTGCCACTCGTGGTTTGTGTTTTCTTGGCTGTGGAGGCAATTTCTTGGAAGCTCTGGTGGTCTGCTGATGGAGGCGGCCCAGTGTCGGTGTGGCCGTGCTCGCAGGGTTCCGTGGCCAGTTATGGGACATCTCACAGCCGCTGGTAAAGTCTCACTGAGTGACTTGGACCCCCTGCTGGACAGGGCCACTGCGCACACACTCTGCTGTTTTTAAATGGCTTTATTGATATATTATTCATACATGATGCACTTTACTTCCTTGAAGTGCAGTGGAATGGTTTCGGTTAGCACATTATTAACTCTTCAGGGTTACGGTGAGATCTGTATACCAGAACCTTTCCTTTCTGCAGCGGGGATGGAGCAGTGGGGGAGGCCCTCCCGCCACTCTGGTGCAGGAAGACTGTGGGGCCCTGAGGCCATGTTTCCCCTGCCTCTTAGCCTCTTAAGAAACCCATGATTTGTATATTCAGCTATTGAGCTACAATTAACCCCAAACTTCCCATCCCTGCAGGTGTGTCTGAGCAACTCTGGTCCTTTGGGTGTGATTTTCTATCCTGTCCCTCACAAGGGACCCTTGCACCTGTCTGCCCTCTCAAGGCCGGGGATGTATGCTGGCCTGGCTTGTGTCCGCTCACCTGCCCTCCCAGCCACCCAAGGCGGTGCTGGCGCAGGAGGGAGGGCTGGCCAGCCCGGTGTGTTTGCCAGCAGGCCGGCGAGCTGGGCTCAGATTAACTTCTTACCCAGGCCTTCCTCCCTGTACATGCCTACTTTGGATCTTTCTCCCTTTATAACCACCCATTTGCCTTTGCCCCTGGGACCCTGGGCACCCATTTGGATCTGGTCCACCCTTACCGGATGGCAGTGCAGGTCCTCATGGGGACAGAGGGCTTTCCTAACTCAGGGGTTCCACCTGAGTGGGTCTTTCTCTGTGTCTTGTTTCCTGCCCAATCCTTGAAGATGTAGGTAACAAGTACACGGTGTGCTGGGCCCTGGGGCCATGGACTTAAGAACCCCTCACTTCTATGCTCATATAGACCTAGACAAGGACAGGGGAGCTTTAGGATGCCCCTAAGCCATGCAGTACCTTTGTAAATTATAGGAAGGCTCCCCCTTGGGGTGGGCTTGCTCTTTGGCAAGTGGGGGTGGGGGTGCGGGATGTCAGCTCCTACTTGCCACTTCGGCACTGAGCGTTTTTGTGAAGTCAGCAACCTACCAAATGCAGAAGACGGTCCTGAGTGTGGGAGATGATCCCATGATGGGACCCACCCTTGCATGCCCCTTCTCTCCCAGGGCACTGGTACAGCCCCTGCTTTACTTCAGAGGAGCAGGGCAGAGCTGGGACATGGATGGATTTCTCTGTGCGATCATGCTCTGGGAGCATGGGATATTGAATGTCCTTTTCGTTCAGGAACAATAAATTTGTGTCGGACAGGAAAATGTAGGAGTTTGACGGATGCAGAAAAGATCTGCAGCGGGAAAGTATTAGTAGAGAATATTTCACCTAAAAAGGACTTGGTGACAAGGTTTGCTTGTGATAGTCCTTGTGTGATATTAGATGATATTTTGTGTGACTTTTGTTTTGACATCTTTCCGCCTGGTTTTATGGGAGCTATTTAGGGAGCGCCAGACGGAGAAGAGCCAGGGAGGAAGAGCCCGTCCAGCTGCTGGTGGGGGGTAAGTGGGGGCCAGGGCTCCTTTTGAATTCGGGCTGGGTGTTTTGTAGCATTTCGCTTAGGACGCCTGGTTCCCAAGCCTGAACTTCCCTGCCTTCCACAGGCCTGGGACTTTGAGGCAGCCTCAATCTCTAAGCCTCATTTCTTGACCTATATGATGGGTCTTGTCCTACTTCCCCGGAAGGGTTTTGTGATGATTGCATTGGGTCGTCCTTGAGAAGTACCTGGCTGTGGTCATCCCACGTGAAGGGCATCGCAGCTCTCTCTGTCCTTTGGGGACCTGGCTTCCAGGTGGAGTCCAGTGGCAGTGTCTCTGTATCAGACCTCTCTCTGCTTTTCGGACCGAGGGAGGTTGGTTGAGACTGTGAGCTGTCTTGGGTGGAGGAATCTTGTCTTGTTCGTCTCCACCTGCTCTCGGGGTGTACCTGGCATCTTCGGTGGTCCAGGTTGCTCTGTGGCTGGGCTGGATTGGCTGATGGTCATAGAGGCTCTGGTGAGCTCGGCCTGAGGTGACCTGGAGAGGCAGTTTCTCCTCTAGCCTGGGGTTCCCTTCATGGATTAATGGAATTGTTATTTCATGATATCTCAAGGGCTTTCTCGAGTAAGGGATAGGAGGCCTTTGACAGTGTTCACCATTGTCACAGCCCCTTCGAAGCGCAGGGGAGCTGGTCTGGCGGAGGCACTCTGAAGCCCTTGTTTGTGAAAAGCAGCAGCATAGCATCTTTGTTTGGTAGGCCTGGATCATCCAGGGAGGGCTGCCCCCTGCCACCTCAGAGGTCACATGATGCCCCAGGCTGCTCCAGCAGTTCAGCCTCCTTCCCCGTTCCTGGCTTAGAGCTTTCTACGCAGAAATGGAAGCCCTTAGGACCCCCATCATGGGGCTGGTATAGGGCGAAATGAGGCAATGCGTGAGTTCTTTAGTGGGGTGTCTGGTCTTAGGAAGTGCAGAAGGAAAGCTAGCTGTGATTATTACCGTGGCCTTGGGGATGGTGGTAGTGGTGATGGTGTTGCTGGTGTTGGTAGCAGTGGTGGTAGTGGTGATGCCGATCACGGTGGTGTGTGTTGTCATTGGTGGTGTTGGTGATGATGGTGGTGGTGAGCCCCCCGGTCTTTCTCACTCAGTGCCTTTGTGGCAAGGGCTTCCAGGGAACAGTGTGAGAAGAATATCCCTCCTTTGTGGTTGGGATTTTTCCTAGTAAACTGGTTTGGCGGAGGAAATAGTTTCTACGTGTGTTGGGGTCGGAGGCTCTTGTGGTTTCTTGGTGGTCAGCTGCAGCATTATCTAGAGCTTGCTGTGTGCGACTCAGATGGAACATCAGGGAGTGGTAGGGAAATCAGTGTTTTCCAGTGTCAGGTTTTTAAAAGGTAAAAATGGAACAAAGAAATAGTTGAGAAATATTCAATTGTTTGCTTAGTGCATTAGAAGAAATACCAAGTGGCTCCTGTCTATGGGGTATCATGGAGGATACATTGTTGGATGAATTTTCTGGGATAGAGTCTCTTCTGCCTTCCCTTTATCCTCTTCTGCTTTTGTCCTGTTCAGCAGCAACTCTATAAGCAAGCAAATAGGTTTTTATAGCCTCTTGCTAAGTATTTCTCATCTCTTGCTAAGTATTTCTACCACGGTGCACAAGCAATTTTGTTATGTGATGCTGTATTTTTATAGTCAATTGAGATGACTATTAAAATATAACATAGCTCCTCAGGCTCACAGTAGCTCTGCTGAAGAAACACTGCCCTTGCAAGATGGGGCAGCGGTGGCCTAGAAAGAGAGGCTTCTGGAAGCCAGAGCTGGAGTCACGGGCCTGAGACCTGCGTGGTCACATAGGACCCTGCACTTAACTTCTTTCTCCTTCTTTCTTTCCTTTTTTTATTATGGCAAAATGTACATAACATAAAGTTGGCCATTTTAGTAATTTTTTGATGTACCATTTCATGGCATTAAGGACATTCACGTGGCTTTGCCGCCATCACCACCATCCATCTCTAGAACTGTTTCATCTTGCAAAACTGACACTGTCCCGATGAAACCTGAACTCCCCTGGCACCCTCCGCCTGCCCCGGCACTCCCCATTCTGCAGTAATCTCTATGAGGTTGACTCTCCCAGTACCTCATCTGAGAGGGGTCGTCCAGTATTTGCTTTTTGTGATTGGCTTATCTCACTTAACACAAGGTCCTCAAGGTTGAGCCATGTGGCAGCCTGAGTGGAAATTTCCTTCCTTTTCAAGGGTGAATACTGTTCCATTGCATGGATGGGTCGTCATTTGTTGATGCCTTCATCCGCCCACGGGAGCTCGGCTTGCTTCCCCTTCTTGCTGCTGTGAGTCCTGCTGCAATGAACATGACTACAGATACCGGTCGAGTTCCTGCTGTCAGTTCTTCTGGGTATCGGCCCAGAGGAAGAATTGCCCGGCTGTGTATTAATTATATTTGTTTTATGGGACCGCCAAACTGCTTTCCACAGCAGCTGTACCCTTCACATTCCCATCAGCAGGGCATGGGGTGGGGACGGTGACCGAGGCTTGTCCTGTTCAAGCGTGAAGGCCGTTCCTGGCTGGCCTGGGTCTGGGCAGAGTGGCATTCGAGGAGCACACAGGCAGGCAGAGCGAGGCTGCAAGCCTCTGTTGGACTTTTGACGTCTCATCTTAGATCTCTGCTCAGGCCCGGGTGTCCGTGCTCCATGTTGGTGGGCAGAGCCTGTGGCCTGCTCTGCGACGTGCAGCCCAGCTGCAAACACCCCTCTTACCTCTTACCATGCGCTCTTCCCCTCTTTGGGTACTGCCCGCGGAGGGCAGATTCATCAAGTGTTTAACTGAGGAAAGACTTGTCTTGCCTCCTCGGGGAACCTGCGCGGCTCACTAGATGGTTCAGACGAGATGCCGGAGGAGGCCTCGGCATCACACGTGTCCACGTGCCTCGTGAAACAGATGTGATAGGCGGGTGGCCCAGTTCTGGCCATGTCAGGGTGGTGACTCCCTCTTTGAAGGCCACGGTGGGACAGGCTCCCTTCCCATTTCCCCGCTTCCCCCCTGCAAGTGTGGAAGTGTCCATTTCTCCCCAGTGGTGCGTCCGGGCCAAGCCGCGGCTGTCCAGTGTTGCTTTTCTTCTGGAACAAGAGGGCTGTGTCTGGGTGGCCTGGCTGAGGCATGACTCATTAGCAGTTAGCCTCCGCAGGGTGCAAACACATCGGAGCAGCTTTCCCCTTCCTTCCGGAGGCAGTCCTTTATGGGGATTTCTGGAAGGTGGGGACTGCTTCAGGAGGAGAAGCACATGCTGATTCTGAACTTGGTTCCCTGCAGTTGCAGCTTGTGCTGAGGCCCTGGCGGCCGTAAGCATCTTCCCTCTGTTTGCTCTTGCAGAAATGACTGGACCCTGTCCCGGGCCAGCTCAGGCAGTGAGAGGAGCGGGCCTCAGAAGAGGAGGGCAGGGAGCAGGGAGGAGGGGTGGCGAAGATGCCTCCTGGACGATGGCGAAAGAGTGCTTCTTTCACGCTCCGCATGCACGGCAGCCTGCGGAAAGCAGATTCTCACTCTGCAATTGAACCCTTTCCAACACAGAGCTGACATTTACTGTGCACGTGCTCAGGGCTAGCCTTGGCTGGGTGGCTTTCCCATGCATGGTGTCAGGTGCACCTAGGGCTGCTGCTTTGTCTGCCATCAGCCCCTTTCACAGAGGGGGAAACGGAGCCTCATGGAATGTGTGTTACTTGCCCAAGGGCTTGAGCTGGGGTTTGGCGTTGGGCCTGTGTTTCCATGCTGGAGTGTGAGGGCCCTGCCCAGAGAGGATGGCTGACTGGTCTGTAGAGGGCAAGAGAGTGTGACCTGTTGCATCGAGGGGCCAGCGGGCCTTGGAGATGGCCTGTGCAACTGGGCGGTAGGGGTGGCGTGCCCTGGGGCTGGGGTCCTGGGTCGGGATGTGTTGCCGGGGCCGCTTCTCAGGTACATCACACACATGTCTCCCTGCTCTCACCTGTGGAAGGGGGCCGTGTGCAGCCTGGCTGTGGGAGGGTCCGCGGTGTGGGAGGGTCAGGTCGGAGCACAGCGGAGGCAGAGGGTCTTGTCCTCTGAAAGACCCCTGCACTGGCCGGGCGGTGATGGCTTGTCCCCGGAGCACATGTTTGGAAACCCGGGGCTGCCCGGGGCTCCCCTCCAGCAGTGCCTGCCGAGGTTCCTTCACAAACACCCCACGTGTGCTCGGCTTTATGGTTTTCCCTCCAAGAGCAACTGATTGTTTTTTTTTTTTTTTTTTACAGCTTTATAAACATATATTTTTATCCCCAGGGGTACAGGTCTGCGAATCGCCAGGTTTACACACTTCACAACACTCACCATAGCACATACCCTCCCCAATATCCATAACCCCACCCCCTCTCCCAACCCCCTCCCCCCATCAACCCTCAGTTTGTTTTGTGAGATTAAGAGTCACTTATGGTTTGTCTCCCTCCCAATCCCATCTTGTTTCATTTACTCTTCTCCTACCCCCTCAACCCCCCATGTTGCATCTCCTCTCCCTCATATCAGGGAGATCATATGATAGTTGTCTTTCTCCGATTGACTGATTTCGCTAAGCATGATACCCTCTAGTTCCATCCACGTCGTCGCAAATGGCAAGATTTCGTTTCTTTTGATGGCTGCATAGTATTCCATTGTGTATATATACCACATCTTCTTTATCCATTCGTCTGTAGATGGACATCTAGGTTCTTTCCATAGTTTGGCTATTGTAGACATTGCTGCTATAAACATTCGGGTGCATGTGCCCCTTCGGATCACTACGTTTGTGTCTTTAGGGTAAATACCCAGCAGTGCAATTGCAGGGTCATAGGGTAGTTCTATTTTCAACATTTTGAGGAACCTCCATGCTGTTTTCCAGAGTGGTTGCACCAGCTTGCATTCCCACCAACAGTGTAGGAGGGTTCCCCTTTCTCCGCATCCTCGCCAGCATCTGTCATTTCCTGACTTGTTAATTTTAGCCATTCTGACTGGTGTGAGGTGATATCTCATTGTGGTTTTGATTTGTATTTCCCTGATGCCGAGTGATATGGAGCACTTTTTCATGTGTCTGTTGGCCATCTGGATGTCTTCTTTGCAGAAATGTCTGTTCATGTCCTCTGCCCATTTCTTGATCGGATTATTTGTTCTTTGGGTGTTGAGTTTGCTAAGTTCTTTATAGATTTTGGACACTAGCCCTTTATCTGATATGTCATTTGCAAATATCTTCTCCCATTCTGTCAGTTGTCTTTTGGTTTTGTTCACTGTTTCCTTTGCTGTGCAAAAGCTTTTGATCTTGATGAAATCCCAAAAGTTCATTTTTGCCCTTGCTTCCCTTGCCTTTGGTGATGTTCCTAGGAAGATGTTGCTGCGGCTGACGTCGAAGAGGTTGCTGCCTGTGTTCTCCTCGAGGATTTTGATGGATTCCTTTCTCACACTGAGATCCTTCATCCATTTTGAGTCTATTTTCGTGTGTGGTGTAAGGAAATGATCCAATTTCATTTTTCTGCATGTGGCTGTCCAATTTTCCCAACACCATTTATTGAAGAGGCTGTCTTTGTTCCATTGGACATTCTTTCCTGCTTTGTCGAAGATGAGTTGACCATAGAGTTGAGGGTCCATTTCTGGGCTCTCTATTCTGTTCCATTGATCTATGTGTCTGTTTTTGTGCCAGTACCATGCTGTCTTGATGATGACAGCTTTGTAATAGAGCTTGAAGTCCGGAATTGTGATGCCACCAACTTTGGCTTTCTTTTTCAATATTCCTTTGGCTATTCGAGGTCTTTTCTGGTTCCATATAAATTTTAGGATTATTTGTTCCATTTCTTTGAAAAAAATGGGTGTTACTTTGATAGGAATTGCATTAAATGTGTAGATTGTTTAGGTAGCATAGACATTTTCACAATATTTATTCTTCTAATCCAGAAGCATGGAACATTTTTCCATTTCTTTGTGTCTTCCTCAATTTCTTTCATGAGTACTTTATAGTTTTCTGAGTATAGATTCTTAGTCTCTTTGGTTAGGTTTATTCCCAGGTATCTTATAGTTTTGGGTGCAATTGTAAATGGGATGGATTCCTTAATTTCTCTTTCTTCTGTCTTGTTGTTGGTGTAGAGAAATGCAACTGATTTCTGTGCATTGATTTTATATCCTGACACTTTACTGAATTCCTGTACAAGTTCTAGCAGTTTTGGAGTGGAGTCTTTTGGGTTTTCCACATATAGTATCATATCATCTGCAAAGAGTGATAGTTTGACTTCTTCTTTGCCGATTTGGATGCCTTTAATTGCCTTTTGTTGTCTGATTGCTGAGGCTAGGACTTCTAGTACTATGTTGAAGAGCAGTGGTGATAACGGACATCCCTGCCGTGTTCCTGACCTTAGCGGAAAAGCTTTCAGTTTTTCTCCATTGAGAATGATATTTGCGGTTGGTTTTTCATAGATGGCTTTGATAATATTGAGGTATGTGCCGTCTATCCCTACACTTTGAAGAGTTTTGATCAGGAAGGGATGCTGTACTTTGTCAAATGCTTTTTCAGCATCTATGGAGAGTATCATATGGTTCTTGTTCTTTCTTTTATTAATGTGTTGTATCACATTGATTGATTTGCGGATGTTGAACCAACCTTGCAGCCCTGGAATAAATCCCACTTGGTCGTGGTGAATAATCCTTTTAATGTACTGTTGAATCCTATTGACTAGTATTTTGGCGAGAATTTTTGCATCTGTGTTCATCAAGGATATTGGTCTGTAGTTCTCTTTTTTGTTGGGATCCTTGTCTGGTTTTGGGATCAAGGTGATGCTGGCCTCATAAAATGAGTTTGGAAGTTTTCCTTCCATTTCTATTTTTGGAACAGTTTCAGGAGAATAGGAATTAGTTCTTCTTTAAATGTTTGGTAGAATTCCCCCGGGAAGCCATCTGGCCCTGGGCTTTTGTTTGTTTGGAGATTTTTGATGACTGTTTCAATCTCCTTACTGGTTATGGGTCTGTTGAGGCTTTCTATTTCTTCCTGGTTCAGTTGTGGTAGTTTATATGTCTCTAGGAATGCATCCATTTCTTCCAGATTGTCAAATTTGTTGGCGTAGAGTTGCTCATAGTATGTTCTTATAATTGTCTGTATTTCTTTGGTGTTCGTTGTGATCTCTCCTCTTTCATTCATGATTTTATTTATTTGGGTCCTTTCTCTTTTCTTTTTGATAAGTCTGGCCAGGGGTTTATCAATCTTATTAATTCTTTCAAAGAACCAGCTCCTAGTTTCGTTGATTTGTTCTATTGTTTTTTTGGTTTCTATTTCATTGATTTCTGCTCTAATCTTTATGATTTCTCTTCTCCTGCTGGGTTTAGGGTTTCTTTCTTGTTCTTTCTCGAGCTCCTTTAGGTGTAGGGTTTGGTTGTGTACCTGAGACCTTTCTTGTTTCTTGAAAAAGGCTTGTACCGCTATATATTTTCCTCTCAGGACTGCCTTTGTTGTGTCCCACAGATTTTGAACCGTTGTGTTTTCATTATCATTTGTTTCCATAAATTTTTTCAATTCTTCTTTAATTTCCTGGTTGACCCATTCATTCTTTAGAAGGATGCTATTTAGTCTCCATGTATTTGGGTTCTTTCCAAATTTCCTCTTGTTATTGAGTTCTAGCTTCAGAGCATTGTGGTCTGAAAATATGCAGGGAATGATCCCAATCTTTTGATACCGGTTGAGACTTGATTTAGGACCAAGAATGTGATCTATTCTGGAGAATGTTCCATGTGCACTAGAGAAGAATGTGTATTCTGTTGCTTTGGGATGAAATGTTCTGAATATATCTGTGATGTCCATCTGGTCCAGTGTGTCATTTAAGGCCTTGATTTCCTTGTTGATCTTTTGCTTGGATGATCTGTCCATTTCAGTGAGGGGAGTGTTAAAATCCCCTACTATTATTGTATTCTTGTCGATGTGTTTCTTTGATTTTGTTATTAATTGGTTTATATAGTTGGCTGCTCCCACGTTAGGGGCATAGATATTTAAAATTGTTAGATCTTCTTGTTGGACAGTTCCTTTGAGTATGATATAGTGTCCTTCCTCATCTCTTATTATAGTCTTTGGCTTAAAATCTAATTGATCTGATATAAGGATTGCCACTCCTGCTTTCTTCTGATGTCCATTAGCATGGTAAATTCTTTTCCACCCCCTCACTTTAAACCTGGAGGTGTCTTCGGGTTTAAGATGAGTTTCTTGTCGGCAACATATAGATGGGTTTTGGTTTTTTATCCATTCTGATACCCTGTGTCTTTTGATTGGGGCATTTAGCCCATTAACATTCAGGGTAAGTATTGAGAGATATGAATTTAGTGCCATTGTATTGCCTGTAAGGTGACTGTTATTGTATATTGTCTCTGTTTCTTTCTGATCTACTACTTTTAGGGTCTCTCTTTGCTTAGAGGACCCCTTTCAATATTTCCTGTAGCGCTGGTTTGGTATTTGCAAATTCTTTCAGTTTTTGTTTGTCCTGGAAGCTTTTAATCTCTCCTTCTATTTTCAATGATAGCCTAGCTGGATATAGTATTCTTGGCTGCATGTTTTTCTCATTTAGTACTCTGAATATATCATGCCAGCTCTTTCTGGCCTGCCAGGTCTCTGTGGATAAGTCTGCTGCCAATCTAATATTTTTACCATTGTACGTTACAGACTTCTTTTCCCGGGCTGCCTTCAGGATCTTTTCTTTGTCACTAAGACTTGTCAATTTTACTATTAGGTGACGGGGTGTGGACCTATTCTTATTGATATGAGGGGGGTTCTCTGAACCTCCTGAATTTTGATGCTTGTTCCCTTTGCCATATTGGGGAAATTCTCTCCAATAATTCTCTCCAATATACCTTCTGCTCCCCTCTCTGTTTCCTCTTCTTCTGGAATCCCAATTATTCTAATGTTGTTTCGTCTTATGGTGTCACTTATCTCTCGAATTCTCCCCTCGTGGTCCAGTAGCTGTTTGTCCCTCTTTTGCTCAGCTTCTTTATTCTCTGTCATTTGGTCTTCTATATCGCTAATTCTTTCTTCTGCCTCATTTATCCTAGCAGTGAGAGCCTCCATTTTTATTGCACCTCATTAATAGCTTTTTTGATTTCAACTTGGTTAGATTTTAGTTCTCTTATTTCTCCAGAAAGGGCTTTTATATCTCCCGAGAGGGTTGCTTTAATATCTTCCATGCCTTTTTCAAGCCCGGCTAGAACCTTGAGAATCGTCATTCTGAACTCTATATCTGACATATTACCAATGTCTGTATTGATTAGGTCCCTAGCCTTTGGTACTGCCTCTTGTTCTTTTTTTTGTTGTGAATTTTTCTGCCTTGTCATTATGTCCAGATAAGAGTTTATGAAGGAAAAAAAAAAAAAAAGAGTTTATGAAGGAGCAAGTAAAATACTAAAAGGGTGGCAACAACCCCAGGAAAATATGCTTTAGCCAAATCAGAAGAGATCCCGAATTGTGAGGGGGGAGAAAGGGGATAAAAAGGGGTTCAGAAAGAAAGAAAAAAAAGAAAGAAACTATTAAAAAAAAGAAAGCCGATAAAGAAAAAATGTAAAAAGAGGAAAAAAATATATATATTAGATAAACTATTTAAAAAACGTTAAAAAAAGAAACGGTAAAAGTTAAAAAAAATTCAGCAGAAGAAGAGAAAAAGAAAAAAAAATTGAAAAAGAAAAAAAAATTAAATTAACTGCAAGGCTAAAAAATCATGGGGAGAAAGCCATGAGTTCCGTGCTTTGCTTTCTTCTCCTCTGGAATTCCGCAGCTCTCCTCGGTAGGTGAACTTGGTCGGTAGGTGAACTTGGTCCTGGCTGGGTTTCCCGTAGATCTTCTGGGGGAGGGGCCCGTTGTAGTGATTCTCAAGCGTCTTTGCCCCAGGCGGAGTTGCACCGCCCTTACCCCGGGCCGCGCTGAGTCATCCGCTCGGGTTCGCTTTCGGGAGCTTTTGTTCCCTGAGCGCTTTCCGTAGAGTCCGGAGGACGGGGATGAAGACGGCGGCCTCCCGGTGTCCAGCCCGGAGGAGCCGAGAGCCCGGGGCCCCACTCCTCAGTGCGCCCTCAGAGAACAGCGCCCAATGACTCCCGTCACCCTGGCCTCTGGCCGCGCTCCGAGCCGACCGAGCCTGCGACCGGTTCAAGGCAACCCGGAGCTGAGAGTCACTCCTCGGCTCTGTCTCTGCAGCCGGCTTCCCCGTTCTAATACCGGTAAGCTCTGCGACACTCAGACACCCCCGATCCTTCTGCGACCCTGCGGGACATGAGGCCGCGCTTACCCCTCCTGGGCTTCACCCCAGTTAAGCCTCTGGAGCGATGTCCCTCAGCGGAACAGACTTTTAAAAGTCCCGATTTTTTGCTCCGTTGCTCCGCCGCTCGCCGGGAGCCGGCCCCTCCCCCCGCGGTCTATCTTCCCGTCGCTTTGGATTCACTTCTCCGCCAGTCCTACCTTGCAGAAAGTGGTTGATTTTCTGTTTCTGGAATTGCTGTTCTTCTTCTCTTTGATCTCCCGTTGGATTTGTAGGTGTTTGCAATCTTTAGATAAGCTATTTAGCTGATCTCCCGCTACCCGAAGTAGTCTCAGCCTGCTACTTCTCCGCCATCTTCTATGTTAACCAACTGATTGTTTTTTAATCTTCAATTTTGTATTTTATCAAAGCTACGTCATGTAACACTCAGGAGGAGGAACCGCAGTAGAGGAACCAGATGTCCCGGTGCAGAGCGCAGCCCCCGGGAGATCCGGTGCTCAGGGCTAGCCTTGGCTGGGTGGCTTTCCCATGCATGGTGTCAGGTGCACCTAGGGCTGCTGCTTTGTCTGCCATCAGCCCCAGGGTCTGCGGCCTGCTCTGAGCTGCTAGGTGCTTCTGCTACGTGCTGCTTCTCAGAGCAAGGCAGAAATTCCCCCGGTAGAAACATTCATGGGAGCAGGTTCGGTGCAGCCTCTAATGAGCAGCTCTAAATGGGAAATAAATCACGCAAATGTCTGTCCTCGGGTCAGATGGTGCGTTGGGATGTGTTGCTACAGCGGAAGACTGTACACCCCCAGAAAGAACAGACCTGCGAGGGGGCCCTGTGTGTCCCTCTGGAAATGCTGAGGCAGAGAAGGCGGGGATAAAGACATACATTGACAGAATGGCTCTTGCAGTCAAGAGCTGACCGCACGCGTTGGTACGTTTGGATTCCAGGAGATCCAAGAGTGGACGGAATTGAGCTATGGTGAGACAAGTCAGAAAATGGTGTTGTGGGAGGGAAATTGCCTGGAGAGGGGTGCAGGAGTACTTTCTGGAACTCTTACGTTGGGTTGATGAGGGGTGTAGAACGACCTTACACTCATTGAAGTGATGACCTAAGATGGTGCATTTTACCCCATTCGTTGAAACGTGGGCCTCCGAGGGCAGGCAGGTGAGCGCATTCTCCTTTGCTGAGTGGTCACCGCATTCGTTTTTTTCTGTACTCAGAGATACTGGGTGCCTCTGTGTTCATGCAGCACATAGGGTTATTGTTTCCTTTACCTGAAGCTTTAAACCCCTGTGGCTTCCAAAAGGTAGGTTGAAGGGAAGGAACGCTTGTGGGGACCACAGGTGGAGCTTTGTCTTTTGACATTTGGCACAGTGCGTTTTTCCATGTCTCTGCAGAAGCCCATCGTGGGTGATGAGGTTATCTTGACTTACAAGACAGGGAGATGGGGGGAGTATGGAGATGATGCTATTTGAGGCTGAGGGCCCTGTTAGGAAAAGCAGGTAGTTGTTCTCCAGAAATTTGGGGGCCAGTGTCAGTGCACTGCAGTATATCCTACGTGACACCAGTGACTTCATCCTGATTTTAGTGGGTTCTCTTTCTCGGGTGGGTGCATCTCAGCTCTTGTGGTTCCTGTCCTCTGAGATCTCTCTTGGTGGAGGGTCACCAGGGAGTGGTCAGGGAAAGGGAGAACCTCCAGGGGGTGCCGGGCAGCATCTCTCCCAGGCAGAACCCTGCTCAGAGCCCAGGGTGACCTGCTTAGTCTCTGCTGCCCCTTGGAGCCCGTCGTGGTTGTGGGGTTCACCGGCGAGGCTGAGCGTGTGCAGCTGTCCGGATGGGACCTTCCACACCATTTGTCCAAGTGAAACTGTGCTTTATTTCTGGGCACACGGTTGGACCTCCAAATGCAGGGATAGGAAGTTGGTTCTGCTAACTGAGACCCTGATCTGGTCTTCAGTTCCTAATGTGACATCAGTGAAAACACCACTGCAGTGTTTTCCCGGGGATTTCAGGTTCAAGTCCCTGTGTTGATTTTTTAAGTGACTCAGTCCACATTTGTGTCATGCTGGGTGCTCAGCGCTGTTAAGCTTGGAGGCAAAGGTGGAAAAGAGGCAGGATGGGTGTGAGAGGAGGCTTGGGAGCAGCG
Organism: Lutra lutra; assembly: GCF_902655055.1. NCBI lineage: Eukaryota > Metazoa > Chordata > Mammalia > Carnivora > Mustelidae > Lutra > Lutra lutra. Next base: position 83,693,023 of record NC_062291.1, read on the forward strand.
AGCTGAAGGGAAGAGCTGGCCTCTGGTGTTCTAGAAGGACTGTTTGCAGAATGGGAAGCTTCACGGCTCTCTTTGAGCGATGCTGGGCACCTGTGATGTGGTGGGTGCATCCAGCATGAGTAGCAAATGGGCAGGTCTCTGCTGGCGCTTTGTCAGGGTGGGAAGGTGGAGCTGTGGAGCTTGGTACCCGCTCCCTTAACCCCCTGCGAGGATGGAAGTGACAGGAAAGCTTCTTCCCGAGGTATGGGTGAGCTGCAGGGCCTAGCCCTGTGAGCAGGGGAAAAAGGGCGTTCCAGACAGAAGACAACCTTTATTTTATTTTTTATTTTTTTTTAAAGATTTTATTTATTTATTTGACAGAGATCACAAGTAGACAGAGAGGCAGGCAGAGAGAGAGAGGAGGAAGCAGGCTCCCTGCTGAGCAGAGAGCCCGATGTGGGACTCGATCCCAGGACCCTGAGATCATGACCTGAGCCGAAGGCAGCAGCTTAACCCACTGAGCCACCCAGGCGCCCAGAAGACAACCTTTAGATGAAGACCTGATGTGGGAATTGGGGGGGATATGGGTGCCTGTGGTTCAGTTCCATGGGAACACCTCTGCTTACATTTGCATAATGACAAAGGCTTCTTCCAGGGCAGTTGCTAGCTTTGTGATGTTCATATATAGTATAAAGTAACATATAAACATATATCCTTATATATGTTTATAAATACACATGAAATATATATTTACACACATATGTACATATATTTTTTTTAAGAAAAAAGAAAAGAGTTAGCATTCTGGAATGTTCCCTATGTCCTTCCCTTTCTTTATTTGTCACTAGTAATATTAGACTGAGTGTTGTGGAAATGTGAGAAGTGGCATCATTCTGTGGAAGAAGTCACCTGAGACTTTTCTGCTAAAGCCCAGGAAGAGGAATTTGGGAACTTCACAAAGCACCTTATCGTTTAGTATCACAGAGAAATAGGTCTTAGCCCATTTCTTCTGCTCCTTTTTTTTTCCATTGCATCTGCTGTGGTGCGGACTCCGCCTTAAGCCCTGATGTCCTTGGGTGGATTTTCAGGGTGCCCTTTGGGTGGAATTTGCTGGACTGGTGTGGGGAGAAGTGCAAGTCTGGCGGGGTTGATAGCACAGGAATTAAGCCCTGCATCCGGTCAGACGCTGGAGGGTCCTGGCTGTGCGTGGTCTCCATTGGGACTCTTCCTGGGACCAGTCCCGGCTGTGGAGTCCATTGGGTCCGTCTTGTGCCCATCTGCAGGGGGCCTCCCGGGGTGGCCCATGGTGGGGTCTGCCCAGGCCCATGGGGTCCTGTCAAGTCCCCACGGTCGGGGGATAACAGCCGAACTATTTCTCTAGTATATATTTTCCTAAGCAGCAGTAACCTTTCGCCTTAAGGATGGATGATTCAAGAGATGAAATCTTTCCCCATATCTTGTCTCTACCCTTCTTTGCTGCTGGGCAAAATGAAACGCAAAAATAAATAATTTTGGGGCGCCTGGGTGGCTCAGTGGGTTAAGCCGCTGCCTTCGGCTCAGGTCATGATCTCAGGGTCCTGGGATCGAGCCCCGCATCGGGCTCTCTGCTCAGCAGGGAGCCTGCTTCCTCCTCTCTCTCTACCTGCCTCTCTGCCTGCTTGTGATCTCTCTCTCTGTCAAATAAATAAATAAAATCTTTAAAAAAAAAATAAATAATTTTTAGGTCATCTAAGTCTTTTCTTATTTGTGGGCGGATCCAGAAAGACTGTCAATGATGGAAGTCGTTGGTTTCGTCTCCTGGCACCGCGTTTATGAAAGACAAAGTGTTGAGAAGTGGACTCTGATTTTTCCTGTCAAAGAAAAGTAGGAGCGCCAACACCCCTCCACAAGCCAGTGTGTCTTTCTTCGGAAAGCCACGTGCTGTGGGCTCTGTGACCTTTGGGGCCGGATGGAAGCCAGGCGGTCGGTCCCTGGCTCGCTGTGGGCGAGGCGCGCAGTGACATTTTATTCTGGAGAAAGATATTAAAATATCTTTGAATTGTGTCTGTCAGTTGCATTAGAATTTGAGCAAAGGCTCTTTTGTATGTGTCTTCTTGCACTCTTATCTTCACCATCCCTCCCACCTGGCTCCATCCAGAAGGCAAGAAGAAATCCTGAATAGCAAACAACTGGTCCTTTATCTGCTATGCCCCTGCTCCTTCTTGTAATTATTTAGATGAGTTCCTTGATTCTGATATTCAGACATTGCAGGAAATCCTGCCATGGGGGATTTGATTGGCTGCGAAACCATCTCTGTTCCTAAGAAAGCAAGATAGGAACCCAAAAGAAAGAACACTGTGACTTTGAAACTTTGAAAGTGATCTCCTTTTTAGAAATGTGAGTGTTTTGTCTCCTCTTTCTCGCTCTCTGTCATACGTACCTGGAGGTGTTCTTTTTTTTTTTTTTTTTTTTTTTTTAAGATTTTATTTATTTGACAGAGAGAGATCAGAAGTAGGCAGAGAGGCAGGCAGAGAGAGAGGAGGAAGCAGGCTCCCCGCTGAGCAGAGAGCCTGAAGCGGGGCTCGATCCCAGGACCCTGGGATCATGACCTGAGCTGAAGGCAGAGGCTTTAACCCACTGAGCCACCCAGGCGCCCCTGGAGGTGTTCTTTGATCTTGAGCCCATCACCTCTAATTTCTTCTTGCTTCCCCTTCTGGTTTGAACCTCCCGTGTGCACTGAGGTAAGGGAGGGAAGAGGCCCCACCCCAGGGAGCTTGTCGGTGGAGCTGCTGAGTATTTCACAGCTCCCAGGAATGGGAGATGCGCAATCTGCTAGGAAACTTCCTCATTCTCTCTAGCAGCCTTTCCTTTTTTTCTTTATATCCTTTAAAATTATCATGATAAAATATGCATAACATGGATGTACCAGTCTAACCATTTTTTGGTCTGCAGTTCTGGGGGATTAAGTACGTTTACATTATTGTGCAACTTCCACCACCTCCATCCATCCCTAGAACTTTCCCGTCTTCCCCAACTTAACCCCTATCCATTCAACACTAACATCCCATCCCCCTTCTCCCCCCAACCCCTGGAAACCACCATTCTCCTTTCCGTTAATTTGATGACCGTAGGTACCTCATGTTGGTGGAATGATGGCACATCTGTCCTCTTGCATCAGGCTTATTTCATCACGTCCTTAGTGTCATGTCCTCAAGTTTCATCCTCATGACAGCAGGTGTCAGGTCTTCATCCTTTTTAAGATGGAATGATACTTGATTATATGGACAGACCACATTTGCTTATCCATTCATCCCTGGGTGGACACTTGGGTTGGTTCCACATTGTAGGTGTTGTGAATAGTGCTGCCGTGGACATGGCCATACACATTCTCTCTTTGAGTTTCTGCTTTCGGGTCCTGAAAAAGTGTAATTGCTGGGCCATAGGGTACTTCTGAGTTTAAGTTTTCAAGGAACAGCTAGACTCTTTTGACAACGGCTGTACCCATTCACAGCCCCACCAGCAGTGTGCAGGGTTTCCAGTTTCTCTGCAGCTTTGCCAACACTCGTTGTTTTCTTGTCTTCTAATACCGGTCATCCAGCGAGTGTGAAGGGCTGTGTCGTGGTGATGTGGAGCATCTTTCCGTGTGCCTCTTGGTCATTGTTATATTTTCTTTGGAGAAAGGTCTGTTCAGGTCCTTCGCCCATTTTTAAAATTCTGTTGTTTGATTTTCATTGTGGTTGTTGAATTATGGGAACTCCTTCAGTATTTTGATGATCAATTCCTTATCAGATACATGATTTGCACATATTTTCTCCCATTCTGTGGGCCTGCCTTTTCACTCTGTTGGCGTTTCCTTTGGTGCCCCAACATTTAAAGTTTTGATCTAGTCCAACATCTGTTTTGTGTTTTATTGCCTTTGATTTTGGCATCATACCCAAGAAATCATTGTGAAGTCCAAGGCTATGAAGTTTCTCCCCTATGTTTTCTTCTAAGAGTTTTATAGTTGTAGTTTTGGTGTTTAGGTCTTTTATCTATTTTCATCTTTCCTTCCTCCATCCCTTCTCCCCTCCCTCCCTTCTTTCCATGCATCTATCCACCCATCCATTTTAAAGGTCCTGTTGTGTGCCAGGTACCTTCAGCTGCTTGGGAGAATTGAGACTACTGGCAAAGCAGTGCTCTGATTCAGTATGGCTCAGGGCTCTGGGACATTCTCACCTTGCTTGAGTGGTAGGCCTGCAAAACGGTGAGGGGTAAGGACTGGCATACCGGCCATAGAAGCTAGTAATGGCATGGCTGCCAGTCTCTTTTTGAAGACAGAATTTAGGAAACCCAGCCCTCAGCTCCAATACAGATTGCGGGTGCAGGGCTGGTTTCTGTCCAGAGTGAAGTTCAAAGGATATCTCTGTCTCTATCTCTGTCTCAGATGTTCTGGTTCTTTCTGCACTGGTTTTTCTGATTGGGTCCAGTGTGTGAAAGGGTTGCTCCTTGGAGGACAAGGCTGTAGGGTTACTGCTCCCAGAGGCTGCACTGGGCTTGGCGCATCTCTCAAACCCCAGGACCAGCTCAGCTCTAGACCAGAGCAGGAGCCCTCTAGTGTCTTGGGAAATGCCAAGTGTATGTTTCTGGCATGGACTAGACAGCAGATGGATGGCACCTTAGAATGAAGCCCTGTACCAGGTACAGACAGGGCCCTTGCCCAGGTCCCATTAAGGTTATGGTCTGCATTTCCCCTAGCCCTGAGAAGATGCATGCTATTGAACATTTTTCTCCAACTGAAGGCAAGACAAAGGGAATGAGATAAAAAACAGAGCAATTAATTTTCACAAATTGACTTTTTAAAAGAATTAATTAACTTTTAAATTGCTACTTGAAATCCTGAAGTCATATTTCAAGGGGCACTGTGTGGGATAGAAAGAGCTGAGCAGATTTTAGAAGTAATTTGTGGTCAAGCCCATACCTTCGATGTTTTAAGGAGACTTTGAGCGCTGACGGTGAGTTATCTTTTTAGATGGAAAAGATCCAAAGCAGAGACAGGAAAGCTAATGCTGTCTCTCTTTCTTACTGATTGAATATGTGCCAGGCTCCTGGATCTTTCTGCAGGGGGCAGGGTCATTTTGAAGAAGAGGAACATATGATAGCCTTTTTGCTCTCACTCTGTGGCACACCACACAGGAAGGAGTACTCGGTGATCTGGTTTAATTCTGTGAATTTTTATTGAGTTGCCTGTGAGGCATGGTATTAACTACTGTGGGAAATCCAATGATTAATAAATATTTACTTCCCTCAAGGAAATCTGGTCTGGAGGGAGAGACAGATTCTTAGATAAGCACTTTTGCAAGGCCATGGGATGTCAGATAGTTTATAGGAAATAGTTGTGGAGCACGCAATTAATTTAGGTATGCATGTATCTTTTTTTGGTCAGTGGAGAAAGTCAGAGTTCAGGAAGGCTCTGGAGAAGGATGTGAAAAGAGAAATGGCCTTGTAGGCGAGGGGCCTTCAGAAGTGGAGGGAGGAAAGCATTTCCACGGGCAGAGCAGCTCTTGGAAGGCCTGTGGTGTGTGTGGGGCAGCTGGAGGCGTGTGAGGGGGGAGATGATATTGGAAAGATGGGTTCAAGTCCCATCCTTCAGGGCTTTGGGTGCTCTGCTGGAGATTTGATGCATTATTCACACAGCCCAGGGAGATGGGGCGGTGTTTGAGAGCAAGATTTCTGGAGGGTAACTGGGGATGGAAGAAAAGAGAGCTTATATGAGGAGATCAGTTAAGATGTTGTTTTTTCGGGGCGCCTGGGTGGCTCAGTGGGTTAAGCCGCTGCCTTCGGCTCAGGTCATGATCCCAGGTCCTGGGTTCGAGCCCCACATAGGGCTTTCTGCTCAGCAGGGAGCCTGCTTCCTCCTCTCTCTCTGCCTGCCTCTATGCTTACTTGTGATTTCTCTCTGTCAAATAAATAAATAAAATCTTTAAAAAAAAAAAAAAAGATGTTGTTTTTTCATTGCAGGGAGAGGTGGGAAAGGCTTGGGCCAGGCAATGTGGGGTGATGGAGACAGTCTGGAAGTGACCCTCTGGGGTCCCAGGGCTGTCATCAACCCCCTGGGTCACCTTGAGCAGGTCAGAACTCCTGCATTGGGTTCCGTGTTTTCGTCTGTTAAATCGGCTGATGGGTGGTGGTAGTGGCTTTTTTCCTCACGTCAGAATAGTCAGGTGGGTTTTTTTGTTGTTCCCTGAGCAGGAATTACATTTCTCAAATGCTCTTTCTGTGCTATTTGGGATGATCCTATGACTTCCCATCCTTTACTCTGTTAATGTGGTGAGTTACTTTGATTGGTTTTTGGGAGTTACACCAACCTTACATTCCTGGAGTAACCCGAACTTGAGTTCTTTGTAAGGAATGAGAAATCCGGGGCGCCTGGGTGGCTCAGTGGGTTAAAGCCTCAGCCTTCGGCTCAGGTCATGATCCCAGGGTCCTGGGATCAAGCCCCACGTTGGGCTCTCTGCTTAGCAGGGAGCCTGCTTTCTCCCCTCTCTCTGTCTGCTTCTCTGCCTACTTGTGATCTCTCTCTGTCAAATAAATAAAATCTTTAAAAAACAAAAGGAATGAGAAACTGTCCGCGGGATGCTTTAGATATGGGGGGACTTCAGAAGTGCGCAGGCTGTTTGCCTGTCAGGGAAATCCAGGCTGGATGTTACGATTTTCAGAGGAGCTACCGGGAGAGCCATCTGAGGCCCAGGGAGGGCTGTGGTTGACACTGGCCAAGGATTGAGGAAGGGTCTGTGCAAGGTGTTGGCATTGAGACCCTTCATTCAGGCTGGCTGTGACCCTGTACCACCCTCCAGGGGCTGCTCAGACATGGCAGATTCTAGGCTGCTATAAACTCTATTGAAGGAGATGGAAAAAACTCTGTATCCGCCTCATAGGACTGTTGTGAGGGTTAAATTAGTGTGAACATGTGAAGTTCTTTGCCTGCTGCCTGGCCCAGAATGTAATCAATAAATGTCAGCCAGCATCATTAGCATTGCCGCCACTGTCACCACCGTCATCACCACTGTCATCACCAGCATCACCATCACTACCACCAACATTACTGTCATCACTGCCATCACCGCCATTACCGCTGACACTGCCACTGGCACTATCAGCACGATCATCACCGCCGTCACCAACACTACCATCACTGCTCCCATCACTACCACCACCGTCACCATGATCACCAGTATCACCACCATCACCGTTATCACCATCCCACCACCATCATCACCAGCACCAGCACCACCACCTCATTACCATCATTTTCACTGTCGTTACTAGCCTTACCACCCTCACCATCATTACTACCATTCTGTCATCACCACTGCCACTATCACCACCATCACCATTATCACCATCCTACCACCATCCTCATCACCACCACCACAGTCACCATCATCACCACTGCCACTGTCATCACTGTCACCATCATCACCATCACCACCATCGTCACTGTCATCACCAGTATCACTACCAGCACTGTCATCACCACTGCCACTGTCATCACCGTCATCACCAGCAGCACCACCAGCACGGTCATCACCACTGTCATCACCATGGCCATGATGATGATGATCACCATCTAAGGTATCCCAGAATTGTACCATCCTCATCAGTAGCAGCTTCATCTACAGCATCATCGCTGTTAGTATTATGGATGGTATGAGTAAAAGTGGAAGCCCTCTTCTTCCATTTTCAAGCCACATGTCTTTCTTTACATCCCCGGGCAGCCATTTATGGGGTGATTAGGGGATTGAGCAGAGGTGGTGACTTTGCTTTTCATGTTGCTGATGCAGAGAAGCTAAGTGAGGCACAGACCAGCGTGTTAGTCTTTATTTTGGGGGAAAAAAGGTCCATGTGCTTACTCACCTGGGGTGCTGCCGACTCTTCCAGGAAGAGAAAAAAAAAGAAACAAACCGTGCATTCCGGGAAAGAACGTCCGTGCTGAGTTCGTCTGCGTCTTTCTCGTTTCACTTGGTTATTTCTCACAGGCAGCGCGACGAGCTGCTACACTGGGCTCTACAGTCCAGGACCGAGAAGCTCAGCTGAATGTGCGCGTACACGCAGGGACACCGGCTTTAGCCAGGCTGTTAAAAAAGGCAAATGGGTTTGAGGAGGCATGTATGAAGCATACAGCCCAGCAGCCAGATGGAGGTGAATCCAGAGATGTCCTTGGACACAGGATGACCATATCCCCTGTGGACTTATTCCCAGATCTTAGCAGATCAGAACAACAAAGAAGACAAATGGGCAAGTCGCAAAGAGGCTGCCATCTTTGTGCTTCTGTCAAGCGAAGACATTTTAAAACCCAGAGGTCATCTGTCATCGTCCTCTTAATAAAGAAGACGTTTCTGCTCTTTCTCGTCCTGTTCCCACTATCCAAAGAGGGACGGCTTTAAAGGTCAAATAACCAGAATTCGGAATAGTCTCTTATCTTGAACACTTCTGGGTTTAAGGAAAATTCATTGCATTGTGTTCATTTCCCTATCACCCAAGAATTGGGGAACCTCAGCCGAGGACTGGTCAGGTTCTGATACGGGCCTTTGGGACCTCTGCTCCAGCTGCCTTCAGCAGTGAATAAATTCACCACGAAACACTGCTTTTGCGTTGTCTTCTGCATACGTTGCGTTGTTTCCCGTGGCTGCTGTAATGTGTCACCACAGACTCAGGAGCTTAAAACAACATGTATTTATATTACAGCTCTGGAGGTCCGAATTCCCAAAATCAAGGTGTGGGCTATGTTCCTTCTGGAGGGCCTGGTGGGGCATGTGGGTGGGGGATTCCACTTTCTTGCCTTTTCTGGTTGCCTGGGGACCACCTGTTTTCCACCTGTGGCTCCTTCCTTGAGTCCTTGCAGCCTGGCTGCGTCACATATGACTGGGGCCCTCCTGCTCCCCTCCTGTGGACCCTTCTGATTGTACTGGTCCCACCTGGGCAATGCGGAATTAGCATCCCCATTTGAGGTCCTTACCTGTGACACCCCTGCAGGGGCCCCCTTTGCCAGGTAAGGTAATGCCTCCCAGGGTTCGGGCCTCCCAGGGCTTGGATGTGGACATCTTTGGGGGAGGCAGTCTTTCTTTCACACTTCACCTTCCCTCCCATTCCTTTGGCCAATAATCTTATACAATCGAATCTTTCAGTTTGCCTTTAAATAGGGGATTGTTAAGGCTGTGATATTATGAACAGAGGGCCAGGGGCTGGACAGCCCCTGTGGTGGTCCTCCCTGTGCCTAGTCTTGGGACCACAGGCATGAACCCTCAGAGGCTCTTTCCCCCTTCATCTGTAAAGTCAGGGGTCTTTACGGCTTATTCATAGCTAAATTTGAACTTCCGTTTCCCACAACTGCTTTTGTCTGCCTCCTTCCGTGGGAGGGGGCTGGTACTTACAGATTTTCGCATGTGTGCCTTACAAATTCGTATGGGCCTGAATGTGTTTATAGTGGAGTGTTCATTTTATTTTATTATTTTTGATGTGTTTATTTTTTGCACGTCTCTAACAGAATAGGCATGCTGGCAGGATGCTGTTAAGAACTGTGAGAAACACATTTATGGCTCCTAAAGGCTTAGGAATATGGTTATGCTGAACCAGGAAAGGCTGGCATATGCTCCTGACTTCCTTTGCCTAATGCAGTTATTTCTTGTTCAACACTACCATAAAATGCTAAATAAACTTAATAATTACTAATAACCATTTATGTCAGTTTGAGGACATTGAAATTTTATGAATTTTGGTGGAAATAGAGGAAAAATAACTATGAAAATGGAATTTTCTGCTTGTATATGGTTTTTGACGTTTTAGGATTTCTGTGAACATGTGTTTGTTTGCTCGCTTTGGTTTTTTAAAAAGGATTCTGGTAGGGATGGACATTTTTATTGCAGTGAAAACAAAATACTCCCAACCACAGTAAGAGGCTTTATCATTTAGTAAGTGTTCAGTGCAGGACACCCAGTGTTCAAATCCCCAGATCCGTCAGTGGCATGATTCTCTTCAAGACACAGAATGCACACGTGGTCCTACAAGGTGTAAATATCAAGAGCCTTATTTTGTGGGGAAAGCTGAATGTGGAAAAGACACGTCATTTGCTGGAGGTCCCTCGGATCCTCAGGGGTAGAGGTGGGACCCTGCGTATTTCGTTTGGCCGCAGGGACCATGGACGTGAAAACCAGAGAGGCTGCCTGGGCCTATAGTGCCTTCCCAGCTACGGCAGCTCAGGTATGGAGCGGACAGCAGGCGGTATGCTGTGGTGGGGATGTTTGGAGATGGGTTGAGAGGAGGGGTTGGAGGAGGGGTTGGCTTTTTGAAGAGGTGCAGCTGTTGGGAAGACCCTGTGGATGGTGGGAAGGGTAGGTTGGTCCACACAGGTATGGGACAGGCTGGCTTCTGCTGTTCAGGGAGAAGCAGGGACAGGGGCCCTCCTGGAGCCCATACTGTGTGGTTGGAGAAGGCGAGTGAGGTGGTTAGGCGGTGGAGGACCTACAGTGCTTGCTCGAGGAGTTCGCACACGCTACGATCCAGGAGAATTTTAGAGAAGGACACAGTGAAGGACCCTTTGTGACTAGCCTGGTCTGGCAGAGTGTTCGGGATGGATGGATGAGAAATGGATGATGAGTTTTACATTTAGTCTGCTATGTTTTCAAGTAGGATCCTTTGGGAAGGAGGATTATCACTGTATCACTGTATTTCTGTCTTCTCTTCTCTTCATTTCTTTTGTAGTGATTGGAAGTTTGTACCCCTAATTACACCTGTTTCAACCGTCCCACATTCAGCCCCTCTCTGGCAGCCACCGCTTTGTTCTGTCTTTATGTCAGTTTTTTAGTTCGTTTCTTTGTTCATTTGTTTTTTTAGATTCCACATAGAAGTGGAATCTTAGGGTATTTGTCTTTGTCTGACTCATTTCACTGAGCGTAACGGTGCCCTCTAGGTCCATCCGTGTTGCTGCAAATGGCAGGATCTTACTCTTTTTATGGACGAGCAATATTCTGTTGTGTATACAGAGCCCGTCTTTGTCCATTCATCTGCTGATGGACACTTGGGCTGCTTCCATATCATGGCTCTTGTAGATAATGCTGCAGTGAGCACAGGAGTGCATATATTCTTTTGAATTAGTATTTTCATTTTCTACCCAGTAGTGGAATTGCTGAATCATATGATGTTTATATTTTAAAGTTTTCGAGGACCCTCCATACTATTTTCCACAGCGGATGCAATTTACATTGCCACCAAGAGTGTGCAAAGGTTCCCTTTTCTCTACATCCTCGCCGGCACGTGTTACGTCTTGTCTTTTTGATTCTAGCCCTTCCGACTGGTGTAAGGGGATGTTTTATTGTGGTTCTGTTTTGCATTTCCCTGATGATGAGTGATGTTCAGCATCTTTTCATCTGTTTGTTGGCCATCTGTGTGTCCTCTTTGGAAAAAAATATCTATCCAAGTTGTCTGCCCACTTTTTAATTGGATTTTTTTGGTGTTGAGTTGTAGAAATCTGTTGTATGTTTCGGATACGATCCTCTTACCAGAGGATATCATTTGCAAATATTTTCTCCTGTTCAGTATTTGTCTTTTTGTTTCATTGATGATTTCTTTCCTTGTTCAAAAGGTTTTTTTTTTAAAGATTTATTTATTTATTTATTTGATGGGGGTGGGGGAGATCACAAGTAGGCAGAGAGGCAGGCAGAGAGAGAAGGGGAAGCAGGCTCCCCGCTGAGCAGACAGCCCGATGTGGGGCTTGAGATCATGACCTGAGCCAAAGGCAGAGGCTTAACCCACTGAGCCACCCAGGCGCCCCAAAAGGTGGTTTTTTTTTTTTTTTTTTTTTTTTTTGGGTCTGTGTCTGTTTTTGCTACAGTCCCAGTAGTTCATTTTTGCTTCTATTTCTCATCCCTGAGGAGACATATCTAGAAACGAGTTTGATGTTAGAGAAATTACTGCCTATGCTCCTGTCTAGGAGTTTTATGGTTTCAAGTCTCACATGTAGATTCTTAATCAATTTTTTTAAAAGATTTTATTGATTTATTTGACAAGAGAGAGAGAGTATAAGGAGGGGGGGTGGCAGGCAGAGGGAGAGGGAGAAGCAGGCTCCCCGCTGAGCAGGGAGCCCAATGTGGGGCTTGAACCCAGGATGCTGAGCTGAAGGCATCCGCTTAACTGACTGAGGCACCCAGGTGCCAGGAGTGTTTTTTGCATATTAAACATTTTCTAATGCCCTTTTCCCACTGTGACTGTTACCTTCATCTCATCATGCTTGAGCAAAAGTGTGCTTGGCATTTAATGGTATAAGTTTTTTAGGTGCTTATCTGAAAGGAATAGGAACTGTTTTATGTCAGAACACACATTAGGGATTTCAGAGGTGTGTTGAGTATGCCAGTTTTAAGAATTTCTTAATGTTGGACATATTTTTGCCATTTGATTGTAATGTAACTTTTTGGCTTAATGTCAGCTTTAATTATATGATTATTTTGATTTTATTTTTTAATTAATTTTATCTTTTTTGATTATATGATAATTTTAAAAATTATGTTGGTTTCCAAAGACATTCAGCCCACCAGTATCTCATTCCTTTTTATGGTTGGGTGGTGTTCCATAGTGTATATATACCAGATTTTTGTCTACTCATCTGTTGATGGACACTTGGGCTGGTCCCATAACTTGCATCTTATAAATAATGCTGCAGTAAACATAGGGGTATGTATATCTTTTCAAATTAAAAAAAATATTCAGCCCATGTATAATTGATTCATAGAAAGTATTTAATTAAAAAACCTATTAATGGAGATAAAAGGCAGTATATGAAGTGCTAATTAAGCTGTGAACAGTATCAGTTTTCTTCCTATTATAAACATTATTCAGCCGTTAAAAAGGAATAAAGTTCTGATACATGGGACAGCACCTTAAAGCGTCATGTTGAAGCAGCCAGGCAGGAAGAGTGTAGTACTGTTTGGTGTGCTTCTGTGGGGCAGGTAGAGCAGTCCCGTCCATAGGGACGGAAGGTGGACTCGAGGTCTCCAGGGGCTGCAGGGAGGGAGTGGGGGTAACTGTCTGTGGGGACAGAGTTGCTGTTTAGAGGGATGGAAATACTGGGGAAGGTGATCGCAGTGATGGTTTCCCAACATTCTGAATGTCGCTGCCCCCACATCGGACACTTAAGATGGTTAAAACGCAGGACGTCACGGCATCTGTGCTGACCGTGTAAGCGTGGGTTTATTTCCGGTTTATGTTGTTGGTCTGTGTGTTCATGTTTGTGCCAACCTCACACAGCGTTGGTCACTAGTGCTCTTCAGGACCACACTAAAAAGCTGAAATCCCCGTAGTGTGGGGTCCCGAGTTTCTTCTAGTCGATGACCCTTTGTATTTGTCTCTCGAAGGAGAAGCCGCCTTTGTGGGTGTCAGAGGGGCTGATGCAGGTGACTGCCTCCGGTCCACCGTTAGAACAGGTAGAGACAAGCCAGCAAAGTCACTGTACCTCTACTCACTCTCCTTACCTCTCTCTCTCTCCTTCGCAGCGTTTTATAACTACGATGCCAGGGGAGCGGACGAACTTTCTTTACAAATTGGAGACACTGTGCACATCTTGGAAACATACGAAGGTGCGTGTACTGCTGGTGTCTTTCCCTTACTGTTCTGGGCAGTCAGGTCACGTTCTCGGTGTTTCAGAATATGTCCATCTGATCCATCTTCCTGCAGGCGGTGGATGCCTTTTCCAGTGAGGGCAGCCGTGAGGCTTCTCATGACTTAAATAATACTAGATTAACATGAAATTAGAACTAAAAATTCCAGTTTTTCACCTCTACAATTTTCTGTAGAAATTGCTATTTTCATTAAAAGCAACAGAACATGTTGGTTCCTTTGTTGCAAATGTATGTGAATCTTGACTGTGAATAACCGACCGCTTGAAAAACTATGAAAAAAAAATACATTTAAGATATTTCCATGTTCAAGTCATTGTTTTGATGTGTTTGATGTGAATGGTGAGACTTCCTATGTTTTCACTTAGATTTGTTAAGAAAAGAACTAAAACTTTTTATTTGACCCAGCTGTAGGATGTGGGCCAGTGAAACAGACATTATCCAATAGATGTGAAATCCAGAAAATACTATCATAATAGTAGTTTCTCAGTGTCCTTGGATTTTCATACAGTCGGGTTTCTTTTTAAAGATTTTAGTTATTAATTAGAGAGAGAGAGACAGAGAGCACAAGGTGGGGGAGGGCAGAAGGAGAGGGAGAAGCAGACTCCTCGCTGAGCAGGGAGCTCAACGCGGGACTCGATCCCAGGACCTCAAGATCATGACCTGAGCTAAAGGCAGCCTCTTAACCAACTGAGCCACCCAGATGCCCCACACAATTGGTTTTTATATTTAGTGTTTTGGATATCACTGGAGCGACCCGCCCTTCCTTTTATTCTGTGGTTATTGTGGCACAGAAGGGAAGCCATGATGGGCTTGATTTCTGAGACTCCTCGGATTTGGAAATTTTGTAGAATTGTGTAATTAGTGTTGGTGGCTTTCCTTCCTGCTTGAAGGGGTGACTCCCATATAGCAGATGAATGAAAAGAACTGATTAAAATGGATCGTTTCAATAGAAGAATTGCTTTCAGAGTGGGTTTAGCTCCACCCTTCCCGTAGGAGCTGGGGGTGGGAGAGGAGACTGCAGCCGGCCCACAGTGAACCCACAGAGATCTGTGAACTGGCCTTCAGGCTCAGGCTGTGGAATTTGCACAAGAGTGAAGTGGATGTGAGCCTCCGGGCACTGGGTGGGCTGCAGCTTGTCCCAGTGCCCCTCCCAGAACCATGCGCGAGCAGGAACCTGTCAGACACCCATGGCTGTGTCCCGTAGTTCCCCTTGTGGTGCACGAGGACTTAGAATTCCGGTCCCTTTGCCTCTTTAACCCTAAAGTCTTCCCACTGGGAAAAAAAAAATCAGCATTAGTGGCGTATGCCTGGAAGCAGCTGTAGCTCTGTGAGAACAGACTCAGTCCTTAAGTGAATGAATAGTTGTGATGGGTGCCTTCTGCTTGTTTTCAGTTTTTGTAGCTGACAGTTGGATTGCCTTATCTGCTCTCAGTATATACTGCCAGTGTTTGAGAGGAGACGCGGAGAAATTAAGCAGAGGTTAAGGATCAAACCTCTCATCTCAGACACTTTACTGATCTGAAAGGAAAAAGGCTCTTACATCTTCTTTATGTTTGCCCCTGCTCTGTTGAAGTGGAAATCCTGGTTAATAAACACTGGGCGATGACGTCATTCCTGAATAGATAGCAATTTCCGGTCAGCCTGGGTATGTGGGGACTGCCACCTCTTGTTCTCTGCTTCCCAAGAAGAATGTTCTCTTTAAACAGTGGGATCTTATCGCCAGCAGTCCTTGCTGTACAGTTTGACTTAAAAACAAATTGGGTAGTGAGCATGATGGTAAAGTCTTCTTCAGTGAGCATTTTGTTTCGGGGCTAGTCAGTCTTTGAGATTCTGATTAAAATATTCCAGTCTTTATAAAGACCCTTTAACACAAAACAAATTCCTTTTCTTTGACAACTATCATTTTGGTTTTAATCAGAATCTGATCAGAGAAATGCTTTTGGGGAAGTAGTTTTGACTTTGGGAAACTTGGTGTCTTTATTCATCAAATAAGAATGGAATAATTGTTTTTCTGTTCTTTCCTTTTGTTCTATTTTAGTTTCACAGATCATATTCGTGTTTGGCATTTTTTTTTGCTTTCCTCTCCCCTCCTACGTTTCCTCTAAGAAAATGTATTTCTGTTTGTCAAATTTAATTTTCTTTTTCTTTGTGATCCTTTTCAGGATATTACTTGGCTTTCTGCAGAGAATATAAATTCTAGATGATCGCTTTTTATAGTAAAGTTCAAAGAAAAAATTTACCTTTAAGTTATGGTTAATTTCTCTCTCTCTCAGGCTCGTGAAGGCCTAGAGCAGAGGACACAGGAAAAGCAGGGTACAGGTTGCTGTGGGGGTGGAAAGAGCTTGGAGAGGTCATTGAGGGCATATCCCCAGTTTTAAGCAGTGTCCAGACTCAGCCACAGGAGAGGTGAGCCAAGATCCCATGTTTACAGGGTGATTGTCGAGGGGCTGAGGATGTGCTGGGCCTGCTGCCTGCTCATTTCCATGCTGCCCTCTGGGCGCTGGACACTGGACGTCATGGAGCAGGCAGGCAAGGTGTAAAGATTAGGAAATTATTCTTTTGATTAAACCACTACATTGGAACTGAATGTATTACAGTTTTTAAAGGGTAATAATGTATTTTCTTCCAAAATATACCGTACTTCCTTCTTGTACTGTCAGCATCTGTCAGCTGAAGGTCTTGTGAGACTGTGTGAGGTTTCCTGGGGCCTTTGTAACTAAGGACCACGGTTTATCACAAAGAACTGCGCTGGGTGGTTTAACTGGCAGGGGTGTGTTGTCTCCCACTTCTGGGAGCTGTGATATGAGATCAAGGTGTCAGCTGGGCTATGGGGGAGAAGCCGTTCCTTGGGTCTCCCCGGCTTCTGGTATTTGCCGATAGTCATTGGTGGTGTTTGGGTTGTAGATGGGACACTCTGGTTTCTGCCTTTGTCTTCATGTGGCAGCCTTCCTGTGTGTGTCTCTGTCTGCTTTCCCTTTATAAAAGGACACCAGTCATTTTGGTTTCTGGCCCACTGTAATTAACTCATTTTAACCTGATTGTCTGTGGAGATGACCTTATTTCCAAAAGGTCACATTCACAGGTAGAGTGAGGACTTCACTGTCTAGTTTGAGGGACACAGGTGAACCTGTGACAGATGGGAAAAGGCAGTCACAATGGTGAGGTTCTTATTTCTTAGACCTGGGAGCCCCCCAGCCCAGCCTCCACTCAGCAAGCATCCTTTGTACCTTGTCGCAGGTGAACGGCCACCTGGTCTTGGCCTGTGGAAAACCGATGTGGCTATGGGTACTGTCTTCTGAGAGTGCTGGACATGCTGCTCCAGGAGCCTCCAGCTGTGAGACTGAGTCTGCACCTGTGGCGCCTGCAGCATGTTCCACAGAGAGCACCTGCTCGTTCTTTCTCCAGAAGGCCCGTTGTACGTGTGAATGCTGTCCATCGGGACATGACTGGTCGCGTCTGGAATTTGGCTCTCTTGCCATTCAGAGCACAGGCCACTGTCCTCCTGACAGAAGGGAATGTCCTGTCCATCTTCAGGCAGCTCGTTATAAACTGGGCTGATCCTAGGACTGTGGTGATGTGGTCTTCACCTGTCTGTCCTGAAGGAAACTCCAGCTTCTTCCTCATGCGTGTCTTGGCCTTGCTGCTAATGGTTTCACAGGGCACAGTGAGTGCACCTACTGCTCTGCCTCCTCCCTCATGACCACTCCCTCCTCCACCTAGCTAGCAGTGAGCCCTCCTCGAAGACTAAACCTAAGCACACCTGTCTGGGCTCCTTCCTGCCTGCCCCCCACCTCCTTTGCTCTGCCTCATACTGTTCCCTCGTGGCACTGTCCCTGGACTTGAGTGTGTATTTGTGTTCCTCCCTGTTCTTCTCTGGGGACACTGGATGGGACTCGCTGACTTGGTTGGTTGCCATTTTCCTGTGCTGGACTGTGTGCTCCCTGAGTTTCAGGGCTGTGTCTTGCCCATACCTGACTGTCTCTTAGGTTGGTTGACTCCATGGAGACTACTTGTGAGCCCTGCCTGGGAGAAGTTAATCAGCCCGTTGCTGCTACAGACCATGGACCCTCCTGTTCCTAGCCTCACCCCGTCTTGCTCCTTCCCCTAAGAGCACCCAGGCCTGCGTTCCCTTACAGCCCCTCCCTCCCCTTCAAGAAACCTGTGCAGGGATGTTCTCTCTGCTTCATAATGAAGTCTGTCCTGTAACACGGCTGGGCCCTGCTTGTCTTAGGGGGTCTTCCCATTTGTGAGCTC
Organism: Lutra lutra; assembly: GCF_902655055.1. Taxonomy (NCBI): domain Eukaryota; kingdom Metazoa; phylum Chordata; class Mammalia; order Carnivora; family Mustelidae; genus Lutra; species Lutra lutra. The sequence continues at coordinate 83,710,881 of NC_062291.1, forward strand.
ATGAAGGGCAGAAATGAGGTCTTACCTCTTTCTGCATTTTGCTCTGTCTAGTGCAGTCTCCGGCATAGTGTGTGAGCTTGAAGGAGTAATGTATGCAGATGATCTTGGGGGAGGGAAGCGGTAGGTTTTCATTTTTCCTAGGAAGGCAATTAAAAAAGAAACTCCTTCTATTATTATAACATTAAAAAAAAAAAAAGACAAGACTCCCTATCTTTTATCCCCATGGCTCACCCCTTTCTTCTCCCTCTTTCCATTGAAAACCCTTTTACTGTGTCTGAAGTGGATTTTTGTGCTTTTGCCTGTATTCTGGTAGTGTTTGGCGTGCATGTAGTTTTCATGTATACGAGCGTGGGTGTAGCTCTTGCTCTTGTTTTGTTTCTTACTATTTTATTCCGTGCTGTCCTCTAAGAGGCACTTCTGTTTATTTTTAGTGTATGTTTAGTTCACGGTTCCCACTGCTGCGTGCACACTCCCCGTGTTTTACTGACAGCCTTCCCAGTTCTGGGCACTCAGCTCTCCTCCATGTGCTAACCCTAACCCTTACATCACATGGCCATGGGATCCTGCAGCCATCCCCTGTGCACAGGGAGATGTGCACATGTCTTTCCCAGGGATGCATTCCCAGGATGGGGGTTGCTGGTTGCAGGCTGTGGAGACAGATACTTGGGATAAGCGGGGATCGCTGTTCCCATTCAGTTGCTGCAGGCTCCTGTCCTCCCCAGCACCCGGGGCTGCCTATATCCTGGGGCATTACAGTTTTTAACCACTGAAGTTTGTTCAGTTAAATTGTATTTGATTATCTTTAAGTTTGAGCAATCTCTTCATATGTGGGTAAGTCCTTGGGCTCCTTCTATACACTGTTGGTTAAGTATGGCTCTTTTTCACGTGGTTGCATCTCAAATCGTCCTGGCTTGTCATCGGGCAGTATTTCCTTTTATGTTCTAGGACATTGATCCCTTGTCAGTTTCAGGAACGGAGGGCGTGTTAATAACGAAGACGTGGTAAGGTTATAATGACAGCATGGAAGACCGTCCTAGAACTGAATAAATACAGCCTTTATTTGGCTCTAGATGTAAGCCAGTGACTGCATAGACCTCCCCTCTTTCTCCCTTTAACTGCCTGGGAACGCTGCCCTGGATGGGCACGGATTCTGGGCCGGGTGCAGACACCGGTGAAGCGGACAGTGCGGCTCTACGGAGATAATCCTCCACACGTGCGGCTGAGCTCCAGACGCTCGAGTCTGCAGTGCCCCCGGTCCATCTGCCGGGCCCCTTTGTCAAGAGAGCCCTGCGGTCACCACTCGGTCTTAGCAAATCCTTTGCAGGGATCCTGGGAATGTCCGTCTCCTGTTCTGAATGCTTGAAGAGCATCTGTTAATAATCCCTTGAGGACTTTGCTCATTTCCACCCCATCCCTTTTTGGTCTGTGACCGTTCTCGCCTCTGGTTGATAACATGATTGCCGTTTAAGAAGGTGCTGTCCTTGGGGCACTATTCCGAGCTCACTCAGACATCGCTCGCTTCCGAGCTTTGACTTTCTGATACCATGTGAGAGCCTAATATTTGGTTATTCTCCAGGAATTTACCCAACATGCACTCTGCGCGCTTCCGTAATTCTCTGACCGCGTCTTTTCTCTTGTGGGCAGAGTTAGAATCTGAGCTTTGGATCCACTTTCCCTGAGCAAGGTGGCCAGAGTGACTTGAGGACGTTGGGGGCGAGGACAGCTCCACAGTGGTCGTGGGCTGTTGTGGGGCTGTCGGGACGCTGGTGACCGGCTGTGCACCCCCAGAGCACCTGCAGGGACGTTTCTGCCCCCAGCTTGTGGGCTTGAGGGGAGGTGCCAGGGGTGTGGTCAGAGCTGCTCTGCCATCCATTGGCCTGTTCCACGTAGCACTTCCTTCATGCCAGCTATTGTAGCGGGCCCGTCTTCAGCTTCCTCCCCTCATGGAGGCAACTGGGAACTTGAGTCTAGTCGCACCCCCAGGGCTAGGTGGGCCCGTGTTCCTGGGCCTGGCGCTTCCTGTGGGGAGCTGAGGCTTTGCCACAGACACACTTTGTGAGATCATGGCTGCTCTGGGGCATGGCGTCTCCGGATTGAGGAGGGAGGAAGTTAGCGCTCAATGGGTCCTCTGTCTTGGGGCAGTTCCTGATGATCTGGGGATGCTGGTATGTGCACTTGGCAGTGACCCCAATTCAAGTCAGTTAGAGGGACAGATAGGGAAATGGATACCCAAGGAGCCCTCTCTGGGGTGAGTGGTCAAAACGATGTTTCCTCTTGGGACGGTATGGCCTAACTTCAAGGTAGCGGCTTTAAGTCTGCCAGCAGCCCACGGAGATGAATGGGCGGGTGGGGTGTTCAGGAAGGTCACTAGCCAGGACGATTTGAGATGCAACTCTCTGGAACCTTCTAGTGTATTTCCACAGTGTTAGGATTATTGAATTCTGGTGACAAACTGATGAATTCCCCAGGACAGGAAGGTATCATGAGGGTCCTGGGGTGTCTCCTCCTTCTAACTGTTGCAACTTTGTGTTTGTTTAGGGTGGTACAGAGGTTATACCTTAAGAAAAAAGTCCAAGAAGGTAAGTCCTTTTTCTAAACCTCTGCATTTCCATTCATTCATCACACCAAGAGAGGAAATCAATCCCATCCCATTTGTGTCTTCGAGTTTTCTGTATATATCTCTTTCTCTGAACTTAACAAATGTGTGGGCTGACACGTGGGCTACCCTGAATTGTTTTCTTTTGAACAGTATGTGGTCACAGAAACACCAGCTCTGCATCCGTGGTGGGACTGCTGGGCTGTGGCTCAGTCCTGACCTGTCATCACTAAAGGCACAGTCCTCTTTTCCTGGTAGAACGTCCTTTTTAAGCTCGGGAGGTGGGAGAGAAGGACCCTGGGGATAATGACTTCAGAAAAAAAAAAAAGCCACTTATGATTTTCAGTCTTCTATTATCCTCGATGACCACAGATTTGCAAAGCTCATGCGTGCTTGTTTTCCTCTTGCGCAGAACTATTTTAAACTGCCTGACTTGCTTGCAAAAGAAAGGTTCTGCTTTCCAGGGCCTTTTGCATGCGAGGCTCTTTGAACTTCTGAAGCCAAGACCTGCAATTATGCCTTGATCCTTGTGGCGGACACTCCCTGACACGGTTCTGTTGTGGCTTTTCTGTTTTTAGCTTCGCAAAACCTAATTACAGCCCTCCGGTTTTATTCTGTGATTTTTGAAATAATGTCCATTCTGAGCTGTGATTAGGCTCTGTCCACATTAACTCACACACTTTAATATCTACGTTTGCTTGACAGAGGGTTCGTTTTATTTCTGTTTCTTAACCCTGCCTCTCATGATCTCCTTACTGGGCTGGACTCCTCATGTGGTCCTGAGCCTGTAACTTAAGGCCTCCAAGGTCCGGCGGCTGAAGCACAGTACCTGTCTGCCCAGCTTCCCCCAGAAACCCTGCAGCCGGGCCCTGCTGGACAGATGGGAGCTGTTTGTCCTTTGTAGCTGTCATTTTTGAAGGGCCCAGCTCGAGCCACATTTTTTCTTTTGAAATCCTCATGGGAAGACCAGGCATTTGCGAGGCCTTTAAAGATACTATGGTTTCGTAGTTGGCCCTTGCACGCTGTGCAGAGAAGGGACTTGGCCCCCAGTCATGCAAACTCCCAGGAGTTCTGGAACCATCCTTTGTCTAGGTATTCACACAGATGGAGTTTGTCTGGACTAGTTTGAATGAGCCCGGCTGGGGTGGTTGCTCATTTCACGCCTCTGCGTGTGTCGCCTCTCTGCCTTCCACTCCCCCTTCTGTGGCTTCATGGTGCCCGGGAGCAGGTTTACTGAGATGGAGGGCTGTCTTTGCTTGTGGACACGGGTGAGGCTGCCTTGTTTAACCTCTTCCCTCTCCACCTGTGTGCACACCTTGACATTATCTGTGCTCCTGGAGGCATCCTGGGATTTGGGCGTGTCCAGAACAACTGGGACCCTGTGGAGCTCCCAGCCTCGGGGCCCTTTAGTCCGCTTTCTTGCTCAGCCTTTTGTCTTCCTGCCTGACCGCCCCTGTCTCTGTGATAATTCTTTATGTGAAATTCCAGCTTTCCGTGTACGCAGGAGGAGCGGGAATCTGGGGTGCCCATGCTCCTCCCACACAGATTAGTAGCTGTGGTTTCTGGTCCTCCTGTGTAAATCCTTTGGGGCCAGATGCCAGGAAAACGCGGTCAGAAGCTCCTTTCACACAACAGGTGCCTGGAAACCACCAGTGCTGGCCGCTGAGTAGATTTCCGCTGCGCGCACTAAATCTCACACGGGAAGCCCTCCGGCTGTGCTGGGCAGCCCCGGATCCCAGCGCTTCTTCCCCCACTACCCGCTTTCAGGTCCTTGTTTCTGCCTCACTCCAGAGAGGGGGCTCTTGGTTTGCTTAGGAATCAGGACAGCAAGTCTTGGTTAAAGCCCCTAGCACTTTGCCGTCCGCACCCGACACTGAACTTGCGCTTGAGAAACTCCCTCGCACACTGTGCTGCTAAGCCCCCAGCTCCCATGCATGCTGCCTTTGGGGGATGCCGAGAGCTGTGAAACCGGTGTTTGGTAGTTGTGTGGATTGGGGGAAATTTGCCCACTTTCTGTATTTTCTCACATGGCCCCTCTTTTGGGAGGTTGATAAGAATCTGTGGGTCAGGCAAATAGTCCTCCATGCATATGTGATGATAAGTGGTGGAAATCAACTTTCCATGGCCATTTTAACTTTTCTGGAAAGAAGGAACTGTCGGAGACCATCATCAGAAATTGTTTTTAGGCGTCCTTTGGCTTTGGAGCTGCCTGAGTCAAGGGCATCAGCAGACCTGAGGTGCATGCAGTGGGGAAGACACAGGCCAGTCCTGTGCACTTTTTTCCTGGCACACGGATCGCTTCTGTTTTCTTCCGAGACATCTGTAGTCTCCGTGAAACGTGAGCAGGCTGAGCTCATACTTCCTGTTTGCCCCACTGTGTAGTATGTGAGACTTACCGTAAGCCGTGCAGAATTAAGAGCGATCCAGCCATCCCTACCCTCCCCTTGTCAGGGTGGTTTTTGATTTTTGGTTGGTATTCAAGTTGGTAATGAAATTACTGTTTTTTTCCCCTCCCAAAGGGTATATTTCCTGCTTCATATATTCATCTTAAAGAAGCCATAGTTGAAGGAAAAGGGTGAGTCTGGTTTTAATGTTGAAATGAAGAAACATGGTGATTGCATTTGACTTTGCTGTTGGGCCACATGGCAGGGCCTGTTAGGGGGTTGGATGTGGGTGTGAGTGACCGTGATGGGACAGGAGTTCTGGCTAGAGAAAGGGGGCTTGGGGTAGAGATGTGTGTACAACATGGCTTTGGACCTTTGAAAAGTCTCAAGTCAGCACCGGACCTGCAGCCGTGCCTCTCAGACCTGAAGCTGGTTTTGGGTAGCATTGGCCCAGTGCTCTGTGCTTCTCCACGAGCAGTCCCACTGGGTAGAGGCTCCAGCCCCCCAGCTCTGAGTCCATTTTTCTGGAAAACTTTGAACGCTATGACACCAGTGGAGTTTAGGGTAAAGCAACAGTTGGTAAATTGGGACGTGTGTGAATTTACATTTTGTGTAATTGTCATGTATGTTTCTTAGAGGTCATAAAACTGATGTATGAGATCATTAAAAGGACTTTTATAGAACGAGAACCCATTAGACAGGAATGGCAGATGAATAGCCAGGTGTGAACTTGGAAGAAGGAGCATTAAAATATTTTCCTTTTTTGTCTCTTCTACATCTTCACCCTCAGTTAAATATGGAAATTATAAAATTACTAATCATATGATTACTGCATAATGACATCTCTTCGGCTGATTACAAAATTGCCTTTCCAAGCACTGTACTCTTAACATATGAAAAGGACTTGCTCGGGTTCTGTAGTTGCGTGATGGGTGATTAAAACGAAGAAAATAACTTAGAGGCATAGATGGGGATGACCTGTAATACAGTATTTTTTTATAGCGATAGAATGTTTTGTGTGCAGAGTTTTAAAGGGAACGGAAAAGAAAAAGCAAAGTTTTGACTCTTGTAGAAATAATGGAACAAAGTCTGCCTTGAACGTATTTTACATCTGTCTGTATCGCAGTCAATATAGAAGTGAGACCGTGATTAATTTTTATAAGAGAGCACTTTGAGTATACAAAAGAACACATAGAGAATGTAATATGAAGCATACTAGTAATGTGAATGAGAGATTATTTTGATTCTCAGTGAGTAGAGTGACACCCACATAGACAGACACATTGCCTCCCGTTTCTGGGGCTCGCGGGAGATGCCCCAGGTTGAGTGACTGAACGGTGCACCGGGGACAGAAGCAGTTAAGAGACAGTTTCTCTGCCTATGCTTTGGGGCTCCCTGTGTTTTCTCCCCACTCTGCTACTCCGGTCCTGCCTCTCCGCGGCTACTCCCACCCACTCTCAGCTGCTTTCTGCCTCCCTCCTTGTAAAGACCCTCCTGCCTTCAGACTTGACAGGTGGTCTCAGCACTCCTCCTTTCCTCCGGAGGTCTGTGGACCTCGACCTCCCCTCCCTATGGTCCTTCCTCCTTTCCAGGGCAGGGTGCTCTGTCATCCCACCCCACAACCTGCCTGCTTGCTCTCCAAGGTCATTACCCCATCTCTCTTGGTGGGTTTTTTTCTTTCTGTGTCCCCTTGACTTTCACATCCTTGCTGTGTGCTGGCTGCCACTGATTCTCTACCTTTTCTCCCATAACCAAGGCTGTTCCCATTTGTCCTCTCTCCCATGCTCCCGTGGCTTACCAATGTCTCCTCATGTCGGAGCTTCCAATATCTTCTCAGGGCTGCTCTTCTGGTGTTTCCCTGCAGTGTGGGACACTGGTGGCTAGCGCCTTCACCGAAGCCCCTTGTTTATTCTGATGCTTTTGTACCCTGTTTCTCTTGCCTCCTAGCCTATTTCCCCAACTGTCCACTACTCCCAGGGGACTCTCCTTGTCCTTCTCCTAGCCCTGTGTTGCCCCTCTGTTTGACATGGCCCATGTTGTTGTGTTTCCTCTCTGTGGGTGATGCTTAGATCGGGGCCTCCAGCCCTGACTGTCCCTTAATGCCTAGCCTGATCATTTAGAGCCAGGTGACTAAGGAGCCGCCCCTGTTGGCTGAGCGTCTGCTGTGTCCTGCCCATCCTTCCACGCCCCGCGTGATGCTCTTTCTCTAGGTCTTACAAACAACGCTATGAGGCAGCCGCTGTTGGCTTTGTACACTGCTGACCCCTTGCAGGTAATGAGGTGCTTACGAGATGGTAATACAGTGAAGCCAGATCTGATACAGAAGAGCTAGTTGGCATATTCGTTCCAGGGGCAGATCAGACCTACAGAGAGGGAGAAAGTGAGAAGGATCCAGAACTGAGACCAGGACACAGTGTGAGCAGTGGGGCCTTCTCTGTGTAGTGGAAACAGGGTCCTCTGATGGAGCTCCAAGTTTCGGGGAGTGAGCGCAAGAGCCCAGTGGACTCAGCACGAAGTTCAGGATCCGGAGGACAGAAGCCTCCCAGGTACTGCCACACATGCTCATCCTGCGAGAGAAGAGAAATCTGTCCCCCCGGGCTTTCTACGGATGGCATCGCAGAGCGTGATGAACCACATTTTCATCAGCGTCCTTCCTGGGAACAGTGGAGACGGACTTGGCCTGGCTGTGCTAACAGCCACTTTCTGTGATAGACACTGACGACATCCCATCAGAGGGGCATTCCTGAAAGTAGTTTTGTGGGGAGTGGTCCCATACACCTCGGACATCTCGTCACTGCTGCTCCAGGAGGCGCAGGCTGCCACACCTGTCCACAGAGCCTGGCCTTTTCTCAGGGACTCCACTGTCTCTGTCTTTGGGAGTCCCCACCATCAGCTGGTCATTCTAGGCCTAAACACCAATGTGAGCCCAAGTGAGGGTCCCGCCCACCGAGATGGGCTGTAGCCAGAGCTGGTGGCTGGCGGGGGCGGGGGGGGGGGGCGGTGGCTAGCTCAGAATCCCTGCACATTCCATGTAGTTGGAGTATGGTCTGTTCTGGATGCCCAGTTTCCTGAGCCTCCCTTCCATGTCTCCCGCAGTCCCAAGTATTCTGAGCCCTCCCTTCCAGGGCCTGTGACCGGAAGACAATGGCTGATAGGATTTAAAAAAAAAAGGCACAAAGAGATAGCAAGTTAATAATAAGTCCAGGGTTGCTGTTTCGGGGTGCAGGGAAAAGGGAGAGGGTAATCGAGTGCTAGGATCAGATGGAGTACCTCCGGACATCGGAGAGAGCTGAGGCCTCATTTGTGTTTCACCAAGGGTAACTGCTTCATGTGTTATCATATAGTGAGTTTTATGCATGATGGAAATGTAAAAATCATCTTAACCCGAGCCTGCATCTTAACGCGGCACAGACTGGCTCTAATTGATGGTGTCTGTAAGATAGATGGGTACACATATTATGAATGTACTCTCAGACCCTGGTGCTCTGAAGACTTCTCATGGGATATTATTTGCCGCCTCTGTCTTACCTTGATGTGCGAGGTGGACGCCTTTACACGTAGGGAATGTGTGAACACACTTGGGCTCTGTACAGATATGCCCTGTCATTCTTAGAGGTGTGTGTGTTCATATGTGTGGACACAGTCTTGTTTGTATATTTTCTCTCCATTTGCTTAAATATTTAATTCTGTGGACTTGCTTAAATATTTATTTTTATAATAAATATATTGCTTAAATTAAATTAAAAAAATATTTATTTTTATAATAAATATATTGCTTAAATATTTAATTCTGTGGACTAGATTTGGGATTTACAAGTACAACTTGCAGACTCTAATGAAGCCATGAATGTGGCTGTCCTTTCCTCTTTTCCCTTAGGCAACATGAAACGGTCATCCCGGGCGACCTCCCGCTCATACAGGAAGTCACCACAACACTCCGAGAGTGGTCCACCATCTGGAGGCAGCTCTACGTGGTGAGAAAACGGGATGTTGAATCTAAGCTTAAAAACAGAGAACGGTCTTTATGGACCTTGTTGTACCAATGGGATTTTTTTTCCTTTCCCTGGGAACCTCAAAAGCAGAACTTCTGGGACTGAGTCATGCTCAGGGCGAAGAGAGCCCATTATTCTGGCCACCCTGGGGGGCTGTCTGTCCTCGTGGACCTGCTTTGCGTTGGGTGCGGCCATGCTCACTGTGACAAAGCACTGGTACAGGGAAGGGCCGAGGATTTCCGCCTGCTTGTGCAGAACGGGAGACCGGCTGCTTGAGCACTTTGGAAGACAGGAGTAGGCAGGCTGCATTGATGAACCCGCAGCGTTTATGTTTTGATCATGAAAACTAAAATCTGCTTTTAAGCTGTAATGGGTGCTTATTTATGGATGCAGTAGAGAACAATTGCTGTTTATTTATTTATTTATTTCTTTTGCCATTGTCTGTGTCTTATCATTTGAGTAAGACTACATAGTCTTCTAGACCTAAGCGTGCCTGTTACAGAGGTGGGGAAGTTGTTTGCATTCTGGCTTCATGTATGACTGTCCGGTTCTCCCAATCACGGGAGAAGCCTTATTAACGCAGGGAGGTTGAGACTCTGACATCTTCCATTTCCTATTCCCTCGGGGCATTTCTTTGCACATAAATTCCTATTTGCAGAAGATTACCTTTTGTTAAGCCTGTATTTCTATTCAGAGTGTTGATTTCTCATATGCTAATGTTGTCAGCACAAAGCAAGGGCTCTGGAGAGAAGTCAGCGCATCGATTTCTTGGGAACACAGAAAACTTGCAAAAGTCCCACAGCTGCTCTCTGGGCAGGCTTGTTGTTTTTGATTATACAGTGGTTTCTTGTAAATGCACAGTAATAAGCAGTTGCAGTAATTGGTCATCAAATGTTCTCAAAAACCGAAAAGCGTGAAGTTAGCCATGAATGTTTTGTGTAAATCTGAGCAATTTTGTAGTCGGTCTTTCATGTTCAACTTAGCAATTTTTAAACAAAAATATGGCAGCAAAACAAACAGGGCTGATGCTGAGTGATCCGTTAGTGGGCATGGCTCTAGCCTTCCCACCCGGGATAGGCCGGCCATTACCTTGGTTTCCTTTTTAGAAATGCGGGTTTCCCTGTTGTGGACTTACATTGTTGGATTTGTACAAAGCTAGAAGAAATTCATTACAGTACTTTTCTACGAATTGGTTTTTTTGCTGTGCTCTGTGGTTGTAGACAAGCTAGCAGAATATTATGGAGTTTAGATATTTGATAAGGCTTTAGGAAAAATGAATTATTAAGAGGAGATAAACCTAGTTGTGGCATAAACCATTATTTTGGCCATTTAGTTATTATTTAAGAAATGAACACTAGGACAATGCTGGGAAGAGGAGTTTGTGGGGTACAGGATAATCTACTGGGATGGGGATCATAGGTCACATGCTAAAAGAAGGTCACATGTTGGGGCGCCTGGGTGGCTCATTGGGTTAAAGCCTCTGCCTTCGGCTCAGGTCATGATCTCAGGGTCCTGGGATTGAGCCCCGCATTGGGCTCTCTGCTCAGCAGGGAGCCTGCTTCCTCCTCTCTCTCTCTGCCTGCCTCTCTGCCTACTTGTGATCTCTGTCTGTCAAATAAATAAATAAAATCTTTAAAAAAAATCTTTAAAAAAAAATAAAAGAAGGTCACATGCTAGAAATAGTGGGATGAGAGGTTCAGAGATGTAGAGCAGAAGTTATTTTAAAAAGTAGCAGTGGCCACATATTAATATTTATAGGGACCCTGTTTAGAATTTAATCAAATTAAGTGTTTCCTAGATTTCTTTTCGTGGAAGGAACCACTGGCTTCTTTTAGGAGGTAGGGGCAATCCCTAATTTCCTTGATGAATTGTGCTCTTGGCTGTTGCAAAACTATTACCTTTTTTTGGTACCATCAACGCCTTCAAAATATGCAGAAAGTGATAAAAATGTGAATTTGTGTTTTCCTTTTGATGTAAATGCCCCAAGAGCTTGTAGATTAAGGTTTTACTCCTTGCAGAACTGCTCTGTGTGCGCTGAGCGAACCCTGGCACGTATGGTTCCGTGTGATGCTATTCCCTCTAACTCGGCTGATGACAGGCCCAGGTGGTCAGTTGCTTGGTGCGCTGAGTGTGGCATAGGGCACAGTCTTTAAATATTGAAGACTCCATGGCAAGATTTTCAGGCTCACGCTGAATATGTGGGAGTTCCCGGGTAGCCGATCTTCGGGCCATGGACTTCTAGACTAGTTCAGGGCTCAGTTTGCAGCTCCACGTCGAGATCTTGCTCTGGTTAACTTCTCGATTCAGGGGCGCATACTCAGAACGTTGGCTGGAATATTGAGGATTGTGTATGACTTCTCATCCTTTTGATCTGTGAGTGCCTGATGGGAAGCAGACTCCATATCATGTGTTCCTGTTTCATGCTTTTGACATTGATTGACTCTCATCACATAAAGCCCGTGCTGCACGTGCATTTGGAAAACCATCCACAGTGCTTGTTTCTACCAAGAGCTTCACGCACGGCTTTTGTCCCCCCTGCAGCAAGACAACAGGGAGATGTTCCGAAGTGTGCGGCACATGATCTACGACCTCATTGAGTGGCGGTCGCAGATTCTTTCTGGAACTCTGCCGCAGGATGAGCTCAAAGAACTGAAGAAGAAGGTCACTGCCAAAATTGATTATGGAAACAGGTTTGTTCATTTGAAAGATGATTTCATGCTTAAATTATCCAATCTAATAACATTACTGTAAGCCTTGAGGAGACTGAAATCCTATTTTATCATAAAAAAAATTTCTAACATCACAATAAGGGCATAGTTTTCATTTTTGAAAGGGTGGGTTATTTTCTGTTGGATTCTAAAAATCAGGAGTTTTCAGAGACATTGTCGAAACCTGTAGTGATCTGTGAGAAGTTGGGGCTGGGGTGGCCTGTCATTTTCACTCTTCCATAGGTGGCACTGCTGTGATTTTTCCCTGACAAGGGACTTCTTTTGTTTTCTGCTCACAGTTCTTGACTTGGAGTCCAGACCTAGGGGTACTTTGTGCAATAACAAGCACCAGGTTGCTTTGTGGAACCCTAAGTTCTAAGAGTTGGAAGGGACGTCAGAGGTCACCTTGAAACTTAACACCGGGCCAAGGGCTCCAGGTTTGGCAAATGCAGATACAGCCAGCGAAATCTGAATCTCAGATAAACAACTAATTGTGCTTTGTGTAAGGATGTCTTTTGCAAAAGTTCCTGTCTACAGTGGGCCTCCACTCGGCTCTGCTCGAATGCCTACAGCAGTGGTGCACTCCCTTCTCCACAGCGCGCGCTGGGCATGCCGGCGTTGGCAAGCCTTCCTGATGCCGAACAGGATTGAGCTGCCTCATTCCAATTCTGCCAAGTCTGTGATCTGAGTGAGGCCCTGCCCTTTCCCACGGGATAACTCTCTAGTTATTCCTATAATGTCAGAGATGCAAGAAGCATTTAAAAATGATCTGGTCACATGATTCCCAGACGCTGGTCTGTATCAGAATCACTCCTCCGAGCTTTCAAAATATAAAATTGTGGGACCTACTCCTGAAGATTCTGATTTCTAAGATGTGGAAGGCTGGCTGGAAATCACAGTTTTTAAAAATAGGGTTGGACCATGCTGGATTGCAGATTGGGGAACTTCTGGAAGAGTCAGAAGCCCTCATTTTACATATTAGGACTGTGTGCTCAGAGAATGGGAGAAGTTTGCCCCTAGCTATTTAGCTGAAAGGTGCCCTGGGTAAACTAAAGAACCTCTCTGTAAAATCAGAATTATAACATAATGTTGTTTTCTAGTGCTTCGTCCTTTCAAGTGTGAGAAGTTTCTAAAAAACCATTATTACTTAGATGTAGTATTTGGATTAAAAGACCTACAGGAGAAGGTGTCTCCCCCCCACCCCCGCCCCACTAAATCTGTGTGTAGGATATTAGATATTGTTGCAGGGAAAACCATTTCATGAGGACCTGCTTAAACAAGAAAACGACGAAGAACAACAACAAACTTTTGGAGCTTTGATTCTGTTTTCTGTTGGAATATTGTATTTTAAACTTATGTTCAGAAACCACCTGCTTAATTTGGCTGTGGGAAGAACCAAAGTACATCATGTCATGGAACAATCTAGTTAAGAAAGGAAGTGTTTCAAAACATAATTTACTACTTTGATCGGAAATACAGCCCCTTATTAAGACAGTTTTTGACCTCTTGCTCTGTTAAGTTCTACCTTCATAGTAGAAGCTCACTGTGAATCAGAGCCATGTGAGCACCGGTTGCTGCAAAATATACAGAATGGTTGGCATGAAGAAGACCCCTGACAGGCCACTCCCTGTACCATTTTCCATGTGGCATTCTGGAAGGAGCCTAGACGCGGCCATGAGAGGGTTCTGGTTCAGAATCCAGGCTCTGGGTTCTTCTAGATGGTTCCCTGAGCTTTGATTTCTGCTCTTGTGAAATGGATCTGACCACCTGTCATGGCAGGAGTGAGGAGGAGCACATGGCAAGATGTATGCAGCAGGCTGGTACATAGCCTGGGCCTTGGCTCCTTAGGGAGCCTAATTCTCTGTGGCCTGTGGGATCTCTGGCCCCTTCCTCCTAAAGCCAGGAGCTTTGTAGATAGGCCTAGGCCAGCACTGGCTCTGCCCATACAGGAAAGGATTCTCTACCCACCTCATTAGCATTGACCCTAACCATACCAGCACTGACTCCTCCCAGGGGCAGGTTCATGGTTTGGATGAGCTGTGATATTTGGGAGAGGGGCTTTCCTCATTAGTGGAACATGTTGCAGAGACAACTGATGAGAGCCCAAAAGCCTTATTTTTTTTTCTTTTTTAAAAATCTTCTTCTCTTCCTCTTGAGGCACCCCGCAATCACTGCAACTACTGAGGCTGTGTTCATGCAGAGCAAAAAGCCTCTGACTCTTTGTTTAAAGGCCTGTTTACCCTCCTGTTGCTGACAGGCCCAGTTGGTTCTGCTTCACCATCAGTGGATTTACTCAGTAGATATTTACAGGGAAAAACAAGGTCTTTGTGCTGCCTTTCCAAATGGTGCAGTGGCCCAGCATATACAGCAGAATGATCCCGCCTGACATGGCACCAGACTCCTATCCAGTGTTAAGGCATGTCACCTTCAGAGAAGAGAGGTCAGAGATGGATTTGTCTGGTTGGAGTTGTTATTACCAAGTCAGCTTCCCTTTTAAAACTGTAACTGTTAAAGGTGTTACTTAATTGAAATTTATCTTTCCTTCAGCAGACTCTTTACGTTGCTGTATGCTTAAAAAAACCCCGAAAAGTTCCTGCTTCTATCGACTTGTTAATCACAGGGAGAAAATCCCAAAGGCAAAGTATAAGGCATCTGTGGTTAAGATCCTCATATCTTATTAAAAAGAAAACCGTAACACATCACATAGCACAGCTCCTGGTTTGTTTCTTTACATAATGGTCTTTGTTTATTCTTTAAATGAAAACTGTGCTAAAAATCACCTAACAGTTTTCTTGGATTTGGGGAAACAGAGTGTTGCCCAAAAGACATTTCTAGATATAGATGGACAGACTTATTAGACAGATGCTGCTCGTGTTTTAAGTTGGCTACTACGTCTAGCCATCTGGCCAGAAAGTTGCTTAATGTTATTGTGGGTAACTTCCACATGTTTGGTGTTGAAACATAATAGAATGTCTTTATCGAAGATCTTCTGGTGGGATTATTTGGGGATTAGAACTGGCTGTACGTACAAGGAAAGCTATGTGATAAAATTTACCAGAATAGAATATACCTCTGCTCCAGCTCTTCCTCCCTCTTCTCCCCAGCTTAGTGATGATGGGATAGTCACAACCACCAGTTTTGAGTATTTGGGCATGTGGGTTTGTATGCCATTGCATATATACATATATATGAGTAATGACTACGTACATATAGACACTCTCTCTGTACATGCTATATATCCCACCCCTCCCCCGAATATACACAGCAGGTGTATGCTTCAAACTGTCCACGCTGTTTACGTAGTACTTAGTAACCCACACTTCAAAGCCCTTGGTTTGTGTCCATGAAGTTCTGAATTTTTCTTGTTGTAGAATTCTTGACCTGGACTTGGTGGTGAGAGATGAAGACGGGAACATTTTGGATCCAGAACTAACTAGCACTATCAGTCTCTTTAGAGCTCACGAAATAGCTTCTAAACAAGTGGAGGAAAGATTGCAAGAAGAAAAGGTAAGTTCTGTTCTCCAGAATGTGCCCATTTACGTTTGGAGTACCTTTCCTCCGTAACTGCTTTCAACACTAATAAAACACCAGCGAAGCCCAGAATTTTTACTAGGAAATCCCCCAAAAGCACAACTGAACCGCACACTTCATGTAGTGATGAATGGAAAGGAGCCCAGGTCAAAGCATGCTGCTGATGACCGGAAAGAGTTTCATCCTTTGGTGGGGGGAGTGTTGTACAACACTTGCTCTGTCTTAGGAGGCAGGGTCTTAATGACATTGACTTCGTGTTCTCATATCATGGGAAACAGGACTTGATTCTGCATTTCCTCTTTGATAGGAGCCCACGGAGTGACATACTCTAAGCTCGACGAGGTCAGGGAGCACATGTCTCACTGATATTCTTCATCCTCTCTGGTCTGTAACGGGATCTTCTCTCTAGCAGCTATTCAGAAATCAGCTGATTGAGTCAGCCATTCATTCAGCGAGTCTTCATTGAGCACCTGCTGTGTGCCTCCTCCTGAGGACATAACTGTGAATAAGACAGAAATGTCCTCGGAGGATTTAGCCAAATGCAGAAATGAAAATTAAGCAAGTATGCTTGCAAACGCCATTGTGATTGATTGAGGAGACCCTCGAGTACCTGAGGACGGGACTCAGAACAAACTCTGATGGGATTGTGACCTTTGCAGAGGGTGTAATTACTTTTCCTTTGGGTGTGTGCATGTGTTGAGAACTTGAAGTGGGGCAAGGAAGTGACTTGTGGCTTTAATGTTTTATGCCAACTGGTTGCACATAGTTTCTTCTTCTGTCGAAAATAAAGAATGCGAGGGTTAATGGTAAAGAAAGTGAGGGAGACTAAAGAAAGTGAGGGTATTGCTAATTTCCACTTTCTATTTTATTTCTACTTAGTCCCAAAAGCAGAACATAGATATTAACAGACAAGCGAAGTTTGCTGCCACCCCTTCTCTGGCCTTGTTTGTCAACCTGAAAAATGTGGTTTGTAAAATCGGGGAAGATGCCGAGGTGCTCATGTCTCTTTATGACCCTGTGGAGTCCAAATTCATCAGGTCAGTGACGCCTCCCTGCTGCAGGCTTTCCTCTCTGGTTAGTGGGTTAGTGTTAGGAGAACGGTACTGGAACCGCCATACTTGTTGCTCTCACAGATAGCAGTGGGGTCGTCCGCTGGCTGGGCTTCCCCCAGCAGCTGAAGCCAGTGCTGTTTTGGGACTGCATAAGGGCAGGGCTTGGGCTCTGGGCCAGCGTCCCCTTTCTTCTTCCCTGCACGCATGTGGGTATTTGAACGTAGAGTTTGGTCTCGTAATGTTTTAGGGATCTGGTAACTGACGATTGAACTGATTGTTCCCTGCGTTGTCCTTGCAGGGCTTTCTGTTTCCAGACTGCCCCCTTTCCCCCAAAAGAGTATCATTCTTGTCTTAATCTTTTAAGCTTTTAGTTTTTTGTAAGTTTTATTTTTGGACCTTTGGCCTGTTGTTATTTCTGCAACATGATTGGCTGGAAAGCAGCATCTAGAGCAGTGCCTGCTACAGTGCTCTCACTTAATATATGTTGAACAATTTGTTGAACAAAATAGTATAAATGTAAATATTATAGATCTCGTCTCTGCCATTCCTGTTATTTGTAATACGGTCTCTTTTCCTAGTTCTTGCTTTTGTTTCTCAGTATAACTTTCACTTTGTCCATATGGAAAAAATTGTGGTTTAGATTATGTGTGACGTGTGTATGTGTATGCATTTAAAACTGAAACTTCTTCCTTTATATTATTCACATTTTTTTTTAGAGAGAAAGCGTGCACATGCGTGTGAGGGTGGGGAAGGGAAGAGAGAGAGAGGGAGAGGGAGAGAGAGAGAATGAATCTTAAGCAGACGCCACTCTTAGTGTGTGGCCTGATACGGGGCTCGATCTCATGACCTTGAGATCTTGACCTAAGCCAATATCAAGAGTTGGGTGCTTAACCGACAAGTCACCCAGGCACCCCTGTATTATTAAAAAATTAAAGAGTTAGTATGTGACAGAAAACAGAACAAATGGATGAATTTCATCCTCATTTCTGATACAGACTTCATTTCTTATTAGGATTCAATTTGTGTATTTAGCATAGTTGTTTGTTAAGGCTGTGAACTAGTCGTGCAGTGTTTTTTTATGCTGTAAATGAATGAATGCTGGATTTTGGATTATAATCAGTCTAAATAAACCAGTAATGCTCTTAAAATAATGAACTTTGAAATGACATTTGCAAAGAGTTCCACTGCAGTTGTAACCCTAGACATGCCAAATGACAACCCCTCAAGGTTTTGTACTGACCGTTTTCGACTGCTACCTTGTTTGGGAGATGACTTGCATGTTAGTGGAAGAGCCGCTCTGTGTGGTGTGGCTGACATTTCTGAGCTCGTGCAGTCTCCTGCATTGTGGACCTCCGTGATGGTAATCATAAATCAGTGTGGGTGTTTGTTTAGTGCCCTGTTGTATTTGGAAAATGAATTCGCTTTTATTTCTTTTGTTTTCAAGTGAAAACTACCTGGTTCGCTGGTCCAGTTCAGGATTGCCTAAAGATATAGACAGATTACATAATTTGCGAGCTGTCTTTACTGTAAGTACACCCAAAGCAGTTCATTTGAATCATCCACCATCCTAATGATTATTTTTAATGACCTCCCTCTGTCTTTCCTCCCTGCTGGAGCATGGATCCTTGGGATGCCTGCAATCCATGGGAATTCAGTAATAACAAAATGCCTTCCCAGAGCTGTTCTGGGTCTCTAGCTTCCCTGTGAATCCCCGTGGCAGAGATCTACCCCAGCACTCTCTTAAACTTGTATCTGAAGTTTGCTTAACATTAATCGACTGTTGTTACTCAGTTCCTTTTTGTTATGTGAATAACTTATTAAGATGCTAAAAAGTGGTCAGAGAAGAGCATTTCAATCCATCTTTTTACTGTCTGTTTCAATTGAACCTGCACTGAGTAATGGTTCTCTAAAATAATTTATGGAAATTAATATTTCTAGGACCTCGGAAGCAAAGACCTGAAAAGGGACAAAATCAGTTTTGTTTGTCAAATCGTTCGAGTGGGTCGCATGGAGCTGAGGGACAACAACACCAGGAAACTGACCTCGGGCTTGCGGCGGCCTTTCGGAGTGGCCGGTAATGCACCCTTCTCCTTTTCCTGAGTTTCAGGATCTTCACTTTCACTGTGAGTAGGCGCTGCTGCAGCTGAATGCTGGACAGCGGGCTGCTCTGATTTATAAACTCTTCTGTTAGAAGAAAAAAAGTCTTCTTTTCTTTGTGGTTTCTGTGGACGCGCAGCTCAGGAGGCTTCAGTCTGCAAGTTTCAGATGTAAATCATATATTTGGTTTTCAAGCAGATCCCATCTCCTGAGGGAGACCCTGACCCACATTCTCAGCCTGGAGGAAAGCCAGCCACTGGATGCTTTCAGGGTTTCTGGACTTGGTGATCGATTGATTTAGGAGGGAATTTGCACTGAATAGTCAAAAGTGATGAAGAGGTAGAAGGAGAACAGACCGTGAGGAGGACATGGTTATCTTGAAATAGGTGTCGTCTGTCCTCTATGTTTGTGTTCTGTTATTTTGGTGACAGCTCAAGGAAAGGGAGAGATTAGTCACATCTGCTGGGGGGAAGGTGAGTGTCCTCAGTCTGTTGGGGGAAGGTGAAAGTGTCCCCCTAGTCTTCTGGGGGAAGGTGAAGGTGTCCCCCCAGTCTGCTGGGGGGAAGGTGAGAGTGTCTCCAGTCTACTGGGAGAAGGTGAGAGTGTCCCTGGTCTGCTTGGGGGAAGGTGAAGGTGTCCCCATTCTGCTGGAGGAAGGCGAGGTATCCCCAGTCTGCTGGGGGAGGGTGAAGAAAGCTCTATGTTTTTGGTGTGAATGATAGATATTTGAATGTAGTGATTCTTGATGCTAACTGTACCTGAGAACGGTTTGGAGAACTGTTGAAAAATGTATTCTTGCCCAGCCCCCACAGCCTGCCAGTGAAATTAGAATTGCTGCTTTAACCAGCATCACCTGTGAGCCACTATGGGCCCTGCCGTGAGGGGGACACGGTTATCTTGAAATAGACAGCAGACAGTGGGCCGCTGCCGTCACACTGTCTTTCCTCCTTGTGTCACATGCGGCATTGAGCATGCCGGTGGGGCTGTCCTGAAGTCGTGAGCACCTGTGATCTACTCTGGACGTCCTCCCTCCGGCTGTTCTCTCCCCACCTCAGAAGGTGGGTCACCTTTTTGGTAATCAGCTTCTGCCCATTGTGGTGCAATTCCCATTCCCACATAGGAACTTAATTTTGAGGTTTTATCCAGAATAACTTCTGCGTGTTTATGTCGACAGAGCCCAGATGAACGTGTCGTGGACCTTTAAGCCCATAGTTCTCTGGAAGCCTTCTATGGAAAATAGCATGTCACATTTCTCTCTTAATATAGTGCAACAGCGGGGATATAAAAATTACGAAAAAGCAAAAAGCATCGTTAAGACATATGTCATTCAGAATTCCGTGTAGCCGGGCTCTCAGCCAGAGCAAGAACTTCTGTGGCGTGGGCCAGCGTGCTGCAAGCGGCCGTGAGGGAGACACCCCATGAAATCTGTCCATATTGTCACGGCCTTCGCCTCCGGGCTTGGGAGGGGGTCCTGGGAGCTGCTGGGAGGGCGGTCACTTCCAGGACATAGAGGATGAAGGCTGCCTTCTCCTGCCTGGATGCGAGTCCCCATCCTTGCTTCCTCGCTGCCTTCCTGCGAGACTTGGCTGGGTTTCTGATGTGTTCCTGGGGCAGACACTGGGCGTGTTTGACCAGGGGACACACTCAGTTGGCGGGATCATTTCTGCGACGGAGGAGAGAGGTGTGCAGACACATAGGCAGGTGGTCCACCGTGGGTTATGGGCAGCAGGTGGTGTCCAAGGCTCAGATTGCTCATGTCGTGGCCCAGAGTTCCAGGCTGGTGCTGGAAGTGTGGGCTTGGGCACGGGAGCATCCAACGATAGGTGCACCTAGAGCCGATCGCTTGCATCTAAGAAGGCTTCAAGCTGGGAGCGTCTTCTAGGAGGTGGAGACTGCGGTCCAGGCCACACACTGCAGAGCAGCCGCAACCAGAGGTTCCAATTCGTGTGTGCTTCTGCGACCTGCATCTCTCAGCACACGCATAGGCTCTTTGCTCTGGGAGGAACACTGGTATAGCAGAGGGCGTGGGGCTGCGTTCTGCCTGGGAGCATATCCAGGGGCTCCCTGGGCTCCACTGGACCAGCCAGGAGCGGGCATTGCCCCTCTTCTGGTCCTCTAGAGCCCTCCCCATTTCTGGGGGTCAGGTGGTAGAAATGGAAATTGTCCGCATTTGAAGTTGATGGCTGTGGACACCAAGGAAGGCACCACAAAGAGAGAAGCCGGCCTGCTGCCCACCTCTCTGCGGTCAGGGGTGGTGGTCAAACAGAGAGAGGGTGACTGTCCAGGACTGTTCTTCTTGGGGTCTCAGGCTGTGTCGGTCACAGCTTGACCAGCAGAGACTTTCTGGCTCTCTGACTTGGGGCAAGGTCATCTGATTGTGTCCTTGAGCCTGAATTTCCTTAGTTGTGCAGGAGGTGATGGTGAGGAATCGCTTTTCTGGTGTGCTTGGAAGAGTGTCCACAGCTGGGGGCGTGCAGTGGGTTGGTGGATGGTAGTGACTTTACTATCGTGATGTCACTCGGGGGAATGCGAGAACTTTCAGATGCCCCAGAGCTGGGCCAGCCAGTGTGGTCGGCCCTGGCCACAGGCGGTTGTTACGTAGAAGAATGAAATCAAAGGAAAAATTCGGTCCTACCACCACATTTCAGGTGCTTGTGGTTCCAGAACATCTCATCATAGGACGTGCTGCTGGGCAGTGCATCTCTAAAGTGTCTGTTGTGTCCTAGGCAAAGGAATGAATGAATGAATGAATGAATGAATTTATTTTTAAAAGTATTTTAAAATAAAGAAAAGAGAGAGAGAGAGAGAGAGCGAGCGTGCACAAATGGAGGAGAGGCAGGCAGAGGAAGAGGGAGAAGCAGGCTCCTAGCTGAGCAGGGAGTGTGACATAGGGCTCGATCCTAGGACCCCGGGATCATGGCCTGAGCCAACCTCAGACGCTTAACTGACTGAGCCACCCAGGCGCTCCCAGGCAAAGGAGTGTGCTAAGTGGAACTCTGCTGTTTGAACCCCATTGGGCCAGCATTTTCATATAACTTCATTTTTCTTTTGAACATGGAAGTGCTGTAAACTCAGCTATTTCAAAAAAAACATTGCCACCGCACGGTTTATGCTGTTGTTAGTCAGAAGACAATCTGCTGTTCCTCTTTGTTTGTTTTCTCTGATTATAGCACTTATACAAAACAATGTTCTTTTCTCGTCCCCAGTGATGGACGTAACAGATATCATAAATGGGAAAGTAGATGACGAAGACAAGCAGCACTTCATTCCCTTCCAGCCGTAAGTATGGAGCCGTCAGAGCATCGACGAGATAGAACATGGAGAACATGTGTTTGTAGTAATTCTCTTGGAAATTAAGTTTATAAATTCAGCACCAGTAGACATTGCTTCTTTTCTAATAATGAAGAATTTGTGGAATCACTGCCATCCTGCATGGCATTTTTGTAGCCCCAAGAATCTTGGGTTACAGTTGCTTTATGGTCTTGCATGGAGAAGTTCTCTGTGTGTTTCAGGGGAGTCACCTTATATCACACGGGACACGCAGAAATACCCTTCTGTGAGCATGCGTGTTTCTCTGCATCATGGATGTTTTCTAGTAGCTATTCACATACTCAAAATACAGTACATTCAAATTCATCACGGGAGGTGGCTCCGTTTAAAATAGAAAACCAAACAAAATAATTACGAATTGTTTTATAAGGCGAGAAGGAATGCTGGAAGCAAATAATCATGCTGCTGATTTTCTGTCTCTGGTTGCTTCGAGTGGACCGGGTCTGTGCTCGCCACTCTTAGGGTTTATCTAGTTTGGAAGCTGAGTGTGTGGAGAGGTGCGGGAAGCTTGGAAAACATTTAGAGGAGATTTGTTAAGTTGATTCTCTGATTGGAAGGTAGATCCCGTGGAAATGGTCGAAAGAGTCAGTTATTTCCTTGGAGAGTAAGGTGAGAGAGTACCTCCGTAACAGCCTGCAGCCATTTCACTGGGCATCTTAGACAGCCATGGAGAGGAAGAGGTTTAGAGTGGTTTAAGATAATCAGAAGAGACATTTTCCTGCTGGGGGTGGGAAGTCTTAGAAGAGGAGACCATAAGGCATGTTGGCACGACCTGTCAGAGTGCTCCGCCTTCTGCCTCTTCTCATTTCTGCTTTTACTTAAGTGGCTCCAAGCTTGGAACAGATTTTATTTTGGGACCTGTACCTTGTGTTCAGGTGTTGGCCGAGGAGGCTTGGAGGCTGGGGATACCCAGCGTGGGGCTGAGCGAGTCTCCCTGGGGTAAGGTGGGCTGGAGCTGTGAGCTAGGCTTCCCTTTGTACCACCCATTCTTGCATGAGGGATCCCCGTACTCAGCCCCAGGCTGGAGAACCACGTGTTTAGGATGGGATTAGAGTGGTTTTCTTCGCTGGCAGGTGGTCTAGTCAGAAGGAAATTCTAGTCTAGTCTAGGAAATTCCACAGTCTGCTCAGTGGAAAATTTTGTGATCTTCCCAACATGAGACTAACTGAAAACGCTGCATTAACCAGCTTGAAGTGGGTGTCTCGCTACACAGAACTGGAGACACAGGTGTTTTGTGGCTTTATTCTGTTAGAGTTGCTTTTCTGCCCAATATGGTAACCTTCTGTCCAGTATGGTAATCATGAGCTACATGTGGCTATTAAAACTAGTGAAGATTGAATAAAAGTAAATACTTAGTTCTTCATTTACACTAGTCCCATTTAAAGTGTTCAGTACCACAGGTAGCTGGTGGCTACCGTATCTGTCATTACGGATCTAGAGCATTCCCATCATTGCAGAACATCCTGTTGGATAGTACTTCCTTGTAATCACACCCAGCTAAGATAGTTACAAGGATAGTTACCAGTTCTGCACGATCTAGAAGTTTCCTCAGTAAACAAGGGAAACATCATCTTTGAACATGGGCAGATATTGAGGTAATAAATAAAATATACCCTTAAAAAATGATAATATTAAGTTGCTTCTTTTGCCCATGAGAAATAATGTAGCCCAGTGCTGATTTGAATGCTGTTTTATCTATTAGACCTCAGAGTTTCCTGATGCCCTGATGTACCACTGAGTTGAAATTACCTGTTGCCTGCTAGTATCTTCTGGGAAAAGTCAAGGAAAAAAGAAGAACTGTGGGTTATTGTTTGGAAAGTTAGGGGAGTTATTAGTTTTAGATTCCCTAGTTTAAATTTCAGTGGGACATGTTAGGAGCCATCTGAGATAGCATATTGCCGCCATCTTTTTCTGTCTTACAGCAAAACACCCATCTTAAAAAATACTGTTACACGTTCAACTCTTACTGTAATTTGTGACTCCTTGCTCCATTAAAAGAAGACTAATACACAGATTAATATTTCCAGTGCTTGAAACAAAAGAGAAGCATGATTTTAATAGCAAAATAAGCAATGAAACCAGTTCTTTGGGAAATGCCATGCTAATGAAACCGTTTTTTGCTCCATTAAAACTGATTTATTATATGCAGGATAAGTTTTAGGGAAGGAAACACAGAGTACATCTTTTTCTTTCTGTCTTTTTTAACTTGGTGAAGTAAATGAAAGCAGTTCTCAGCTCTCTTGAGTAATGTGGCCTCATGTGATAAATAACACTTGGCCTTGGTTCTGGAAATGATTTTAAGCATTAGGCACTTGATGTCCATTTTCTTGCTCTCATTGCATGCTGTGTTTGCTGTGCTACGTGGTATTTCTCTTTGCACGTGGTGCCTGTTTGTACTTAACTGTTGGTTTTAGTGTAGCTTCTATGAACAACTCATGGTCCACAGGACCCCCAAATGTTGATGGTTTACATTCATAATTGGGTCACAGTTTGACCTTTCAGACAGGGTACTTATGTCTCCAAAGACTGTGCCATTCTTCTCACACTTAATTATCAGAGGCCACATTGGGTAACACAGGTCGATGGAGCAGAGTGGTTGGTCGTCACCCAAGTTCCCCAAGCAATTAAGTTGTAGGGATCATTTTTTTTGGTCTTGATTTTGCTTTTCCCTTTGCACCACCTGCCCCTTGATCTATGCCATGGTCAGGAATTACTGAAATTGAAGAAACAGATCTAAACATTCCTTGCAATTAAATGCTGTCCAACCACATTATTTTCAGATAAGTGCCCTTTTTTATTATCTGGTAGAAATGGAGTGGACGCTTGGTGCATGTTTATGTCTGGGGATAGGGTCGACCTCGTTTGCTTTACTTCTCTTGTGTGGTTCAGCATTTTCCTGATCAATGCTCTTCCCTGTCTCTCTTGTCACCTATCCTGTCCTTTGTCGTGCGTTGATTCATGATCACTCTCTCGCATTCGGTGACGATGATCTCTTGTGTTCCCTTGTTACCGTGACCTCTGGGTCTCTGTGCCCCTTTGTCTCCTGTGGTCTTGGTCGTCCCGTGCCCTCCAGGCTCGCGTTGGATGACGCCATTCGACACAAGCCGCTGAACATGTCATCCCGTTTTTCACCCAGGGTGGCAGGGGAGAATGACTTCCTTCAGACTGTTATAAACAAAGTCATTGCTGCCAAAGAAGTCAACCACAAGGGCCAGGGTATGTATTCTGTTGTTTTATTGCTACAAATGTTCACTTATTACATGAACTTGGGATAATGCTGTATGGTTTGCATTTTAGTTTGATGATCATGATGGTGGTGATGATGATGAGGATGCTGCTGCTGATGGTGGTGATGGTGTTCCTGGTGGTGGTGATGTTGGTGATGAGATTGGTGATGATGGTGGTGGTGATGGTGATGATAGTGATGATGTTGGTGATGGTGCTCATGGTTCTGATGATGTTGGTGATG
The DNA here is from genome assembly GCF_902655055.1 of Lutra lutra. Lineage (NCBI taxonomy): Eukaryota > Metazoa > Chordata > Mammalia > Carnivora > Mustelidae > Lutra > Lutra lutra. Next base: position 83,736,040 of record NC_062291.1, read on the forward strand.
AGGATGGTGATGAAGATGGTGGTGATGGTGATGATAGCGATGATGGTGGTGATGGTGCTCGTGGTTCTGATGACATTGGTGATGAGGATTGTGATGATGATGGTGGTGATGGTGATGTTAGTGATGATGTTGATCATGGTGCTGATGGTTCTGATGATGTTGGTGATGAGGATGGTCATGATGATGATGGTGATGGGGATGATAGTGTTGATGGTGGTGATGGTGCTCGTGGTTCTGATGATGTTGGTGTTGAGGATGGTTGTGATACTGTTGGTGATGGTAATGATGATTTTGGTCATGGTGCTCGTGGTGGTGGTGATGTTGGTGATGAGGATGGTGATGATGATGATGATGTTAATGATGAGAACGAGGATGGTGGTGGTGGTGATGCTGCTGATGGTGATGGTGATATGGGCAGTGTTGGGTCATGATCTACATGGACAATGGATATACAGCGTATGGAGGTTTTCTTGCTGGTCCCTCTTGTGAGCGTGGCTGAGAGCCAACCCCTAGATGAGTGGGGGAAGGCTGAGCGGGACACGATGACATGTTTGCAAAGAGTCCAGAGTTGATGAGACTTGGAAGCAAGTAATTTGTTTGCCTTCCTGAGTCTTCTCCAGCCCTCCCCTCTCCTCCCAGCCATTTTCGAAAGCACATACAGGATTTTACAAGAGAATACAGTCACTGTCCACTGGTTGATACTCCATCTTTGCTGCTCAGAGAAATGTGGAGGCATCGGACACAGCCCAGCTCTGTGTGCACCATTGATTTTCTCTTCTGTGCCCTTGTCACATGCTTGGTCCCAGCACATGGTTTCCTGGGCCTCTCCTTCCTCCCGGCAAAGCTGTGGCTTTGTTTTGGAGATGAATCTCTCTTCAGTTTTGTAATGGAAGGGGTTTTTCCTCCTGACTCCACCATCTTGCACTCATCGTTTTTAATCCCACACTGACAGGTTTCCCAGCAGCTGACCTTCTGTTGGCAGAGGCAATGAATCAATCACCTGGGGCTGGTCACAGTTGGCACTTGGGCTGGCCAGGACCGCTGCCAGAAAACAGCTGTTTACGGAGGCCTCGCCTCTGGCTCTAGGGCAAGTCACCTTCAGAACTTCTCCTACCTAAGGCTGCTCTCAGCAACAGTGGGAGAAACCCATTCTTCCGGTCCTCAGTCCTCGGTTAGATGCAGACTTATCAGAAACTCAGTAGAGCTTAAGTGGCTAGACCTCTTTGATTGTTGAGTTATCTTATGTCACTAGCTTTTTTTTTTTTTTCTTTTTTTTTTATTTAAAGAGAGAGAGAGAGAGGGAGCGAGCATGAGCATAGGCAGACAGAGTGGCAGGCAGAGGCAGAGGGAGAAACAGGCTCCCCGCCGAGCAAGGAGCCTGATGTGGGACTCGATCCCAGGACGCCGGGATCATGACCTGAGCCGAAGGCAGCCGCTTAACCAACTGAGCCACCCAGGCGTCCCTGTCACTAGCTTTTTAAGAAATGATTCTCTTGCCTCATTTCCCATTGTTATAAAGGAGAGTATGAATTGAGTTTGAAGAACATTCTGGAGGAGGGAGAAGCCTTTGGCTTTCTCTGGTGTGAACCGGCCAGCCCCCTCCCTGATAAACAACAACAAAACAAAAACCCCAACTAAAGCATTAATGAACTGTGGCCTCTGTTGACAGAGTGGTTTAAGCTGACCCAGGACCCACCTTCTCATCAATTACCAGCTCTCTGATTTGCACTTTAATTGAAAACCATAGGGAGGTCCAATTAAAGCTGTTTTGATTGGAGCCAGCCTCAGCCTGGGAGCACCTGCCCCCAGACCCCAGGCTTCCACTGGATTGATTTTCTCTTGCAGAGCCATCAGATTCTGAGAAACACTGTCCCAGAGTTACACAGGAGAAGTGGAGGTTGGTGTCAGGCCAGCAGGAGGACCCACAACCAGGCTCATGGGTGTCAGGGTGCAAACCTGTGTCTCCAGAGCTGAGAGTGGGGGGCTCAGTTCCTTGAAGTCCAGAAGGAGGAGTGTTTCCAGGTCACAGTGAGAACTGAGAGACAAGAACATTGTTTTTTCAAGGGGACCCCAGGTGCCTTCCTGAACTGAAGTGCCCCTGGGGTAATGTTGCTGGCTGGTTTTTAGATTGTCCTTGAAGCTAAAGTGAATGTGTCTCTTGCGGCCCACTGGTAAGCCTGCTTCTGTGTGTAGCAGGGAGACCCGAGAGAGAGAGAGCTGTGAGGCGTGTGGGTTTGCCCCCTGGAGCTCCGTGTTTTCACCAGTGGTGACCCACACTGCCCCTGTTGATGTCTGCCTGCCGGTTGGGCTGTAGTGGAGTCCCTGGCAGCGGAAGGGATGGGAGGTGGGCAGTCTTCACAAAGAACCGGGGAACTTCCCATGCTCATCTGTTCTGATCTCCTCTCTAGGCTTTCACCCATTTTAGGTTGACATCCACATGTTTATTTGTCACAATTGACATTTTTTATGGTTAGCCCAAATTATCCTGAACCCTGACCCCAGAGGTGGTGGGTGTTTAATGTGGACAGAGAGACTGCAGACACACCAGGACCTGGACCTCCGTTCCTATTGTTTGCCAGAGAATGTATGCTAATCTCTGGTTTGTAGCTACTCTGGTTAAGCAAAAGTCAACCTAGAGTGCACTTTTTCTTTGGAAATTGGCCTCATTTTCTCCTTTGAGGAAAGTGTTTTAAACCCAATGTAATCAGCAGAGTTTAATCTCCGTGTTTAAATAGTGTTATAACAAATTGAATTGTGTCATTAAGTTACTTTGTTTATGAACTAAGATGGTTGAGCAAGCTGGTATTTGTGAGAAAGAAAAGGTGTTGGAAAGGTGGCAGGAGTTTTGCGTGGTGTTATTAAACATTTCTCTGCCTCTGACCTCTGTAGGTGATCACTGCACCACGTCCTACAGGGCCTTGTGAAATGTCTTCGAGTCCCATTCATTCTGGGGACATTCATTGCTTTGGCAGGTTTTTGGGGACTTGTGTGAGATTTGAGAGCCTGTCCGCCACACCCTGGTGTCCCCAGTAGGGATCCCGTGCGACTGTGTCACCTGCTCTGATAATCTCCCCTTGCATTTCTGCGGGTGTCCCTTTCATATGGCTCTGCTCTGCCAGAGGACACAGCCATGGGTTCAGTGCCTGGCCCTTCAAGGGACCTCTCCTGCAGGTCCAGAGCGTCACCAGCCTGTGGTGCTTTTTTGGGAATTAGAAAAGGAGTGCCCGTCATCTGGGTGAGTAGGGAGATGCAGGCAGTGCCTGGGTACATAGCTTGGGGAGCAAGAGTGTGGGTTGGGCTTAGCTCCCAATTGGCTTTCTTTGCCAGGAACTTGTGGCAGGGCACGTTCTTTTTTTTTTTTTTTTTTACAGATTTATTTCAGAGAGAGACTTACAGAGATAGTGTGAGAGAGAGCATGAGTAGGGAGGAGAGGGAGGAGGCAGCCTCCCCACTGAGCGGGGAGCCTGATGTGGGGCTCAGCCCCAGGACCCCTGAGATCATGACCTGATCCTAAGGCAAATGCTCAACCGACTGAGCCCCCCAGGTGCCCCTGCAGTGCACATTCTGAGCCATGAGACATGGGCCCCTGTTTTGGTGTCACGCCCTGACATCATCTTAGGGACCTCTTTTTATTGGTTATGTTTCTTTCTTCTTCCTTCAAACTCTCCCTCTTATGATTTGGAGTTTTAGATTCTGAAAAGAAACAAAGGAAAAACTATGAAAGGAAAGGAAAATACCACGCATGAAACAGTCTGCCTTAGATAACACACCTGTTTCTGTTTTTGCCTCTTTTCTCTCCCAGTTTCTCAACAAAGAGGCTTATGCCTCCTCCCTCTGACCTTTATTTTCTGTTCCTCCTTTGTCCTTCTCCCATCAGCATTGCCCCCCACAAGCACCCTGGCCTTACCAGGGTGCACTCGCTGAGGTCTGTGGTAACACCCGGCTGCTCTGTGCCAGGACACTGCCCTGGTGCCCTGTTCTCTGGGCTGCATTTTGTGCCAGTGGCCGCACTGTGCCACCCCTCTGGGCTTCCCATTTTCTCCGGCCTCTGATGTCCTGTGTGAGCTTTAATGTTGGGAATTCAGTGTGTAGTTCAGGGCCCTCTTCTTTCTTTCCTTTTTTTTTTTTTTTAAATATTTTATTTATTTATTTGACAGAGAGAGATCACAAGTAGGCAGAGAGGCAGACAGAGAGAGAGAGAGGAGGAAGCAGGCCCCCCACCAAGCAGAGAGCCCGATGCGGGACTCGATCCCAGGACCCTGAGATCATGACCTGAGCCGAAGGCAGAGGCTTATTAACCCACTGAGCCACCCAGGCGCCCCATAGGGCCCTCTTCTTTCTATCCTTGCTTGTGCTCTCACCGTTCAGGACGTGGCCGGGGTGCAGGGTTTTCTGACTCAGGGATGGGTATCCCCGGCACCTGCTATTGGCCGTGCCCAGGGCCCTCCCCTGTAGCCACCCCTCCTTTGTCAAGTTCTAGTTTGATCTCCACACAGTCCTCTCCACCCCCACCTCCATGGTGTTGCCTGGGTTCCTGCAGTGGCTTCTCTCCTGGGATCCTCACTTGGCTCTGAACTGTCCCCCCTCCCACCTGCTCACGATCCCCAGAGTACTGTTAAGTGGGATCCTGGTACTTGCTTGTCTTTCCAGCCTCCCCACTCCCTTCACATGGAGCAGTTCCCGCCATGGCTGATTCGGCCCTGCAGGGTTGAGACCCTGCTGCCTTCCGAACCTCCTCTCACGCGTCTCTAGCTGCGGCTCGGGTCATCCAGCACCTGGATAGGCACAAGTCCGCATGCTCCTTGCTTAGGGTCAACTCATCTCCTGATCTCTTGTGATGTCCCTTCGGGAGAGCCTCGGTGACCCTCAGGATCCCCATTGTGGGGATATACTCTCCAGGCGCCCTGGACTTTTCCTTACAAAGCTCTTGGCCATTGCATATTTCACTGAGCCTGTAGGTTTAGTATTTTACTCGTGGGACAGAAGCTGAGTCCCTGGTGAGGATACAGTGAATGTTTGCTCTGTGTCTGCCATGCCCAGTGTGTGTCGGGCACACAGTAGGTGCTTACTGACACTTCTGAGTAGATCAGAGGGACTGTCTAGATGGCAGGAGGAGAAGACTTCACCCCCTGGCAGAGAAAAAAATGTCATCAGTGACTGTGGGCTTTCTCAACCACAAGTGATATAGGTCTTGGCAGAGGATAGATTTTTTTGGGCTGGCTGATAAGAGACAGGAAGCTCTAGAAAAGGGTGTGAGGTTTGGGGTTTCATCAAGCAGAACGGCTCTGGGCAGCGGCAGCTTCAGGTGACGCTCCTCATGTGGGACCATCAGGTGTCCCCCAGTTCTACTTGGAATGCTCGTTGGTGGACAGCATGTACAGTTCTCCCGTTGGCCTTCTACTGAAGGCAGTGTGCAGAGCTGAGTGGTGGTGAATGGTCCCTGCTCCCTGGAAACATGCATCCTAGGGGAGGAATGGGCTGGACAGACAGATAAACACACACACACTAGTAGTGTTAATGAGAGCGAATGCCTTTGTACTCTTATGGGCACTTAGGGTCCTGCAGAGCCGAGTGACCAGAGAGCAAGCAGGCCAGGCCTCCAAGGTCCCAGGGATGGAGACCCGGATGTGTCAGCTGACAGCGACAACCTCCCTTCCCACCTGGAAGCGAGGCTCTGTCTGTTGAATGGCTGAGAGAGCCATGCACCTGATTTGTCTCCCGCCTTTGATTTTGTTAAAAAGTGCCTGCTGTAGTCCCTCTTCTTTTTACTTCCTCTGTGCTGGCTGCACAGCAGTATTTTCCTCAAAATGCAACTCTTGCTTCGCATGGTAGAGGGAGAGGCTGGCAGATAGCCTCAGCTCCCAGCCGGCAGCAAGTTCACCGTGTTCTCTGCGCGGCAGCCCTCCCGTCTGGCTCGGGGTTCTGGAGTCTTCACTTGCCCTCCTTGGACAGAGCATTAGTTCTCCTTCACTGTCATGTCATGCCACAGAGGGACCAGGCTTCCTTGGCTGTGCGGGAGCTGGCTTGCTGGCGGCTCACTGAAAAGGTTTCCTGAAATAATCTTTCAAAAATGTAGAAGATAAAACATGACTCATGTGCCATTGTTTTTCTAGGTTTGTGGGTAACACTGAAATTACTTCCTGGAGATATCCATCAGATTAGAAAAGAGTTTCCTCACTTAGTGGACAGGACCACTGCGGTGGCCCGGAAGACGGGCTTTCCGGAGATAATCATGCCTGGTAAGAGCGGATTCCTTCTGCGCCCTGGCTGTGGCGCGGGCGGCGTTCGGGGAGCTCGTCCAGCCGGCTGCAAGGCGCAGTACGGGGACGGTGTCCTGGAGGAGCTCTGGCAAGCAGAGAGTTGTGCTGGTGGGAGGTGACGCGTGAACCCCAGCATGGCCGTAGTTCATCTCTGCAGGCAGGAGCTGAGGCCAGACTGAGAGCTGGCCACCTGGGTTTGGGCTGCGGGGAGGTGGCTTCTCTTGGTTGTCCTAACCTGCTGGTGGGAGTGACTTTTGGTGGCATTGTATAAGGATAAGCGAGGGAATGGATGTTTCCAGAAACCCAGCCCTGAGAACCTGAGGTGGGTTTCCACCACCAGCTGGAGTGAACATCATCATTCCTGTAGGCAAACCCTTTGTTACCCTTAATCTAGAAGCCTTTCAGGTTATCTCTGCCCTGTATCGTCTGGTGAAAAGGAAGAACGGGAGTGAGACATTCCAGCGACCCTGGCTGCCAGGCTACCGGAGCGGGGTCGGGGAACCTAAAATGTAGCGAAGGACAGTGGAGCATGGCGCCCTTTCAAGGGCCCCACGGGCTTCACTCTACGTTGTGCTCAGTGGGTCAGTCGTGGCGGTTGGTTCACTGGAGGATGAAGGCGGCACTTTGTTGATGGTAACGTAGGTTCACAGCGAAGGTCCTGTCACTTCTTTGGAATCATCCAGCACGTGTTCAAAGTTAAGGAGCACAGTTTAGGTAAATGGACCCTACTATGTTCCAGACCCTCAGGGTCGGTTGTGGGTTAAATGTCTCTGCACCGCTGTGGTCCCCAGCCTCAAACTTCACCTTCAGCCCGGAGGTGAGTGCAGGACCTGGAGTCTGGTCTCTTTTTGGAGCTGTGCCAGGGCTCCTCCCCAACCTTGCTCAGCTGTGCTCTGTTGCTCTGAAGAGAGTAATGATAATTCCTACCCATAGGGTGGGTTGGAGTTGGGATGCTGTAGTGGGTAAAGTCACAGAAAACACAAGGCCACCTCAAATGGCTGAGCCCTAAGCATGATCACTGGCTCACGTCCCTGAGCGACGGACACAGCTGGGCTCCCTTTCTCCATAGTAGCCTCTGCTGCGTTGTCTCCTGTGCGTATTGACTTTGTCCTCTGGGTAAGGGCTCTGCTGGCTTCCATGTTCTTCCCAGACCCCAGTGTCCTAAAGGAGATAGTGTGCTTTGGACCCAGTGTTGCCCAGCAGGGAGCCTGGGCGTCGGGCAGCCTGGCCTGCTCAGGCCGCTGCCCCGTGGCCCCTGGACAGCTCTGGGCTGGGCATTATCAGCCACCTAGACATCCGCGCCTCCCAGCGGCAGGGGTTGTGGGAGGGAGACAAGGACACCGGACGCGTGTCTGGGTAGACATCTGATCAAAACAAGGAAGGAGGGGCAGCAAGTGAACGTTGACACCTGAAACCTGCTCAGTTCCTGTTACTTCTTAGTACCGCTCAGGCTCAGTAATGGATGTTAAGCTTCTTAAACCAATAATGGAATTCTGTGTAAAGATTAATCTTGTATTTATATAATACTTTTCAGTTTCCAAATAACATTTATATTAATAATCTGATTTGATCCTCACGAGATCCTGGGCAAGCCCGTGAATATTTATCCTTTATATCTGTGGGATACTTTTTGGTTTGCTGATAATGCTCACGGAAGTCTACACATTGGTGTTGAACTAATTGCAATTGAAATTAAGCCGCAGCCTAAAGTTACACAACTAATGAGCAGTAGAAATGGGGCCACACCACCGCACATTCAAGGATTCCCCGTGGTGTCCCTTTAAGGGCCCTGCTGCACATTCCAGGAAGAGCTGTCTGCTCACTGTGTGCCCTATCAGAGATACTGGTTTGTGTAGTGTAGGGTAGGTGGGGACGTGTTCCTTCTGCTTTCTCTATCTCTCAGGGCTGTTGTGGGTCGTTGCGTTCTCTGGCTGGTGAGTTGATGTAAAGGACATCTCAGATTGGTTAGGCTGGTATGTAGCAGCTTACCCATACAGGAGGAAAGCATGACCTCCAGCTCGCTGTGAAACCGAGGGATACCTTCAGCAGGCAGGAGTCAAGTCTGTGCGCAGCAAATTAATTTGGAGCTCTTAGTGGATGCATTGCTTGCATGTGGACTTGACATGAAATTTATAGATTAGGATGACATTGGGCATTCGTCTTGGGTGGTCTGGGATGGCCTCATGTTCAAAGAGAGACCCAGGAAACTTCTAGCTTGTACTGGTCATATTTCCCTTTATAACTGACCAACCTAAAAGGTAACTCTAGACCTCTAAAATAATCTCCTCATAGATTCCTGCGGAAGCCTTGTAGCTGACTGTTGTTCAGAGGGTTCTGTGTACTGAGTTGGGAGTTGGGGTTCCTGTAGTGTGGGACTCTAGCTAGAGGGAGCCACCATGTTCTCTATGGCCAGGGAATCATTGACAGGCTGTGGGTACCGCATGGTACCCTTGGGAAAGAGAGAGAGAGAGAGAGATTGACACTCTGGGGTGTTTTCACTCAGGTCCCTGGCCTTTAGCTTGGTAGGACCTGTGCATTGTTCCCATCTTGTCCTGTCTTATGGAGATGTCTTTCTTTCTTTCTTTTAAGATTTTATTTATTTATTTGATAGAGACACAGTGAGAAAGGGAACACAAGCAGAGGGAGTGGGAGAGAGAGATGCAGGCTCCTCACTGAGCAGGGAGCCCTATGCGGGGCTCTATCCCAGGACCCTGGGATCATGACCTGAGCTGAAGGCAGACACTCAATGACTGAACCACCCAGGCGCTCCATGGAGATGTGTTTTACAGAGATGTGCATCTCCTTTGCACAGTGGGAGAGCCTGCGGTGTCACCTGTGTTTTTCTGCCAGCTTTTCTGCCTTTCTATGAGCCACTGGAAATCCTGCAGGTTTTCTGAAGGATCCTGGTGGGAAGCAGAGTTTTCCCCTGAGCCCAGAAGGTGGCGGGAGACCTGCATGAGGCAGAGGGTGTGTGAGTCCACCCACGCCTGCTTGCAATTCCTTCCTCCCCAGAGTGAGAAACCTGGGGCCCTGCAGGCGTCCACTGAGGGCACTCTTGTGGTGTGCATCTGTGGGGCTCATCTGCCATAAATAGGGTCTCACTTCTGGGCCGGCTCTGTGTCTGGATGTCTAGGCCAGTAGGAGAGTGAGACCATGGGGTTCACCACCTCCCTGCCCCCCAGCGTGTCATGGCCGTCTGGCTGATGAGGCCTTTAAGAAGCTCTTATAGCCCTTTTTGATTACAGGTTTTGTGCTTTGGTAGAATGTGCAGGCCGAGGGGTCCCGCAGATCTCCTCAGCCTTATCAACTGTTCAGCGGCGGGTGGTATGGGAGGTTCAGTGACTTGTCTGCAGCTGCTCAGGGCTTGGTGGCAGGTGTTGGCCTGGCAGCTTTGCCTCCTGCCCCTGGGCTGGGCTCCATCACTCTTAGCTTCTCGCACAGTCAGTATTACTGACTGCAGCCGTGCTCCCTCTCCCAGTAGCGTCTGTGGCTGCAGAAACAACCCACTGGGATTATTATAATAATGACTTTTAAATGGAGGCTTAATTTAATAGTTGGAGACATTAAAAGCCAGAATAGAGCAGAAAAAAAGAAAGGAAAAAATTAAGAATGCAAGGGGACTGTTCTTGGCTCATAGTGGGCCATTTGCTTCTTTTGATGGACTGGTTCCTCACATCTCCTGTGGGAGGGCAGGTGGGTCCACGTGGCACGTGACCAGACACACAGCAGAGGGAGAAGCACTGGGTAGTGATGCTTGCTCTAAATCATGCGGCTAATGAAGCTTGCTAAGTTTTCCCAGTCGGACCATTACCAGGGGCCTCATAGGCTCTCACTAGGAAGAAGCATCTTGAGTTTGTTTGTTGTGTATGGGTTTTGTTTTTGTTTTCACAGTTTATGGCCCATCTCACTTTAAAACACACAAGTCTGTTCTGATCCTGACAGCTGCCCACCAGGAGGAGAGAAACTTCTCTCTTGACCCGCTCCTAATCCCTGATCCCAGACATCAACTCAGAACCTTGGCTTGTGGCTCTAATTCTCGATCAGCTTCTTGTTCAAGTCCTTGGAATAATGTAGAGGGAGCCAGTATTGCTCGTTGTCATCTGAGGTGTGCCACTGATGGTGTGATAATCTTGGGTTACCCATATACCGAGAACACAGCCCGTGGTCCACCATGCGATGGTGATGGGAGTCACGCTGGGCCATGGACACTGGAGAGGGGATGGTCACTGCAAACCCATTGGCGGCATTCGAGTCGCTGTGGGCATGAGCTGCCCACTGAGGTGAAGGACCGTGCAGATAATTCAGGGCCTTGAAGTTTCTCCTCCTTCTTGTGATCTTACGATGATGTTGCTGAAAACTGCTTTTGTCATGTGCTTAAATGCTGAGACTGTTTTGTAGAAAATATTTTGTAATTACATATACAGTGTTTATAATTCTCTGCTAGGATTGGTAGCAATTTCACCAGTGTTGCAGAATTCCCTGTTATATTATGAATAATGGATTGGTTTTAAAGGTATAATTTCCCCCCCAGGTGATGTTCGAAATGATATCTACGTAACGTTAGTTCAAGGAGATTTTGATAAAGGAAGCAAAACCACAGCAAAGAATGTGGAGGTTACAGTGTCTGTTTACGATGAAGACGGAAAACGGCTGGAGGTATTTATTGTTGCAAAGCTTTATCTGTGGTGTTGAAACTTTATTTTCCAAGTGTTTCCTTGGCTCTCCTGCAGAATAGGAAAAGACATAGCTGAGGCTGCTTGATACCATTTCTGGGGATAAGAGTTTATTTTCTACCCTCTTCTCCAACTCGCCAGAAAGAGCTGGCGTCCTTGGGGTCCTGGCTGCCGCCTACCTTGAGAGACCCTGTGGTCCTGAGCCCCTCTTTCCCGGTCCTATCACAGGGCCTCCCTTGCCTACATAGACCCAAGCCTCAGAGGTCTAGTGGTTACACGAGAAGTTCAGACACCGTTATTATCACCATTTGAGAGATAGGGAAACTGAGGCCCGGGGAAGTCTCGACCAGGGTCAGAGAGTTAAGTGGGAGTTGGAACTGGGTTTTGAATCTGGGCCTCTGACCTCTTGTTCTCCTGGGTGGTGGTGGTTACCACGGTGGCCTGCAGGACTCAGCGTGCTGGGCGATGCTGAGGGATGGTGACCTCCTCTGATGACTGGAGGCCACGCCAGAGCAGGTGTCCCTGCCAGCTGCCCCTCTGGACCCTGGGGAGCAGACTGGGCTCCTCTGGGCTCACGTGTCTGAGAGCAATGCCCTGTGTGTGCACCTGAGGCTCAGCTGTGCCAGGAGGTGAGGGTGGCATCCTTTCTGTGTAGGTGGCCCATGTCCAGGGTCACTGCCAGGTGGTGTTGCCCCTGCCACTTGGGCTTTATTGGCATAGCTTCTGCTGGAGCCGAGTGGTCAGTTTACGGCTGGTAGAATGGGAAGGAGCATTGCCATCTCTTTCTCGCCTCTAGCTCTTCATCCTGGACCTACTGAGTGAATCCGGCAACTTCCTGCAGATCTGAATGTGAAGGCTGTTAGGGGTGAGGGTCGGAAGGACGGAGGACAGTAGCATTCCTATACTGATAGCCATCAAGATGCTGGAATGTCTGCAAGCGAGACTGTATGCTGGCTGCGGTGGCTCCAGATGGATCTGTCCTTCCATTGCTGGGAGCATATTCCATTTGTGATGGGGTTTATTGGCATTCCTGTAGCGCTCTGCTTAGCTCATCTAATGGGGGCGGGAGGTGGGGAGATGGATGCAGTGTCAAGCTCTATGAGGTCTGATGTGAACTCTTTATGCCTTCTTTTAAAGCATGTGATTTTCCCGGGTGCTGGTGATGAAGCGATTTCAGAGTACAAGTCTGTGATTTACTACCAAGTAAAACAGCCACGTTGGTTTGAGACCGTTAAGGTATCATTTACATGGTCATTTTATCCCACGGGGTTGATTATGAAATGCTCATTTGTATCCCAAGGAAGTCCCCAGCTCCCACCCAGCCCGGGGCTGCTTGCCAGCGGGCACCCTGAGCAGGCAGAGGAGCTCTCCCCACAAAGTCGTTCAAGGTTGCTAAGGAACCACGCCGGCATTTCTTGGAATACATTTACTTCCATCTCCTTTTGGACATAAAAATAGGACTTTCATGGAGACAAATGACAAAGTCCTTTAAAGATAGCTATTATCTTTCTCTTCCCGGGTCTGTTATGTGTGTGGCATGCTGTCTTTACACCAAATGGGAAAAAATAGAGGTGACAATGTATGGAGGACGTCACTGGGGAGATGGGTCCCCGTCCATGGGGTGACACTGCTCTCCCGACGTGGCTCGCTGACATCAGCATGGCAACCCACTGTGGCACACCACAGCCCCCATGCCAAGGGCTTGAACATTGGGAAACTCAGCCTGGGGTTGGCCTTAGAAGACAGATGGTAGCTAGGAGAATTGGGGACAGTCTTTGGTTAAAGGCAGCATGCATGGGGTCTGTCTTCTTTGACTGCTCGTCACAACAGGAAAGCTTTCTTCCTGCTGCCCGAGGGCAGGTCCCTGCAGCTCTGGAGGGACTGTGGACACCTCCAATAAGGGCTATTAGGAACATGGCAACTTGTAAAAAATAGACTTTAACAGTGAGGATGTGAACATTTACGAAATTGTCTGTTGTCTTACAGAATCGGTTTGGCATCCCTTGCAACATTGTCTTGTTTAAATTTTCCAAAAGCATTTTGCCTTTGGGAGAGTCCCGTCGGGGATTAGGCATACTGTATTTTCGTCCCTGCAGGGAGGAAGTGCGCAGTTGCACAGTATATTCAGTTGAACAAAACCATTAATGTGAGAAGATGTGGTACAGGTGCTGAAACCTTCTTTTTCAATTGCACAGGTGGCCATTCCCATTGAGGACGTCAACCGCAGTCACCTTCGGTTTACCTTCCGCCACAGGTCATCCCAGGACTGTGAGTAATCCTTTGATTTTAGCCCGTGTTGTTTGCAAGGGGAAACTGGGGGAAAGCTCCGTCGGCTGCACTTGTCACTTGTTCTGGATTATTCTAGAACTAGGTGATCCTAACAGATGCGGTTTTAATCCTCTAGCTCATTTCCATGTCTGGAAGGTGTTATTGACTCTTTTTCATTGCGAGGCTTATGGGAGATCTTAATTTTCTTCTCAGCTTTTTTTTGCTGCTGCCTCCTGTTCTTCCTTTCTGTTTCTTCTCTTCCACGTGACTTTCTAACGCTGTTCCATTCATCCACAAAGTCACTGAGATACAAGTAGATTTCAGAAATCCGCTCCTAATGACGTTTGCGTCGGAATGGAAAACCTCGAGATCTGTTTTGTGTTTGTGGGTAGCCCCCACATCTGGCTTCAGACTGCACTTCTCTGGTGGGAGATGTTGGTGTAGTTGTGACTGATGCTGAGAAGAAGGGAAGAACTGGGGTTCGGATCCCTGCCCTTCCAGAAGAATTCTTTATCGGTGCCTGGAGTTCCCCCTTCATGTTCATTCTTGTCTGCTAAGGACATAGCCCTGTACTAGACACTAAGACATCACGACAGACAGCTGTATCCCTCCTTGCCCTTTGTGGTCTGTACCCCCAGGGCAGTGAGCTAAGATTTGGGACAGTAATGCCCAACAAGATGGGCTGCATTGTGTTGCTGTTGCTTTGAGGGGAAGGGTGGTCTGGGGGCTGTGTTTATCACTTGGGTGGGGACCACTTGAGTGGGGGGTCCTCTGCCCTGGCTCTCTGGAGATGCTTCATCTGGAGGATAAGTGCCTGGGGGTCTTGACCAAGTGGGATGGAGGCTGTGGAGCCCATGGCATGATGTTTGGCATAGAGGAGGGGGTGGGCCCTCAGAAGCCACTTCTGTGTGGTAGTATGTCCATCCTTCATGCTGTTTCTGGAAGGGGGCCTGCCTGACCTAGGCCCTTTCCGGGGAACGGGACCCACACAGGTATGGGGTGCAGGAGAGTGAGTGCGTGTGAAGCCGGGGGAAGGTGGGCCTCACTGTGTGGCCAGCAAGGAGCTAGGACCCCACTGTTGTTGAGAAGCTCTGGGGGAGGTGTGTTCCTGCGGTCTGCAGGGCTGTTGTGTGCAGAGCACGCATATCAGCCTGAAGACGGGCTGTGGGGGGGGATGGGGCAGGTGGATCTGGCGCATCATCCCATCTCCTGTCCCTTTCCAGCGTTTCAGCAGAGCAGGGCCTTAGCTGATGAGGGGTTGGGGTTCAGGGAGATGGGGAGAAGCAGGGTGGCGAGGGCTGGGCAGCGTGGGAAGCAGTCCCCAACCGTGGTGGACTTGCATGACGGCCAGAGCCAGCCCACCAGGTGGTGGCCCGGGGTGTGCTGGTTGTGCATGGCCCTCCTCGGTGCCCAGAACCGTGGGGTAGGAACAGTGACTCAAACATGTGAGCTAACATTTGTGGGCTCTTACTGTGCTGTTTGGATCTGTCCTCACCCACGACAGCCTCTGGGTCCTCACTGTGGTCATTGCTCTGCACTTCTGGTGGAGGAACTTGTGGCTCACAGACCCCAGCTCAGTCCCCAAAGTCACCCAGTTTGTCAGTGGGGGAGCTCGGGTTCAAACCCGGTCTGCGTGCTTGAGTGTCCCACTCCCGCACCTTGGGGGTGTGGCGAGGCCATTTAACGTCCTCTGGTCTTAGTTTAGCACCTGCTGTCTACACCTCACAGAGAAGATCCTCTTTCCAAACTTTAGTTTGAGATGAGTTGTGAGGTCAGCCTGGGGGGATCATGGATCAGTAGACAGGGTGCGGGGTGAACGGAGCGGGGTGCGTCATGGGGCCCACTCAGGGGAGGTCATTCCTTGCCCAAAGCAGGGAGCAGGGGCCGGGTAGAACGGCCGGGAGTGGGAGCAGGCTGCAGGGAAGAAGGTGGGAGCACTGGTGGGCAAGGAGAGAGTTTTAGAATCCACAGAAACTTGTCTTAAAAGGCACGCTCGCCCTTTACGACGAGCTTGTTCTCTCTGGTTAATAAATTACATTAGGGCAGAGGGATATCCTCTGTAGCATTTTAATTTTCAAAATCCTTGTTTTTCTAGTCAGTTTTAAGTACTTGTCACAGACAGGGTGCTGTCACCCGACACGCCACCACACATTTGCACAATTAATGAGGCTCCCTGGCTGTGGCTTGTGGGGTTTTGGAACCGCGTGGAACACCGGGAGTGGGAGGCTGCCTCCGTCCTGAGCTGGCTGCCTCGGGAGCGACGGCAGCCCCCAGGGCCTCCTTAGCCTGCCTGAGCACACACGTGCAGGGTCAGAAACGGGGGTGCGGCCCCGCCCCTGCAGTAAAGGGAGACACGGTGAGCGCAGGGAACCAGTGCTGGGGCTTCTCAGGCTGGGCTCCGTTCCGGGGTCGGGAAGCCTGATATGACAGACGCTCCGGCAGCCTGTGAGCACTTCCAGTGCGTCCGCTCCTGTTTCTCCTGAACTCGAGCCGGTGTGCGGCCGGGTCCGCCGGCCGGGAGAAGAGTTTCCTGGGCTCTCAGGGGGCCTGGCTGGGTGGGGCGGCCCTGCCTCTTGTGCCCTTGGTGTCCTGCAAAATTGTTGTCTCCTCCCAGTGGTTCCAGTGAGCACGTAGTCAGTCCTGCCTGTGGCCTCGATGTCAAGGTATAGGACATTAATCAAAGGTGCACAGTATTACTTTGTCCTACTTACTCATCTTACTAGTAAGATCAGAGGAACCCGTGTGCTGGCGGGGGTGCTCATGTGTCCTTCTGAACGATGGCTGCTCGCATGGAGATCTCTTCTTTCTTACCTGAACATTATGGTAGTTCACATTTTCTGTGTCCTTTTACAAAGTTGTTATTGCTATTTTTATTCCTAGAGTAAAAATTTTTTTGTCTTCATTCCTGCCTTTGTTTTGGTAGGTCAGTCATTCCTTTCTAATTAGCCAGCATTTATTGAGCACCTGCTATGTGCCGGGTACCCATGGACACCAGGACTGCAGAGATGAACGACACGCGTCATCTTTGGCAGTGGTGGTGACTCGGGGTAGATACTTTGATCCCCTGACTCAGGGTGGGTGGGTGTGTTCCTTTGTTGACCTCTGTCTATCTGTCTCTCTCTCTTTTAAGATTTTATTATTTGAGAGAGAGAGAGTTCGGAGAGGGGCAGAGAGAGAGGGAGGAGCAGACTCTGTACTGAGAGTGGAGCCTGACATGGGGCTTGAAACCAGGACCCAGGGATCATGACCTGAGCGGAAGGCAGAGCCTCAGCTGACTGAGCCCACCAGGTGCCCTCTCTTGTCATCCCTGAAAGAGAACGTAGGATATATAATTTTAAAGATGACAGCTCTAGAACCCAGTGTTTTCGTGCCATACTCTGTGGCATCTCGCAGAACCTGTGCAGAATCTGCTTCTTCAGTGGAGACTCCTTATCTGCCTCCTGCTCTGGCCCTGGCCCACTCACCCCCAGCTGCTCACCAGCCACCTGGCTCTCTGTCCTCAAGGGCCAAGCGTAGGGCCGCTCAGGGACTTGCCTTTGGCCGTGTCTCTTCTGGGAAGGTTTATGCACCAGCTCACATGTTGTCCATCTCCTCAGAGACCTTGTCCAACTATCTAGACATTCATCCCTGTTCCACCATGCCCCTCTCATGCGTCACTGTCACCAAGCGAAAGGACCGGTTTGTTGGCGTCTCCCCAGCTAGAACAGATGCTTCCCGAGTACCTCATAGACGGCAGGCCCTGTTGCGGGCACTGGAAATAACAGTGACAAGTGTGCAGCAAAGCTAATGAATGATAAGCCATGGTGACCCGGTGGGGATCGGGACTGTCCTCTGGGTTTGCTCGGGTAGCCGGCACAGAATAGACTTGGGGGGGGCGGGCAAGGGGGGTTGCGGCTTGAACAGCAGAGATGTATCTCCTCACGGTTCTGGCGACTTGAGTCTGAGAGCAGTGTGCCGGCCTCCTGGGGGTGCGGTTGTTCATCCAGCTTGTGGACCCACAGAGGAGGAGAGCTCTGCTGTTTCGCTCTTTTTTCTCCAAGGGCACTAATTCTGTGGGGTTGGCACTCCCCCCTTAAGGCCTCGCTAACCTCGAGCTCCTTCCTACAGGCGGCACGCGGGGGTTGCTTAGGGCTCTAGGCCAGACCGGGGAGGGACACAATTCAGTCCATAGCAGTTAAGAAGAAGAACACATCGGGGGAGGGGAGAGAGTGTGCCTGGGTTATGATTTACTGTGTTAGATGGTCTGGGCACCTCAGAGCAGGGCATCTGTCAGCCAAAACTTGAATGAAGGGAAGGAATGAGTCTCACCCGCATCCAGGTATCTGGGGGAGGAGCTTTCTTGCCAGAGAACAAAATTTCACATTCATGCGTTCCCTCTGCCTGAATTTGTACTAGTGGATGTCATGAGGTAGGAATCTGTTCTGTTTTTCCATACTGATAGCCAGTTTTCTCAGGGAATGGCCAGTCCCTACTGCACTGCCCTTTGCATTATGTTTCTGGACCCCGTCACTCCCATTGCCTCTGGGTGTCCCCGATATTAAGCCTTGCTATGGTCTTTGTGGTCATTTCCCAGACACTGCTGGTTTCTAGGTTTGCAGACCTCCTGCCTCCCCATCCTTCGTGCTCTTGAGCTTCCTCCACTGCTCGTGACCGTGGGAATCCATTTGCATGTTCTATGAGGAATCTCTTCCTTGAGGTTCTGATTGGAGTTACTTGGAATTTACAGGTTAATTTGAGCACCACTGGTCCCATTAGGAGGAGTCTTCCTCCTAGTGAACACACTTCCATTTTTCCATTTCTGTTTCCTTTAATTCAATGCATTTTTGTCATGTTTTTGTAAAGGGTGGCCCTTGTAGTTTTTTATGTGATATTGCCGTGATGGCGGTTGACAATGATGATGGATTTCTCTTGCAGCCAAGGATAAATCTGAGAAAATATTCGCACTAGCCTTTGTAAAGCTGATGAGATACGACGGGACCACGCTGAGGGACGGGGAGCACGATCTCATCGTCTACAAGGTATGCTGCTTGCTTGGTGCCGTACTGCTGGTGTGGAGCCCCTCTCCTACTCCATCCTCCTTTCCGGGACTCCTGGGCTGAGCTGACGTTTCCCGTGTTTGTGGGAAAGCCGCTCTCTAGTTTCACTTACCCGCATGCACATCTCCGATGACCAGCCCTTTTGCTGTCCCTAATGAAAGAGCAGGATGTGCAATAAATGTTAACATGAATGAATCTACACCAATAAGGGCAACCGTAAAAATAAATAGTTTCGGAAGTGATAAAGAACAAACATGATGGCTAAAAGGATGAAGGATGCGACAGATAGAAAAGAAGTAGGGATCGTCGATTGTGACTTGCTTCCGATGTGCCCGTGATTAACCACCAGGCGGAGGCGAAGAAGCTGGAGGACGCCGCCACGTACCTGAGCCTGCCGTCCACGAAAGCGGAGCTGGAGGAAAAGGCCCACTCGGCCACCGGCAGGAGCATGCAGAGTCTTGGGAACTGCACGATCAGCAAAGACTCCTTCCAGATCTCAACGCTCGTGTGCTCCACCAAACTTACCCAGAACGGTGAGTCTGCGGATGGCTCTGTGTTCACCCCGCAGTTTTCCTCCCTCAACCCCATTCTTTTTGGGCTCCCAGCCCACTCTCCACTCCACGCGTTCTCCATGTGCTGGTATTGGCCGGCCTCAGTGTCCATGGACCAGAAGGGGGCATGGCACCCGCTGCACCTGAAAATGTACTACAATTTTGGTGTGAGCATTAACCTTACAGAGAGATAACCTATTGGGTTTGCTTTCAAAAAAGGTTTTTGGCCACAGGAAGGTAGCATGATGTAAGGGAAAACCCACGGGATTTGGAGTCAGATCAAAGACCCAGTGTGGAACGCTTGCCGTGTGCTCACCCTGGAAGTGAACTGGAATGGGGGCCTGTGAAACTGAACCTCACTTACCTCGTCTCCACACACATGCGGGTGTGACATCTGCCTCAGGGGCTTCGTGAGGGTGTGGGGGTTACACACGCCAGAGGATCTGAGCTACCCACTCTGTGTGTGTGCCTTTCTTCCCAGTTACTTCGCCCAGAGAATCACCAGTTAGCTTTACTTCGAAAGGCCGGCTTGGTGGCCCAGGGCACACCTTTTTCCCCACGCACTGTCTGGATGCGGCAGGGGTGCCTCTGCATACTTACTCCATTTACAGATTGCATCCCCCACGTGTGGCCATATCACGGCCATGCAGAGGGACTGTATCCTCTCTCGAAACTCAGCTGGAAAATCCAATTTTTTCCTCTTTGCCACCCAATATGGATTTTGATTATAAATGTTGGTTGGTATCTTGAATTGTGTCCCTGGGTATTGTCCGTAAATCTTGGCAGTAGTCTCGGATTTGTTAGAGGCACAGTCATTGTTTGGACTCTAACCGGGTAAACGCGGTACAAAGGGACCCCATCATCAGAAAGCCATGGCCCTGGAGTGGAGAGCGGGCTGGGTATTCCTGCTGTCCGTGCCTACTGTCTCCCTGCTGTTCTGCTGGCTTTACATACAGACTGTGCCTCCTCACCACTTGTCTTGTGAGTCAGCCGTGTGGGGGAGCGTGTCACTCAAATGCAGGAAGACCTTTTGGACGTGTCTCTCTAATGTTACCTTCATCGTCACAGTTTGCCCGAAGTGTTATGAACTCTCCCAGCTGGTGGTGTGCAGTGATGTCCGTAAGCAAATGCAAACCCTTACGTGGGCATCAAGCTCTGTGCAAGTGTGGGGAGCGTGCGGAATGCACTGGGAGTGTGCAGCTTTTGTGCCCAGGGAGCACGTGGTCAGCAAAGCAGTTGCTGGTTTGGGACTGCATTATGGAAAGGGTGCCCCACTGGTCAAACGTTCCTCTCTGGATATGGTCCTGCTAATTCCCTCCCTAGTCTGACAGCTGCACTGTCCAAGGCCTCATTAAACTCAGGGCAATGGCCGCCTCACTGGTGAGTCACTACCCCACATGTGTGGCACTCGGCTTTTCATCACACGCCAGACGCATGCGAGCTGCCGTGTTATGTGGTTTTCACTACGTAGGAAGTCACCCATCTTATGCTTGGGTCACTGCTCCAGAAGTATGTTTGGAAGTTGTTATTTGGAACTTGAACATGTCTTCCCCACCAAAACAGTGTTCCAAAGAGCAGTTAGGTTGGGAGGCCCACACACAGAATCCTTCTTAATCTATGTATTGCTGGAGAAGGTGAACCAGAAATCTCCCAAGGTATTAAGAAGCAGAAATCTCTCAGGGGTGTGAGGCCAACCCCTCCTCATACCTCCCAGCTCCCTGGCTGTCATCAGTCACAGGGTAATTCCCTCCCTGGAACTGAGGGAGCGGGGTCCCTGCTCTCCACAGTGGCTGTTGCTGGGCAACAAGGAAATTCCAGGGTGATGCTGTTCACACAGAGTCAAGGGGACATCTTTTGGCTTTCACTGCACACCTGCCCATGATTCTCCTTTTTGGGATGGTGGTGTGGCAGGTGGTGTTGCAAGACGGAGCTGCCCCACTTGGCATCTGAGCAGCGAGTCTCAGATTCTCATTCTGGGAGTCATTTTTCTGCGTCTGTGATTTGTTCTTGCGAAGTTCCGTTACTTAGGGAAAAGCAGTGGCTGAATTATTCATCGAGGTTTGTATTAAACATCTCTGTTCTCAGCATTACTGGATGCTATGGGGGATAAAAGGAGAAGTATAGGATGTGATTCCTCTCTTCAATTAGCTTCCTATGTAATTAGAGAGAAGTCACAAAACACAGAATGACCATGGGCCAAACCACAGTGGCTCCCTGGAATGAGGGCTGGGTTGGGGAGCGCTGGTCTGACCAGGTAGCTGGAGGGTTGGTCGAGTTCTGTTTTCTTAAAACACTGCCCCTCCTCAGAGGCCCTCTCCCACTGTTCATTTGCCAGCTTTTCATTTTCTCAGATTTGCCATACAGAGGTCAGCCTCAGCCTCCCTCATAACCTAAAGTGCCACTAACTGCATGAATGGAATCCAGATTATTAGCTAGTTGCCATTAAAAACCAGATAAATAAACAACTCTTATGGGCTGCAAATCTGCCTTGACCTTGGGGCCAAGAGCAGGTCTAGGCAGGATGTGGCCTTTGTCATTACTTTCCTTTAGGAAGGAAGAAAACAGGTGAATTTTCATTTAGAAATGAAAACATCTTAACTTTCACCATGAATGGTTAAAATTTTCACTTCCTGATCATCTTGTTGATGGATGGCTGCTGTGGTCCGTCTTCTTGCTGTCCATCTTGCCTAGCACTTTCATCAGGCCACACCATTTAGTTCTGGTACCAGCCCTGAATTTGGCAACACCGTAGTCATTGTGCAGATAGGTAAGCTGAGGTGGGGTTCCTTGTCCAGGGTCCTCTGATGGTGGAGTGGCCCAGCGGGTGTTTGAGTCTCTTACACGGTGGTGCAGCTCCTGTCCTCTCTGTTTCCACGAGTCCCCTTGCCAGATGCACTTTGGGGTAAGGACAAAGAAATGAGAACAAATGTTTGGGTGCTCATCACATGAATAATGCCTTTTGCATGGTTTCATCCTTACTAGGTGTGTCGTGGTCCCTGAAATGCTACCTATTGTCAAAATGGTATTTTTCTTTCCAGTATTAATTAGGGTTTTTTGGGACGCCTGGGTGGCTCAGTGGGTTAAGCTGCTGCCTTCGGCTCAGGTCATGATCCCAGGGTCCTGGGATCGAGTCCCGCATCGGGCTCCTTGCTCAGCAGGGAGCCTGCCTCTCTCTCCGCCTCTGCCTGCCTCTCTGCCTGCTTGTGTGCTTTCTCTCTCTTTCTGACAAATAAATAAATAAAAATTTAAAAAAAAAATAATTAGGGTTTTTTTTTTTTTTTAATGGAGGTACTTTGTGCAGCTGAAGTTTGTGCCCAATGAGCATAAACGGTAAATTGGATACACTTTGCTAATTGTGTTTTTTTCACATAATGGGATATGAGTATAACTTCCAGGGAAGATTGTGTAGGCCCATGTTCTTTCCTAGTGATGCTGTGTGTTCTGTCTTCATGCCTTCAAGAACATCTTGCTGCCTTAAACGAAGTCATTTCTGGACATTGTCTTCCACATTTAGCCTGTAAAAATCCATCCATTCAGCCTATGGTTTTTCTGTTAGAAAACAAACAGAACACACAGTCAGCCCTTAGAAGCGAGCAGCCTTGGAAGGCCAGGCCGAGGGCAGCACTTGCCCTGCGGTTCAGGCTCCCTGTGACCTTGCTGTCTCTGTACCTGAAGGTACATTTCTTGTTTTATGTTATCTAATTAAAAAAAACAAAAACAAAACCTTGTTCTCAAGCGGGAAAAATCCATTTGGTGGAAGATTTCAGGGCCGTGCTTTGTGGGTGAACAGCCTTCTTCCAGACCCTCTGCTGGGCTGAGTCTACCTCCTTGCAGATTGGAGAGGCAAGCCCTTTTTCTTTAAGCTCCTGAATGCATTTTAAAAATGATTTATCTGGGGTGTCTGGGTGGCTCAGTCATTGGGTGTCTGCCTTTGGCTCGGGTCATGATCCTTGGTTTCTGGGATCGAGCCCTGCATTGGGCTGTCTGCTCGGTGGGAAGCCTGCTTTCTTCCTCTCCCACTCCCCTTGCTTGTGTTCCTTCTCTCACTGTGTCTCTGTCAAATAAATAAATAAAACCTTAAAAAAATGATTTATCTATTTATTTGAGAGAGAGAGAGATACGAGACTTATGAGTGTGGGGAGGGGCAGAGGGAGGGAGAGAGAGAGAGAAAATCTCAAGCAGACTCCCCACTGAGCATGGAGCCTGCTGTGGGGCTTGATCCCAGGACCTTGAGATCATGACGGGAGCCAAAATCAACAGTTGGCCACCCAACCGCCTGAGTACGAGGTGCCCCCTCAAGTGCCTTGTTAAGTTTCAGTGTGGAAATCATTTCACAGGAAATGTCGTTGGAAATAATGAATTCAGCCATACTAGGTGTCAGGTATGTTCTAGAAAGAAATGAAGTATGGAGCAGACAAATGTTTCCAGATAGGGTGGATTTTTCTTTTTCAACATTCTTTCGCACTCTCGCCTGCTCCGTGATGAAGGGAGACAAAGCTGCTGAGGAGCTGATCTTGGTTCTGTGCTTTTAGTGGACCTGCTGGGGCTCTTGAAGTGGCGTTCCAACACCAGCCTGCTGCAGCAGAACTTGAGACAGCTGATGAAGGTGGACGGCGGCGAGGTGGTGAAGGTAACACACGGGGCGGGGGGGCTTGCTCCGTTTCTCTTCCCTGTGGGAGCAGACCTAGGCACTGCCTCCATGGTGGCGTGGGCTCCTGGCTATAATCTCTCGATCGGATGTGAACATGGACCTAGAAGTGGACAGGCTCCGGCTTGGATTCCGGTTGGGAGGGCCGTCTGGCTTTCCGGTGATGGGCTCTGGGGTCAACCCGGTCTTGGGTTCTGGCCCTTCTTCTAGTGGGTCCTCCCTGTGGGACGGACAAAGGTGAAATAATCTCTTCCAGGCTTTTTTCCTCTTGCTATGTAAAGGAGACCGTGGTAGCGCCTTCTCAAAGGGTTGTTCGGAGGTTCATGAAACCTGTAGCCTGGATCTGGCACATGGGGGCCCTAGCATTCAGCCCTATAATTATCATCTTATCAGCATTATTACCATCCGCATTATTATTAGTCCTGGCTCATGAGTCACCTAGAACTTCTGTGATTGACCTGGAGAGATGGGTGGTGTGGCATGAGGATCACAGCCCTGGGAGTCCTCTCTTGGCCGTTTTTGTCCCCCTTGTGATCTTGGACTCATTTCTTAGCCTTACACAGAGCAGGCTCTGGAAGAGTGTCAGGTCAGACTGGGGTGACCCGAGATCCCTTGGAGAGCCCCGGTTCTGTAATTCTTCTTTAGGGAACCGCTGCTTCTGGTACTAGGCTGTTCTTGTTCTTGCCTCTCATTGGCTCGGATGACGTCTCCTTTTTTTTTTTTCAAGATTTATTTATTTATTTTAGAGAGAGAGAGAAAGAGAGCGAGAGAGCATGAGTGGGATGGGCAGAAAGAGAGGGACAAAAAAAATCTCAAGCAGAGTCTGTTCTGAGCGTGGAGCCTGACATGTGTCTTGATCCTCTGATCCTGAGATCATGACCTGAGCTGAAACCAAGAGTCAGACACTCATCCAACTGTACCACCTAGACGTGCGGACTTTTCCTTTTATATTAGGAAACCCATTTCCAGTTTCAGGAGGCCCCATTTGGCCTGCAGAACGATAAGCCGGTCCACACTTGCGGTTTTCTGTTAACGAGGTGTCTATAGCCAGGTCTTTCCGTCCCTGGCTCAGTCCTTCGCCCTCCACGAGAGATGATTGCAGGAGACTGCCTTATCTCTGTAAAAATTAATTACTTAAAATGGCCTTAATTAAGCAGCAATGTGGTTAAATTCAGTATAAATTAATTTGGTTGCACCACTTTCTGAGATTCATTGTATAACTATTCAAACATCTCCTTGCTAGTCTTCTAATTTTAATCATCTTTTTAGGTTCTTGTCTGCTACCTCTGGCTTGGACAATGTTAATTGCATTTTAAACTTCCTGGGTTCTGTAACTTCCCTGATTCAGATGGAAACTGGGTGAATAAGTTAATGTAACTTTAGCAGATACACGGTTAATGAGACTTTGTCCTTTCTCATTTTTAAATCCCTGTATCACATCAGGAATTAGCTGTATTTCTGTTGGCCTATTGTTACACGTAAGGAGAAGATCTAGAACCATCTTGTCTTACTGTTGTCCTGCACTCCCCTTACCTAATCTATTATCAAACCCTGTTGTTCAGCCCTGGAGATGGTTTTCGCCACCCCCTCCCTCCCGTGTGCACTGGTACCACCAGGTCTGGATGACCTGTCCGTCCATTGCTGGGGCATCCTTTATATCCTGTTGGCCCAGAGAGGTGAGAGGACCTGTCTAAGGCCACATGGATGTTAATGGGAGGCAGGGCTGGAGGGCTTCCCAGCGTGCATGGGGTTCCTTTTCTTCTGAGGACATCACAGACTGAGCTTCTTATGCTCCTCCAAGCCCCCCGCAACCCTTACGTCCATTTATAACTGGTAGGAGAGAGATGACTTGATGTGTTAAGAACAGTATTGGCTTATTTAGTAAAAGATACAGGTGCCCATCTTGGTGGAAAATGAAAATGGTGATTATTTTGGGCCTCCAGTGGCTAGCCCTCGAGAGAGGGCAGGTGTCAAAAGGAGTGTGTTCATGGCTCTGTGTGCGGGCCCTTCTTGGGGATCCTGGCATCCCTGTGCGTCCGTGGTTGCACAGCCTGGTGCAGGCGGCTCCTGCTCTCTTTGGCCATGTTTCTGGGCTACTGATTATGTCATTTGTCTGGCTGGCGGGGTAGTCAACTGCAGGGACTCTGTGTGTGAACCAAGACGAGCCAGAGCTTGGCACCTGTGAGCCCGTTGGCGGTAACACAGGGCAGTTAGCAGATGGTGTAAAGGTTCAACCTTTGCAAAGGTTTTACAAACTGAAGATGCTAGGAGATAATACAAAAGTCATGAGGTGGTGTGGGCCCCAATAACTGTGGGCTGGAGGATGTCAGGGTGAATTTCATTCTCCTGGTGCTTGTATGTGGCACTTTCTGGTATAAAATAGGTGGTGGGTGGGTAGCAGAGTAGAATGAGGGTTTGGGGCATCTGGCTAGCTGGTCAGAAAAGCATGTGGCTCTCGATCTTGGGGTTGTGAGTTCAAGCCCTATGCTGGGGGTAGAGATGGTTTAAATTAAAACTGAAAAAGAAAAAGAACATAATGAGGTTTTTATGCTCTGGCGGGTCTCAGATCTCTAACTGGGTTTGGGAGTACGTTCCTCTTCCTGAGGGAGATCTTGGCATTGGGTTTGGAGTTACACAAAGTTTCACAGCCTGAGGTGGAACTGTGGGACAAGCGCTGGTTTTGGGAGCAGGTCCTGGTGATTTGGTTCCTCAGTCTGAGTGCTCTAACCATTGGAGCCCCACTGTGGGGACCTGAGGGCCCCTGTGGTTCTGTGTTGTGTGCATGGGCTGAGCCTTCCAGGAAGAACCTGGACTGGACATCCCATTCATCCATCCCTTTGACACCGTTGCTGTGGGACCCTCTAGCCTATCCTTTTGTTTTGCGTCACAGCTTCATGGAGATAGAATTCACACACCACAAAGTGCACTTAATTTCCGTGGTGGCGGTATGCTCAGGAGTTGGTGCCACCGTCTCCACTGTCTGTTTCCAGAACATTTCCATCACAAGAGAAAGCAACCCTGTAACCTGTGGGCAGTGACTCCCTCCTGTTCCTGCCATTGTGTCTGCTTTCTGTCTCTTTGGATTTGGCTCCTCAGATGACTTTTTATTATTTTATATAAATTGAGAATTATACAATCTGTGGCCTTTTGTGATTGGCTTCTTTCAGTTAGTATATTTCAGAGTGTAACATGCCACGTGTTAGAACGTCATCCCTTTCTGTGGCTGCGTAACAAATATTCCGATGTATGGATTCGTTCTCCCGTTTATCAGCTGGTGGGCATTTGGGTGTTTGTCACATTTTGACATTTATGAGTCAAGCTGCCGTGAATATTTGTGTACAGGTTTTTGTGTGAAGTCTGTTTTCTGTTCATTTGGATACATGCCTATGAATGATTGCTCGTGCGGCAAACGTACATTTAACCCTTTGAGGATCTGTCACCCTGTGTTCGAAACCATCGTACTATTTTACATTTCCACCAGTGATGGGCAAGGGCTCCAGTTCCTCCGCATCCGTGGACTACATTACACTGCATCAGTATAGTACACTGACTGTACTGCTCAAGTCCTGATGATTGCTTTTTCAGTGGGTGTGAAGTCACATCTCACCGTGGTTTGGGTTTGCATGTCCCTGATGACTCATGGTGACATATCTATACTTTATTCTCTTTTATGTCCAGTATTCCATCATGTGGCCTTTTGCCTATTCTTGAACTCCCCCACTAATGGGGAACTCATTACCTCCAAGATAGTCTTTCGTGGTCTGTCTTACACTTCTTCCAGGAAAAGATGGAGATAGGATCGGAAGCCAATTTCTAGTGTGATATAACATTGGTGTCTCCTGATTTTATCTCATTCTTTAATTAATTCATGATGGTTTGTCGTTTGGGGCTCTAATATTTGTTTGGTGAATTACAGTAGGGCTATAAAAGGAATTGGTAAATTCCTCTTGAATAAAACATGCTTCCTAGTGTTCTGCCGGGTGCCCCAGTTTCAGAGTCCCTTGTCTCTTCCGTCTGTGGGAATCTGGGTCTGTGGAAGGTCCTTCATTATACTCGGCTGGATGTTTGTCCCTCTGCTGCTTCTGCCCACTCCTTAGCTCAGGTCCTACACTCAAGAGTTTGGGATGAGGCAGAGCCAGTCCTCCGAGAGCTTCTGTTGAGCTTTTTGTCCCCACACTGGTGAAGACCTGGAAAAGGGTTGGGAAAGTCTTACCGGGAGGGGACCATAGGGCGTTTCCCTGTTACCCATCCTCCTCTGCTTGGCGCAGGGTGCCATGCCTTTGTTCTGAGTTCATTCATCTCAGTTTTTGTCTTGTGCATTGCATGGCTGGGAAGAGCCCCTGAAGTGTGTGGCTTCATTGGTGACATTTGGGAAAGGTGGGTGTTTGGAGTATGGCCGAAGAGGATAATTATTCTAGGTTGGGGGAATGCGAGGTGAGTTTACTCTGTCTGCTGACATTTTGTGTGTTTCTAGTTCCTCCAGGACACCTTGGACGCCCTCTTCAACATCATGATGGAGAACTCTGAGAGCGAGACGTTTGACACGCTAGTGTTTGATGCTCTGGTAAGAGGCTTCTGCATTTCATCTGCTCAGGTGTGGAGGAGCTTTTCATGCTCCAGCCTGTGAGGCTGGGGGAGGGGATCCCTCCCGGTCACCTTGGAAGTGTTTTCTGTTGTAAATCCAGTCAAAGCAGTTGGGTTGTGAGGTGGTCGCTTTCAGCAGGACAGTGTAGTTCAGCCAAGGTCGTTTCTGAGGTAGAAAGAGGGACCATCCAAAAACTTTTTAGTTCACAGACGCCCAGCAGTGCCGCTGATTCACATGCGGCCTGCGTTATTTTACTAATGAATGTATTGATTCACCCAACAGGTATTTATCATTGGACTAATTGCTGACAGAAAATTTCAGCATTTTAATCCTGTTCTGGAAACCTACATCAAGAAACACTTCAGCGCAACGCTGGCCTACACGTAAGATCGTTTTTGTTGTTTCAAAACTAATGCTTTGTTTTGTGAGTTTGTTACTAAGTGCCATTTTCATGTACTTTTGTCTGTGGTTGTGTATGTGCCCCCTGCCCCCAACTCTGAATTTACTGGGATAATTTTTATTGTTGTTCCCCTCGTAACAGACCTAGAAATCTTGTTGAAAGAAGATACATGAGAAATCTTACCATTTTGGAATCAATTCTTGTTCTCCTCTCTACCTTCCATTTGTCTTTGAAATTTTCAGTTTATGCTCGATGAGACTGATCTGTGCCTCACGGGAGCCTTCCAACCAGCTTTTGGCAAATGAATAAATGGATGTGTTCCTGCTTTGAGATTATTGGTTGTTTAGTGTGAATAAAATTCAGTTTTTTACCTCTTTGTGTATCTTTTTGTTCTTTAAAAAATTTTTTTTAAAAAGATTTTATTTATTTATTTGACAAAGAGAGAGATCACAAGCAGGCAGAGCAGCAGGCAGAGAGAGAAGGGGAAAGCAGGCTTCCCCGTTGCGCAGAGAGCCCGATGCGGGGCTCGATCCCAGGACCGTGAGATCATGACCCAAGCTGAGGGCAGAGGCCCAACCCGCTGAGCCACCCAGGCGCCCCTCTTTTTAAAAATTTTTTGTTTTTGTTTTTTTTTTAAGATTTTATTTATTTATTTGACAGAGAGAGACATAGTGAGAGAGGGGAAGAAAGAGAGAGAGAAACAGGCTTCCCGCCGAGCAGGAAGCCTGATTCAGGGCTCCATCCCAGGACCTTGGGATCATGACCTGAGCCAAAGGCAGATGCTTAATGACTGAGCCACTGAGGCGCCCCCTATTTTTTTGCTCTTTAAAGAGGGCCTTCCTTTTTATTCTAGATGCTTCAGCTGTAACTAACTTCTATTCTGACTGCCCACCCAGCTGCTCTGAACCTGCCCCCACAACCCCATACCTGTCTGCTGGGCATCTCTCCGCAGCCCGAGCAAATGCGGTACGTCCAGGCCTATGAGGCGGCTCGCCTGGTGTAGACCAGCACTGTCTGGGAACCCAGCTTCACCTGTAACTCTGTTGCTTACAAGTTTAAATTTCTGAACCTCTCTGGCCCTCAGCCTTCTCCTCAGTAAAACGGGCACGATCTTACAGTTTCTTGAGACTTTTAATGAGTTATTACACGTTAAGTATTTGGAGTAATCCTTGGCACTTAGAAAGCTCGAAGCCATTGTTATGTTTCATTATTATTAGAATGATTAGGATGAGTTCCTCTGCCTCTCTCATGGTGGGATTTATTGGCATTTATTCCAACTTTGAATTGTGTGTATGTTGCAATGAAAAAAAGAAGTAAATAATTTCTTTAAGAACATCCCTCCCCTGAGAATCACTAGAAGTGGTTCTATCTTTAGTGCCAGTGGCTTGAGTCAAAGCTTGCGTGTGCCTTCACCGTATTTAAGTCAGAATCTGTTTCCTTGCACGTACGCAGCCATGAACTCAAGGTCAGAGGTCTGATGCTCGCTATCTGTGGGTCATTGGTCATCCCGTCCTGGGCTTTTTTCATGTCTGCCTTGAGTGGCTGAGTGGGCCACGTCTGCAGCACACAGAACAAGCTGCCACTGGTCCTTTGTGCTTGCTAATAAGTGTTTATTTCAAGCAATTTGTTCTCTTTGTGGAGATGTCTAGAGTGACCATACTTTGGCCAGTTCCTTTCAGACCTTGGGAGGGCAGACCAGGTGGCTCCATCTTGCTGTGGTGGCCAAGCAGGGACTCCCGGAGTGACCTGTAAGCGGTTCCTCATGGGCCGTGATCTCCCTCTGAGTCACTTTCACATATCTGTGGCTTCATTGAAATGTGGCCACATGGGTCTTCTCAGATTAGCTTCCGTATTAGAGTTTCAGAGAGTCCGCACAGTGACCAAGCCTGCCATGCTGCCTTCCAGACCTTCTGTTGGCACCGCTTTCTCTGTGCCATTGTCATGGGTGGCGAAGTGACTATCAGGGAGTCTCCGGCAAGTTACTGAATGGAAGAAACAGAGTCCCGCTCTGTCTTTAAGGCAGGATGGCACCGAGCCGAGACTCGGTATCATCCCATTCAGCCCCTGTGATCTGCAGAAAAGGAGGTTCATTTTGGAAAATATCTTTATCATGTTTTGATAAAGTAGCAGCTCCAAGTGGCTCCTTGGCAGTGTGAATCTGAGTTTTTAAGCTTCGAAATACCAAGGAGATAACTCTGATTCACACAGCTCTAACCGGATCGTGGAAGGTTGTCTCTGCGTTAAAGGAGTGCTCGTGGTGGTCGCTGGGCGGGGGGACGCCCTGGTAGTAAGGATCATCACAGAGGGTCTCCCCGCCGCTGCCCCTCTAGAAGCCTCGGCAGGCACAGATGTAGGTTGGACTCTCTCTGAGATAGTTACTTATGTCTTTCCTTGAGTGATGTTGAGATCTTCTGACTTTCTCCAAAAAGGATTCTAAGAGAAGAACTGAAAGGTGCCTGGGCTGTAGCCCTTACCTGCCAGTGCTCCGGGGACCTCCCTGCACGGGTGGTCTGGGTGCTGGAGCCCCAGAAGGCGCTGGTCCTGGCGAGAAGGGAGGGAGGCATCTGCTTCGGGGACTGTTCTTCCAGAAAACCAGCAGGGACAGGCTCCTTTTTGTCCACAGAACTACTTTTCCTAGAGGTGGTACAAGTCTTGCCTCCTCCTACCTGATGCCCCATTCGGTCTGCCCCTTTCAGCTAGTGCCAGGGACAGTGTATCTATCTGTCATCTATCTATTTATTTATTTTTGATTAATCTGTTGGGAAAATTCCAAAGACGTGTTCTATGGAGTTTATGTTTCTTGGACCATCCATGTGTTGAATAAGAAAAGGTGTCTGGTCAAGAAGCTTGAGAAAGGAAGTTAAATCAGGTGAAACAGGTTTTACGGCAGGAGTTTAGGTGTTCTCCTGTGCCTTGAGAACCACCAGAAGACATGTGTGATGAGCTCCCTGTCCCGGCATGGGACCCTAGGGAATCTGTGTGGAGAGGGCCTCTTTGGCCCTGCTTCTTCCCCACACCTTGCAGGGGGCTGCTCCTCTCAGAGTCAGGCTTCTTTGCTGGGGTTCTGCAACCTGATGAGTGTTACAAATGAATTTACATGCACTTGGTCACCTGGAAAGCTCTTTGTTGTGATTTATCCAGACAGGGGTTATGTTCCGGACTGTTCAGAGGTCCTCCTCCATGCAGGTTACAGCAGCTCCTGTGGGCATCTTGTAACAGTCTCCACTCACACTCTGTTACGGACGGGGTCACAGCCTAGCTGGAGGTGCTGGCAGTGCCCTAGCAGGGTATTTTTACGAGTATAATGAATATTTAAAAAGCCACAGTGAGTTCTTGTTGATGACATGAACAGTTGGGGGTCAGAGAAGTTTGGTTAATGGGCTAATCTTGTTGGTGGTTGTCCTGTAGGCTGCACATATATGGCTAATTTTTGGAGAATTAGAGTGCAGACCGATCAGTGGTTAAACCCCGAAACTCCACTGAAGTTAATTTAGCTGTTCTTTTATGATGTAGAAGCACAGCTTGGGGGTCAGCCTCATGAACAGTGAACAACGATTATTAGTTTATGGGCCAGTAATAGTAGAAAATATAGACGTTTGGGCAGAATTAAAAATTGATTATCATCACTGCTGCCTCTATCTTTGGGAAAAAAATGCACGCTCGATGTTGAAAAAAGCATTGCAAAAATATATATGGCGATGGAGAAAATGTCTTCAGGTTTATTTAGTGTTGGGAAAGGTAGTTTAGCTCCTCAACCCTGGGCTTCTTGACTTGTAAATTAGGGATGATATGCCCGTTCTTATGCCCAATTATTATTATTATACTCCAAAATAGTACTTGTCTTATTATGTTATTGTGACAGTTAAATTATGTAACACATCTAAATGCTTAGAAAAACATCCAAAACTTAGAAAAGCAGTTTTTTAATGTTCAGATCTCACTCCCGAGTGTTTTTTATGGCTCACTTTTCATCTGTTTTGAATACATTTTATAAATACACGTCTACTGACAAGGGTGAACCAAAATAACAATAGCCCACTTGTGTATTTCTGTCCCAGTTAAGAACTGAGATACTGGGGGTACCAGGGTGGCTCAGTGGGTTGAGCCTCTGCCTTTGGCTCGGGTCATGATCCCAGGGTCCTGGGATCAAGCTCTGTATCGGGCTCTTTGCTCAGCAGGGAAGCCTGCTTCCCTCTCTCTCTGCCTGCCTCTCTGCCTACTTGTGATCTCTCTGTCAAATAAATAAATAAAATCTTAAAGAAAAAAAGAATTGAGATACCATAATCTTCTGAACTTACTGATTAATTTGTGATTCTGCTGTGATCAGGAAGCTGACGAAAGTGTTAAGGAACTACGTGGACAATGCCGAGAAGCCAGGAGTAAGTGACCAGCTGTACAGAGCCATGAAGGCTTTGGAGTACATCTTCAAGTTCATCGTGCGCTCTAGGGTCCTGTTCAATCAGTAAGTGTCGTCCGTGTCAGCCTTCCTAGGGGATTTTGGGAGATCTTTTACTTCCTTCCTTTCCCTTGTCTGTCTCCTCCCTTCTTCCCTCCCTTTCTCTCCTTTCTCCTTCCTGGATTTGCTGTCTGGTGTGACAGGACCGTAGGAGATGGCTGTCCTGCGCTGGGCTTCTCTCTCTTCGGGTGACTGCCGCCTGGTCTGTGAAAGGCAGGCACAGGCTGGAGCAGCGAGTCCTGTTCCCGTGTCTGGGGTTTGTGCGTGTGAGTAGTGCACTGACCTGGAAAGTATCCACGTTGGTCAGAGGTCTTGCAGGGCGTGCGCAAGGCTTCTGACGTTTCAGTTTATCTTCCTGCGGAACAAAAGCCTCTGAAAAGCAAACAATCAAAACAAGCAACAACAACAAAAGGCCAAAACCAAGTTAAATTGCCTCCCTTGGGAAGACGGTGGGGCTTCCTCTCTTTCTTTGCTGCACCCGGAATGCTGTTTTGTTTCTGGAGCGATGGGGTCACGTGTGGAGCTGGCAGGGGAGTGGACACTTAGCTGTTCAGCTCAGTGACTTCTTTCTCATCTTCTCTGGCTGAATGTAGGCATTGTTTTTGAACTTTAAAGTGGATTGGGGTGCTGATGACTTTGTTATTTTCTGGAGAACATTAATATTTTTCCAAATATCTGTGCGAAAAGCAGAACTCGAGGTGGCCCACGGCATGTAACTGTATGCCCGGCGAGATGTGGCAGCAGGATAGACGGAGTGTTGAGTGTGGCAGGGACTCTCTCTGCGTGTTTCTTTGGGAGGTCAGCTGCTTTGGGTGACCTGCTGTGAGTGGTGTTGGTTCACGCTGATTATTCAAGGCTGATGTTCTTGTCGTGAGTT
Source organism: Lutra lutra (assembly GCF_902655055.1). NCBI lineage: Eukaryota > Metazoa > Chordata > Mammalia > Carnivora > Mustelidae > Lutra > Lutra lutra. The sequence continues at coordinate 83,769,794 of NC_062291.1, forward strand.
CTACACACAGAGGTGGAGTTTCACAAAATGACATCCCTGTCACTTAGAGGACACACATCACCTTTTAAAAGCACAGTGCTCTTGAAATTTGTGAGTGAAAACTAGTCCTTGAACCAGTGTAGACCCAAATCAGTCCCTCGCTCTTCGTCTGCACTCTATCTTTGTTGGCCTAGGTGGCCTTCTCCAGAAGGGCCCAGGAGAAAGGCAGGGTATTCAGAATCCAATCTTGTGCATATGCTGGTGCAAAAAAAAAGGCCAGAGAAGCAAGTTATTGACTGTGTGTAGATCTGGAGAAGTCCTACACAGGGTAGGACCCACACTAATGACAGTGGTGATCAGCGGTTACAGCCCTTGTGTTGCTGGTTAAGGTTCATTGTGCTTGTGTTCTCTGTGGAGTTGATACGATGTAGACGGCCGTCTCTATACTGCCGTTTGATTGTATGCAGACACCAGTTTGAGGTCACCATGCTGTCATTCCTGAGGAAGGCATGGAAGCCACGCTGTTTCATTTTGCTGACTATGGTTAGGCACGAATCTTGCTGTAGTCTCTTTTGATTTTTTTTCTTTAAGATTTTATTTATTTATTTCACAGAGAGAGAGAGAGGGAGAGAAAGAATGCGCTAGGATGAGTGGTAGTGGGGAGCAGACACTGAGCAGGGAGCCTGATGCGGGGCTTGATCCCAGGACCCTGGGGTCATGACCTATGCCAAAGGCAGATGCTGGCTAAGGCTGAGCCACTTAGGTGCCCCTAAGCTTTCTCTTTTCTTTAGGGTCAAAGCCATTGATGATTTTCCCACTGTCAGTTGTGAAAGATGACAAAGTAATGTAGGTTTTGTTTTCCTGGATTTTATTTTTTTTTACTAATAAAGTTAATTCTGTGAAAACGAACTTCTTGGTACCCTCTTTCTTGATTTTGTGGATTTTCCCACTAATTTTAAATCATTACTTGCTCTAAACCAAAATGTACACTAAGGTGAGAGCATGAACTGAAAGAGCAGTGTAGTTGGGTAATATGTATGGATTTTGTCATCTTTTGTTTGAAAGAATCTTAATCTTGTACAATGTATAGTCAGTATGACATTGAGTCAGGAGTTTGATGATGCTCATTTTCTTCTTGAGCACACTGCTGACTTTCCTTCTCATTTGGGGATTAGGATTCAAAAGAAATGTGCATTATAATCTATATTTCTGTTATTGTGATAAATTCTTTAATCTTTTATGAAATAATGTGGCTAGAAAAGATTGGGGTCATCCAAGTGGACCAATGGTGAAGTTATTTCTTTCTCTTAATCTCTTTCAATCTCTAAGTACAAATGGTGTGATATCTTAGAACCATGGTCCATAAATTGTTGCATTTGATCAGTCTTATAGAGGTTAGGAATGTGATTGGCTGCTGTTAGAGGAAAGCCCGACTTAACATGGCTTAATGTGATGAGCTTCACTTCTCCTCACCATATATATAACATGGAGCCCAGAGGAAGATTCCAGAGTTGATGCACTTGGTCCCTGGTTTCCCCATGTGCTTGGCTCCTGTTGCCCTTCTTTTCCACCATCCTTAGGGTCTGTCTCTGTGTCTTATGGCCCCAAGCTGGTTCCTGCCCTTCCTTTCATCAGGACTGCATTCCAAGCATCAGAGAGGGGAAGGTATGGTGTAAACAGCCTTCCAGTTCCTCTCCTTTTAAAGAACTGTCCCAATCCCTACAAAGTGTCATCTCCAAACTATGTCATATGACCACCCTAGATGCAAGGGAGATTGGTAAGGACTTTTAGATGGGCTTATTGATGCTTTCAACAAAATCAGAGTTCTTATAGTAAAGGCGACAGGGAGGAATATATATTGGATAGGTGATTAACATTCTCTTCCTTATGCTTTTAACCTGAATTTCTCTTGCCTGACAGCTCAAAACGCCCCTAGCTTACTCTGGGTTTTGAAGTCCTACTTAATTAGGCCCCTGAGAGCTTTTCTCGCTGTTAGTTTGGGGTCAGTCTCTGAGGCTCCTGTCAGTAGTATCTCCTTGGCTTTAAGTCACTGGAGCCCTCTGTGACCCAAAAATGTGGTTCAGTCTTCTGTGCTGCACAGAAGCTCAGCAGGTCGTCGCCTGTGACCCAGGGAGGCGTTTTATGTTTGATGTCCTACAGAATGCCTTTGTTTGGGTGCTGGGTAGCATGTTGGGACAGATCTCCATCCTGCTGCCTGCCTTTGATCTGGAGTGGCCTTTGCAGGACCCGTGGCCTGATCACGAGAGGGGTCTCTTTGCTGGGATAACTTGTTTGTCATGAGCTGACACTGTCCAGGACAGAAGTGGAAAGAGGTCATGAGACAAGTAGCAGCAGTTGCCAAAGGGCAGCGAGACTTTCTAAGGCTTCCAAGGCCCTAGTCTGGGCCTTCCTGACCTTATCCGAATACTGTAGTGGACATGGAGATTTTGATGACCAGTCCTTCCCTCCCACCCTTCCTCCCTTGTCCCTTGCTTCTCCCATGTAAGAACTTAATGAGCTTGGGAGCCCTGACTGTATCCCTGACTTTAATAGTTTATTGGCCTTAGTTTTTTCCTAATTGCTTCCTAAATGTGTATCTTGGCTGTCTTCTTTGACTCCTGAGGGCAGAGAGGAACATATGTTCTCTTCAAAACTTAGAACACAGTTGCAGCCACATTATGTAGATAAGATACTATTTCTTACATTTAAATCTGTACTCCAAAACTGAGAACTCCGATTCTGTGGGAAGGAAAAAATCATGGCCTTCAAATCACGGACCACAGGGCTGAAGACTTGAGTAGGATCTCGTTCTGCTCACCCCCACTCGCCATGGTCCCACCAGCTATATTTCAGCAGCTTTTCTTCTGTGATCATCAAAGGCATGAATTCTAGATGAAATAATACTCCTCTTTCGTATCGGCTTCTGAAAGAGAAAGCAGTCCTGTGTCTTCCACAGGCGTCCCGTGTGTTTGCTCCATGAGAAGTTCCCGGCACCACCTCTCGTGCGGAGCTCGCAGAGCCGGGGAGGAAGCAGGTGAGGGTTCCCGTTTTCTTACCTGCGCCACGTTTATTAGCTTCGGAGAAAGACCATTGCGCTCACAGCTGGAGTTGACAAGAGTGTTTTCCTCTTTGCAGTTGGAATAAACATGAGAGGTTCTTTATTTTTCTTCTCTTAAAATGGTCTTCTCTCAAAAAGGTGTTTTCAGGTAATGTAGTACTTTGTAAAATTCCCGGGTAATTGACAGTCATTATTCTTCCAACGAACAAAGAGGTGAAACATTGGAGATAAAGATATGGATGCTTATCCCACTATCTTTCTCACTATGCACATCCATACTTTTTGTTTTGTTCAGAAGGCTCATTTTGTTTTGAAGTGAGAACAGCAATTTTAAAACTCTGGCCCAAAGACATTTGGTTCAGAACCTACAGAAAGATTCCTGACAGCCAGGGGCACTTCTCCACTGGTTTTTGTTTGTCTGTGTTTTCTGTGTGGGTGGTTCACATTAAGTGGAAAGCCAGAAAACAGACTCATCCTGCTTCAGACCTTCTGAAGCAAATTACTAAAGCTAGTTATTGCTGTGTTCTTCTTCTGTCTTCCCGGTGCTTTGTGGAAGCTTTGCCTGTCATCCGGTGTGCATCATTAGTTATTGATCATGAATAACTTGCCGCATTTCTGTCATTCTGCTCTCATTTCCTGGGTCACAGAAATAGACTGTAGCTAATAGACAACAGTCTTGTCATTCCCTGATAATGAATACTTACAATGTGTAAATAGAGCAGGGAACGATAACTAGCTCTTACTCATCTAGTTACCTACTGATAGCCCTCGGAGTCCTTTCCTCAGCTCTCCTTCTACTTGAAGGTGGGTCAGACAAGTGCTGTTCTTGGTTTATTTGATAAAACCAAGCGGTGAGACTCGAGAGGCTTCCCTTTCGTTACAGAAAGATGCTTCAGTGGGAATGCTGTAACATACTAGTCATTTCTGTGTTTTAAATATGTTGATTGTCAGCAGAGAAACTGCTAAGTTTTAATCTTTGAGGGATTCTTGGTAGATATTTAGATAGCATGTACTCATTACTTATACCTTATAGATTTTGAAACTGTTATTGGGGGCATACGCATTTAGAATTGTGATCTCTTGCTTGTAGATTTATAGGCAAACTCACTTTATTGCTCTTTGCATATACTGTGGTTTTTATAAATCCAACAGTTGTGGCAACCCTGCGTCAAGCAAGCCTTTTGGTGCCATTTTTCCAAAAGCATTTGTGTGCTTCATATCTCTGTGTCATGTTCAGGTAATTCTTGCAATATTTCCAACTTTTCCCTTGTTACTGTATTTGTTATGGTGCTCTGTGATGAGTGATTATCAATGGCTGAAACGCCAGATGATTATTAACACTTTTTAGCAATAAAGTATTTTTTTAAGTTAAAGTATGTACTTTTTTTTTAAGACAAAATGCTGTTACACATTTAATAGACTGCACTATAATGTAAACATATTTTTCATATGCACTGGGAAACCAGAAAATTAATTTGACTCTCTTTATTGCCATACTCATTTTATTGCAGTTGTCTGGAAACGGAACTTACAGTGTCTCTGAAGGATGCCTGTTACCCTTTCATCAATCTGAAAACTTGCCCTTTATCTTTTGGTTAACGTTGCAGGCAATATCTCTTCTCTTTTTTGCTTTTAACCTTTCTGTGTCCTTATATTTAAGCTCTTTCTCTTGCGCATAACACATAGCTGTATCTTTATTTCATCCAGTCTGAAAGTCCTTTTTTTCTTTTTAAAGATTTTATTTATTTATTTGACAGAGAGAGATCACAAGTAGACAGAGAGGCAGGCAGAGAGAGAGAGAGAGAGAGAGAGAGAGGGAAGCAGGCTCCCTGCTGAGCAGAGAGCCCGATGCGGGGCTCTATCCCAGGACTCTGAGATCATGACCTGAGCCAAAGGCAGCGGCTTAACCCACTGAGCCACCCAGGCGCCCCTCTGAAAGTCCTTTTAACTTAGGATATAATCTGTTTGGATGTGATGGGTTTAGACTTATTTTCTGTTCATTTTCTCTTTTATCCGTCTATATTACGTTCTCCTTTTTCTCCTTCTTTGCGTTCTTTTGTAGAAAGTGTGATGTTCTTTTTATGGTCTCGTTTCTCCTCTTTTGATCTGTTAGTGATATGTTCTTCTACTGTTCTTTTAATGATTATCCTACATGTGACAACATGTGTTTTGGAATTCTTGCGGAATAATTAAAATCATTACTCTTGCCACTCCCCTGATAACACTAGACATGGCTGGAACAGAGTACTCTATTTCCACATGAAATCTCCTTTTTAAAATTATTATTGTTTTGCATTTCAAGATACATATATTTAATCCTCATAAGACACAACTATTATTATTTTGTATAGTAAGTATTAATTCAATAAGTTTTATATTTATTATCATTTTTTGAGTTTTCTTTCAAGTTCATGTTTATCTATGAGGTTAGTTCCTTCTGCACTCTCCCCTCCCCCCCCAAAAAAACTCCTTGTAGAATTTCTTTTAACCCACTGAGCCACCCAGGTGCCCCTCCTTGTAGAATTTCTTTTAATAAAAGTCTGCTGCAGGGTTTGTATGAAAATCATTTATTTCCTCCTTGTTTTTAAAGAAAATTTTTATTTAATATAGAATTATAGTTTGGCAGTTAGTTCTTTCAGATACTGCGCTCTTCTCTCTTCATTTCCACCTTTTCTGGTGAGAAATCAGCTTTCAGACTTCTTGTTATGTCTTTGAAGGTGACGGGTGTGTTTTGTTTGTTTTTCCTCTAGCTGTGCTTACAATATGTTGTTTCTGTGGTTATGAGCAGTTTTACTATGGATTTTATAGAAATGCTTTTACTTTTTTTTGTATCCTACATTGGATTTTCAGAGCGTCTTGAACTTTGGATTGATTTTTCTCTATTCATTTTGGCAAATTTATTGTCATTATCTATTCTGGTGTCATATTTGTCACCTGTGTCTCTCATTTTCTTCTGGAACTTCAGTCATATATGTATTAGACCCTTCGTTATGCCCTACACATCTCTGATACTCTTTTGTCTGTTGTCTCCCTTTGTGCTTACTTATTTTCATGTTGATCATCTTCCACTTCACTAATCTACCTTTTACTTGGTCTGATCTCAATTTAACCCACATAATAAATTCTTAATTTTAGATATTATTAGTTTCTAGTTTTAAAATTTTCATTTGATTTTTTTCTGTAGATTTATTTCTCTACTAAACTTCCCATCTTCTGTTTTCTCTATCAATTTTTTCCTATTTCCATCTTTTTATTTTCTGCATGTTTTTCCTACTTTAAAATATAGTAATTTACGTTGATATTCTTGCTAGCTAGCTACAGTATCTTGACCACCCGTCGTTCTGTTTCTGTTGTCTTTTTTTCTTTCTCGTTTGGCCACGTGGTCTGTTCTATTTTTAGTTAATTTTTACTTAAATGTAGCTCCAGATGATGGTCTCTTATTTCAGAGATGATCATCCTTTCCCCTTCTAGGTAGGATAGTGAGACTGACCTTTTACTCTAACAAGGCTGTGTGTAGCCTTTGCAAGCTTTGGTCTACATTTGGTTGGCTCCTGGTTCCCCAGAGTTTTCAGTGGAGAATCTGCTCTGTCATGTGGGACCCATCTCCCTGGCATTTTCTAATTCATTACCATTCATTATCTTTGGAGACTGATAGAAAGCCCACTCTACAGAGATTTTTAGTCTCCTATCCCAAGCGGCTCTAAGATTGGCAAATGTCCTGAGGATGAGAGTGACTGTGTGCTTGAAGCCTCCCCAAGTGTTTGGACCGGTCTGTAAAACATTGCTCTGTTGCTTCGTGTTCCCTGTAATCAGGAGTTCATGATTGTAGGCTATGCACCTTTTAAACAAACTCCTATTGAATAAAATACTTTATAAAATGGATACAGTAGGTTACAGGTTTCCCATTTTCGACCGAATTTGTTGCTTTACAGTGGAACTCATTTAAATATAAGATGACCTCTAGGGTAATTAATTATCACTTAGTTTACAAAATTTTCCATTGTACACAAGTTTTCAGGTATGGTATACTTTAATTAGGCAGAAAGCTAGTCTATATTAAGAAAACATCTGCATTGCAGCATTTTAAAATGCAAATGCGTTGCTTTTTAGTAACACAGCAACTTGAAGTAATTGCTAATAAATAATTTATACATGAAACTTATTTATAATTAGCAACATATATTTGTCTATGTGTAACCAATGTACAACTTCCTTATTACCCATTTATTGAATATGCTCCACCTCGTGACAATTTTCCCATTACCAACAATTCTGTGATGAATGAATTGTATAGTGTCATTACTCTGAAATAAAGTAATTTTGAATTTACTATTATAATATCATTTTCAAATGGTTACATGATGGTGTTAAATTCAGGAAATTCAATTTATGTTAATTATGTGACATTGTGGGTTTAAAAAAACACTGGCAGAAAATACACCAAAATATTGACGGTGTAATCTCCGTGGGCTAAAATTAAAGCTGAATTTCTCTGCTACTCCTTCCTCTGGTCTTCCTTCCTCTTTCTCTCCTTCCCTCCCTTTCTATACGTTTCCGATTTGCAGATTTAGAAAATGTATTATGTTACAATGAGAAAAGTACATAAATGGTACGGTTAAAAACCAGCCTCTTCCGCCTGAGGCCCCAGCCCCCTAGCCGTGTGGCCCAGATGAACCCCGTTTCTGAGCTGCCTCCTGTGTTCCATGGATGTGGTGGATTTTCTCTCGTGTTCTCAGTTGCCACCCCAGCAGCAGCTTGCAAGGCTGTGATGCGGGGGCAAACGGGCATGAGGCCCTGTCCACCAGGCCCCATCGAGCGTCCTGTGCTCCTTTGCAGACTGTATGAAGACAAAGGGGAGGCCGACTTCATGGAGTCCCTGCTGCAGCTGTTCAGATCCATCAGCGACATGATGAGCAGTGTGTCGGACCAGACCGTCAGGGTGAAGGTAGGCCCTGGGGTGTGGCGGGAGGGGCCATCCTCACGCCCGCTGGGAGCTGCCGGGCTCCCCCGCTGGGCACGCGAGAAGCAGGGGCTCTTCCTCCTGCAGAGCCTGAGCTCGCGGGGCGGCCCAGGGGCGGCTTTGGCGGCGAGTGCATCCTGCGCCCCGTGTCCTGAGATGCTGTTTTCCCTCCTCTGGTGGTGTCTTCAGGCCCCCCCGCCCTCTCTTTGCTCTGTGGCAAGGACGTGCTCTGAGTTGATATAAACATGAGGATGTTGATAAGAAAAATGTTCGCGTGTCACTAGTCGGGGTGTCTCGGGGGCTGGGCAGAGGTGGGGATGCTGAGGCTGTGGGCGCCCTGGGCATTAGTCGGACCTCAGGCTACGTTGCTGGAACACGGATATGTCTTGGTCCCGCATGCTTGCCCAGAAGAGCGAGGGATCCAGCGTCCTCACTGTCCTCGTTTTTACCACCTCAGATGACTTGTTCTCACCCTGTCAACCCGTGGAAGGACCTCACGAGAGGTCGTCGGGCCTGTGGTGTGGAGGTGCTGGGAGGCGGGAACACGGGGCGGCCGGCCCGCTCTCTGGCTTCCCCCGTTCTGGCCGTTTGCATGGGGTTGACCGACTGCAGACAGAGGTGTGGTGTGCAGGCCGCCGCCCAGGCTGGTGCCCTCAGAGGACAGGAGTCTTCTGAGTGATTCACTTGGCGGCTTTCATGTGACTGTTCACTGTAGCTGCTGTTGCTGTTACTCTCCTTCCTTAATGCTCTTTTAATGCGTAATTCAGAAAACATCGTTAAGGCTGTTGTCTTGAAAATGTTTCGGAAAGTGATTACCATTCCATCTGGAGCAAAGACGTGTGTGTGTGTCAGGTGTGTCCCACAGTTGCTGTGACCAGGGCCACTGTCAAAACCAGCCCTGGGTGGAGTGCACGGGGCCTTCCATCTCAAGGTGGTGCAGCTGTCCGCAGAGCTGCTGGATTTTTCCATGGACTTGCTTGATCTTGATGTGAACTTCTTGTAGAAAAACTGGTGATCTACAGGGAGAGGGACGTGGTGCGTGAATTGAAGTTTTAGGCTAACCATTTTGGCAACTTGCGATGCCCCAAGCTTCCTTATTGTCCTAGGGTTAAAATTAGCAACGTGTTCAGGACACTTACCACTACATCCTGTGGCATTTCAGAAAAACAAGCGTGGCGGGCGTAAGAATAGATAAAAATTACAGGAAGTTTGAGCCCAGACGTAATTTTAGATTGCTAAATATACTCTTACATTACTAAATTTGACTGGGTTTGACTCTTGTCTGCCCACCTCCCTGTGTGTCGGATTATTCAGTGAGTGGAGTCTTGCAAGACCTTCCTTCAGTGGGTGTTTTCTCGTAAGATGGGAGTGAAATCAGGGATGTTCACGTGTGATGAAGACTTTATGTCTGCGAGACCGGCTGGTGGCAGAGTGTTGGTTCATACGTTGCCTCCCTTGCGGCTAATTTTGTACCTTGTTTTTACACGATAGGTGCTCTCTGTACAGGTGAGATTTAAAGACTCCCACCCCAGGTCCTGGTTTTTGTGTTGTTCTCATCCTCCAGGCTTTGCTCTGCGGAAGTGGAAATACTAGTTATGAATCATCTTCTAGAGAGAAGATACAAAAAAGACCGTGGCATTTCATAGGGTTACGTGTTGTTCCCCAAAGGGTGGCCCTTGGTGGCCATTTTGATTTTTGAGAGGATCTGTGTGCCCTCATCTGTGACTAGGAAGTCCGCACACTGTCGTGTCTTCCTGGCACGATGTGGGGTGAGCTGACGGGATGGGGAGTGGGGGTGTGCCTGCTCTGTCCCCAGAGCCGGTGTCCTGCAGTCACCTTCCCAGAGGCGCAGCCACTCCTTCCATCGCCCTGGCCGCCGAGGGTCAGCCCTGGCATGTTATGCCTTCAGGGAGAACGAGGCCAGAGGAGTTGGGGGGAATAATTAACTGCAGGACGAACATGGCATCAACGTCATTGTCATCAGTGCTGCCTTCCGTTTGACTCAGTACCAGACATTGTTCCTGGGTCGCTGAGTGTACGGGAGCACACACACAAAGGGGGTGTGTTTTTGTGACGTGGGCGAGGAAACTGCAGGGCTGTGTGCGCTATTCTGTCTCTCCCTTCTCTGCCTGGAGCACTTCTGGATCCTTCTCTGGGGAATCCACCTGTTTCTGGAGACAGACTGATCTTTGTGCTGCTTTACTATCCCTTAGTGAATGCCCCCAACCTCGGGACTGTTTACACCTTTTGGCCATTGTGAGTAAAGCTGTGAACCTAAGTTTGCAGATAATTGTTCAAGTCTCTGCTTTTACTTGTTACTGATATGTAGGGTATATATCAGATGTGGAAATGCTGGGTCATATGGTAATACCATGTTTAATTTTTTGATGAATTACCATATTTTCCACAGCAACTGTACCATTTTACTCAAAAATATTTTTTTTTATCTTTAAATTTATCTTTCTTTTTTTATCTTTAGATTCCTTAGTGAATTTACCTCACCAGCTATTCCTGGCAACTTCTCCAGCCTGAGGTTTATTGCCGCCCCTGCCACCACCTTTAGCAAATGATGCTAGTCTGTCTGCTTTGCCGAGAAGATCCTTTTCGATCTGTCTGACATCACCTTTCCTTCCTCACTCCCCATCAGAACACTGAAAGTAGCCTTCCACTGGTGCAGTCTCCCCTACTCACTCCTGCCTCTGGGGTTTTGGTCAGTCCCTTACCCATCCTCTCCGTCTAGAGTCTTCTGTCTGCATATCAGATTGTCCTTTCAGTTTGTCTGCAGTCATGTCCAGACTTTCTCAACACTCAGCCGGTGCTTGTGGGATCCTTCTCTGCTGTCACACTTCTCTCTCTCCTTCCCATCCCACGAGGGGGTCCTTGTACCGTGGCCAATGCCCCCTGGTTCTCTCCTCTGCTCTCCACTGTGTGATCGTGGTACATCTCTCTCCCACGTTGGATGCAATGGCACTCAGATGTGGCCTCTCCAAAGCCAGATGTGGCCATTCCTTCCACTGCCTTCTCTTCCCTTTGTTTTCCTTGGCTGTGATACACACGTCTGTGTTTGCTCATGACCCCTGTTCTTCTTGATAAAATTGTGCAGAAAGTTTCTTAACTCTACTCTGTCTACCCTCAGTGCTGTACCTGCCCTTTCGTATTTCCTGACTGTATTTCAATGTTTTCCTAAAACTGACATCTGCTGGTGGTCTTCTTCTCAGAAAGCTGTGATGTTTTCCAGCTGCCTGGAGAGATGGGTCAGATTGCAGTTTCTGTATTTCAGAAACCTTCATAGCCAGCCCAACCAGCCCTCCTAGCCTTTAATTCCTTAGAGACTGAAGTAAGTAGAGTGCCTTCCCTAGAGAACACAAAACATCTGGATGTTGGGAAGCCTCCCTGAATTAATTCCAGGGGTTGATAGAATCATGAGCTCCGCGTGCTAGAATAGCAACAGCTGACACACATTGATTACTTTCTGTCCTAAGTGCTTTACATGTATCAGTTTATTTGATCCTTACGATAAAACTCTTAGGTACTCTCCTTGCTTTCACATGCAGACAACCAGAGATGGGAACTAGCTTGCCCAAGGCCATATGACTAGCATGGGAATGGAGTGATGATTTAAGCCTCGCTTAAATTCCAGAGCCACTCTGCTCCACAGGGAGCCTGCTTCCCCCCCCCCCCCCCCCCGTTCTCTCTCTGCCTACTTGTGATTTCTCTCTGTCAAAAAAATAAAATCTTTAAAAAAAAAAAAATTCCAGAGCCACATTCTTTTCTCTTCAACTCCCCTGGAGAAGTGTTTAGTACCAGCCATCTGACTGTATTTAGAAACGGCTCATACCTGTCGTCCACACTGGTGGACAGCAGCTCTGTGTCTGATGCTCTGGGCTGTAAAGGCATAAATATCATTTCCGGTGGACCTTTCCATCAAGTGGACATGTGGTATGTTCATGCATAAAGCAATTATAAATACTTTGACCAGGGGTGCCTGGGGACTTAGTTGGTTGAGAGTTCAACTCTTGATTTCCACACAGGTCATGATCTCAGGGTCCTGAGATCAAGCCCTGTGTCAGGCTCCATGCTGGGCATGGAGCCTGCTTTAAATTCTCCTTCCTTTCCCTCTCTACCCCCCCCCCCCAAAAAAAAAACCAAATGAATGAACAAGCAAACAAAAACAACTTTGACCAAATGCCTCGCAATTGGGTGTGTTTGAAGGGAGTAAAGGGAGTCTGATGGGGCTGGTCACGGAGGCTTCTAGGAGGACCACATAGATCTTGGTCATGGTCCCACTGTGTTGGCCATGGGTTTTTCTCTTTCTTAACCAGTTGTGGATTGCTGGGCTAGATTTGGGGTGGTTGGGGTTTTACGATCAGATACACACATTGCAGATTTACTCAATTCCAAAATATTTTAATATTAACTCTATGGAATGATCCTAGAAAAGACCACCCTGCCTCCAAGGCATGGTCTACTGGTGTGTCTAGGGAGAATTCTAGAACTTTCTGTAGAGGGAAACTTTGGCCAAGATCCACAGTAAGGAATAGATTCGTGGTGTGTGTGTGTGTGTGTGTGTGTGTGTGTGTGTGTGTATAAAGCTGAAAGATGGTTCATGGAAAGGTTCTTACCTTTATTCCGTATGATACCCTCCAGCATTTTCTATTCTAATATCCTTCAGTCTGTTCGGAACTAACATATTTCGCAGAAACAAAAACAAAAAACAAATTGCGGGTTGACAGTCACTAAATTTTTTTCCTGAACGTCTGGTGTATCTCACCCCACATTTAAAAGCCTTGCTCTTTATCATTCTTCAGGTTTTTTCTACTGTTTCTCCTTCAGTTTAGTATGAGAATATGGTTCATTTTCTGTGTCTCCCATTGACTTATAAAGACTTGGGCCACTGTGGCTAGGTGACTTTCCCTTGCGGAGAATGGATTGGCGGGGAGTGAAGAGTAATTGAACTCGAGGCCCCCAAGCTGAGGTTGGCGCACAGATGCGGGAGGCCTTGTCTTCCTTCCTGGGGCTGCCCCCGGGTGTGGGCTTTCTTCTTACCATTTGTGGTGCTGGTCTATCTGGGATTCTCTGGTCGGCTCTGTGTTGGGAATAAGTTGTACCGTGATTGTGGTAAATGCCATTTTGGGTGAGTTTTGTCCTCTGAGAAGCACTGTTTCATTTCCTTAAAAACTGTATCCTGACTTGAAACGAACAGCACTCACTTGCCATACAGCTTGTCTAAAATTCTTTTTTATCAGAAGATTTTGTTGCTTTCTATCATTTCTAAGCTAGCACTAGGGGTCCACACTGCCTGTCACAAATTTGAGAATTCAGAATTTTGTGACCTCTGGAAAAGCTGTCTCGGTGTATTAGGAATGATGACAAATAAGGATCCAAAATCATCGGTTCTTCTTGAGATGAGGACGTGAGGCTCACAGGGAACTCCGGGCCTTCCAGGGTTCAGTTACAGAACTGGCTGCTCCCCATTCCGCCCCTGCCTTCTGAGTCCTCCCGGTTTCTGCTTCTAGTGCTGTGTGCGAGATTGTGAGATTTCGTGAGGATGTGAATTACTGCTTCTCCTAAACAAAGTGGCGTTTTTTGTGCCCTTGCCCTCATTTTTAAATGTAATTGTGATCTTGTTAGAAAAGTGGAAAATGCCAAACATTGATAAGAAAAAGAAGACTCATCCCATGAATTAATTACCCTGTTAGCGTGTTTGTCTTTATAATGGCATGCTTTTTCTCCTTCATGTCACCAGATGTCTGTGGGGATATGTGCTGTATAGGATATGTACATGCATGCATATTGACATATATGTACATGTGTATATGTGTGTGTGTATTTCCATATGTATTTCCCTGTATCCTGTAGTATTTTTCAAGAACATGTTTCTTAAGGTTGCATGTGACCCCCTGGTTATGTCCTCACTGCTTGAACCAGTTTTCTGTGTTTGGGAACTTGGATTGTTTCTGGTTTTCATCTCGGTAAACAGAGCTTTAGGAAGCCTCCCTGGCTGGCTCTCTGGTGGCACAGCCCTGGCTGTTTCTGTCTGGTTTCCTGGGAGGCAGCCAGAGTTCCGAGTGCTCTGACGTGCCCCCGAATTATGGCTTCGTGTGCCCCTCTCTGCACTGTTGTATCCTGTGCCACCACCTGGCCTTGGGTTCCCCTGGAGCCCGGGTTCTCCCCGTGCTTGTACTTCACTGCCTGCCTTGTGGGACCTAGCCTCTCAGGTGCAGGGTCATGGGGCTGCAGAGCCATTCTGTCCACAGAAGCCACCTCTTCTGTTGGTACCGGCTCAGTGGCCATGCCAGGTGAGAAGATGAGAGCTCTGCCGTCCAGCTCCTTCCACCCAAATGATTCTGGGCCCTGAGGGAACCAGGCAGGGAGAGGAGGGACCAGAGGCACCTTAAAGAAATTGGTAGCATCTGAGCCCGGAAGGTGTACTAACAACAAACAATGAAATGTTTCTTCGTTCTTGTTCTGAGGTTGGGGATGGCTGTGGACTGTGGTGATTACCCAAGAGTAGTAGAGATGTGAGGCAGGATGTTGCTTCTCTGTCTCTCGTCACCCACAAGGACGAGGGTGGGGTGGTTTGGATGGTGACCTTCGCGGTTATGCTGTCTGCTGTAGGGGAAGTCCTGTTGGATTAGAACATCCAGCTGCTGAGGGTCTGCAGCTCCAGAGAAGCCAGGCCAGGCCTCCCGGAGAGTTCTCCTACTGACACAGAGAGGAGGGGGGGGGCCAGGACTCAGCAGCTGTGGGGATAAGCCAAGCCAAGCCTGGAGGAAGAGTCCATGTCTTGGGACAGCTGGACCAAAGTATTTCAGATGGGGCCTCCTAAGACAAATGTATTCTCTCCTGTTCCTTCTGGGTGCTTGTCTTCATCTGTTTGAGCCATTACCACAGAATATCATAGACTGCTTTTCCCTCACATGGTGGAGAGCAGAGGCAGGAAGCAGGTTCTTTTGATCCTTATTAGGGCACTTATCCTCTCACGGGCCCCACGGTCATGACCACATCTGACCCTAGCCACTCCCCACAGGTCCCAGCTCCTGACACCGTCGCACTGGGGTGTATAGGTTTCACATAGGAATTTGGGGGGCGTATAAGCATACAGACGTAACCGTGCTCTGGGGGTCTGTTGTATGCCTTTCTCCTGGCCTCTTGTGGAGGCCAAGAGTTCTTGGCCTGTGGACACCTCACTCCTGTCTCTGTCTCTCTCTTCACACCGGGTTCCCCTGTGTGTCTGAGTTTTTGTGTCTCTCTTCTTCTAGGGACAGTGGTCCTATAGAATTTGAGGCCTACCCTGTTCTCATATGACCTTGTGTTAACTTGATTATGTCTGCAGAGACTCTTTCTAAATGAGGTCACTCTCAGAGGTACTAGGGGTTAGGGTTTGAACAGATCTTTTTCTGGGACACAGTTTATCCTACAGCGGAAGTCAGTGTAGACTCTACAGGGATGCCAGCAGCACTCAGACCAGCGGTTCAGGAAGGGTTGGAGGGGCAGCACCTGGCGCCTGGGGCCCAGATCTCAGTGTGAGGTCTTGTCAAAATGGAGATTCTTACTCAATAGTTCTGGAGAAGGGGACCCAAGAGTTTTCATGTTAATTCTGCTCGTGTTGGTCCCTGGGTGACACTTAGAATTGGAAGTGGCTAGGGCTGACCTAGCATACAGAACATTCTGGCCACTGTGTGAGCACCAGCAGGAGGGGAAGCATGTGAGTCCGAGCCTGGGCAGGTTTCCCTTCAGGGCTGGCTTCACCCGGGCTTCCAGCCCTCATCTGTCTAATGTTCTGGATTCTTCTGATGGTGCAAGTTCTCCCTATATGCAGGTGAAGAGATGCTTGGAGGTCAAGTCATGACTCAAGTCAAAAAAGAAGCAGCAGCAAAAACAAAACCACGGAAAGGTGAAGAAAGTATTTTATGACTGTTTCTTAGTAAACCATCAGCTCAAAATGCTTCCAGTTTCCTCTTACTGCTTTTTGGTCTGTGGCTTCCAGACTCTGCAGAGAGTTCCACCGTCTGGCCGAGGGATTTGAACACATCAGACACCACGCTTCTGGCTTCTGCCAGACTGATAGTTGGGGAGCATTTGCCTAGCTTTGGATTTCTGGAATCTCTTCTGGCCCCAGTGCACACACTTCTCGGGTGCTCCCCTGGGATGCTTGGGATACCACCCATGGGCAAGACCTCTGTATGGATACACTTGCCTCCTTGAGCCCCTCCTCACCCCCCTTGGTAGAACAGGGCTCACTGTAACAGTAGCAGAAATGAAAGTGGTTTCTTTCTGCCACTGTCCTTGAGCCATCAAACCATCTGTATTGGTTTTCCACCAGTTGTGGTGCATGGGAATGCATATTTTGATGGTTCCAACATACATGCCATTTGGTTTCCTGCTTCTTTGCCATTATATCACAAGCGTCTTTCCGTATTCATGAGCAGTCATAATTATGATTGTCGTGGCTCAATGACCATTCAGAACATGCACCTGAATTGATGTGCATTCAGTTAGTTAATCAAGTGGTTTTTCATCGTATTAATTTTTCCATTGTTGGATACCAGGAATTTGCTTTTAGCATTTTAACCCTGCTTTGAATCATTCTGTTGATAAGTAGTTGTTGGCATTTATCTTTTTAAAAAATTCTGTGGCAGGTTTCCTTCATGCTGGTCATCCCCCTGTCCCTACCTGTATCAGAGGACAAGCCTTTAATTTGGGATTGCAGAGTTCCAGGGATTTCCTCGCCATCCCCTCTGTCTTGGCCTTGGACATGATGCTCACTGGGGAAAAAGTGCTCCTTTAAATTTATGGCTCCAGTGAATTCCTTCTCTCTGCCCCTGATCTTGGCCTTCTAGAGGTCACTCCCTCACCATACCTTCCACATCTGTGCTTTCTGCCTCTAGTTCCCCCACCTTCTGCTCCTGGGCATGATGTCATGCAGGCCAGCTTCCTCCCTCACAGTCCCAGTTTATTCAGTGTCCCTGTGAGTGTGAGCAGGCCTCTGATCGCTTGAGGGCTAGCACTTAATCCTTTGGTCGTATGTGTGTATGTGTGTGTTTTATTATTTTACATTTAAAAACATTTTAAAGAAAATTTATTTATTTGTCAGAGAGAGAGAGAGACCATGTACAAGCAAGCAGAGAGGGAGAGGGAGAAGCAGGCTCCCTGCTCAGCAGGGAACCTGATGCAGGACTTGATCCTAGGACCCTGAGCTGAAGGCAGCCGCTTGAGCAACTCAGCCACCTTGGCACCCTGGTCGTACATTTTTAAAATGCACTTAATATTATGTTCATTCTCTGTCATGGGCACTGGGCACAAATAGCAGAGACAGGGCTTTTGTTCTCATGGTGATTGCATTTAAGAATGAGCCAGAAATTAACCAAGTAGCCATACCCATAAGCATAGAGTTGCAGATGGCAATACATGATTTTAAGCAAATCGTAGACATAAACTTCTCACTTTAGATTATAACGAGTCCTCTTAAGGACAAGTAAGGGAGAGGATGACAAGGTATATCAGGAGGTGGGGATTGGAAATAATTTGGGGGTTTAGAGAAGGTTCCAAGGAGGAGCTGGTTAAAGTGTGAAGTGTGGAGGCCCCAGGTAGAGGGAGCAGACAAGAAGGTATTTGTTGCTGTCACAGAATCCCAAGATGATCAGTGGTTGTGGCTGGATAGGGTGACAGCTGGAAGGCCAGGACTGTGAGGAGAGAGGAGAGAGGCAACTCTGGGCATATGGGGCAGAGTGCTCTGGGCCTGGTGAGGATCCCTGGAAGCCACTCAGCAGGTCCCCTGGGGAGGGTTCAGTCAGATCAGATCTGGCTGCCATCTGCAGGATGGATTAGAGCATCCGAGAGAGGAAGCTGTGGGGTGAGAGGCTGTTAATGGAATCCAGGTGAGGGACCGTGGTCCTGGGGCCAGAGCAGAGCTCTCCACCTCAGCACTATTGACCTTTGGGGCCAACAGTTCTTGGTCCTGGGGCTGTCTTGTGGAGTACAGGATGGTTCACAGCATCCCTGCCATCTGCACATGGGAGCATGGAGAACTGGCAATGTCTCCGGGCGTCCTGCCAGTGCCTCCTGGGCTTGGGACGGCAGCATTGTCCCTGGACAAGATCCGTTGGGCTGTGGTACTGGTCACGAGTTTCGAGGAGATGGAGACCTGCAGTATAATTTGCCAGCCGTGGTAGTTGATCTGATGTAGGAGGTGAGGAAGACCAAGGCAGGTGTCATAATCACCTACGAAGTCTTTGGCTTAAGCATGGGTGCCGGAGACGTCTCTCAGCGCAGGGGAGGGTCGTAGAGTGGATGGACTTTGAGCATGGGCTTCTTCCAAGACTCCGCTGGAAACTTCTTTCCGGGAGTTGCTGTGTGAGCTACTCTTCTCACTGTCATAGGAAACCTGGCTCCATGCAGCTGCTGGGTGCTGACCCGTCTTTATTTACTTCCCAGGCACCTTCTGGATATCTTCATGGACGTCCACCTACCATTTCTGAGTGTACTGCGGTCTTTTAGGACCAGGTTCTCATTTCCTTTCTTGATGAGCAGCATCTCGTTTCCACCCGTCGTTGGTGTCTGCTCAGTGGTGCCGCAGGCCGATGGGCTGTTGGCGCTTGTGCAGATACAGAGCCTGTCGCTGCTGGATGCTTGGTTATATAACACAGTGCGAGGGGATATCCAGCTCAGGCTCCCATATGGTTTGGAGGGAATTTATCTGCTGCTTTTGTCCAGCCGGATTGTGGAGCGTGAAATAATCCTCATCCCTTGTATTTGTGTGGTTTTTTTCCTTGTCAAAGCCTTTGGATGCACGCCATCTCTCTGATCCTCCCAGTGCCACTGTGGTGTCCATTAGAAGTAATAATGGAAAAGCTTTCCCGAGGGATGGGCAGAAAGCATAATCATGTAAAAAGTCTGCATTTTAGAAGCTGAGTTGTTGATAGAAACACTTGTGCCCCATGTTCACTGGCTCTTCTCTGGGATCTTCCAGCTGCAGCTGCCCCGTGAAGCCCCTTCCCAGAGATTTATTTCTAAGAAGGATGACATTTAAAATGGTTTAAAAAACCGCCCGACCCATCTAAAACAAGACCTTCACAAGGGAACTGAAGATGGGGCATCTGGAAGTGCTCGCGTGAAACTCACTGGTGCAGTGGTATTTATAAATGCTTTTGTTGTAGGTCTTGTGGATTGATTTCTATATTTTGAGTTTTTGTGGAGTGAGGCTTCTTTTGATTGCAAATTGCATAAATCTCAAACAAGATAAACGGGGAGATACTCCAGTTTATGGATAAAAGAACTCAATATATGTTATGCTCCACAAATAAGTGAAACCATATGATAATTGACTCTCTCTGCTTGACTTATTTCACTCAGCATAATCTCTTCCAGTCCCGTCCATGTTGCTACAAAACTTGGGTATTCATCCTTTCTTTTTTTTTTTTTTTTTTACAGCTTTATAAACATATATTTTTATCCCCAGGGGTACAGATCTGCGAATCGCCAGGTTTACACACTTCACAACACTCACCATAGCACATACCCTCCCCAATATCCATAACCCCACCCCCTCTTCCAACCCCCTCCCCGCATCAACCCTCAGTTTGTTTTGTGAGATTAAGAGTCACTTATGGTTTGTCTCCCTCCCAATCCCATCTTGTTTCATTTACTCTTCTCCTACCCCCTCAACCCCCCATGCCGCATCTCCTCTCCCTCATATCAGGGAGATCATATGATAGTTGTCTTTCTCCGATTGACTTATTTCGCTAAGCATGATACCCTCTAGTTCCATCCACGTCGTCGCAAAGGACAAGGGGAGATGGAGAGGAGAAGGGAGTTGAGGGAAATTGGAAGGGGAGGGGAACCATGAGAGACTATGGACTCTGAAAAAAGATCTGAGAATTTTGAAGGGGTGGGGGGTGGGAGGTTGGGGGCACCAGGTGGTGGGTATTGTAGAGGGCACGGATTGCATGGAGCACTGGGTGTGGTGCAAAAATAATGAATATTGTTATGCTGAAAAAATTAAAAAAATTATTAAAAAAAAAAAAAAAAAGAACTCAACATAATTAGGACGTCCGTTCTTCCCCATGTGATCTGTACACGCATTGTCATCCGAGTCAGGATCTCAGCAAATACCTTTGTGGGTATGACACGTTGATTCTGAAGTTTGTGTGGAGTCAGAGGACCCGGAATAATCAGCCTGATGTGGAATGAGAACAGCGGCAGAACTCTGGACTACTTGATTTCAGGTCTTACTGGAAAGCTGCAGTCATCCGATTGCTGACACCCCACTCAAATTAGGTCCAGAAGGAAGTAGAATGATTGATTCTTGGAACTGGGGCATCCAAGGTATTAGACAGGCACAACTGTGACCAGGGCGTAGAAGATCTCCTCCCTTGGCTCAGTTATCTATTCGTGGAGAGAATGGCCACCAGTAATCAGGGGCTTGTATTTTCTTGTTGTTTATAATTCGAGAGGACATGGAGGGTCCATCTGTCTCTTTAGGTCCATAACGACCTTCAGAACAAACTCTCATCAACCTCCTGGATGTAAAGGAGTAACCATTTCTGGTAGGAATAGACTCAAGGAAGTTGAAAAGAGAAATAGCAGCTTCGTGATGCAGAGATCATGGGAAGGGAGCTCGAAGGGCCAGGGGGAAGGAGGAGGGCACGCGAGACGTTTGTACATGTAGCTGAAGCCAGTGCAAATTTGTGACTTTGTGAAATGGGCCCCGCAGCTCTTCTCTGGCCCTGTCCACTGGCTGATGGAAAAGTATTTAATGCCTTCATGTAGGATTGGTGTTCCGGCCTGCATGCCAAGTAACCCAAGCTGAGGCCCAAGAAGAGACCAGACCTTAAATATGCCTAGGAAGAAATTTACTGAGAAACATGTCGGCTAGAGCTGTCGCATAAGCAAGTGTGAAAAAGGACTACGTCTTACGTGTGCTTAGAAAATCAGCGACTGCATTATAGTGAATAATTAGAAATTTCCTTCTAACTGTTGTGCAGAAGTTTATGGTGGAATGAATTATTTTTATATGTGTATTGATGGAATCATGGACTTTATGTGAAGCTAAATTTCAAAAGCCTTCAAGTAGTTAACACGGGGGGATCGGTGAGCTGGGGGGTGAGACACTGACATCCAGAGCTGTTTGAGTAACTTACACAGGAGCTGGGTGGGTCCTGGGAGGGAGGGTTTTCCATCCCTCAACCCACTGCTTTTCCCGTGACATCCTGAGTCAGATAATAAGTTTGTACATTACACTGGCTTTATTTAGAATCCTGTGCTAGGCAGTATAATTTTGATGAGAAGCTGAGCAGTATTACTCTCTATGAACTGTGAATGTGACACTTTTATAATTCAAGCAGAATTATTTTTCCCTTGGGAAATCCTATGCATTCAATATGGTACATTGAATTAGGGAAGAGGTAAAGGGGGGAAAAGCCATAAAAGGTGCCTGTTATTAAAACAAAGCAGGTTTTATTCTTGCCTGTGTAACCTTTAGATATGGTGATGGATTCCTAGAGACAGTATTTTCTTTTTTTCAGCATAAATTCTCTTCTCTCTAGTTTAATGATTAAGGAAGAACAGCAGTCCTCATCGTTTGATTAGGTGAAACATAACAACTGTGTAATTAAATTTTGGAAATGATATTTTCGTAACATTTCGTATCACTGTGACATTACACATTTTGTGTGGTCACCACTCAAGAGTTTCTGTGTCTGAGAAATGAGGTGTTTGCCAAGTCTTTTCATTGTTTGCCTTTTAAATGATTCATTTTATATGAAGATAGAAGAAAATACTATTACTACTGCTGTTTGTCACGCCAGTCTTCTTGTGATTGTTCCTTGGTAGGTCCCTTCTCTGCTCACACGTTCCCATCAGTGCATTCTTCAGAGGAGTAGCTTTGTGGATCTGTTATCCCTGGAAGTGACCTTGTTGCTTTACAAGGTCGACCAGTTGGCCACTTCTCCGTTCTGCCGCCACATTTTATCAAGTCCTCATAGCGGGCATGACCACAAACTGCTGGTTCAGCAGCACGTAGGTTCGTGCCAGGTGATACGATTACATTTCCCCTTTGGGGGTGTTATGTAAGTGTCAGGGACTTAGTGTCCCACCTTCCGGCTACAGCCAGAGCTACCCTCAGAGCAGTGGGCAGCCATGCGTGGTAGCAAGCTAATGTAGGTGTTGAGTGTTCTTAGTGGTTCATTATCAAAACCTCTCCTATCACAGCATCTTGAGCCAACAAAAACTGTAGGAGGACTATTTTTAAGTGAAATTTTCATTTCTTTATTTTGATGGCTTCTCAAAGACAGGGAACAAAAAAGAATGAAGTTCAGTAAAATAACACATGAATCTACCACTCAGATCATTCACTGTCAGCTGTTTGGTCGTGATCGTTTCTGAATTCTTTCTAGTCCTATATGGATTATAGATAATGTTTTAACATAAGCCGATGATAGATACATGGCAAGTGTTGTTCTCTACTTTGTGTCCCCACAGCTTATGTATGAATACCATTCCATGTGAATAGGTAATACCTCCTTATTGACACACAGAAGCTTGGTGTTGGGTCATCTCAGTATCCAATGAAATGATGGTACATTGAGAGCTACCCGACACCCAGTGACACCAGAAAGCTCAACCAGAATGACCAGCAAAGATGCAGGAAGGCAAAGCGAGGAGCCAGAAAGCAGGGGTCCTGGTGTCAACCTCAGCAGAAACCTTGGACTTCAAGACCAAAGGCAGAGTCCCTCCTGGTGGAACTCTGCAGGTCTGGGGCGGGGGAGGTTTGTAGGGGCCGCAGACTGCCACTGTGAAGTCTCCCAGGTTCTCTTCACCGCTCCAGTCCTCCAGAGGCCTTTCCATTCTTCCTCGTCCTCTTTCTGTCCTGGGGATGCACCTGCTTCTTGGGTCTGGTCCACGTAACTCCGGGGCTCGTCTCTGGGCTGGCCCCTGGCTCCCCTTTGCCCTCTGCCCACTAGCCACCTGTCTCACCTTCTTCCAGCGCCTGCTCCCTTGTTCGTTCTTCCTGGTGGCATTTCCAAGTTGGGATTTCTCCTGCTCGTTTCTCTTGGTGTGTGGAACTTCTGCAAAGCCTCTGGCACTTTCCTCCTGGCCTTCTGGAGGTAGGCAGGTGCCTGAAGCCGGTGTGTTCACAGTGGGTAGGAACCTGATGGTTCTGTGGGAGTGGCCAGAGGGACTCTCTCTCTTCTTGAAAAACAAAGTAGTCACTTAGACATTTGTGCAGTTAGTTTGGCTGATGTTCATTAAGTTCTTACCAAGAAAGGAACCTTAAGTGCTTGCCCAGCTCTGCTTTGTATTATTTATTTTTAGAGATTTTATTTACCTGAGAGAGAGAGAGGGGAGAGAGCAGGAGCTGTGGGGAGGGGCAGAGGGAGAAGCAGACTGCCCGCTGAGCAGGGAGCCTGATGGAGGGTTCAGTCCCGGGACCCTGGGATCGTGATTTGAGCTGAAGGCCGATGCTTCACCGGCTGAGTCCCACAGAGGCCCCACTGTCCGGGTCTGCTGTAGATGGTGAAATCTTTGTGGTTGTTATTGTCAGGTTTTGCATTTTTATATATCTGTACTTTTCACATTGTGTACAAGATAATGTGGATTGGATTCTGTGACTTTTTAATGTTTTATGTGCTTGTCTGGTACCAGCCATGTGTCGTACTGGCCAGAGGCCATCAGGAATGTATAGAGAAAGGTGTAGCCTTCTGTCTGCAGGAGGGGAGAGCAGGTGTTTGGTTCCCAAAACAGGTAACAGATGAGGTGGTGCATCATGACATCTTGGGGCATCTGAATGAGAGATTGCAGGTAAAACAAGGACCCGTAGAAAGTGGCAGGTGGCCCGAAATCCTTAGAGCAGTATTGGTGGAAGCAGAGAGGAGCGGCTCTGAGCTCTGAGGGGTGAGAGGGAGTGGAGATGAGGTGAGATCCAGGGAGGGGGCAGAAGGAGGGGGAGATGGGCAAGACAGGGAGAAAGAAAAGGAGAGAGTGGGGGGTCACAGGAGTTGATTGGTTTTTTGGAAGATAGGAACCCAAGGGCTGTCGTGGAGATTTGCATCAGCCGCAGGAAGCATGGGGTGGGGGCTTTCTTGGTCCTACTCTGTGTCCTCAGAGCTGAGAAGGGGAGCACAGTGTGTTCTGATCCTGGACTGACTCACTAAAAACTGACATATGGGTTTATTTTCTGAATCTAAAATTACATTTTTAGAAAAGGACAGGATCTCCCAGGAAAGAAATGGGGGCGGGAGTGAGGGAAACGGACTTTTTCCCCAGGGATCCCTCAATATGAAAATTACATGAGTTCTTAGAAATTTTATCTTATGATGTTCTTTATTAGCTCTTTTATTTTTATCATGGGATAACTATTTTCATTCACATTTTTAAGTAAAATATTTTTTTTTTTTTTTCTTTTTAGAGAGAGAGAGAGCAAGCACAGGCAGACAGAGTGGCAGGCAGAGGCAGAGGGAGAAGCAGGCTCCCCACAGAACAAGGAGCCCGATGTGGGACTTGATCCCAGGACGCTGGGATCATAACCTGAGCCGAAGGCAGCTGCTTAACCAACTGAGCCACCCAGGCGTCCCAAGTAAATATGTTTTTAATTGAAAAAAGTTTTCCTGGAATCAGGCAAGTCCCCTTTTGGAGCTTTGTGGCTGTCACTAGGAGCCTTTCCAGGGTGCCCGGCCAGTGAGGGCCCTGCCAGGGACTCCTGATGGTCTGTCCTTGCGAAGCCACTTTGGGGGGTGTGTGGGCCCAGCACCTGTTTCTGCACAGGACGCCCCGATCAGCTGGTGAGGTGTGAGAAGTGGTGTGCTGCATTTGTGAAAGTTATTTGTAGAAAAGAGCGATCACTTTCCAAGTGTGTCCATCCTCTTCTCCGGAGGATATGATGTGTCCAGAGTCACTGATGTGAAGATGGGCTCTGTCCCCTGCTTTGGCTTCCCTTCACTTGTGGGATTCTAGTTGCTCCTTAGCCTGCCCTGTGGGCTTTCCACTCTCCTCCACCCACTCCTGCCTCTTCGCCAAGTCTTCTCCTCAGGGTGGAAAGAACACTGCTTCAGGGTATGGGAGACCCCGGACAAGTTTCTTCCTCACAGTCTCATTTAGAAAATGTGTGCAAGCAGTATTATTGGGGCATGAAGAGCTTGGTGACTTCTGACTGACTACGGTTGCCCATGTCTGTGTGCTTATGTTTGTTCTCATGGAGTATCTCTTTCCTTTGTTTTCAACATGTCATCGTTCCTTTGTTCGAGGACAACGCGTTGTAAGCAGCATATTGGTGCCTTTTTCCGGAGCTGACAACCTTCCTCCTTTATTTGAAGTATTTAATATACTTACTTTAAACATTTTTGTTATGATCCCTTTATCAGAAAGCTGAATTTTAGACCGAGGGATAATTCATAGACATCAAAATGCCCAAATGTGATGCGCACAGTATCCTCCGTATTGTTAGAAGTTTACGTCACGTGTATATCCCTCTATCAAGGTGTAAAATGAGCCTGCCCCCGGTTCCTGGGCTTTGGCTTCTCTGGGGCTCCTCTTCTGTTCTTCTCTCTGGAATCTGAGTCTCTGAATCCCAGTTCGTCCAGACAGAAACTTTTCTACTTCAACTGAGTCGGCTTGTTCCCGCCTATAAAAGAAATGAAAGGGTTAGACTGTATTCTGAGGGTCTCTGTGTTGACGATCTGTGATCGGCTCTTCTGAAATGAAATGGTCATCTCTTGAAAACAGACAGTGAACAGCAAAGCAAACCTTGCATAGACTGAAAAGGACAAAATGCCATCATTTGCTTGCAATTCTTCCTAAAAGTAATTTTTTCAAAGTGTGCACAGAGACGGTTTTTTAAAAGAAATCCGTTGTGTGTGTAATGCAGTAGTCCGTCCTCAAAGAGGGATGTGTCTTTGTGTTTTAAGCTAATTGTAGCTCCCAAAATTAGCACGGCAGCTGTGTGATATTTCAAATCTTTTTCTCTGGTTCATTTTTTTTTTTTTTTTTTTGACACTGTGTTAAGTTCAGTGGAGCATAGTCTCATTTACACCCCCACTTATTTATAATTTGGGATAATTATTATAGTGGCTGGGCTGCCATTCACCTCTCTGGTTAGGAAAATGAGGCTTTGCCAGGCAGATATGCAGCGTAAGTTGGGTTAAGTCATTGCTGGCACGCTTATACTTCAGGAGAGGATAACCTCTTCAGAGGCATTCCCAAGTCTTGTTTCCACTAGGTTGCTTCCAAGGAGTTTGGAGGTGATGAATTCCCAGTCCCCTCCTCTCCCACTCCCAGCCCGGAAATTCTGAGTTCTTGTCAATAACCATGCTAAGCTGGGTTGTTAATTTCCTTTGTAAACTCGAAAGTGACAGCATTTCATCTTTTGAAAATTTATCGCTCTCACTTCACAGACGTTCTACTAATCTTCCCCAACCCCACTCCAGGGTTTGATTGGTGATTGCTTTTATATTATAGTTATGCTTACTCTCCAGCTATCCTGAGGTTCTCTTCTCTGCAGCCTCTTTCCGTTGGACCTGGTGGATGCGGTGTCTTTTGGAGATGCTGGGGTTGCTCTCTTAGTCCTCTGAGTTTTTGCTGGCATCTCTGGCTGCTGGGTCTCAGAGCTGAGCATGTGCCTTCTTCCTGGAAGGAACCCTAAGTATGTACATACAATTGTGCATCACAGTGGACAGTGTCTGTCTCTACCAGCCTGTCGTTAATGCCAGTCTATTAAAAATCGGTTTTATTTATTCTGTGTTGGAATCTGGAGTTTCCTACCCCATAATTTAATATTTTTTAAAATGACACCTTTGGTTTTTTACTTGTCATGAGCAAGGATAGAGTTAGCCAGCCTGCAATTTTGCCTCTCCTTTCCAGTATCTACTCATTAGCTCCTAATTGTTTCATAACCTCCTCCCAGTCTGCTGTGAGCTCACTCTCAACCCTTTGTGACCCCCCCCCCAAGGTAGTTAAATGAGGTTTTGCTATCTCTATGAATTAAATATGTCATCTCTTTTTGAAATGTTCCTGAACCCATGGCGTTGTTTTGGCAAATAAATACTGTTTTCAGAGAATTAAAAACCAACCCATCCATTTGTATTTCCTTTTATTAGGAGATATCATGGTTTCCCAGCTATGTAACTCGTAGTGGATACTCACCTTCTGGGTGGTTTTTCGATCTGTGCATGTCACAATTCTTGCTCACTGGTTTGCACTTGTGCGGACCCTAAGGGTGGGGTGTTTGTGTTCATTTGAGACTTCTACCTTGAGTAGATAATGACTTTTCATCCTGCTTGATGCTTCGTGGTCCCCAGGTCTGAGGGGGTTGCCCCTGGGTGCTCTCCATGCATCAGACCAAACCCAAGGGGTCAGCGTGGTTTTTGTCTCTCCCTGACTTCACTCCCAGTCTTCTTCCTGCATCTCTTTTCCGGTAGGTCTCTGTGCTGTGACATGGAGCCAGCTGTGGTCGCCACCTGCCCTTGACAGCCACCGCAGCAGCCACAATCCAAGCCTGGGGAGGAATGCCTGGGTCTTGGTTCTGAATTTTCCGCATTCTCTTCAGCTCTGCCCTGCTGTGGACAAGCAGAATCAGGGTCCCTGTGGGTTGTTTTAAGATCAAGTTTATTGAGGTTTACCAGTGCAGCCTGTGAGTACATGATCTCTCATAACACCACAGCCCAGAGCCTGAGCATCTCATGACCCCCATGAGCCCTTCGGCCAGCCCCTGATGCTCATGCACGTGACGCTTCTTCACAGGAACGCAGCTGACTCCATCGAGGGTGACGGGGCCCTGATCTCTCTTCCCTTTGGCTTTTACTGCGAGCTTCCTCTAAGCCTTGGGGTTTTGCTGTTTAGTTCCTCTCCTCTCCATGACCAGGAGGGGCTGCTGGTGCCTCAGGCCAGTGGAGGGTAATTCTAGGAACTAGAGGAGGAGCTTTCCCACCAAGTGTCAGTTCTCCCCCAGGCACGAGAGCCTGTCTTTCTCACATTCCTTTTCTCCTTCTCCAGGTGTGGACACAATAAGTCACCCTGGCCCTTCTGGGGCTGGGGGTGGGGGTTGGTGTCTGCCTAGGTCTGCTTGCGGGGGAGGGGACAAATAGAGGCTTAAGTGGGAGAAGAAGTGACAACAAGCCGGAACTTGCCCTGGGCTTCTGTCCCCTTTGCCCCATGAGTGTCCTCTGCTGATTGGCTCCAAACCCTTGTCAGCTGCCCTCCTCCCTTGCTTTCCCTTTGCTCCTTCTTCTTTCTACACATTACCCCAGAAAGTTCTGCTCATTTCCTGCCTATTGGCGCTTTCCTGTCTTCGCATGCAAAGGCCTCTGCCTGGAATGTGTGCTCCTCCTCTCTCCGGGGGACCTGCCAGTCTGCTCTGAAACTCAGTGTGCGAGCTGCTTCTTCCAGCTTGCCCTGGTGTCCTGTGCCTCTTGCTCATGTCTCCGGAGTCCTCTGCCCAGGCCTCTCTAATGTTACTGAACCTTGGCGAGCAGGTGTGTTGCCTTCACCAGCAAATCTAGTCTCTTGGCTGTTGAGTGCTTGGCCTAGTGTGCCATGGGCGCCAGCACCTTAGGAACAGATAATACGTGAATGAGAGATGAGAAAAGTACTCTGAAAATGCACCTGCCACCGGCATTCACGGAGAGGTAAAGCACCTGGTGCCTGTCCGGGCCACCTCCCAGCTTCCCGGGCGGCTCCGGTCCTCCGTGGGCCTTCCTCCCTGCACGGCCGGTTGTGCATGTTCTCACCTCCTGGTGCCGCCGTGGGTTTGCACTCTTCACTTCACTGCATGGATTGGAGAGACGCTTCGGCTATTAAAATAGGAGTTAATCACACAGGAAACTCACTAGCTGAACGTCCTAGCGAGGAAGGCTGCTTCCTGTTGATAGATAATAAAACAGAGTGGGATAATTTGAATTCTTTATAATGGATGTGATTATAAATGATTTCCCTATTTACTCCTATAAAAGGCTAAATGGAAGATGATTAGTGAGTTCTGTTTTCTGTTTTTCCCAAGGTGGTTTCTTAATCTTCCAAACAAATACCTGTGATACTTAGAAGAAAAAGAAAAACCCACTAAAAGTTACTTAACATCTTTAAGAAGCTTTTCAAAGCTTTAGAGCGGAGTAATTTTTCTGTCCCTTAACTGTGTCGTGACACAGGAGAGAAAATACATTCTCGACAGCCATTTTGTTGCGCTTTGTTAATCTCGGGGTCAAAATGGCTGCATGTCTTCTGGCCACAGTACTGGCCTGCTGGCTCTTGACAGCGGAGGAATGATGAGATTTTTAGATTTAGCTGATGTTTATACTTTTCTCTTTTATTGTATTGCCCCTAAAATAGTAGTATTCTGAAACTGAATCTTTCTAAACCTTATTACTTAATGTTGTCTCGTCATTGGGTGACTAAAGGACGCTACTTTTTTTTAACTTTCTTTATCCTTAAATCCTTCCTCCAATCATCTCCTGTCCATACAGTGGATGTTTCATGACTTGCAGTTAATTAGTTCTTCGTTGGCAATTGATTGATGCCCATTGCGATTGGAAGATACACGAAGCCGTTGTAACCCAAGTATGTGTACATTCTCCACCACACTTGGGTTCCAGCGGCGTCTGGTTGCCTCATTAGAATTCTCTCCTGTTTTATTTTTGTTAAGCATAGACATCTGGTTGACAGTGTTTCTCTCACTAGCATGGCATGACATTAAGTTGAATCATGGTGTAGAAGACCCTCTCTCCCTAGATGGGCCTCCAAGCAGTAATGGGGTTGAGGCTGTCCTCTCCGCATCCAGCACCAACTTCTGGGAGCCCAAAAGGAAGCAGAAGTGTTGCCAAGGCCCCCATTGGTGCAGTGTTTCAGGGCTGCCTTCCTGACCTGGAAGGGTGGGTGGCGATACCACCGTTTCCTAGGTCATGCCGGTGAAAACAGAACACGATACTGTCTCAGCAAAGCATTATGTTGCTCTGTCGTTCAGTGAGTTTCCATAAGGATTTCCGTATTCAAGGGTAGAGCTCAAACACCGCAGTAGATTTCTTGCCAAGTACATGTGCCCCTGGGATGGTCCTGGTCCTCCCTGGTACCCTCAGCGTGGGGATACAGAATCTTACAAAGGCAGGCAGAGGGTAGGGCAGTGCTCGATAGGGGGTTGCTTCTGAGAAAGGGGGTTGATCCAAGGCATCCTACCTCAGTAGTCCTGGAGATGAGTGAACCTGGGGCAGCCCATGAGAGAGGCAGAGACCTCCTTAGCCCAAGCTGGGATGCCGGACTAGAGTCCACTGCCTTTTGGTTCCTGGTTTGTTCATCATCCTCTATTCCAGTCTCTGGATTTTAGCCCTGACCTAATTCTTACACCCTCAATCCTTGGCCTCTGCAGCATGGAGAGAAGCCTTGGGCCTGGAGTCTGGGAAGGGATGGGGAAGAAAGGGAGGTTAAGAACCCTTCCTACACCTTTGCATTCTGTACTGTGTGGGCTTCCTGGATCTATTTACATAACCGTCAGCAGATGATCACAGGCCAGTTATATTCATGAGATACATTTTAGCCCCTGTGTACTTGCCAGGCACTGTTTTAGGCGTGGAGACCTGTTAGTGGTCAGAGCGTGCAGAGGGGGTTCTGTAAGCTGAGGTTATGTTCTTGTCATGGGGAGAATGATGTCATCCATCTTTTGGTGATAAATAGTGATAAAAACTGCCATTTGTCATCACTATGATTTTATTTAAGAACCTCCCCCCCTTCTTAGAGGGAGAGGAAGCCAATCTCATGATAGGGAACAGGTCTAAATTTTTAAAACTTTTGGCTCTTATAAAATTATTTCTTTTCCTCCATTTTTCTTATTTTATCACAGTCCAGTGATAAAACTGTGGGGAAACTGTGATCGAGCACCCCATGTTGCACACAGGTAATTAGGACTCATGACTCTGTCTTCCCCAAATTTCACCTCTGGGTTCTATGCCCCCCCCTTTTTTTCTTCTTTTTGAAAACATTTTGGTCATTTTCTTCACTCATGATTCATTCCACAAATGTTTCCCAGCACCAAGTCAAGGCCAGATTACTATGGAAGGTGCTGTGGGTGTGGTAAAGGATTCATCTTAGTTTTTGGGGAGGTCCTGAGTAAGCGAGGGGATACAAGAGGACCCCCAGTGACAAGGACACGGGGCCCTTCAGTCTTGGGGTCTGTGGAAGTTGGTGGAAATTGCTGTCAAGTCTTACCAACCAGGTGGGGGAGAAGTCCCCACCTGCAGGGAGGGAGACAGGGCCTGGTCTCCATGAGGCAGTGGCCCAGTTCCTGCACACCCCATGGTTGCCTCCCACAGTAGGATTCCAAGGCTAAGTAGTCTTCTCTCTGAGAACTCTGTAACATCTTCTTTCTTTGTATTTTTTGTTAAAACCCCATTAAAACGGATAAGCTTGAAAACTTGATGTTAGTTTGCCATGATTTTAGAGGTTACCTAACAGAAGTAATGAAAAAGGATCAAAGAAATTTAATATACCTTTGGCAGTTTCCTGCTTACATGAACACAAGTGTTGGTTATCAGTATAATAAACCTTTCCAAGATCATTTAAAACAGACTCATTGGTCACATTGCAGAGATCATGAAGGACCATGAGTATGAACCTAACATAAAATAAAGCCCTGCTGATATTATATACATGGGGACCTGTGGTTTGGAAAACAGTTTACTGTGGTTCATAAAAAAATGCCATCTTGTAAACATTTTTTATTGTTGTAAAATGATGACCCAAAAAGTGTTCGGTGGTTAAGTGATTAAGGTAATGGAAAAAGTAGAAGTTAACATAGAAGAGTTGCATGGGATGTGAGCATGGGCAAAAGTATTTCTGAATTAATATTCATATAATGTGAAGTTAAATAGGAATGCATAGTTACATTAAAGAAGTGTTTTGGGTGGGCTCTTGGCTTTTATCTGTATCTGTAGAAGCATTTGAATTGAACAGATGTAAAATTCTCTCATTGGGAAAATGAAGGACTATTTTATGCCCAGGGTCACCTGATTTGTAAGGACATAAGACAGCTGGTAGTGGGAGCAGATATGGCAAGAGACATTTGTGATGGGCTCCAGAACGTTCCAGAAGGTTCCAGAAGGTGAAGGTGTGTGGTGGGGTTTGGGTGGAAGGAAAGGTACTCTGCAGCTTGTACTTAGAACAGTATCCCTCGGGGCGCCTGGGTGGCTCAGTGGGTTAGGCTGCTGCCTTCGGCTCAGGTCATGATCTCAGAGTCCTGGGATCGAGCCCCGCATCGGGCTCTCTGCTCGGCAGGGAGCCTGCTTCCTCCTCTCTCTCTGCCTGCCTCTCTGCCTGCTTGTGATCTCTCTGTCAAATAAATAAATAAAATCTTAAAAAAAAAAAAAAACACGATTAAAAAAAAAAAAAAAAAGAACAGTATCCCTCACACGAGGGCTTTTGTTAGTGCTGTGCGTAGATTTCTACCACACTTGTCGAAGTCATACGAGTTTTCAGAATATGGGTTTGTAATTTCCCAAGCAGAGCATAGGACACGTTGACTTTTCAAGTGGATGCTGAGAATTTCTGCAGCGTTCAGAGCACCGAGTCAGAAAGATGGGTCACAGCTGTATAAGATTTAACCTGGCGTTGACCAAGCTCCAGAAGTTGATGCTTGGCTGTGTCTGTGCTGGTCATGTGGTGGGGGAGTGGGGGCTGCTCCATGGACCATCTTGTCGAGACTGTTGAGTGGGGGGTTGGTCCCTGGGGCTGTTAGGATGTTTTGTGGTTCAGGGGGGTCCCTGAGGAATCTGGTCACTCTTCAGAAAGCAGTCACGGGTTACCCTTGAGTGGGAATGGGAGCTTCTCAAGTGTGAGGGCGTTGAAAGCATGTTGGTTCACAGACTTCATTCTCAGGAAACATTGTGGGTCCCCTCCTCTTTCTCAAGTGTTCTGTGGGGTTTTGGTTTGCAGTAATCCTTCTGGAGCTTACTCTGATGGAATGCCAGGAAGTTACATCCTTTAGGGCCATTTATAAATAAAGTAGAATTGAAATAATTATGATGTTGATCTTTAAAGAGGTAAATGATGCTTTAGTTACAGATATAAATGTTGGAAATAAATGAAGAATCTTTGTCCTGAGCTTTTTCTTTTTGTTTTTTGTTTGTTTGTTTGTTTTTACTTGAATTTCAGTTAATTAACATCAGTGTAATAGTGTTTCATCTGAGCTCTTTCTCCATAGCTTTGTTTTTAATTTTTATTTATTTTTATTATTTTTTCAAATTTTATTTATTTATTTGACAGAGATCACAAGTAGGCAGAGAGACAGGCAGAGAGAGAGGAAGGGAAGCAGGCTCCTGGCCAAGCAGAGAGCCCGATGCGGGGCTCGATCCCAGGACCCTGGGATCATGACCTGAGCCGAAGGCAGTGGCTTTAATCCACTGAGCCACCCAGGCGCCCCCATAGCTTTGTTTTTTAATACACTGTTGTGTTTGTCAAATTCTAGACTTGCCCAGATCCTGAGCTAAATTATTGAATATTCTTGAATGATCACATCATTTATTTCCCAACAAGTAGAATTATTTTCTTGCTCTTGGCTTTCGTAATTTCAGAGTTTTCTTAGATTGACTCTGAATCGTCCTTTACAAATGCACAGTGAAAACTAGGCGGCTTTCTAGTTGGATGGTGGCAATTACAAGTGTAATTATAAAATTTATTCCAAGTTTTATTTCACTTGATAACCAGTTTGCCATCAAGTGCCTCAGATTTTTCTTTGTCTTATGTTCAGGCACATTGCGGAGTCTTCAAATAACAAACCGTTTATAAATTGGAAGTTGGTGCTTTTGTCCTTTTCGCTTATTATTGTGCTGTTTGCTGTCATTTCCTCTGACATTTGCTCTATCCTTCAGTCAATTGTGGGAGCAGCGCTGTCCTTCTCTGGAGCAAAATACCACTTTCCCCCCAGATTGCAAACAGGGTCTTCACTCTCATGTCTGTCTTAAACAGACTCGTCAGAAATTATTAAAAGCTATTAAGTTGATGACCGTTTATGTGCGCAGTAGACACCGCAACGTTGTGTTTTTATTTGCCCTGGTTTTCTGTCTTCATCCTTGTTTTCATTGAAATTAATCTATCATTTCTGTTCTTGCATCTGAACGTGACATGAGGATGGCACTTTCCAAATAACTCACTATTTATTTGAGCTGTATTGAGGAAAGGAAACATGAGAGGTACATTTTATTCCTTTTTGAGTTACTGGAAGAACATACTTGAAGCCAGGTTTTGGGAGAAGTCAATTTAAATGAATTTATGTTGCCTCTTCGGTGCCTCTTGTCACATTTGCCTGCGGCGCGCTCTCCGGGCACTCAGGCCTGAAGGGGGCTGAGAATCCACTGTCTGCCGTGTGGGCCACGCACTGTTCCTCAGAACTTTATTAAAAAGAAAAAGAAAACCCTTGTGTGTGGCCCTTGTGTGGCCAAAACCCTTGTGTGGATGGTCCCATGTGTCAGGGAAAGAAGCCGGGACTTGGGCCTCTTGGGGTTGTGATCCCTGGAGGCCTTCAGCGGCCAGCTGAACTGTTCTGTAGGGTTGTGGCAGCTGTCCCCACGGGGAGCACTTTGAGGCTTCGAGGGCCACACGGGAGGAAATCACCCCTCTGTGCCCAGGAGGAGTGGGGGTGGGGACGGCAGAGGACTATGGAACGGGAAGAACTTTCTGCCTGGAAGCCTCGTCTCCCCGTGTGCGGAGGTGGCCTGGGTGTAAGAGGGGGTGGGCGTTGAAGGAAGCCAGTCTCCTCTCCTGAGCTCTGTGAGCTGGTGTGGAGGGCGGAGGGGAAGCCGATGAGGGGAGCACAGTGCGCTGAGTGTGGGTGCGCACAGAGGCCATCTTCCCTGGTAACGGATCTCCTTATCTGTGACGGGCCTGCCCCGTGTGTCGCCGCAGAACAAGAGCCATTCCATTTGGCCCCACACCCAAGTACCTTGAGTTGCTGCTTGTACGTGGACACCTGTAGCTCTCCTGAATTGTAACTTGCTCTTGGCAGGCTCCAGGCTTCATTCTGTCCTTCTGCAGCAGCCACCGAGACCTGCACGAAACACCCGACGCGGTCGCCGTTTACGATTCGTTCTACAAATGTTTGTGGACCTTTCCTGCCTGTCCGGTGCTAGGCATGGTGTGGCGGGTACGAGCCAGGTCTCTGCCCTCAGGACGCGGGGTCTAACATCTCAAAACTGTGGGTTTCAGTCCCCCAGTGCCGATGCCCGGTATCGTGGGGACGAGTCCCTGCCAGCGGGCAGGTCAGTAAGGTGTCCGTGTGTTGTCCTGACGGGAGCCCCTGTTCTCTGTGGCTGAGCGTGGGGATGTTTGGAGAAGGAACTTTGGAAAGAGGTTTTGTTAGCAGATTTTGAACTTTCCCTACTTTTTCTTGCCTTTCAAAGGACCCCTTTTCAGTTATCGACCTTGCAGTAATTTGTAACAATGAGAATGCCATCAAGTAGAAGACAAACATCTTCTTTATGAATAAATGCGCTTGCATGAAAGAGGGAGAAGAGGGAACAGCTGTGTTAGGGGTTGAAGTTCATCTCCCAGGTTCATAGGTTGCCCTCACCCGAGTCCCCCAGAATGTGATTGTATTTGGAGATAAGGCTTTTAGAGAGGTAATTCAGGTTGTGTGAGGTCATTAGAGAGGACACTGGTCCAGTCTGACTGGTGTCTTGGTAAGAAGAGATTAGGACAGAGGAGAGACCATCTGTGGACCCAGTGAGAAGGAGGCCATCTACAAGCCGAGAGAAGAAGACTCCGAAGGAAGCAACCCACCGCCACCTTGACTTCAGGCTTCTAGAAGCTGCCTGGTCTGTGGGCTTTGGGGCTTCCCCAGCAGACTCCTGCCTCGGTAACAATAAAACCCAGTAAGCTGTTTGTACTTCCCGAAGGCCTTAACCTCTTCTCACCACCCGATTTGGCTGCCGCCCAGTGAAAGGGGCCTTGCCCAAGTGGCCAGACCTTGATGGAGTCCCTGATCCTTGGCCTCCCTGGAGACTCATCCCTGCTGCCATTTTCTTCGTTGTCTTAGGTCATCTGTGCCAGTCTCTGTGGGTTTCTCCCTCTGAACCTGTTCCCTGTGTTCCTTCCATTCTTTTGCTCTATCAGCCTCCCCCATGCCTTCCTGCATCCTTCTTTGGGGGACCACAGGATAATGGAGGTTTCAGACCCTGGCATCTAGGACAAAAGGATAGGGAACCCCACTTAGGAGCAGCTGCCCCAGGGTCTCGACCCCAGGCCAGCTTCTGCCTTTGCAGGCGTAGGATCTGTGGGGTCAGGGGGTATGCTGGGGGGTGGGTGTGATAGATGTTGCCGGATGCTGGTGTCTGGGTTCCCTGATAATTAGTTTTCCTGACCAGCTTTTCCTTTGGAGAAGAAGATCTGACCCACAGAAGTATTTTTAATTACCTTAACCGAAGGCTTTTCTTTATTTTGGCAACATTTTAAAAAATTACCCATTCTCTGAGTACATTTTTCCAAAAGTTATGAATTTGGATGTTCATATTTTAAATCCTCTGACCTGTATAGTAACTGTTTGCTGAGGCACAAATGAGAGATAGAGCTAGAGAACCATATGAAAGGGTGTTTAGGGGTGACATTTGGGACAATGATGGGTATTGGAGACATTGGGGTAGCTCTTTTTTCCTGGTTTCCTTGGATTTCTACTGTGGTAGATGGTATTACATCTTGCTTAATTAAAACATTGGCACTGAGAGTGGCTTGCTTGAGGCGAGGTGTAGCTGTCCCAGTGAACCAATGACATTGGGATCATTATTATGATGACTAATTTCATGCCTCATTTTAGAAATAGCTGGAGGCACCATGCTGTTTCCAAGTTGTTGGTCTGTCACCACTAGAAACCATCATGTGGGGCAGTCACACATGTTACAGCATGAATGACAGTGATTCTGAGTTGCTAAGAGCAGTCCTATGGTTATTTTAATGAAAAGTGCCCTTTTGTAGTTGAGGGCAGGTCATTATTTTTGAAGTTAATTAAACTTCTGTGGTGGCATATACATCCATAGAATTCACTGTCTCAGCCATTTTAAAGTGGCCGTTTGGTACATTCACAGAATTATGCAACTGTCACCCCCTCTGGTTCGAAAATACTTTTGTCATCCCAAAAGGAGGCCCTATTCCCATTATTTTCACTGCCTAGGACTCCCTCCCATGGCCCCTGGTGTCAGTCACCTATTTTCTGTTTCCGTGAGTTTGCCTGTCTTGTCATATACATGATGGCATAGAGTACGTGGCCTTGCTGTCTGACTTCCCAGCGTGTTCTCAGGGTTCATCCGTGTTGCAGCGTGTCTCAGTATTTCCTTCTGTTTTATGGGAACTCCTGTTCCGTTATTTGGGCACCCTATTCCATATGTACAGTTTCTGTGTCCGTTCCTCAGTTGATGGACATCGAGTTGTGTCCCTTTTCTGAGGATTTCACTAGTGCCGCTGTGAATATTTGTGTACGAGTTTTTCTCTGAACACCTGCTTTCCGTTGTTTGGGGACAGACCTAGGAGTAGAACCACGGAGTCTGGTAACTATTCCCTTTAATTGATTGAGGAATAAACATTCTTTTTGTTGCTTTCTTTGCACGGACTCCTCTGAGTTGCACCTTCAAGTTTCTGTGCCCTTTCTCTGTAGGGCAGTTGAGGGGCTGGGCATTATATTTTCAGATACAGAGGGTCTTCCCTGAGTCAAGCCGTGAGGGATCCGAGCTCATGCTGTGGTGTTCCCTGAGCAGGAGGGAGGGCTGTGGAGCAGGAAGAGAAGAACACTTAGGGTCAGAGTCCTGGGATGGCAAATCCATCTTAAGATTTTTAGAAACCATTATAGATATGCGACTTTTCCAGGAGTATTTTATGTCAACACAGCATTCCTAATACAGCAAAATCGGTGTTCGTTCCCGGCTTGCACCCTGCCTCTGCCTCACACGTGTGTGCCTCTGTGCCCCGTCTCCCCACCATCCTCCTTTATTATAAAGGCACCGGCACGGGATTCAAGGCCTGTCGTTGTCTGGTATGGCCTCTTCTGAATTTCATCTGCAAAGACCTTCTTTCCAGTTAAGTTTGTATTCACGGGTACCTGGGATTAGGACGTGAATACATTTTGGAGGAAAACACAGTTCTGGCCGCCATGGGTGGGTTTGTGTATGGGATGCTGGGCTGCTTCTGTGCACGTGGCTTGGGGTTGGGGTCAGAGTGGGACAGCTGGTCCTTGGCCTCCCTGGAGACTCAGCCCTTTGCTTTCACTGCTTCTCTCTCAGGGGACCCTTCTTCACCCTGGTCGGCCGCCTCTGCCTGTTGGGTGTCTCCCACCTTGATCTTCATCTTCAGGGCTTGGGCTCAGGGTTGGTGTGGGCTGAGCGAGGGGGGCAAGGGGAAGTGGCTGGGGTTGGCCTGCCTATGCTGCCCCTGCCTTCCTCCTGCATCTTTGCAATCCCTGCCCCGCAGGGGCCCTTCTCCCACCCGGTGCTCACAGGCTCTGTTTTGTGAGGTTGTTCAGACTATGAGGAAGACGCAAGCGTGAGGTGTTGCGTTCTCTAGTTGCTGTTTTCAAAAGCACTTCACTGCAGTTCAGGCCCTTAAGATGCTTCTGAACTGGACCATTTTTCCCATATGTTGACTTCTGAATTTCAGGTGACTTTTAGAAAATCGCCATTATTTGTAAGTTACTCTTTGCTCTTGGAAGCTGTCCAGACCGGTAGCTAATTTTCGCCAATTTGTTGCTGTGGAGGCCCGTTCAGAGGATTGCTCCCCTTCTCCCCGAGCCTCCTTGGCTACACGGCTGTGCTGGTAAAATGTGACAAAATAAAAGTTCAGACATTTAATTCAGATCTGTTCTTGCCTAGATTACGGTTAATAACCCTTTTTAGCATGACTTAATTCCTGGCAAATGGATTTTCAGAGGTTAAGGAGAGCACCGTGGCTCCAAAGAAGAGGGTTTATCCTCATGTGTGTCGTGGTTCCTTAATCTGTCCCTTTCTCATTCTCTCGCCTTGCACTTTGTGCTGTCCGGGTTGGGCTGCTTTGCCTTGCATCTGCGGCACCTGTGCTCTGTCCTCACTCCTCGAGTCACGGCGTCTCCAACCTGCCCCTTTATTGTTTTATAAGTCATTCCTTTCTTGACCAAATGCCTGCTGGTGTCCTGTGTGCCCAGCGGTGGGGAACGAGGGATGAAACAGGTGCAGGCCCCAGGCGCTCGTTGGAACAGTATGCCTTACCATTGAGAGAGGAGGTAGCCCATAGCAGAACCGGGGCTCCCCCAACTGCGTTTTCATACCGGGACACAGAGATACTCGTCATTGTTCGTTAGTGTGGCTTCTTGTGGCCAGAGTAGACCCTGTGGCCCAGGTCAGGTCAGGCTGATGCAGGGGCTGAGGGCTTCTGCGGACTGCTGGGGGCCTGTTTGTGACACCGCTGCATGTCTGGGAAGGTTCTTGTCCAGAGCCCGTTTGGGAACATCCAGGCCTTGTTTGCTTGTGGCAGTGACTGTGTGTGTGTGTTGTGTGCACAGAGGTGATTTCTGACGTTTAATGTGCAGGAGACAGTGGTACAGCTCTGCTACAGCAAAGCCCTCCCGCCCAGGTGAGACCCTCTACCTGATGTTGGTACTCTCCAAGGAAGGCATGATGGATTGCTGTTTCTGTTACCTTTATGTCTTTAACTGTGGTAAAAGCCGCATAATAGAACGTTCCTTAAACAGTTTTTACAGTT
This sequence comes from Lutra lutra, assembly GCF_902655055.1. Taxonomy (NCBI): domain Eukaryota; kingdom Metazoa; phylum Chordata; class Mammalia; order Carnivora; family Mustelidae; genus Lutra; species Lutra lutra. The sequence continues at coordinate 83,809,471 of NC_062291.1, forward strand.
CAATAGTGTTAACTGTGTTCATACTGCTGTGGAACATTCTGGAACTTTTTCTCTTGCACAACCTAAACTCTGTCCTCATTAGACGACAACATCCCATTCCCCAAAGCCCCCAGCCCCTGGCAGCCACTGTTCTGCTTTCTGTCTCTGTGAATGTAACAACCTTAGATATCTTGGCTAAGTGGAATCGTGCAGAATGTATCTTTTTGTGACTGGTTTATTTCACTGAGCATTATGTCCTCAAGGATCATCTGTGCTACAGGATATGTCAGAATGTCTTTCTTTCTTAGGGCTGAATTACACTCCACTGTGTGTATACACTGCCTTTTCTTTCTTTATCCACCATCGATGGATAGGTGGGTGTTTTTTCCACTTGGCTGTTGTGAACAGTGCAGCTGTGAACATGGGTGTGCGTCTCTCTTCACGATCCTGCTTCCGTTGCTTTTGGGTATATTCCCAGACATGGGATTGCGGGATCATATGATAATTCTACTTCTAATTTGTGAGGATCCTCCATACTATTTTCCTTGGTGGCTGTACCTGTTTTGATTCCCATCAACAGTGGACAAGGGCTCCGGTTTCTTCATGTCTTTGCCAACTCACCTTCTTCCCTTCTTTCCTGCCATCTATCTTTTTTTTTTTTTTTTTAATTTTTTTATTTTTTCAGCATAACAGTATTCATTATTTTTGCACCACACCCAGTGCTCCATGCAATCTGTGCCCTCTACAATACCCACCACCTGGTGCCCCCAACTTCCCACCCCCCACCCCTTCAAAATTCTCAGATCGTTTTTCAGAGTCCATAGTCTCTCATGGTTCACCTCCCCTTCCAATTTCCCTCAACTCCCTTCTCCTCTCCATCTCCCCTTGTCCTCCATGCTATTTGTTATGCTCCACAAATAAGTGAAACCATATGATAATTGACTCTCTCTGCTTGACTTATTTCACTCAGCATCATCTCTTCCAGTCCCGTCCATGTTGCTACAAAACTTGGGAATTCATCCTTTCTTTCTTTTTTTTTTTTTTTTTTTTTTTTTTTTACAGCTTTATAAACATATATTTTTATCCCCAGGGGTACAGGTCTGCGAATCGCCAGGTTTACACATTTCACAACACTCACCATAGCACATACCCTCCCCAATATCCATAACCCCACCCCCTCTCCCAACCCCCTCCCCCCATCAACCCTCAGTTTGTTTTGTGAGATTAAGAGTCACTTATGGTTTGTCTCCCTCCCAATCCCATCTTGTTTCAATTACTCTTCTCCTACCCCCTCAACCCCCCATGTTGCATCTCCTCTCCCTCATATCAGGGAGATCATATGATAGTTGTCTTTCTCCGATTGACTTATTTCGCTAAGCATGATACCCTCTAGTTCCATCCACGTCGTCGCAAATGGCAAGATTTCGTTTCTTTTGATGGCTGCATAGTATTCCATTGTGTATATATACCACATCTTCTTTATCCATTCGTCTGTAGATGGACATCTAGGTTCTTTCCATAGTTTGGCTATTGTAGACATTGCTGCTATAAACATTCGGGTGCACGTGCCCCTTCGGATCACTACGTTTGTATCTTTAGGGTAAATACCCAGCAGTGCAATTGCAGGGTCATAGGGTAGTTCTATTTTCAACATTTTGAGGAACCTCCATGCTGTTTTCCAGAGTGGTTGCACCAGCTTGCATTCCCACCAACAGTGTAGGAGGGTTCCCCTTTCTCCGCATCCTCGCCAGCATCTGTCATTTCCTGACTTGTTCATTTTAGCCATTCTGACTGGTGTGAGGTGATATCTCATTGTGGTTTTGATTTGTATTTCCCTGATGCCGAGGGATATGGAGCACTTTTTCATGTGTCTGTTGGCCATCTGGATGTCTTCTTTGCAGAAATGTCTGTTCATGTCCTCTGCCCATTTCTTGATTGGATTATTTGTTCTTTGGGTGTTGAGTTTGCTAAGTTCTTTATAGATTTTGGACACTAGTCCTTTATCTGATATGTCATTTGCAAATATCTTCTCCCATTCTGTCAGTTGTCTTTTGGTTTTGTTCACTGTTTCCTTTGCTGTGGAAAAGCTTTTGATCTTGATGAAATCCCAAAAGTTCATTTTTGCCCTTGCTTCCCTTGCCTTTGGTGATGTTCCTAGGAAGATGTTGCTGCGGCTGACGTCGAAGAGGTTGCTGCCTGTGTTCTCCTCGAGGATTTTGATGGATTCCTTTCTCACACTGAGATCCTTCATCCATTTTGAGTCTATTTTCGTGTGTGGTGTAAGGAAATGATCCAATTTCATTTTTCTGCATGTGGCTGTCCAATTTTCCCAACACCATTTATTGAAGAGGCTGTCTTTGTTCCATTGGACATTCTTTCCTGCTTTGTCGAAGATGAGTTGACCATAGAGTTGAGGGTCCATTTCTGGGCTCTCTATTCTGTTCCATTGATCTATGTGTCTGTTTTTGTGCCAGTACCATGCTGTCTTGATGATGACAGCTTTGTAATAGAGCTTGAAGTCCGGAATTGTGATGCCACCAACTTTGGCTTTCTTTTTCAATATTCCTTTGGCTATTCGAGGTCTTTTCTGGTTCCATATAAATTTTAGGATTATTTGTTCCATTTCTTTGAAAAAAATGGATGGTACTTTGATAGGAATTGCATTAAATGTGTAGATTGCTTTAGGTAGCATAGACATTTTCACAATATTTATTCTTCCAATCCAGGAGCATGGAACATTTTTCCATTTCTTTGTGTCTTCCTCAATTTCTTTCATGAGTACTTTATAGTTTTCTGTGTATAGATTCTTAGTCTCTTTGGTTAGGTTTATTCCCAGGTATCTTATAGTTTTGGGTGCAATTGTAAATGGGATGGATTCCTTAATTTCTCTTTCTTCTGTCTTGTTGTTGCTGTAGAGAAATGCAACTGATTTCTGTGCATTGATTTTATATCCTGACACTTTACTGAATTCCTGTACAAGTTGTAGCAGTTTTGGAGTGGAGTCTTTTGGGTTTTCCACATAGAGTATCATATCATCTGCGAAGAGTGATAGTTTGACTTCTTCTTTGCCGATTTGGATGCCTTTAATTTCCTTTTGTTGTCTGATTGCTGAGGCTCGGACTTCTAGTACTATGTTGAATAGCAGTGGTGATAACGGACATCCCTGCCGTGTTCCTGACCTTAGCGGAAAAGCTTTCAGTTTTTCTCCATTGAGAATGATATTTGCGGTGGGTTTTTCATAGATGGCTTTGATAATATTGAGGTATGTGCCGTCTATCCCTACACTTTGAAGAGTTTTGATCAGGAAGGGATGCTGTACTTTGTCAAATGCTTTTTCAGCATCTATGGAGAGTATCATATGGTTCTTGTTCTTTCTTTTATTAAGGTGTTGTATCACATTGATTGATTTGCGGATGTTGAACCAACCTTGCAGCCCTGGAATAAATCCCACTTGGTCGTGGTGAATAATCCTTTTAATGTACTGTTGAATCCTATTGGCTAGTATTTTGGCGAGAATTTTTGCATCTGTGTTCATCAAGGATATTGGTCTGTAGTTCTCTTTTTTGTTGGGATCCTTGTCTGGTTTTGGGATCAAGGTGATGCTGGCCTCATAAAATGAGTTTGGAAGTTTTCCTTCTATTTCTATTTTTTGGAACAGTTTCAGGAGAATAGGAATTAGTTCTTCTTCAAATGTTTGATAGAATTCCCCCGGGAATTCCTCTGGCCCTGGGCTTTTGTTTGTTTGGAGATTTTTGATGACTGTTTCAATCTCCTTACTGGTTATGGGTCTGTTCAGGCTTTCTGTTTCTTCCTGGTTCAGTTGTGGTAGTTTATATGTCTCTAGGAATGCATCCATTTCTTCCAGATTGTCAAATTTGTTGGCGTAGAGTTGCTCATAGTATGTTCTTATAATTGTCTGTATTTCTTTGGTGTTCGTTGTGATCTCTCCTCTTTCATTCATGATTTTATTTATTTGGGTCCTTTCTCTTTTCTTTTTGATAAGTCTGGCCAGGGGTTTATCGATCTTATTAATTCTTTCAAAGAACCAGCTCCTAGTTTCGTTGATTTGTTCTGTTGTTTTTTTGGTTTCTATTTCATTGATTTCTGCTCTGATCTTTATGATTTCTCTTCTCCTGCTGGGTTTAGGGTTTCTTTCTTGTTCTTTCTCCAGCTCCTTTAGGTGTAGGGTTAGGTTGTGTACCTGAGACCTTTCTTGTTTCTTGAGAAAGGCTTGTACCGCTATATATTTTCCTCTCAGGACTGCCTTTGTTGTGTCCCACAGATTCTGAACCGTTGTGTTTTCATTATTATTTGTTTCCATAAATTTTTTCAATTCTTCTTTAATTTCCTGGTTGACCCATTCATTCTTTAGAAGGATGCTGTTTAGTCTCCATGTATTTGGGTTCTTTCCAAATTTCCTCTTGTGATTGAGTTCTAGCTTTAGAGCATTGTGGTCTGAAAATATGCAGGGAATGATCCCAATCTTTTGATACCGGTTGAGACTTGATTTAGGACCAAGAATGTGATCTATTCTGGAGAATGTTCCATGTGCACTAGAGAAGAATGTGTATTCTGTTGCTTTGGGATGAAATGTTCTGAATATATCTGTGATGTCCATCTGGTCCAGTGTGTCATTTAAGGCCTTGATTTCCTTGTTGATCTTTTGCTTGGATGATCTGTCCATTTCAGTGAGGGGAGTGTTAAAATCCCCTACTATTATTGTATTCTTGTCGATGTGTTTCTTTGGTTTTGTTATTAATTGGTTTATATAGTTGGCTGCTCCCACGTTAGGGGCATAGATATTTAAAATTGTTAGATCTTCTTGTTGGACAGTTCCTTTGAGTATGATATAGTGTCCTTCCTCATCTCTTATTATAGTCTTTGGCTTAAAATCTAATGGATCTGATATAAGGATTGCCACTCCTGCTTTCTTCTGATGTCCATTAGCATGGTAAATTCTTTTCCACCCCCTCACTTTAAACCTGGAGGTGTCTTCGGGTTTAAGATGAGTTTCTTGTAGGCAACATATAGATGGGTTTTGTTTTTTTATCCATTCTGATACCCTGTGTCTTTTGATTGGGGCATTTAGCCCATTAACATTCAGGGTAAGTATTGAGAGATATGAATTTAGTGCCATTGTATTGCCTGTAAGGTGACTGTTATTGTATATTGTCTCTGTTTCTTTCTGATCTACTACTTGAGGGTCTCTCTTTGCTTAGAGGACCCCTTTCAATATTTCCTGTAGAGCTGGTTTGGTATTTGCAAATTCTTTCAGTTTTTGTTTGTCCTGGAAGCTTTTAATCTCTCCTTCTATTTTCAATGATAGCCTAGCTGGATATAGTATTCTTGGCTGTATGTTTTTCTCATTTAGTACTCTGAATATATCATGCCAGCTCTTTCTGGCCTGCCAGGTCTCTGTAGATAAGTCTGCTGCCAATCTAATATTTTTACCATTGTACGTTACAGACTTCTTTTCCCGGGCTGCTTTCAGAATCTTTTCTTTGTCACTAAGACTTGTCAATTTTACTATTAGGTGACGGGGTGTGGACCTCTTCTTATTGATTTTGAGGGGGGTTCTCTGAACCTCCTGGATTTTGATGCTTGTTCCCTTTGCCATATTGGGGACATTCTCTCCAATAATTCTCTCCAATATACCTTCTGCTCCCCTCTCTGTTTCCTCTTCTTCTGGAATCCCAATTATTCTAATGTTGTTTCGTCTTATGGTGTCACTTATCTCTCGAATTCTCCCCTCGTGGTCCAGTAGCTGTTTGTCCCTCTTTTGCTCAGCTTCTTTATTCTCTGTCATTTGGTCTTCTATATCGCTAATTCTTTCTTCTGCCTCATTTTTCCTAGCAGTGAGAGCCTCCATTTTTGATTGCACCTCATTAATAGCTTTTTTGATTTCAACTTGGTTAGATTTTAGTTCTTTTATTTCTCCAGAAAGGGCTTTTATATCTCCTGAGAGGGTTGCTTTAATATCTTCCATGCCTTTTTCAAGCCCGGCTAGAACCTTGAGAATCATCATTCTGAACTCTATATCTGACATATTACCAATGTCTGTATTGATTAGGACCCTAGCCTTTGGTACTGCCTCTTGTTCTTTTTTTTGTTGTGAATTTTTCCGCCTTGTCATTTTGTCCAGATAAGAGTTCATGAAGGAGCAAGTAAAATACTAAAAGGGTGGCAACAACCCCAGGAAAATAGGCTTTAGCCAAATCAGAAGAGATCCCGAATTGTGAGGGGGGAGAAAGGAGATAAAAAGGGGTTCAGAAAGAAAGAAAAAAAAAAAAAAGAAACTATTAAAAAATAGAAAGCCGATAAAGAAAAAATATAAAAAGAGGAAAAATATATATATATTAGATAAAATATTTAAAAAACGTTAAAAAAAGAAAACGGTAAAAGTTAAAAAAAATTTAGCAGAAGAAGAGAAAAAGAAAATTGAAAAAAAAATTAAATTAACTGCAAGGCTAAAAAATCATGGGGAGAAAGCCATGAGTTCCGTGCTTTGCTTTCTTCTCCTCTGGAATTCCGCCGCTCTCCTTGGTAGGTGAACTTGGTCCTGGCTGGGTTTCCCGTTGATCTTCTGGTGGAGGGGCCTGTTGTAGTGATTCTCAAGCGTCTTTGCCCCAGGCGGAGTTGCACCGCCCTTACCCGGGGCCGCGCTGAGTCATCCGCTCGGGTTCGCTTTTGGGAGCTTTTGTTCCCTGAGCGCTTTCCGTAGAGTCCGGAGGACGGGAGTGAAGATGGCGGCCTCCCGGTGTCCGGCCCGGAGGAGCCGAGAGCCCGGGGCCCCACTCCTCAGTGCGCCCTCAGAGAACAGCGCCCAATGACTCCCGTCACCCTGGCCTCCGGCCGCGCTCCGAGCTGACCGAGCCTGCGACCGGTTCAAGGCGACCCCGAGCTGAGAGTCACTCCTCGGCTCTGTCTCTGCAGCCGGCTTCCCCGTTCTAATACCGGTAAGCTCTGTGACACTCAGACACCCCCGATCCTTCTGCGACCCTGCGGGACCTGAGGCCGCGCTGATCCCGCCTGGGCTTCACCCCAGTTAAGCCTCTGGAGCGATGTCCCTCAGCGGAACAGACTTTTAAAAGTCCTGATTTTGCTCCGTTTCTCCGCCGCTCGCCGGGAGCCGGCCCCTCCCGCTGCGGTCTATCTTCCCGTCGCTTTGGATTCACTTCTCCGCCAGTCCTACCTTGCAGAAAGTGGTTGATTTTCTGTTTCTGGAATTGCTGTTCTTCTTCTCTTTGATCTCCCGTTGGATTTGTAGGTGTTTGCAATCTTTAGATAAGCTATTTAGCTGATCTCCCGCTACCCGAAGTAGTCTCAGCCTGCTACTTCTCCGCCATCTTGACTCCTCCTGTCCTCCTGCCATCTATCTTAACGGATATAGGGTGACAGCTCATTGTGGTTTTGATTTGCATTAATCATTAGTGCATCTACCTATAGGATTGTTGGCCGTAACATGGACCTTCCCATATATTGTTGGCAATAAATGGATTTTTAAGTGTAAGAGCTTATCTTGGATTTATTGAAGAATCTTAGTAAACGTGTGCTTCTTTCTTTATTTTTTTTGGGGGGGTTGGATTTTGTGATAATTAAACATGAAACTACTCCTAGGAATGATTTCTTTCAACCGCTAAGTTGTCAGGTGTAAGTAGTAGTGGTGGGGAAAGCGATTTTAAAGACCAGTGTCTGCTTAAGGGAGGCTCGATTATAAAACAGAAGAGTTATTTTTAGATTTAGGATATGTTAGATGTAGGTAGTCTTTTTTAATAATAGGGTGTAAGGAATGGAAGCAATCATTGTCATCATTTTTTTGTTCTGGATTCCAGCAATTCCTACAGGAGGGTGACTCTCTCCAGAGTGCTCTGTGTTTCTGTCCAGCCATCTTCCCTGTTTCTTCCGTTTCCCCCGAAAAGCACAAGCTCAGGTGTAGGGGCTCCCATTGGCCGAGTTGGTCTGGCCCCGGTTTCCTGTATCAGGATGCCCTGGGTCTTCAGAGGCTGTTTGGCCACGCCCCAGATCTTCCGAAGATGCAGCTCTGAGGTCTGGAGCGAGAATACGTGGGCCATATATATTTGAGCTCAAAACATCCAAATGGAATCATTTTAATATGCGTTTTCTTGAGAAATATGTAAAGTAATAATTGCTTCATACATTATTCAAGGAAAACTTATTTTGTATCACCGATAGCTCTTGTAATCTTATATAAAGATATGCTAATGGATTTAATTAAAATAATTATACTGAATAATGTAGCCTGAACTTTACCCTAAAATAGTGTCTATTAATCATCATCAGTAGTAACAGTTTTAGCTAGAGAGACACTTAAAACATTAAACTGATACTGGGTAGAAGGTGCACTTTCTGTGTTGTTTTTCGGTTTGGATTAAGTTGGCATTTTCACGAGCTGCATGATGATTAAATTTGCTCAGAGGAGAGTATACAATTTATTTAACTTCCTCAACCTGAACTATTTCAGTGGTTAGAAAACTTTTAGCCTTTCTTGCCACTTCATAATCCTTTCTATGTGTTTATTATTATTATTTTTTTCCTTCTAAAGCTGTGGTTTTAAGATGCTTCTGGTCTGTTTGATTCAGGTCTGACCTTACCCCACCTGGAGCTGCTATGGCTGGATATCCTGGCTTCCTGATTGCCGGGCTATTAGGCAATGGACTCACTTTTAGGAGGGGCCCTCGGCAACTCGCCTGTCTTTTAGTAGAAATAGAAACAGCTTTACCATCGACGGTGGTTCTTTCTAATTTTGTTTCTGGTTTCTTTCTACCACTCACTGGCTTTCAGTCAGTGCTCAGTGGTCGGGAGCCCTGTTGTATTTGGGGGTGATTTCAGTTTTCCCTAAAACTTCGTGTGCTGGGGTGTGTAGGGGACTCAGGTGTGTGACCCCAGCATGTCAGTGCACACATGTCTGTTGCCTGGAGGCCCGAGTGCATAGAAATGGACTGGTCCATCCTCAGGTGGGCAGATGAAAGCTTTGCCAAGTTCAAAGAGAAAAGCAAGCTAGGATTTAAAGAGCCATTTCATTAATTTGCTTAGTTTTAAAGTCAAACCTGAAGAAATAACTTTCTGAGAAAGCAAACATTGATTCGATAGACAGTTATGTTTTAGAAAAGAGGAGATGAATAAACAAAACTAAACACAGTGAAGTCATCTGAATCCGTATGTTGTGCTGTTCTCTTTCTGGCTAGGCCGTGTCAGAAAGGAGGTGCCCTCACAGGTTACGTGGCAGTTTATTTAGAGAGAGCGCACATGCGAGTGAGGAATGGGGCAGAGGGAGAGGAGGAGAGAAGCTCAGGCGGACACAGCACTAGCACAGAGCCCTGCATGGGGCTCGATCTCACAACCCTGAGATCATAACCTCAGCCGAAACCAAGAGTCAGATGCTCACGTCTCCTTAGTCAGAGCTGAGTCAGGTGCCCCTTAGCTCCGACTCCTGATGTGTCCCACAGGCCTTGCGCCCCTTCCCACTCCCGGCCCCCAGGCCACAGCCCAGGAACTGGTTAGTGATTGTCATCCTGGTATATGGAGCCTAGCCAAGGTGCTGTGGGCAGGGGCTGCTGGCGGGCTGGCCCCACATACTCTGAGCAAGATTTTGTTTAAATAATGAACCAAATTCAAAAAAGATAATAAAAATAGAACTAGAAGAGAAAAAAAAAAAAAAAAGAAAACCTCAAATGCCTCCCATTCCTGTTACCCTGAATTCAGTGATACAGCAAATCACTCTGCTCCTTCCTATTTACCTCTTTGTATAGGACTTTATAAAATTTCCACTGAACGTGGTGGAGTCCCATTTGAGAGTTGTGCCCGTTAAAGAGGGTTTCTGTGCCAGTGTTTGCACACATCCTGGGCTCTCCTGCTGCACGATGGGTGGCAGTGGTGGCTGCTGTGGGTCGAACACCCATGTTCGGGAGGACATGCCGAGTGGCACACACGCAGTGTCCTTCCATTCTGCTGCGGTCTCTGGACGCCGGTGCGGAGAACCAGCACATTTTACCAATGAGAACCACTGCCAGGACAGGCCAGAGCTTCGTGTGCCCACAGCGTGGCTCTGGGACGTGCGCCCGTGTTCCAGGTACTGTGCTTCCCCCCTGCGTCATGCCGGCGTGGGTTCTCTTGCCTGCATCCGGGACTTTCTGTCCACGAGGGGTCTTTCTGCCCATGAGATTGCAGCCAGCACTGTCTCCCATCCCTGCGGAAGCCCCTGCTCTGTCTGGCCTGTGCTGCACATCTGGGGGAGCTCCTGCAGCAGCTGCTCCTTGCAGGAGACCTGAATTTAGTGAAGCAGCCCCTGAGTCCAGAGAGAAAATGAAGCCTTTTGCTGCAAGCATGAGCAGAAACCAAAACACTTGAAGTTCTTGACAAATAGCCAATATTAGGAACGGGCAGAGCTAGTTTTTCAGTCGGGAAAGTCTGAGCTCGGGGTGGCGTGGACATCAGCGTCGCTGCCTCTTCTGTCCGGCTCATCAGACTGGAGAGGATAGAGTTGCTTCTCTTGGCTGAGGAGGGGGAGTTCTGGGGGCCCACAGCAAACAGGTGCAGTGTTTCTTGGGAATGAAGAGGTGATTTTATATCGAGCTCTGTCAGTCTGGCTGTCATGGGGTTTCTGCTGTGTCTAAGAGCCTTGGCACAGCTTGAGGGAGCCCAGAGAGGAGGAATAGCCCTGCCATACCTCAGGGGCTCTTGGCTGGGGGACACAGACACACCAACCCTCTCTTCCAGCCCAGAGCAGGAGTCACTTTAGATGCCCAGCCTGGAATCCGTGTATCTTGAAGAAAAGGACTGAGGAGTAATCAGGGGTTTACTTTGAGTGTTTTGGGGCAACAGAGGGAGTGATGGGCAGGGAAGCAGGGGGTCCAGAAAGAGGGAGCACTCATACACTGGTCTGCTGGCGGGACGAGGCTCCTCCTTGGGTTGGAGAGGGTCCTGCAGAGGCAGGTGGAAGTTGCTGAGCAGAGACACCAGGGAGGAGGGGCCCGAGCCTCTGAGGGTGCTCGCTAGTTGGGCTGGTGCCTGAAGAGTTGGGTGGTGCCGTCCAAGTATCTAGATGAGCTGTGCATCTGGTCTTAGGAAAGCTACTCTGGCTGCAGCCTGAGGCATGAGCTTGAGGGGCTCCACGTGGAGGCGGGGGGGTCAGTTGGTAGGCTGCGGCGGGAATGTCAGACAGAGACAGAGGACTAGTCTCTAGGTTGTAGAGACTGTAGGAGTGGAGAGGGGGCTAGAACCCTGGGCAGGTAGTGGGGAGGCTCCACCGTGCTTTGTGATTGGTCCGGAGTGGCCGTGAAGCAGAGGGGGCATCTGTGGGGGCTGTGACGTGGGGACTCAGCCATGTGGTGCCCTGAGCAGAGGTGTCCTGGGAAGGTAAGGGGGCGGCCGGCCTGTGGCAGGTGGGACAGCTGTATGCAGAGGCGCAGTGACCATTGTGTGTGGGTGTGACGTGCAGAAGGAAGGTGGGGTCCCTGAGGAGTGTGTGGAGGAAGGAGAGAAGTCTGGCATGGGACCCCAGGGACACCCAGTTTTAAGGGGCTGTGGCGACAGGACCCAGCATGGAAAGCTGGGGAGGAGTGAGTGGGGAAGAAGGCCAGGCAGGTGAGGGAGGGGTCGCCTAGGAAGAGGCTGGTGGCCTTGGCAGGAATGGAGATGGTGGGGCTGAAGAGAGGCTACAGAGGGCAGAGCGGGGAACGTGCTGGACAGTGGGCACCATGCCAGCCCACGGCCCGGGTTCTGCCGTTGCAGGTGCGGGGAGGTCCCTGGGGCCCCCCAGGTGTTGCTTCAAGAGACCAGCTCATCTGCCGAGGGAAGGAACCAGGTGGCGTGAGGACTGCGTGACCTGGAGGGACTGGGGCCGGGGTGGGGTGGGGGGGGGGGTGGTGTGTGTGTGTGACAGAGGGTATGGAGGGTCTGCGCTGAGCCCAGGGGCAGGATTCAGTTCCTTTTTGAGGTGGGTGCTCCCTCTCAGCCTGGGCGGCGCACAGAGGTGCGGGCACTTCTGGAGTCTCTGCTCTCTCCTGGTGGATTTTGGTTTTCTGGGAAGTAGGAGGTAAGAGGGCTGGGAGGCGTGGGGTCCCAGGCTTGAGGAGAACTGTGAAGAAGGTGGACTGTGAACAGGGACAGACACCAGGTCCGAGAGGTTCGAGCCTGCTGGTCCTGTTCTCTCTGTGCCCTCTTTCCGTCCTTGCTTACTTAACCTGCGCTCAGTGGCAGGTGCTGGTTATCTCCGTTCTCTCTGAAACCCCAGAACAGTAAGATGTACCGGCCCTAGGGTCTCGGTCTGTTAGGCTGAATTCTGTGTTAGACAGCATTTTGGAGTCGCAGTGGGCACATGCCCCTTTTAGTGGACATTGCTGTGACCTCTGGTTGGGCAGAAGCCCTAGGGAGCCCTGACCCTGCCCTGGTGCTCAGTGTGCCCGGTTAATGTGGCACCTGGCCGCCCCAGAGCAGCCCATCATGCCTGTTTTGTTTGTCCCTGTCCGCTTCACCCTTGTGAAACGGAGGTAACCTGCGATAACTCGATGTGTTCCAAAGTTGAATCTCAGAGGACGGAGTTGGGATCCCTTGATCTGGCTGGCATTGAAGGACAGGGTCAAGACGTAGAAAAGAAACCTTGGTGATTGTGCAGTGCAGAACCCTGCTTTCCTGCCCTGTCTCATCAAGACCATGCAGCACCGAAGAGGTGGTGATGAGTCTTGTGCTGGCTTCATGCTCTGCATGGTTGTTCTCAGCCTCACTCCAGATCCCAGTACTATGAATCTGGACACACGCCTTCCCTGCATGCCTCTACTTTGTCATCTGTGAAAGGGGATAGCAGAACTTTCTCATGCTTTCCTGAGGATGTGTTGTGTCCATGGAGTAGAGGATCCAGAAGAGTCTCAGGTGTAGACAGAATATTCCCACGCTACAAATTAGGAAACTTGAATTCATTTGAAGTGACTGGAATCGACCACTTAGCTCTTCTTTCAGGCATCAGTGTTGAGATTCAGGAACATTCTTGGGCCTTTTCCATGCCTGGCTCCCCAGGTGATAGAGCTTTATTCATTTTGACCTTGAAGGTCCGGTTTGCAGAGTCATACAGTCGAGTCATGGCCCCGGCATTCCTCCTTCCCCCAGCGCCTCCCTACTGCTGTGCTTTTTCCAGACTGTTTGAAAGATGGACCCACAGGGTGTGTAGCCTTTTGAGTTTGTCCTGTTTTCTCTCTCACAGGGCATCTGAGATTCATCCATGTGGGGTGTAAGGGGAGCCTGGGTTTTTCTTTTTTTTTAATACCGAGTATGCTACATAGTATGGAATCACGTCTAATTCTCAGTATGCTACATTGTACGGAATCATCTCTAATACCGAGTATGTTACATTGTATGGAATTACCTCTTGAGGGACTTCCGAGCAGTTTCTAGTTTCGCCTGATTACAGATAAAGCTGCGGAAACACTTACGGGCAGGGTTTTCTGTGAGCATTAGCTTTGAGTTTCAGCTGGTCAGGACTCTGGGGTGCAGTCTCTGGGCTGTGTGGGGAGTGCGCATCTGACTTCCTGAGAAGCTGTCTTGTGCTTTTCTGCGGTTGCTGACCTTGTTTTGCATTCAGCCCAGCAGCCCCACTTGATACTGTCAGGTCCTTTTTTTTTGCAATTCTAATAGGTGTTAGTGATACTTCACTGTGGTTTTAATTTGCATTTCCCTGGTGACTAAAGCTGTTGAGCAACTCTTCAAATGCTTATTTGCCATCCGTATATCTTCTTTGGCAAAGTGTCTTTTCAAATCTTTGGCCTATGGCAGGGGGAAGACTATTTTCTCATTATTGTGTTTTAAGTGTTCATTGGATATGCTGGGTACAAATCTTGATCAGATAAGTGATTTGCAATTACTTTCTCTGGGTGGGAGACTCATTTTTTATTACCTTACCAGTGTGTTTTAAAGAGCAGTTTTTATTTTGATGAACTACAATTTATGGATTTTTTTTTTCTTTTACAAATTGTGCTTTTGGTGTCCTAAGAAATCAATCGTTGCTTAGTCCATTACAAATGTCTTCTAGAAGTTGTGTAGTTTTAAGTTTTATGTTTAAGATTTATGATCCGCTTAACTTAATTTTTGTATAGGGTGTGAGGTATGGAAACCATTTCATTTCCTTTGTTGCAAATCAGTTGACCAATCATATATGTTCTGTATATTAAAGTGGGCTTTTCCTGCCAAAAACCAAAATTCAACTGAGTAAATTTGAAGATCCAATTGGCCTTATTCAGTGATTCAAAATGATTTAATTAAAAAGATTCAGTGATTATAAATGATTCAAAGTGAATAGGACACCATCCCGTCCAGCAAGCAGAAAGGAGCTCTGAAGAGCTGGGAAAAATGAGACTTTTATAGGCAGAAGGGGGCTTTCTTGGAGGGATGGAAGGGGCTGTCAGGTGAATTACCTCAGTAGTGCTGACCAGGGAGTTCCAGATTGACTAGTTAAAAAAAAAAAAAGATATTATTTATTTATTTGACAGAGAGAGAGAGTGCACACAAGCATGAGGAGGGGCAGAGGGAGAGGGAGAAGCAGGTTCCCTTTTGAGCTGGACACAGAGCTGGATCCCAGGACCCTGGGATCATGACCTAAGATGAAGGCAGATGCCTAACTGACTGGGCCACCCAGGCGCCGCTCCAGATTGAGTAGTTTGATCTTATATTCCTGAGAGAGACTGCAACTGGAGTTTCTTTAGGTATGAAGCCTTGGTTTGCTGACATGGAGTTAAGCACAAATGACTCCATTCTGATTTTTTTTTTTAAACACTACCTTTTTGCATTCATAAAATAATGCTAACAATTATATATGCAGTAAGTATAGTATTTTCCAGCATTCAAAGTGTTATGTTTTCAGCTTGATTTTGAACTTTAATGCAACCTCTGGATGTTCTTGGTATGAGCGTTATTTCCCCCATGTTATTCTGGGAGGTGGAGCCCAGCCTGGTACAAGGAGTTGTGTAGAGTCATAAGATAGAGGGGGGCCCAGCATCGTCAGAACACTGAAAATCCACGAACTTTTCCCAGGGTGTAGCTGAGGGGTGGGACTCAGGCTGCCCACTGAACTGAGTTTTGATGCTCTCCCTGTTCAGTGCTCGCACTGTGACCAGGGGTAGAGTACCTACCATTTCCATCGGCAGTTCCCCTGCTGTCCAGCAGCTGGCTCCCCACCAGAGGTCTGGTGTAATGAAAGAGAGAATGCACAAGGGTCCTGGCGCAGCACACAGCATGTAGTAGGAGCTGTCATGATTACCATCACTCTTGTTTTTTGAGATCGTGGGTTTTCTGGAAGGTACAAAATAGGAATAGAAGAGAGAAAGTTACTAAAGAAAAAACAGACTGCTAATGAAGGGATGCATGGGTGTACAGAAATCAATGTTGGAGTGGAACAAAGAATCATTTTAGATGTTGAATATGGGAGAACTGCAGTGACTTGGACAGTAGGGAATTCTTTCGAGGGACACAGATCTTCCTCTGCTATCGCTTCATTAGGGTTAAGGAGAAAATCACACAGAAACTTAGTGCAGTGTAGGCGTTCCCTCAACAGGCACCAACCTTTGGCCTCTGTTAAGTCATTATGTGTCAAGGTGACCTCTAACAATCACCATTGTTTGTGGCGCAGAGGTTTCTTTGCTCTGTTTTTGTTGTGTTTGGTGATTCCATTGTCTCATCTAAAAAGTGATCCTTCTCTTCTAGCTATGTCTGTGGTGCTTCCTAGGAATTACAGATTTGTATTAACATTTGCCAGACTGCACGAGGCTCAGCATTCTTTGCTCTTGGTTTGCAGGGGGCGGCGTTGAAGTACTTGCCGACTATTGTCAACGATGTGAAATTGGTGTTCGATCCCAAAGAGCTCAGGTAAGGAAGCACTCAGGGGGCGGGCTTCCCACATCCCGTGGTCTGCCTCCTTCCCGTGCAGAGAGGTTATGAGAGGCTCGGGTTCAGTCTCGTGTTGGCAGACATCAGTGTCCTGGATTGTTCTAGAACAAACTCATGCTGGTTGTGGTGTCTCTGACACTTCCCTAATTATGACTTTATATGGAAAAGACATCATCTATCAACACAGTATTTTCTTTAGAGGGTTGCTTGTAGCCCAGTGGGTAGATCTTACAAATTTGGCATTTTGTATTCTTTCAGGATTGAATTTCACTATGTGGTGGTTGGGTTTTTGTTTTGTTTTCAACACCTAAAATATCTGACACTGGAGACTGACTATTCACTACCCTCCCTTGCTCCCCAGCATGCATGGCTGTTCTTCTGTGCTCCCGGCTGATGGACTGCAAGCTTAAGGCAGAACAGTTAGGAGTTGTCACCTAAGATGATATTAACAAAACCACAACAAATGCCAAGGAAGCTGGTTGTTGGGCTTTCAGACCAAGGACAGAGGCAGGGGACCAGATCCTTACTTTTGCACCTTTTTTTGACGCCTGGCTGGCGAGCCCAGTCCTACTTGTGTAATCTGTAGGGGCTTGTATTTCACAAGATGGTTGAGCACCACGGGGATGTGCAGCCTGTTTAACCCCAGACATGTAAAGCACAGCCCTTGTCTGCTTTTGATTTTGGCTTTGATTTAGCATTTAACACCATAAACTACCTGCAGAGGATGGCACCATTTTTAGCAGCCAGAAAGCCCATCTAAATATTAGTAAAGGTCCATGTGTCCCTTGAGTGGTTAAGCTGAATAAGAAATGCTCATCCCTCCCGTTCTTTATGTCCACTGTAGGTTGCTCATGCCTGCGAGGGGAAGGAGGAGCGTTTGCGGGGAGGGGCCGGTGGTCCTCTTCTCCATGAATCATCAGGTTTCTGATGTGCCTGAGGATTTAGTGTTCTGCATGGACACATTATTTTCTGTTCGCAGACACTGGCAGTGCGGGGGACGGGACGGCTTAGCATGCCATAAATGAGAAAAGGAGATGTGAATGGGCCCATCGGGAGCAAGCCTGCCCTGGGTCTTTGGAATGGGCCCGCCCCTGCATTGTGGCTGCCACAGAAGCCATCAGCAGCCCTTGGGGTCTTGTTAGAAAATGCTGAATCTCAGGCCCCTTCTCAGATCTTCTGAATTAGGAGTGGGGGATGGGGCCCAGCCGGTTGGTTTTAATGAACCTTCCAGGAGCTTTTGGTGAAGGTTCTTGTTTGAAAGATTCAGGTTTGGAGAACAGAGCAAGTTGGGGAAGCTGTGGTTGGATGGGCCATACTCTGGGTCTGTCCTTAAGGGGCCCAGGGATCAGACTAACTGGTTAATGGGGCAGCGTCAGTGTTCCCAGTGGGTTCTGGTGCCTGTGCTTTGAGAGCCAAGGAAGACCCCCTTCTCCAGGGCCAGTGCAGTCGGCCCTTGGCTCCTTGTCCCTGTAGGCATGCCTGTATGCTATTTCAACACCTTGTCTTCAATAACTTTTTTTTTTTTTTTTTTAAGATTATTTGTTAGAGAGAGTGTGTGCATGTGGCTAGTGCGGGGAGGGACAGAGGGAGAGAATCTCCCAGACTCCCCACTGAGCGCAGAGCCTGACACCTCACTCTCGAGACCCAGGAGATCATGACCTGAGCCAAAACCAAGAGTCGATTGCTTAACCCACCGAATCACCTTATCTACTGGGTTTTTTTTTAATGTCCTTGTAAATCATGTATGTATTTTTTCCTTTTTAGAAAGTTGATTGATGTTTTGATGAAACAGAAGAGATCACAGAGGAGAATAAATCAAATTAATTCCACTGACTAAAAACAACTAGAAGGATCTGGTTTGCACACACGTATACACATGCATGTGTGCAGACGTAGTCCCCTAAAAAATTCAACACGGTCATATTCTTTATTTTATAATCAGCTTCTGCACATAAGACCTCTTATTTTCCTACATTGTGGAGTCGTCTTTTTAGTAACTTCCATGGTGTTTGATCCGACGCCGGCCCCATCATTTATTTACTAGGTGCCCACATCGATCACGTGCTTTCTCCATACACAAGAGGCTCCACATGAAGCACTTCCATGTATTGTTCAGTTAATCTTTGCAACAACGGTGTAACATCGGTTCTGTTATTAGCCCACTTTTATGCTAAGTAACTCATCCCTGAGAACTCAGTGGTCCTGCATCCAGGCCAACACAGCTTTTGGATTACAGCAAACAGGCCTCCATGCGATAGGGGTGTTAGGCTTTGTTCGGTTTTTCTTATGCAGTCTGCTAGGATAAATTCTTTTTTTTTTTTTTTTTTTTTTAAAGATTTTATTTATTTGACAGACAGAGATCACAAGTAGGCAGAGAGGCAGTCAGAGAGAGAAGGAAGCAGGCTCCCTGCTGAGCAGAGAGCCCGATGCGGGGCTCGATCCCAGGACCCTGGGATCATGACCTGAGCCGAAGGCAGAGGCTTTAACCCACTGAGCCACCCAGGTGCCCCAAATTCTTTTGTAGCTTAATTGTAGTATCTTGCCCTTATTTATATCATTAGCTTGAACAGTGATGTGGGATTACAAGGTCTTATGTTCTCTTTTTTTTTCTTTTGTATTTTCTTAAAATATTTTAAAAAATATTTTATTTATTAATTGGAGAGAGAGAGAGCAGGAGCAGAGGGAGAGGGAGAAGCAGACTCCCCGCTGAGCAGGGAGCCCGCGGTGGGGCTCGATCCCAGGACCCCAAGATCATGACCTAAGCCAAAGGCAGACCCTTAACTGACTGGGCCACCCAGGTGCCCCAAATGCTTTGTCATAAATACGATCCAGTTGCCCTCTAAAGGTCAAAGCAAGCTTTTGCCAGCGCATGTTGGTGTCTGTCCTCCCAGACTTGTGGGTACTTGCAGTTACTCTTTTACAGAGCCTTGCTGATGGGATCGGTGAAAGGCTTTTCTTTGTTGCCAACAAGAACTCTTCTTCTCAGACTCCTTTATAGTTCTATTGACTGTTTGTAAAAGTAAAGTTGAAAAAAACACTCACATGAGAATAATTCACATGTATAAAGTTCCCCAGGAGTAGAGTGTGTCATTACATGAGCTGTGTGCCCGTCATCGTGGTTGAGTGTGGGTGGCCTGATCCCCGGCAGATGCTGGCACTCTGAATAGTCATTTTCTGCCCCTCCCTGGCTCTTTTTGTATGTATAGCTCCGCCTTTTCCAGGCATGTTCTATGAATGAAATTATATAATATGTAGCCTTTTCTGTCTGGCTCCTCTTCCTTGGCATTATGTTTTCAAGGTTCACCCGTGTTGTTAGCGCGCTCCAGAACTTCATTCCTTGATACGGATGAATTTTATGGAAATGGTATATCTTGTTTATCGGCTGCTCATGCGACAGATATCTGGGTCTTCCCCCCACAGAATATGAAGAATAATATTCCTGGGATTCATCTACCAGACTGTGTGTTGGAGATGTATTTTTGTTTCTCTTGGGTATATATAACTGGGAGTGGAAATGCTGGATCATATGGTAACTGGGTTTAACATTTTCAGGAAATATCCAGCAGTTTCCCAAAGTGGCTGCACCAATTTACATTCCCACCAGCATGGTAGGAGGGTTTCAGTTTCTTTATATCCTAGCTAGCCAACACTTGTTGTAGTCTTTTGTTTGGATTATAGCCGTTTGAGTGGGTATAAAGTGAAAAATAACATTTAAAGTATCATTTTGTTGGATGAGATTTTGGCCCATTTTGGATAATGGACCATCTCCAATGTTCTGGTAGAACTTAATCACCATTTAATGGCCTTACATTTTGGTCTGATCTTGAACACAGTAGATCATTTTGCTGTATATCCCTAAACTCTTTTCACTTGTGTTTTTCATTACAGCAAAATGTTCACTGATTTCATCCTAAATGTTCCCATTGGTTTGCTGACCATTCAGAAGCTGTATTGCTTGATTGAAATCATTCACAGTGACCTCTTCACACAGCACGGTGAGTGGAACCTCGAGTATCGCGAGGATGTCACGTTATTCATTGTCTATAGGCCTGTCCCTTCTGAATTCTCTCCTCCATGCCAACAGGGGTGGAGGTAGTAGCCAATTAAAACAGCTCCATTGATTTAGCCCCTACAAGAGAATGGTAATTGACATATGGTGGAGTAACAGATCATTGAAAGATGAAGGGAAAAACCTTGTAGTTGGTAATTTAGGTGTACACCAAAGCCCTATGATAATCAGTGTACATTGTAGCCTTTGAGATGTGTGATTGTCTATCTTGGGGAGGCAATCACCTGCTTCCATTCAGATGATTGCAAAGAAAAATGTCAGGTTTTCTTTAAATTTAGAAATAATGGTTCTGCCTCTTCCTGAACTTTGCACTCTTTGACAGGGTTTCCTCAAGCCCTGCTCAAAGTAATAAGAATTTTAATGATTCCTCAACTCATTTATCCTAAGGAACACCTTCTATTTCCTCACATTATCTCCCTACCTTTTTTATTAATCATTTTCTTTCTATTTGGACAGATTGAATTAATATTTTACACTTGTCAAGCAGTTTTATTGAAAGCTTAAAACCTTTGCATAATTCCACAACCTTTCTCATTTAGCGGAGGCAGATGTGGGGACCGTTGAGTGACATTCTGACTGAGAGGCACGGGTTTCTACTCTTCTATTTGTGTCCAGAAATTTGGCTGTTGGATTCGTTTTCTTTTGTCTCCATGTGTGGTGTTTCAAGGGTGGAGCAGCCTGGCTGGGGATTTCCTACTGAGCTCCTGGCTGCACCGGGAACTCAGTTTATGTCCACATTAGTCCTTTGTACCGTCTGGGCTCCTGGACCCTGTGCTCCCCTTCCGGTTTTAGCCTGATTTCTTGATTGAACTTTATCACTACCCTGGAGTCTAACACGTACAGTAAGGCTTCTGTTAAGAGAAAATGTTAAGACTTCATTTGAGTGGGTGTGTTTCTTTTTGAGAGAAGTTCAGCAGACCAAGAAATAACTGGGTTTCTGCATCCCTTCCAAACCTCTCTCTCTGGGCCACAAGCCCATTGTTCACTTGCATAAATGGAAGTCCGCTCCATTGCCCTTGGTTGGGATTCAAAGCACATGAAACTCCCTTACCTAACAATCTGGATTGTCCATACTTCAGGGTCTTGTTGGAGGGCTGGGTCTTGAATTATTCGTTCTCCTGGTGTCTTCTAAAGTTTGGTGAAAAAACATGGGGTGCAAGAGGGCATGATGATGCGGTGATGGGTAGGGACTTCTTCTTCATTGTTTCTTTCCATATTGATGATATTTTATACCAAAACAAGTAAAATCCCCTGGAAGTTTTCTGTTTGGATTTTGTTAGGTAGGTTATTGATGTCCCTTCTCCTAATCATCCAACCCCAGAGACACACACGGCTGACTACCACCACTGACTTAAACCACTTCACTGAATGAACAGTTAATCAATTAATAACAACCGTCAATGGATTATTTGTACTTGACTTTTACTGACTGTTGCTATAGGGGAGACCTTCTTCCCTGTATTGCATAATTACTGTTGCCGAACTTTGTGCCACAATCATTTAGCTGTCTTGGAGTAAGGACTTAAAACATAAATGGTTCAGTTAAAATATTTAAAATAGAACTTCTTCAGAGCATACATTTCAACAAACTGAGGGTTTCTCGAGGGTGGGGGGTAGAGATAGGGTGGCTGGGTTATGGACGTTGGTGAGGGTATGTGCTGTGGTGGGTGCTGTGAAGTGTGTAAGCCTGATGATTCACAGAGCTGTTCCCCTGGGGCTAATAATATATCATATGTTAATTAAGAAAAAATGTATATCAAGGGAATCTTTTCCTGTATTGAAACTTAACTTCATTTCCTTTGCTAGTAGAAAGCTGGAAAGGGCTCTTCCTATTTATTTTTGGTAATTTTGTCAGCCTGGGTATTTGGTGATTGTGTTTTTCTTCTTCTTTACTGTGCCCCGTTTCTGTTTTTCATTCTTGTTTTCTAAGTCTTTTATCAAAGACCGCCTCAAGTCCTGTTTCGGGAGGTTTTTGCAGCATGCTGTTAATTATTAACTTAGAATCTTTTTAAGTACAAAGTTAGGGACTTAGTTTTCATAGCAAGCTGCACCCAACATGGAAAAGGAGGTCGTGTGGTATAATGTGAATCGAGACTGAGTGTGTGGCCGAAGAGCCACTGTTCACCAGAAGCCTCAGTGTCTTGGAAGCAGCCCCCAGCTGCCCAGTCAGTAGCCTTGTCTTAAGCCAGCACTGGCGGTCTAGACTCACTTCAGATGCTCACGGCGGTCTGGAAGTGTTTCAGAATACGTTGTCCAATGTCCAGTGTGGAAAAGGGCACCCCCCCCCCCCCCAGGTTGTGAGTGTTAGGAATCTTTCTGGGAAGGGATCACGAAGACAACACTGATTTTTCTCATCTGCAGGCTCTCTGCTCCTTCAAGGCAGCCTGCAGCCGTCTTCCCTCCTTGTCAGGAAAGACGAATCTGTGGAAGTCTTCCTGTTGGTTTGTTCACATGAAGATGTCATTACTGTTGCAAAATATTCTCTGCCACGTTTGGTATAAATCGTTGAAGCCACAGTATTTTCTGATGAGATATGATGGCCCTGATTTTCCTGCTTTGTTCCAGTTCTTGCTGATTTGTAACAATGGTCCTGGTCTGTGTACTCTTCCTGATCCCAGGGGAGCCCGTCAGCCTACGGCCTCACGTGTCCAGAGTTCTAGAACCTGATAGAACCAGAGTTAGCTGCATAAGCCACTGACACTGCTAGCCTGAAGTAAACATTTTTCGGGGACATGGTCTGGGTGCATGGCCGTGTGGCTCCTCCCCAGTGAGGTTCCAGTTCCCCAGTGAGGGCTGGGGTTCCCCAGTGAGGGCTCCAGGCCCTGTCTTTGCTCACCAGCGCGTGGGTTGCCTCACTCATGGAAGGGATTCACTTAATTGCTTTGCTCTCAAACATTGCTTTCCTCCTCCCCGCAGTATCAAATACAGTCCTTTGTTTGAAGGGTCTCCCTTCAGTGTGAGTGACAGGCTGATCTGGGTGCAGCAAGGCCGGCCGGGAACACGGACTCTGGCGTTGCTTCTCGGCGGGGAGGCCTTCTTCTGCCAGGCACGGGTCCCGGGGGGCTGAGGCTTGAGGTGCCCTGGGGTTCCAGCCTTGTTTTCCCGAGTGCGGCTTCCCCAGCCTCTGAAGGACACGGAAACAGAGCAGAGCTTGCGAGGCTGGGGCAGGAGATGTGTGTTTTGGCAGAGAAGGAGTGTTTGGCTCTAGTGGGTGTGGACACCATAGCTGCTGTCACTGTCTCTGTCCACGCACAGGTGTCCCAGCTGCCATGCTCCTTCTGGATCAGGGCCTTGCGACTCCTGCTGCTTCTGCAGCTGCCACCCTGTGGAAGGGGAGTGGGAGCTCTTCACAGAGCTGTCCCGCCCACTGTTGGCTGCGAGTCCCGCCCACTGGGGCTCTCAGCAACACCTGGGACGCACCCTGCCTTACAGTTGTCACTAGAGTGGCGGTGGACATGTCCTGACTTCTGTGCGAGGGAGGGACAGCTTGTAATAGAGCGATCTCTCCCAAGTATGAGAAGTTTTTTCTGCAGCTGGGGTGGACCCAGTGGCCACGGTGGTGTTCGCTACATAGTTTACCCATAAAGCCAGCGCGCCAGCCCCTGGAGACTTCACTGTCCGCAGCTCGCTGTTGACTGTCCGCGCCGTCAGCTTTGACTCTGAGCCCCAGGCCCTCTCCTTTAACTTTGACTTGTTTAAAAAAAAAAAAAAAAAAAAAAAAGGAATGACTTGTTTGCATCATTTCTCCTACAAATGATTTTACTTCCTCGTTAATGAAGAACTCTGCATTTCCAAAAGCCTCTCTGTGATGGGGGCGGGGCGTACACAGTGGGGCTGAGTACTGGGCTTTATGATCACACTGCCTGGGTTCAAATCCTGCCTCTAGTCCCCACTCACTCAGTGACCTTCGACAAGTTACCCTCCTGGCTTCAGCTTCCTCACCTGCCCTGTTCTTGTTACCTACATCCTACATTTTGGAAATAGGAGCTAAAAGTCAGTAGACCTGGATCAAATAGAGAAAAGCATTCCAGGGAACGTCCTCTGAGAGGTGCACTGGTCAGCCGGTTCCGAACACCCCCAGCCACAATGCCCCAGGCCTGCTCCTGCCACTCCCCACCAGGTGAAATCGTGGCATAGTTTTTCCTTTTGGCTTGCTGATGACCTGTGGTCTCCCCCTCGAATGAGAGATCCCCGAGCATGGCCTTCTTGTTC
Organism: Lutra lutra; assembly: GCF_902655055.1. Taxonomy (NCBI): domain Eukaryota; kingdom Metazoa; phylum Chordata; class Mammalia; order Carnivora; family Mustelidae; genus Lutra; species Lutra lutra. The sequence goes on from NC_062291.1 coordinate 83,833,622, forward strand.
ACGTTGTTGCTGCTTGATCGCTGCTCCTAGGACAGTGCCTGGCGTCAGACATGGCCACAATGTCTTCATGAACAAAATTAGTCTTGGATGTCCACGTCCAGCACTTCTTCAGTCAGGGTGCAGCACAGAGAAGGACGCAGGATCGGCTGCATACATACACGGTTCAGTTGATTGAGCGAGGAGAGGTTGTGTGTTTGCCCATGGAGGCTGGCTGTCACTCTTACCCTTGGCGCTGAATGGATTGATCATGGAGGAGGAAGGAGTTGTCTTTGAGGAGGAAGGAGAGATGGAAAACGGAGACTCAGTGAGGGACTTGAGCTGTGGAGGGTCATCTGTGAGCAGTTCTGTAAGATCAAGGTCATCTTTTTGCCCCTGATTTAGTTCTTCCTCAGTTTGTGGAAATGTGAGCTGGGGGAGGAGGACAGTTCAGTTCTACCTCTGGATTCAAGGTAGATTTTGTTAAAATGATCAAAAGTTTTAATCAGAGAAAAATGGGAAGAAGAGTGTAATAACATGTGTGCGGACTCCTCACTGTGCTTCCAAAGGTATCAAGTCCTGGTTGGTCTTGTTTTTAATCTCTGTGCTCTTCCCCCAGCTATTTTGAAGCAAATCCCAGCCACCCCAGATTGTCACTGGGATGGCTTTTTGCAAGTATGGTGGTATTCAAAGAGTGAATGATTTGTTTCAGGAAAGGGAGGATGTGCAGAGGGGCTGGTCCCTGGGCTGGTGTTTCCACTCCCCCTTGGACGTTCCTGCTCCGGCTCTCGCATGGAGGCCAAGGGCATCTGGCTCCTTAGCAAGCTGTGCACGAGAGCCAACGACTGGGTGGTAATGGCTTCCCAGCGTTGTCTCTGGATGTGACTTGACTACTTGAAAGCTGGTTAATAGATTATTGCTTCACAAAAAGATGCCTCTTGCATATCATCAGTGGTGTGGAGTGAGCAGATTTTCAGAGCAAGATACAAAGAGACAGAAAGGTCAGAGCTTCATAATTTGTGCATTTGTAGCTTTGTTCCCCTGTGATTATATTGTTGCCCACATATCTAACAAAAGCTGTGAAAATTAAAGCTTAAATCCTATTATAGAAATGAAAAGTTTCAATGTAATTAAACTAAAATAAACACTGGGACACCAAGGTTTAGGATTTATGCCCACAAAAAATGTTTTACGTTATTGTTACAGCAGTTGGGGTAAAAAGGAATCGACCTGAAATAGCATTAACTTTCACATTAGTCAAGAGCATTGGACATACTTGGAAGATCCCGTCGAGTTAAGATGAGAGAGCCTCTGGAACACACGTTTTCACTCACATGGGCTCTTTTCACCATGAGTCTGAACCGGAGACCTTTGGGAAAGCTCCTTCCAGTTAACACTGTATCATTTCTTTGTCTTTCAGGAACTGACCTTTCCATATTCCCATATTGAAAATGACCAAACCAACTGACAGATTTTCTTTAGAGCTTACTATGTTCTTACCGTTGTGTCTTAAATTTTTTTGGTTTTGGAAGGTAGTATAAGATTTGAAGAGTGAAGATTTGAAAACTTGGTGGCAAGATAATCCCTTTATAGTCTTGACAGTAGTTTAATACTCTTGGTGGATTACGTTGTTCTAAGCTCACTATTCATCGGCACCCCTTTGTTTGTTTTTCATTTTTGGGTTTTTTTTTTTTTTTTCCCCTGATGGTTGGAATCTGGTGGTGAGCAGGAATGGGATGTGTGCCATTCCCTCATTTCCTGGCCATTCCCATGGCTCTTTCTTTCAATATAGCAAACAAGCTCCTTTTAGACAGTGTTCGTCAGCCTCATAAAACTTCATTTGTGTTCCATTTTTGAACAATACAGAGCTTCTTCAAGATGTAGGCCTAGAGAGCTTGAATTATTTTCCTCATTCTTTTTTTCAAGGTGAATGATTCTTCCGGTTATCAAGCAGACTGAGACTCTCCTTTTTAATGGTAGAAACATTAGTTACAGCAGCCCTTTGAAATCTGAGGGCAAAGGCTCAGATACCAATGAGACTAGCTGTTAGGAAATATCGAAGTCAGATTTCCAGACTACTTTTGTTGTGATTAATATATAATGTTATAAATATATATAAAATATATAAATATAATTTATATTTCTTGAAATCACTCCGTCAACTTCTTTTGCTTTAAATTGTGGAAAGAATAGCTATTTACTACGGACTTATAATACAGTACACCTTCTTAAGGCTTCGATTCATAAACAGATCAAAATGAAACTCTTGAGCTTCTCCACTGGAAAATGGAGAGCTATTTCTCTTTTTTGAAGGGATCTTAAACCCAGAGCTACTGTACAGTAGTTTTGTTAACTTGAGGGATATTGTACAGAAAGAAAAATTGAGGTTTGGGGCCTTCGTGTGACATAGTCACATAATGTACCATCCGTCTAGCATTCCAGGATACTTTAATTAGGTAGTCGTGCTGATGACTTCTAAGGAATGTCACTTACTTTGAACCCCAAAGACCGGTTCTTGAAATAATGGTGGAATGTGAAATCATTTTCTCCGCTTCTGTTTTTGAGACAATTTTAATCTTTATCTGTAAGGTACTGTGCCTTTTCATACCTCATTGTATATATCATTCATTATACGAGTGTTTGAAAAGACTATCTGTTAAAACAGTGCAGCCTTTTAGAAAGGGCTTATTGAGTCTAGGAGGGTGAACTCAATTTTAGTTGCTTAATCATATCTATTTCCATTCCATTTTAATTTGTTGAGCACTTAGTATGTGCTCAGGACCGTTGGTTAGCAAGTTGATTCTTTTGAGAGGCGTCAGAGCCATCAGTTTAAAAATGTATAATTGGAAAAGAGTAATTCTCTTAATTTACAGATAAGGGCCCAGGAGTTAAGCAACAGGTCCTACTAATTTGTAAGCAAAATCCCAAGCAGGGAGCTGTCCACCACTCTGCTGATTAAGAAGTTGTCTTCTTAGAAACCCCTCACCCACTCTGTTCTTTTTTTTTTTTTTTTTAAAGATTTTATTTATTTATTTGACAGAGAGAAATCACAAGTAGGCAGAGAGGCAGGCAGAGAGAGAGGAGGAAGCAGGCTCCCTGCTGAGCAGAGAGCCCGATGTGGGGCTCGAACCCAGGACCTGGGATCATGACCTGAGCCGAAGGCAGCGGCTTAATCCACTGAGCCACCCAGGCGCCCCTCACCCACTCTGTTCTTAAGCTGTTTCACATTTACTGTATGAGTAATACATTCCAAATACTGAATTCACTTCCAGTGCCATATGGAACAAGGTAAAATAGAAATATGTGGATAAACAAACATATAAATAAATGTAAACAAACTATGCAAAAATAAATAAGCAAAAATGCCGTGTTGTGCTTATGGAGTTTTCATACTTTTTTCCTTTGTGCGTGTGTGTGGCGGGGGGACTCTTATCTGTAATCAAATTGGTAGTTCCTCAGCATGTGGTGGGTCCACCTTTATTATAGTCTGTCAACCCCTTGTTCTGTACCCACCTCTGGGTGACCTCCTGTCCCCGTTCCTCGATGTTGGATCAAGAAGAGCAGCCTTAGAAGAGCTTAGCTCTCTCGCCCTGCGCCTGTTCGCGCTCACGCAGGCCATCGGGGCAGCTGGTCTGTCTGGCGCCCAGTTCAGGATTCCTTCCAAGCCTTATGAGATTAGCTCTGTACCTACAGGATGTGTTATCTACAGTACCTTGCCTGGGACCATTGGAGGAGCCCCAGGTCAGTCTGCCTTCTCCCAGGTTCTCCTCGAAGACCCCATTCTTTGTCTGTTGTATAAATCCTTTCCTGAGTGTACATACCATCTCTCAAGATAGAGTGAACTGGACTATAGGGTTTTGACATTGTTTTTAATGTGTACATTTCATTGTCAGGGCAAAAGGAGTTTGTAGGCTTGTTGTTGTTGTTTATGGGTTTTTTGTTTTTATCTTAGCTGGTCGACTCAGTCTTGGAAGCCAGTGTATTTACAAAGAGTCTATCACCATGAGAAAACATTTATGAAAATCTTGATCAGTACAAAGCTCAGAAACTCCACTTAGTTGCAACAAATGTGGCTATGACGCTGAGCACCTCTAGTCTTCTCCATAGAGTGAAGAAGATATAAGTTTGACAGAGATACTCGTCCTTGAAGCAGCACTCCTCAGATTTCAGTTTGGCCCTGTACATTTTTAAATAAGCAAGACTAGAATGAGCTATAGAGTTTGTAGGAATATATTCAGTGACAGATGGCAGTTCTATTAAGGGGGCTGAATGAACATGTGTAGTAACGAAACACTGTGTGTGTGCTGGAGTACAGTGGCCAAGACTTAGGTTCCTGTCTTCCCTCACTTTCCTGGTTAAAAGAATGCATACCACACCTCAGCCCTGTACGTTGTCTCTTTATTTTCTCATCCTGCACTTGGTGAGATTCTGCCCAAGGACTGGCATACCTGTAGAATTCCTGCTGAACTTACTGAACCACCTCTTTAATGCACTTCCATCCACCTAGCGACTAGTTTCCTGGTCTGACTGGCATGTCCCACATAATATTCCCCAGGACTTTACCTGACTGTTTCTAATTTTTTCATCTAGTCTTTTCATCTCCTTGTAAATGGGACTCATTACTGATTTTTCTCCATTGGTTGTTCGTTCATTTCTTTCTTCTAAAAATTATTTATTACTATAATACTAACAAATGTCTAATTCCTATTATTAAACTTCTCAAAACCGAGCAGTTAAGAAATATCTCCTTCCCCATTCTTTCTTCCAAAAAGATGACATGTATTATGCTAGGTCCAGTGGCTTCATCCAGAAGATACCTTTGATCAGCTTTTTTTCCCATTGCTATACAGTCTCTATGCTACCACATTCTCCTTCTGATTTCCAAGATTTGTTTAATGTCTTGTGTTTTAAAGATTTTATTTATTTGAGTGAGAGAGACAGAGAGAGAGAGAGAGAGAGAGAACATGAGCAGCAGAGGGAGAGGTAGAAAAGAATCTCAAGCAGACTCCATGAGCGTGGAGCCTGACATGGGGCTCGATCTCACGATCCTGAGATCATGATCGGAGCGGACGCCAAGAGTCAGACGCTCAGTTGACTGTGCCACCCAGGTACCCAGTCGATTCTTTTAATTTTAATGTCATCATCTCAATTAAAATTCCATGACATTGGGTACCTCAAAGCTGACATGCAGGTTATCTTATTTCTGATAATTTCAGCACTTAGCTGAGTGGCACCGAGGAGCTTCTGACCAAACTGTTTATGAAGGTGTTAACCAGATGGTAGGAGTAGAAACATGGTGCAGGACAGTTGTATTTACTTCATTTCACAAAGAGGAAAAATGAAAGAGGGAATCCAAAAAGGAAAAATGATTTACCTAGGGTTCCTCAGTTTGCATTGATTCTCCTGGTACTACCAATGATTATGACTTGTTACATTAAGATGATACTTGGAAGAATGTAATCTGCATCTGACTTGTAAAGAAGCCAGAACCACATGTGGTTACATGCATGTGTCGTTTAATCCAAGGAGCTGTGGCTTCAGAAGCAGGCACCTCATTCTGGGTCAGCCGCTTAGTGGCACAACCCCTGCGCGCCCCTTCTCTCTGGCTCCTGGCACCCCCATCTGTCAATCTGGACATAAGTAGATGGCTCCTGTGATCGCTTCCATTGCTGACTCCATTTCCCACATTTCTGCTGTTTGAGGACTTGAGGGAGAAAATGATTTGAATAAATTGAATCGTGGGTACAGAGTTCTTAGGTAGTTGAAAAATAAGATGAGTGTCTATAACAAATGAGTAACAAGCATCCCCCATTTATATAGCTCTTACTGTTTAATTCTCATTAAAAGTGTTAATCTGGATCTCAGTTCAATGTAACAGGCTCAAGGTTATTAAATGCACTTTATGGATCATTTGTTTAATGTGACCAAACTAAAAATTAAGCAGCGCATTACTCAGTGTTCATAAAATGAATGTTTTAAATGGACAAATTCATTCTCCTATTTGCATCTTGCTTTAACGTAGAGCCGTAATGGGGTTATAGACGGATATTCTACTTGGACATTTATAAGCTGATGATGCCTGTTGAATACCTTTTATAAAGATTAATATTTTTTACTTTGTGCCCATTACCAGAGCATTAATCATCATGGCTTCAGCCTGCACAGCTGAGGATGAACAGATGTTGAATTATTGCTGTCTGTAATCATAGTGGATCACACTGGGAGGGGGGTTCTGGAAGGGTAGCTGGGACCTCTGATCCCCACAGCCCATTTGTGTGGAGTCTGGGTCCACCGGGCTTCCTGCATTTCCCTTGTCTGGTGGGGAAGATCAGGAGAACTGTGTTAGCTAGTTCTGGCTTCCCTGGGGCTTCTATCTCTGCCTAACTCGGACTGTCAGGAGCTCCCAAGCCCTGTGGTCACATCCATGTGAAGAGAGATCTGATAGGAGAGATCTGTGGTGGCCTTCATTCTCCTTCCAGTAATGAACACGAGTTCATTAAAATGAGAAATCACACAGGAGGTCTTTAACATCTGCTTCCTAGCATCCTCGGAGACCAGGCTGTCCAACACAAATACAGAGTGAGTCACATGTGCAATTTATGATTTTCTAGAGGCTATCGTAAAAAAAAAAAAATACAAAGCAGTTGCTGAAATTAATTTTAATGATTTGTCTAAAATATCATCTCAACATGACTTTGATCTAAATATTACTAATGACCTGGTTTCCATTCATTTTTTTCCACACTGCGTCTCTGAAATCCAGTGTGTTTTTGACACCAATTGCACGTCTGTTTGGATGCTTAATTTTCATCACAGATACTTAATCTGTGTTTTGAACATTTACTACTGAAAAGTAAATTCCCATCCTGAAGTTGTTCCCGTCTTCCATACTAATGTTTCCAATAAGCAAGTATCATTTTTTACATTTACGTTTTAATTACTTAAAAATTAACTAAATTTGAATTTCATTCCTTCTTGCCACCAGCTGTATTTCAAGTGTGCACTGGCCACTGTCGGGTAGTGTAGCTCTGAGGCATTCGCCTGTGTGTACTTTCCGTTGAAAAGGCTGACTTTACGTAATGATGCTGTTTCGGTACTGTTATTGGCAGCTCTCATTTATTGAACACTCGTATTTGCCAAATGCACACAATATACCATCTGACCGTCACAGCGAACCTCAGAGATAATGTACGCAGCCCCATTTTGCAGATTAAAAAATTAAGGCTTTGAGAGTAGAGGAAACTTGCCCAAGATCCAAAGCAAAGAGTAAGCAGGGTGCGTTTTATCATTTCCTAATGTGTGCGGGTAAACTGAATGTTAGTGAGAGTAAAGGCTTTCCCAAAATTGAAGAGTGACCCAGGTTCCTAGGCTTCCAGTCAAATATTTAGTGTAGCTATTTTCCAATAGTTATGTGTGGGCAGTTTATTAAAATGTATTCTCTGTTAAAATTCAAAGGTTTGTTTGTTTGCTTTTGAGGGGGATTGTCAGTTTCCCAGGCCATCTGTTTTGAACCTAATTGGGCTGTTGGCATCAATCATGGTAGAGAAATGTCACTCTGTTCATGGGGAAGGGTATTTTGGACATCGAGATGGGACGTTCAGAATATGACAGGAGATTCTTCTTTGGCTGTGAGAGACTGCATCTGATGCTTTAAAATTTTTCATTGCACGCATGAACGTGTGTTTGCTGTGTGTGCATGTAGTGTGTGAGTATGTGTGGTGTGTGTGTAGTGAGTGGTGTAAGTGTGTAGTGTGGTGTGAGTGAATGTGGTGTATGTGTGGTGTGTGTATGTGTTATGTGACTGTGGTTTATATGTGTGTTTGTGGTAGAAGGAAGTGTGAGTGGTGTGGTGTGTGGTGTTTGTGGTAGGAGTGTATGCAGTGTGTGTGGTGTGAGTGTGGTGTGGTGTGTGATAGTAGTGTGTGTGGTAAATGTATGTGTGTGTGTTTGTATTGAGGGTGTGTGGTGTACTTTCCTTTGTGCTCTGCATGTTTTGTCTTGACCTGATGGTAAGACTTGTGAATCACTTAGACCTTGTACCCACCACTTCTGGAAGAAGCTGGAAGTCACTGAAATGTGGAGTAAGAGACGCCTTTGATTAGATGAGCTTGGGGATCCTCTGTCCCTTGGGCCCTGTTGGGGGCAGCCGAGAAGCCGGGATGGCACTGGGAGGCAGACGGGCTTTTTGCTGCACACCTCTTATTTGATCTGATGAGATCACCTTGAATGGCAGATTGCCCACACCAGCTCTCACACGTGTGTCCTCATGTGCACGTGTATTTGCACACTCCCGTCCTGGCTGCCTCAGACACCATCCTGTGAAACCGGGTCACTGGAAATGGGGGAGAGATCTTGTTATAGTGCCGTCTTCCCTCTGATATCTTTCGAGGACTGGACAGGGTGGCTCTGACCGCAGGTCCCTCCTTCCCACCGATCAGGACCTGAATGCTTGTGGTTTACAGACCAAGAACGAGAGACACGTGTAACAGCTGTCATGCTAAGAGGGAGCACACACACGCACAATCAGGCCTTAGTGTACGTGTGGGGGCCAGTCCTCTTGAGTGAGAAGAAGCCCTCTGCTCTCATTAAGACTGCATCCCAGCAAGGATGGTAGAACTGGTGGTCATTTACGGTGGTCCCCACATCGGGTGCCTGGGGCCCTTCTGCCCATGGGCCATGCTGGGTCCTGCAGATCACGGGTCACCAACAAGATGTGCTGATTGGTCAGTCTCCAGCTTTGGTCCCCTTGGCCTCTCCAGGTCTCTGGGGCATTGCCGTTCTTCCTGTGGGCCTGGCACAGGTGTGCTGCTACCCTGTGACCCTCTGTCCTCAGAGACCTGCATGAGATGCCTGGTGAGTTCAGTGTGGTCTTTGAGGAAAGCCTGCACACCTTGGCTGCCCGTCTCCAGAACACTCTGGGGCTAGGAGATGGTGATCCTTGACACTGGGTGTCAGGCTGCTTTCATGAAGTCCTGCCAACACTGGCTCCTCTCATCCTTCCAGTGAAGGGTGCTGCTCCCCTTTTCCCAGTTTCCCGCGACCAGCTGTGGGTGAGGAGGGTCACAAAGGACAGATGAGCTACATTCTCCCGTGGCTACTGGAAGCATCCAGCTTGTGGTTCTGGGTCCCTTGGGAGCATGATTTTTATGTTCTCAGGGGACTAAGAGAATGAAACGTCTTTTCATGTGACAAAATGGCAGCAAAGTTTCTAAAAAGTTTTGTCATTTCTCATCAAGAGAAGTGGATAACGAACAGGTGCAGCTCCCTCGCAGACCCCTGGCTTGGGAGAAGGTGGGCGTTCCCACTGGGTAGCGGAAGAGGGCTGACAGCATCTCCTGCCGAGGATGAATGGGGCAGCCGTCACTTCTTCACCCTGGAGTAATTCTGACAAATGACACTAACACACTCAATTACCTCTGAGAACGGGGACATCAACATCTGCCAGTCCAGCATGACAGATAAATGGTTGGTAGGAGATGGATTTCGGCCAGGGCATCTCGGGCTTGGTGCCTACAGGGACATTGCTGCCATCTCTGAGTCCAGAACTATGCTCCTCTGGTTTTCTGACACTGCTCACGGACACCATCCTCCTCCCAACCCCGACTGGCCTTCCACCTCTGTTGGGTTCCTCCTATGCTTGTTTGGCCCAGCTGACAGTCATTCATTCTCCTTTATCATGTGGTGAGGGTCCAGGGCTTTGTGGCTCCAACTTCTCCCTCTGAGATGTCTTGGAAATCTGACTTGCCTTCAAGATGGGGGCAGTGGTAGGGATGAACCAGTGGATAGGGGCGACCAAGGAGCTTGGCCCCCGGTGGGGGTGGTAAAGCGAGGTGATGTGTTTTGGCAACAGAGAATGAAGACCATCATCTTAGAGATGTCTTGCCAAGGGCCATGAGGATGGATGCAAGCAGGGCTGGACCCAGACGGGTTTGCCAGGAAACCTTCGCAGCCTGTTGGGTTCGAGGAGGTTGGTGCGTAGTCATTACACTGGATGTGGTCTTGTGGTTCAGGTCAGCGTGTCAAGAGCTACTGAGGGCAGATGTCGTTTATGAGTGTTGAGATTCTGTAGGAAAGACTGGGCTTGGGGTGCTTATGCGATTCCTGTGTTCAGTGGGTCAGCATTTGGCACTGATGCATTTTCAGGCCGGCTTCACTGTCGTGGGTCATTTTCTTGCGGCATTTCCCTTGGACTGGCTTGGTCTCCGGCCACTCTCTGACACCTGTTCATGCTCCTGCACTGACTGTAGGCCTTGGCTCTTTGGAGCACTACCCTCCTGAGTTTACAGGGCTGTGGTATTTGGGGAAATGCTCTCCCTGGGAGTCTGACTTCCCCATTGGCATCACAGGGAGGGTTGGCTGAGAACGTAAGGGAATCTTGTGAGGGCCCCTTGACGTCAGTGAACACAGAGGATAGCATCTCTCCATGTGCTCTGTGTCCTCCTCCCTGGCCTCCGGTGTTTCCCGACATTATAGCGAGCAGGGTGAACCGGGCCTCTGTCCCGAAGATGCAGAGCACGTCAGCTCCTCGTGCATGAAGTATTGACTACTCTAATTGTCAACAAGTGAAATCATATAATCATTGGATGAAACTCTTTCTGGAAAAATGGAGCTGCTATTCGTCCTTTTCAGGGGACTTAGCATGGAATTTGGAAAAACCTTAGCCTGAGCTTCCCACATGTGGTTGCCTGAAGTCGGTGGAACAGAACGGTGTGTGCTCTGTCTTCCTCCTCGTGGCTTGCACCTGCACCCTTGGGCCTACATTACCGTGTAGTGCTTGTGGACGTCTTCTCGCTAAGTGGGTCTCATATACTTGCAAGAACCATTTCAGTTGCAGGCTCTGTTTTTTCTTACTAAAAAAAACTCAGGAAACAATAGTGCAAAACATGTTTTTATGTGTCATTAACATAAGCCCTAAAATGTAAAATCCTAAAAACAAGCTAAGTATATCTAATGTTTCAGAGCTCTGCCATCTTCTCTCGTGCTCTGCATTTTAAAGGGAACAGCGGTGGTTGGGCTGGTTTCACCAGCAGAGCTTGCGTGGTAAGAAGATAACTTGCTCATGGTGGAGGGAGGATGATACTGGATTTAAATGGGATTTCCCAACTGGAAGAGACAATTAGTAATTACATTTTGTCTTTAATCTCCTTGTGTTTGTTTCTTTATTGTTCTTTCATTTTCTGAACATTTTTTGCTCTGCTTCTATCTAAAAAACAAATGAGAACCTGGGTGTTCCTTGGTCCTTACATCCCAGTGTCCCTTCATTACAGCTGTTCTCCTGGGAGCTGTGTCTTTATCCCTTATTCTCATTTTTTTAAAGTAAAGATTTTATTTATTTGACAGAGAGAGACACAGCAAGAGAGGGAACACAAGCAGGGGGAGATGGAGAGGGACAAACAGGCTCCCCGCTGAGCAGGGAGACTGATGTGGTGCTCAATCCCAGGACCCTGAGATCATGACCTGAGCTGAAGGCAGATGCTTAACGACTGAGCCACTCATGTGCCCCCTGCCCCTTATTCCCATTTTTCGTCCCCGCTCAGCCACTGCTGGAAGTTGCCTCAGGGGGCCCAAGGGCCTCTAACTGCCTCATCCTATTCTGGAACATGCGCCTGTTTTTGCTGCTGTATTTGGCCACGTTGACCACTCTCCTCCTTATTGGGGGACGTCACTTGTCTCTGGCTCCTCCGCATCCCTGCCCTTTCCTCCTTCGTGTCCTGCGCCTCTCCTATTCTAGTACTTCTTCCTGATGTTGCTCAGGGTTTCCTGCTCATTCTTCATATTCCCTTTGATAGTCTTCTAGGATTTCATTACTGCCTAAAAGCTGATGATTCTTCATTTCTAAGCCAGAAATAACATCTAGAACCCTGTCTCCATTTGCCTTGTAGAGGCAACCTGGATGTCCAACAGGCAACTCACACTCAACTTGTACAAATTGAACCCTTCTCTTTTTAAAAATAGATTTGTTTTCCCACTTTCCTCTCCTTGGGTGGCATCACATGGCTTCTTGGATGACAAACGTATGACCAGGTTGCTGGGCATTGGGTTGGACACTCCTTTATCTGCCACCTTCCATCACCAAGCACTGTACAGCCTGCCTTAAGTTGTCTCTTCTTCAAAGCCTCTTTCAAACTCACCCCCACACAGGAGGTCAGGGCTCTGCTTTTTCTTGCCTGGATGATCCCAGGAGCTAACAGATTTCTCTGCCTCCTGTCCCCACTGTCCTTCTCATGCTCTGTCCCAGAGGGTCTCTAGCCCTTAAATCTGCTCATATCTCTTCCCTATCAGCATGTTCGATTTCTCAACTTCCTTTCAACTCTGCCTTCATGTTCATGCTTGTTTCCAACTGCCTGTCTGGCCTTTTATCCTGTCCCTCTTCTCCCCTCCTCTAGAATGTGTTCTGTGCACCTGCCTCCCTCACTTTGTGTACAGGTTTCCCATTCTTTGGTTGCCTTCCCCATGTGAGAAATTACTATTCCTTTTGCCAGCAGGTGAGGGTACTGCCCCTCTGAAGGAGGCCTCCCTGACTCTCATCTCCACACTCAGTGCTTGCCCCCCAGGGCTCCTTCTTTCACGTGCCTGCACGTTAGCACAGGAGTCTGGAAGCCAGAGAGAGGCTGTGGCTCTTCACCTGTATCTCTCATGTCATAAGAGCCAGTCCCTTGTCCTAAGCAACTAACTAGGCCTGGGCCTTCGCACTTAATCTTGTAGGAGTACATTGTATTCCAAGCCTGTGACTAGCTCGTGCCATGTGTCCATGTCAGACTCAGACAGCTAATGTGAGCTGCTCAAGATGTCTTTGTTCAGAAGGGAGAACTTTAACCGCCAGCCTCTTCAGAATCTGAGTCCTCAGCCCTCTGCAAACTGTCTGTAGTTGGGAGCCTAGCAGAAAGCTGTCCCTGAGTGAGCAAAGATCAGGCGCAGATTTAGTTGGTTATAACCCCCCTGAGCTCAGAAACCTGTATTTAGGAGGCATATGGGAGCAGAAGGAAACCATGCTTTGGTCCTCTTGGGAAAAAAAACAAGAGTAGCTGCCATTCAGATAATGTTTGTTGCAACTAGTATTTCTTTTAAAGTTGTAAATCAGTGAATTTATAGCTCAGCACAGAAAACTAGTCAGAACTCCAACAGGTGCTTTTGTGTTTATCTCTCTGAACTCTAGGGGATGCATGTGTCAATGTGTTTATATGTGTTTGTGGATTATTCTTGTATAATTACAAGGGCCCACACATAGATGTGTGCACACTGGCTTGTGTGTAAAGTATTTACAGAGCAAGGTAAGTGATTTCCTTCCATCCAGCCATCTGACCCCCTCCAGATGTCAGTTTCACATTTGGAAGAAAGTAAATGTAACATGCTTGGAAACAATGTAACATGCTAGAAAAACAAGCTTCTAGCAAATAGAGTTGTGTCTTGGTGGGTCTCCTGCTGACTGGCAGCCCCGTGTCCCCTGCAGACTGCAGAGAGATCCTGCTTCCCATGATGACGGATCAGCTCAAGTACCATCTGGAGAGACAGGAAGACCTGGAGGCCTGTTGCCAGCTGCTGAGCACCATCCTGGAGGTTCTGTACAGGAAGGACGTGGTGAGTAATGGCTGCGTTTGCCCGGGCTCCCTCCAGGGGCCCTGCAGGAGGGGTCCCTTAGCATCAACATGAGCCCCCGCCTCGCTGCACAAAGGTGCTTTGAGTTTATTTCAGAAGAAATAACCTTACTTTTAAGGGTTAGCCTTTCTCTCCGTTGAGTGGTATCCTTTAAGGGTGTGTATTTATGTATAAAATGTGATACTAACATGAAAATGTGTATTCTTCCAAGTTAAAAATCTTTCAAGTTTTTCCCGTGACTTGGGTGAATGCCTCTCCAAGACATGTTTTGATCTTTAAGGTCAGAAACTGGCTTTGATATTAAAAATTAGAAATAAACAAATGGAGGCTAGTTATCTATATTCTTTTTGCCATTTCTTAGTTTAGAATAATGCATACACTGAGATTTGGGTTTTTTTTGTTTTGTTTTGTTTTTTGTTTTTGTTTTTTAAGTCATTGATTCTTCTGAGAGTTTTGAGAATGGCTCTCTGCCTCTGTTCCCACATTCCTTCTCCTAACAAGTAATTTCCTCCTGTGCTTTTTCAGATAGCACTTTTTTTCTTTTTAAATGGTGTTTCCTTTTTGTATTTGTAAATTATATGCTTAGTTCCCTGAGCTTTTTTCTTAATCAGAAGTTGGTGCAGGTGCATGTGGAAAATCGGACCCTATGACTTCCCATCCCCAACATACCCCCCGGCCCCTCCACCGTACACATCTGTGCACCCATGCACACACTCATGAACTCACTGAATCTCTGGGTGTGTCTGGAAAGGCATACAGGTCCTTGTCCATCCATCTGTGCCTCCAGCAGGAGGCAGATGGGCCAGGTTTTTAAGGTCAGCAGGGCTTAATCTTTGCTCTCCTCCACATGACCTCTGTATACCTTCCTGGTCAACACACGCATGTACCTGTCCTGCCCACTTCCTTCCTGCACGGGCTCATGCTCCAGAGCCTGGCTAGTGCTGTTGAAGGAAGAGATGAGATTACATCACTTCAGAGCAATGGTGGCCTCGCCAGCTCTTCCAGGGAACTGCTTTGCAAGGTTGTAGACACCTCCATCCAACAGCCAGCCTCTGGTGGCCCCATTCCAGGGCCTGCCCTTTTCTTCAAGGGGAGAAGGTTGGGAGTACAGGAGCTGTGTGGCCCATCCTCGTCGTGGAGGTGGTACCCGCCCTGGCCTTGTGTGTGAGCACCTGGAGGACATATGTAAACAAGTTCCAAGTTCAAGAAGAAGAATCAGGAATCCTCTCAATACAAAATACAGGGCAAATTCTTACTAATGGAAAAAAGTCGGGCACATCTGAGTCTTAGATAGTGTGCTAGAATACAGGCATTGTGTTCCAAGCGTTCGTTCCTCAGGTTATTCAGTCTTGCTTCCCATTTATGGATGGACAAGTGTCTCTAGAAAACTAATTGGTGGGCTAATCAGGGATCCTAAACACTATATTATTTACATAGATTGGTTTTATTTTTAAGGTTTGCTTAAATTAAATTACTATGATTATATAACAAATTACCATTAATGGTCTATAATTAATAAGATGCCTTGTGTTTTCTTTGTGAAGGCTTTTGCCTTTGACAAGGGTCATTCTTCATCTTGTTAAGAGTTATAATTGATTTACTTTTTCCAGGATAAATGGATTCAGTGACAATCGCCAGGGCTTGCATGCTAATGATTGTCTTAGGTGTTGGTTTTTACTGGTGTGTCTTTCTTTAGGGGCCAACTCAGAGGCATGTCCAGATAATCATGGAGAAGCTTCTCCGGACAGTGAACCGAACTGTCATTTCCATGGGACGGGATTCCGAACTCATTGTAAGTGCTCAGTGATGTGTGCTTGGGTGTGCAATGGTGGCCAAGGCCGTCTTTCTGAGGGATGTCCCTGTCATCCACCTGACCCTCTTCCAGCTGCCTTTTACCAATGAGTTTATTTTACTGCATTGTAGCAAGTAGCTGACATACATTTATTTACAGTCTGACCTATAAAATAGGTTAATTTTCCATGGTTCTGGAACCAAGTATCAGAGTTGAAGGGTCAGCAACCTAACATTTTGGAGACAGAAATATTTGATTCTAGTTTACTTGTAATTTACTTCTAGCGAAGGATATGTGTTTTCTTTAAGTCTTTATTCTTCTGGCTGTTTCCTTCTACGTATGTACATTTAAGATGCCATTCATAAAATTTTATGAAGGACCTTAAAAAGGAATTGAGGTGCTCCAAACCAGATATTTTATTGTCTGCTCTCAGATATTGTAGATGCTTCTCTTCAACAGAAAGTTTTACCAATCATTTAGCCAGTTTTTCAAGTTTTGTATTATGTCCCCCCCCCCCCCCGAATTTACCATTCTCCTTCCCAACCATTACTTTTAAGTTTGGTTTCTTAGGCAAAAGATGCACACATAGGTCCTTTTATTTTCCCCTCATTTCTAGTACCCATTACCATTTCACTAAATTCGGTTGATGGCATTTCAAAAAGAAATTTTTTTTTTTTCAAATCAGGGAACAAAACATCCAGTTACAGAGTTTTCACTGGAAACCAGACCAGATACATTGGTATCTGTGTGTGACCATAGTTCTCTCTGCTCATCCTGGGAGGGGGTTAAGTAAAGTGACATATAGGACTGTTCAGGCAACAAGGCAGGAACACAGGTAACACTGGACTGTTTGGTTTCTGTGGCTGGAAGGAGTAAAGGATGTGGTTTTGGTGGAATCACAGATGGTAGCACAGAAGTGGGACAACTGCTTCCTTAGTATGTTTCCATCCAGTGAAATAACCTACTTTATGCCTCAGAGTTTCAACATGTGTTGTGTTCAGATTTTCCTTTTTAAGGTATGTCTCATTTAGGTTTGGACGATCACATTTATAAATAAGGAAATCAAATATTTCCATGTAAGTTGGCTTTATTTGCAGTGGACTTTCCCATTATTTTGCAGTAGTAGATTTGTCTACCTTATCGTGTTTTTTTTCTGCAATCGTAACACCTTTGAATAGGTGGTTGGAGACGGAGCCCCGTGGAGTAAGATGTGAGTTCACTGCAGGGTCACCCCCAGGGCCGGGTCCTCACGCCTTCCTGGGGTTGTGCCATGGGTGTCCTTGGAACACTCTCACGTTGTGGACCTCTGAGGGGCCCTGTGGTGGGATGGATGATGTGCGGTTTAAAGTTGAACCAAGTTCATCTGGCGGAACTGTCGGAATGAGTTGGAGTACAGAGGTGGGGGTGACATGGCACTGTGGGGGTGCAGGGAGTGAGTGATGGGCAGATGGGGGTGGTGGCCAATTTCAGGGCCAGTGAGCTGAGGAGGCAGTTCTGGGGTTAGGGCCCTGACCCTAGCAGGGTGTTCACTTGGGCCATCCTCTGCTGGCAAGCAGTTAAGCTGGGATGAGGAGGACAAGAAGGAGCTTGTACAAGTCTGGGCGGTGCTTAGAATATGGATAGATTGCAAGGTGATTTCAATCAATGGATCTAGCAAAGGTTGAACAGAGCAGGTGGAGTGTGATGTCTTCTCTCAGACCATGTGGTCTTGGTTGCCTTGGGAAAGTTCTCATCTCAGGCATGATGCCCATCGTGGTGATCATAGCAGCAGCACGTTACTGACACTCAATTTCTGTGCTGGCTGCCATGTAATGAGTGGGAGGATTCTCATTTAACTCTCAACTTTACTGTGCTTATGTAACTGCAGAAAATGTCCTACAGAGACATAAGAAATGGGTCTCGATGTCATAGCTGGCATGGAAATTGTGATTTGGCACTCTGGCTTGGTGCTGGCACTGGTTCTCCTAGTCTTTTCTGTAAGATTGATACTTCGGGCACTCATCTCAGTGGCATCCAGGAGGTATCAAGGGGGACTGTGAATCGCTCCTGGGTCTTCATCCTAGGTAAGGAGGCAGCTGTCCAGTGAAACAAGTGCGTGTCTTTCCATTTAGCGCCTTTAAGTCATTTCCATGGGCCAAACACTAGGACGCTAGGATCTCCTGGAGGTTCAAGGGAGGGTTCGGTGCCCCTTTCTCTAAGGGCTCAGAAGATCCCTCGGGAGTTCCTGACGAAGAGCCCATGAATGTTTGAAGAAGGAGGGATGATAGTGAGGACCCACACTCAGTCTTACCCAGCTGGGGACCTGTTCCTGTGGACCAGTTGGCAGGGGTTCAGGGCCCCGTCTGGGAACAGGGGTGCAGGGCCAACCCCCCATGTCCAGGCTCATCCGCCACCATCCTGACTTTCTCCAACAGACATTTCTAGAAGCAGGAAGGGGATGTAGGCCCTAAGCTGACTCCTCCCAATTCCAACATCTTCGATATCTGTAAAAGGAGTCCAGAGATTCCTTTTGTAAAACGAGGACGTCATGGAAAGAATCTCAAAAGAAAAAATAGATTCTGAAAAAGCGATCATTATTCACTGAGCGACAGCAGCATCAAGATGTTTTCATGAAGGATGATTACCTTTGAAAATAAGTTCTTCAGAAGAATCTCCCAAGTCCTCAAGGAACCATGAGCCCTTGTGATGTCCACAGAGTGGGAAGACGGAAACGCTGTCTTACTCTGTGTGCCTGACCTTGCTTTCCCGATTTGCTCAGATGCAGATGTATGCGTCAGCTTCTTCTTGTCACTGTTGTTGTTCTGTGAGTTTAGATTAGAGGAAGATGTGGAGAGAAAAAGACCCATGACAGAATGGACCAAAAACTCAATCAATGGACCTTCTAGAGTAGAAAAAGAGCAAAGAGTAGTTTCCAGACCTGTTGTGGGTATGCTGTAATATTCCAGTGTAACACGGGGATTCCCGTCCCTATGTGTTTGCTACTCATTTTTGCGTAAATGGGATGGAAATGGTGTAACTATGAGTCAGCTTAAGGATTCTAAGTAATCACTGCAAATGGATTTAAAAATTAAAGTGATTAAAAAAGTGTTGAATAGTTATGCTTCATGTAATGATTTATTCCATGATGCTGTCAACAATGTTACCGGGAATGTGGCCTCTGTTTCCATTAGAATGTTGTCAGTTGGGAGTGCTGCTGTGGGCTGACGGTTTTCCCACCTGTTTATGTGTGGCATTGAGAAATGAGGGACTTCTCCATCACGGGAGAATCTGTGATGTATAGTGTGAGTCTTTTTAAATTTTTTAAAAATTACTTATTCGAGAGAGAGAGAGTAGGGGCAGGGGAGGGGCATAGGGACACGCAGACTCTCCACTGAGCAGGGATCCAATGGGGGCTCAATCCCAGGACCCCGAGATCATGACCCAAGCCAAAGGCAGACGTTTAACCGACTGAGCCCCTCAGGTGCCCCGAGCCTTTTCTTTCATCTGTGTCTGTGGTGTTTCCTAAACTCTGTACAGTTGATTGTGTATTGTTTGTTTTAGTTCATTTTATACCTTTCAGCATTCTGTGTGAGAGTGAACTACTGGAATGCATCTCATGCATAGGATAAAAATGTGCCATAATCCTAAGTATCATACTTTATTAACAAATAAAATTGCATCTGGCAAGTACAGAAGTGTAGATCTTACAGATCCCTGAAACAGGCCCTGACCTGGTAACCTTGTAATGACCTTGCCACAGAATCGAAATGCCATTTTATCTTTATTCCACTTGGGTCTGAAACTGGAATCATTGAGTGACACGCTTAGTTTTGTATCGTCCGATTTCAGATTTTATTTTTTATTCCCTTTTGGAAGTTTCTGAGGCCCTCAACGTCAGGTGGCGTTCCTCATCGTGGTCTATGGTTCTGAGCCCGGCTGGGTTAGGCGTTCTTGTTTGTGGACAGGCGGCCTGACCTGTCTTCTGCGGGGTGAGCTGTAGCCCTCCTGCCCCCCTCACCCCACGCGAGTGTCTGCCGGAGTGCGGCACTTGTATACAGCTGGGCTGAGGGAAGACCAAATGAGCCATCCGGGGCTGTGCCTCCTCCTGTGGTATTAGGGTGCTGCTGCTTCTTCCCAGTGATCCGATTTACATGCTGCTAATGGTCCTTTAAAAATGTAATCGAGTGAGAAAGACTTTTAAAGATTTTTCTATGGCCTGGATACCCATCAGAAGACTGGCAATTGCTAATTCACTAAAATGAAACTGTGGGCCTTTTCTAAGGAACGATTTCCTTGCAAGATGCACCAGGAGGCCTTAGGAAGGGGGGAAATGGTACCTGTGTTGTCTCCTTGGTCTTGTGACCGGCACACCTGTTCACTACACTCCTGTGATGGAATTCGTTCTGTCTCCGCGCCGAGCGCCAACCGAGGGCGACACGGATGGGCCCAGAGTGTGGTTTATCGTGAGATCGGCATCGCTGGTGGGGGATGCTTTCTTTGGGCCTTGGTAACTTTTAAGGACCTGACACGTTTCTTCACTTGGAAAAGAGTGTTCTAGAACTGGCCTCCCAGTGAAGAGAGGCTTTTTACCAAGACTCCTGACTCCGTATTTTCACCAAGATGTATTTTGTCCCCATGCACGAACATTCATTTTTGTGATGTTTGCTCTAAAGGAGTTGAGATATGACTGTGCTTTTTAAAAAATTCTGTTCTTAATTTTCATTTGCAAAAGAAAGTAATATGTTATAAAAGTTCGAAATGTCTCCCTCTTCTATACGAGTGTCATAAGATGTGTCTTTAAATGGTATGTTTGCCAATAAATCTACCTTGAAGACTCGTGGCTTTTGGAAAAGCGTAGCCTGACACGCGTGTGCGTGCGAGCTCCAGTGGCTCTGTAGATACTCATTTTCCTGGGTATCAGTACCGCAACTCTTTCTGCTTTTCTCACATTTCTAGTGTTTTCTCAAGGTTGGCCCCTGACTGTGGATTCACCGCAGAGGGAGAAAACTCGTGTCACTGCCTGGGTAAAATATCCCGGGTAGTTCTCGCATATCCATAGTAAACCCCAAAGGTATCTTCAGTGAATTATCGAGCTACTTAAAAGGCGATCTGCTGCCCTCACATGCCCTTCTCAATCGGCCAAAACATACGCTGCACGTGACCACACGACTTGTTGACGCTGATTCACAACATGGAACGCACTCTTGGAACCCTGGAGCTCCTCCAGTGAATAAATTGGTCGCACACTTATCTCATGCCAGATGTGTCAGGGAGAGAGTTTTTCTAGATAAAAGGAGGTATTTCAGTAGGGAAAGCAGATGCTGTGATCTTTTGGTGACACTGCGCTTGACAGAATGGCCTTGCTTAGTAATTAAGTCAAATTTTACTTGCTGATAAAATGCTCTGGAAGGGTCAGTCCGGTGGTGGTGGGCTTTGTAAAGGCGCTGTGCTGTTCCAGGTGGCGTGGGATGGGTATGATTCTGACCTGGTTCTCTCTTCTCCAGAGGCACAAAGCCGGCACTCTGATTTCTTTTCTGAGTTGCAACCCAGGGTTATGTACCTTAGCTCTGCCGGGCGACCATAGTCCCTGCTTCATCGGCCAGGCTCGTGGTTACTGTCTGAGGCGGCTAGTGCTGGTGGATAGACTGTGACCGCCATCTCCCCAGCAACGGACACCTCGGCAGCCCTGCCCACTTCCTGTACCCTTTGCAAATTAGAAAGGTTTGCCCACACCTTGATTTCCTCCCTATGTACACTCCGCTCTGATTGGGGGAAGGCCTGAGATCCAAGGAGCAGAGGCAGAGACCCTGGGACCCCTCCTTGGAGGCAGTCACAAACCAGTCACTCTGAAAGTACCCATGAGGCAGAAAGCCCTTTGCCTATCTAGTTTGTAGAGCCAACACCTATATGTGGCCTAGAGGAGGGAATGGGACCCGGAGTCTTTTTTCCCTAGATGCCCCAGGCTGGCACCCTGGGTCTTCCTCTCTACCCTGCACACGGGTTACACCCATCTCTTCTTTTCCCTGGTAAGCATGTGAGGGCCGCAGAGCCTCTGTCTCAGCCTCAGTCGTCCCAGCATCCCGGCAGGCGGACTCTGTTAGTGCAGACAGCTGGAAAGACCTCTCGGCTCCCAGGCTTCCAGGCGGATCTCTCCCTTGGGATAGGGCATGAGTATTGGGTTGATCCCTGCTGGAGGGATGGGGTGCTCAGCCCAGTCGGGGTGTGGATCTTTCACTCACCCTCCCTTCTCTCCCAGACAGAAACGAGGCGACCAATCCCCTGGGGCTGGGGACCTGTTTGGTGGCTGATTTAGAGAGACACTGTCTCCATGGGGCTGTTAGAAGATTTGGCTTGGAAATACTGATGCATTCACCTGTCTCTTTGAGGTTCTTTAAAAATGACACGAGTTAGCCATATCCTGCTGTGAGCCTGTGTGGTGCTCTGTGCCCAGTCCTCCTGGTGGCTGATGCTCCTGCCAAGGTCCAGGGTCTGGCATGCACAGTCTGAGCTGCATTTCAGCCCTGTCCTCTCCAGCCAGGCCAGGTGAGCCAGCAGCCGCCTAACCATCATCTCCTCTCCTGAGCACGGGAAGGAGTTCTTTTTAGCCCCACTATCCTTCCTTTATTATTACTTTCTTAGATTACTTCTATTTTCCCAAATTGTCAAGTCAATGAAATAAGTTTAAGAGCCACACAAAACATTACCTTTGATTTTTTATTTAAAAATTAATAAAGAACTTAGTGACAAGTATAATAATTTAACTTCTATACGTAATGCCATGTATACATGTACATATGAGGGAACACTGTACTTTTTACCTTGGTTTTGTATCAAAGTTTTTACTTAAATCTTTCTAAGAGAAGAATAGGCATCTGTTCATGACACATTGCAATTAAACTATGAAATGATTTTGAAAATTTTTTTTTTCTATTCTGAAGATAGTTTTAGTTTTAAATAGGAATTAGTTTATCTTCAGTTTCCTTTTTGACTTTGAATTTTTTTTCTTTGATCTAGACTTTTAAACAGTGATGTCATTCTGTTTACTAGGATGCCCTCTTGTTGAGACAGATTTATAGCACTAATTAGAAAGCTGCTAACACCCTTATTTCAATTTACCGAGATAGTCGGGATTCTTAAAACACAAGGGGATGTAACTTGCAAACATTTTTATAACTTTAGTTAAAAACAGTATAAAATACATGAAACACATTTTTTTTTAAATTTTTGTCTACACGAAACAATTGCACTTCCTTCATGGTACGGGATCAATGTGTCCTTTTCCTTGCACAAAAATATTTCTCAATTCTGTGTACTGATAATTCAAGGATTTCTATGCTCACATAGTGTTTCCACTAAAGATGTGTGTTTTTCTTTTTAATTAAAGGATACATCTGTAAGATAGTGTGTGTAACCCCCAAAGAATGCTTACAGAATACACTCTTCATTTTATCAATTCTGGGTCTGATGGCTGATCACTAGGTCCTCGTAGAATCAAAACACTTAGAACTAAAATAGATTTGGTATTGAGTGAGGAGGAAGACGCATGGCAAGAAATAGCTCCGATGGGAAAAATGCAGGTAGACATCCTCTTGGCATCTAATCAATGATGTGTCCATGTCAGCATGAGATTAGATGTGAAATTTTTGGACAGAAACTTGAAGACTAGGTTTTCTGGTATGTTCACAAACTATTCAGAATTTTACTTGTACAAAAAAAAGGCAAAATAAGATTTCCTACTTCCTGTCTTGAAAAGCAGAAAATGGACAGACCAAGTCATTTGTAGACGAGGGGCTTTTGATTTCTATAAAAAGATAATTGCAAAGGTGCAAAAGAATGAGTGGAAAAATAAAGGAACTAAGATTTATATTGCAATGTATAATCAAAAGAGAACTCTAAGTGTCACTGTTTATTTAAAAAATACCTAAAAACATTTGATTCACAGCTTTCCCCTAGGTATGTCATTGAGTACAACTGACTAATAGGTTGGATGTAGGTGACATTAAGTTTGTTGGCGGCAGCTAAACTAAACACGCGGCTTCTTTTTGAGATGGTCCGGTCTTCCATGGCGGTGACAGAGCAGAATGGATTGTATAAAACAGTCTGGCCGCGTTTTTGGTGATGAACAAGGTCTCAAAGACTTATCCACAGAAACATTTCCTGGCGGCAGAGAACCCCTATGATTTATTGGTGGTGATGGCGTTATCCACTGTGTATCTCTATGTGTGTTTTCAAATTCTTGCCAGAATTTATCATTTGGCCTTTGGGTACCAAAAGATTAAAAATGAGATCTAAGAAAGCTTAGTGTCCAAAGCTCTGACCCTGTCAACTTCAGTGAGTAAAGGCATGTCCTAGACTTTGGGGGATTCCTGGCTGCTGGCCATTTGGAAAATGAGCAGTAAACATGTTGCAGGTTTGGAGATGAAGAGAATGCTAAGTTTGAGGTGTCAGTGTGACACTGAGATGGGGTCACTTGGCTTAGCGCTATAGCACATGAAGGCAAATATACATATAGTCACATTTTAGAGATTATTTATTGGTCTCCGACCACTTAAAAAAATTGTGCTTTCTCCAGAATTTGATGTGCTGAAAATGGCACTCGCCCCCTGCTTATTTGCAAAACTAAACATAAAACTGAAGTCTTTTGCAAACATAAGGCTTGCTTTTTCTTCTCATTATTAAAAAAAAAAAAAAGAAAAAGGAAAGGCTGGAAAATAATTATGAGTTTTAGCTGTGTACAGAGTGACAGCCCACCGTCTCGCAGGCTGATAACGTAACACTTGCCGATCTGGGGGTGTGGTGGGGGCATAGCATTTTTATCCTCTTTGATTACATAAGCTTCATTTCAGAGTTTACATCCCACATCCGTGAACGGCAGAGAACAGCCGGCAAGGTGTGACGTCTACTACCTTGCTTCTGGTCACTACCTGTCGGTACAAAGGCCTTTTCGGTAAGCAGGGTGGGAAGTGGGAGGCGCCCGAGAGGCCGCCGCAGCTCGCAGCTCACTCGATCCTGTTTGTTTTGGAAAAGGATTTACCATACTCCATTGGGTTTTAAAGACGGCCTTTAGACTCCACACGCCATGAGTTTTAAAGAAACCAGAGTTTCCATCTTCCGTGCTTTTTAGATTCGGGTTTGGATTTTTGCTTGTGAGTCGCGGAGTAGGGCTCCTGAGAGTAAGGCGAAGGTGCGACCTGAGTCTCCTCAAAAGGATGGAGTTTCTTCAGAACCGGCTGGAGCTTGTCTTCTTGCTGCTTAAAGTCCAGCTCCACACTGGGAAGAAGAGAGAGGGGAGAATTTAGTGCTTGAGCTTTCATATGTAAAGATCCCCCTTAGTGACAACAAAATGTGATGACATCCTAACCAGGGTGATGACTGGTTTGCATTATGTTAATGTTTATTATATAATTTCATGGCTCCGTAGTGAGCAGTCAGTTCTGATCTATTTTAGCTCTGTGTCACTGGGAGCTGTCTCAAATAGGTTCATTTTCTTCGAAAATCACTTCCTTGCTTTTGTGATGACCCTTTGAAGTTTTATGAATGTACTCAGTTGGTGACAGAGTATGGCCTGTGTGTGTTGTAATGAGAAAGGTGTCTTCCAAATAACTTTTTCTGGCTTGTCCGTAGACTGCACACATGTGCTTCATGGAATGAACAGGGAACTGGAAGTGTGAGTATTGGGGGCCTTCCGTGCTCATACAGAGCAGCGGTGTGAGAGCCCTGGGCCTGTGCACCTGTTCACAAGATCAGAGAAGTTCGTGGATCTCACCTCAGACGGTGGCATGACATGACCTTGGCTTCGGTTCTCCTTATGAAATCTCATTGCCTACCAACGTGGTAGGCACCACGGTATCCAGCCTCGGGGGAAATGGTGTGTTTATGGGGTCAGCGCTATTGAGTGTCACTGAGTGGTGATCAAGGGAAGTTTTTCCGGCAGTGAAAATAACCTAAAATTGCGATTACATTGCTCAAGCCAAAGTGTGCAGACGTGTAGCCGCGAGGAGGGACCTTCGGCAGTAGTGACGATGTTTGTGTTCCAATGGCAGGATTCAAGAAATTATTTTCTTAGGAAATTTCTCCACAGAATACTGTGGCCTGCCTGGGGCCCTTCCTTCGCCTCATGGCTTTGGAAGGAAGGGCCTATTGTTGATCCTCTAACGGACTAACTTCTAGGGTTCCCCTTGGGCTTGGGGATCGGACGCCCTGGTCCAGTGACACTTTTCTGTGATGGCCCCAGTGGTGATGAGCCTTGCCTCCCTTCTCACGGCCCATGTACCCCGACTCTTTGAACGTGGGCATTGCATCGCGCCAGGCCTCTGGAGAATTCCACCCTGGGCTCCTTCCACATCTGGTCTGGAGGCTGACTAAATGTCAGTAGATTTCAGAAAAGGCTCAGCAATGATGATAATACATGAGCTCATAACATTTTATATCCAGTAGAGCCGTAAACCATTTATAAACATGAAATCCTATTGATTTAGAGAACCATTAATCCTAGCCAAATTTTGACATTTTGGAAAGACAAAACAGCAAAGCTGTATTATCCAGACTTTTAAAAACAAGTTCAAGACCCATCTAATGGACCATTTTATGTTTTAAATCCACTGTTCCATTTTTCTTACCGTCGAAGACTATAATAGTACTGGAAAAATTAAAAATATTGTCAGAGAAGTTTATGGCTAGTTAACCCCTGCTCCCAAAACAAGAATTATTTTTTTTCCCTTCATTTCAGATGGCCCTTTTGAGTTATGCTGCAGTTTATAGGAGGCAGAATGAAACCTCGTGCGCTCGTGCCTTGCTAATCTAGAGCACGTGATGCTGGAGGCACAGTCCCGTCAGGGCAGGTGTGCAGCTGCCCTTGTGAACCGTGAGCGCAGTGATGCGCTGCGGTGGGAGGCACAAGGACCAGCCTCCTGCCTTTTCCTCTTGTTGCTGCAGGGGCCATGTGGGCTTCCGCAAGTGCCCGCCTGACAGTCTCCCTGAATTATGGGGAGGATTTCCAACCTCCCCCTCCCCCGCAAAGAAAAGTCAGTAAAAACATGTCCTAAACTCTTAAGCTGCAATTCAGATCTTTTGTAATCCTTATTATCTGATGATGCCTCATTTTATCATGCGAACCAGAGCTAGCAGTGACAAAGATACCCATGGGAGAAGTCTTCAGTTTGGACCTTTCACAAGGAAAATGAGGACTGTGCAGTTGAGGGTGGGAGATCCTGTGGTATCCAACCTGGTATGTTAGGTACAAAAGGGTAATTTTGTCAGGTGCGTGGTTAATACTGGAAGCGTGCTCTCCAGATCATAACTGTGTCAACGGTCCCAGATAGGTTTTGAGTTATTAGATTGGCAGGCGGGTGCTCGCCTTTCCTAGGCTAACAGTACGATTCTGGGTACCTGTAATTACTGAATTCCCATTAAGCCGCTACATTGGGAACCCTGTTATTAACCAATTTATCACACCGCGGAACCATGTAATCACAGAGTAATCGAATCTGAGTTCTTGTTAACAGAATGACTCGACTCGTCTGTCGAGCTGATCTTTGTTTGCCCTCCCCCATTACTGAGACTCTGCCCTCAGGACCGGGAGCAGGCTTCGTTACAGAGGGAGCATGTATGGCCACCGATGCCCTCTGGGAAATGCCCCTGGTGGGGCTGACAGTGACCTTGAGCCATGCCCCTCCCTCCCCTCCTGTCACTCATGAGTGTCGGGGCATCTGCCTGCGGAACAGTGTGCCCTGGCTAGCAGACACATGATGCATATCGCTGTGTACACTGTTGTCCTCTGGGGGCCTTCTGTCATTGTGGAAGGAACACACCAAGTCACTGGGTTGATCTGAAGCAGACAACTCGCTGGAGAGGGCAGCGTCTGAAGGTTAGTCGTCTGGCCAGCTCTGGCTGACACAGAGCAAAGGTCCATTGAGTCTTAGCCAGATGGCCAGAAGAAAGCAGCACCTGCTGTCCTGGCTAGAGTAGAGGTCCTGGACAGAAACCCCCAATGGACATAGGGCACTAAGACTCTATGCACAGACCCCTGTCCCTGTGAGACATCCAGATTGTGCCTGTGGGAGGCTGCCTGGGCAAGAGCTACTGCTCTCACCCTGGGCTCTAGCATGGACATCTGAGTGATACCAGGTGTGGGGACGGGGCCCTGTGTGCTGCCTGGCAGATGGTGTGGTGTGGGAGTGGCCACCATTGCTATGGTCTTTATGGCTCGCTCTTTCTCCCTGCCCTAAACACCTGTCCTTGCTCCTGGCATGGCTGGCCACTCCTTTGTCCCCGAGGTACACATGACCTCCTCATTCTCTACCATCTTCTGACAGATCACCCTCCACCATTTTCTTTTCTCCTTCTCTGCCCTCACCACCGATAACTGCTTACTTGTTTCTGTATTATCTTGCCTCCATCTCCCAGATGCAGGTGCCAGCACTGGGGATGCTGTCCCGTCCCCATTACCAGCACCTACAGCGAGACCTGGATCCTGACGGTTGACTGTATACTAGTTCCTGAATTAAACACATGAGCTCAGAGCCATAAAAGACAGATTCCCCTTAGCTTTAGTCCGAGTTGCCCTGGTTAGTCTGTTTGCATCAGCGCTGTGGCTTGTGCCCCCTCTTTCCTCCCACCCTGAGAGCCCAGTCCTTGACCCAGTCAGATGGGGCTTCTTTTGAAAGAAATTGGTGGGCCCACTCCCGGTGGAATCTGGCCCAGCTCCATTCTACCAGAATTTAATTGAGGAAGATGGTGAAAGATTGCAAAACACACAGGGGTCTTTTTGGAGCCTGTTCCCTGCACCTTGACTTCCCTTTTCTGGAAGAGTCTACAGTAAGGATGGATGGGATCAGTAGGGGGCTCACAAGTGGCCAGCTGTTCCCGTGCTCTGCTCGTGGCAACTCGGGAGTAGCATTTTATCCTTCCTGTGTGTTGGAGGAAGGCCTGGGTCTGAGATGGAGGCCCTGGTGGTGTCTTCCATTCTGTCAAAGGGGACCCGCCTCTACCACACGGTTTGGGCCTGCTTCCCCAGAGCGGTCCCAGCTCAGAGACTTACCCCTGATGGAACGAGCAGATGTGAATGTTTGTATTCCAAGTCTGGGCTTAGTCCTCATGGTCCTTTCAGACTCTGGTGGGGCTTTAAACAGCTCCCTGGACCCTCCGAGGCCTGTGTGCCCAGCAGCCACACAAGGTGGGAGGCTGCTGGTGTTGCAGGCAGGGTCTGGTGTTCGTGATGCACTGTCCTGGGGAGACTCCCATCATGCTGAATGCTGTTTGTCAAAAGGAGAGCAATCTGGAAAAAGTCCTGATGCTTGAGTTCCGAAGCATGAATGTGAAGGGGCTGGAGCCAGGCTGGGCTTACCCGTGCTCGGTGCTCTCTGAACAAAACACAGGCTGCGGCTTGTGCCGGGTGAGACTCAGTGCCCAGAAGTACTGGGACCGTGGACGAGACCTGAGTCCCCAGGAGCTCCTGTTACATCTACCCCACATCTCTCCTTCCCCTGCCTGCCTCCCCTTCTCTGTCAGACAGCTGAACCATGTGACCAAAGCTTTGCATTGAGACTGTCACGTGACCTGAAGGTAGGCCACGGTGCTACTGCAAAGCCATTTTCCGTACTCCACGGGACTCAACTGTGATGAACGATTAAAGCTGTAGATTCCATTTATTTGGTTAGTCTTTTTCCTCTTAAAAATGGGAGTTTTAAGTACGGGCGCTTTTCTTGCAAAATTATTATTCTGTACATTTCCAAAGAAGTAAGTATCTGTCCTAAATCTCAGGCTGCTCCATCAGCTGGCAACTCAAGCTTTGTTCCCTTCCCGGAGACTCTGCTCAGCTTTGTAGTAACACCTCTTCCCCACACTCCCTGTGCTCTTGCAAAGAGGAGCGTGCTCGTAGCTTCAGTCAGAGCTCTGCTCGTTTGCAGCTCCTATAAATACTTGGACCTCGCCACAGTTTCTTTAGCACACTGTCGCCAACTCCTCAAGTTAATTTAAGGGGAATGTAGTTAAAACATCCCTTTCTTCAGTCCTCTGTGTGTAGCCGTTAGGAGTTAAAAGCAAGTGAGTTTGCCTCCCAAGTGCTTGTGTTTTCTGGAGTGGAGGAAAACCTGAAATCTCGGATTTCTCCGGCCTCGGCAATGTCGGCGGGCTCCGTAGGCTGCAGAGCAGTAGCATCTGTTTTTAATTCTCCCTGAATTAGATCACTGAGTTCCCCTGGTGCTGTCTGTGGCTCTGACTGACTCACGCTCTGCCACTGTGGATAAATCATCTCACCTATGGGGACCTGAGCTTGCTGGGTCGTGAAACAGTGGTGGAGATGCGCTCTCACCCCACGTGGGGGTTCTGTGGCACAGCCTCAAGTGCAGGGAAGTGCAGCGCGTTGGGGCATGTGATGGTGCTTGCTGTATAGATCTGGATGGGACACACTGTGTTCCCAAAGTGCAGTGCTTTTCGTCTAGGGCTTGAATCTGGCCCAGTGCATGTCAGCACCATGGACAACTCCAACACTGTCCAGAGGGAGCTTGAGGTTCAGCTCTGAGTTCAGGCTGGCTGTCTCCCTTGCAAGCTGGATGAATTTAGGCAAGTCTCTTCCTCTTGGCCTTGGTTTATGTACACGTCGCTGGCCCTGACTCCAGGTAGTTAAAGAACCAGGACCCAAAATAGCCATCATACTCTCCAAATGCGTCTCCACTTGAATATCTGAGGGGCACCATACATCCAGCTTGTCCTAAATCAGCTCTTTCCTTCAGCCTGCTGCTCTGTCCTTCCAGACAGTGTACGGCCAGCATTCATCCAGGAGGCCACACCGTGCACCTTGGCCTCAAGCTCCTCTAATCCTTTGTGCTTGATTCCACCATCTGGGTTAGTGGATCTGCCCTCAAGAGGCTCCAGCATCCTTCCTCTCGGGCCCCTTCCACTACCCTTGTTGAAACTTTGAGAAGTTTTCCCTCTGACCACCGAAACAACCAACAGTGGACTTGCCTTCTCCCTCTCTCCCTCCTTTCTGTCTCCCCTCTCCAACACCCATTTATTCTTTCCCCCGCTTTGTACCGTTCCCTCTCTCCCTCCTTTCTGTCTCTCCTCTGTTTATGCCCTCTCTCCTCCCCTTCATTCTCTCCCCTCTATCAGCCATCTCTGCCTTTCCTTCTCTTCCCTCCCCCTCTCTTCCCTCCCTAACCACTTCCCAGTTACCTTCCAGGGTCACCTTCAGAAATCCCAAGACTCCTTGGTAAAGTCCTGCTATCCTTCAGCCTAGCCACATGTTGCCTCTTCTTTCTGTGGACTTCCAGAATAATCACATCTGCCCACTCTTCGTCCTATCCGGAATCCCCCAGAACAGGTTGCCCCTCGGGCATGCTTGTCGCCCTCCACATCTTTACTAGAGCAAGTCTGTCTCATTGGATTGTAGCTGTTTTTCTCATGACTGTGAACTCATTGAGGGACGGACCCTATTTAATTCATCTTATGTTCAGGGTGCATTTAGTACAATGTCTGGCTCAGAACATGCTTTATTACTGAATTGAAATAAATGGATGAACTGAATCCAAATCCCCTCACTTCTAATCTCTGCAGAATGCTGCTGGTCTGTTTTTTATCTTGTATTTACAATTTGTCATCAAATGAATGTATGTTGTAAAATATGCCTATGTGTTAATATAGTTGTATTATCTGTGGATCCCATTCCAGTGGTTTCAAATACTAAAATTTGTATTATCAGCTTTTAACACTTTGAACATAGGATGGATTCATCATAACTTTGGATCCTTCTCTCACCACTATTTCACATAGTAGGTGCATAATTCAAGTTCATAGAATAACTATAAGATGTAAAATACCAGATATGGATGAGTATTCAATAATATACCTAAACTATAAGATCTGTCTCCCTTGCCTGGTATTCTGTTCCAAGGAAATTATGATTACAGTTATAAAAACCAAAACATCAGCCTATATCCTAGCTATAATTACACTCTGGTAGCCAAACTGGTAGCCAACTGACTTTTCTGAGTGGTTATTCATCCTGGCCATACTGGAGAACAGTCCTCCTCCTTTGATGCTTGGCTGAACTCCATCCTCGATCTACATCTTATCCTTGAGTTCCTCTACAGTACAAACACTGGGCTGGCACCCAGGCCTCATCCAAGTGCCTGAGTTTATGGGCTGGCCACATGCACCAGGATCAAGGAACCACTTGTTAGCTTCCCATAAATGTTGCCACAGAGAAGACAAAGTGGAAAGACTTCAGCTGTATTTATAACTTCCACCCATAGTAATTTATCAAGTAGGAAAGGGACCAGATCACTGACTGACAAGACTGTCACATGTCTATTAAGCATATCTTATGGCATACTCCTAGCAAGCCACAGAGATCATACAGTGTAATCACAGGGACACCGTACTTACTACATGTAGCCTGCCCTGATGCTGCTGTCCTTGGCCTCATTGAAGAGGATGAGGTTTCTTCTTTTCTTTTTTTTTTTTTTTTTTTGTTGTTGTTGTTGTTTTAAATTTTTGGTAGGAAGTACACTGTAACAACAGTTAAAGGGAGAAAACACACAACTCTCCAAAATTGGTTGTAGTGAGCCTGCCAGGTACCGGGGTAGAACATGTAAGGTTACTGAGAGTTGGCCAACACCTTGGCCATCACTTCGTTCGTTCTTACCCTTTTGAGGATGGGCACTTGTCTGCCTAGTGAGGCAATGACTTCCTGGGGTCACAGTGCTAGGGGTGGTATGCAAAGCAGCTGATCCCCTGAGCCACCAACCCAGGTCTCAAGTTCTAGATGCTCCAAGGAGCTCTCCTTCTATTCCAATCTGAGCTGAGGAATGCCATCTGCACTGATGGAAAGCAGTGAGAGTCTCATCATACAGACCAGAAAACCATTAACTTCTTGTACGTGTCTTCTGGTGTCACCAGTGACTATCCAACCCCAAGCTCCCCGCTCTATCCCCAGGGATGCTAGTGTAAAAGAGGAGTTTGTTCAAGTTGTCTGGGTGGTTCAGTCAATTAAGAGTCTGCCTTCAGCTCAAGTCATGATCGCAGGGTCCTAGGATCGAGTCCCACATTGGGCTCCCTGCTCTGTGGGGAGTTTGCTTCTCCCTCAGGCCTCTGCCCCCCCACCCCCCGCTTGTGTGCTTCTGCGCACTCTCTCTCTCTCAAATAAATGAAATCTTAAAAAAAAAAAAAGAGGAACTTTTTCCAAAATGGTGGACAGGAGAGTCCTTCGGGTGGCCCTAGCAACCATCATCTTCTCTAGTCTCCACGTTTCCTGTGGAATTTCAAATGCTCTAACTCAGGACATTGTGGTAGGGACCAAATCCTGCATCTAGCCCCTAAAAAACCAAAATCTGTGTTCATATAATAACAAATCACATTCATTTTCTCATGATAGTGACAGTGCAGCCTCCTCTCAATGGTTTTGGACATCGATGAATGCGTCCTTAAATACTACTCTGGGCATAACCAAAAGCGAGGGTTGTGAAGAGGAGGGTCATCAGTGTAATAAACCTTTCTCTGCTAAATGTATTTTAACTAATTGCTTTACAAACAATATGTTGAGATGAGAAATCAGTTTCAGTTTTCCAGCACCTAGAGTTCTATGTTAGAACTGAGGTGTTACTGTTACAAAAGCCTAAATCCTTATATATTAGGGAAAAAGAAATAATATGTTTATAAAGTTCTAATGGAATCAGAAAAACTTCGGTTGTTGGCTTTGGGAATTTTCAAGGAGAATTGTGAGGTCTGGTTAATCTTTTGTTCTGGCTTTTAATTTACTTTATTAAAACAATGCTTCCTTATGCCAGAACCACCACGTAAGGTGTCGTCCCTCGACTCCTTGCTGTCATCTTCCTCGCAGCCCATCGTTCATGGTAAATACTAAGAACGGAGCACTAAATATTAGACAAAAGGCTAATTTCCTCCACATCAGTTCATGTTGTTAAAGAACTTAATATGCACAAGTGGCGGTAATTAGAGTAGGACTGGAAAGAGCACTTCCACTAAGAGATAATCACTAAATGACAAAGGCTGCAGAGATCCCGCTCCAAGTGGGCTCTGGACAGGCTAGACTTGGCACCATTTCTGCATACAAATGCAATTACCTTTCTTAACAATAAGACTTCATTAGTCAGGAGGCTTTCGGTCCTGGTGGCTGTGCTGATTCCGCGTCACCCGCAACAGCTCTCTGTGGCTAGCGCTGTACCCTGGAATTGCTAGCTACAGTTTCCATGCATGATTTTATCTGGCATCTTTGCATCCTTATATTTTGTGCTTTTCTTGGTGATGCTATGAATTACCAAGGCTGGTTTGAGAAGATGCCACCCGTTTACTCTGGGACTTCCTCCTTCCATCTCATATAAGGTTCATTGACTCATCTTCCCTGAAATCCTCCAGTCATTTTAGAAACGAAGGTGCGGAATTAAGGAACTTCCTACTGGAGGAGCACTCAGAGATCGCAAGTACTAGAAAGTTCCCAGCTGCTATAAAGATGAGTGTACTCTTGGGCAAGCCCTGGCTGTTTCTCTGCCTAGTTCCTGTCTGGTTTCTGACTGTCTAGTGTGGGGACTGGGCTCTAGAGCACACATCTGAACCCTCCCAGCATGCTGTCCTTCCAAGACGGTCCTGCCTCCTGGGAGTCGGCCCCTCACAGGTCAAGCATCCCTGCTTCCTTCAGCTTCTTCTCTGTCTTTTGTCCTTGTGTCTGTGGCACACCTTGCGTCAGAGTTCTGTTGTTGTACAGTCTTCGTGTAGGGGGTGTACGCAGGGTTCTCTTCACCCCCATTATAGACTCCTGCCCATCTCCCAGTGACTGGGGCAAAGCCTGTCATTTCCTAGGAGTCCCGCTGAAAGTGCGTGCTGCAGAAATGTGTATAAGCACCACATGGAAAGGGCTCGGGTATTTCGTCAAGAGTGGGTGTTTGAAATCCTGCCCGTGCTCGACCATCAGTGGATCCCATAAAATGACAAAAGTAGGACACAGACAACATGGTCTTCTGCAGGGTCCCCCCCTCAGTGGTTTTGAAAACAAAGCAGGCCCTCCGCATTTCTACCCATTCAGAAAATGCCCCATTACTGGTCCACCATGTTATTAGTGTCCCGGAGGCAGGTGTTGTGGTGGCCTTGATGTATTGAAAAGGAGCAGGTGTGGACAGTATTGTCCTAGGGGTACAGCAGCCTCAGGTCTTCTCATGGTGGGCATTCGAACACTTACAGGAGAATTTAAAATTCTGGTGAAGATTCTATTTAGTGAATCTGAATTGGCATCATTATTGCCTTCAGACCTTGCTTCATTCCCACAAGCCTTTGAACCAAGGTTGGCACATGCTATTTTCATAAAAATGCACGAATCTGAATTCAGGCCATTTTGTGGTGGTATTATTTTACAAATTAACCACTTCCGTAAAGGAGGGAAATGGTATATTTCATTGTTCCTTTCTGAACACAATCTGAACAAAGGTGAGTCATCAGAACCATGACTCATCAGATTCGTCTGACAAGAGAATTAACCCAGAGGGGCTGGGCGCAAAGGATCTTAGCTGCTTATGAGCAAACATTCCATTAGTAATTTATCCATAAAACACTGTCTGAAATAATACAGAGTATTGTGACAGGAAATACGGATGATTAGCCAGGAAAGTTTTACTACAGAAAACTGAAACTTGGATCTCTCTTCATCTTTTTTTATGTTGAGATGGTCTTCATTAGAATTTCACAATTGGTCCACATCACAATCCAAGGGATGTCGTCTTGGGGAAAAAATGGAATCCCGTCAAGCACCTCCAAGTTCCCGGTTATGGGAATACTACTTTTGAGGTTTGAAGTTTCAGTGGACGAGGGAGCAGGCAATCAGTTTGCTGCCCAGGAACGGTTGTATAAATCGATTTGCCGATGCAGGAATGATGGTCCTTGGCTGAGGAATGCCTTGTGCCTGTCCTCGCTTTTCCCACCGTGTCTACTTTCTGTGGAAGCTCAGACTCACTCCTGCACTAAATCACTTGTAAATCACCGAGTCAATGAGCTTTGAGAGCTGGAAGGGCCCTCTCTGATCCCTCCTTGCTGCCTCACGGAGACACCCTGCCAAAGAGCGAGAGTGGGAGTGTGGCCGAACCTCTGGGGTGCCTGGCTTGGGTAGGTGGATGTTGCCAACCTCTGGCTTCTGGTGCTGGAAGCCTTGTTCCCTGAAATTGCTTCAAGACCTTTTGTCCTTTTAATGTTTCTTCCAAGTGCTGTATATTTCCACGACAGACTTATTTTTTACTGAGAAATAGGTACCACCGCCCCTGGCCAAGGTACACATTTATTACAGGACTGTGTTGGTAAAACCACAGGCAACCAGGCCTTGAACATGGCACCCTTTACATCTCCCTGGGCCAAGCATTACTGGAAACACGGTGGATTCTTACGCTGCTCAGAGAGGGTAATTGGGTTTCGAGTGAAAATCACTGCATACGTGCAAGACAGGCAAGGTCAAATTCATTGACCTCCAGGGCTCTCTGCCTGCCAGCGAACAAGTATGACGAATTGCAGCATGTTGGTATGGCAGCTCTGATGCCTCCTTGTGTGCTCCCAGTTTCTGGGATACGCACAGTGTTTTGGGATTTAAAATTTCTTATTTTGGAACTCCTTTAACCTGTTCAGTCCCGAGGTACTTGAGGGCATCCCACGGGAAAGACCAAGAACAGTGGCTGAGTTGGCGGTACAGAGACTCCTAGGGATAGTCCCAAGTCTAGGATGCGGGCTGTGGTGTCTGAGAGCTTGGGTGCCAGAGCCAAGTGTGGAGCCAGCTGCAAGGACCATGATCTTGAGCTAACTCACCCTTGGTGATAGGACCCTCCCTCTGTAGAGTTGTATGCGGGAATTGAAGGAGGACTTGCTTGCACATTTCCTTGGTGAGAAGACACGGACCTAAGTCATAAAGCCTCTGAAATCTGGACGTTTTCTTTGGCTTACTTCTGAGATGCCGGGGCTGTCCACGTGCCTTGCTGCAGGCACCTAAACAGGTGATTTGTCCTGCAAAAGGACTGAGTTCTGAGTGCTTTTCTACCAAAGAAACCTCTATTCTTCATGAAGCATTTGGCCTTTGAGGATTAAATCCTAGGGCTGACCCGAAACCGAGAAGTCACCTGGTCGAATTCCCCCTTGCTGTCCTTTCTCTTTGACGAAAGGGAATCCTACCATGAGGAAGTTAGGTGTGTCCACAATGGCCAGCCATCGTGGCAGAGCCAGAGAGATGCGAGTCTCCCAGGAACCAGACCAGTAACCTTTTGTCCTGTTCTATTAGTCTTTGGTATTCAGACAGTATGATGGGAGCCCCCTTAACGGCTGTCCGGGGTTAGTCACCATGTGCATCCCCCTGGGACATTACTGATGCCCACACAAGCTGTGGCTCCTGGTGAATGACCCACAGCCCTCTGGCCATCCTCTGCAGCTGTATGCTCACCGAGAGGATGTTGTGTTGCCATCTATTCATGCCATTTGTACCCCGCATCCGAATGATGTGATTGATTCGAATGTTGCATAAGCCAGTGTAATAGCACTTGGGCAAGAGAGAATTCCTTCTGTGAGTTACCTGCTTTGGACAGAGTAGGGTGTGATCAGATAGCAAGTGTGGAAAAGGTAGGGGCAGATCAGGATCTAGAAGTGCTGTGAACTCAGATCCCTCACATGGTGGCTCATGGGTAATCACTAGGAGCTTGAGCACGGGGCCCACATTCACAGAAGGTATCTGGGCTGCCCCCCTCAAAAGCCTAGCATACCTTTAAATCAGCCACGCAGAAGATCTCAATTTATACAATTCAGATTCCGTTAACAGGTTAAGTGCATGAGTTCCCTTTTGACTGGGTTTTGGTTAGCTGACTAGCAGTGAGCTTTACTTGTCTTAGCATCCACGCAGCTGGAGCTTGGAGAACTCTCATCCAGCCTCAGTAACCAGGGCACACAGTGTCACATTTTTCTTTTGTTGACCTGTAACCTTGTGCAGGTTAGCAACAGTTAAATTGTCATGATTTCTAATGTAAAATGATAGGAAGATTGGGAAGGGATCCTGGTGAGCTGTGTGTGTTCACCTAGGTAGGGACACTGAGCTCCTTACTAGCAGCTGGTGGTCCGGACACTGTGGGGGTCCAGCTGAACTGTTGCTCCTGAGACCTCCTAGAATAATGTCTGTTTGCAGCACAAGTTCAGGGGCTGGGGAATTGGTGTTGCTCTCACTCTGAAGGGAGAGATTTTAAGATACTTTCCCCCAAAAGCGAGGGAGGTTTGGTTAGCACCACCTCTCCTGGGATGCTTGGCTCTTTTTAGAGGAAGGGCTGGGGGAGGGGGTGTACCTGGCTCTGGAGGGTCCTGTCATTGCACCCCGAGGAAGCACCCCAGCCCATAGCCATCCCTGGGATC
This sequence comes from Lutra lutra, assembly GCF_902655055.1. Classification (NCBI taxonomy): domain Eukaryota; kingdom Metazoa; phylum Chordata; class Mammalia; order Carnivora; family Mustelidae; genus Lutra; species Lutra lutra. The sequence goes on from NC_062291.1 coordinate 83,871,339, forward strand.
ACATCCCTGATGATAAAGGTCTCTGTGAGTGGAAGGATATTTCCCCCATTTTGTAGGAGGTAACCATAGTGATCCCAGTTGCTCAGTCCCTCTCACTGGTGAGTCTTGGTTAGTTTTGGCAATTTCCTGTGATGCTGAGACACTCCCGGTTCTTTCAGAAAGTGGGCCAGTAGCTGGTGTATGGGGATTTGTGCAGAATGCTGGTTGAGCCAATTCTAAATAGCAACCACTCCAAGCTAATCCTGAAAAAGACAAATTTCTGTCCTTCACGGGCTTGTTAAATCACTTTTAATATCACTTTTAATGTAAGTTACTTCTGGATTTAGAGCTAATTTACTTAAATTACTTCAGTTACACTGGAGAGTGCCCTAATAATTCTTTTTTCAATCACCCACAAAATGTTAAATGGGTTTGCGCTCATCAGGCTCACGCTGAACCTTCTCTGGAAATCTTGCTCACTCCTGCTCTGTTGCATTCAGAGACTGGGTGAGCCCCAACTCCCAACGTAACAAAGGCCAAACAGTGAGGGTCGATGCCGGGCGCTCGACATTCCTCGCTTCTTTTCCTAATGACTAATATTAGCGAAGGGAAAATGGCCGAGTTACATCCCTTCACTGTTGATTCTAAATTCTCTTCCACAATGTGAATGTAGTGAAAATATTCCCTCTAACCAAACCTCCCTGCGAAGGCATGGTCTCTGAGGAGGTAATTTGCAATTTGTGGGAGTTCCTGACGAACAAAATTTGCCGGGGGGGGGGGGCTTGCTTTCCACCTCTTCTTTGTTAAAAGTGGGAGGACAATCAGGCAGCTTAGCATGCTTTCAGAGACCTTAACCTAGGGATGGTTCTAGCAGGGCCGGCTTTGTCAACCTCGATGAAGTCAATGAATTCTTGTTGCGGGACTCTGCTCTGCTTTATAGGATGTTAGGGGCATCCCAGGGCTGTATCCTACTCAATGCCCTGGCACCTCTCTCATTGTGACAGCTGAAAACGTCTCCCTTCAGACCTTGCCAGATGTCCCCTTTCAGGGCCAATTGCCCTTTGTGAACATCTGGAGTAAGAATGTGCTAGGCTGACACCCAGTGCTCGTGACTGCCATTGGGGTTCTCCTGCCTGGCCCCAGAGAAGGTTACCATGTGACTCAACTCTGCCTTTTTTTTTTTTTTTAAGATTTTATTTATTTATTTGTCAGAGAGAGCGAGGGAGAGAGAGCGAGCCACAGGCAGACAGAATGGCAGGCAGAGCAGAGGGAGAAGTAGGTTCCCTGACGAGCAAGGAGCCCGATGCTGGGACTCGATCCCAGGACGCTGGGATCATGACCCTGAGCCGAAGGCAGCTGCTTAACCAACTGAGCCACCCAGGCGTCCCTCAACTCTGCTTTTAAGAGTCTGAGTCCCATGTGGGATGTTCTGCCTTGGCTGTGGAGATGTGTGATGGGCCCAGGAAGGTGTGGGATTCAAGCTTTTTGCTACATGGAAGACATTTACATGATCTCCCTGTCTCTACCTTTTGATGAAAGGATGGTGATTTTGAAGAACTTTGTAGAAGTGTATTTGGAAGGGGTTGCGGAGTGGAGGAGGAGACGGAGTTCTTATACACATATCTAGATACATAACTGCGCAGTGAGAATTGTTTTGGATAATTTGGTAGTCCACTAAAATTGTCCTGCAGGCTTTAGTTTCAACACTGAACTAAATCATAGCATCTCTTACTACTCTCGCATCTTGTTTGCAAAAATTAGATTTCCGAAAAGAAAACAGATAATAACCTCCCGGAAGGTTGTGACAACATCTGAAAATTCTAAATTTCCCTGAGAAGCCCAACATAGTTTTTCCCCGTTGAAAGTTTCTGCTCTATTCTTGTTGCTGTGAATAGCCTAAATAAACTTTAAATTAAAAAACATGATGAACAGCGGTACGGATTTCTAGAAGGGATTATGTCCCAAGGGATGCCAGAGCCACGATCTTTGTGAGTTCCTAAGGAAATAAATTGCATATTGGTGCAAGCAGCCTGGGTTCTTCCACCGTATGCCTGGCACATCCAGTGTGGTTTGCAATTTTTGATTTATACCATCTGCAGGGGTCCACTTTCTGGTCTTGTGCGAACGCACAGTAGAGTGCTCACGGCGGGCGATTCTGAGGGAGCAAGCCATCAAACTTACACCAGTTTTGAAACCACCAAGATGCATTTGCAGGATAAGTGAGTTCAAGCTCTCCCTCATCCTGGGATTGTACACCTGGGGTTGAGTATTTAGAAGGAGCTGAGAATTATGTCAAGCAAGGCCCTTTACTTTGTGTCTGATATAATCATCCCAGCATGGCCCCCGATGATTCTTGAATCGTGGTGTAAAAACATCATTTGTCACTCATAATAGAAAAGTGGGAGGAGGAGGTAACATACCTATAGATAATACATGCACTGTTCCTGCATGTGTCACAATTAGCTGTGTCTTGCCCCGTCCGATATGAAAGCCTACAAGATAAGAACAGGAGAGCATTACACGTGGTGGCTGGTGGTCGCTGGCTGTTACAGAGCAGACACCTCACATCAGAGCCTTCCCAGTGCCATGCTTTGTCATAGTAATGGAAACTGATTCCTGTGTGTTTCCCATTTGGCTCCTGTCTGCATTTATCATACAAAACCACCTGCAACGTCTACAGCTAAGATGATAGCTAAAATAAATCCAGAGTGTGAACATAAGCTACTGGATGAAGGAGATAATCTGATTTGCTAAAAGCGACATTGGGGGTGTTTCAATGCAGCTTTATGTTTACGGTATTTGAAAGAAACATGGAGGGGAAAACCAGTGCCCGACTGTGGACTGCGTGGCTTCACTTTTGCCCCACAGCCTCTTGGCCTGCTGGAGTACAAGTCTGCAGTCCTCGGTCTGATTTGCCAAGCAAGCTAAGAATGGAGTTTCCATTTTAAAGGTTGGGAACAGAAAGAAGAAGCAAGAATAACAATATTTGGAAAACTGTGTAAATTAATGAGAGCTTAAATTACGACGTCCATAAGGATTTGAGAGTAGTAAACAAACTGTGAACATTTTTTCCTACGTATCTATGTGGCATCTTCCATTATGCTTCTTGAATTCCAGATTCCAGCATATTTATTCTCTGGCTTCAGAGAGACAGCAGTTTACTCAGTCTTGTGGTAGAGTATCCAGTTCTGCTGTCTTACCTTCCACATGCCCTTGTCTGCCCTGTATCATCTGTGAGATCTGTCTGCCCAATGAGGCCACACAATTTTGTGGTTTTTTTTTTGGGGGGGGGGAGGGGGTGTGGCAAGATTGTTAACTCTATTCCTCTTTAAAAAAATAAAAATTGTCGAGTATTTTTTGAGCCTATGTGGAAGGTTGACTCAAAGGTTGATAAGCAGGATTTTCTTGGCCAGGCCTTGACTATTTCTTGGCCGGTGACCTCAAGAAATTAGCCTTAGGGGTGCTTTCCTGCCATTTCTTGTAATGACTTCAGCCGACCTTTCTCTCTGATATTTTTAACAGCAGGTGTAGTTTTTCCGAATATTCCTTGGTACCCAGGGAGCAAACATGATAACCACAGCCCATTAAATTTGTGACAGAAGAAAAGCTTCCGTCTAAATTGGCTTATGTATACTTAAGGGGTAAATTTACGTTTATAGAATCACTCAACGTGGTAAGAGTATGCACAGAAGGTTTTCCGTCAACATCGATAGTCAATATTTTTATCACTTTTGCTATGTAAACTGCTCTTGTGTGCATCGTGGATTTTGAATTGAAAATAACTTTTGTTTTCCTTACTGTATTTTGTGTTACATAAACATTTGACAAAAAGATTTCCCACTCAATGTCATGTTGTCTCAGTGAGCTTTGGTAAACTGGGGACTTGCCCTTTGAATTCTGTGTATTTTACTTATTAATCAAGTGGCTGTATTCTGCCCCAAAGTGCTGCCGACCATTGCCTGTGACCGCAGTGCATTTGGGCAAGGCCTGGAATGGTGGTGTGGCTGTGTGGGTGCTGACCTTTATCCAGCCTCACTTTCTGTGTAGGGCTCCTTGGCTGTGTGTGTTTGGTGTTTTACTCTCCCCTTGGCTTAGTCTGTAGAGAGGAGCAGTCAAGAGCCCGTGTGCATCACAAGCTCTCCTTCCTTCTCCCCGGACATGGCCACTTTCTTACTTAGGCTTTTCCTTTTGACAGAGCCCACCCGTACATTCCTCATGAACCTTCCCACCTGGCTCCAGATCAGTCAGACCCATTCTGGGGTTCCCCCGTGTCATGATGTCAACCTTCTCCATTCTTCCATGCCTGATGTGTATATAAAGGGACTTTTCTCCGTCACCATATTCTGCTAGAGTTTGCCCTAAGGTCATGTCTCACCGAGGTCATTCCGTACAATATTGTGCAACACTTGAGCCCATGTCCCAGCAGTGACACAGGTGATGTGGAACGTGTTGTCACACTCTTAGATTGGGGGTGCAGTTGAGGTACTGTTCTGCTTTTTGTTGCACGAGCATATGCTAACCACCAGCCAGGGTGGCTGTTTAGAGGAGCTAGGCACATTGCAGAGGTGAGGCTTTTAAAAGAAAGCAGGCAAGCATCAGGGACGTTTCCTAGCCCTCATCTGAGGGGCAGTCTTCTGGGTTCTGAGGAAAATATGAATTCCAAGCTTGTAGAACCTTCCTGTCTTAGACCCCAGGAAAATTTTGATCAAGCCTCATCAACACCAGCACCCCTTAATTGCCCAATATTGTACAGTTCCCAAGTGTCTCACATTAGAGCCTTGGGCCCTCAAATTAATTATGGTATCCTCATTTTAAAAAGGAAAATAGAGTAACATTTCACGTCCAGGATCTCATTATTCTTAGACCCCAGGCTGCTGATTGATTCTCCATGATGCCTTCCTTCTACCTTGGGAATGGTATTCTGCACTACGAGTAATTGGCAGCTTGGGATAGTCAATGAATCCAGCAATGACAGGACAAGGGCTTCAGGTACCAGAAATGCACTTGAGGACTCTCTTCCAGGACCTTGGCATTTTTCGGTTAGAAATAGCTTTCTTAAAGCATTTTCTGAAAAGACTCTACTCTTATCCCCTTCTTAAAAGCACACACATTTTTTAAAAACACTGTTACAGTCGGTAAGCAAATAGTTATTAAGTGCTTATTAGGTGTTAGATTAGTGGGCTACCAAGGAGACATTTTTGAAAAAGACAAAGTCCTTGTCCTCACAAAGCTTGCAGTAGAGTGGCCGAGGCAGGCAGGCAGTAGGTGAACACGTGGATGGATGTACGGATGCATGAGTTTTGATAACATGTATTAATGGCTGTGAAGAGGTGGCTTTAGCTCGCTAGCACACTGAGGACATGGATTCTGAAGTGGGACCTCGATGATAATAAAGAAGGAGTCATGTGAAGACCCAGGGTTGAGTGATGCAAGCAAGGGGAACCGTCACCATGAACATCCTGCCGTGGGAATGATATTGGTACGTTTGCAGGACAGAAAAAAAGGCCAGTGTTGCTAGAACAGACGTTGCATACAGGAGCTGGGGAGGAGATGAGATTAGATCATGTAAAATGGGAAACACTTTGGACATTATTTTAAATTTAATGGAAAGCCACTCTAGACTTTTTCTTATACTTGGATGAAACAGGGACTTGGAAAACACTTTTTGACTTTCTCTGACCCGTGCCTCCAACATCACTTTCATCCAATTTCCTTTCTCTTGCTTTTTATTTACAATACAACCCAATTTACTCAGTCCTGAGATACAGGATGGTTTGGCTGATGTCTATTGATAAGAAGCAAATGAGTCATCACGCCTGCTTTGTATGGAGACATATTTGTGCTCACTGGTTGTTAGCTAATTTAAAAGAGAAACAGGCTGTCGGTCCTATTTCCACCATGTCTGTGAGGTATTTTCAGGATCTCATTGCCCTGAACTTTTCTTAGAAAAAACCCCTTATGTTCCTGAGACTTTTTTAAGGACCTTTCTTTTGTTTAAAGAATTCAAGTGTTTGGAGTCCATAAAGGCAGTTTATAGAAGTAGAGGTCAATGACAAATTCATTTGTGGATAAAATTGAAAGTGTTGCCCTTGTATCATGTGGTTAAGTCATGGGCTGCCTCCAGCAGCTAATGTCAATCAAGGTATGCTTTCAAAATTTTTATTAAGCATGAGGGTGTTTTCAGTAGAGGGCTTAAGCTGTGTAATCCATTGTGCTCACTGCTTTGATAATCCATCTAATTGTCCTTGGAGCTTTCAAGCTGTAGGGTTTGGCCTCACTGATAATTTTATGGTCACATTAATAATTGTGTTACAGCATCTGAATGAATGTGTTCTCTAAATATAGATGAAACCGATAAATTCTTTCTATAGGACAGGGAACACAAAGTGCTGTTATGAAATTTCCCTAATTTTTCCTTCTCACTTGGAAGCAAGTCATAAAACCAATACTTGGAATGATTATCTTTCCGGATTTCCACTGCCATGTAGAGGAGCAGTCCAAACTCTTTGAACTGCTGGACCAGATGCTTCTCCAGTGACAGCAGGGCTAGAGATCTTTGGTGACTCTACGTTTGGAGAAGAGAGATCTAAGATTATTGATGTAAAAGCTGCAGAGGAAGAATGTCTTGATCAAAAATTGTAAGTTTTCCGTCTTGCAAGTTACTTGCTATCTTTGTAAAGCTCTCTTTCTTTTTGTTTTGAGGAGTTATACCTTATATGGGTTTATAATTCTCTGCCTGTCAGATTGCCCAGTACACGGAGTATTTGGTTAAAAGTAATGTGACCAGCTAATACAGTCCACTCTTTGGGTTCTCATATTGAAATTCAGTAATAGACAAATCTGATGAAAAAATTCCAACCAAGTACATAAAGCAAGTGAGAAGTATACATTTTGAAAAGCTCTGGTCCCACTTTCTTTCCCAGTAGGAGCCCCTTTGTACCCTATAATAGGCATGCTCGTTGTAACTACGACTTTTTTTTTTTTTTTTAAATACACTGATCTTTGTAGCACGCACTATTGTCCACTGCAGTTAGTTGCCCTTGCCAGTATTCTCTGGTCCTAGCAATGTCTGAGACTTGGAAAGACATAATATTCAGCACCAAGAACAGCACCAACCTATTGTGTTCTCTTCAGACCTTTTCCTCTTCTGTTCCCTTGATTCTCTTGCTGCCATTGCTCCAGAGCACAGTTCTAACTGAGGAACGGACTCCAGAATCTGCAACCTCCCCTTGCTTGATGCCCTTTTTGACATTTATGATCATGGAGGGCTTCGCTGAAAGCTAAAGGAGACTAGACATGAGTTACGAGATGAATAGGGATGTGTAAAGAGCATGGAAGTTGTGAAAACAGTGGAGGAGGGAAGTGTTGCTCTGGATTTGTCCAGGCAGAGGGATGTGGACAAGTGAATTTTACGTGGTTCTGGTAGAGTCCAGGTGTGGAGCCATTTCCACCTCTGTTTTGTGGATTTCTTTATAAGACCGTGCTCTACTCTACAGAAAGCAAGATGAGCGTCCTTTTTAGAAGACAGTGTGGAACTCTAGTTGGGCACCCCCATCCAAACACAACACTGGGGCCTCCTTTCTGGAGTGGCCTAGAATTCTCAAGGTTAACTCTGGGTGCAGTTCACCAGTTTCTCCAGCTACCCCAGGCTTCTGCAGTAATCTGCTCCCATTTTAGTTATCCTTTTCAAATGTATACTTTGTTTGCTTATATAAAAAGGAGAAGAATGATGATGAATCTGGGCTTTACAAGTCTTTGGTCATTCCTGTTGCAGAGCAACAACAAGAGGTAATGGAAAGTAGAATTAACAACAATGGCAACAAAGAAGTTAAGGCACATGGCAGAGCTTTATAACAAGATGTGGGGATGTGGAAGGAAGGATGGCTGCTGGTGTCAGCCTGAGCTCTGCCCTGGGGGGCAGTGGCTGAAGAGCAGGGTGTCGCTCCCAGACAGCATCTGCTTTCTTGAGAATGCGTCACAGGGAGATCTAAGATAGCAAGGCCCCAGGTGGTAGGAAAGGTGCTGAGAAATGTCACAGAAAGGTCACTGAAAGCTTTCTTCCTGGCCACATACCCAAGCTGCTCAGTGTCTCTGAGACCTTGAAGATGAGGCCTGAGAGGCAGGACAAACAACTCTGACCCCCTCCCAATACCCCCGGCCCCCCAAATTAATTGTTTGGTTAAAAGGTCAGGAAAACAAAACAAAGCAAAACCTCTCACTGTGCCTGTTATCGGAAGCAAAGTCCAACAAAGTCCTAAGCATCTCAGAGAAGAATGGTTGGCAAGTAGAAATTAATCCTATGGTATTTAGCCATAACTACTAGCACCGGATTTTGGATTGACTCTCTCCATGCCGTTCCTCCTGCCATATCCCACAACCCAGTTTTCTCCATAAGATCTTAATTTCCCAGTTGAAAATTTCCTTCTTTCATTCCTGGGTGACTACAGATGGTTTTTGACTTCAGAAAAGCATTCTCTCAACTAACATTACAAGTGCATTGGCGTGCAGCGTGCTATGGACCTGTCCCCTGGAGTCCTGTATTGGCACACCGTGCATGAGACCCTGGTGCTGCACTGCTGGTCTTTTCAATAGCAGGTGATTTTCAGCAAGTTCAGAATTTCTGTCGTGCAAACAGATGGTGTCTTAGGTGATGCTAAGCCCAGGGCATGGTCCCTTAATTGCGGTCTTCAAGACACGCGCATCACCTAGAGTATTGGATTGGTCACGTGGAGTTAACTCTAAGGTATGTATTAGGGCCTTAGCTAGAGATGGTGGTTGCTGTAGAAAAGAAAATGGCATGCTCTCTACCCTCAGTGATGATTTTATGCACTTGTTTAATTTATTCTTGTTTTGATCCTTCTTGTTCTTTTGGCTTTCTCACTGGGTGCCAAGAAGTGTTTTTTCTACCACATTTTAGCCCAGGTTTGTGCTCCAGCTGTCCCCTTCATGATAACTGAGCCATCACTTAATGTCAGCATTTAAAGGGCTTTTTCATTTAATAGTCTCAAAGTGACTTTAATCAGAGGCATAAAGTGATACCACAACTTTTGTTGGGAGAAACGAAACTTCAGAAAGTAGTCAAAGGCAGCGTGTTTTCAGTGACCCCCCCTACTCTGTTTTAAGACCACCCCTAGCAGTGGTTTTGGCTTATTCCTAAGGCTGAGTTCTCACTAGGAATTTGCCAGTTTATACCCTGGAAGTGCAGTTACTTCGTATATTAGCTGTTCCACAGTGAAAATGAATTTAGACTGTCCCTGTATGTCCATGTAAACTGAACTGTATCTCTGTTTTGCATCTAAGCTACTAAATGCCAGAAGCTACTAAATGGGGGAACATCCAATTTAATTTAGTGTTAAAAGAACTTGAAGTTGATTTTCCAAACCCAACTCCCAAGGTCGTCCATTGATGACAAAAAGGCAGCGCTGGCTTCAACGAGCAATGGTATGACCTGTTCCCTCTTCCCCAGAAGCTGAGAGGAGCCGTCTGTTAGCCAGTGGCCGGCTTGCTGCATTAGGCTGAGCAGTCCTCTGCTCATCAGTGGCCTGGGACACCCCCGCCAGCTAAGCATTTTGTGTCTTTTAGAAGTGAGTGGTGTTTTAAAGAATGCAAAAATCAACTGCCCCAGGTCTTTGTGGAACCCCTTTTCCCTTGCCTTCCGGGTGTCTGAGAGGGCTGACTGCTTGGAAGCCTTCCTGGGTTTCATAGGAGTGGCCGCGGTCAACTGTGCCCCAGGTGCCTTCGGGCAGCTCCAAGTTCCATTCCTCCTGCCCAATGCTGTCGTTCGGTAGTGTCCTTGGTACGCATCAATAGTTTCCTCTGTTTCCCCAGCCAACGACCTTCATAGCCGGTCACAGGACGGGGCTGCCATGAAAGCTGGACTACATGCCATGATGAATGCAGACAAGTAACAAAATTAATTGGGAAGATATTTGGATTCAGCAGATCTATGAGGGTTGGATTGATCTCAGATCTGTGAAATTTAGTGGCTCTTAACCTGGTTTAAATAAAACTCAGGAAGACTCATATCCGTGCTTTCTGTTCAGTATCCTTGAATATGGCATAATCACCAAAATTATTTGTATTTGAGAATTTTAACCAGCAGTCATAAGTTATTATATTACCCTGGTTTCTCTCTTCTTCTGCTCTTTTGCTTGTAGATACTAGTTCAGGCAATAAGGCCAATCCCATTATACCGCTGGTTTCCTCTGTTCATCTAGAGCTTCTTTTTGGAGAAAAGAGGTCTTGTTGACATTGAATTACATCAAACTCTTTTCCACACACACTCATGTGATCCTCCAGATACGAATGTGTTATGTTCCAAGCGTCCCTTGTGTAAAAAATAGAGTTGTCCCGGCTGACTACCCTGAGGGAGATTTATTTTTGGAGTTCCACGTTAGAATGGAGAAGCGATATTCTATTATTAAGCTGATGGTTAGATTATGTAGCCCTCTCTAGTTGAGTGGCAGTATAGCTAAAAATCCCTGGAGCCTGGGAACCCCAACACCATTTGGCTGTTGGAAAGTGTGGTTGTGGTCAAACAGATTACTAAGAAATGATGTTTTTTATAGCACAGCACATAGGTTGGGGTAATTCTTCTTCTCCCATTTGTCTCAACCTTAATTTCTTTCTTCCTCTCCCCCCTTCCTTCCTTCCCCTCCTTTCTTCTCCTTTCCCTCTCCTCTCCTTCTCTGTCTTTCTTTTCTTCCCTTCCTCCCTTTCTTCCTTCCTTCTTGGCTGCTTTGAAATATCTTTTACTTTTTAAATAGGGGTATTTATTTATATACAATATTGCCTTTCTGTACTTTCAACTGATGAAATGTTTTCCTCCCTTAATCAAATTACAGTGAGTAAGTATAAACACTTTTAAGTTAATAAATATGTATAAGTTGATCTCTTTATTTTTTCAAATTCAATTAACATATAATGTATTATGCGTTTCAGAGGTAGAGGTCAGTGATTCATGAGTCTCTCATATCACACCAGTGCTCATTCCATCACGTGCCCTCCTTAATTGCCCATTACCCCATCTCCTACCCCTGCCCCTCCAGCAGCCCCCAGTTTGTTTCCTATGGTTAAGAGGTCCTCTTGTGGTTTGTCTTCCTGTCGATTTCGTCTTGTTTTGTTTTCTTCTCCTGTAAGCCTCTGCCTTGTTTCTCATATTCCACAGGGTCAAGTTCTCAACGTTGTTCACAGCCTGTTCCCCAGAGCTGGGAGTGGAGATGCTGATCCTTGAAGGACCAGCTCCCCACGCAAGCCCCGTGTCATCTTAGTAAACACATCCTAGTGACCGAATCCTTATTTCTGCCTCATCTTCTGGTTGTGAGACCGTAATGGTTTTGGGCCACACATGCGCCCGGACAGCGAGCCGCCTGCAGCCTGGTTGTGTGGTCACAGCTCATGGAGCTCTTCCTGGGCGTCAGCCTGGCGCTGGGCCTGTTCCAGGGAGAAGTTGCTTGGGTGACTAAAACAGGCCCTGCCCGCAAGACACCGAGCATCTAGAGGACATATGTTTCCAATAGGAAGGAGCTGCTTCTTTGCTGACCTAGGAGAGATGTAGATCTATTTCTGGGGACAGTTTCTGCGCTCATTCAAGCACACGTCCTTGTTCTGGCCCAGATGCTCTGTTCCTCATAGGCTGCTGGCAGGTTCCCAGCACCGTGCTCGTGGCTCTCTTGCAGCCGTTTTTTTGGTGGATGTTGATGATGTGATGAGGTGTTTCTGTCCTACGTGACTGAGAGTATCTTGGTGGCCCCAGATTTATCTGCCCAGTCCTGGCTCTGAGTTCACAAGCACTTTCCGTGGAGCAGAGGGCTTGAAGTGTCCATCGTAAATAACCTGTTCTTGAGTGACCCTTAGAAGTGAGTACCGTGCCTCTCTTCTCTGCTTTCAGCCTTTCCACAGGATTTATCAGATGGAACGTGCCATACATTTTAGTCATTATTTTGCTTTCAGTTTCTTCCCCCTCCCCGATAATGTCAGCACCACGGGGGCAGAGATTTTTGTCTGTCTGTCCCTGATGAACGTTCAGGGCTCACGTTGGATAATGAATGAGAAAATGAAGGAATAAGGGAATGAATGAATGAAGAATCTGGATGAGGTTCCTGCTGGTTAACTGACCTCATACCCTGTGCTTCCAAAATGAAATAGGACGGTCAGCTTTGTGATGTTTCCAGCCGGATCAGGTGAGAATATCTGTCTCAAAGTATTAACATTATCCCATCTTAAATTTTCCCCAACAAGTGGAAAGGTCAGTCATCTTCTGCTTCCCACCCAGATATTAAAATAAATGGCTCAGCCCGCTGCTCAGCCAGCCCCCTCCTCATCCCCGGGAAATGTCTTTTCTTTATCTCGGAAGCAGTCCTAGTGACTGAATTTCAGTGAGAAACAAACACCTGATTAATAATGAATGCGGGTGCTTTCTTTACATGGTGTTGACAAATTAAAGTTTACTGGCCAAGCAGCTTCCCCAGTGTGGTGACCCTGTAATTCTCAGGAGGCTGTGGCTTTTAGGGAAGCTTGCAATGCTTTTTCTCCTTCTAAAGCGAAACAGAATGGTGGCCAGTGGAGGCTCATGGCAGCCGGCGTCACGCTTTAAGCAAACAGGAGACCCTGGGGGCCAGCTGGTGTCCCTTGCTTCTCCCTTGGCGCTCTGCCGCACCTCCCGTAGTGCCTCTCCTCTCCCTAAGGCTCTGCCTCATCTCCCTGCTCACTTCCCTTTACACAGAGCCATGCATGACAAAGAACTAGGAATATATTATTATTATTACTATTATTATTATTGCATATTCATTACTGTTACTGTCAGAAATACACGCAGACTTGGTCAGAGACAGACACAGAGATAAACACTATTATTAGGGCAGGCCTTCTCTCTTTAGAGTCTTATCATTGTATTTCCATGATATAAAATCATCATAGGTAGAAACTGGGGAAGATAGTAATTACTATTTTGTGCGTGGACTGCCTGGTTATGTTACAGACAAGGCAAAGCCTTCTCATATTCCTAAGTTGCAAAATGGTAACCATGATGACAAGTCCCTCGCCCCAAAGGGCACCAGCAGTAGTTTTTAATAAGGAAAACAACTTTTTTGGGCTGAGCTGAGGCTGAGTTGATTAACTTGTTTTCCTGGAAGACAGATAAAGCTTAAGCGATAATTTATTGAATATTGACGAAAATGAATTATGGTGGCAGTGGCTACTGAGCTGGAATGAGAATAGGGATCTGGGTACGTTGTCCTAAAGCAGGAGTCCTTCTGGCTTGCCGTGCTTCTGCTGTGCTAGTTCTCTTCCACAGAGTCTGACTTCTAGAGGTTTTAATCTGAAAGCATTTGTGTGCATTTGCTGGTACTTCTGATCATAAATATCCATGGAGCCCTTCATGTTTGATGTACGGTTTCTTTTGATCTGTTTTTTTTTTTTTTTTTTTTAGAACAGTTAATTTTGAATCAGAACTTACTGTTTGTGAAGCGTCTGCATTGTCTTGAAAGTCTGACCTTGTGCTGCTTTGTTTTTTACACAATCGCTTCAGAGCTCTTGCAGTTGAAGATAAAATCTTTAACTTTTGGTGTCATCATTTATAAGATTCTTAAGGTCCAATTATGAGACTTTGATCTGGTCAGATAGCCAAGTGCCATAACCAATGAGATGTCGAGAGAAAAAACTGACTCCATTTTTGGTGCCCAGGACCTCGACTCTCATAAATGTCCTTTCAGATGTGACCTTTAGAATACATGCATGCTTGTTTTTGTTGCATTGAAAACTTTCCTCCAACTTGTGGTTCACGTGAATTTAGCCATGCAATTGAGGAAAGCAGAGCCAGCGGGGCACCCGGCACCTGGCAGTCACTCATTGAGCCACTGATGTGACAGATGGCACCTCAAGGCCTTGAAGAGTTCTCTCCAGGGATGTTGCCTATGGATAGATTTTGTGCTTGGCACTCAGGTCCCTGAACTTCAAGATCAATGGTTCTGATTTTTTTTTTTTTTTTTCTAAAATTACCTCACAGAGGACATTCTTCTTACTGATTATGAATCCTTAAAAACATGCCTTAGTACTGGGATCTCTTTAAAAGGTGCTTTCTGCTTTCTCCAGAAAATAAGTTTGCAAAGATCTCACAAGCTCTGGACACAAGAACCCCTTAGTCCTTCAAGTTAGAGGAAAAATCCAGACGCACAGTAGCAACGAACATGCCTGCTTTTTAATTCTGTGTGGACACAGCAGGTTTGCCGTTCTTCTAGGGTGAGCTGGTGGGCACTCGGGCCCAATAGAGGTCTAGCTGGGAAGTCTGCCTTTGCCATTTCTTAGAGCCTTCTGACCTTGGGGATGTCACCACGCAGAGCCAGGCTTTACTTTTCTGGTGCAGAGAATTCCTACCTTCAGTGTTATTTTGAGCATCCTGTGAAACCGTGCAGAATGTTTGCCTATTGGAGGTGCTCAAAATAGATGGACATTGTGGGTGTTGTGCCCACTTCGGTGAACTCTTCCACAGATCCAGTGGCCAACAGAGTTCAAGCCGTTTTTGCAGAGCCTAGGAGAATTTGTATTGGATTTTTAAAAATATTTGAAAACGAGAACTTATATTTCATCTCTTAAAAAAAAAAAAAACCTTGAATTCTGGGATACAAATCCATAAATGTTCATGTCATGCCTTGAACTGCTCATTTTATCTGCAAATGCGGTGTCTGGATTGCCTAGGAAGTCTGTGGTGAGGCATTCATTCACCTACCAACTTAAAAGGCCAGGGAGGTATTTGAAATCTGTTTTGTCATTCTGCACAGAAAGATTATTTAAATTACATTTTCAAGTATGTGTGATACCCACATGAAGCCCAAAGCAAGAATTTGGAATGTGTTTTATATTCTTACAAATGTATTTGCTTCATTTTTCATATTAAGCGTGGAAAAGCTTATTATTTTGAAGAACTTAAAAAAAAGTGTTTATAAAGTTCTGTAAATATATAAGCTGTACAAAAGACTCACTGTGGTCCTGTGCATTAAGTGAAGAGAGTGCTGGATGGTACGTGCTCTGTGCTTCCATTGCAGAATCACAATACAAAACTTACACTTGAGGGTTTAAACTTGAATATCTGATCCCAAGTATATAAAAGCCATTGGTTGCAACAGAAAAAAGAAAACGGAAAGGTGTTTCTGAAATCTGTTCAAAGGATGGCAGCCGGAAAGGACAGAAGCCAGTTCAAGCCTGTGTTGCAGGTGAAGGGATAAGAAGTAAAGAGTCAGTAGACAAGAAAATACGGCGGCGGGATCCCTGGACGCATTTACTGAAGGCCGCCCGCAGACAGGGCTCTGTTGCTTTATTCTGTCTCTCTCTCTGTCAACTTTTATATAGCAGTGGCTGAAGTCATCATGTTGTGAGGCCTCTCTAGAGGAATTGTTCTGAGAGCAGAAGGGAACTGCAAGGTCCCCTGTCTCCTCTGGACTGTCCTCTTTTCTTAGGAGAACAGGTAGCTGGGAGAGGCCCGGCCAGGAGGAGCTGGGGAACGTGTTTCCTGACTCCGCAGCCCGCCTTGCCCACTATGCCAGATCTGCTTGGCCTGTGTGCGTCTCTGAAAACGAACATGGAGCTAATGTCTCCCTTGGTAATCCCCCTGCCTTGTAGATTTCGGAACGAAACTGGCCTTTATCAGAAAGCAGGAAAATCTCACTTAAAAGGTTTAGGCCTGCCCCTTGCTTAACCTCCCCACACTGAGAACCTGGAAGGCTCCTTCTCAGCCAAAGTAACCTGGAAGGAGGGTTGCTGAGAGCAAACACAGCCCTCGGCTGAGAGTCTTGTCCTCCGTATTTGAGAAACCCACGAGGCCGGTATGCTCCGTGCTCTCTTACAGAGTCAGAAGCTGAAGTTCGGAGAGGTTAATCACCTTGCCTAAGCACAGCTAGGGGAGAGAGGGGCCGAGCGAAGTTGCCAGCTCAGGACTGGCTGACTGCAGAGCCCCGGGCGCTCCACTCGGCTGCGCTCCTGGATCTCACTCCCGGAAAGTGGCACAACGAAGTAAGCAGGAGGCAGACCTCGGCCGGCTGGCTGGGACGTTTGGGTGACGACAAATGTGCAGAGACACCGAAACTGATTTATCAAGAAGATTAGGAAATGAAGTGCTGACATTTTCATCCTGTTCAGATAGGGAGCGCAGAGAGGGCCGGGAGTGCCTTGGCAGGGAACGAGGACCTTTTCGCTCCTGACCTCCGTGCTGGGTGCTGCTTTCCCTTTGCTGCTCACAGTGCCCTGCATTTCTGTGCTGCATCGTTCCAGACGCCTGGGAAGTCAGCATACGGCCTTCATCCCAGAGGAGACCCACAAGCGCTGTGTGCAGAACCGCTAATGCAACCCACCTCCCCTCTCTCAAACGGGGCCGAGCCAGCTAAGCAGGTGGAAAACTTCCATCTCAGTCAGTGGGTGGGTTCTGGCCAGAACAAGCCCAGCATCCCTCCAGAGCGTGCTCTGTCACACTGAGACGGGCCTGCCTTACTGTGCCCAGCTTTTCCCTCGGCTCTAGCAGGGGGGCTCTGGGAAATTCCGTCAAGCTCACACGGAGACCTTGGTGATTCCCGTGTTTGTGGCCTGGCTGCCGACAGAGCAGGGCATGGATTTCTGTGGGGGTCTTTCTGCTCTGGGACTTCAACTGTCCCTTACGCGTCCTCTGTAATTATGTTGCAGTATTTATGCAGTGAGGGCACAGGTGATGAAGGAAACCTCGGAGAGATTTCTCCTTCCCTAACGGGTCCTTCTGAACGGTGTCCAATTCCGAGCGATCTGTCAATACAGGGCCATAGAAGATGAAGCACGGGTATCATTTCTGTCCGTGGGGCATCAGTATCTGGGTGAGAGCAAGTCACGGCACACAATTCTGTGCTGTGACGACCTCTTCTTTGTGCTGGTGGGAAAGTGAGACCTTTCTCATGTTTTCAAGACATGCTGTCGCTGTCACATATGTATTATATGTACAAATTACATAGCTGTGGATAACACACGTGGAGTTTGCAGGCAGAAGGCCAAAATTTGTATGGGCTGAGGATGAACAGTCAGGCGGAGGCTTAAGCAAACTGATCATCGGTGACCTGGGGACGCTTCAGAGGGGGACCTGAGCTCCTGTGGCTTGTAGCCCCTCCTTGCCTGGCACAGGGTTCAACACACAGGAGACTCTTGTGAGAGGCCTTCTGAACAGGCACATGAGTACTCCGTCCGTCTGGCGGTCACGCACCCGCGATGGTCCCGCACCCATCCTCTGACCTGGGTTTCGGTTGAGCAAATGTGGTCCCGTTCACAAGACCATGTAGCACAAGTCAGCACGCTCTGCCTGTGGCCCAGATCTGGCTCCTCGGCTGTTCCTGTGCACAGTTTTGCGGGAACAGAGGAGAGCCGTTCTCCTCTGTGCACATACCGTCTATGGCTCCTTTCGTGATACAGCGGCAGAGCTGAATTGTTGGAACAGAGACGATGTGGCCTTCAAATCTAAAAATATTTACTGTCTGGCCTTTTACAGATAAAGTGTGCCAACATCTGCCAGGTCGAAAGGTGACGCTGAAGTCTTCAAATAACCGTAGATCCCGAAAGCCTGATTTTCCCCCCCAGATGTGAGTGTCTGCACATAGCTTCACCCACTGCGTGTCCAGCCCCTTCGCTTTAGTGATTAAAAGGAAAGCAAAGCTGGGCCAACAACACAGGACTCCTCGCTGGGTTTGCATGGACTTGTTGCTGCCCTCAGCTCCTTATTCCTACCTCTTTTGTCTTCAAAGCCACTGTGAGCACTACCCTCAAAGGGCCCCTGATCGAGGGGGGATTCCCTTGTCTTATTTTTCTTTGCTAGTCCCATGTGCCCTGGACCTCACATCACGGAGAAATACTCTTTCTTGGTGAGGTTGAACCGGCTGGACGGGACCCCGGGAGCCGTAGCAGGGAGAAGCGAGAGACCGGGTCACCAGGTTCACAGCCCTGCCTGCAAGCTGCTGGGGTCCTTGGGCTGGTTCGCTGTTAAGGCTTCGCAGCTTTTAACTGATGGTCTCACATTTGCTCTCACTCAGTACAGGTGCAAAGCCTCTGGCTTCCAGATTTCATCTCTGCCCATCCATCACATTTGACAGCCCGGAATGGCCCGGGTCCTGCTCTCTCCCTGCCTCTCACAGCAGCCACGCCGGCAGGTGACACCCCTCTGACATGGGGAGAGATGTGACCGGCCAAAGAGGCTACTTGACTCTGGGCCACAGCAGATCCTGCCGTCATGCACGATAGCTCACCGAAAGCTGCTCATGTAGTTTTCGGGTCTTCTCTGCATTGCCGAGTCTCATTAGGCTGTCACTGACCCCCAAACGCATAAAGACACTCAGCGTGTTGGAGTGCAGTCCTAGAAGTAAATAACCATCTCCCGTGCAGTGCCCGTCGCAGTGGCTGGCGAGTGCACGCTGGGAGCACTTTGAACGTGCAGCCAGTGCGTTGGAGGGTCTCCTGCCCGGCCACCCCGGCTGCTCTGGGGATTACGGCTGTTACACGAAGCAATGGGGTTTTTAAATTCATTTCCCTGTTCGCCTGGTTCTCAGCCTTCAACGACTACATTAGTGGCCTACTGAGGCAGCCTGTGTGACCCTGAACTTCCCAGAAAGAGACAAGCATAGTACCGAGAGCTCTGAAATAAACAGCACAATTGCTGGTGTTCACCCGGCTCTGACCAAATGCTGCTCTCCCTGCACGAGGCGAGCGGTGTTTGTGAACCTCCTGAACGTTTCACAACGGACTGAAAGGCATGGTTTTGAATACTTTTTGCACGGCTACCTCCTTTATGGAATGCATCCTCTGAAATGCTCATACCAGGGCATGGCCCTTCCTTGGTGCCCACTGTGTGCTGCTTTCTGCTACTAGTTTTGCAGACATTGTCTTTCAGCTTTTGGTAGCCTTGCCTGGTATGAGATGAAATTGGGGCTCTCTGAGATCCAGTAACTTCCCTACGCTGAAAACACTCTGCCGAGGCTTTTTGGAAATCGATATAAGCAAGTGAGATGATGAATCTCATGAAAATTAACTGGGAAGCTCCTGCACGGGGTTAGGGTTGGTGACCCAGGAATTCCCACGCACAGAGGAACGACTTCAGCAGGCTCGTCTGACAGACTCGATATGCAGTTTATACAAACTCACTAGTGAAGTGATGAATTACAATTGTAATTTCAGTTCTTCAGCCATACAGACAACATCTCAGGTGCCTGAGAGCCATACGTGATGACTGGTTACTGCAGTAATTGTAATTCATCTGAATTTGAATTTCAGCAGCCATTTGTGGCTGGTGGGTACTGCACTGCACCGAGTAGCTCAAGGGTTGTAGGAAGTATACTGATGGCAGCCTGTGTGCTGGGAGTGTGGAGGGTACGTTCATCACACTGGACTCAGATGTGGGCTGCTAAGTGTTCCCCAAACCCCAGTGTCTTTGACCAACCCCACTAATTAATACTCATGCCACCATAGATCTTAACCCATTCAGATGCACCTGGCACTGCATTGGAAGGTCACCCCACATCATCATCTCCCTCCATCTGCAGGCTGAGTGATGATCTCCAACTTAGAGATGAAGCAATGGGGCACAGAGGGGTGTAGCCCTTGTCCTGTGTCCTCTGAGTCAGAATTCCCACCTAAAGGTGTCTCAGAAAGTGCAGAAGCAGTGTCACCTGGCAGGGCTGCAGAGAACCTAGAGGCTCCCATTGAAAACAGATCTCTACACTCGTTCGAATAGTGTAAGGAGCCTACAGCTCACCGTGGTTCTCCTTTCCTGGGTGTTCACGGGTGTTCAGCCTCGGCAGGGTTTTCGTTGGCACCTGCCCGGTGAGCACACACAGTTCTCTTGCAAATGGATTTGGCTTTATCCCATTTGGTCACTTTTTCCCCAGCAAGTAATGTTGATACCTTCCTATGTTGCTGTCTGATTTCAGTCACTATGAGCTGTATTGAAGGTCCCTGTTTGGGCTTCGAATTCTGTGTGATGTCGTCTCCTGATCTGCCAATCCTTTGTACACCCTCCTGAGTATGTTGCTTTGGGATGTGTACATATTCAAGTCTAATAAATGACTGAAATGGGATGAAAATGGAAATGTACACCCAAGACTGAAAGAGGCCTTTCGAAAACATTCTGTAATGATAGGTTACCACTCATTGGCCCGCAGCTGAATACCATCGGGTGGAAACTGTGCTCTGTCCAGGGGGCTGGAGGCATTGGGGATCATCTCCCTTGTAGATGGGCCACCTGCATTGTGCTGGAGAAACAGAAACCAGGTCCAGAGCCTGCACCAGGCACCTTGCCTCTGGAGCCACGGCCCAAGTAAGCCTCACCTGCTGCCTTGGGCAGTAGAAACGGTCTCCTCTCCCTTGTTTGCAATACACAAACACCATATAACTGAACCACAAAAGTCCTCTTGAGAAAACTTCTGGTTCCTGGTGATTTGCTGCCCTGACGATGCATTTCTTGGCTTCTATTCACACTGGCTGCTAGCTCACTTAACAAGGGGTAGGGCCCCCGGGACAGGGAACTAACCCCACGAGGCAGCAGGGCCCTCCCTCAGATCCCACCTCTGGATCAGGGGCAGCAGGGAATCCAGACAGTGTCAAGGAGAAATGGGAAACAGAAAACCTGGCAGTCGAGACGAGGGCCAGTTAGCTGTGGGCACTGTTTCGAGAAGCTTGGAATTAGAACAGTGCTGGCACTTTGGTTTCAGCGAAGCACACTGCCAGGGCCCCATGAGCCTTCCTAGCTGAGGGGCTCAAGGCTAGCATCCCTCCGTTAGGTCATTTGCTTTTAAATTTGCCACTGTACAATTTCAAGTTCAAAAGATGGGAAACAAAGTTTAGCACTCTGTTATCAAGGCTGGATGGTTCTGGCTGCCGACTGGGTATGATTCCTTCTGTAGCCCAGCTGCACACATGAGACACTCAGGAGGAAAGGCATGTCTCCTAATCACACACGGAGAGGCCTTGCCTGAGGGCAGGCATTCTTCTAGGAGCTCCACAGCGGAACCCAGAAACATATCCTCTATTGTGTGAAGCCTTGTACAGTCCTGAATATCAATGTTATTCTAATGATTGAATAAAACCAAGTCAGCATCTGCTTTGCACAATGTCATTTCAGTTCTTTCTCTTCTCTTCCCTAATATGACTCCTAAGAGGCGAGTAGTTTCTTAGCTATTTTGGGCTGGCGCACCTGTTACACTTCCTCCCTAGCATGAACTTTTCGTCCTAGGACATACAGAGTTAAGAGCCGTCAATTCATGCATTCAAAACAGAGGTATAGGGTTTGAATTCCGGGCCAGACAGAGGAATACTAAGCATCACGTGAGTCTTTAGGGCGAGGATGCAGGGACGCCCAGCCCTCATAAAGCAACCCGGGACCCCTTTGAACTTGGCCTGCCCTCAGACTGTCACCTGCTCCCAGAAATGCTGGCACTAGCCTCGAGAGGGATCTGGGGCATTACAGGCTACAGAGGACCCTGGGGGTGGTGAGCCCGCACAGCTTCATGAGAAACGTGGGCATACATACCCTTCCCGATGGGCCTCTCCTTTCTCCAGCTCCTGAATGACCCCCAGGAGCACTTTGATGGTTTCCTGGCTGGAGCTGATCAGGTCCTCCATCACTTGCAGCTGCGCTTTCAGATCGACAACTTCTGTGCGGGGCACGATCTGTCGGCATTCCTCGCCCACCGCGGCGGCTGAGGGCCAAGGCTGGCTCTCTTCCCCCGGCGGGGCTCGAGTCTGCGGGGGCTGCTCGCTACATTCGGGGGACAGGCACTGCATCGGGGGCAAGCAGGCCGCCGCGGGGCCCTGGAGCCCGTTGAGACGCGGGGCTCTCCTCCGCTCTGGGTCGGCTGCCGGGCAGAGGGGCCGTTCGCTCGTGGCGGCAGAGTTTGACAAGGCAGCCTCGGGGGCCTTCGTGCTGGGGGCAGGTGCGTAAATGGTGGCCACCTCGGTTTTAAACATGGTCCCGTGGGCCGACAGAGAAGCTGCCTCGGGGTCTGGTGTTGCCCCGTCGTGCTTTGCTCTCCTGTGCAGCTGGTAATCGGGTTCCTGGGAGGGAGGCCGGGCGGAGTTCTGGAGTGGCTCATCTGGGTAGCTGTGCACATCAGGGTTTCTGCACGGCTCTGCACAGTTGGCCCCGGCAGGCTGGTCCAGGGCGTTCATGTGTTCGTCAGAGTGGAAAACCAAGGCTGCCGTCTTGTGTACCCGGCCGGCGCCCCACGGCCGGGCCTCCTCCCCCAGTCCTTCCTCGCGCTTCTCCATCGTGTCCGATGCAAACCCATTGTTTTGATTCTTAAAAGCATCTGCAGCGGGAATGCTTTTGAGGTTCCCTTTTTTGCGGTCCAGCGGGAAGGTCTGGTAACACTTCTTTAGGTCCGGCGAGGTCTGCACGCCTGTGCTCTTGGTGACGTTGGGGATGGACCTCCGGGCGGGCACGGTCATGTATTTGCGGTAGGCCGCCCTGTAGGACACGGGCTTGGCCTCGCGCTTCTCGCCCGGCTGTCCCGCCGAGAGCTGCGGGTCCCTCTGCTCGTTCTGCGCCTCACAGATGTCCTTAAACCGCACCTGGAGGGCTTTATTCCGTTTCTTGATCTGCCGGTTGGGGTCCAGCGCGTACTTCATCTCCAGGGCCAGGCAGGCGGCAGGCTCCACGTCACTCTCCGATGTCGTGAGTACGCATTTGCCGCTTTCTTTACTGACCATGATTCCTGCGTTCAGAAACACCAACACAGGCGTCAGTGCAATAGAAACACACACATGAACACACGGGCAGCACAGACTGAGCGAACACTATTACTGCCTGCTTCCTAATTATTTTTAAACAGGTGAGGTTGGCTTTTATGTTAAGGAAAATCAGACAGGCGGAGAATTGCTGGCAGGCATAGCTTGAAATGCTTCTCTGATATTAAAACCTACTTGCTTTTCCATGTGGGATACACTCGTTTCTTTTGATAGTGATGCATGTTTCCCCATTAGACAAACCTGTTCCACTATCTTCATCAAGCAGCCCAGCGACGCTGCCTCTTCCGCTTTGCAGATTATCATTTCACATACACTTCCCCACTTCACAGGCAGATGGTTTTCCAAATGCATCTTACTCGGTTTGGGTTTTTACTAGTTTTTGGGTGACGTGATTAATCTATTATTGGAATCCAAGAGAATTGCTGTTTTCTTATTGGAGACTCTAGGTCCTGATCAGATAAATGTGGAGAGCCCTTCATGAAGGACTGACATAAATGTATCTGTCTTAGCCATTATGGATGTCATGGGACAGCGGGGCCTCCTGCTCCATGGGACGACCTGAAGGGATTAATCTTGTGATGTGGCTTACTTCTATTGGGTTAACGCTAGCCCTAGAAAGAACATGGGTTTCCCTGCATCTATAACTCTTTTCTTTGCGTTCTATGGAGAGTGGTATTTGAAAATACTTAAAAAAAAAAAAAAATTATTCATTCTAGAATCAAGTTTTGTGTTTTGATCACAACCTCTGTGAAAACAATGGTGGTGGTTTGAGTATTTAAATCCTGAAAGAAAATAAAATCACAAGGCTTTATGTTAATCATACAAATTCATCTTGGGCTGAATTATTAAATGCATCTAAAAAGGTGCAGGTGGCCGATGATCCCTCCGGGGAATACCAGTGGGGTAAATGCCTTTACTTTATCAGGCAGATTCACAGCTGCTCATTGCACGTGGAAGAATTTTCTTGCGGGCTGAACTTAAAGGAAGAAAATAGAGTTATGTTGCTTGTGAGTTAGCGTTTGAGAAGAAAATAGTCCGATGGGAGGCACTGGGGAGTGCAGGAACCTGGCGTTGGAGCACCGTGTCCAGAGGCAAGGTCACAGACATAAGCTGGTGGAACAGAACAGGCCTAGGCTGCACTGCCCAGTCCCTTCGGGTTGTCCTGGGAGGAGCCGTGGGCCCAGCACAGAAACCCCCAGGAGCGCTTCTCCAGAAATGCCACAAGGAACTGGGTGGCTGGTGGCGGCTGCTCCAGAAGGCAGTGAGCATGTAGGCCATTGGGAGCTTCACTGCTATGTGAAGGCTGTGCCTACCACCTTCAGAGCCATACCGCCCATCTGAAGGAGCGAAGTGGGGTTCAGAGAGGTGATGTTACTTATTAACATCATACAGCAAGTAGGATGTACAGACAGGAGCAGCATCCTGCTGTCCCCGATCCCAGAGTTCCTGCTGTTTCAGTGTCCTCTGTCTAAGACAGGCAGGACACGTCCCCATGGCCTTAGTTCTTACTGCGTTAGAATTGCAGGCCAGTGGGCATGGTGGTCCGATGAAGGAAAAAAGTGGGGAGAAGCCCCAAGCCCCCATGTGAGAGTGCGTTCTAGAACTTCCTCTCTGTGCATTCTGGGGACCCCATGAGCCTGGTCTCTCATCACCGGCGAGCATGGCGCTGGCACTTTGCAGGTCTCCACCTGAGCTCTTGAACAAAAGACTTAGAGAAGATGGAATTATTTCATCACTTATGCCCAGACAATGAACTGGCTGTTCTGCTGGAGAGCCGCAGAAATCAGCTCTGTGGAATTTGGTTTAGGACAGAGAGCCTGGGCTTCTCAGACTTGGCACTTCTGGCATTTTAGGCCAGCTGACCGTTTGCCCTCCTGTGCGTGTAGAAATGTTTAGCAGCTTCCCAGCTTCTACCCATTAGACCTAAGGAGCGCCCTCCCAGTGTGCCAGCTAGAAATGTCTCTAAACATTGCCAGATGGCCGTGGGGGGTGGGAGGGGCACAGCCATCCCCGGGGAAGAACCACCACACTAGACCTTTCATCTTGGGTGGCTGGAGTGTGTCCCTGAAAGGGAAGGCCTGGGAGAGCAGAGCGAACGCCTGGGAACAGATGGCACTGTCCGGGCACCTGGGGACATGCATGGGTGGTCTGGAAGGTGGCTGCTTTGAAGGGCTCATGGAGATGCCCCAGCTCTGTGCTGAGCCAGGAGGGAGCCACGTCCTCATGCCACTGTTGCCTCGGTGTGTCCTCTGATAAAAGAATTACCCAAAATGGTCGCTCTTGTAGGTAGTTTGGAGAAGACAGAGAATAAGTCTTCTTTGGCTTTTAGAGCTTTACTGGGTGCTGAGGATAGCTGCAGGCCTTTGTAAGTTGGAAATGGAAATACTGGGCAGTTTTGGAGAGACTGGAGAAGGAAACAAATAGACCAGAGCCGTATCATCTCCTGGCTCCATGCTGGGAGGACGAAATTCTGGAGAGTGGGTGGGATACAGCATGCCTGCTAAGGACGGATAGTACATATCATTTACAGATACTTATCCCAACAGGTTAAAATGATGCACACAAAAGGACCTGGTGTGGGGTGGGTCTGGGGGCCGTGGGGGTATAATGAGAGAATTAAATCCTAACCTTCCTTTCTCAAAGTCATTCTTGAACTGCCTTTGTTGTCCAGCTGTGCCAGACTATATTGTGCCATCATTCTGCAGAAGACCTTCCTACCAGGGAAAATTTGAAAGGGAGAGCATTTTTACAAAAAGCAATTTACTAGTAATTTTTCAGCCTTTTCCCTGCCACTCCTGAAAAATGTGTGTCTGAATAAGTTTGTCCTACCATGCTATTCATCATTGCGATTTGCCAGGAACTGCACTGAAATAATTTTCTTACATCAGTCTGCTGGTTTGGAAAGATATTCTGAATCTTGGACCCAACCATCAAACTAATAAAACAAATCAAAAAAATTAATTGCCAGTGGCAAAATAATAATAATAAAACAATTCTAAGCTCTTCTCTGTTTTACAGGGAGTTGCTAAGTATATAAAAATCATTTTCTTATTAGTAGAAATGATGGTGATACTTAGAGGAATTTTTTTCTCAGGGTGGTTTGCTGGTGTATTTGTTTTTCAAGTAGTAGAAATGGAATTGTCCTCATCCCACGGATAAGAAGGTTGTCAGACGGTCCTCGTAGTTGGTTTACTTGGACTTCAGATGGAGATCGGTGCTCCTTTGATTGCTGGGTGGCATTTTCTAAAGCTTTAGAGTGGCATTTTCCTGGACATTAAGAACTACTGTCATGTTATGGGCCTATACCTGTCCAGCATGTTCATTTACTGTTTACTGGGGTGGGGAGGGGCTATTCTTCCCTCATCCCTTCACACATTCATTCAGCAAATGAGTGTGCGTACGCCACCGTGTGATGTCGGCGTGCAGTCCGTATGTACTACTTTTCCTCCCCAAATGCCAGCATTTTTGGCGCAGCACTTGGATTTCCTCCTTGACCCTCAGGATAGCCTCACAGGGAGATGCTCTTACCACCCTCAAGCTGCAGAACGAGAAATTGAGGCTGCAGATTTTTTTTTTTTTTTTGTAATTTGTTGGGAGTCACGCAGCTGGAGGAGGACCACTACCTGCATCCTTCTATACCCCAGGCACTGACCCCTGCCCTGACCAAGGAAACCTGTAGCCAAACGCAGTGCCCTTCATTGAACTTCACAAAGCAGCCAATGGCTGAGCATCATCTGAGCAATTTCCTTGGCCTGTTTCTCTCGAGGTATCTGGGTCCAGGTTGTGCACAGCCCCTCCAGGTTGGTCCCAGGAACACACCTGGCCTTGGGCACAGATGCGGTGAGGTCTGTTGGGAGTGCTGGACCCCTCAGGAAGCCACAGTAGCATTTTCAATGACGGCTTGCCTTGGCCCTGTCACCTCCGAGGACCATGGGCTCTGGTTCTTGGAGTTAATCTCTTGGCTCTGAAGCAGCAGGAGTTCATAAAGTTTATTTTTCGTATGAGAATTGTGTTTTGGAATTCATCGGACTGTGCTGTCTTGAGGTGACTCTGGCGAGTCATGGTGGAGCCCAGCTGGCTCGGGGAGAGCTGGTGTCGAGGAGCTGTTCAGAATGCAAATGTCTTAATTACCCTCCAATTAAAGTGCATAATCAAATGTGAGTTGTAAGTATATAAACCCTGTATTTTTAGATTAGTGATGGAGAGTCCTCTCTGCATGTTGCTTTAAATTAATAGCTTATATAAAAATGTTCTTTCCAGCTTAAAGGAGTGAAAAGCGGCAGCTACTAAAAGCCTAACAATAGGTAAATGGTTAAGTAACTAATGGCGTACATCCACTCAGTGTGGCCGTTAAAGTGATAATTATAAAGATTATTTAGGATCGTAGAAAAACACTTATGAACTCATGTTAAGTGAAAGAAAGTGTTCTCCCAAATTGTACTGGAAGAAAATGAACCAACATGGTCATCATTGTGGTATTAAGATCGTGCGTTTTGGGAGATCCATATTCCCTTCTGTTTTCCGGTTTTGGTTGGGGGAGCTGCGCTATTACTATTTGCCAATTAAAAAAAAAAAGCAGGGCAATGTCAGGCCACTCCTTAAGCAGGATGACAGGATCGGGCCGCTCGAAAGTATGAGCACTCAGATCAAAAGAAGAAAAACCCAGAAATGATTAGATTTGGGTACATGCCGTCTCCCAGAGGTCATCTTTTATTGTTTTGAGGATGCTTTGAATAAAGAAAGAAAATGAATTTCAGAGCATTGACGGTGTTTGCGTGTGTGGTACATATGTAGACGGTGTCTGCGTGTACATGTGTGTACATATGTGTGCACGGACTGCCTAGGAGAAGGGGTGTTCCGCTGAAGATATGTCAGTACATGAGTGAACTTGCGGCTGGGAGATCTGCCCTCTGTTTTAATTAGATGGAAAATGGATTTGGCGTATCCTCTGCATTTAGTTTCTGAACTAAACTGGGATCCCCAGAGCTGACAGGAGACTCTCCACTGGATGAGCTCTGTTCCTAAACTGTGAGGTTTCTGGTTTGGCCCCCGTGAGGTGATGATACCGGGCACGGAGCAGCCGACTTGACCGTGAGGGCTGGTGAGTGCACTGGTCTCACCAAGACGCCCTGGTGTCCCATCCTTCTGGGCAGAGAGCAAAAGAGCTGGCCAAGCAATCCGATGAGTCTGGAAGGGGACTGTGTGATACTATTGGTTTTTCTAGTGGCTTTCCCGCTGTTGAGACACCTTGGAGTCACAGATGCTGGCTGGAATTCAAGATTAATTGGGTCAGCATTTTATTCCATATGCTGAGGGAATGCCTGAGCATTAGGCTGGTCAGGACGGCGGAGGGGGGGCTGAGAACCTACCCTTCTTTTAACGCTTAACTTCCCGGAGGGAAGGGAAGGGAAGACGGTATTTCGGCCGTTAACTGAACTCAGCTGTGTTGTGAAATAGTTAACTCTAGTCCTATCTTATAGGCACTGATTCTTCCAAAGTGGAAGTCCTCCCTTCCTGGGGGCACAGCTAACTGCTATAGATTTTGGACTGGGCCTTAGTTAGATTCATTATCCCGTTTAATTTCCTTTAATACACTGAAATGATATTTTTCCAGACGTTTGTTCACTTCTTCAAAGGTCACTGATTCAAGAGGGCTGGAATGGGGTCACGAAGTGAAAACACACATCCCTCCAAGACGGGGCACCGAGGAAGGAGGCTGTTGTGCGAGGAAACGGCCAGGTTGCAGCCCGGTCCCTGTGGAGGATTGCAGACAGGCCTCCGTCATTAAGGACAGATGGGCATCCAGTCAGAAGGAGGGCAAAGGGGCACTTGCGGAGTTTCGATGCAGGCTTGAGGCCGAAGGAAAACCACCCTAGGCGGGAGGTCCCCCATTCACGCATACCCACGATTTCAGAAAACACACTGTCACTGACAGAAAACCTGTCGCCGATGACTCCAGCCACACTGTGTAAATCACTGTTGTCCCACACTCAAACTGGCCTCTCTCCGATGAGTGGGGAACCATCTAACAAGGGGCCGTGAACCATCCACGCTGTACATGGATGCTTGGGGTATGGCGCTGAGGGTTAGAGAAACCAGAAAATGGCCTCTTCCACAAACCAGACCTCCTCCTTCATTTTTGCACTATTAGTTCCTCAGTCTTCGGCTTATTCTGATAGTAACCTTTGCTCATCCTTTGTCCAAATGGAATCTAAATGAGTAAAAGTGAATTAGCAGAATTTTATGATGTTGGCGAAAACCAACTGGGAAAAATGCCTCCGCCGAGTGTGATATTATGTCAGTGTAGGAAGTGACTTTTATTTGCGGCAGTTAGCTCTGCTAACTAACAGTGTCCATGGAGAGTCCAGAAAAACTGGTTCCAACAACCCATCAAAATCCTATGTAAGATTAGTAAAAGGAACTAATTTCCCTGCTCCTCTCTTCTCCCTAGGAGGCAGGACAGCTCGAAAAGATGTTCAAGGTAAGAGTTCTCGTTTGAATGTAGCTCATAGATGGGTAGAGATTACTGTAGCCGAATGTCTCTCCTGCTCTATTGCCTGGATGGTTCTAGGTAATTAAGCAACAACCAGCTGGTAGTTTGGAGCCCAGTGCTAGGAAACTGGAGTTGATAGGATGTGGAAGAGGTGGCCTCCCTTTCTTAGAATTTATGGGAATCTTGAGTGAAAACATGCACATTGCAAAATGAACTTTGGGATTGTTCTGTTTTACTGATTGTAACGAATCCATATGTTTTTTACTAAACAGCATGTTTTCACTCATGATATATCCTTGAGCTAAATTTAGAACGTTGATTTTTCCAAAAAAATAACTATGTCAAAAAAGTATGTGTTTTCCCTGTTGTTTCTTTTTTTTTTTTTTAATTTTTATTTTTAAAGATTTTTATTTATTTATTTGACAGACAGAGATCACAAGTAGGCAGAGAGGCAGGCAGAGAGAGAGAGGAAGGGAAGCAGGCTCCCTGCTGAGCAGAGAGCCCAATGTGGGGCTCGATCCCAGGACCCTGAGATCATGACCTGAGCTGAAGGCAGAGGCTTTAACCCACTGAGCCACCCAGGTGCCCCATCCCTGTTGTTTCTTGAAGTCGAATCTCAGGGTACCCAGGGCAGGATTTCTGTGTGGAATCAACCAGTCGCTGCAGTTGCAGTGACTTCGAGTTGAAGATGCAATCTGTCTTTCTGGCAAGACTATGTGAGCGCCCATCCATTACAATCAGAACAGACCACCCCCCTCCTTGATTTTTCACTATAGTGCGTCTCCTGTGTTTCCTTGGTCTAGCCAAACCATAGAGTTTGCAAGGTCTTGAGTTTACTACAGAGGTAGCTAAGCCAAGAAAGATGGGGAGAAATGAAGATTTCTTATAATCAGCTTCTATTTATAAGTAGATAGCAAAACATAGAAAAATTGCCACCCCAGGAGTCTAGGTACAGAATCATAACAAGAGGCCTTGGGCCATGACCTACGACCCTGAGGTGGACCATACTTAACCCCGAAACATAGCTACTATGCTCCCGTTGGCCATGCATGGAGCAAGGGCACCCAGAGTTACATGCAGGACTGAACTTGGCTTGCAGTGGGGTCCAAAGACCCATGCCCCAATTTAGGATGGTGGAGAGTCCCTTGCTTTCTATTGTGAGGGCTCCCTAGTGGGTGCTGGCAGTGCTCTGTCTGATTCATTCTCTAGTTTAACTCGTCAAAGCCAGTCTTCTGTAGGTCTTACTGATTCTTTTTTCCTTGCTATTGATTTACCTCTTGGCTTCTTCCTTTCTGTTCCCACTGCTCCTACCCTGACCTTGGCATTCTTACATTCCCCATCCTCCAGGTCCTGCTCATCCAGGCTTCAGTTCCTGCTCTGTCTCTAGAACATGCCATGGCCTGTCCCTGCTTTGGGTCTTCAGTTCCGATGGTCCATGTTCTAGGACTGTGGCCCTAGCTTCCTCTCTCCGGGTGGCCTCTGTGATCGTCCAGTTCTACTCCTATCTTCTCTGTCTGCTCCAGTCCTCCTGCTACTTTCACTGACCTGAAGAAGAGCACGTGTGTGTCTGGGGTGACCCGGGACCATATCAGGTGCTGGGGAAAGACATGCATCTCTGAATGGCACAGCCTGCGATGCCTCCCTGGGGGACTCAGAAGAGCAGGCCTCATGCATGAGTCAGTCTTCTCTGATGTGATCGGTTCTCTCCATACACAAGTGGAAGTGACTGTAGATGAGGTGCCTTGATGCACCTCCTTTCTCCTGAACTGGGTCAGCTTTGAAACTTGCTAATTGATGTAAGAATATAATGATCTACGTCACAGTATACTTACAGGTGGGGCCTTACCCATTGTTTTTCAGGAGGCTTGAGATGTATTGGTGGCTTCCAAGGATTCTTTCTGTGTAAGCTGGATCTTGGGATCAGGGGGAATGTGGCCGTTTTGTGAAATCTGGGTAGGAATTAGATGAATGGAAGGGAGGAGGCTATGGTTTTCTGAGGTTAATAAGTAAAACCATGTCCAGAGATTCTGATCTTGTGAATCTTGGCATAACTATTTGAGTTTGAGTGTTATACGGGATTGCCTTAAACTCTTCTTCTGTGCTCATGGAAGAGATAGAGATGACCCAGACATTCACAAAATTGAATGTATGGTTCGGAAATGGTGTATACCGTTGACCCATGAACATCTTGAGGCTTAAGGACGCTAAACCCTGCATAGTCAAAAAATGTGCTTTTTGACTTTTAACTTTTTTTTTAACTTTTTAACTTGTAACTGCCTCAGAACTTAATTATTCATTGCCTTCTGTTGACCAGAAGCCTTACTGATGAACGTCAGTGAACACATTTTGTATGTTATTATATTATATACTATATTCTTACAATAATGCAGGCTGGAGAAAAGAAAATGGTATCAAGAAAATTATAAGGAACAAAAAATACATTTTCAGTACTGGACTGAAAAAACCCACTTGGCTATAAATGGACTCACACAGTTCAGGCCCACGTTGTTCAAGGCCATCTGTATGTTTAATCATACCATGCTTCGGGGCCCTTTCAACGACCTCTGTGTTCTAGCACACAGGACTTGCTGGGGAGTACAGTCCTTCAGGTCTTACGTTATCTAGCTCCGTGCTCAGAGTGGGATGAGGTGGGGCAAAACTCGTGAAGAACTTAACTGGTAAACTTAAGTGCTTGGGATGACAAAAACAGTCTAAAGTCTGGAGTCTTTGCTCATCTCGCCTTCTCATTGGACTCTGGTGTTGGCTGTAGAGAAGGAGCCATTGATGGGCGGGCTTGCGGGGGAGAGAAGTGCGGGGGAGGGGTGCATGGAGGGTCCTGAGCACCCTAGGGAGTCCAGCTACTTCCGAGGGGGTGTTAGGCTCAGCGCTTTTGAACAAAATCAATAACTTTCATTTCTTCTTACTTTGAATTGAGTACCTGCTATCTAAAATTATACTCGATAAATAAGATCAATAGGTAGAATTCTCCATTATGTCTTGTTTGCGATGAACATCGAGAGGAAGGGGAAGGGGAATGGAGAACTAGGAAGAGCTAGAGAGCAGGAGGGGAATGGGAGGGTGATAACTACGTAGACAGACAGACACGGGAGAGGAAGGATGGTCCTCGGGAAAGTTAGTTGCAATACACTGCATCACATCTGCTGTTTACTGAGAGCCTCTGCTGTCAGCTTTTGGATTCTCTAAGGGCTCTTGGAGCTGCCCCTTCTCGTCCCAGCCAGATCGGAGCTGAACAGCTCCTCAGGCTTGGCTAGGCCTCCTGCTCTAAGAACCCCCCAACTCGGTAAGGGCAAGTTATTTCATGAATAATCCCATCTTCAGTTTATATTTCTGTATTCTCTTTCTACTTTTACATCTCTCCAGTACCTCTTTGGATCAGATGGCCTGCCTCTTCCTTCACAAGGGATGTGGGAAAAGGAGTGAAAGGCCTATGGGAATGGACTGTGTGGGTTCATAAAAGAAGTTAGCAGTGCGGTGAGTGAACAGGACTGCTGATCAGGAAGCAAGTCTCTGCGCACACCAGCACCCTCAGAGTACTTTTCAAAAGGAAAACTTAAGTTTTCCAAAACCTGAAGTGACCCCTCTAGGCTTTGGCCTCCTTGAATCTGTAGGCGGGAGCACAGGCGTTAAAGAAGTGGAACCTTTTACAAGTTTTGGTTTCTTTGTTTTGTTTTGTTTTGTTTTTCAAAGCATTTCCAGTTATGTAGAAGAGGCTCTGGAGGGAGACTGTGCTCCCACAGGAACAGGGAGATAGGATCTTCCTGAAGGACTCTATCCCTGAACCTGGCTTTCCAGAAAACATAGGTGAGTCTCCACCCCAGTCCAGGTCAATCAGAATTTCTGGGGATGGAGACCTGCAAACAGGATGGCAGAGGTCAATGTATTAATTCATCTGTGAAGAACCACTAGGCACCCCTCATTCTCTTCTCTTTCCTGCTGTGTTGCTAGAGCACAGAGCAACACGTGGGACGTGAAGGTTCCCACAAGTCTTTACCAAATGAAGGGAAGAACCAGTGATGTCCCAGGGGAGCAAGGAGCGCCGCCCCTTCCATGTGGTCTGCAGCAAACCTGCGGCTTAGCCAGGTGTTGGGCTGATGGCCCCCACTGGCCGGGCCGTGGCCCGCAGCGTGCCTTTTCCCTGGCTTTGCTAGTGGGGCAGCAGTGGGGATGGATTCACATCCTACAGAGGGACAGTTAGTGACCATTGTCAGGGTACAAAATACAGGTGTTTTGTTTCTTTTTGTCTTTTTGCCATGTGGACCAATTATTGGATGGCAGAGTCGAAATAAATTGTCCCCCGGCAGGTTAACCACAGGAAGAGCAGGAACAGTAAGGCATCTTCACACCTTGGTTCTTTGCATGTTTCCCCTTTGGGATGCAAAATATCTAGAGTTCTGTCCCTTCCTGGGGGCAGCTCTTTTGAACCATCGACCTGGGGTTTGAGATCAGTTACTAGTATGTGGCCGTTCTTTTCAGAGGATGATTTACTTTTGGGTTTTCCATGTAGGATTTTATCCGATAGTGAGTGGGGGTGGGTGGACACTCAAGATGACCGGTTGGGCACTGTCACACTCTGTAGGCTTCTCTGAACATAGCAGTTCCAGGCTGCGCAGGCTCATGATCCTTGGGAATGGCGATGTAGACACCGACTGCCTGATTTTGGGTTCTGGCCGTTCCTGGACTTAGCCCAGAGTCCGGACCTCATTATACAGTCTGGGGGAAGGAAGGTAAAGAGCCAATCCTTCTGTGGTGCTCGGCTCAGCTTCGGTGCCACCTCTCACTCCATGTGTGTTTTCGCATCGGATTTTCCAATACCCTGTCGAGATGGTGCCATTTTTTATAAAGGAGCGGAAGTCGAGGCACCGATAGGTGAGTCCATGCCCGGGGCCACACAGACAGCGCCTGACTGAACGGGGAGTGCACATGCAGGCAGCTTCGCTTGGACGCTGCTCTCACTGCTCCCGTCTGTGACCAGGGCACGGTAGGTGGCTGCCTTGAAACCCTTCGTGTGTGGTCCTGGTGGTGCTGCTGCTGCAGACGGAGGGGATGCCGACAGGGACAGGCATGCTTACAGCACGTCCTGTGTGTGGATGTCACTAGATACCATTTGTTCCCGGACAGAAACATGCTTGAAAACCAGCTGGTAGTTTCAACCTTGAATGGCCAATGAAGAGTAGACAGTCGTCCTAGGCTTTTACTTAAAGCTGGGCATGCCCTTGGTCATTCTCACTGGGTCTTCAAGTCTAGACTTAGAACTGGTGCTTTGATGTAGAAGGTCATGATCATTAGGTTTGGAGCCCTGCACTAATCAGCTGCTGACCCTGCGCCATGGGGCCGCGCGCCTGCCCTGCGTGCCATCCTCCCGCCCAGTAAGACCCGGTGGTCTTTTCACCAATCCAGCGTTCCGAACACGTGGTAAATTCCACCATTCAGCCTCTCCCTGGGTATCTTTGGAACACTAGCAAATCTCACAGACACGATAAATAAAGTGGCAATACACTTGAAGCAGAGTGAACGTCATATATGGAGACAAACATAAATAACCAGAACCAAGCACCTTCAGGCTGGATGGAAACCAGTTCCGTGAAGCCACGGCGCTGACAACTACCATTAAAGCAAACACACCCAGTGAGGGAGGGAGAAAAAATGCAGTTACCATTGGGCTCTTCAATGACCACAGAAGTCAAATGAAAAATATGGTTCTAAATTTGAGGAACTTGTCCTTTTCAACATTTTTTAAATTTCAAATTCTCTACCGTTGCATGTGGCATGCGCTATTCTGGGGACTGATTCTTGTCCATGCTGCTCTGAGCCGTGAGAGTCTCATCAGCACAATTAACAGGACAGTGGTCGTTGGTGCCATGTGATTCCCACAAGGAAAAAAGACAAAGAGCAAGTCTTTATGCACCAGTGCGGTTCTGATAAATAAGTGATAAATTGAGGAACCTGCCCCAGAGATCAATGAAGTTGATGTCATGATGTCAGATTGAGTTGGGAGGTCAATGCTGAGAGGCAGACGGATGTCATCTGGCCATCTGGGCTTGATCCATTGAGCCCTGCAGTATTTTGGTAAAAGCTCTAGTGAAAATTCCTTCCAACCAGAAATGTCAGCATTTGGGGTATAAGAGCATTGGATCTGTCTGATTGAGGCAAGTTAGAATCTCTCATTTCTCATTTGTTTCTTTTATTCTAATACTAGGCCATTGAACTTAAACACATTCTTTCCTTAGAGACTCAACTTCTACCTAAGTGAATTTTTACCAAGGAAAACTCTAAGGCTGAGTTTGGTGGTAGAAAAACCCAAATCTTTGATACCTTTTTCTTTAATCACCGCTGTGCGGCCACACGTAAGGACTGTCCATTTCTAGAAGCAGGCTTCCATTTACCACCTTCTTAGGCATTTCCTCTTAATTACTACTACAAGAAAGTTACTGTCCAATCTGGAGTTCCCAAATTTCTAACAAAATTGTTGACTATCTGATAGCCTCGTTAAATATTTATTAAGCATCTGTTATTAGACACTACTTCTCTTAGTTCTGTAAGAATGTCTTTCTGTATTGAATCCTTTGATCCATTGTTCTCTTCTTTGAAAGTATTCCTCATGTTCTAAGAACTAAAAGATGATGAAAAATTAAAAAAAATTTTTTTACTATTATAGTATTTTTTAAAATAGTATTTCTTGTTGGAAACTCAAACTCAACTTTCTAATGGTAAGCCTATCTTTTCCCCAAAACCTGCTGGTTCCCTGACTTCTCTGTTTCCATCTGGATCACCCACCACCATGTCACCATCTTAAATCCCTTCTTCATATTGCCATGTTACAAAGATTGGCCACATGGGATGTTTCTCTCACAGCACATCTCTAGTGCCACCAGTCACCCATGATACCAATTAATTGTCACCTGTTAAACCCTCTCAACTGGTCTCCAATTCCAGGTCTCTGATTCGTCTCTAGCTAGCAAGACTCTGTCTTCTGGACATGTATGTTATTGTTCCAAGTACTCAGTGGTCGCCCACGGTCTGTGAATGGAATGGAGGCCCCTCTTGTCCTGCTGGTTCTTCCTCAAACTGGTTCTTCACTCTCTGATCCCTGTTCCTCCACCTTTTCCCAGTGTCACTTGTCATTCACCCCATACCAGTCTCTTGCTCTCAGCACCCGGTGACTGGGTGTCAGCTCTAGGATTTGCCTGTGCTGGGCTCAGGAGTCCGGTCTCAGCCTTCATCCCGGGCAGGGCATTGCTTTCTCTTGGGAACCTCCAAGAGCACTGTCTGTCCCCTGATTCTACTTCCCACCTCGTCCTCCTGGCCTGGAGCTTCTTGTCACTTGGTTTCAGACACTCACACGCTGCTGCTTGTGTTCAGTACATTTCCATGAACCAGCAGTCCTTTGTCGACAAAATCATCTTCATGTCAGTCTGTCTTTCCTGTGTTTGCCCACGTTCCAGAACCCAGATTTTATAGTTCCACTACATTTCCCAGGACATGAAAGTCACTTACTATGAAAGTGAATTACGGATGATTTGAGGACTTTAGTCTAACCACAAAGGACATATGCAAAAGACAGAGAAATGAGAAATTGTCACATACAGGATACTTCCTGGGAACAACCAGGGTGGAGGGACCCATATCACCACTGGAATGACCTAGAAACATGAACAAAGACTGGTCAGTTCCATGAAGGTTGAATGTGGCTGTGATATATCTCCATGGTGATTCCTCAGCGGGGCAGCTGGCACGAGGCCCCCGACCATGAGCCTCCCCTCCCTCGTCTTTCCCTCCGGACTTCTGAGGAGAGAGCCACTTTCATTCGTGGTAGCCCACAGCCCCCTCCTCATGTTTCTCATAGGCTGTGGTTTACTGCATTTCATCTTACGCCCAAGGCTAGATTATCAAGAATTGAATTGGAATTTTCCATAGTAACTGCAACATAAACTTTGATTAGCATTTTGCCATGGTGTGATGATTTCTAAAAAATTTCCTTGCCCCTGTTATGGCTCTATTAGCGTAACTCAGGGGAACATACGCCGTGCCCACGTGATCCCTCTCTGATCTTTCCATGCTCAAACTTCCCTAACAGCAAGATGACGTGGTGGAGAGAGTCCTGGGGATATATGTACTTGGGATAATCTGATCCACGCTCTATAAAAGCAACATTCATGAGTAATGACCTGGGAGATAGTTCTTTCTAAATCCCTTTAAAATACGGTATCGGCAAAAATGGTTTATATTTGGGAAACATGATTCCTTCTTGTCCCTAATATCTGCTTTTCTGTATTCAAGTTAATTTTTTCGGTGCCCCAACGAGAGAGGGAAGTATGCATTTAGCAGAGAGACAGAGCCTTCAGGTTAATGTGTTTTGTTTTTATTTAGACCAGTGGTTCGTCTCTTGATAATATTTTTGTATACCTCTCAAGTCCCTCGACTCATCCATTGTGTTCTGAATGATGGCTGAAGTGCGTCTGACTCACACGCACACTGATGACTTAAGGTAGAGGAAGCTCCTATGGAGTTTCTATCAGGAATTGTATTTGCAACCAGGAGCTGTCTCTGAAGTTATGGTTTCTTGTGCTTGGAGAGGTATGGTTCTTGGTAGCTTGAAGACACCTCAGTGCCTCTGGATCTGAGGCGGATATGTTATTGTACGTGGTCCCGAGGTTTGGACCTATGCTTCCTGTGGCTTACTGTTTGTCATGAGATGCTCTCTCCACAACTTGATTGTAGGAATCCCGGCAAGGGCCCCACAACTTGGTACCAATCCTCTAGTCTGCCCTTCCTATAGAAGATATATTAACTTCTAACATAAGTGGCTTAAAAATTATGACGTTTTGCTACCTTCATGTTACAGGTTAGCTCACATATTGGAGAAAGACTTATCCAAATGTTTGTATGCGAATTTCATGGTAATAAAAGTGTTGTCATGTAATATCAATCATATTAAATTTTCCTTTAAAATATTGAAGTCACTCCATAATGTTATGAAATATTAAAATCAAATATGTGAGGAGACTGAAAAGGATCTGCCTCATAAATTATGTCAGCTAATTTTGGGCTGGAAACGAAGGTCTCAGTGGAATTACGGTGGGGAAGGGTTCTTCACGTTTATGAAGGAATTGTTTAAAATACAGCTGCCAGTTTTGTCTGGGGAGGCCCTAATAACCTCACTTTCCCCAGATGGCTGTGGTTTACCTCAAACAGGAGGCTGTTTCTGGTGAGGCCGTGACTGGTTAAGCAGCAGCCTTGACGCCACCTGCCCGGCTCTCTGATGGGCTGGTCCAGAGTCTCAGAATAAAACATCCCACTGACCCTGCCTCTCTGCCTTCCTACCTGGATGCTGGTCTGCAGACTCGCTCTGTGGTGTAGCTGTGATTTCTTTATCATTAGTCCCCGAGAAGCAGCCTGTCCCCAACAGTAACTAATCTGTTCCTCATACAAGAGAGTTCGTATCTGTTGCTCTAAGTGAGACAGCCACGGGTTAGGACAGCCAGGAGAATACAAATGTCTAGCTAAGTGAGCACATCTGTCCAGCTGCTCGGCTGTGATCAGCTGTGTTAGTTCTGAGAATCATTTGTATTTTCTGACGGCTTATTTCACTGTGTAGGAGTCTTCCTGCTCGACTAGTGCCTTTCGTGCACAAGCCTTTCACTTATGTGCTTATTTAAATTTTTTTTTCTTTTTTTCTCTATAGAGGGAGAAACATGACAAAAATTCTCTGTGCTGCCATGGGGAAAATAATTGTGGTGGAACAGAGGAGCCCCCAAGTAAACGGGGGGGGGGATGAGAATACCCAACTTTCCATCGGGCTTCTTGACAGCTCTTTGTGCCAACGTGGAGCTTTCCAGCTTTTCCCTTATTAGCTGGTTTCTTAACCAGCAGTTGTGCTTCTCAATAGGGTAATGGGCCTGATGTAAGTAAAAGCTCCAGGTCTCCCATCACAAGAAAAAAAGATGAAGTCCTGACAACTGTAGTAAGTTGAAAGGCATATAATTTGAGTTTCAAGGGCATCCTGTCTTTAAGTAGAGGTCTTTCCTTTAGCTAAAGAAATTAAACAGCATCCTCCTCTCTTTAAGGAAACGATGAATTTAGTGAAGAAAAGCACAAACTCTGTGTAGCTAACCTAATTTATGCAAAATCATGCAATTAGTGATAGCTGTGCTAGACATTTTTTATCCAAATGCGCCTCTAATAAAACCATCACGAGGAGCAGTGCCATCTAATGTAAGTAGTAAACATGGGTAGTAAATTATTAATATCTGGTGAGGCATGCAGATGGCAGGGCTTCCATTTTCCCTTTGAGCTGCTTGTGCCCACTTGCTAATCCTTCTTGTAAAAAAGAAGGGCAAATATGAACTTTTCTTTGGAAAGTAACATTCAACAGGATATGAATGCAATAAATAGCACAGTGAATAGTACAGACCGCGCTTTCCGCCTCCGCAAAGTGAAATGGTGGCTACTTTCTGCTTCATCTCTAGCATAACCTTAATCACAGAAGAGCGTTTTCACACGTGTACAACTGGCTGGGAATGGCCCAGGTCAGGTGATTCGGGTGGTATTTTTCAATCAAGTCCCCATCGCTGTAACCTTGACAGGCCCCCACTGTCAAATGGAAACGTAACCCCTAGCAGGTCTGTCCGAGGGAAGACATCCAAGTGCACGGACCCCGACCCTCTGCTAGTCTGAGCTGTAGTCCTGGGGAATGACAGCGTGGCTTCCGAGCCAGGGCAGGGCCACCCCGAAGTTCCCACGCTGGCCAGTTCACCTCAGCATGCTTCTGCAGAACGTAAGTGCCTAAGCAGACAAGGTCAAATGAAACTGCCTCATTGCCGCCTCTGACTCTGGGGCCCAACCGGGCTTGCAGCCCCCAGGCACAGACCTGCAGAGGGAAAGGGGGCAGCGTGGAAGTCCTGCTTTGTAGATGAGCCAAATGCACTAATTCTCTTCCGCGGTTGACTCCAGAGGCGCCTCTCCTCCCCCATTCCTGGCATCCCCTTATCACTAGCTCCATCTCCCTGTGGCTTGTTTCTGGGTAGTAGAATGCTGAGGTCACAGGGACAGGTTTTTTATCCCAGCGATGCTGGGAACCCTGAGCATGAACCAGCAAGACGCAGACTCTTGCTCTTGACTTTGGGCTCCAGGCGCCGCCCTGGCCCCGGGCCGGCCCGGGGCATCCTCCTCCCTCCTGCCCTCGCCCTCCAGCAAGCTCGCTTGCTCCCTCTGCAGCGCTGGTTGGTTTCCCACGCCTGTCCCGGGCTGACACGGGACGCCACGCGCCCCAAAGCCCCGCGGACGCCGACCCCGGCCGCAGCCCCGGGAAAGTGCCGACCCAAGCGAGCCCTGGCGCCACGGGAGGAAATGGGTATTTCACGTGGGCATCTGCCTTCGCTCCTGCTCGAGCCTCTCCTTCGCGGCAGGCGTCAGGGCCCCTCTGCTCGGACTTATCCCCCCGAAGTTAATCAGCCGCACTTGCCAGTTCGCTCTAGTTTGGAAAATACTTAAACACCTCGAAACGTTCCAGAGACGCGGCCGCCGGCGATCCCCCAGTTCTGCCTGGCTAGGGCTCTCGGGCGCTCACGAGGCTGTGGCGTTTGTCTAGAACCGACAGCGTAGACATGCAGCCCCACTGCTCCCAGGCCATCGCCAAAGTTGCCAGACGCCCCTCGGCGACCCGGCCGCGCCAGATGCAGTTGCGTAACCTCGCCCGCCGCCCGGTCCGCTCCTGGCTGCACCGGCGCGTCCTGGCCCCGGGAGCCGCCGAGTCCCGGACGAAGCCTATTTGGGGGCGAGTGGGAGCGCCGGACCGGGGTCGGCGCCCGTCCGAGCGGTGCTCTGCCTGCGGCCAAGTGCAGCGGGAGGAGGGCACGCGGGGCTACGCTTACCTTCGGCTGCTTACAGATAAGTCGAGGTCGGTGCAGCGCCCGGCTCGGGCATGTCTCGCCGCGGAC
The DNA here is from genome assembly GCF_902655055.1 of Lutra lutra. Taxonomy (NCBI): domain Eukaryota; kingdom Metazoa; phylum Chordata; class Mammalia; order Carnivora; family Mustelidae; genus Lutra; species Lutra lutra. Next base: position 83,912,505 of record NC_062291.1, read on the forward strand.
CTGGGCAAGCCTGGCGCGGCACGGAGCACTCCGGGCAGGGCATCCGCGGCGAGGCTCGCGGGGCTCGCGCGGAGGAAGGCTCGGCTCCGGGGACTTGGCCGGCTGCGCGCCCGCCGCCCGCCCCCTCCACCGCCGCCGGCCCGGCCCGCCTGGCCCGGCCGGCCCCCGCGCCGCAGCTCGCGTCCGGCCCCGCTCAGCGACGCGCACGGGGAGGCAGCGGCTCGGCCGGCTCCGGGGACGTCCGCGCGTTCGCTCGCTGGCGGCGCGGCGGAGCCAGCCACAGCCACCCGGCTCCGTGCTCCTCCGATGTCCTCATTTACTGCAATTGTCTTCGGCGAGATCTCGGAGCCGGGGCCGGGAGGCGGGGGCGGAGTGGGGGAGGGAGCGGGAGGGAAGTCCTTGCAGCCGCCCCCGGGTCCCCGCTACTCCGCGGAGCCGGGCGGCCGGAGGAGAGGGCGCCGGAGCCGCGCGCCCACCGCCTGTGCGCCCGGCTGGCACGGAGGCGGGCGGAGCCCCGGGCCCCGCGGGGCGGGGGCGGGGGCGGCGCGGGCCCCGCGGGGCCGCGTGCGCGGGGTGGGCGATCTGGAGGGAGTGGAGCGGGAGGGAGCGGGGAGCCCCCGCCCTCCGACGTCCGAGCCCGAGCTGGAGGAGGAGGTGGAACGAGCCGCCGGCGCCTGCCGCCTGCGCGCGGGGCTCCACCGCGGCGCGTCCTCCTGCAGGCGGCGCTGCGCGGCCCGGGAACTTGTTGAGTCTGCCCTCCAGCCGCCTCTGGAGCAGCTGGAGGGTGGGGGACCTGGCGTTTTTCTCTAGGGAGGGGTCGCCGGGGTCGCCGAGTGATGGCTGCCTGCTTGCCAGTGGGCCCAGCCCAGCGTAGCTTTGAAATCCTGGAGCGCGGGGGGCGTAGACGTCTGCCCCCTCACCTGCGGATTGCTGCCTAGGGGAGGCCAGGGTCACGGGCGTGTTTCCCTGCGGAGTCCGGCCCAGGGTCAGCATTTCTAAGTGGAGACTGACAGGTTCGTCAGCTGTGAGTAGTGAGGACAGAGGTGGGAGTGCCCTCCCCCACCCCCTGGGTCTGTGGCCTGAGGCCATTAGGAACACTCCAGAGCTGGCGCCACCACTGCTCCTCATCAAGACGCCCCCTCCCTCCGTGTTACCCGTACCACTGGCCTGCAGATGCCACAGGGTATGTGTCCTTTTTGTCACAGAGCAGAGTTGAGCTCACTTGGGGGAGGAACAGATCTAGGAGCTCTTCTAGGAGCTCTTCCCCACCCCTTCGGCAAATCCACCCAGTCCACCAATGGGTGGTGTGTCTTCTAAGCTCAAAGCGACTGGGCCACTGGCCTCCCTGATTCCTGGCAGACCCTGGTGCGTGGGCCTGGGACCAAGCAGCCAGCTGGCCACAGGTCTCCCAGCTCCCCAAGTTTTCTCAGGGTTGTAGCTTGAAGTTCATTCTTCTTGAACATACTTGGAAGTGACCGCACTCGGTAGTGTGAATAATTCCCAAGAAAGGGCAGAGGAATGGTGGATCCAAGGGCAGTGGCTTTGGGGGATGAAATGGGAGGACAAGAGGGAAAGTATCATTACCACATCTTCAGGCAGAGCGGCAGGTGCACACACCTGCACCCATCTCCACGCCCACCCCTCATTTCCTGCGGTAGCACCAGCCCTGTGCCCAGGACACAGCCATTGCTAGTTTTTGTTCACTGGGCTCAACTGAGTCTAGCAGGGTGCGTAATACAGTGTCTGTTCTTTATAAATTTCTTTATATGTAATGCTTTATTTGTCTTTATGTGGTACTTGGGGCATCGTGTCCAAATGTTCCAAAAGAACAGCATCTTGAAACCTCCTCCTTCCCCTCTTACTTCTTAGCCACCTTCTGGATACAAGTCTGCAGTCCTCTGGCATCCAGATATATCCAGGAAGGGAGTCCTGAACCCGGGTCTCCAAACTCTGTCTACTCACTCCTTTTCTTACTCCAGATCCCGGAGTCTAATTTTTAGCCTGTTTTCTTCTCTGGCTGACCCACAGTGCTGGTGAGAGCTGGCTGGAGACATGTAGCAGCAGATGCATGAGTAGCCTGAAGACCTACAACTCCCTGTTCTGCCTGGAAGGGACCTGATGTTGGGGATGTGTCGGATTTGAGGACATTTGATGCCAGGTGGAAGGGATCATTGTCATGGATCGCTCCAAGATAATTCCCCTGGGGATGTGCCATTGCCACTGCGGGCCCAATATTTCTCTAGCTTTCTGTAAATCTTGCTTTATTGCTAATCCATAAAATCGAAATCTGCCTTCTATCCCTTAAACATGTCACTGTAAATAAAACTGCCAGGAAATACTGAAATTGTGCCGGTGGTCATGGACAGCCACATTTCTGGGGGCCCTGAGTAAAAACAGATAAACATAAACGCATGCACCGAAGGAGGGAGCAGAGCCCCGGGGGGCAGTGTGAGCCGCCAGGAAAATGGCTCCAGGGACAGTGTTATTGAGATCCGCATGATGTGTAATTGTAGGAAGAAAAACTGTAAGTGACAGGTTAGAAAACCCACTTACAGGAAGATGAGAACTTAATGAACTTCTTAGTATCGTCGAGACTATCTTTAGGTGTCTGGTTGTCTCCTAGACTCCTAGATGTTTTTCCCAGTTCTCCACGTCACTGGTATCCTCCCTCTGGTTTGAAATGCGTCATCTTTTGTCTACCGTGTTTACCTTGCAAGCCTTCACGTCACAAGTGTAAAAACTGTTGAAAACACGTTTCACTGTAACTTTGTCTGAGGAGAGAGGTTCCACATGCGCGAGGCTGACGAGTCCTTGTGTCCATCCTGTTCTCACCTTGAAAGCAAACACTGCGAGGGGCTGGCCTGGGAGACAGGGACTCATGAATGCCGTCTTCCTGCCTGCAGACTCCCCCCTGCATTATAATTAGTATCTTTTACAGATGAGACACATGCATGTTTTTAGGGTCTAGGATGAATCATTATGTTCAGTTTCCGCAGAAAAAGAGTTACAGTTGGTAGAGAGTTGATTCATTGTAGGAGTCAATTAGGTAAAATTGGTTTTGATTCAGATTTTTGCTGAAAAAGATGGACTTCCAAAAGGAAAAATAGCTACTTTTGAAGTGGGATTTCCTGAAAGCAGAAGGCCCTAAAAATTCAAGAGATGAGAAAGAACGAGAGAGATGACTGAGAAAATAGCCGAGGCTCCTCTCTTGCCTTCTTCTTGGCTGTGTGCAGGTGTCTCGCAGAGATGTGCTGGATGCCCGCCCTGCCCTCTTGCTGAGTTAAGTTATGAAGTCCTGGTTTCCACTTTTAAAAAAAGACGAGAATGTACCGGTCAGAGACAGACAAGGGTGTTCATAACAGTTTTGACCACCTGAGTTCCAAACTGGAAATAACTCCAGTATCTATCAGTTGTAGAAGGGATACGGTTTTTCTGGGTTTACTCCTGCAGCAGGGTCCCACCCAGCAGGGGAAAGGACCGGGTCAATGTGAATAACTTCACAAATGTTATGCAGAAGCAGCCAGGCACCAGAGTACACGTCGTAGTCGTAGGATTTCATTTCAGTGACGTTTTGCAAGAATGCAAAAAAGTCAAATGTCAGAATGGTGGTTGTCTTTGCCCTGAGCCACACTACCTCTCATGGTATGGCTTATCTGTATGATAACTAGGTGGTCACACACCGTATTCATACGGATCAATTCATTGAGATGTTCTCGTCTTTCGTGTACGCCTCCTTTCTGTCTGACCAGACGCTGTCTTTGCAGCATCGACACACGTGCCCCCCCTAGTAATCTTCCCTTTGATGGGACCGGCTTATGGTCAATGAAGTTGGCTTGCTGTATTGCTAATTCATAGAATCGTCAAAGCTGCTTTCTCTCCACATCCCAAGGTAAGAGAGAAGAGGTGGTCTGCACAGGCCCTGCTGATGTCAATAAGACTTCTTGTCTAGCTAAGTACTGGGACCTCCTTCTTTGAGAGGCTGCCACGGGCATCTGCCCAACTGTTGCACACCGCCGTGGCAGTTCCCTCTGGAAAGGATGTTCCGACCTTGTCCTTTACTGTCCTGAGTGACTGTCAGGTGAGCCGGTGGCTGTGATGGGAGGTTCTGTCCTCCAGCTCCGAAGCGGTGGTTGCAGATCAGCTGTACGCCACTGCTACGAAGGAGAGGGAACTCAGTTGGCCTGAACCTGGAGGGGAGAGATCAGTTAACACCCAAATGCTTCTCTTTTCTCTTTCAAGAACGAGACATCCTGCAAAGGGGCTCCAGCCAGACCTCATCTTTTGCCTGGAAGACCTGAGAGAAGCCCTTCTGAGTCATTTCCTTTGTCCTGTTCTGCTCAAGCATTTATGCTCCCCTTTCTGGACTGACTTTCTGAGCAAAAGAGTCTCCCTCTGTAGCCCCATGCCTGTGGCTCTGTCATTGTCCTGGCAACAAAGCTGTGTTTCCTCCTGGCGGGAAGCAGAGCTATGTTTCTGAAATGCTGGCCTGTGTTCCTGGGACTCTCCCCACCCTGAATTTCTTTTCCTTCCATGATGAGCGACCAGAGATGGTTTATTGGCCTGGAATACAATTTGGTTTGGAAAAACTGAACATCTCACAGATTAGTTGAAATTCCTCGTTTTCTCTTAGGCATCATTGTGAATCTAATGTATCTGTAGGCAGTGGAATGGTTTTCTTTTTCAAGAGAACAAGGATGGCTCTAGGTTTCCTCTACCACATCCTACCACAGGGACAGCAACATGAAGAGACAGTGAAGAGGGACCCTGTGCTTCTGGCTGGCCCCCTTCCACCCTTCAGCCCCTTTTGAGTAGGGCTCCGATCAAACCCAAAGGCTTTCAAAGGCTTTGGCCCCCCACTAAGTCAGTAACTGCCCTTCCTTCCCTTCGGGTGGCTACATTGAGAGAGAAGCAGGGAGACTGTTTTGCTGACCTTCGTCTTGTGAGTGGGGGCTTTTCCATTGTCCAAGTCTGACCTGTTGGGGAGTGGACCTCCCCCGCAGGAGGAGAAGACTAAGGGGCTTTTCTGAGTCCCCTTTGGTAACACCGTTGTCTCTCTCAGCCCGCCGCACAGCAGGTCGTGCGCCAGGCCGGAGAACCATACCTTGGACCAGAATTAGGTCAAGAAGGGATAAAAATTGCTTTCAGATTTCAGTGTCTGCTCTGCTAATCTACTTTGCTGGTGTCAACCGTGGACAGCCCTTCCACGGACCTCTGCCCCGTGCTTGCAAGGCCTCTGCTGGTGGAGGGGGGCTCCGAGGGGAGGCCTGAGGTTTTGCACAGCGCCCCCTGTGGGCTGTGGGCTGTGTACTGTGGGTGTTTCTGAACGCCCTCCATTCACAGCCAAGCTTTTCTAGACCTGAAGGCAGGATGGGGAGAGGGGGAGGGAAAAGAAAGCGAAACCCTTCTGTTCTACTCCTCTCCTGCCACAGAACCTGTCTGACGGTGACGGGCCACTTTGGTTTTCTGCCTACAGAATGTGAGGTGCCGGGGACTCTGCTCTACATCTCCTTTCTCCTCACCTGAACACCCTGAACTGGATAGTGTTAAATTGTTTTCATAGATGAAGACCAGAGACGTTAGGTAATTTCTCCAAGGTCACACAGTTCGGAAGTGAGGAAGCCTAGATTCCAGTTCAATTCTGCTGGATGCCACAATGCAGCTGCCTGCTCAGGCTCATTGTTTTGATGCGAACTTGAGAAGCATTCAAGAGCACACGTTATCATTTAGTGTTACTCTAAAGGAGCGCGTGCTCCTCAGATGTCATGGTATGTCCACACTGGAACCCTCCCTTCCGGGCTCTTGCGGTATTAGCGGGGCTCTCTCATGGGGCAGATTCTGGCTCGAAATGTTAACTGCCAAGACCACTGTCTCCTCAAGCAGATAACACGCCCAGGCTGACTAAAGAGTGTCTTCGAGCGGTTCATCTTTTACCTTTACTAGCTCTACCTCCTCTTATCCCTGTATCAGTTACACTTCGAAGTCAAAACTGTCCTTCGGGCAGTGGTGTGCCATCACCGCGGCGCGTTTGGATAGCACCGTATGCTCGTCCAGTGGAATCTCGAGATCATGATGCATTTTCTTCATTGAATGACAACAGCTGTCCATCGCTGTATATGTCTGTTCCATATTTACCACAAAGACCGTTTCAGGTTCTTTGGGCACCAGTGATGGTGACATAGTCTTACTGTGGTCTTTGATTTATCCTAAACAACCCATTGGTGGTCTCATCACCTGACTTCAGGTGTACTGCTCAGGGCTGTGGATCATGGATGACATGGTAGCAAGCTACTGTCTATTGGAAAGCAGGCATTTTGCTTTTAAATGCCACGTTCCAAATGAAGAGTACAGGATTGTTTCAAAATCTCCAGTTACATTTGATGACCTCTAAGGTCATGTATGGATTTTCAGTTCCATATGTTTTAAAAAAAAAAAAAAAACAACAACAGTTCTTTTCTTTTCCTTGTATCATTGGGTCCTTGGAGGATTAAATAGGTCACTACTTTAATTCCACTGCACTGTAGAGTTGCAGGTCTCCTGTTTCCTATTTGCCTAATTTGTGGTTTGGCACATTCTGGAACTTTCTTGTGCTCTAAATGTGCGTGGTGCCTTACACACTCACTTCTAGGTTGCCATTCATGAACTCTGGTGTCCCTTTAACCAGTGTTAAAGCACACATCAAAAACACATTTTAGGGGCGCCTGGGTGGCTCAGTGGGTTAAGCTGCTGCCTTCAGCTCAGGTCATGATCTCAGGGTCCTGGGATCGAGTCCCGCATCGGGCTCTCTGCTCAGCGGGGAGCCTGCTTCCCTCTCTCTCTCTCTCTATCTATCTTTCTCTGCCTGCCTCTCTGTCTACTTGTGATCTCTCTCTGTCAAATAAATAAATAAAATCTTTAAAAAAAAAAAAAAAAAAAAAACACACATTTTAACCCAGTTCTTGCCCAGTCATAACTGTCTCTGGGATTTCAAGAAAAGAAAGACATTTTGGTTTTAAATGTTGCTCAGCGTCTTTCTTAAACACAAAGCCAGTGCGCACTGGTCAGTGTTCCTGTGGTCAGAGGTGAAGATGTCACGGTTCTCCCCAATCCTGGTGTCCCAGTGATCACCGCTCCAAGACAGGTTCTCTCCCTTCCCTGGAAGGAGAACTCCTGAGCGGTCCCCAGGCCTCCCAGAGTCGGAAGATGGAAGCATCTCGATATCCCAGAGCATGTGTTGCTTTCAAGTGAAGGAGGCAAATCTCGGAAAACTTTTTCTCACTTGTGCTCATTGGTTGGTTGTTTTGGTGGATTAAAAGAAGAAACTTGAAAATTAGTGTGTTTCTTTAAAGAATAAGTTTGAGATGTGAATTTGGAGATTGTCACCAGTGAGATGAAACAGCATCAGCAGAAAAATCAGTTAGTATAAAATTTAAAGGGAATCTTAATTCACTTTATGTGTATTCTCAGCCTGAGCCTGAACCTGAATTCGGTGATTATTGAAAAGTTCACCTGGGGTTAGACAGTTAAGCCATAAGTGAGGGTTCCAGAAGCCAGGATAGGTGAGGACCAAAGAGGCCATTTTGGCCACATTTTAGCACGCCATCCTTCCATGTGATGTGTCTCCCCTTGGCCCGTCTTGTGTGTGAGATCTCTTTGCCTGGTCCAATGTGGATTGCTCTGCTCCATTTGAACAGCATAAGCAGATGTAAAATTACCCTTTTATTAGGATGTCTTGGGCTGTGAGCTTTGTGCCCTCAAGTTCCAGTAGAAGATAAAATTTGTTGATGATTTATTTTGCTCACTGAATCCAAGTATGAAAATGAAGAAATTCATTTTAATGGGGCTTCCCCCCCCCTTCCCAGCAGAGTAAATATTGTCACATGAATTTGCTGATGATTCTTCCGAGTCCCTTAAAATAAGACTTGTGATTCATTCACACCATGAAAATAGTAAAGAGCCAACAGCTTCACCTGTGGGTTCATAAGTTACTGGCTCTTTCCTTTTTGGTCCCTGGGTGTTAATGAACATTTTCACTTCTGGAGCTTTCCCTGCTTCCAACTCCTGCAAGGACAAGGAATAAGGGTTCTGGCTCTCTGGTTCAGGCTCTGGGACTCAGCCCCGGGAATTCCATGTTCAGGCTCCACTGTTGTGGGCAAAGGGGAGGAATTCCATCTGAAATTTTGGACAGCTTCTCATAAGAAGATAGGGTACACCCTCCTCGTTGTGGAAGTGGACTGAGCCCAGTGCCCACGCCTTAGAGCATGTGGCTTGCCAAAGAAATGATTTCCTCTCGTACTTTAGGCTCATACAGAATTCTTTTTTGACTTCTTGCTGTCTTGATGGGAGTACATACTTTGTTAGTACTGAAAGGACATTTTAAAACGTTACCGAAGTGAGATCAGCTTAAGGTGTGAGGCGTATGACAAGTGTTGAAAGGTGGCTGGTCTTCGCCATGAAATTTAAACAACCCTCACTAAAGCAGAAATAATATTTCTATACCATGTAAAACGCAAGGATCTCCTTTAGACTTGCCTGTTCTTTATTTCTTGACAAGCGTGCATAATCTCTACACTCGTATACAGAAAGATTCAGTATTTTTGAAGTTATTCACTCGTGGGTGCGGCTCACTTTGAACAAACCCCCCGTGTGAAAGAGGGGCTTGGCCACAGGCCCGCTGGGAGGCTGCCCTGTGACAAATGCTCATTTTGTATAATGCTCCTTTCAAAGACCCACTGCCAGTATGCGCTTACAGGGTTTCTGCCTTTTGAAAGTTATTTGCTTCACGACTGCGTAGCATCGCATCTCTTTCAGCAAGTGTGATCTCTGGTGTTTTCTTGCATGTATGCACGTAGGAAGGCCCGTGTACGCTGGGCAGTTTCTGACATTGTTTGTGCTGGGTTCCTGCACGTGTTCCATGAGGAGGATGGTCTGGGCATGACTAGGGCAAAGCAGGACGTGGGCTAAGTTCCCTGAAGTCCCCTTCTAAGTCTGGGCGGCATTTCCTCAGTAAGCACCAGAGCTCAAACAACAAAGAAGCCAACGTGTCTGCCACAGGGCCAGGCTCCGTGCTTGGGGCTTTAGACATTTGTCTCCTGTGTTCATACCCCCAGCAGTGTTAGGAAGCTCTAACACATGATCTGTTCATGTGCTATGTAAACTGGAGGGCTGGTTGTATAGCTGTGTGAAGGAGTCGTGGAAAATTCCTTGCCAACACCTCTTGTCAAAGTTGCAGTAAATTGGAACTTACTGACGTGCTCTTCTTAGTTCTTCTACAGATCTCGTCCAGTTTGACGCTGTCTCTTCCTGTTTTTATGATTGCCAATGCTCTGCTTTCCCTAATCTAACTACAGCAGACCCTTGGACAACACGGGTTTGAGCTGCATGGGTCCACTTAGATGTGAATATCTTTTATATAAATACCATACTCTAATTTTCTCTTCTGATTTCTTTTAACTCTTTCCTCTAGTTTATTTTACTGTAAGAATATATCAGTTAATACATACAACATATAAAATATGTGTTAATTGGATGTTTCTGTTTTTGGTCAGGCTTCCAGTCAACAGTAGGTCCTTGGTAGGTGAGTTTTCTGGAGGTCAGAAGTTACATGCGGACTTTCCTCTGCATGGACATCACTGCTCCCCATCCCCACATTGTTCAAGGTTCAACTGCAGACTCCTTGCTTATTAAATACTTTTTCAGAATGTATGCTAATTTTTTCTGGGTAAAAGGCAAGCCTTGGCATCTCAGGTCCTATTCTCCATGAAGTGCAGGCTGGTTTTAGGTACAGTCCTTCCTCCATAACTGTTATTATACTCGGGACCTTCATGCGGAAATAGAAAAACACTACTACCCTCATTCTCCAGTCTTCATTGAGCTAACTTGAGTTTATGCCGATTGGTTCTTCTCTGCTGGTCATGATTGTAGAGCTTTACATGAATCAGCACCTTAATCATCCTAAAATCTCTGTAAACCTAAGTACTGTTATCAGCACCATTTGTCAGATGAAGAAAGAAGCACAGGGAGGTCAACAGATGTGATGAAGTAAGCCAGAAATCTTCCTTAGAAATCACTAGAAGTTGTGGAGGAGTAGAAGCAGTCTCTAGAAGTATCAGATAACAATTCAACTTCCAATGAGGCAAAAAACAGACATATTTTGGCCTTGTTTGTTCTTAACTTACACCTGAATGAGCCAGTGCCCCTTTTGGGAGACCTGGAATTACCGTCTCCCTTTTCCCAGGACAATAGAATAGCATTTGTTCTTGTACATGTTGAGAATGTGGATGAGTATCTCATTTTGGGATTGTCTTCATAGACAACTGACTTTACTACCTAATTGTCGATGGGAGGAATAGTTTATAGCAGTGGTTATCAACTTTTTCTTGGAGAGTTACATAATAAGTATTTTCAGCTTTGTGGGTCATACTATATCTTGTGAAAACTCATCTCTGCTATTGACGCAGGAAGTAGCCATAGGAAAGTAGCCATAGGAAAAACTGTGAATACGGGTGAGTTCCAATAAATCTTTATTTGTAAAACCAGGGAGTGGGCCAGATTTGCCCCATGCTGTAGTTTGCTGATCCCTGGTTTATAGCATAAGTCCCTTTGTAAGAATTTTGATTCCATGCATAGACCCCAGTTTTTTGTTTTTGTTTTTTTTTAAAGATTTTATTTATTTATTTGACAGACAAAGATCACAAGTAGGCAGAGAGGCAGGCAGAGAGAGGAGGAAGCAGGCTCCCCGAGGAGCAGAGAGCCCGATGCGGGGCTCGATCCCAGGACCCTGGGACTATGACCTGAGCCGAAGGCAGATGCTCTAACCCACTGAGCCACCCAGGCCCCCCTATACCCCAGCTTTTAAGGATGAATTTATAAAGCATTTGATTCATCACAGGAAACTTTTTTCCCTTTTGCTTCTTGTATATGCTGGATTCTCAGAAACCTGCCTTATTTGAGATCTGAGCAGAATTAGATCAGTATATTCTATGAAGGATTACTTCTGGGGAAGAGTGTGGTGATGGAGCTCTTCGTGTGTATTTGAGATGCACCTTTTTGGAAAAACAGAAAAAAACTAAAACTGGGGATGGCAACATCTTTGTCATTGTGTGCTAGAAGAATTTTGCTTTTCTGGGTATGACAAAACTCTAGTTATTAGAACTAAAATGCAGTTGTCTCTTCAATGGGAAAGCCATGTATGTTGGGGGCTTTTGTCCTTCCCATACTCCCCCTGAGAGAACACTGTATAAGTCAAGACGAGACAATGCCGGACAGTTAATATTGGATTTTCATCTCTGGCTGATTTATTTAAGCGCTTCATGAGACCAAATGAAATATCTTTGCTGTAGGCTTTTCATACTAGAGCTTTTATGGTGACTGATGTATTTTTTGTTTGTTTGTTTTTGTTTTTGTTTTGATAGCTTCCAAGCAATTGAGATAAATAGTTAAGTTTCTGTAATTGTTCTTTGGTACGCATTTGAAGAATGCTTATTAGCTTAATGTGAATTTTCTCACCAAAGGAAGGATCAATAATCATTCAGATATCATTTATTAATGTTGTATTTAATTCTTCAGATTCGAGTATCATTAGGGAGCAATGATCCCTTGGCCTATACGTCACTCACCTTGCCAAAGATGTGACATGGTGATTGTTTAATTCCATAAACTTTGTTGTGTGTTCCTCCCCACTTTCATTTTTGTCAGTTCTGTATCTGTTAGGACTTTGCAAATTCTCCAGAGACATAAGATCAAACTTCTGACTTTCACGTACAGTGTTTTTATGTTGCCTGTCATGGGGACTGTGGGGCTCCTGTGTTGAATAAAATTAGTTTCTTGTGCGCGGTGCTAGAATCTGCCTCCTGGTCGTTAGTACGATTTCTCTTTGGTGGCGCCACGTGCTTACTACCTAGCAATGAGAAGCCTGGCCTACCTTCGTTTCTCTCAAGTGTGTTTAACTGAAGGAAGTATTTGAAAATTTATCTTCTTACTGCATAACTCTCGCAAGCACTGAAATTCCCTTGAATATCCAGAGGCAATCTTTGGTTTTATACTTTGCGCCAGCCGACAATGCATAGTGGCTTTGAGAACCAACGTGTCAGGATGTTGAACTCACAGAAGGTAGGAGAAGGGTGAAGTTGCCTTTGGAGTTGGGAACAAATATGTGTGTATGTGTGTGTGGATGCATGTGTTTTAGGGCTTGGTTTGGACTTTATAAAAGAAAAAAATCAGAGGTCACTTTGCATGGGAAGATCTCACTTAGGATTTCCTGTAGGTTGGAGGAGAGAGCAAGGGAAGGTTGAAGCTTTGAGGAGAGCAGAAGTGGGGATCGGGTGGCTTCTGCATGGCCTTCATTTCCCTGGTGGCTTCATGATTTGCTGGACACGAGGTCGAAGGCAAGTGTCATCCCCTTGTCAGAACTGACAGCATGACAAGGCGCGTCCTACAGTGCCCCAGTGGAGATGGAGGGCTTCACGGGCTCACCAAACCCATCCTTCCTTCTTCCCTTGGTCAGAGCTGCCTTGCATTTTTAAATGACGGATCTGGAAAATGGGAAAAGTATAAATGCAAGAAAGTGATTCTTACCAGGGAGTGCTCCATCAGATAACTTGTAAAAGCAAATATGTCCCACGACTGGGTGAGTCAGTCTTACACATAGAATTTCCTGACAGAACTTTGCCGAGACCCCAGGGTCACAACAAGACTCGGGAGTGGGCGTGTCCGCCGCCTTGGGTGACTGTGTGCTCCCAGGCAGCACAGCCCCGAGCACCTGACTTCACCTGAGACATGTCATTTTAATTGGAGTTCGCCCTAGTAGTTTCCACATCTGCTCTGCTGTTTTCCAAGGACAAGAGGACTTGGCTTGGGAACTGCAAGCTTGGCTGCCGCATGGGCCGGCGGCCGTCCTTGGTCCCTCCCTGGTGTCCCTCGGACACATCATCCTGCTATGCCGGTCTTACTGTTATGTTTTCAATCGGGGGGAAAAAGAGAGAAGATTTCTATCTCTGTTTCTTGGTTCCCTCACAGTGAGAATGAAATTTTTTATGAAGTCTTAAATTTGGTGGTTACCGTCCCATTACCTATAGAAACTAGCATAAAGACTCCGTTCTGCTGCCATCGGCACGTGCTGTGGGCCCCGTCAGTGCCCGGAACGAGGCCCCAGTGCTCATCCCGGGAAGAATGGCCCCTGCTCAGCTCTGCAAATGGCTCCCACGGTTGCCGTGGAGCACCAGGGAGGTGACGGGAGGCCTTAGCGCTGCTGTAAAGGGCCGCGCCTGAGACCCTGTGTAACTGGATGATAATACAGTCAGGAGGGGGCTTTCTGTGATTACCGCCAAATAACTCTCCGGTTGAGCTTGGGAATCCAGACGAGCAAACCTACCAGGAGCCAAATTGGGCTGCTGCTTTTTCCCTCCTCCTCTTTCTGCTGTCTGTCACCGGGCACCTCGAGAAGCTAATGGCACAGGCCCCGAAATCTGGAATCTGTCCAGCCCAGCAAGCTCTTGGCTCTGCTGGTCCCCGCAGGAGCTGAGGCTGGTTGAGTTTGGAAGCAGGATGACCTCTGCTGGTCTCTCTCTTTGTTTTCTTCCCCAAGGAGTCCTGGGTACATGAAGTTGAAAGGCTAATGCAAATCCTCTCCCTTTGCCGCATTGTCCTAGGCATTACTTTTTTTTTTTTTTTTTTTTAAAGAGTGGACTAAAAGCTCTGATGACTCTTGTGGCTGATTTCTGAATGTGAAGAGGGCTTTATGTTTAATGCGCGCCGGCCGGCCCCTCTCGGCGCCTCTCCTCAGGGCTAGGCTGCTGAGCCCTGCACACCATTCGCAGGAACGGCAGCTGGGGAAGGCCAAGTGCGCCTTGCTGGGCAGAAGGGGTTTGTGTGTCTCCTCTGTTGGGTGGGGCATTTCTCTTAATTTCCTCAGTGGGTTAATAGTCTAGGGTTACAGGCAGATGGTATCGGTTGCTTTAAGAGGAGACACGCTCTTGGCAGGGGGCTCCGAAGCCTCATTCGCTGACCTTATGAAACCATCATCTGTGTCTCCCATTTTCTGTCTTTACGGAGGTGTGCGGAGTGACTGCCTCCCCTTCCTTGTGAATTCAGGGTTTCGGGATACGCTCTGACCAGCGTCTGGTCCTCCTTAGAGGACACTTTTATTATTATCTTATTTGTTTCTGACATTTTACAACTCTTATTATTGAATTTTTAATACACTGATTTTTTTTTTTTTCCTAGTAGATGTTTCCTAGTGGGAATTACTTATTGGTCAAATAAGAAAAGTTCCAACACCATGATTTCTGTTAAAACATATTCAAAAGTAATGCAGGTAGCTGGTGGCCCAGGAAAGTGGTGTCACAGGGCATTGGGGGGGAATCTCTACTTATCAGCCACCCCTGCATGGGGCCCTGAGTCCTCCCTGGGATGTGCCCTGAGACGCACACAGTGGCCGGGAGCACTCACCCTTTCTTCACCCGGGTCCTTCGCCTTTTCTGTGGAGCAGGAACCCTGCGGCTCATTTCCAGTCTGTGCCAACCGCCCAGCACGCCGTTGTTCCCAGGTTCGAAAACAGTGCAATTTAGAAAGATTTAAACCTGCAAACAAAAGTATATTTATTTTGGAAAATATAATGTGTTTTCCTCCTTGGAAAAGTCAATGCTTTGGAAAGTCAGCATTTATTACCAAATTATTCAAAACTAGTTTTTGTCTTGGCTCCTTTGAAAATCAATTTTATCGAATGTAGCTTTTAAGAAATACCCGTCACAAGTGGGTGTAAGATTTTCATGGTGGACAGTTCTTCAGTGACTTGGAGGTTCATGTCCTGAAGGAAGAAGCATCATGTAATCTTTCCACTGATTCCTCAGTTGTCCACCTGCAGGCCTCCACATGTGCGTCTGCTTGGATCAAGCACAAAACTTCTTTTTCTTCCTTTCTTTCTTTCTTCCTTCCTTCCTTCCTTTCTTTCTTTCTTTCTTTCTTCCTTCCTTTCTTCCTTCCTTCCTTCCTTTCTTGATTTTATTTATTTATTTGACAGAGAGATAGCGAGAGCAGGAACACAGCAGGGGAGCAGGAGAAGGAGAAGCAGGCCACCCACGGAGCAGGGAGCCCGATGGGGCTCGATCCCAGGACCCTGGGATCAGGATGTGAGCTGAAGGCAGACACTTAATGCTTGAGCCACCCAGCTCCGCGACACTCAGTTTGGTCTTTGAACTCACACTAACAGTTTCTTTACAAGCAGACATATGCAAGACTGCTATGGGATGACTCTGGTTGCTTTTCAAGAAAAGTGAGACTTTAATTTTACTAGTTATTTTCTACATTTGTGTGCTTGAGGGGCTATGGAAGCATGTGCTAGAAATCCAGATGGAATCTGGAAATGAGTTTCTGTTAAAAGGTAGAAAGACTTGACTGTTAATAAACTTTTGATTCAGGCCCATGGCGACTAAGGAGGACCAGGCCTCTTGCTTCCAAGAACCCTCACTTCCTAGACCGGTCGCCCCTTTGTGCTTTCCGGTCACCTGGCTGAGTTAAGCCTTTCCCTGTGGGGCTTCCCCGAAGCACAGTCACTCAGAACCTCCCATGTCCTGTATGAATTTGTGCAGGCTTTTTTTCTTGCCAAAGGAGGAGTTTATCGAGTCTGTAATGTGCCTGACCGTAATGGTAGCTCCTCTGTTAAGGACGGACGACCTCGGCAGTTAGCTGTCCTGTCAACTCTTCTTCGTTCACCACCCCTCATGCTGTCCCCCAAAAGATGGAGAGGATCATGTTCACTTCCAGGCTGAGTCCCTGCCATCTCCGTTCCATGATGATGTTCTGCTTATTTGTTTTTCTTTTTTCCTTTCAAGATTTTATTTAAATTCAACTTACTTCACATATGGTATAGTATTAGTTTCGGGGGTAGAATGTAGTGATTCATCAGTTGCAAATAACACCCAGTGCTGCTTATATCAAAGGCTCTCCTTAATGCCATCACCCAGTCACTCCATCCTCCCACCACCTCCCCTCCAGCAACCCCCAGGTTGTTCCCTATAGTTAATAGTCTCTTATGTACTAGGCTAAGTGAAATAACTCAGTTGGAGAAAGAGAAATACCATATGATTTCACTCATATGTGGAATTTAAGAAACAAAATGATGTCTACTTCTTTATAAAGAATTTATTTATTTATTTATTTATTTGTCAGAGAGAGAGAGAGAGAGCACGCGCGCACGAGAGTACAGGCAGGCAGAGTGGCAGGCAGAGGCAGAGAAAGAAGTAGGTTCCCTGCTTCTTCGAGCCCGATGTGGGACTCGATGTGGGACTCGATCCCAGCACGTTGGGATCATGACCCGAGCCAAAGGCAGCCCCTTAACCGACTGAGCCACCGGGTGTCCCAATGAGGTCTTCTTCTTCTTCTTCTTTTTTTTTTTTTTTTTAAAGATTTCATTTATTTATTTAACAGAGAGAAATCACAAGTAGGCAGAGAGGCAGGCAGAGGGAGAGGGGGAAGCAGGCTTCCGGCTGAGCAGAGAGCCTGATGTGACGCTCGATCCCAGGACCCCGAGATCATGACCCAAGCCGAAGGCAGAGGCTTAACCCCCTGAGCCACCCAGGTGCCCCTGATGTCTACTTCTTAAATTTAACTTTGGAGAAGTGTTTTCACTTAGAAATCTCTCTCTCTCTCAAATATATATATTTACTTTTAGCTATAGTATGTGCATTTTATAATATGTGATAACCACACAATGAAAGGATGCATGAAATCAGATTTCCTCACTTCTCTGCCCAGTCCCCCTATCCCATCCAGGCAGCCTGGTGTATTATCTTTCCACACCTGTCTTCTTGTTCATGAGTACTTAGACAACATTTTTATTTACATATATATAATCTCAGATTATTACCAAGAGTGGGAGAGTGGTGTTTTCTTTGTTTTGTTTTTATAAAGTGGAATCAACATATTCACATTACTCTGCATTTTTTGAGGGATTTTTTTAGAGCAGTTTTAGGCTCACAGCAAAACTGGGGGAAGCACAGAGATTTCCATGTACGCCCTGTCCCCACACACGCCCAGCCTCCCCGACAGTCAGCATCCCCCACCAGAGAGGTCCATCTGTTATCGCTGATGAACCCACACTGACATGGCATCATCACCCGAAGGTCACAGTTGAGGGTCCGCTCTTGGTGTTGGAAATTCTGTGGGTTTGAACGAATGTATAATGATGCATATCCACCATTGTAAAATCATACAGAGTAGTGTCATTGCCCTAAAAGTCCTATGTGTCCTCTCCTGCTCATCTGTCCCCAACATTACAGTCCCTGGTGACTACTGATCTTTTCATGGTCTCCAGAGTTTTGCCTTTTCCAAAATGTCATGTACGTGACCTTTTCAGATTGTCTTCTTTCACTTAGTAATATGAATTTAGGGTTTCTACTTCTCTTTTCTTGGCGTGATAGCTCATTTCTATTTCGTGCTGAGTAACACTCCATTGTCTGGGTGTAACTAGTTACACATCCTTCTACTGAAGGACGTATTGGTTGCTTCTAAGTGTTGGGCACAATGAGTAAAACTCTTGTAAACATCTATGTACAGGCTTCTGTTTGGGTATAAGTTTTCATCCACTTTGGGTAAATACCAAGGACCACAATTGCTGGATCTAGTGGTAAGAGTGTGTTAAGATTTGTCAAGTTGCTGTTTTTCATCTGACAATAAGCATGCATGTAGGTAGTCTGTAGATAGGGGTCTAAGTGTTCTGTTTATACCACCAGAATATTCTTTAAACATTTCTCATCTGTAATGAACTGAAGGCTATCATTCCTTCCCTAATTTTTCAGAACAAATGTATTAGTACTAATTATCTTTGCTGCAAATATATTCATGTTTGTTCTTCCTGGTGGAATTAGTGATTTTGACATACTGCTTACAAGATAAGCGTTTTGGGGTAGCATCCTCAGCAGCAGTAGGATCCTAGATAAAGAAAACAACAGATAATTTTTCTTTTTATTCAAAGCAATCACATGATATTTTCTAGTGCTTCAAAAGGTGATAGATCCAAAACATTCCTAGGAACGATCCGATGTATGCTTCATAGGGTACTCTTATCTACTTCTAGGCTAGGGTAGAACGTATATGATTTGGAATCTTATTTGGGACTGTTGTCAAACATTTTCTGAGTGATCGTGATCAGTTCCACTTAATGGATTGGTCATATAAGATTGTGTAATACCAAGCTGAACCAAATAAAAATGTTTCCTGACAACAGCATTTGCAGAAACTTTCATAGGTGAACGTATGTTGTGAATTTGTAAAGGCTGAGCTAGAGCTCAGCGTTGCAACGTTTTCCTGACTCTCCTTCCCCAGGAGCTCTTTCTTTACGTATTTTGGTGAAGCATGCCAGGGCACGTTCCAGGGGATACACTTTGGGAAACGATGCTCCGTTTTTGCACACTGCGTGTAGATCCTGGAGCCTTCCTACTGCAGAGCACTCTGCTTTTCCCGCCTCATTGTCCGTGCTCAACAGCATCCTTCCTTCCTTCTAAATCGATATTTGTTGTGCACACGAGAGAATAAATACAAGTGTGTACAGTTTGTTTATTTGATTCTGTTAGCTAACGTACAGTGTTATATTCATTCCAGTGTACTATGTAGTGATTCAGCACTGCCATATGAGTGTGCACAGGCCAAAACATAATAAAATGGGCTGTGTACCGCCTCAAGCTGAAGATCCTCAGATGTTCTTGTCCCTCATCCAAATGCCTCCTCTTTCTCTGATGTCGTCTTTCCTCAGGCTTCTGGGTTACTCGTCTCCTTTTTCTTCTGCATCGTCTCATCACATATTCACATAGTCCTTAACAGTATTTTCTTCTGTTTTGCCTATATTAGCCTTCCATCGACATGGAATCATAGAACACACATTTTCCCATGACGTTATGGTTTTGTGATCTGCCCGTGTCGACGGGTTCGGCTGTGGCTGCTTCCTTTTCTTTACAAATTACAATTCCAGGGGGAGGATGTCATCATGGCCGGGTTATCCTTCCTCCCGCATGGACACGTGGGTGGTATCAGTGTGTGTCCTTTGAACCCTGTTGTGAAGACCATCCCGCTGGCCGTGTGCTGGCATTGCTGTGCCAGCGTTCCTCTAGGTTACAGACCCCAGAGTGGAAAGGGGGCTCAGTTTCTCTTTAAGGCAAATGCATACATAGGCAAGGAGTCCTGGGGTTTCTGGGGCTCCCAGATCTAATCTGTGCCATAACAGTGGCATTTATTCTCTGCCTCTGGGATTCTGCCCCTCCTCATTCTCTTTTTCCAATCCAGAATTATATTTATTTATTTATTTTTAAAGATTTTATTTATTTGACAGGGACAGATCACAAGTAGGCAGAGAGGCAGGCAGAGAGAGAGAGAAAGGGAAGCAGGCTCCCCGAGAGAGCAGAGAGCCCGATGCGGGGCTCGATCCCAGGACCCTGAGATCATGACCTGAGCTGAAGGCAGCGGCTTAACCCACTGAGCCACCCAGGTGCCCCTCCAGAATTATATTTATTAAGTGTGTGCATGTGCCGCTCTGTGTCATGAGGACATATTGATGGCCTGAACCTGCACATCATCCTGCTGTCTCTAGCTCCCGGCGCCCCCAGAAGCTCAGGGCCCCTGACGAAGACCGTGTAGCGCAGAAGCCTCCGTGCACATCTGTGCCCTGTTGATTTTGAGTTCCTGCTCGCAGGAATGAACAATGATGGATTGTGGACAAATGACTCTGTCTTGTTTTTTTAGACCCTGAAATAGACAGGATGGCTTTGGTAATGCTCTTTGCTGATGGGCACTTTTTTGTAACTCAGGCACATTCAGGGTCTTAAAATATGCTTCCACAAGGTTGATTTTGGGATAAATTATGCAGAGCTAAAGAAGAAAAGGCAGAAAAACCCTACCCACACAGGAGATAACTTACGGACATTTTCGAACTTGTCAAAGCCAACTCTTTTTGTTATTTCTGTTGCAGATTCAAACAAACAAACATACAAATCTCTAGAAACATCTATATGCCGTGGGCAGTGAGAGCCAGACTTGTCCTGTATTGCCTTGTCCCTTTGGCCTGAAGGAACCACTCTGTCTGTCCCAGTGTGGCTCTGCACGGTTGGCTGTGTTTCCGCGTTGAGTTGTCCGATCGCCCCTTTCCATCTGATGTGGAAGCTCTTGGGGGTGTCGCTTCTCAGTCAGTGTATCTGAACTGTCCCAGAAAGGTTTACTCACAGGAATTGACATCACAGAATCCTTGGTACCTGGGAGTCAGGGAAGGGACTGGTTGTGAGAGTCACGAATGAACAATTTTCTAGACAGTGTGTCGTCTGCCAGGGCCTTGGGCTGCATGAGGGAAAACTAGGAACAAAAGCTCCCCTGTGCAGTCACTGGTGAGTCACTTATTGGAACCTGTACGTGAAGGTGTCATTCATTATGTGGTCTCTTAAGTCCTCAAGTTTGGAAGTACCTTCTGTGAGTTTTTCTATCAAACTTCATCTGGTCCAGAAGGTAAGAAACAAGGCATCGCAATGGCACAGACACTCGCTGTGCAGAGACAAACACAAGAGAGGTCAATTGTCTTCAGAAGCATTGACAGCTTTTAAAGGGAAAATCAGTTGCAACTTAGTGGGAATCTGTTGTTCTTTCTAAGTCAGTGTGTCCCAGGAGCCACCACCCTAGAGTTAGTCTTTATGACCATGTGTGGCAGTGTCTGGGCTGGGCAACCTCCCTGTTCCACCTTTTGGAGAATGAAGAGGCTGAAATTCATGCTTATGCCTGAGCGAACGGCTGCTGTTGATCGTTCAGAATTTCTTGAATGCCTTCCTAATAACGTGCCTCACCCCTATCTGCCACAGAGCTTTGCAGCTGGGGAAACGGGGGCGTATCGCCCCGTACGCTTCTCTGAGGGCAGAAGGCTCGTCTTTTCTCCTTACTTTTCAAAATCAGTGAAGTTTTGAAACATTAAGGAAAAAAAGTCAACTTGCTAATGTAACAAAGGGCTTGGGTAAGGCTGTGACTTTGTGCTCCCTTGTGGAGCAGGTGCACGTCCCCTGTGGTGGAGACGTCCTCTTGGAACTGGCATGCTTTCTCTTCAGTTAAGAGCACAGCCTCCAGGGTGCCTGGGTGGTTTAAAGCCTCGGTCTTTGGCTCAGGTCATGATCCCAGGGTCCTGGGATCGAGCCCCACATCAGGCTCTCTGCTCAGCGGGGAGCCTGCTTCCTCCTCTCTCTCTGCCTCTCTGCCTACTTGTGATCTCTGCCTGTCAAATAAATAAATTAATTAAAAAAAAAAAAAAGAGCACAGCCTCAGGATCCTGCCTTGGGAACCGGGCCCACGACCCTTGCGTTTGGGAAGTTGGCCCACGCCCGTCAGTCCGTTAGCTCTGCGTTGCTTGTGGCACTGCAGGGTACAGAGGTTTGTGGGATAGGACTTCGGTCATCTCTGTTTGCTGTTCTGGCAGCTGGCTGTGTCTGCCACCAGCTGCCTTGTAGATGGCATGGCCGTCCACCTCGATCCCCCGCCCAGAGGTCGTCCTTCCTCCATGCACTGCGTCCGAGCCATCAGATGTGAGTGGCCGCGGGCTCCTTTCCCTTCTCTTGTCATTTGAGAATGGCATGCCTGTCACTGCAGTCCTGTCCACAGGTCTCTCCTGAATCGGAGACAAAAGTGTCCTCTCCCATTCAAAGCCAATCACGCTTGATCCTCGCTTTTACTCCCTGACCTTTTTGACACTTGCTGCGTTCTCGATCCCCACGTCCTCTCGCATCCTCTCTCCTATCTTGCTCGAGCTGCAAACTCTCCTACCCTCACGCTGCCAGCATGCTTCCCTTAGCCCAGGTCAAACTGGCCTGTTCTTTCCTGTCCCATCAGCATTCAGTGGCTCCTAGAGAACGTCCAGCTGCTGCCTCCATTTCTAGCCACACCTCCAGCCTTCTCCCCTCTCGCTTGGGGAATGATTCTGCCTTGGGGACGCTGACAGAACTTTCCTTGTTGCCGATGCACACGTTTGACAATTCATTAGGTATCAGACATTTTTAAGACAACACTGGTGGGTAGTACAGTCACTCTAAATTTATATACATGAACACGATAACTCAGAGAGATGAAGTAATTTGCTTGTGTTACGTGATATATGCAGTTACTGGAATTATGCTACCAAAATGTGTGCCTATGTGTGTTAAATACACCACAGTCCCTTATTGACGACCGTAAGTCCTTAGTTCTTCCACCTCTCTGATCACTTTTGCTCCCTGTCTTTTTTATGGCATTGCACGGTCTGCCTGCCTCCATCCTGGTCACTCTGTAATATTTTCTTTTTCAGTTTCTCTCATTTCTTATGCCTCTCTCACTGCATGAACCTTGGCCTTCCATGCAAACTGCCACGTTCTGCATCCTTCTTCCCGGCATCTGCTGGAGGCCCTCGCTGTGTTCACACGGAACATCCTACGGCTGGCTCTTGGCTCCCTGTGATTGCTTTGCCTTCCAGACATCACTTTGTAAATTTAATCACCCTAAAGGAGAGTTCCTTATTTTTCTTCACTATTTTATAACTCTGAAAGATTTCAGTTATTACCAGGGATAAGGAATGCTGCCTTGACCATCTTTCTACCTCAAACATTTCTCTGTTTAGGTTTGTTTCCCTAGGACCTGCTCCCACAAGCAGTTTGCTGAGTCAAAAGCAGTTGAAAGGAATACTTAAAGATGTCAACGTGAGAGAGTGGATGAGCGAAACAGGAAAACAAATCGAGACTGCAAAGCTTAAAAGCTAACAATGAAATGGGATCTGTAAATCGAAAGCATTTAAGTGCTTATTTATAGATCAAATATTGTTGATCATGTTCATGAACCGTGTGTTGCACTGGCTGTAAGCTGCTTACGGATCTCTGTAAACGGGCAGGGGCTGGCATTTCTACAAACATGTTTGACTCCATCACCTGTCCTTGTGGTAATCATCCACATTCCATTCTGCCAACCGTCGAGGTCCCAAATACCACTGTAGGCACCCAGATGGCGCCTTACACGAAAGCAGGGTTTTACTGGTAGTGGGATCCTGGTTCGTTAATTTCATAAATTAATTCTTCCCCGCCTCTGCTAGAGTTCTGGCCTTCAGAGAAATGTTTTCATAGCTGCAGTCAGACAGAGGCTAGAAGCCTGCTGTTGTCAGATGGAAGAGCTCTCCCAGGAATGGCGGGGGCGGGTGGGGATTTGAGCTGCTCTTGAAGGGAGGAATGCCTTGTCGTCATTGGGAGGGAAAACCATATTCTCCCAGGGCAGTGGCTTCCCTAGCTGGGGGCATTGTTACCTTTCCATCATTGAGTCTGTGCAAGGGGCAGGGTTTGGTGTTCTGGCATGGTTGGTCCTACACCTCTGGTCTGGTGAGGTCCAAGGAAGGGTGGACACTGACCATTGTTTCTACTCTTCGCTCCTTCTGTCAGCTGGCCAGGACTGTAGAGACGGGGATGGTTAGAGGTGAGAATTGTTCATCCACTCGTCCACCATATTTATAAGGTGCCACCACGTGCCCACATTCTCAGTTCTGAGCCTTCAGTCCTGCACCGTAACCCTGTTCCTACCCTTGTGGACGTCGTGGTATAACAAAGTGAAAGGGGGCGGTTGAGGGAGGGGGCGCGGGCTGTTAAAGCTAGAAAACTTCCAGAGACCTGCATCTCAGGCACAGTGTTCCTAGAATGAGTGTCTGCTAATGGGATCCCTGCTAACACCTTCTTCTTTTGCGGGGCCTCAACTTTGTCCTTGATTTCCACCTTTAAGAGATGAAAACTGGTTTTTTAATTGGATTCTGCACATTACTTCTGTGAAACTGCATAGTGTAAGCGGTCTAGGCCGTTTCCTGCTGGGTTTTATTTCATTAGTTACACCATGTGTGGATTATAATTCTCATAAAGTGATAATATGCTGATTTGCCAGAAGCCAAAATGATGAGACGCCTACTATGTGTATATACCGTCTGTGGTGTGTACTGTCCTTCTCGGGGGGATTCTGAGCTCCGACGGAATTCTCGTCTTTAAAAAAAAAAAGCAAAGACGTATTTTTAAAATATTGCACGGAGCACTGGGTGTGGTGCATAAACAATGACTCTTGGAACACTGAAAAAACTAAATTTAAAAATATTTCTACTTAATACATCTTAAGTTCACCTAATAGTTTCTTGTCTGTTTGGAGATCTTCAAGGAAATAATGGCAAAGTCACGCTTTGGACACGGAATGCCAACACCCAGGCAGTCTGGGCGGCTCAGATAGGCTTTTGCATATTGAAGAGTGAAGTTCTCTTGCGCTCTGGTGGCCTTGATCTGAGGAGAAAATGCCCTATGTGGAAGATTTTTATGAGAGTTAAAAACCGTGGAATAGAAATACTTTCATTAATCTGAGAGAATCTCCATCAACATACTTGGGGTTTTCCTTTTGAGAAATTTAAGAAGCATCATTTGACATCATAGGCCATTGCGTGCATAGGACCGCAGGACTGACAATCTCGTCGTGTCCAAGGACAATCTGCTTCTGTTCCTCAGGCATGGCTAATGGTAGAGCCCGGCGCATAACATTGGTTCACAGTGGACTCATCGAGTCATAACATTTTGAGCTGGAGGACTCTCTTTATTTGTCCTGTTTTAGTTTAATCGAAGTCCTGTTGACGTACGATGTTACATTAATTTCGGGTGCATTCACAGTGACGTGACATTTCTGTATGTTGCACAGTACTCACCACAAGAAGTCTAGCCACCATCTGTCACCATCTGACGTTATTATGGTATTATTGACTCTATTCCTTATGTTCTGCTTTTCATCCTCATGACTTATTTATTTTATAACTGCAAGTTTCTACCTCTTAATCCCCTTCAGCTGTTTCACACCCCCCTACATGCACACACACACCCACCAGTTTGTTCTCAGTATTTATGAGTCTATTTTTGTTTTTATTTTCGTGTTTTGGCTGGAGGTAGAAGGTACGAGAATCTTCTTTAAACGAGAAAAATAGGTGCCTGGCAGAGCTTGCTGGCCTGCGACTAGGACAGACGGTATCGGGGCCCTCTGTGGTTCAGTCTCCTGCCCAGACTTGTGCTTCTCACGCTTCTCCCCGTTCTCCAGCCAACGGTGCTCTCATGGCAATGACCTCCTGCAGTTTGCACTGAGATAAAGCTGTGTTTTTCCAAAGTTCACACGTTTCTGTCCTCTGCACCGCTGGTAAGCATAGTCTGTGTCATATTAAAATTCCCCTTCTGATGTCCTGCTGTTATTTTCCAAGTGAATGACAACTGTGTTATTATGGTCCGACTTACAGGATGTTGTTTGCTTGATTCTGCAAATTCAGAATTGGGCCTATGGATTTGTTCTGGAGTTTTTGTTTTAGGTGAAAACAGATCAAGGGGGAAAGCAGAAACCATTCATTCCTGTGGTTGAACTAGACTTGCAGGAAGACTCCGCAGGACCCAACAAGCTTGAACATGAAGATGCATTATCCGTTCAGACCAGCCCTAAGGAAGCAAAGATTTTGGTGACACTGACTGCTGTTTCATGGCCACTTACTTAGCTTTTTGCTGACTTCTTCTACTTCCATCATGTTAGTTGTTCCCCTCCTGGGTCATTTGGCCCATATAGGGGTGCTAGGTCATGTCAGTGGGGTGCTAGATCAGGTCAATGCTGATTTTTTTTTTCTTAAAGATTTTATTTATTTATTTGGCGGAGAGAGAGATCTCAAGCAGGCAGAGAGAGAGGAAGGGAAGCAGGCTCCCTGCTGAGCAGAGAGCCTGACGCAGGGCTTGATCCCAGGACCCTGAGATCATGACCTGAGCCGGAGGCAGAGGCATAACCCACTGAGCCACCTAGGCGCCCCAAGGCTGATTTTTTAAAAATTAAGAAAATATTAATTGTGGTCAAATATACATAACAAAATTTTACCACCACCCCCCCTTTTTTTGAGCAAGAGCATGGTGGTGGTGAGTGGGTAAGGGCAGAAGGAGAGGGATTGAAAGACTCTTAAATAGCTTTCGTGCCCATTGTCGCAGAGTGTGGCATGAGGCTTGACCTTGGACCCTGAGATCGTGACCTGAGCTGAAATCCAACTGAGCAACCCAGGCACCCCACCCCTTAACCCTTTTTAAGTGCACTGTTCAATGACATTGAATACATGCACAGTTTTGTGCAACCTTCACTTCTGTCCATCTGCAGACTTCATTTTATCCTCCCAAACTGAAACTCTTACTACCCATTAATTAATAGGTCTCCCTTCTCCCCTCCTGGCACCATTCTTCCCTCTGTCTCTGTGGATTTGACCACTCTGGATAATGAAGCTGATTTTGACAGCATTTCTGGACGTGAAGTCCCATTCATTGACGAGTGCTGTCCGCAGAGCCCAGCCCTACAGGTTGTGGCCCCTCTATCCCCAGCCCGCATGCTCTGTGATGCTCACCTCACCCCAGCCCCCACCCGTGGGAGGTGTAGGCTGGCCCTTTCCATTCTGACCTGCCCTCATGCAGCACCGTCCAGTGGTCACGCTGTCTTCTCCCTTATGGATTGAGATTCCCACATACTGAGACTGTGCCCTCATGTTTCAGGATCCTTAGCCTCTCGCTCAGCCTTGGGCACAGAATAAATACCAGGGGAGTAGTAGGGATAAATTACAGGAAAAACAGTTCAAAGATTTCATCTGGTTAAAGATCCACCCTCTATTGGGTCCTCGAATGGCCTTCCTTATATCTTCCTGGGTAATGAGCAGTTGTCTTTCTCCATAGACATGATACGTAAATGAACAAAAGTTTAAAATTTGCCCGGAGAGAATGAGCAGAAGCTTAGAAAGGGGCCTTGGGGAACACCCAGACTGAACAGACAGGAGGAGGTAGAGGGGGAGACCAGTCCGAGAACAGAGAGCTCAGGGATGTGTGCTTCAAAGCAGCTTTGACTCGACTGGGCAACAGTAAGTCACAGGTGCGGCTGCCACATTCAGCAAATGAAAATACAGGACATCCTGTTAAATTTGAATTTCAGATAAGCAATGAATTTTTAAAGTATAAATATGTCTCGCATATTGCATGAAATATACATTAAAAGTAATTTGCTCTTTATCTGAAGTTAACATCCAGCAGGGCGTCCTTCATTTTCTTTGGCAGCCCTAGCAGCAGAGGGAGGAGTCTGGGGGTGGGGACAGCTGAGCAGAGGAGCCCCCCTAGCCCAGCTACAGGGGGACTGTTGGGGTGGGGATTCCGAGAAGCACAAGGGAGATGGGGATGTGGAACTCCATCCTCCACCTTTTAGGAATTTGCCTTTTTTCCCCCCTTTTGTCTTTATGTCTGTTTTGAGCTATTTTCTTTTGAATATTCATAAACCCAGTCCCCAAACATCCTCTCTTACGTGCCCTCTCCTTGGTGCGGTGAGTGCGCCCTGTGCCTTGGTGCTGCCTGCGTACTCAGGGCCCAGGGCAGTAGCCGGTGGCAGGCGCTGTAAGGTGAGCTGAGCTCGGTGCTTTGACATGCGTGTTTGTCAAGCTTTACTGGTGTTTGTCTCCAAACCTGTTGTGATAACGCCTTCCCTGTTAAAATTATTTAGCTTTGTTACCTGTCATCGGAAGATATTTTCTTTTCCACAAGCTATGGAAAGGCCAAGAAAAGTCAGTTGCTGAACAGTTGTTGAATTGGGTGCAGTGAGACCACTGTCAGAGGTTGGGGAAAATTAGAAGAACCAAGGAGAATTTTATATTCAGCTTGTTTTTCATATGTCATCAAGTTTTGTAATGGAACTGAAAACTGTAGAAAATGTATCGGGTTTAGGATTTAAGAGACAGAGATGAGCCGGTGTTTCATGCCCTGGACCCACACGCAGGAAAAAGGCCTGTCCTGTCTTCCCCGAAATGCAGATGTGAAGTGTCAAACCCCAGCTCCTCAGGAGGCAACCTGATTTGGAGAGCAGATCTTTAAAGAGGTAATTAAGTTAAAACAAGGCCATTCGTTTGGGTTCTAATCTAATCTGACTGGTGTCTGGAGGACACAGAAGAAGGGGAGCAGGGGCTCCAGGGGCCATGTGAAGAGGCCACAGGGGTGACCCTGGCCAGCCCAGGATGGAGGCCTCAGGAGAGAAGAGGTCTGCTGAGCCCTTGATCTTGGATCCAGCCTTTTGAACTGAGAAAGTAAATTTCTGCTTTCTAAGCTCCCACCATGTGGCATTTGGTAATGGCAGCCCTTAGTGGCCAGGTTCCGGCAAACATGCTGTTAATACGTAGGTAAGTTCCCAGGAAAGGCACATTTGTACTGTGTTTGGTTCCTCCCTGCTTTGAGCTGCCGTGTGGTTGTCAGATCAGAGCCGCGTAGAGGTTCTCCCTTGTGCCTTGCATGACCAGCCAGCGCCCTCTTAGCTTCTCTGCAGGACTGTTCCCGTTCTTGAACTTGCTGCTTCAGTGCTTCCACCATGTACATGGTTGAAAATGGGGATGCCCAGCAAGGCTGTCCACTCTTGAGCTCACATGTCCCCTTCTTTGAGGAGCCAGTGTGACATGGAAGGACTGAGTGAACGTGGCCTCTGTGGCACGTGGTCGCTTCCAGAGGGCTTCCTGGCACATTCGCCAGTCCGTCTTAGGAAGTGGCACCTTGGGCTGTGTCTTGAAATGGTGATCTAGAGTGTGGAACGTGCGCATTATGGCTTATCTTTCCGTTACTGGGTCTCCTTCAGCCATTTCCTTAATTTAATATATAGAGCTTAGTGCTATTTTAATGAAAAAATATGGAAGTTAACCATTTCGGAGGACATTCTGCATCTTGGACGTTCATTCAGCATTTTCCGTTCTGAAGCACAACAGAGGCATCGTCCTCCCTCGGAGAAGAGTGAAGTGCCACGCCGTGTGTAGGTGGGCCTGTTGGGTGCGCGGTCCTAACACGTGAGCGTCGGGCCGAGGCTCTTTAGTTCCGTAACATTCCATCAGGATGCGGTTCCAGTAGCATCGTCTGGTGGTGTTGTCTCTGTAGTCTTGGACCTCGGCATGGAGAGGGCTGTTGGCTGTATCTGAGCTTCCTGGAGCCACACGGAGGGTCCAGACCTCCAACTCTCCACATGCTGATTGCCAGCATTCATTTTTAATCAGGATTTGTGCTTACAAATAGCCGGCTGGGAAGTAATTGCATAATTGGCTTACTAAATCACCTTTTTGTCATTAGCATCTCCCTACCTCTGAAAAATACACCCTGTCTTCAAGACACCCCATCCATCAACATAGGTTACCTTCTTTTATGATCAGCTCCTAGCAAGAAGCATGTAGCACACCCACAAATCGGGCTTGGTGAGATTCAGACGCCTCTCTTGAAGCCTCAGTTCCTTTGTTGTGTCCAAGTATTAAAAAAAGCTCAAATCAGAGCGTGTCACATCATGAGCAGGATGGACCTCACCGGGCGGCAATAGCTGACTCATGCAGGTTCTTTTTGTTCAGGCTCTTTGATTAGACAGCTTTACATAAGAACAAAAAAAATCTTTACATCACAAACAGTTGTCCTCACTAGATGAATTTTACAGTTTTTCTAGAAAGACAGATCCCTCCTTTTGGGGGGTATAGCATTTCTCCTTTTTTTTTTTTTAATAGCTTTATAATTTGGAATAGTCAGATTTATGGATGAGCTGCCAAGATCCTACAGAACGTTCACTGGTATCCCTTGCCTGGTGTTGGCGTCTCCTGTCACTGTCAGATCCATGTCCCAACTCAGCAGTCAACCCTCCCATCCACTCTAAGTTCATGATGATGTTTCATTGTTTGTTTTATAAACAACACAAATCAGTATCTTTTGAGGACATTTTGAATAAAAATAGCTTAGAAATGTGTACAGAAACAAGTGAACTATAAAATTTTGTGCACTTATTGTTTTGAAAGCTAAAAAAATCAATTAGTCCTAGCAACATGATCTTTGAATGCCCTTTAGTTTAATAAAATGTTACTTAACTCACAATTTTTTGAGCCTGATTATTTTATTTTGCTAATATACCTTCAATTCCTACTTCTTGAGTAGAATACTAATAATATTCTCCACCAAGGAACCAATGGAGAAGACAGAACATCCAAATCGAGCTGCTAATGAGTGCTTTGCTCCTTTGGGAGTGATGTCTGTCTCTCTAAAGCATCGGTCCATCCTCGTTTGCTCTCCCTCTCCTTGTTGCAAGGGAGCCCTGGACACCTTCCTGGACGGTGAAGGTCAGGGGAGCTCTGCTTCTTGATCCCCCCAATGGTGCAGGGGGCAGTGAGACAGTGTGGAGCAGCTGTAGAAGGGGGAATGAGTTAGTGTGACCGTGGAGAGGGCCCTTGCTGTGGGTTGTTTTCTGCTACTTTGCTTATCAAAATGAGTTGGAGACTCATAACAACAGTAAGATATTGATGTTTTTTGGGGTATGTGTTTATAACCATGGTTTGGGCTTTGGGCTTACATGCTCCTTCTTAAAAATTCATGTATTTACTTTCTGTCCCTGGAAAAATCAGGTTTTTGTTCGTTTTTTTGTTTTGTTTTGTTTCTACAAGCCATCAGTTATTTATTAAGAAAAGATACCCTGTTTTATTACATACAAAGATCACTTTGGAATGCTTTTCAGGAGGAGAAAGACGATTAAGCAATACTAATGTATGGTAGGTGGTCAGAGAGGCAGAAAGAGGGGATATATATTATATATATTACATATGTATTTTATTATATGGATATATATTATATATATTACATATGTATTTTATTATATGTGATATATATTTTATTGTATATAATTATATTTCTAGTATATATTATTTTATTATATATTTATTATATTTATCGTGTATTTTATTATATATTTTATATATACATTTAAAGACATATATATGTATTTTTTACCATGCCTTATATTATTTGAATAAATAATTTCAAATAAAAATGAAGATTTGAAGCAGGAGTTTCAAGAAGGGCAGGGAGGAGTATATATAATAAAAATTCTTTTAAACTCAGAGTAGTAGATAGTTTATATGTGTTTTAATGAACCCAAATATGTTAACAGGAGAAAGAAGGAAAAAGCTGTACATAACCATCGGACTGGAAGTAGGTATCAGAAAAATCACCGTCTACTTTGGCAGTCGAATGTTGAGTAGGTTAGTACACATGTAAAATTATGTTTACAAAATATATGCTGAAATTCACATTTCCCACCAATAATCATTCTCTCTTTGCCAGAAATTCTGAATTAGAGAGATTTGGAACCCATATGTTAATATACGTCAAAATATAAAAAATAATTACTGGGAAGAAGAACATGAATTGTGATTTGTTAGCAGGTCCCTTGTAATTGAATTTTCTAAGTACTAAACTGACATTTTTTTTTAAACAATTGAATGTTTTATTGGTAATGACAGGAAAGGAAGAAGTTGTACTCAGTCAAGCACAGAGCCCCTCCCCCTTGCTCCATCCAAGCTGTAGGCAAGGAAGGGTATCTACAGGTGCATCCCCAGGGGACACAGGGAACATCTCGTGTGCCCTCTGCCTTCTCATCTTGACATTTTCTCTGATCATTGTTTTTTCCTTTTAGAATCAAGAGAAATGACCACAGAGTGCCCCTAAGCCTTCTCTTGTTGACCGTCTTCTCTGCCTCATGTCCTTCCACACTGCAACCACCAAGGCAGGGCTAATCGCTTGTGTCTTTCCGTGGCTTCGGCCTTATGAGTTCTAACTGTTGGATACATAGTCCAGAACCCCCTTTTCACTCTGTCTTTGTCAGAAGGGGAATGGCATTTGTGTGGAAGAGCGTGTAAACACCAAGCCAGATAGGAAGTAGTTAATGGAATGTGCTCATTTCCCAGTGAACATCCAAGTTGTCGGAGTTTCGAAGTTTCCATAATAGGCAACTTTCTTTCCCTATCGTGTTGGTTGGATTTGTGGGCTGGACTAGTGTCCATTGGATACTACTCTATAGACATAGGAGGCTTGAAAGGCAAATGAAAAGAAGCAGTGCTCCTGCCCCCATTATTTCCTTGCTTCTAATGAAGCCTTGCATATAAGAACAGGATTGGTAAATGCTGCCAGCCCGGCGCACTGGCCTTCTGGCTCTGCAGAGCCCACTGCATCGCGTGGCTGGTGTCCACGGGCTTTCCTTCACCCCCTCTTTCTGCCTTTCTGACCACCTACCATAAGGAGACCTGTTGGGCTCCCAGATCTCGGGATCCTGCTGCCTTCCCCACTGCAGTTAAGCAGCACCTCTTCCTGGACTGAATTTGTCCACCCCTCTTCGTGCCTCCTCCCGGCTAAGTGACCCTGTTCCGTTCCCCTGCAGCACTCATGTCACCCTGCAGACACGGTTCCTCTACTGGTCGTTTCTCACTGGACATGGGCAGATACTTCATTGGTTTATTGTCACTCATGGTCCAAGCCCCAGCACAGGTCCTGGCCTGCAGCAAGGGACGACACACGCATTTGCTGGCGGCAGTGAGTGGACCATCCCAAGGACCTGATTCCAGCAAGCTCCCCAGGTGGCCATTCGTGGCTCCGTCGACCCACTCTGGGGCTCAGCAGCAGGCCCTGAAGGACACGCCTGAATTGATCTCCCACCAGTCCTCTTCTTTCATCTTCTTTGGCTCTGCCTGTCCTCGTCCTTGGTCCTTTTGCTCCAGAGCTTCTGGTCTGGACACCCTGTGTCGGACAGGGCAGCGTGAGACAGATGGAGAGAGCCGGCCATCATTAAGAGCCCTGGGGCAGGGGGAGGTGAGGCTGGACTTGTGAGCCTCTGGCAGCCGTGGCTCCCGTAGCTCTGGGCATAGTTGGCACCATTTCTGGGCAACACGTTTTGTAAGCAGTGCTCCTAATGCCTGTGCTCTGTATCCTCTGTGTGTCCTGAGCACCAGTCCGACTTGCAGGAAAGGGACACGACATGGGTGTGAGCTGGCTTCAGGTCCTCTGCTGTCTTCATTCTGAGCCACCCGCTAGCAGCCCTTGACCAAAATGTCTAGCTGCAGAGGATGGTCCGAACACTTTGCACAGATTCTGTGCAAAGGACCCTGTTCTTCCTGGACCCGAGATGTTGCCCTCCGTTTGCAAAAAGCTGAGCTCCTGCTGGTCGTCGGCGGAAGGCAGTGCAGAGAAAGGGCGGGAGCCGTAGTGATGTTCCGCTCTGCCCCGGGGCCTCTCAGCTCCAGGTGGGAAGGACCTCGTGGTCACACCAACGCTGGCGGGAGTCAGAACGAGGCTGCCTTTGACTTGGGCCCCTAATATTGGGGCATGGACGTGGGTTTTCATTGTGGCTCAGACACAGCTCTGTAAGCCACATCTCAGAGCGACTTTCAGGCTGGTCTGAGAATGGGTTCTCAGCGATCCCACTCGTGGCTATGTGATTAGGGAGGACTTTTTGAGCCTTTCTAAAACCTACCATATTACATTTTTCTGAGCTCTGGCTGTTTCTTCCCCATTACCTTCGTGTCCCTTAGCTTGAAATTTTACGGCCTGACTCATAACTGATGTTAGTAATCAAGTAGATTGTCCATCTGGCAAAATCACAAAAGTGTTAGCAGTATGAAGATAATTTTGATATTTTGAAACAAGCCCCATTTGCCCTTGCCTACTTTCCTTATGAAAAGATGATGCTCTCAGGTGGTAGAGTGAGGGGAATTGAGTCATTTGGTGCATGACCTCACTGTGTCCTGATCAGTACAGATGCAGCGTGCCAAGGAAACCCTCCAGAAAGTTGTGTCTGCGTCCTGTTCATTCTGTCCGAGTCCCGTGGGGGCCAGGGAAAGACTCCCGTTGTTTCTCATCTGCCGGCAGCAGCCAGCACAGTGCACTGGGCTTGAGGTTCTCTCAAAGGCAAGAGAAACCCTTAAGCAAAATGAGGCTTTCTGCTTCCTCACTTTTCCTGGATTACATGGCTGCATTGTGATGGCTGGGTGGGCGCCAGCACCTGCCTTCTGGTCTTAGCCTTTGCCGTGTGTTTTGATGGAGGCTTATCATGATCCGATGTGGCTGAGCCCCAAGGGGAAGCTTTGCCTGGGAGAGAAGCCACAGGCCTCACTTGGATGCTGGAGCAGAACCTCGTTAGTGTCTAGTAAATAGACTCGCAGACCATACTTTTGTCTTAGAACAGAGCCCTGTGCTTTTGCCGTACATACAAAATTGCACAAATTCTCCAGCATATCGGATTGTCGTTATTAATGCAATTTCCATCCAGTGAGCAAGCAGTTTTCTTTAAGACTCATCCGGTGATTCCTTTTTCCTGAACAGGCTTTAATTTGCTTTGAAAATGATAAAATGGCAAGAGTGCACACTTGAGAGGAAGGAGAACACCTGGGAATACCTGTGGCTCGAAGGTAGATTCTAGCATTCAGGTGCCCTCTTGGCAAACCCCAGCTTGGAGATGTGTTGAAAACATGCATTCAGTACAATTCTAGGAGCACCCTTGTCTCAGAATATGCATTTTGAGTTTATTGTAAAAGTTGCTTTTGTACATGAATTTCTTTAGAATGCTACCTGTTAGCTATCAGTTTAGGAGTTTTTTTTTTTTTTTAAGACTTTATTTATTTGACAGAGAGGGAGAGCACAAGCAGGGGGAGCAGAAGGCAGAGGGAGAAGCAGACTCCCCGCTGAGCAGGGAGCCTGACTACATGGGACTCAATCCCAGGACCCTGGGATCATGACACGAGCTTAAGGCAGACACTTAACCTACTAAGCCACCCAAGCGCCCCAGTTTAGGGATCCTTAAAAGGATTGGAAAACAGTGGGTAACTTCATGAGAAGTCCATTCTTCTATCCTCTGATAGAATCGGTCTCTCCTTATTTTAAGTCATAACTTTTGCCAGACGGTTTTCCCTTCTAGTGTTTGTATTGGGCCTTGTTCTTTTCTCAGACTTTAGACATTATTTTTTTAAAAAATGACAACCGAATGCATACATGGATTCGTTGTTCTTTTCTAGAAACGAGAGAGGTCTATTGGTAGCCAGACAACGATCCCTATCCTTGCAGAGTTTACGTTCTAAAGAGGAGAGTTGCTAGACAATGATGATAAGCCGGTGCCTCTTACAATGTTCCTGAAATAGACAGGGTATGGGAGTCAGGTGCGATGGTGTGCACAGCTGGGCTAAAGCTTGAAATGGGGTGCTGTAGGCTTAGCTCTTAGAAAAGGAGGCCTTGAAGCTGAGCAGGAGGAAGGGGAAGGAGTGAGTCAGGTGGTCTTCTAGCTGAGGAGCCTTTTTCCAAGGGCAGGGTCCAGCAATGTCTGCAGTGGGAGGGAGCTGGTGAAGGTTCTAGGACCCCAGGGAAGTGTGGCTTGAGTAATGAGGGAGGTTGCTAGTGCTGCCCTATCCAGATACCATCCAGTGAGTGGCCTACCCTACAGAAACTCATTTTCCCACCTTTCTGGAGGAAATCCAGAAATCCTGGATCAAGGCTTTGGGTGGGGGTGCCTCTTCTAAGGACTCCGTCCTTGCCTTCTGGCTTCTTTACACATCTCCCCCTCTGCATGGCTTTGCTGCATCTTCTCTTCTCATAATGACATATTGGATTAGCCGCCCACCTCCATGACCTCATTTAACCTTCATTACCTCTTTTAAGGCCCTCTTTCCAAATAGTCGTGTTCCGAGGGTGGTGAGGATTGAGACTTCGACATATCAGTTTGGGGGGCCACAATTCAGCCTGCAACAGAGCTGGAGTTGGGGAGGGTTGGAGCAACTCAGGGATGGCCTGGGAGGCCTGAACCTTCATCCGCATTAATAGTGCCGTTTTGCTTTTTAAGTCTGATAATGGTTTTATCCCAAATAATGGTGATTGTCTTGCCAGAATTTGCATGTAGTCCTGCTTGAGGTTTGTGATTCTCTCCAACAAATGCCTCCTGTTGGCTGTGCTTCTTTTTAATTGATCAACCTAGATTCCTGCCTTTTACCTCTTCCTGACACCTCAACAGTTGATTTAAATTCAAAACAAGTGGGCTTCATTATCCTGGCTGCTTTTTGTTGAGACAGGAACTAGGAGCATTCCATTTTGCAAACTTTTAACTGTGTAGCCAGATAATTAGCTTGTTAAAAACATACTGAATTTTGCAAACAAGTAATGATTCTGGAAAATAATTAAAATTAGTCACTATAGTACCACTTTGTGGATTTACCTTCCATTACATGCTGTTAAGATCTTGCCTACGCAAGATTAATAAAAAAATAAAGAAATCTTGATGGAGCATCTGTTGGAAAGTGACTTCCAATTTGCATCTTCTCTATGTGACTTGTGATTCAAGTTTTGGGTTCAGGTAATGGGAAACCAATTTGATTTGTGATGGTTTCTTTTTTAATTTTACGTGCTTGGCGAATAACTGTGATGTCCCATGATTGTCATAAGGTAAAACATTAATCTGGGGGCACCTGGGTGGGTCAGTGGGTTAAGCCTCTGCCTTCGGCTCAGGTCATGATCTCAGGGTCCTGGGATCCAGCCCTGCATCAG
This sequence comes from Lutra lutra, assembly GCF_902655055.1. NCBI lineage: Eukaryota > Metazoa > Chordata > Mammalia > Carnivora > Mustelidae > Lutra > Lutra lutra. Next base: position 83,948,867 of record NC_062291.1, read on the forward strand.
GCTCTCTGCTCAGCGGGGAGCCTCCTTCCCCCTCTCTCTCTGCCTGCCTCTCTGCCTACTTGTGATTTCTCTCTCTCTGCTAAATAAATAAATAAATGAAATCTTAAAAAAAAAATTAATCTGGGGTGCCTGGGTGGCTCAGTGGGTTAAGCCGCTGCCTTCGGCTCAGGTCATGATCTCAGGGTCCTGGGATCGAGTCCCGCATCAGGCTCTCTGCTCGGCAGGAAGCCTGCTTCCCTCTCTCTCTCTCTCTCTCTCTCTCTGCCTGCCTCTCTGTCTACTTGTGATCTCTCTGTCAAATAAATAAATAAAATCTTTAAAAAAAAAATTAATCTTAAAAATATATGAATTTTGTTTAAGGAGATTAATCTCGGTAAACCAATGTTTTGTACTCTCTAATTTAAAATCATGATGGTCACTGTTATGATCAAAGCTAAGTAATTTAGTAATTATAAAATGCGGCTCTAAATTTTAATCAGATTAGTGCAGTGGCTTCTTCTAGTATTCTCATTATGTCTATGTAGAAATAAATAGGAAATATGAAAAACATTTACTTAACTCTGGGTAATTGCTACATATTTTAATTGATATTTCCTTGACTGTTTTCACCAAGCAGACATCCAAGAGGGTTCTTTTTTTTTTTTAAGACTTTTTTTTTGTTTTTTTGTTGTTTAAAGATTTTATTTAACAGAGAGAGATCACAAGTAGGCAGAGAGGCAGGCAGAGAGAGAAGGGGGGGGAAGCAGGCTTCCTGGGGAGCAAAGAGCCCGATGGGATTCGGGGCTCAATCCCAGGACCCTCAGATCATGACCTGAGCTGAAGGCAGAGGCTTAACCCACTGAGCCACCCAGGCGCCCTCCAAGAGGGTTCTTTTGTTTTGTTTTTACAAAATTTGCTATGAAGATGTCTGCAGTGTGTGCTTGTCCAGTGTGTGACATCACCTTACTCCAGGTTCCAGAGGGTCTCCGTTGTTAACATGCTCGTTCACCCCCACTCTGACCAGTGAGGCTGATGTTTCTGTTGCACTGCTGGTAGGCTCCCTGTCAACGGACTGTCCAGCAGAATGTGAGCTTCGGGCGAGCTCCAGAATGTGCTACATATACAGCAGGCCTCTGGGAGTGCCTGTTAAATGAATGAATTAATAATGTGGCTCTGTTCCCCTCCGAGGAAATGAGATTTGTTAAAAGTGTTACTGTTCTAAGTTTTGTTTTATTTTAGCTTGTCTTACATATTTATGTTTCCTAGGAAGTCCTATTTTTACCCATTAGTAAGAAGTTACAAGCATACCTATGTGCTTTTTTGGATGCTTAATTTTTAAAATTGTTTTTATTTATTTTTTTAATTGAAAATCAATGAATTAAGCTTTAATGTATTGTTAGTTTCAGAGGTAGAAGTCAGTGGTTCATCAGTCTTATGTAACACCCAGTGCTCATTACATCCTGGGCCCTCCTTCGTGCCCATCACCTGTTCCCCCATTCTCCCACCCCACTCCCGTCCAGCAACCCTCAGTTTGTTTCCATAAGAATCTGTTACGGTTTGTGTCCCTCTCTTATTCCACTTTGTTTTATTTTCCCTCCCTTTCCTGTGCTCAGTTTTGTTACTGGTCCATTTGCTCCTCAGTGATAAGCCGCTTGTAGTAATGCCCGTAACCACATTTGTTTAGCCTCATATGTTTTGCTGTAGTGATCTCTAAGTTAGGAATACTTCCTTAACATGATACATAAGATCTGTCCTCAGCTAATGATTCAAGAGACGAGATCTTAAATGTTCCCACCGCATACAAGAAGTGGTGACTTTGTGGCCTGGGAGAGGTGCTCCTCATGGTACAGTCATAATCGTACTGCAAGAGTGTAAAGTGTGTCAGATCAACTCATCGTGCACCTTCAGCTTATACTGTGTTATGGCCCATTACACCTCCCTCAGTAGAAACATAGAAATAAAAAATCAGACCCTTTCAGCATGCCGGTTAAAATCTCTAAGAAAACAAAGACATCAGGAGTCTTTAGTACAACCTGACTTTGTCTTGGTGGTGATACACTGCGTCATGAATCTAGAGATAGAAGCGCAGCAGTGACCATAGTACGCAATTATTGACAGATTTTATTTCTTTAGAGCCCATCCTTCCCCCACCCCCCAATAACCAAAACTATTGGGAGTAATAACTAAATTCTGTTAAGTTCAGTCACAAACTACACATGTTAAATTCGGTCATTTCCCAAATATACAAATAAAGATAGAAAATTCAAAAGGTTTTGAAGAAGGCGCCCCTCCCAGTAGGAACAACAGTGACAAGAGCTGTTTTCGATCCTTGTGACGAAACTGCAAAATATTCTTGAATGGCCTAAAAATAGACTTGAACAAATGGATGCGCATTGTATTTGTGGAAATGAGAAGGCTGATATCCTGAGCCTCCTCGATTAATTAAAAAATTCTGTGGAGTCTCAAGTTAAGTCCCACTGGGACCCGTTTCAGATCGAGTCACGTGGCTGTCATGGACAAGAATAAATTGGCACGGCTACTCCGGAACAATAGGAAAGACGCGAGTAGTGATTGGGCTCGCACCACCGAATAACAAAGCCATTTGAAAGTGACAATAATTAAAGTGTGGTCCTGCTTTTATTAAAACTAGTCTGTTTCTTTATGTGTAAGAGCAAGAAAGAATCCTTTATAATATCAGGATTACATTTCCTTTACAGGGAATTTTATGATGCTCTAATTTTCTTCTTTACGTGCGTTTTCAGGGTCATACAGTATCATCCCTACTTTTCAGTTCTGCATTTTCACAGTATCTACATTTGGCGTCATCAGGACCAAGTGCACGGGTTGGAGGATTTCCGTTCACCTCCAACAGTCCCTAGTGCCCGTCTGGAGCCCTTCTCCCCCTTCTGTCACTGTCGTGCTCAGCGCTGTTCTATCCTATGTACGTAGCACAATTTGTTCACCCATCTACTGACAGGGGATGTGTTGGGTGACTCCCTGAGGGGAGTTAGGAATAGAACTGTCTATAAAATTTGTGTAGAGGTCTTTGTATGGACCTCTATTTTCATTTCTCTCAGGTAAATACCTAGAAGCAGGATGGATTTATCTTCTCATCAAGTAAGTATATGATTAACTGTGTAGGAAACTGCTGCAGCGTTTTCTAGAATAGTTGTATCATTTTGCCTTCAGACCAGCAATTCAGGAGAATTTCACTTGCCCTGCATCTTCCTGCCTTTTGTTTTTTTTCCCTTAGACTTTAGCCATTCTAATAGGTGTGTCCTGGCATTTCCTTGTGGTTTTAATTTGCATTACCCTATTGACTAGTGACACTGATTGTGTTTTCTTGTGTGTCTTCGCCATTTGTTTCTCTTTTTTGGTGAAGTATCTGTGTAAATGTTTTCTATTTTGCCAAGTTTTTGATGGGTTGTTTTTATTATTGAGTTTTCAGAGTTTTTATACACTCTTGGTACGAGCCTTCTGTCGGATATGCAGTTTGCAACTACCCAATTCCACTGCTTGCTTTTTTACTCTCTTTGCAAAGTTTTTCATAAACCAGTGTTTTTAATTTGAAGAAGTCCGATTTATCCTTTTTTTCCTTTTTGTTTTAAGCTTTTTGCATCCTGAGAAATACTTGCCTAACCCAAGCTCATGAAGGTTTTCTCCTCTGTTTTCCTGTAGAAGTTTTGTTGTTGTAACTTTAGCATTTCAAACTATGATCTATTTTGAGTTGATTTTTGTATGTGGTGTAGGGTACGCATCAGCCCTCCTTCCCTCCCTTCCTGTCTCATTGTACCTTTTGGAAGTGCCACTTGTGGAAAATGCTCTACTTTCTCATGGGGTTCTTTGGGCACTTGTTTTGCGAATCCGTGAGCCCGGCACGTGGTCAGTTCATTTTATGGACGGCCTGTTTCACCAGCGCACCTGCTCCTTTGATGCCAGTAGTTCTATAATAAATCTTAACATCTGGTAGTGTCCTACTTGGTTTAGTCTGTCTTTGGCAGTTTCCTGTCCCTGGTTTTTCTGTGTAAAGTTTGGAATTAGATCGTTAATTTCTACGGTAAACACCTGCTGGTGTTTTGTAACAGTAGATCGTTGGTGACATCTCAACTAGGCTGATTCTTCCAGATCACGAATCTTCCCTTTTTTATAAGGTCCTCTTTGGTTCTGTCTTGAATGTGTTGTGAGTTTTCGTATATAAACTAAGTGGCTTTAAAATAATCTTCTATGTGTGTTTTTGTATTTTATTCTTCGTCATCACTGTCCCGGCCACCGTGAGAGCCGTCACTCATTACGTAGCCAACGACGATGCTAATATCCTTACGTATGTGATCAAGTTAAACCTTTCAGGAAGCCCGGATTTTAAAATCATTGTTGCCATTGTGCAGATGAGTAAACTGAGGCTTGGAGACATGGAAAAGTCTGTTCTGCTTTGCATAGTATTCTTGGTCTCGATCCGGTGGTGATTCCAAAATGTCTGCCTCTGGAAATTTGACTGCGGAACTACTCTTCTGTGACGCAGCTGTGTGACTCTTACCATAAAGAGAACGAGACTGTGAAACGTCAGAAGGAGTCTGAGTGATACGAAGATCCCTATTTGGTAGGGAAACAGGATGTTTCTGCTCTTCCCTTTGTGCTTTCAGTGTAGGCCGTTTTGTGAGGGTGAGAACACATATGTGCAGCCGTCCCGGCATTCGGGAAGAATGCATGTGGTGGCTCTTTATATGCAAAAGCCGCACACCCCCATTTGGTTATACTTCAGCTCCTCAAACATTTTCCTGAGTGAATATTCCTGAATTTGGGTTGCTTAAAGCTCTTCACTTCTCTGGTTTCCCCTCCCCAAGCAGATCTTAAAATAGCTAAATCATTGCTTGTGTTCCTGTTATTACATTGAGTAATAGTTCCTGGGATTGGAAAAGAAACACTTCCTCCTTAGAATTCCCTTGTCAGTCTGTAATAACTTCCTTTTCTCATATTTGTGACATTGTGTCTTAATTAATTGTTGTCATGTGTCTACTAGACTGTGGGTAGACTCTGTATTCCCTCAGTTTTTTATTTTGAAATTTTTTCTTAGATAAAGAAATTAGGGGGAAAATGATAATAAAAACTAGTAGTCTCATCAACCAGATCCACCCTTTATGGACGTTTTGCCCAAATGCATTATCTCTGCCCCTCCTCCTTGGTGGAGTTGTGTATGTGTGTCCTGTAAACTTGTTATTTACTAGACCAAGAGTTCAACGCAGACATCATGACTGGTCATCCTTGTTTCATGTATCTCCTAAGAATGATTCTGCTACATAATCTAAGATTATGATATCTATTAAAATCAACCATGATCACTTATTAAAATGTAATACATGACCCAAATGAAATTTCCTCATTGATTCTTTTGAAGGCCTAGGTCAGTTGTCTTGCCAGATGTCCCATTTCTGGATCTGTCCTGCATTTCCTCATGAGCAAATGTTTTTGGCACAGAACGCTACCCAGGTGATAATGTGTCCTTCGCGTGCCAACATACTAGGAGGCACAGAAGAATCTGTGGGCAGGATACAGTACTTTCAAAGTGAGCAGCTATCTTCCTTTCCAGTGACCTCAACCTGTGGGTTTCAGTACCCAAAGCAGACCCTGGCTGGAATCAACCAGTCCTTTTGGGGTTGAAAGTGGCAATCTTCGAATTCTTCTATTCTTCTGTCTGAAATCTTTTATCATCTGTGTTTTTTCTTCTTCTCTAAGGAAGAGCTTTGCCCCTCCTTCTCATCTTCCACTCCCCTTACTCATTTATCAGTTTATCAGTTTAGATTCATGTTTTCAAAATTTAGTGTTTATAACCCTTCTCTCCTACTCTTCTTTTTGAAACGCAGTGTCCCGATTGCCCCACCTGTGGCCAAGGGAGCCTCGTCAATCATCCTTCTGTATCCTCTTGACTTGGTTCCCCTGGTGTGGAAGAAGGTTTTGTCTCTGGCCCCATGTGTGCTGGTCTGGGCAGGGTTCTTTTTAGTCCCTTCTGACCTCCCCCCAGGAGCCCCATCTGCCAACATACACTCACGCTTTAATGGTCATTGAGTGTTGCACTTGTTAATACTCTGCTCCATTCGGAATCTTCTCAACATTTTGGCCTTATTCCCTCAGTTTCTTCTGGTGTATTCCAAGTGACCCCATTTCCTGAGAATCTCAGGAAACTTTGATTTCCTCAGGGCTGTGGTGAGGTGGAGACGGGTCAGGATGGAGCTTCAGTGGGATGTGTTTTCCTTTATACACCTGCTAGATAGGTACATTGCTCTGCAGAATTCCTCTTGGAATTCTGGCTTGAGTCACACTTCCCCACAGCAGGAGACTTTTAAAATAAGTATCAGGGGCATTTAGCTTCCATATATACCTTTGGGGGCATAGAGTCATAAGCAGATAAACTATGAGTGCTGTATTGGGATGTGTTAGTGTTTGAGCACATATCTGCTCATTATATGTGTGTGTGTGTGTGTGTGTGTATACACATACATACATATATATATATGTGTATATATACGTGTGTTTTTATATATGTGTATATATTATATGTGTATATATATGTATATATATGTTCATATGCATTTATGCATAATAGGTATTAGAAATAATGTTATAACTGAGATTTTTCTATTATATAATAATCTCATATTTCAAAATATATTTTATCTCCTTATGATTCATGAACTTAATTTTTGTAACACTTGGTATGGCACATAGTTTCCTCTTTACCCACACATCCAACCAATGTAAATAACATTGAGGATAATATCCTTTATGATTCATGAAGAGGAATTTAATCTTATCCCAGGAAGTTTCAACTGTAATCTGTAAGTAGGATGATGATAATCTCCTTTATGGACAGAAGTCAATTAAAGGAAATATGTAGGCATATTGATCCTTCCTTCAATGGTAAAATTTTATTATGTCTGAATTATCCTTGTTTCTACTACAGTGTGTTTAAAGATGCTGTATTTCATGGGAGAAGATTTGGAAAATCCTAAGCTCTGTAAGGCTTTAATATTATCTGATTGCCGAGTTTATGAAAATAAATACAAAATTTTCTGCTTTACTCTCTGACTTGTGTTAGCAACAAATGGGTTATATTAAGAGGTTGTATACAAAGTATATATTCCTCATTGTATCCTAAAGTATAATTATATATGTAGAATTTTATTGTAATTTATTTTTGTCCTCTGTAACAAATGTGAATATGTGTTTAATTTATTGCATTGAATAAGTAGCAGATAATTGTTATGGGTAACTTAAGATCCAGATAGTTCCTTTTGGAATGTTTGGCCTATAAACGTCTTCCTATAATTACTGCCATTGTAAAATTGAAATTGATTTTGTTTTTAAAATTAGATTTCTTTCCTTATAGTGTCTGTGATAATATGAAATACCAGTACTCTATGAACTCAACCAGGCACTCAATTTAAATTTAAGATACAGGTGTAATTTTGTTACTAGGAGTTGAAGAAAGCTAATGGATGACATTAGTGTAGTTTCTCAACCATTCCATTTTTAATTTCGTGTAGTTTCTTTTTATCAACATTCCTCACTTTATGGTCCTTCATAAAATAAGGAATTGCAATGTTTTGGAAACTAAATTAATAAAAAGATGCCCATACATTGGATAAAGGCTTCGTTGGACTGAATTGCTCTTGAAATGAGAAAAGGAACGTAACACAGTCCTCAGTTTTACCATGGATTGTCTTTCTGGGAAAGTGCACTAAGTTCAAATGTTGTGAATGAATACTCATTTTTCTGAGGACCTTCATTTTAACAATAGAACCTGATTCGGTTTTTCAATTATATCTTATGTTTCACCAAATATTTAATTAACAACGTATGAAATACCTTTATACAAGTACAGCAATGACTTGTGCCTTCTGATGTATTTTTCATGGCATGCTTTTCCTTTCATTTTGCAGCATGTTCCACCTCTGCATTTTCAATGTTAATTTCTTCTCTATAGTTCCCCTCCAATCCTGAAAGGGTTAAGATGTTTCATATGACATGGAAACACGTGAGAAAATTTAAAGCAACAGGGAAGAACTGTCATCTGTGTATTTCAAAAAATCTAAGGACAAAGAAGAACTTCACAAGGATCATAGAATTTGGAAATACTTTTCCGAGTATTTACTATTATTTTACATCTGTACATTTCCTTGGTTGATCAGGGCAACTCTTCCCTTTCCTTTTCTCTTTAATGTTTTAGAATCATTGTTTTATCCCTAGAACTCTCATAATGAAGAGTCTTGGTCATCCTTGATGCTCAGTGTGTGCCATTTGAGAATAATTATCTCATTTAATTATTTTATATCTTTAAAAGTTTTTGACAGCTTTATTGAGATATAATTCACATACTCTAAAATTCACCTATTTCAGGTGAGCAGTTTAAGTGTTTAGTGTAATCACAGAGTTGTTTATTACCATAATCAACTTTAGATTATTGTCATCATCCCCAAAAGAAATAAGAACCCATGAGCAGTCACTTCCCATTTACCCCCAACCTTGAACTCTTGCCCATCACTAATTCCTTTCTGCCTTTATAGGTTTGCCTATTCTGGATCTTTTCTAGCAATGGAATCATGCAGTCTGGGGTTATCCGTGATTGGCTGGTCAGTTTCTACAGCGCTACTGGCTGGGATTTGGATAGGGACTGCCCGGAATCTCTACGCTAATTTGGGGGATGCCGCCATCATAGCAATATTAAGTCTTTCAATCCATGAACATGGGGTATACTTCCATTAAGTATTTTTTTTATGTTCTTATAAATAGAGTTATTTTCTGAATTTCATTCTTGGGTTCTTCGTTGCTAGTATATAGAAAGGCAGTTGTTTTTATATTTTGATCCTGTATCCTGCAATCAGCTGAACTCGTTTATTCAAATAGTTTTTATGTGCATAGCCTATCATTTTATAAAAACAGCTTTTGTCTCTCCATTTTCTGTGTTTTTTCTTTCTGGAATCCTTGCCTATCAGATATTGAGCATTCGTTGTTGTTTTTAGATGTTATTTATTTGAGAGAAAGAGAAAGAACGAAAGCGGGGGGAGGAACAGGGAGAGGGACATCAGACTCTGTGCTGAGTTCGGAGCCCCAGGTAGGCCTCGACCCCATGACCCCAAGATCACACAAGCAGAGCCCAAATCAAGAGTTGGACACCCAACTGATCAAGCTTACCTGTGCGCCCCAGATACTGAATCTCTTAAATGGATTCTCTGATGTTCTTTCTCTGTGTGTGTGTGCATCGTTTTGTTTCACTCTCTGGAGGATTTTATTTTACCTCCCCATGTTTGGTTAAAATGTTTATTTCTGCTATTGTAGTTTGAGTATTCCAGAATCTGTCCTTGGTCTTTGTTCCTATTTTTTATAACATTATGTTCTTGTTTTATGGATATAATCTATCTAATCTATTTATAGTAATTAGTATAGATCTTTGAATCCTCTTATATATCCCCAGTTTTTTTCTTTCCTCTGAGTCTGTTTTTGCTCGTTCGTTTTGGTTTCTCTTACTCATACTTGATTAACTTCACTCATGAGGCCATGTGGTCTCGATCAGACTTTCTGTTTCCCACATGTGCATGGAGGTTGGAGGGGCAGTGAGCCTGGGTGGGCTGAACCTCTGTGGGCAGACTGTGCATATGCTCCCTTGGGCTGGTCAGTTTCTCCAAAGAGGATTCTTCTGGTCCCTTGTTCCAGTTTGATGTGGGTCTGAGACTGGTGGAAGGGGTTCGTTTAAATGTTCTTGCTGCTTTGCTGGGAGCTGGGCGGAACAGAGAGTGGGGAACATACAGCGTTTGGTTGCCTGTAACTAGATACTTTCAGCCAGGTGGCCCCTGCCCCTATTTCTCTCCGGCTTTGTCAGGCACCCCTCCCCTTGCCGGGAATCAATATGTGGTCCCTTGCCTGGGGGTCAGTGGGAGCATCCCCTCAGTGGACGTGCTGGGCGTGGGCACATGGGCACCGTTGATTTCCACCTCATAATGTAGCCTTCGCTTTCTGAGTCTTCCTAGGGTTCTGTGCCTGGAATTGGCAGTTTCCTGGTAGAGGATCATCCCCTTCCTTTGTCCAGGGCGCTCGATAAGCATTCATGCTTCCCTCGTCAGCTTCCAGAATTCTCTTGTCTTTAGCTGTGTCTCTCATCAGTCTCTTCGTCCTTGTGGGTTTGTGAAGTAAACGGTGTTCTCTGCTGTCTGCTTAATGTGAGGAAACAGAGGTGAGGTGTGTTTGGATTATTTTTAATTCTTCATGCAGAAGCCCTGAGGTATATTTTCACAAACATCATCTCTCCAGAGACTTTGGAGGAATCTTTGGGCCAGGGAACATTTTGAGGTATTCCTCAAAATGTTTTGTTGTTAACATTTTGGACTCCCTATTCTTTTTTAAATTTCCTTGTAGCAAATAGAACCCTTACACATTTCCCTTGTGGCTTTCTCTTTCTGAATACAGAAAGCCTTCAGGAGCCCTAGAGCTTTCCCCTTCGCTGTAACAAGAACTAATCCATCCAAGTCTTGCCTGGATTTGGAATGGCAGACCCTGCTCTCCGTTCCTTCCCTTTCCCTACTTTCCGTGCTCATAATGTAGCTTTATAGTATTGGTTCTTTGGTTTGAATGCCCCCCAAAATGAAAATCAGTTTGCCAAGGCTTCCATCTTCGCACCTGTACCACGATCCTTGCTTGGTGCTGCTGAGCGCTGTATTCCACCTGTCAAGGGTTCCTTTTTCTTTTGTCTTTAGTGATGATCATGAGGTCTGTTTTCATCACCATACCTGAAACTTCAACATCTAAATGAGAGTTTCTCTTCAGAGTGCTTACCTCGGTGAAAATGTGTTCAAAATCTTTTAACAAGCCATCCCTGGAAGTCAAGAAGCGTAATCCCAGACTTCAGTGGGATTCTCTGGTCCTTCAGACCTGGATTCTGGCCCCCACCCCCACCCCCCTGCACTTGGGGCTGCTGGGTCAGTGTTCCCAGCTCCCTCTGCTGTGGTTTGGAGCTGCCCCCAAATCCCTTGCCATTTGGAGCACTTTGAAGAGAGTTAAAATTTCTGCCTGTACCGTGTGCCCAGAGAGAAGAGGTAGGCTATGTACCAAGTATGAGCTCTAGGGTTGCGAGTACCATTTTTGTCTCGTTGATGGAACCACCAAGAGTAGTTTTCTACGGCATCTTCACGTCTCGTGGCTACCCTGCGTTTTAGTACAGAGAGGAGGCGTACACTCCCAGGACTGCTCCGGACCAGGCGTTCCAATCCTTGGGATTTCTCCTTCCCATTCACGCACTCACCCTTAGCCCTTACACGAGGCAAAGCATACAAAGATACTGTTTCCAGGGTAGGTCTCGTCCTTGATTCCCATTCTCCCAAATGTGTCCTTTTCAAAAATCTTTGCTTCTGTAACCTGCGGTGACGTCATGGATTGATTTGCAAAATGTCCCGTCCTCCAAGGGAAGTGTTTGATTCTGCCTGTTGGTAGTTTTTCCTGTTCCCTCTCCTGCCTGTCTGCCTGCCTGTTGCCCTGGGAGCCCAAGCAGCTTTAACACCGGAGCACCGACACATGGACAAGGTGGCCTGCAGCTGAGACTTTTGAAGCTAGGGGAGCCGGAGACACGGAACTCGGGGACAGGGACAGTTGGTTCCTGCTGCCAGATGACATCTTTTTCTCTCAGGACCATCTTCTAAAATACTAACATATTTCCAGTTTAAAAAAATAATTTAGTTTTGCCCTCCAACCCCTGGTGACTATTTCTTTCCCTTCTTTCTCTTCCTTGTTGTTCCTTTATCTTTTTTCTTTCTTGTGCTATATCCTTTATCCTGCTGAAATATGGCTTATGTAATTATCTCCATGCTTGTTCTTTGAGCATTTTCTCATTTTACTAAAATATTTCAGATTTGCATGTTAACGTTTAATGTTTTCATGGTTGCACCACGTTCCATGATCACGCTGTGGGGGAGGGTTGCCTGATTTAGCAAACAGCAATACAGGGGACCCGGTTCATCCTGAGCTTCTGCTGAATGATAAAGGGCTGTGTTTGTGTGTGGTGTTCCATGCAGTATTTTCCAGCACAGTATTTGGGACATACCTATTTTTCTGTTGTCTACCTGAGATTCCGAATGAACTGGGCACCCTATGGTTTATCCCGCCGTCCTACAAAACATCGTGTTGTTTAACACAGTTGCTTATTTTTCAACACGATGCACGTATTTTCAGCAATGCGACGGACATCTTTAGGCATAAAATTTCATATTTTGAATTAACTTCCTTAGGTGGATTGTTAGCAGTAGAATTACCAAGGAGATGAGTATTTTTTTCTGACTTTTCAAAGCTGTTGCCAAATCGATTTTTAAAAAGGTTATAGTAATTTATGCTCCCACCAGCAGTGTGTAAGAGTCTTGTACCCTGCCCCCTTGCTAACAGGTTCCTCACTTAAATACTCCTTTGCTCTTCTGGCAGGCAAATAATGATAAATCATTTTCATCTGTGATTACTAATGAAGTTCACTTTTTTTTTTATTAGGCATTCTGTGTCCTGATTTTTAAGTTTTCTGCAACTGTATCCTGACTTCTCTGCTCCTGCTTTGCATTGCTTTGAACTGTAAGGAATATGTCTGATCCTTATTTATTTCCTTGTGTTTACTCTGCCGCTGGGGCGGGACCTTGGTCCCCATGCTCAGGTTTCAGGACGAGTTCGGCACAGTCCTCACCAGCCTACCTGTCAACCCACCCATTGTTCAAAAGCAAAAGCTTCCTAAGACTTCTAAATGCATTTCAAATAAATCAATTAAAAAGCATAGGAGAGTAATTTTCTTTTGAGCCTGCAGCATGAAAGTTTTTTCATAGTTCTCCTTCATTGCTGCTTCGTGGGTATGGACCAAGTTCAAATACAGCTTCGGTAACCACCTGCTGGGTCCATCCCCAGAACCAAACCCTCCTGCCCCACCCATGTCCGCTGTACAGAAAAGTTCTGCTAGGTTCATGAGGGCGTAAAGCCTCATGGTCCCCATATCCCTTCCCTCTGGAAATACGGGCACCCCGTGCGTGGGCCTCCATTCCAAAGGCAAGGGGGAACATTGCTATGGATTTCAACAGGCATGTTACCCCGTTCCTACTGGGGTCCAAAGCTTCAGCCTAGTACAGAGTACAAAATAGCAAGATTTGCTTCCTCTAAGGAAGAAAGTCTGAATAGTACACATGTTCTGGAATACTTCTGTAGGTGAAGTAAAATAGCACCTTTGTACTCCCTGGCCTTTTGACCTCTAACTCATGGTATTGCCCTGCCAGTGTCTCCCTCCCTAGGCGTCCTCCCGATTAGTCCTCATCGCTATAAAGTAAGAGGCCATTGGCTTGCCTTGAAAGTGCTGCGTTCTCCTGACTTACTCATTTTATGCATTGTGCCGGCTAGCCCAGTCTTGGCCTTGCATGAAGTTCGCAGCATTCTGGGGCAATCTGCTCCCTCGATCGAGTATCTCCGTACCACCTGCTCGAGGACCTGCCCGGGCTCCTGATGCACTGCTTTTTCTCCTTGGTGCTGCTCCGCACTCCTGCTCTTGGCATTCTCAAACCTGCTCTGGGGCTTCGCTTTTCTTTCTTTCGACTTGATATTGACATTAAGTACTGGGGTATTCTGCATTGAATTACCCAAAGCTGGCTTTGGGATTTTAGTGATTATAATGTGGAAGCCCCCATTTTTCAACTGTTCTGACCTTCAGTGATATAACTTGAGCCCCTGCCAGGTGCATCTTGGCCGGTTCAGGCCCCTTCTTGCTCCAGAAAAGCTCCTGGTCTCCGGAGGAGGAGCCCAGCCACAGAAAGCTGCATCAGGGAGGAAACTGGGGGTGCCCAGTGACGCCCTCTTCTCACCCTCCTACAACTTTCTCTGATGCCTGCAGGAATGTGAGTCTCCATCTCACGTTGGCCATCAGCAGCGGTCTCAGATTTCTTAGAAAAAGAATTAAAATGTATATCTGGACAAGAGGAAAGACGTTAGCTCTGCTGCTAGGCTCCTACCCTGCCAACGGCAGCATTAGGGCCATGCCCAGCTTTGCTGCTAACTTATGGTGGTGGGGGGCACTCAGCCTCAGTCTTACTGTCTGTAAAATGGGTCAAGAAGAGAATCAGTGGTGGGTTTGAACGAGGCCTCGGCACAGCCCTCGACACATGGTGGTTGAGTAACACATAATATCATGAAGACCCTTATCCAAGAGCTAGCTAGCATCTCATTAAGAATAGAGAGACAAAGGCAGGTTCTCCTGAGCTCATGGGAATGCCAAATATTTACATATTTCAAAAGTTCATCTTCAAAGACATTGTGCCATTTTACAAATCATTCCTCCAGCAGAAGAGAAGCATTCTTCATCTTTTCTTTTCTTTTCTTTTTGTTTTGTTGTTGTTGTTTTTGAAGATTTTAATTATTTATTTCACAGACAGAGATCACAAGTAGGCAGAGAGGCAGGCAGAGGGGTGGGGAAGCAGGCTCCCTGCCAAGCAGAGAGCCCGATGCGGGGCTCGATCCCAGGACCCGGAACCATGACCTGAGCTGAAGGCAGAGGCTTTAACCCACTGAGCCACCCAGGCCCCCCCTCATCTCTTCTTTTAAACTCTTTTTTGGAATCTGAATCTGGGCAATTCTCATCATTCACAAGTAATTTACATTTCTGTGCAAACAGAATGTCCCGTAGTTCATACTTGTATTTGTTTAGTTTGCGTCATGTACAATTTGGGGACTCATTTGGAAGCATACATGTGTATTAGAGGAATACAGGGGATTGGGGCAAATAGTGGACTGTCCCATTCACTGTCGAGTGTGTGTTTAGATACATGCAGAGGACATGGGGATATCGAGTGTGCTGCTTGTAGGAGTGGGGTTCCTAAAGGAATGCGGTCTGGGAACTCATTAAAGAGGGCAAAACTGGAGATAGGCCTGAACGTGTGTCTCATCCTACAATTGGACTATACTTGTACTGGTTTAGTGGGAGAAAATATATGTCCCATTTGTCTTAAATGTCATTAATTTAGGGGAAAATATGGAAGAGCAAGGATGGCTTTTAAGATGTCCTGTGCCGTGACCCCCAAAAGGGGTAGATGGTGGACAGTGGCAACAGGACTACTTGGCCCTCCACCCACCCGCAAGCTCAGTCCCCTTCAGTGCACACACATGCACATGTGCGTACACACACATGCACATGTGCGTACACACACACGCACACACACACCTGCCTGTGTGCACACACCCGTGCATACCCACGGTTGCACACATACTGGCTGCCTCTTCATTAGCTGCTTTGGTCTTGCTGTTTTCTCGAGGTCTTGATTCTGTTGGTTGGTTTCTGTGTTCCCTCTTCTTCTTCCTTTTCTGCTAGGAGAAACCCTTCTCTCGCCCACTTTGCATTCTGATGAGCCTGCCTGCCTCTTCACATTCTTCTTGTGGACGAGAATTGGACCATAACTCATTGTGGAATCGGTGGTGATTGCCTCCAAATTGGCCAGCGGGGACACAGGCAGAGTTTGAGAAATAAAAGTCCTCTCTTTGCCACGGCCCAGGAGGAAGGGCTGCACACACGGTCCGCCCAGTAACAAGAGCAGCGACTTTCCGTGGAGCACCAAATAGGAGCGGTGGTGCTTTCAATCTTGTCTCTAATTTTTGCATATTTAATGCAAAACATATCTAGAGCTTGTTTTTCCAGCCTCAGGAAGCCTTTAATGCAGTTCGAGAGAAGGAGGTGTAGTAAAGACCAAGATGGTGAGGTTGGAGGGCCCAGTCCTCGTAATGCCAGCCATCCAGCCAGGGGGCTGGAGCTCGGGGACCCCCTGCCCACACCCCTGACCATTTCCACGACAGAATCTTAGTTGATACCGACGTTTCCTAGGAGTGGTGTTCTCTCCCCGTCTAACTGATTCTTCTCATTCCTTTACAGGGAAACTTCGTGGCTTGTATGACAGCGATTTTACGACAAATGGAAGATTATCATTATGCCCATTTGATCAAGACTTTTGGAAAAATGAGGACTGACGTTGTGGTGAGTGTGACTTTGGCCCTTTTCATAGGAGTATGTTTGGGGGCCAGTATTATAGGCAAGACACTGTTGTCGGTGTTTCCATTTTAAGTATGATTTTGCGTATGGGGACTGATTTAAGTATGAATTTGCGTGGGGACTTGGCTCCAGTTGGTTTGAGAAGCCACCTGGCAAAAAGGAAGCTGTGTTTCTAAGAAGACGAGGGTCCCAACACACAGACTTATTCCTAACACTGAATTTGGGAGTGACTCAGCATGTCAGCCCAGAAAGGGCTTCCTTATGCTCTGGGGTCCCTGGAGATGTCCCTACCCACGGAGAGTGTTCTAGTAACTCTTGTTCATGTATTGATTGGCTTCTCAATAGCAGAAGGCAGAGAGTCTTTTCAGCTGTAAATCATATTCTTGTATTAATTAGCTCTAATCATGGGAGCTCATCAGCATTTCTCCAAATAATTCTTCAGTCTTCCTCAATGCAACTATGATACGGCTTAATTAGGACAAGCATAATAGAGGGGAAGTTCTTGCTTCAGAAGCACCTCCCTAACGACCTGAAATCCTATGGCCGGACGGTAGATGTCTTCCGTGAAGCTGCCACCACACTCGTTGGCAGAGTTCTTGGCTAGATGGTGACCTAAACTCTGAGGTCTAGTAACACAGATTTCAATTCTGAGACCCCTCGATTCCTAGTGGATCTAGCAAATGCTACTAGTGTTTCTAGAACAAGGTTGGTAACACTTTACGTCATTATATCTACTTTACTAAGGGAGGAGAAGAAGAATGCATGTGATGATTATTTTCCAAAAGATTATTTCTAATAAAAAACAGCCTTATTAATTGTTGCCACTCTGAGTGTGTGTGCATGCATGTATTTACATTTCTAAGGAGACAAAGATGGGTCTGCACCTTAAAATCATAGCAGTTTTCCTTAAATGCAAGTGAAAGAGCAAGAATATACATGTGTTTGTGTCTCTTGGTGTTTAGTTCTTTAGCTTAAAGGATGGGTTACTCAGGTATGTGATCTGTATTACCTTTGGTCCTGTCACTCCTCAGCTGTCATGGCATAGTGAAATCATGTGATATGGGGACATTCTGTGCCATCACTGAATCTGAACGGTATCCTTCATCCCTGTTTGGGTCAGTGGAAGGGAGTTGTAGCCGAACCTACGTGAACAGTTTCCTAGATGGCATTCTGGGCTGAATAATACAGTTTTCAGAATGAGAAGCATTACCTGTCCTGGATACTTAGGGCTGCGATTAATCATTTGTCCTTTATCAGAACAGTCCTAATGATCCAAATCCACACATGCAAACTGTGAAAAATATTTCATCTGAACCATTAAGAGGTTTCGTTGGTAGGGAAGCTCTAGTGCCTCGAGAAACGTGATTCTGCAGAGTGGTTTTTAAAAATGACTATAATTTGCTGAATTCCAAGTGGTGCCCTCTCTCTTTGCTCAGAGAAGACGACCAGATAACTTACTACATGTTGTGGTCCTGATTTCCCGAGGGATTTTTTTTTTTTTCCCCTTTAGACACAGCAGTTCAGAAAATCAATTATTTGCAGACGATTTGATTTCCGCTATAAAATGGCATTTGTGGTTTGGATATCATGAAATCCTATTGCAAGGACTGTAGACCTTTTTATTGTTGTTAATCTGTCAGAACCTTTGTGAAGTGTGTTCCTATCTGTTAACCGTACATAGAAAGTATTCGTTTTTCTACTCCGACAACTGCCCACAAAAATGAGAGATCATTTTGTGTTCAGTAATTGAAAGTTAGTTAGTACTGCGATCTGAAAACAGCCTAGACCATTTTCTCGGGACCATGTCCTTGTAACAGGTGCTGCTTCGGGTTTTCAAATTGAGCCCTTGTTTGGTTGGATGAGTGATTCCCATATAAAACTGCAGTTACTGTCAATGCCAAAGTCATGGGGTCAGCGCTATTACTTTTACAGTCTCTCAAATGGCCCTGGGACCCCAGGCCAGGGAGCAGAGGGAGCACGGCATGAGGCAGAATGATCCAGAAAAGAAAAACAATGGACATGTATGGTTCCAGATTCTTGGGACAGAGTGATTTCCAGTGTGGTGCGCCTCGCAGGACTGTTCTGTTCTTGTGCAGTGGAGATGCTGAGCGGCAGGATGGGCGGCTGGCTCTTACCTGTCCAGTTGCACCATCAGGAACACAAGTAGAGAACTTGCTCTGTGTCTGTTGTAAGAGCAGAGGTGATGAGGAGCACCCTGGACCTTCCAGGGAAGACGGCTTTCTTGCCACATGTCCCAGATTCCCACTGGGTGGCCCTTCAGAAATGTCTGTTGAGTGACCGAATGAACAGTGCCCTAACCAAGGACAGTGCAGGTAGAAGTTATGCTTGCTGGTTAAATGTCGAGTGAAGGGGCGCCTGGGTGGCTCAGTCGTTAAGCATCTGCCTTCAGCTCAGGTGATGAACCCTGGGTCCTAGAATTGAGCCCTGCGTCGGGCTCCCTGCTCAGTGGGAAGTCTGCTTCTCCCTCTCCCACTCCCCCTGCTTATGCTCCCTCTCTCGCCGTCTCTCTCTCTCTCTCTCTCTCTGTCAAATAAATAAATAAATAAATAAATAATAAAAATAAAAAAATAAATGTTGAGTGAATGCAAAACTCGAGGGCCATGGCCTTCTGGCTTCTGCCGTGGACTCACAGCGACTGTGTGTCCCCAAGCAGCCCCACCTGTCCCGTGGCCTCTCTACTTCTGGGTTCTTACCTAAGGAAGCTCAGGGAGTAGGCCTGTGAGCCAGCAGGTTTCTGTCTCTGGAATGCCCTTTGCCTTCATTCAGTGTCAGTCCCACCCGTTCTCAGGACCATGACCTGACAGCTGTTTCCGTCTCGCCAGGCGGACACACGCCCTTTGCTCATTGTTCCTTACCCTGTGTGTCCCACTCAGCCATCAGCCTGTCCTGAGGTGGTCCTGACATCTGCCACCGGGCCGCGGTGAGTGAGGGTGCTCGTGGGGCTTAGGAGAGCAAGGGTGTTGGCAGGCGGCTGTCCGTGTGTCTGCGAAACCCTCCGCTCACGGCTGAGCCTTGAGCTCCACATGGAGGGCGGCCACACGGCGACCTGAGCATCCTCAGTGGCCGGGGAGCCTTGTGCGGAATGTTTATTTCTTGGGACCCTTTCCTCGTAAAACGAAGCTATAGCGGAAGAACTCTTCACTAGATGGTGAGTCTGGGGAGCGCAGAAGCCTTTCTCAGTGAATTCCCCCAGTGACTTGTTGAGCATCAACCTGATGGTCACACAATGGAGGAAGTAGCGGGCAAAGCAGACAGGCCTGCTCTCGGGGCCCTGTAGTCTGGTGGAGAACATCCCCTCTAATCGGGGCATCCTCCCACCCAACCCCCGCTGTCCATGCTGCAGCACGATGTCCTCCTAAAGTAGCCGGACAGGATGGAGTCCACCGGGCAGGAAGCCTTTGCAAAGGAGAATCGTGGAACACTGAGGAGAAGGCCGGGAGTGGGAGGGGAGCTGTCATGCTCAGGAGGCTGTGTGGGGGTGGGCCGTTGGGGGTGGGGAGAAGGGGCAGTGAGAGGACCAGGGGTGAAGTGAGCCTCGACAGGGCCGTCCGACCACACGGGACCCTGTACACCATGCTCAGAAATGCTGTGTTCTTTGCTTGTTTTCAACTTCCTACACCATTTATTTGTTCCTCTTTGTTTTAAAATTATTTTTCCAGGCCTTTGTTTTTTTTTGAGTAAACTTTTTGAGATAATTGTGGCATCTCATGTGGCTGTACAAAGTAATATTCTACCTGCTTTCCCCAGTGCTAACGTCTTACAGATCTATAGCCTGGGATCCAGACCGAAGGGCGACATTGCTGTGGTCCCTGGATCTCAGGAGCATTCCCCCAGTTCTACCTGTACTCTCTCCCCCGTTGGTCACGCAAAACTTCAACTGTGCGGAGAGCCCAAAAGAATAGCACAATGAACACTACGATTTTTGCCGCCCAAATGCACCAGTTGTGAGCACTTTGGTATCCTGTAAGTGTGTGAGAAACATGCCTCTGCCTTAGTGGGTCAGCGAACCTCTCTCAAGAACTAGGACCTCCCCCAACAGCCTCATTGCCGTGCCAGAATGTCACACACAGAAGCATGCATATTCAGATTTTCTCAATTCTTCCCGGTCTTTCTTGTCTTTCATGAGGGGCTTCCTCAATTCAGGATCCTATCCAGATTCCCTCATTGCATTTGCTTGTGCCTCCTTCATCTGTTTTTTCTAGAACAGGTCCCTTACCCTGTCTTGTCTTTCTTCACGCTGCTTTGTATGGTTTTCGGCATACGTATGATATGCCGAAATACGGTCCCTGCATGGGACCGTATATCCTATTGTATGGTCCCTCCATACGTCCTGCAAACTGGAAGCTTGGCCTAAAGTTCAGATTCATCCTTTCGGCAGGGGAGCTTCAGAGCTGGGGTGAAGTACTCCCCATTGTGCCCGTTGGGAGGGTGGGGATGCCGAGCTCACCGTGACCTGACCATGAGTTTGATCGCTTGGTTGAGAGCAGGCACCAGCCTGACCTCCCCATTGTGAAGACACGTAGCCCTTCACAATTGTCACGTGATCTTTAGCTTATGCTTCGGCATCCCCACAGCGTTGGCCAGTTCTCCTGACCGTTCTTCATCGGATGATCATCTACTGAGGGTCCTTGTCTGAAACACTTTCTCCTTTGGCATAGCAGGATTTCCTTTCGAGTGCCAAGACGCTTTGTCTTTAAGAACATTGGGAAGCCTCCGGGCATGTGGGTGAAATGGAAGGTTGGGAAATGTTGGTGCCGTGGCCAGATTTGTAATTTGAAAAGGCCACTCTGGGTCAAGGGGAGGGATCATGAGGGACAAGAGTGGACATGGATTCCCCCTCAACAGTCTGGGTGAGAGAGGATGACCATTTGTTCAGTGGGTGGGGATGGGGACGGACAGAAGCGGATAGATTCATGACAAGAAGATTGTGGCTGTGGACTGATGGCTGTTGTTAGAGCTGCCCCCTTATTATATGGGGCATCCTGTGAATAATCAAACTGAAAAAGACAGCGGGAATGGATTGGCACTGAAAGAGGAAATTTTCACCAAAGATCTTATATTAGTCCTCTGTATCCCCTTGTTGACTTGGAGATACCAGTGTAATCGTCTGCTAAGCCTCATTGGCTATGGAGAGGACCATCGCCATGGCTAGTGAATTCTGCAGACGGACAAGGACGCCTCACAAAACCTCATCCTCCACAATATACAGCGTTTTGCCTGATCAGCAAAGTACCAAAATTCAACAGCTGAGCCATACTAATGAAGTATGGGACTGCGTTTCCTAGGAAAAAAAAAAATAAGGGAGTTGGGGAAAATGTGCTTCTCTTCCAGAATAATAAAACCCAGACCCTGTATCTCAATTATTAGGCTTTGAGGAGTGATCAGCAAGAAAGCAATTTCATGCAAATAGAGATGTGGCTAAATGATGGCACTCAGCCAGCCAAATATGCAACCTGGTCATTAAAATGTGAAACTCTTGACAAAGTGGGGAAACTTAAGTGGGGAAATACAAATTGCTGTCATTAGCCTGGGGAGAGACGCCCCATTCGTCGTGTCCAGGGCCCCCGGAGCATCCTGCCCGGCGTGAACTCAGGGCATTGTGGTCAGAGCTCGTGCAAGCAGAGTCTGGAGTTCATGGGGTGACTTTTCTCTCTCGAAGAGGCCCAGGTGCTTATCTTCTCCTTGACTGGAGGCCTCTACTGTCAAAAGGGGATCACAGTTGCTCCCTGAATTTTTATTCATGGTAGGGCGCACACAGTAGGCATGACTTGCCAGAATCCGTTATGGCTAGTTCAGTTGCAAAGAAAGGATTTGGCTTGGCCCAGCAGCTCACCGATGCTATCCAATTTAGCTGGTGCCTTTTTGCGAGAAGCACTTGTTTACGACTTTGCTGAGAGTTGCTTTCTTGGCTGCTTAAATTCTGTACACCACCGTGGGCTTCACAGCCAGTGCACCTAATTATGATTCCATAGATTAAATAAATGAGAAATAGCCACTCATTTGGTAATCTCTGACCATGGCCTCATTTTTCTAAGTGAATTCTCTGTGGCTTTCCCGCCGTCCACCCTGCACTGGAGGGAGCTTGCAGACTCCCAGAGAGGTGTGCTTTTCAGGATACGTGCTAGTTCTGTGCTGGTCAGCTCAGAACAAGGGCCAGGCCTGCAGGTTCAAGAAATTCTCCAGATTCAGATAGGCCCAGACTGGAGTCCCTCCGACACAGATACCCCTTCGGGATGCCACGAGCAGCATAGTACGGCAGGGAATGACCCATATGGTAGAGAGGATCGTGCCCAAGGTTGGCGTCAGTGTCACTAAGTAGGCTGTGGGGTCGCAGCTACCATCTGAAAGTGGCCACGTGGCCACGTGACCACGTTCCCCGATGGTTATGAGGAGCCGAGCTGCTGCAGATGGTCAGGAGCTCCCACCTGAGCCTTCGGTTTGTAAATTACATAAGAAGGAATGGTATAACTACCCCATATTAAACCTGCTGGGCCCTGTTCATAATGAAAAATGTGTTTTGAGTAAATCCTGCATGTGATGTTTGCAAAATGCATGTTTCCTATAAGCAGAAAGAATGCAGTATATTTAACCTGGAGAGTTCCTCTTTATGACTATGACAGAGAGCCGCCCGGGTCCCGTTTCTGAAAATATCCCTGCGAAAGTTATCACAGGCAGGAGGTGCTCCGGCAAACAAAGAAAAAAGCTCCTGTGAAATACATCTTCATTACTTTTTAGAATGTTTTCATTCCGCTAAAAAAAATGAGGTCATTTATACTGTAATTATTCAAGAGGGGATTGGTTTTCTCCTTTCTCTTGGTGGGCTGTTGCAATGTTCTATTTTTTTTTTAATTTTTTTTTTTTATTTCAGGATTTCCTGATGGAAACATTCATCATGTTTAAGAACCTCATTGGGAAGAATGTCTACCCTTTTGACTGGGTGATAATGAACATGATGCAGAATAAGTGAGTACGGGGAGGAGAGCTCCCACCTCTTACAAGGTGTCTAATTCCCGTCTGCTGGGAACAGTGGTGTTGCCTGGATACCATGGGGGCTCTCCTATGAGGAACACATCCTCCCCATTCTGTGATGCAAACAGTTGTTTGGAGAAGCAGACCTGGAGAGTGGGTGATTTCCTTATGCCAACGCGGGGCTCTGCCTTCTGGGGAAACACAGAGCGGAGCCCTAGCCACCGCCCCCCCCACCCTTTAGCCTTGGTCTGCGGCAGCCTCTGGCAAGGGTACAGTTTGCTATCTTATTTTAACCACGTGTTTCTTAGCCCAAGTGATTGTCCTCTATCTAGGTTTTTGAAAGGTGTTTGCATTTCTCCTATTTCAGCTTTAAAAAGTGAGCATTTTCTTTGTACTTATTAAATATTAATCTTGTGCCTTGTTTATCATTTCCCTGTGAAGGGTGTTGGTTAACTTTCCAGTGCTTGTGTTCTATGATTTCTGTAAGCACCAGTAACAGTCCTTGGGTTCTCAATCACATGTGATTCCTGGAAGAAGTTACCGTTGACCTCCTTTTTTCCCCTCCTTCCTTATTGCATTTTTTATGGAGATAATTGTAGATTCATAGGCATTGCGGTTATAAAAAGAAATACAGAGAGATCTGTGTATACTTTACCCAGGTTCCCTTAGTGATAACATTTTGCAAAACTAGAGCTCCTTGCTGCGTCCCGGGGTTCAGCGATGATTGATTTCACGGGGGTCCCACAGATCCTCCTGCTGTGCTTGTGCTTGGCCATGGCGCCTTTTCTTGAATCCGCCAACACGTGGGTCCTTCTCGCTGTCCATGTCTCACACCTCCTCTTCGCCCCTCCAGCTCTACCCTCTCAAAACCCAGGCACCCACTAATTTTTCCTCCATTCCTAAAATTTTGGCATCCCAAATGTGACGTATAAATGGAATTATACCAAATGTAACATTCCGGGATTGGCTTTTTTCATTCTCCTTCATCCCCTGGAGTGCACTCAGGTTGCCGGGCACATTGGTCGTTTGTTCCTTTGGATTGCTGGGCGGCGTTCTGTGGTATAGATGGTTTAACCATTCACCTGCCGAAGGACAGCTGGGCTCTTTCTAGTTTGGGGCTATTACGAATTAAGCCACCACGAACATTGGCATATGGAGTTTTGTGTGAGCATAAGTTCATTTCCTTGGCATACAGCCCCTGGGGTAGGTCTGCAGGGTTCTGTGCCCGCTCCTCGTTTAGGTTTGTAAAAACTGCCCGACTTCGGCTGTACTGTGTTACGGTCTCGCTCGCAGGGTGATAATGAGCCTGCTTTTCTGCATCCCCGCCAGCACTTGCCAGGGTCACCGTTTCTCATTTTAGCCCTGGGGAGAGATGTGCCATGTGTTTCATTGTGCTCTGGATTCGCATTTTCCCCGATGCGACAAACAATGGCATATCATTCAAGAGACCGTTGATCTGGTCTTAGTGCTGATCAGAACTGAAGGCAGGCCCCGGTGCAGAGTGTGGTCTCTCTTCTCTTCTTGGTGACCGCGCGCGAGAATGTGACCTGCATCTCTCAGAGTGGCCGCCGCGGCCTGGTGCCCAGCCCATCCATTCTGCACCCTGGGGTGGGGCTTGAGGGGGTGCTGCCCCCTCAAAGGTCAGATGTGATTCACACCTCTAAGTTTGACTTGGCACCTCCAATCCCAGGGTCCCACGGGGTAAACTGTCCGGATGGTATAGCCACACTCTATTGAGTGGTGCTATTTGATGACGAGCGAGAGTCTGTTTTCATTTTTACCACGATGATTGCCTCATTCCCTCTCCCTTCTAGTCCATCGTCGGCCTTCTGCTGCCAACCCTGACATGTCTGAGTGTCGTCCCATCACCCCAGAACCACAGTGTGGCTGAAAGCCACGTGGCCTCTGGTTCAAAGTGTGGAGCACTGTGCTCAGAGCCGCCTCCTCTGGATATTCTGTCCAGCTTCTCCCGACGTGTTCCGTTGTTTCTGCGGTGAGAAGGTGGCTTAACCTGTGGTCTCCAGAATCACGTGTTCCAGCCCTGTCCCTGTGTCCTAGCTCACTGGCGCACGTCTGCAGGGCCCAGCTGCGTGACAGAGACACCCGGTGTGCGGTGGCATCTGGAAGCCAAGCCTTTGCATCTCGTTGCAGGGAGGAGAGTTCTTATCTGGGGGCAGGGAACCCTCTACGAAGGAGAAGCCATGTCTGCTGTGTCCTCATTGCAAAGGCTGTGACGGCCACTTTGAGGATGAAGTCTGGCATAGGTGATAATGGAATTCAAGTCTGGAGCGGGGCGTGCGTCCTCTCCTCTTGTTTGGGGTGCCCAGAGGCTGCAGCGCCAAGAGACATCTTGATGAGGGACACACTGTGAATTTAAACTCCCTGTGGTTTATGTCACACATAAAATGTGGTACAGAACTGTCTCATCTAAAATCCTAGCACTCTGGGGCCGAGCCATCCAGCTGAGAGTGCTTCCTCTGGTAGAACTTTCTAAGGCTGAGCAGCGTTTGTGTGTGCGTGTGTGTGTGCGTGTGTGCGTGTGTGCATGTACGTGTGTCCCCGTGTCCATGTGCCCGGGCGAGTGCTGGTACCAAGTGAAAGGACTTGGGTTTGCAGAGATTCTGTGTGTGCAAGGCTCTGAGCCATGCAGGTTCCTGTCACAGTCAACACATGCTATAGTAACAGGTTCCCAAGCCAACATGTGTCGCAGAGGAGTGAGCCACAAAGGATACATGTAGGTCAGTGTTTGTGCAGCAGTGAGTGTAGGCTCGTTCGGGAATCCCACTGTGGCCCGCTCTGTTGAGTGAACAGTACTGGTTTTTAGAAGCTGAATCAGTTGGGTTTTGGAAGACACCTGGGTGTGTGACCCTTCAGTTCTCTTGAACATTCTTGCTTACATGTCCGCTTCCGAACGAAGAGCTTATTTCGTTTTTTATGGGAGGCAATCATTCTTTGCGATGTATCCTGTGTTTGCATCCGA
Source organism: Lutra lutra (assembly GCF_902655055.1). Taxonomy (NCBI): domain Eukaryota; kingdom Metazoa; phylum Chordata; class Mammalia; order Carnivora; family Mustelidae; genus Lutra; species Lutra lutra. The sequence continues at coordinate 83,974,846 of NC_062291.1, forward strand.
GGGCTGCACAGGAGCCTTTGACAGGCTTTCCGTGTGCCAGGTGCTGCCGTGGGGATAGCCCAGGAATCATGCCCACAGTCCCCGCAGCAGCACTCTGAGACAGCTGGGGTTTTATGCCCATTCTACAGATGGGGAGATGGGAGCCTGAAGGTTTGGTAACTTGCCAGAAGACACACAGCTGGGAAGTGATAGGGCCAGACTTTATATCCAGAGCCCACCCTCTAAACCACCTTGCTACCTTGGATATGTCTCTCGTGCTTCAGAGAGAGTGTTGTTTTTAACCCTGGTGTCCTTCAAGTGCACCTTTCCTGGGAGACTCCTGCTTACCTGAGTAAATGTTAAGCACGGAAGTCAAAATATTCTTTACTCGGCTTTCTTCGCCATGAAAGGGTGCTTGTTTAAGAGGATATCACTGATTACTGAAATGGATGGAGTCCTGCTGTAAACTTCTAGAAGAACAGAAGCTCACTACTCTTGTAATGAAGTAATTTCCTAGAAATTATATAGATGCCATATGGCATTGTCTCTGTGCTATTACCTAATTTTTTTTTTAATCTATAACTTCATAGCTTGATACCTTCCATGTCACCAGACTGCCATGCTCTTCCTCTTCCCGGCACGGGTCAGAGACCTCCTTGCTTCCGCAGAATAAGCAGTAATTCCCAGAAGCTTCCAAAAGCCTGTATTTAAGTTTAATGGCACAGCTGGACATGCAGTTTTACCATCCGCAGCTTAGAAATTGACAGACTCAGCCTCCATGGTCTCTTACATGTTTGCGTGCTTGTTCAGCTTTGTGTCTGCAAATGTACCATCATCCGTCAATACCGGGGGCTCGCCCAGTGTCATTAAAGATGGCGCCCATCAGTTCTGGAGCAATCACTTGTAAATCAGGAACCAAAGTTACAGGACCCAGTGACTGTCCCAAGGACAGGGGTTACTTGGTTGCTATGTTCAGGGTGGCAACCGAGTGTTGATGGCCTGACATCATAGCTCTGCTCTTGGATACATCGGTGCCAGATGGTAAGATGACATTTAAGATGAGCACAGTTCACATCTCGTAGAAGTGTGCTTGCGTGTTATCTCCCAGAAGTGCTTCATAATCGTTCCCGAGGGAAGCAAAGGCTAAGTCTCCTTGTAAGATCTGATGCTGTAGTAGAAGCAGAGACCTTCTGTGTTAGCCTTTAAGTGCTAATATCCATCCTTGAACTCCTAGTAGCCAACTTTGCCAGATTTATGCTTCAACTTGTGCACACGGAGTCTAATACTGAAGACTCGTGCTGTGGGTCTCCTGGAGTTCTCTCTGGTTCTTGGTAGAAGTGTGGCCACTTGGTTGAGTTTCTGTGTCTTTCTTTTATTCTTAGGACTTGAATTCATCCCAGTAGTGTGTCTGTACACTAAAAATCCCAGACTAGAATTGTAAGGCACAGGAGTGATCTGGGAGGCAATGTGTCTACTCACTGGTTTGACTGAATTCCTTTTTCACCTTGAAGAAAGCTTTTCTTGTTAACTACCATAATTTCACCTGAGAAAGGCACTTCTACAGTGTACATTGGGTGAAGAAAAGGGCTATACGGAGTTTAATTTTCAGATTTTTAACATTAGACTTTCTAACTCATTCTGTGTGTGTAACATGGACGAAAACCCTTCCTGCATCTGTCAACCATTTTGTCTTGCAACAGAATTTTTTAAAAATTCAGCTACCCTGAATTGGATTCTCATTAGGCTTTGTTGCTTGTGTCCCTCTCTCAGGATAAAAATAAACGAAACCACCATTTTTACTTCCTCAGATCACTTAAAGCTTGCAATGGTGATTATCAATAATTTTCAAGTGTCCCTCTGTATTAGCACATATTTGGTGTCTGGTACTTTTGCTTTTGTACACGTTAAGCTGGGGCCCATTTATGATTTGTGGTTTATATCCTATACACTTTCATATAGGGCTTGGTCTGTTTTACAAGTAATGATTCATAGATCATGAATATAAAATAGAACATGGAAAACCATAGAGAAAACACGAAACTCTGTAGAAGCTGAGAGACTCAAAGCTGCCTGGAAGACAAAGCAAAAAAGGAAAATAGAACAGGTTTCAGAATTCTCACTGGATGATAAAAAGGTTCCTTGAAGTTTGTCAGCGGAGACTGACAATGGGTGGTGTAGATCCTTCAGTGAGACGTGTAGCAAGAGGACATCACAGTTAAGGAATCAGACGAGAACTCAGAATTCTGCCCATGGAAGATGGAAGAGATCATCATTTCAATTTTAAAATGCTTAGAATCTTGCCACGTGGCATATATTGGCCATGACAGAGTCCGATCGTAATCGGACCTGCCTGAAACACTGCCTTATCAAATACAGTGCATTTTGCTGACTTGCCACATATAGTCTTGTCTCATTGTTGACCACTTAAACATTGAAGACCACCAGTCAGACATGATGGTCTGGTTTTATTTTATCTAGAATCAAGTTAATCTTACTTTTGTCCTTAGAAACCTTGAAATTGTGTCTCTATTAGGAATTTGTGAGATCATCGTTGCCCATTTAGTCCGTGGGTCTAGGTCATGGTTTTTTGTTGTTGTTGTTGTTGTTGTTGTTTAATTTTATTTTTTATAAACATATAATATATTTTTATCCCCAGGGGTACAGGTCTGTGAATCGCCAGGTTTACACACTTCACAGCACTCACCATAACACATACCCTCCCCAATGTCCATAACCCCACCCCACCTCTCCCAACCTCCCTCCCCCCATCAACCCTCTGTTTTGTGAGATTAAGAGTCACTTATGGTTTGTCTCCCTCCCAATCCCATCTTGTTTCATTTACTCTTCTCCTACCCCCTTAACCCCCCATGTTGCATCTCCTCTCCCTCATATCAGGGAGATCATATGATAGTTGTCTTTCTCCGATTGACTTACTTCGCTAAGCATGATACCCTCTAGTTTAGGTCATGGTTTTTGATCATGGCCACGTGCAGACTGTCCCAGGACAGTCCAGGCTGGTGTTTGTTCCGTCTGCCTTTTTGATCACCTTTCTTTTGGCTATAGTGTTGGTGCATTTGGATGTGCCCCCTTCCGTTCCTCCTTCTCTCCCCCATGAGTCAGGCATCTTATGACCAGGATGTGTTTGCCTCAGTCCATGAACACAGCACATTGTGTTTCCACCAACCTAACCTGCACAGTGCGTATTCACATAATCATAATCACCTATGGCTCCTCGTGTGCAGTAAATTTCCCATGCACAGTTTTATAAAGGAGCCATTTCTCTCCTTTTAAATAGAGCACATTTCCCCCACTCAGCAGCAGTATCCATCAGATGTATCGGAGTCCAAGATGGCAAGCTCCTGGATGTTTCTGCCAAGATTAATTTGGCGTGTAGTCAGGACAAGAAAGGGCCTTAAGCCTTAGAAAGGTATTCTACCTTTAAGATGCCAGGCTTCTTAAGGGTAAATCATGATAATGGTCAGAAAGCAAATTTGCCGGGGAGGCTGTTTGCAGGGACAGCGCCATTTGGTTCCAGTGTTGTGGAAGAATTTTTGTCCTTGCTAGCACATGCCTTGGGCTCAGAGCAGAGAAAATGTGCCATTTGCCCAGGGATGAAAGAAAGAGGTGGGGGGTCCCCACTCACTGGGAATCGGCTTCAGGGGCTCTGCCACCAGGCAGCTGATACCAGTAGCGTCTGGGAGGACCATGTTTTCCTGTTGGACCTCCTCCTCAGGAAACACCTCTCCTGTGGAAGGACACGCGGCTAAAATCTTTGTGCAGGTTGAAAGCATGGATAGAAAGCGTTTTGGGCTCTAGAGACTCTTGGATTATTTCTTCTCGACATCTTTTTTTCTTTCCCTTGAAGCCTGGGGTCTTAGTTGATGTTGTTACTTTTTTTTTTTTTTTTTTTTTTTAAAGATTTTATTTATTTATTTGACAGAGAGATCACAAGCAGGCAGAGAGGCAGGCAGAGAGAGAGGAGGAAGCAGGCTCCCCGTTGAGCAGAGAGCCCGATGCGGGGCTCGATCCCAGGACTCCGAGATCATGACCCGAGCCGAAGGCAGCGGCTTAACCCACTGAGCCACCCAGGCGCCCCTGATGTTGTTACTTTTAATTTATTTTTTCAACTTACTGGCTTCCAACTGAGGTTTTGCATATCCAGTGGCTTGAAGATTTTAAGCACACCTAAGAATCATTTTTCCCTTTGAAACTGTGTACAGTGGCTGTTGACATAAACATTGTCACAACACGACTTACTGAGGACCACAGGAAAAAAAAAAATAAATATTGTTTCTCAGGGAAGAACTAGGAGTTCAAAGTCAGTATATTGAAAGCATTCTGGAATGAAAATTTCCCCAGAGCTCAGCATGCCCACGTTTTACCCAGCTCACACACTTAATAATATCCGTCTTTGAACCTTTTTGCTCTCCAAAGAAATTGGCCTAACCTGAGATGTTTTGCTGCTCAGACACCAGTCTGCAGACACTGAGGCACACGCCTGCGGGTTGGACCAAGCCAGGCTAGAGCTGAGCTAGAGGCGAGTCTCCTGGAGAAACACAAGGTGTTTCTCTGGGGCTGGGTTGGCCACTTTAAGCACTGGGATTTCAAGACAGATACCAAATCACATCTAGTAATGGCACCCCGGGTCCCCCAGCAGGAAAAGAACGCCATCTGCATGGTACGTGGCTACCAGTGGGAGTTCCCTTTGTCCTTTGTGGTCTTTTCATAAATTATTTTAATATTTTCCGTATATTTATTCTGTGGCATGCATGCTTTTGCTCTGTGCTTAATAATTAAGCTGGGCCTGAAATTAAAACAAATAATTTCAGATCTTCCCCAGTATGTGTGACCAATTTATTGCACGGAACTTGGATCTTTCATCCAGTTGGGTTTTATTCAGATCGCCTCTTTATTTAATTCAGAGATGAGAACTCATGCTACTCTCAGGGGAATGGCAGTGATGAAGAGCTCTCAGCCAGGACTCTTACTTAGGGAAACTTGCTTCAGAGGAAAGTTTTGAAAGGGCAAAATCTGTTTAAGAATTCTCAGAGCGGACGCACACCTTGCTGTGAGCTCATGGCTGGTGTTGATGAGGCCGTCTGCGGGCTCTTAATCCTGGAGGACGTACTTCAGTTTATGAGAAATGAAGCCAAGTGAGCTCTCTGTTTGGTGCATAAACTTCCCTCCATGCGCAAATCAAAAAGGAGGAAATACATTTTATTAAGGTCATTCTCCAGATCCTTCTGTCCTAAATGTTTACCTCCAGTGCTCCTGGGACTTGGAAGAAGTCGCGTGCCTTGTAAGACCCTGGTCTGGGGTGCTTTTATTCTTAGGCTAGGATGGGAGGAGGAGGAGACGGCCAAGGTCAGTTGAATGCCTGCTGGGTTGCTGGTGTGGTCTTGGTACCTTTCTTGTGGGTCTCAACCACGGGGGATTTTGTCATTCTCCCCCAGCCCCAGCCATGGAACATGGCCATGTCCAGGCATGTTTTTGTTGTCACAGCTGGGGGAAGGCAGGCTGCTGGCATCTCGTGCATGGACCGCAGACATGCCACTAAATGTCCTTCCATGTATAGGACGGCCCCCTTCAAAGAATCATTCGACTCAGAAATGCCAATGATAACCCTATTTTATGGATGGAAGGAAACAGAATTTCAGTGACATGAAGTAATTAATGGAAACATACATGATTTGTTTCAGTGATCTTCTTCTCTTTATTTCCACATTTCTCAGCACCCCCCTTCCTGTTGCATGACCCCAGCAAAGACAGTGTCCCTTACAGTAAACAGAGGCCATTCCCTGAAGATGCTAGGACTGACCTTTCACCTACCAAGGATGCACCTGTGAACCGGAGGTAGTTTTCTCTGAGATGCCCAGGCAGGTGCCCCAGCTTCACAGTGAAAACCTGTGGGCGTGGCCCGGGCTCACCTGGCGGTGGGAGCGAGGAGGGTGTGGGGATTAGAGTCACACTGATCCAAATTCAGATCCCAGGCTGCCCCTACTCGTACCTGGTACGGAGGACATGTGCACGAAATATTAGCCAGTATCTCTTCTGGGCGAGCTTGTGTGGGTGCGTTTTAGAAAACATTATTACATATCATACATAATTGTATTAATTGATAATATATGATATATAAATTACATTCATATATAAATTCTAGATAAATAAATAAGAGCTCATAGATCCGTGAGATCACTTAACTATTTGTCTTTCTCTGTCTGACTTGTCCCACTCAGCCTAACATCCTCAAAGTCCCTCCGTGTTGACACAAATGGCAAGATTTCGTTCTTCCTTCTGGCTGAATTGTATTCCATTTTCTCTGTCTGCGTCACATACTCTTTATTTACCGACTGATGGATGAGTGCTTAGGTTGTTTCTGTGCCTTGGTCTTTGTAAATAATATGGCAACAGATGTGGGGGTGCAGATAGCATTTCAAGATAGTGCTTTTGTTTCCTTTGGAAATACACTTGGAAGGAGACTGGCTGCATTGGATGCTGATTCTATTTTTAATGTATTGGAGGAGGCTACGTACTCTTTTCCACAATGGCTGCTCCAGCCATTGTACTCAGGTTTCCTTTTCTCCACTCACCAATGTTTCTCTCTTCTATTTTTGATAATAACCATCCTAACCGGCGGAAGGGGATACCTCACTGTCACCTGACGTGTGTTTCCCTGATGATGAGCGACGTCAGCAGGATTGTGGCACCTTCTATACGTGTCTGCTCATAGAAGATGGTTTTCCATGTCCCTTGCTCTGTCTTCATGGAATTCATGGTCTTTGATGCCGCGTGGGGGAAAATCCCTTCTTGTCATTCTGGTGGCTGGTCTGTGCCCAGTGACCCTGCCTGGCACAGAGCAGGTGCTCAACAGACAGTAACTACCCGACTGAAAGAATGTCAGTGGGAAATGTGTTCTTTTTTTTTGTTTTTTAATTATGAAGTCAACCGATGAAGTACATGACTTATTTTTGTAGCAGCGCTTTCCCTGGAATAAAATGCAGTTACCTGTTTTATATTCGGGTCCACAAAGAAATAATTCTGGGTAGAGGTATCCAGTGAACAAAAGAATGCTTCTTACTACCTTGATGATCTCTTAATGAATTGCCTTAATTGAAGGTCGTCTGACACTGACCACAGACGCGGGGGGGTGATGCGCATTCGTCCCGATGTGCAGGCATCTGGTATCCGCGGGGAGGGTGCTTTCTGCTGTTTCCTGTTGCCCTTTCCACCGAGACTTTGCAGGAGGGTTTTTACTTAACACTGTACCTGTCAAATTCCCAGAGCTGCAAGTAAATTGAAGATACAAATTATATTGTAAAGTGAAATATTTCAGGTTATTCTACAGTTTGGTTGATTTAGGAAGAAAATGAACGCTGACAGCTTGGTCTTTTCAGTTCACTGGATTCTAATGGTTCAAAAACAAAAGCCTGGACTGAAAGCCTTTTCCCACGTTGCCACACCAGAGATGCTCCGATTCTTTCTCTGCGCTCAAGACCCAGTGCCCCGCAACTCCATGTCACGGATACAGAGGACCCCGGGAAGGGACAGGCAGTGCTAAGGGTGACTATTTGAGAATATAAATATTAACCGTGCCCAGCAGGGGAGGGAGTGCGTTCGCTGTCTGGCAGTCTGGGCAGCTTTTTCCCACTTGACACTTTTCTTAGCATGCAACCTATTTTTCGTAGCAGGAACGATTTTCTCCCCATTTTGTCTAATACGTTGTCCTTGCAGCAGGAACATGGGGCTGCTTGGGATGCAGAGGTTGGGGAGAGTCAGTTAGAGGAAGCCCCTCTGTCTCTCCTTTTCTGTGATTATTCTTGACAGCCTGTCTTCTCTCCTGATGCATTGTGTTCAGGGGAAAATCACTGAGGTTTCCTGCAAGAACTAGAAAACCCCAAATGGTCAGAGTGAGTTCCTCCCCTGTAATGGACTGGGATGCGGTGTGTTTCAGAAAGGTGGGTGAGTGTTTTGTTAGGCTGTGCTCCTTTGACCGAGGCTGAACTATAAATAGTCCCCAGTTTGGTTTGCTTATACTTCAGTACCTGCAGTGTATGGAAAGTAGAGGCATTTGACAGGTGGCAGCCTGGGAGGGTCCTCCCCACCCAACTCTGGTCCCTGCCATGTGGAAGTGGTCCCCGTGCTACTTCCCCTAGCCTCGAGGGATTAAGTGGTCAGAAATCTGATTTGATTCTTCAGACAGAGTGTTATTGCTCGACTAAAGTAAATGACCATCTCAGTTCCCGTCTGACGCTACAACTTACTGTGGGGACAGTATTTTCAATTAGCCATTTACCTGCAGATGATTGGGACATGGAAAATTGGAGTCAAGCTGAATATTGGACAGATTTCTTTATTTTTGATATTAAACCTAAGAATTAAGCTTGATTTAAAAAGAATGGTGTGTTTTCATTTTATGACACCTCGGAGGTAAACACAGTCTGTATGTCACTTATGGGGGGCCCGGCTTTTCCGAGTGGTGTTCGTCCAGACAGTTGGGTGTTCTCTATTGGACCCTGAGGTCTCCAATGTGTGGTGCCTTATGAAGTGAGTTTCTAATACTGAGAAAAATGCGAGAGAAGGGGAGTTCCCCACTTGTTATTTATATTCTGCCTATATATATGAATTTGGGGTGGTTTTCAGTTTAAGGAAACCATACATACAACACAACACCTAAAAGGAACTATGTAGTAAGATGGGCGTCACTGAAAAGCGGACCGGAGGGAACCCCATGGGGACTCAGCATGCTGTGAGGCACCTGCTTTGCCCCCAGGCCTCGCCAAGTCCAGCCCAGTGAGGGATGGTGTGATTCCATCATTCATGCAGCCTCATCAGAAAGGTTCAGACTTTCTCTCACTTTTCCCTGATACTAATTTCTTTTTTTTTTTTTTAAGATTTTATTTATTTACTTTTGCAAGAAAGAGAGAGAGAGCACAAGTGGGGGGGCAGTGGCACAAGGAGAAGCTGGCTCCCCACTGAGCAGGGAGCCCAATGTGGGCTCGATCCCAGGACCCCGAGATCATGACCTGAGCCAAATCCCAGACACAAATTGCTGAGGAAATTTCTTAATGCCATCCTTGGAGGCCGAGCAGGAGTTGTTTGGTTTTGTTTTACATGACAGAAGATGTCCTCCATGGCAGATTTGAAGAAGTGGTACAGACCTTCTTTGTGTGTTCTTCCCTGTGGTCACCTGGTCAGAGTCAGGACCAACCGAAAAGCGAACACTCCTCCTGGGACGATCTTTCCAAAGCTGCTGAGCTCAGGTCATACAAGGAGCTCACTTTGTAGATGGGGAAGCGTGCCTGCCTTAGCGCGGGGTGCATGTTGTTTTCCACACACCCTGTGAGTTGGGTGGCCGCGGGAAAGAGTTCCCGGGGACGCCTTTGGGTGAAGAACAGTCGGGAAGATGCAGATTCATGCTGGTGGATGCCAAGTGTCCAGCAAAGACCACCACTCCCCACTTGCTGGAGGGAGTGACCTCCCCATGCCCAGGATTTTCACTACTGTATTATTCCCTCATGTGGGGAGTGCAGAGGTCCAGCTTTGGGAGCCTGGACAGCAAGTGTCTCCTGAGGCCCTGGGCTCTTCCTCCCCATTGTCAGTTGAGCTGCCCTTGCAGGAGGGGCTGCATGCGGAGCGGTCTGCCTCCAGCTCTGCAGAGCCGGTGATCCCAGTTAGTGGACGGAGATCAGCCCAACGTGGGAACCACAAGCGATAAACTTGTGTGGTTCAGTGTGTTCCTGCCCTGGCAGAGCCCGACCCCACCGTGCCTGTGGGGTCTGGAACCATTTTGTATTTTAAGTGCTGTGCACAGCCAGTGCCACTGACCTGAGAGGGTATCGGCCTTCGCTTTGGCCTTGAGTCTGGTTCTGGTGGTGGGCACAGGGGGGACGGGATCCAGCTGTGTCCGTGTATCCGCTCTGAGATTCCAGGAGACAGCTCTCTGCAATCCTTGTGGCACATTTCCCAGGGTGAATCTGTTCTCCAATTGCTCCGGCCTCCTTTTGCCTGCAGTGTTGGTGACCTTGAACCTGAGTTCTCTCCTCTCTAGATAATGCTGTTCCAAGGAAGCCAGACTCCTGTTGACAGGGGTCCCCATGGGAGAGCTGGCTTCCTGTGCTTCAGACTGTGGGGTCCTCCTGGGGCAGCACCTGTCTCCCTGCCCAGCCCGGGCAGCTTTGACCAGAGAATGCCCCTCCTAGCTGCTCCTGTTGCATTTACAGAGCTTCGGGGAGTCAGAGCCAAAACCCTTTTCTGGAGGGCGCTGGATAAGGACCCCTGTGGCTGTGGAATGCTCCTATAGTGGGGAAGCTGCAATCTTCACGTTGGTGTGCTAAGGTCTGCTGTGTAACACGCCCTCTGAACACACGGCAGCAAGTGTGCCCAAGACTGGGCCCAGTGAGGCCACAGGGCTGGAGCATTTCAGGGTTCTGAGTGTGACAAAGAGGAAGAAAGGTCTGGTTCCTTCAGCTACTTGGGAGAGCAGCTATGTAGGATGACTAGGTGGGACCCCCGATGGTGGAGTTCGAGGTAGATTTTGCAGTGGTTGCTTTGAGATCAGTCACAAGTCTTGAGTTTAGACTTAAGGGGAACTCCTTTTATTTGGGGGGGGGGTTCTGATTTGTTCTGTGAGGGGCAAATCAGGGTCACAGACTCCCAGAGCGAGGGCGTGTCGGAGGCCAGAAGGTTTGGGACAGAACTCTGTACCCTTGGTCACATGGTATTGTTGTGACAAAGGGGAAATGGAAAAAGCAGGGTGTTACACTGTCCCATAGCGTGGCCATTTCAGGGATTTGCTTCCTTTTCTCTCTGTTAATTGTTTTGATATTTCTGCTGCTCATAAAAAGAAAATATTTGCTAAATTTAGTTATTCAACTTTTGATTGTGTTAGGGTGCCGTAGGAAGCTTGTGGTGATGGGGGCATCGAGCCCTGTAGGTAGCAAGAGAACATCTTGAGGTCCTTTCGTGAGGGTGTTGAATTCATGACAACATCTCTCTCACACAGATCCTGCTCTGCCTCATTGCTGATTTTCACTTTTTTGGGGTCTTTGTTTCTTTCAAGTAATTCCCTTTGGATTTCTCGATTCATCTTCTTGGAAAGCTGTTTCTGCTTTGCGTTGAGCTATTCAAGGACAGGTCTTCTCCCTGACACAGAGCTGCACACACACTTGTTATCGAATGGGTGTAGAGGGTAAAGGGGGACCTAAAGGTGTCTCTGGGAATCCTCCACAGACAGAACAAATAAGGGATGAAAATAGCATGAAACTTTCCAGTTTGCCAATCCTCAGCCCTTATAATTGGCAAAGCTATTTCTTGAAATTATACTTTTCCATAAATGGCTTGGTGTGACCTTTGTTTTCTTTCCATGAACATTGACCATTGGATGGATGTCTCCTCCCCTGCGTTCTCTCTGTCCAGCCATGGCTTACCACTCTTCCTCTGTCTCCTCCCTGTTGTCCTCCTGTCGCTTGTGCTCTCCAGTTGCTGGGACCTCTCCATACCAGACTTCATTGTTTTCATACCTTCCCTGGACTCTCACCTGGTGTTTTTCCCTTGGGTTTTGTGCATCTTTCTTCCATCTGCGATACTTGATACATATCATGTCTCAGAGAACAGTGCACCTCCTCGGTGGCAGGGCTGCTCGGGATGGGGAAGCCCAGAAGCCGTGAACGGACTCAGAACATGTGGAGGGATCAGTCCCAGGCTTGTGGTCTAGGCTCGCATAGAAGGCACATTGAGTCTCAGGTGACTCCCATTAATTCTGGAGTTTCAGCTTCCTTATTCCTGAAGTGGTGAAAATAACGTTTTGCAATGAGCATTTCAGATGTTGTAAACCTGAAAACTGGCCTGCAGCAGACACACTGTATCTTAAGGGACAAAGCAAAGAATTTGATGTCTGTAAGAATAAAGACTTCTCCAAAAGCACACTGGTCCTCGCTGCAAGAGAAGACAGAAAGATGTTACAAATAAACAAGAGATGGAACTTTTGTCTTAACTACATTCGAACATCTTTAACACAGTGTGACGTCCTCAGCCACAGATGGATGTGCGGTTTTGTGTGGTGCTCTGTAACGAGAGACAATTTCACTTCACTTTCATGCTGCATGGATTGTGATCGGTGCATATCTTCTTGCTCCTGGGTCAATGCCTATCAGTTGATAGTTTATTGGGGGAAAGGTATGGTTCTGGCTCCGGGAACATAGAAGGAATAAGGCAGAGCAGACCCCGCCTCCAACAGCTCCAGGCATTTCAGAGTTCAGGGTATTTGGGAAGGACGGACCAGAAAGAAACTGACAAGCAAATTAGTAAGCCTGAGTCTAACCACGGAAAAAACTTAAGACAAACCCAGATTGAGGGACCTTCTGCAAGGTACCTGACCAGCTTCTCAAAACTATCAAGGTCATCAAAGACAGAGAAAAGTCTAAGAAACTGTCACAGCCAAAGGGGCCTGAGGAGACATGAAGATTACAAATGACATGGTGTCCTAGGTGAGATCCTGGGACAGGATAAGGACATTAGGAGGAAACCTGTGAAATCTGAGTAAGTTGTGAGGTTTTGATTAATAGCTTAGTGAGGCAGGGGAGCCTGGGTGGCTCAGTTGGTTAAGCAACCGACCCTTGATTTCAGCTCAGGTCATGATCTCAGGGTCTGACACTGAACTCTGAGTCGGGCTCTGTTCTCAGCAGTGAGTCTGCTTGAGATTCTCTCTCTCTCTCCCCCCCTCCCTCTCCCCCTCCCCCCATGCACGCCTGCTCGCTCTCTCTCTCAAATAAATAAATCTTTTAAAAAAATAAAAAGGCAATGAGGCAATGCTGCTTCTTGATGGAGACAAACGTACCACAGCAACCAGGAAAACTGAGTGAGGAGCATATCCCAGAACTCTGCACACCGTTTCTATAAAACTACAGGTATTCTAGATTGACATTTATTTCAAATTAAAGAAAAAAGAAAAGCAGCAAGTTGGCAAGTCTCAGGTGGTAAGGATTGCTTGAGGATTGGAGTCCATGGCTGTGATAGACCGGAGGTGGGGGGGTGGGGGGCTGGGGGGTGGGGAGGGTGCCTGAGATCTGGCCCTCGGTGAAGGGCTCCCAGGGGAATGGCAGCCAAGCTGGGCTCTGAATGATAAGTAGATGGCAGAATGTTCCAGGCAGAGCAGGCACCACAAAGCTCTTGGGTCGAAGGAGCAGGAGTTTATTTTGAGGTGGAAAGTTGGTGAACTCTTTATTTTTATTTATTTGAGGGAGAGGTGGGTGGGCTTTTGGGGAGAGGGAGAGGAAGAGAGGATCTCCAGCAGATTCCCTGCTGGGTGTGGAGCCTGACACGGGGCTCCAACCCAGGACCCTGAGATCATGGCCTGAGCTGAAATCAAGTGTCTGACATTTAACCTACCGCTCCACCCAGGCGCCCCAGCGATGGACACTTTAAAACAGAGAAGTGGCATCACTGACCTGTGTTTTCACATAACTATTCGGTCTGCCGTTGAGAGCACAGAGCACAGGCGGAAACTGAACTGGAGAGCCAGGTAGTAGCCCGTGGAATAATCGAGCAGGAGAGGTTTGGCCAGGGCTCAGGTGGTCTTTGGGGAAAGACAGAAATGGAAGATTTGGGGCCTATTTCAGAGGCGGGTCAAGCGGACTGTTACAGGTTCTATGCAGGGAGGGAAGAAAAAGGAAGAATTGGGGAGAAGTCCCAGGTTTTTGGCTGGAGCCACGGATTGGTGGAGATTTCAGTGAGAGACTCGGGATTGGGGGTGGGGCTCACTTGCTCTGTCCGGGCAGCTCCGTGGTTCTCAGCCTGTTTTTCATTATCACTCTCCTGAGGAGAAGAATTAGATTAGATTTACATTTAATTAAGGGACATTAAATGCTAAGAAATAAGCTTTAGTAGGTGAGGGTATGCTTTGGAGGGCGCAGGCCAGTGTAATGCCTACAGTGTTCTGCTCCTTCCCCGAGAACCCATTTCTACCCCCTTGGGGGAGATGCTGCCCCCATGGAAAATGCGTGGCCCTGTGAGTTATGAGGTGCCTGGGAGGTGGCAGGTGGGAGAAGTTAGGGAACAAGTGGAAATGTCAGCCCAAAGTTGAGAAGAAATTTTAGAAGGTCCGGTGTGGGGTGTCACTGACATTTAGATGGTGACTGTGAGGCCACCTGGAGAGTGACAGAGACTGGAGAAGAGAAGCGGACCAGGTGAAGTCCGGGGTCACCCTCATTTTTAGGGGCCTACCAGTTGCAGATAAGTCAGCAAAGCAAGTGCTGTATCAGCAGAAACATCAGGGATGGGAAATGGTGTTACAGGGAAGCTGCCCCTGGTTTCTGCCACCCTAGTCCCTGGCAGTGTGGACCAGAGCAGCACCCTTGGCCTGGCAAGGAGCACAGCAGGTGCAGGGGTCACACTGAGAGTGGAGTGTGAAGAAGGGGGACCTCTTCCAGGATTTTGACATGCCCGGGTCAGAGAGGTGGTGCCTGGAAGGAGATCTGGTATTTCTTTTGTGGCTGTTGATTTGGGGTGTGTTGGGAGAGACACAGTCAGGGGTCATCGAGGTAGCTAGTGGGAGCCATGAGGTCCAGAGTGGAAGGTCTGGGAGGGCAAGGGCTGGCCATTGATGGGAATAAGGACAACTGATCCACTGGGACAGGAGACAAGGCACTGTGGGTAGAGATGTCAGCATGGGGTTAGATGTGGGGGATGGATGATGAGAAAAACTCTGTGTAGTTGCTTCCTGTTTTCTCCCTAAAGCATGAACAAGAAGGTGTTTAGGGAACAAAAGTTAAATGCCCCTGTATCGTGTCCGCGCAAATCTTCCATCCGCATCCTGGTCCTGCTGGGGCACACTCCTGGGCACTGAGCATGAGTGAGATCCCTGTAGCTCGTGCCGCCCTCTTATGTAAGTCCGGGAGAGGCCTCATAAGCAGATGAGTCTAAAAGGATACACTGCTTTAAATAACTCCTATGAAATCATCCTTCTGTGAACATTTCTAGATGGATCTTGTCTTTTAAGCTTCAGCGAACCCTATTAGCCATCCAACCCGTCCAGTCTCCCAAAATAGCCCTCCTCCAGCTTCTCCCCACACACCTGCACCATGGCTGCATGGCCACCGGGGAGGCTGGGGTGGGATGCTGGCTGGGCCATTAGGGACCAGAGTCCCTGGGAGGAGGCGCTGGGCCACCGCCATTCTGTAGCGGTCCCATTCTCAGAGGCCTCCTGGCGTCTGGAGTGTGGACTCTCTGAGACTGTGTGTGTCTCCTCTGTTGGGCTCAGCTGAGGACTTCAGTCTCTGGGAATGGGGCAGCCTTAAAACAGTGTTTGCAGGTGCCTTGACCCGCCCACTGCCTTCCGCTCCCTTGGAGGTGAGTTCTGTGATGCTCAGTCAGGAGCCTTCCGTGACCACTTCCCTCTGCTGCTGCTTCGTTCCTCTGCTTGCGTCCCAGGCCCCCATCTTCCTCACCTCCACTCCGTAAAGACAACAAAAGCAGGACCTACTCTGGCCTGACATTGCAGGCCCCAGCCGTGCTGTCCTTCAGTCCTTTGTTTGTTTACAGAATATACAGCTCTGTGCAGGGGAAATCTTGGATGCCGCAAACATTTTTAGAATCAAATTCTTCCTCTATCACCCCAATTACTCTTTGGTCTCCACGAGGCCCCTACTGTCCCTGCATCTCTGCGGCAAAAGGCATGAAGGGACTGTAGAAATCACACAGTAAGGGTTCCGGGCCATTTCCTGGCTCTGCCTTCACCTTCCTGGTTCTTCCCCAACAGGAGACCAAGGTCCCTGGTGCCCACGGGCAGCCAGTCGGCGCATGTCGAGCTCGGAAGGCTGATGGCCTAGATGTGTTTTACCATGGATGTTCCTACAGAGGCGTCTCCTCTCTTGGCCCAGCTGAAACCTGATGCCAGCTGGGCAGCCATGACGGAGGGATTCCTATCATAGCTGCCGTGATGTTGGGTGGGAGCGAGCACCCTGGGATGCCAATCGTTTCCGTGGTAGAAAAGATGACACTGTAGACACAACTCGTGAGCACCAGTGATCTGAAGGCCTCTTAACTCGACCCCGGTTCTAGTTTCAGTCCTGCAGAAACAGCTTATCCAATTCCATCATAGCATAGTTGGTGGTTGATGGAGAAATGTGGTCGGGTAGTGAGTCATTGAAAACAATACGCATAGAGCCCTGCACTCAACTTAGCAGCGGTCAGCCCGCATTCCTGTGACTGGCTGTGCTCCCCATGGGGCTTTACTCCGGTCAAGGAAGGAGGGTCTCCTCATGAGCCTCTCACGTCATCTTCCCTCAGAGAGCACCCCTGGTAACAGGTTCTCCTGCTTTCAGACTGCAGAACGGAAGCCAGCTTGTACAGCAGCCGAACTGTTTTCAAATTGCCCGGGCTCTCCCAGGTGTCTCATGCCCACCTGATGGGACAGCGATTTTTATAATGACTCATCTTTTTACTCTTTTCAAAGCTTCAACTTCATTTTCACATAAAAGTCAACTTTCCTTTCATAATCCTATTTTATCATTTTATATAACATAAACCAGGCGGTTATGCTGATGGGTTTAACGGGCAGAAACCAGGTGAAGAGCATATCCAAGCGTGTGGAGAACGTGCGTGTGCTTTCTTCCTTGCTGCTGACCGTACGTGGTCCCATCCCTGAGGAGCTCCCGAATGGAACCCGTGGTGGGGTTGTTGTACGGATTTTTTAAAAAAGCCCAACAACTCTGTTAAAGTAGAAGTTAGATCCTCCTTGGTGAGTGCTGGGTATAGGGCATTTTTGTTTATGGATGTCTCTGCAGCCCATGGACGTGAAAACAGAGGCTTGCACTCTAGACCGTGCTGGACCGTTCCATGCAGAGACACAACATACATAAACTGGCGTTAGTTGAAGTCCTGCCGGCGACACGGCCGGTGGTGTTCACTCTCACTAGCTAGCCGTTCAGTGAGCTCTGATGTGGCGGGTTGGGTCCTCGGAAAGCGAGACCAAGTTTTATGAAGAGCTGAGAGAAGAGTAATAAAGGAAGCAGAACCGAAGTCAGTGGACCAGAGGGTTTTGTTCTCATTTTCCTCCTGAATAGCCCTCATCCCATCCTGGGGAGAATTACGTGAGGGTGACGGAGTTCCAGCAAACTGAATTCGGAAAGTTATAAAGGAAGGTTGATTTAACTTTAAAGGTTTATGTTCTTCCCCGGCCCTGAGTATTGAACCTCAGCATTCAGGGAAACATGAGCTGATCACGTGCTCATTGGTGGGAGCGCGTGGTGCCTAACGACAGGGTGACTGGGGTCGCGTGGAGAAAGCACCGTCCAGGCTGTAAGATGGCAGGGGAGGGCTTGGGTGGGGGGACGTGGAGAGAGGAGAGGGCGTGTGCTCTTCCTTGTCAAAAGGGAATCACTCATCTCAGCAAACTCATGAAATGCTCTTGGTATTTTTTACCAAAAGAGGAAGTTTCCTTCTCTAAGACAAACAGAATGTTTGCTGTTTCTAAGATGATGGGGGCAGAAATAAGTCCCTAACTAAGAAATTAGTTCCGAGATGGACTCTTGAGGGAGGAGCCGATAGAAACCCCAGCATGGGGCCCGCCACCTGCTGGAGAGAACATCTGGGTTCCCAGGAAGTATTTGATGAATTGATGAATCTGTTGTTCCTGTGTCATATTTAATTAATAATTTTCCCATGTAGTGTCTCCTGCAGAAGGGTATAAATCTGTACGCATGTACTTTATTCACAATAAAGTAGCTTTCATGATGTTTGAGACAGCTTGGAAAGGCCCAAATTGTTTCTTAGAATTCCAGGTGTGTTTCACAGGAATTATTATCAAGGATGACGAAAATCATTATCTCTAATATTTATCAAGCCTTAGTCTGAGCTATACGTTGTACGTACATCATTGTGTTTAATCTTCTGGGTTGCAGAAGGCCAGTCATATGGTCCTTGTTTTGCAAACAAAGTTAATACTGATTTAGGGGTTCACACGAGGTCGCTGGACTGAACAGTCAGAGAAGACCAAATTCAGACCCAGGTTTGTCTGGCCCCAAAGCTTGTGTCCTAATTTTTTAGTCTCGTGACTTTTCACCTCCCTTGTACCTTCTTTTCTCTTATTGGGGGTGAACAGGGTTGTAAATGCATGCGATTGTCCAGGATTGTAAGTGCTTGGACAAGCCTTCCCCCTATTGTTTAGACAGAGAACCTACTCCATGAATGCCCTCTGTCAGCTAATAAGCACATGTTTGGGACCCTAAAGAAAAGAAATTCTTTGTGAGACTCGTCAAAGATCAGTCCAGCAGGTTTTACAGAGGAGGAGAGAGACGGGGCTCCACTCTGAATGCAGCCTGGGCAAGCCACAGAGCGTGGGGGTCTGTGAATGGAAGACCATCAGAGAAACGTCGTGGGTAAGGGGAGATCCTAGCTAAACCGACCTAACAGGATTCCCAGTGAGGGCGGCCAGCGTGGTCAGACCTCAGGTCAGGGATGGTTGGGGAGATGCCCCGTCCCATGTCGAGGATGGGCGATTCTGGCTAAACTGACTTAGCAGGGTTCTTGCTGGAGATCAATGTGGAGATGAACACAGAAGGCCAAAAGACAGGGTCCGTGGAGGGGAGAGTTCAGGAGAGCCTGAGCTGGTCTAGGAGAGGATCTTTCCACTGGCCTGTGCAGAGCTTGGGAAGCATGGGGGAGGGGCGGGGCTGAGGGAGGGTCTGTTTGACTCATCATTTGTCATTTATCACAGCAGGGGCTTTCCCCACGGAATACTGCCAGTCACTGAATTGTAGAAAAGTGACCTCACAGTTGGGTCAGATGTCCTGCTTGGAGAACACATTCATTGGTTTAGAAAGTTTGGTGGCTTTCAAAATGAATTTCATGTATTACATTTTATTTTTGCGTGTCATCCTTGCACAGGGGCCATGCTAATCTTCTCTGTATCGTTCCAATTTTAGTATATGTGCTGCCGAAGCGAGCACTACATTTTATTTTTTAAAAAGGGAGAAACCTTCATTATTTGAGTAAAATGCCCTGATAGTGAACATCTCTCTTTATTTTGAAAACACGGACAAAAACACCACACCTTTCACTGAGCACATCCTCACCCGCCATTGAGATGGCTTTAGGACACTTGGGAAATAGAAGGCCAGAATGCAGGGGACCCACTCAGCCTTGACAACTGCTGGGGACAAGGCTGGCAATTTGTTCACTATTCTCCCGAGCGCTCGGACACAGGGGCATTCAGCGCGTAGATCGGTAAGTATGAAGACACGTGATGACAGGGAAGCTGGGGGCCTACAGCCGGAATCCAGAGCACCGCGCTTCTCCAACATCTGCTGAGAGGTGACCCTGTTCGTGTCGAATCAAGGTTGCCTTCCTGATTTCTTCGCTCCTAGATGGGCAAAATCCAGACTGTTTGCAACTTTTCCAGTTGCAAAATGGTGCAGAGGAGACAAAGATCAGATCAGGGTCACGATCCTCATTTTATTCCTTGAGTTAGCGAATCACTGACACTATTTAGTTTAGGAAGTTACTCTGCTGGAATTTACAGTGCAGCCTTATTTAATATATTTCCATTTAGTGAGTATTTGTTTTCAATAACTGCCCTGGCTTCCATGTTTGGTTTGTGCTGGAGACTTTGTTTCGTGTGGCTGGGAAGAGAGGCCCAAGGGTTTTGCCACACTGATCCAGTTTTATTTTTAAATTGAAGAGCGGATTTGTTTAATGTCCTTCAAGAAGCAAATTCATAAAGCTGCAGCATTCCTAAAATGCTTTGCCAAAGTCATAATTGGCAGAAAGTTAGCAAGAGAGAGGGATCAGCTCATTGAGTCGTGGTACAGCAAATTGTAACGGTCTCAAGTAGTTTTGTGGCTTGTTGAGAAAATGATACATGGTTTAGTGTGCGTAAGCACCCAGCCATTGACATAAAGCCCACCTTCGCTGGGAGAATTTGTAATAGGACGGTTCTCACCCCTCCTGGAGGAACATACGAGGACACATCATTCCAGAAAGGATTAGGAGTCTTCTTTCGTCATTTGCCAGGAATCGTGGTCCTTGGGAATCGGTATAGCCAGTGCTCATCTTGCTCGTGGTGCCCGTGGAAGGCACACGTTCAGGTCCCGGTTCCTCCTTGCATCGTGACTTGGCTCCGCTGGCATCGCTGAGAGGGCACCAGAGAGCTTGTGGTAGTCAGAGCCCAGCAGAGTCACCCCAACCTCGTCCAGCCCTCACACATTCTCATCACAAAGAGCTGGGTGCCTATTTTAAAGGGAAAGTAGGATTTGGTTGGCAGAAGGTGTGTTGGGGGTGGTGGGATCCGTGTACCTTGAGGGCACAGAGTGTGCACAGACAGAGGGCTATGCCAGGGCCTTTGTTAGGGGATCACCTGGTTACCCAGGATGGCTGGGCCACGGATTTAGTAGGCCAGGGCCATGGAGAGAGGCTCTCAGGCCAGATCACAGAATTCCTGAACGGCCACCTCAGGATGAACTGTTTCCACAGGAGCCACTGAGGGGTTTCTCACGTGGGAGGGCCTGTGTACTGGCGCCCAGTGGCTGCTGCAGCAAATGACCACAAGCAGAGTGGCTCACAGCACAGTCACGATCTCACAGTTCTGGGGCTCAGGAGTCCGTAATGGTCTCCTGTGCTAAATCGGTTGTCAGCAGGGCTGTAGTCTTTTCTGGAAGCTCCTAGGGAGAGTCTGTTTTCTTGCCATTTCCAGTTTTGGGGGCCTGCTCGCCTTTCGTGGTGCATGGTCCCCTGGCCTCTTCAAAGACAGCCATGGCCAGTTGATCTGCTCACGCTGTGGAAGTCTGACATTGACCCACTGCCTCCCTCTCCCACTTGGGAAGATGGTTGTGATTATACTGGGCTCGCCTGGATCGTCCAGGCTAAGCTCCCATCTCAGGGTCAGAGGAACAGCTCCTTAATTCCACCTGCAACCTTCCGAGCCCCTCGAACGTCACATAACCCGCGTTCACAGCTTCTGCGGAGTATGGCAGACCTTGCGGGGTGGGAGCTATTATTTTGCCTGCCGAAAGGGGCGTGGTTTTTCTTGTTTGTCCTGATGTGTGAATCCTAGAATAGGGCCTGACACCTGCTAGGTACTCAGCATTACCCTGGAAAGCACAGTCGGTTTACCACACAGTTTCCTTTCCTCCTTCTTTTCTCCTTCCCACCACAAATATTCTTAGGGAGATATGTATGTTTTTTGCTGTAGAAAGTTCTCTACAAGATTTATGGGGGCACTGACTGAATTTTGTCCTTTTGTACAAATCATAGACAATTGGATCCTCAGTGGGTGCTGCACTCAGGGAAAGAGCTGTCTCCTTTGCCTTGCTGAGTCACTTTCTAATCAACTAAATTTTAATCAGCTGTAGACTTTTCCGAACCTGTTACATCTTACCACATCGTCACATTGGCAAAAAAAAAAACCCACAAAAAACAAAAAGCAATCCCCCCTCCAAAAAATACCCCCAAATTAGGAAAGACTCAGTGGCTTTGGCTATTGTAAGACTTCTACCCAGCAAAAAGACAGTATTGTCTTCAGAGTGGTTACAGTATGTGAAATTTTATGTACATAAAAAGGATAATTAACGATTTGGTGGTTTTTAATCTTCTTTCTTTCTTTTTTATGGGAGCAGATTGCACGTTTCTGGGAGGAAAAGCTAGGGGGAAGAAGCAGGTGTCCCCACTTCTGAAGGGGAAAGTTGTCGGTCAGTGCTCACTGTAGCAGCATCACCCCAAAGGAATCTGAGCTGGTTCTCTTTGACTCTCTTCTTTCTTCCGTCCAGGTTTTGGAGCTTTCGTTTACGTTTAGAGCAGTTCACCCATTTTAAGTGTAGAGATTATTTTTCAAAACCTACCTGACTCCGAGATCCTGTTGGGAGAATGAGGTTCAATGGTTGCTACCCTTTTGCACAGCTTTGGGGAAAGGTTGGTAGTTCATGATCATGGTCCTGCGACGGCCTTTATTAGCCATGATTCTGATTCCTTGAATCAGCTACATCACATATGCCTGAAAATACAGCTGTTGTTTCATCTCTCAGTGATGTCCCATTCTTCAGGGCTTTAGGCGTACAGGGCCACGGAATCTTCCAGAAGGCTCAAAGTTTCTGGGCCTTTGTGTTAAACTTGGAAACTCTCAGGGCCTCTTTCCTCTTCCTACTTCGTTGTGTCCTCTTTATGGGAGAGAAGCCAAAGGTGCAGACTGATGTGACTTGCCCAGCGCTCCCTGGTCCCTCCACGGAGCTGGTGGTGTCTGTGCAGCTGAGGGACAGGCGGGGACTTCTGGCAGGTGGTTCCATCCCAGAGAGTGGCTGCAAGGGCAGAGCCGGCCCCCTTGTGCTGTGCAGGAGATCCGTGAGCAGCCGGCCTCTAATTGAGTTGGGCCTAGAATCCTTGAGCCTCCAGCCACCAGATGGGGTCTGCACAGAGTGGACAGTGGTCAGGATTTTGTTGCCGAGATGAATTTAAAGAAGCCAGTGTAAGCCCACAAGGCGGTCGCCCTTGACCTTTTGATTTACGTCCCACACTCTCCCACCCACGGTTTCCCTCTCCTCTCTCCTCTTGGCCATTTCCCTGGGCTCCTTCAGCAGCAGCACATCTGTGACTGGCTCTGTGCAGTCTCACTCAGGTTGCTCTGGACTTCCCCTGAGTCCTGAGAGCAGACTCTCTTTTGGGGACATACAGTGGTCATTTCTTCATAGCTGACTTTTATAAAAGAAACAGCAAGGAAAGGAGGTCTCTGCAGAGGAATATTGTGTCCCCGTGAAAGGGGCAAACCCACGCAGCCTGTGGGTTGCCTGGGACTTCTCTATTTTCTTTCCTCCTGCCACATGAGATTAGATACATGCGCGCAGTTCTCCTAACAGGGACGGTGTGGCCCATGAGCTCCCAAGTGTAGTGGGTGAGCAGGGCGTTGTGGGGGATCTGGGGGGACCGAGTGTCACTGGGTCTGCAGCGGCCCGCGGTGCCCTCTGCTTGGCTGCAGAAGTGGACCTTGAAGGCCACTTGCGGAGCTGTGCCCCTGGAGCATGGCTGCAAGGAGTAGTGACTCAGCAGTTTGCCTCCACCAGCTGTGCTCTCAAGGCCGCACTCCTGCAGGGAGCCGCTGGGCTCCTGGGCCACAGGCAGTAATCTCTGCGAGTACCAGGGCAGGCGACGGAGGGAAGTCGACTTTGTAGCCAAGCAAGCTGGCAAGATGGGGACAAAGCCCTTAGCATGCACCTAGCCCCGCTGTGCAGCCTTGACCTCATTTCTCAGCATGGACTTCACAGAAGGCTCCAGAAGGTATGCTGTCTCCCAGGGCAATCTCCTAGGGCAAGGAGCATGGAAGAGTGCTCCTTTCCCATCATTGTATTCCTTCAGTTTCGGAAGGGAAAAAGCCATCCTCTACCCACCTGGAAAGGAGTGAGACTCCCGTGACCACCGCAGCTCCTCCCGGTTTGGATTCCTGCGGATCTTTATGCATGTTTATTTTACTCTCTTGCAGTCGTAGTATAAATATCATCTGTGCCCTGCATTTTGTTACGCACCAGTCTATCACAAGGATTTCCCATCTCGCCACAGACCCGTCGTCAGCAACTTTCTTACTGGCTGCATGCAAATCAGGCCAGTGATTTGCCAGCACATTCTCTCATGTTGTGTACTTTCAGGCTGCTCTCACGTTGTATCTGTTACAGAGAACATTGTGGTGAGTGTCTCCATGCATATGGTTTCTGTATTTTGGATTATTTCCTAGGATGCATTCCCAGAAATGGGATTACTGGGGCCTGATGCATATTGTCAAGTTGCTTTCCAAGAGGATTTTTACCATTTTATTGTGCCCTTGCCAGAATTCAGTGTTACCTTCAAAATGAAAGTTTTGTTAATTTAACAGGTAAACAGTTGCCTCATTTTGTTTAGAAGTGTATTTTTCCCTTTTTTGCAGGATAACAGTTTCTATCCATTTTCTTTCTAACTGTAATTTCTGTTCTATAAACTGTTCATCTTTTGCATATTTATGTATTGGGTTTCAGTGTGTTTTACGTAAGAATTTTATTAGCATTTTTAGACCGTGCTCATATGAACCCATTTAATTTTTCACGAATGCTTCATTCTATGTTGTTGTTTGCCATCTCATTTGGTTATATGTGTGTGTGTGTGTATATATAATATATGTGTGTATATATATATATATATATATGTTAATGCATAATATGTTTATGTGACTATACATACAAATACTAATTTTTCACATCTTTCCATCTGTCTCTTTATCATTTCTCTACTTTGGCACCCTCTGTCCGCAAATTTGGATATTCAATTCTAGGATTTATTATTCTATATTTACATTTTTAGTTTAATCTGGAATTTGGCTCTGTGCTAAATGTATATGAATTGATTTTGAAGTTGCAAATAGTTACTACCACACCATTTATTAAATAATCTTCTATAGTTTAAAAATGATCTTTCAATTAAATTTTTTTTTTAAGATTTTATGTATTTATTTGACAGAGAGAGAGAGAAAGAGCACAAGCAAGGGGAGCAGCAGGCCAAGGGAGAGGGAGAAGCAGGCTTCTTGCAGCAGGGGAAGCCCGATACGGGACTCGATCCCAGGACTCTGGATCATGACCTGAGCCAAAGGCAATGGCTTAACCAACTGAGCCACTCGGGCGCCCTCAATTAAATTTTTTAGGTAACATTATTGGTCATTTTTGGGCGATCTGTTACTTCAGCGATACCATCTTTCATTCTTGGCTCAGGACCACATTATTTTGATTATTACTGTAAAGGCATTTTTTAATATCCGGCATCTCTAGAAGCTCTCTTACCCTTCTTTCTCTGTTTCTTCTTTATTATTCTTAACTGTTGTTCTACCAAATGAGATTTAAAGTCACATTGTCTAAAAGCAGGTAAAGTAAAATAAAATGATATTGTCTAATCTCCTCTCAAAAGTAACTATTTTCAAGTTCTGATTGGATTTGTATCCAAGCCGAGTGTGAAACAGGCACATTTTATGGTGCTGAATTTCCTGCTTTGTGTATTTTGTGTATTTTGTGTATTTTGTCAAGGAGATCCATGTTTATCATGGGAAGTCTTGGAAGATAGAAAGTAAAATGGCTCGTCACTCACTAATGACCTTGCTGACCATTTTACCTAGAACTTTCTGGTTTATTTATTTGTTTCCTCTTCACTGGCTTTGGTGGTGGGGGTTCCCCTCCCTGCACCCTGTCAGTGTGGAGGTGAGACAGGGACTCCATGGCGAGGACCCCAGATGCCATCTGTCCCACCTGCAGGGGGCTGGGCTCTGGGAGTGAGGCAGGCGTGCTCACTTGGTGAAGGTACAGTTAGACTACAAGGTCAAGCTGTCCTTGGGATCTTGGTCTTTATAAACTGCTACTGGGACAGGCTGGAGGGTGTGGACCTCTGAGGATGCTCTTCCACACGTTTCCACAACCCCACCACAGTGCTTTCCAGCCTGGGGAAATCGTGGCTTTGTAGCCAGAGGTTACCTGAAAGTCCTTCCTCTGGCCTCAGTGGAGCTGTCTGAGCAGATGATTCACTGAGCTGATTTGATGGGCTGGGGCTCCAGGGAGCCTCGGGGCGGCCCTCCCTCTCACGTCATCTGTCATGTGCCAGGGCAGGTGTCCTCTGATGGTCGCTGTGTGGTGTCCTGGCGTGTGCCTTTTCTGGTGGGCTTCCCAGTCCACTCAGACACCAGCGTGCCTCCCTAGAGTCAGCTGTCCACCCACCTTTCTCTAGTTCTCCTTTTCCTGCCTTCCCTTCAGATACCTTCTAGTGTAGAGCTCCACCTGACTCCCTTGCCATGGTAATTAAATGGTCCCTTCACATACCCCCTTACTTCCCCTCTGGAACTTTTCCCCCTTGCTCAAAGAACACTTGAATCTGCTGATTTTGCATTCCTTAATTATTTGTCTAAACATGTCTTCAGTTTCCCTTTATTTTTGAAGATTATTCTAGGTAAAGAATGTTCGACTGCCTGTTCCTTTTTTTCAGCGACTTGAAGATAATTCTGCGGTTGTTTGGCTTTTGTTGTTTCTGTTGAGTCTTGTCGCTGCTCGGAAGGGGATGTGTCTCTTCCTCCAGTGGGGTTTTCATCCCAGTGTGTTTGCTTGTTCGTTTTTAACTTTTTATTATGGAAGCTTTTGCATGTGTGCAAAATTAGAATAGTATAGGGACGCTCCGTTACAGCCCATCACTCAACTGTAACATCACAAACCATGACTGAGCTTGTGTTTATCCTCTTAGATCCTGGCTTGGCTCTCTCATAGGATAGAATTTCCCCGGCTGATATGGTACGTTACCTGCCCCGTATCTGGAATCAGCCAGCAGACTGTAGGTGCTTTTCCTGGGACGTGGTGTTTAGAGATCAGAAGATGGGCCACAAGGGTACTCAGTGTGACTGCGTTTGTCATTGCTTCCAAGCCTTTCAGTTGGCAGGACTGGGAAATGCATTTCCAATAGAAAAAGCAACACCATGAATTCCTACTGATATTTCCTACTCCATTTTAGGATTATGGAATTCCTGCTTTTCTTTTTGAGTTTTTATTTGTACATTTCTTTTTCTTCCACTGAAAATCTTTGTTCCTAATTACGCTAGCGTAATTACTTTTTCCTTTGTCCATATCTATGTGTATTTATAGGTGTATGTGTGAATAATATACAATTTACAACACATAGTATATCGTATAGAATAATAGCATATAACATTTATTTATCACACACACATATAAGTTTGCAAAATAGTTTCAGAATAGAAATGTCAATATTATTGCTGACATTGTGATTAGTTTCTTGGAGGAGATGTATCCCACAAGAAATAAACAGTTGAATTATTTTGTTTTGCACATATTTGAAGTGATTACCCTATGTGGCTAAAGTCATCAATTTGATGACTTTGATACTATTTAGGATAATTTCACTTTATTTTTGATCTTTTTTTATTGGTTACCCCTTTACTGTGTTTTATAATTATGTGTATCAAATATACTAACAAGACATGTTTAGGTTACTTTCATTTCTGCCTTGTGTTATGCTGGGAAACCTATTTTTATGTCCCAAATTTCTGTTACGGAATTTCCATTTTGTTATTTTAGCTGACGAAAAACAAAATTGTTCATCCATTCTTTTAATCACTTAAACACTGTTGGCGGGTCTGTTTCTATCGTCTTTTTTTGTGGGGAAAGGGGTCTTGGTCTGTGGTTGCATCTTGATTTCTTGCATGCCTGGATTTTTTAAATTAATGCCAGAGATCACATGTGAAAAATAAATAGAATTAATTGGATCTGAGTGATGTTACTTCAGATAGGACTTACTTTTTTTTGGTCATTTCCTGTGGTTTTCATAGTGTGTTTATTTAGAGAGTATGATCAAACCCCTTTTCTGTGATATACATGATGAGGGTCAGAGTACTCCAGAGTAGAAAGATTTTTTACTGCATTTCTTTAGCTTGTTACTCTCAGATAATTACAGATTTCCCTGCAGCATTAAGAAATACTGCAGAGAGATGCACATACCTTCGCCCGATTTCTCCCCTTGGTAGCATCTTACAGGATGAGGCTGTGTCACAACCAAGAAACTGGACGTTGATGCAGTTCATGGGCTTTGTTGAGATTTTGACAGTTTTGCCTGAGCTCATCCGTTTGTGTGTCTGTGTGTGTGTATTTAGTTCTCTGCAGTCCCATCTCAGATACAGGTGCCCGCTGCCCGTCAAACTCCAGTCTCTTCTTCCTCCTCCCTACGGTTTCCACCTGACGGTGTTCTGTAGATGGGGTCATACAGTGCATACCCTCCAAGAGTGGACTCTCTCACTCGGCCTGATTCCCTTGAGAGCCATCCAGGTTGTTGGATGTATTGTTAGATTTTTGATTGCTAAGCACTCTTGCATAGCATGGCTGTAACACACTTGTAACCTGCAAGGGATATCTGGGTCATGGCCAGCCTCGGGGCTGTAATGATAAAGCTGCTATGGTCATTTGTGTAGTGGGGTCAGTGCCTGAAGGGTAGCTGAGTCATATGGTAATCGCGTGCTTGGTTTTATAAGAACCTGGATGTCAGGATTCTAAGGTTGCTGAGCCTTGGGGATGGAGGGCGTAACTGAGACTTTGTCTCTCCTTCTGCTTCAACCATGGGCACATAGCCAGGACCTGGCTGCTGCTGGTTTAGGGAAGAGATTGAGAGCTATCAGGTGTCTTCTCCTTGGAATGTTTGGTGCTACTCAAGACTCTTGGTTACAAGGATCAGGACACAGGCTCAGAGTAGCTTAGGTATGACATGGATTTACTGGAAGGATTGTTGAGGCAGATGTAGGTGGTATTTAGATGGGCATCTGGGGATAATCAGAACTAGCAGCTTGAATGTTGTCTTTCTCTCCTTGAGTGCGTGTCAGCTGAGTTCCTACTTGCCTTGTCCTGTCATCCTCGTGGCAGGCAGACAATATGGCCACTTGCCGTGCTCAGCCCTGCCCCCACAGCTCCTATGCTCAGAGGTCATACATGACCATTGTTTCAGTTCTAGAAATCCCGAGTGGAACTCCGAATCCCCTGGGAGGGTCAGATGCCTCCTTCACAGCCCAGGTGTCAGCCAGGTACTGGAGATGGGGGGATCGTTGT
The DNA here is from genome assembly GCF_902655055.1 of Lutra lutra. Lineage (NCBI taxonomy): Eukaryota > Metazoa > Chordata > Mammalia > Carnivora > Mustelidae > Lutra > Lutra lutra. The sequence continues at coordinate 84,003,405 of NC_062291.1, forward strand.
AAGCCAGAAGGACTTGCAGTTGATTCCTAGGAGAACCGAGGGGTGCGGGCTTGGTCTAGGTCAGACAGGGCTCAGCAGCCCAGCCACAGTTGCCTGGTATCTGTTCTCCTTTTTCAAGAGGCAGAGCTCAGCCTCCCTGCTCTGCTGTTGTGCCGGGTGTATGTTGTTTAGGAAAAGCCTGGCTCGGTAGAACCCGGGGACAGGCGGTACTTCCAATCACAAGCCAAGTGGAGTGAAATGCAGGCCATAAATCATGAAACGAGGGGTCGCTGGCAGCAGGAGTGTCCGTGTGAGGAAGTTATTGGGCCTGGACTCTCTGCGGGCTCCCTTTGTCCCCTCAGGGTCCTCATGGACCTGTGCTGTCAGGCTCTGCCCCTGGGTACCGCTCCGGAGCAAGGATCTGCAGCCTCACAAGGACACGAGCTCCAGCGGATCCTTGGAAAGTCTGTGTCCCAAGTGCCTCCAGATACATTTCATCGATTTGCCTGAGCTGTCACGGTTGGCCTCTGACAACATTTCTAATAGACCACTCTGATTTTGGGCAGTTTTCACTACGTGCATTTTCAATATGACATTTCCAGGTCCGTCTCTCTCTCTTTCTTTTTAAAGCATCTGTAAAATGTTTGCTGGGGAACCTGTGTCCCCCGAGATGGGATATTTCCAGACACTGTGGGCTCTGTGTACCCCTAATGCCAGCCCGTAGGAAGGCAGCTGCGAGTCCTCCCTGGCTCTGTGACGTCAGAGACTCAGGGGACTTTTGCAGGGTGTTGAGGTGGGACCCTCGCTGCTGCAGGTGGGTCACTGGCTGCCTCTGCCGCAGAGCCCTTCTGCGTTGCTTCATGGGACTTGGAAGTGTGAAGCCGTGTTTTTGGTCTCTTAGTGTCTTCACAAGAGAGAGGGGCCACTAGTGTGTGTCACAGGTCTTCAAGGTAACAGTGGGACAACGTTGGCCAGAAAAGAAAGTTGGTAATGGACGATCCTGGGGGTGACATTAGGGACTTACTCGTTTTCGGAGGCTCTGTCGGGTCAGCTTCCTGCATGCTTGCACCCCTGTCACTGGACTCAAGGTGCGTGTGCCTCCGCTTCCTGCCTGTCAGGAGTGCTGTTGGCCACCTCGATTTGAGAGGGAAACTTGTTCTTCACGTTGCTCACCCACAGCAATGGGCATTAGGTTTTGCCCTCCCCAAGGAAAACCTGCTGCTGATGCGAGGTGACAGCTGACCAGCCGAGCGCTGACGCTGGTGGACAAACCTCAGAGCCTGTCTTGGCTGCTCCTTTGCCGCCTCGTCGTCGGGGACACCAAATACCAGCCTGCAGTTTGTACTGTGAAAGGCTCTGGGGAAAAACCAAACGAGGTCCCCAGCAGTGCCCCGCCAAACCCGCTAACCAGGAACTCGGCAGGACCACAAGAGGGGGTGTGCAGCAGGAGAGTGCCAGAGAGACCCCGTGGGATGCCCGGAGACCTTCCCCACAGCACCACGAGGAGGGCTGACGGCTGCCTGGGTCAGGAGACTCCAGGGAAGCGTAGACTTGGTGGGAGGGACCTTTGCAAGGAGACATTAGTACAGGTGAGAGAGAAAGAATGCCTCCCTCTGAAGAGAGGACGCTGGTGGCCTGCTGGTGGTTGTGGCTCTCCCAGACCTATGGTGTGTGTGCTGTGTCTGGACACTGAAGGGCCAGGGCCGAGTTTCATGTGTCGCTCCCTTCCTCCGTCGGTGCACCCAGCCCAGACCCAGTGTGTGGGCCAGTTTCAGTGAGTGGAGCAGTGGCTTTGTTGCTGATGTGGACATAGGTCCTTCACCAAGGCACACTTCTCACCCTCTCCACCCTCATTATGGGCAGGTGTCCTCTTCAACCTGCTGACAGCGCTGGGAGGGTTGAGTGCAGGGCCAGAGGGTGGGAGAGGGGAAGGGTACTTGCCTGCCTAATGAGCCAGGTGCTCAGCCCCTCTGAACCTGGCACAGATTCTGGAACCAGATTGCCCTTAAATACTGCATAAGACCTAGCACGGAGGTGGTGCCCAGGATATCCTTGTGGAATGACTACATGAAAAAAAGGAAACCAGCAGAATAGGAGGGTTCTTTGTTTACTAAAATAACCCAGTGAGAATATCTAGGAGCCCCCTATCCCCAGACCCCTCCTCTGCCAGACCCTTTACCTCTGACTAGCTCCTAGAACTTTGTGGTCACCTGGTCTACCTCAAGCATTCAAGCGCTGAGCCTCCTCAGTTCCCAGGGAGGCTATGGTGGCCGCACCAGTTTCCATTCCCACCAGCAGTGCACGAGGGTTCCTTTGTCTCTACATCTTCGCCAACACCTCTTGTTTCTTGTGTCCTGATTTTAGGCATTTTGACAGGTGTGAAGTGATATCTCATTGTTCTTTTTTTTTTCTTTTTTAAGATTTTATTTATTTATTAGGCAGAGAGGCAGGCAGAGAGAGCGGAGGAAGCAGTCTCCCTGCCGAGCAGAGAGCCCGATGTGGGGCTCGATCCCAGGACCCTGGGATCATGACCTGAGCCGGAGGCAGAGGCTTTAACCTACTGAGCCACCCAGGTGCCCGATAGCTCATTGTTTTGATTTGTGTTTCCCAGGGGATCGGTGATGTTGAGCATCTTTTCATGTGTCTCTTGGCCATCGGTATGTCTTCTTCAGAGAAATGTCTGTTCATGTCTTCTGCCCATTTTTAATTGGATTATTTGTTTTTTGGGTGTTGAGTAGTGTAAGTCCTTTACATACTTTGGATATTAATCCTTTATCAGATACATCATTTGTAAGTTTCTTCTCCCATTCCGTAGGTTGTCTTTTAGTTTTGTTGTTTCTTCTGCTTTGCAGAAGCTTTTTATTTTGATGAAGTCTCAAGAATTTATTTTTGCTTTTGTTTCCCCTGCCTCAGGAGAAATACTTAGGGAAAAAGTTGCTATGGCCAATGTTGGAGAAATTGCTGCCTGTGCTGTCATCTAGGATTTTTATAGTTTTAAGTCTCACATATGGGTCTTTAATCCATTTTGAATATATCTTTTTGTGTGGTATAAGCCAACAGTCCAGTCTCCTCCTTTCACATGTAGCTTCCAGTTTTCCCAACACCTTTTGGCACAGAGACCGCTTCCCATTGCATATTCTTGTCTCCTTTGTTGAAAATGAATTGACTTTATAAACATGGGTTTATTTCTGGGTTGTCTCTTGTTCCCTTGATCTGTGTGTCTGTTTTTGTGCCAATACCGTACTGATTTGATTACTGCAACTTTATAGTATAACTTGAAACCTGGAATTGTGAGGCCTCCAGCTTTGTTTTTCTTTTCCAAGACTGTTTTGGCTATTCTGGGTCTTCTTTGGTTCCATGCAAATTTTAGTATTGTTTGTTCTAGTTCTCTGTCAAATGTCAGTACTTTGATAAGGTCTGCATTAAACCTGTACATTGCTTTCGGTGGTATGGCTATTTGAACAATACTGGTTCTTCTGATCCATGAGCATGGTATATCTTTCTACTTGTTCATGTCACCTTCAGTTTCTTTGATCAGTGTTTTACAGTTTTCAGAGTACAGGTCTTTCACCTCCCAAAGGTTGTATCCTATGTGAATTGTCCTGTTATTGAATAAGGATGACAGAACTATGATAGGGGGAATTTGGGGCTGGGCTGGGGAGAGGAGCATTTTTAACAAATGCAGCCCACAGGTGTGTGCTAATGGCGGCTCAGGGTTCCTAATTCCAAAATCAGATGGTTATAATATATTCTTTTTCTTCCTAAAAACAGTTATAGGTGTAACTAAGGTCTTGACAATATAAGAAACCTAAATCAGGTTTGTCAACAATACTTACACCTTCTCCATTGGATATTGATAATTGGTCTTTTAAGTTAAATACAGGGGTCCTCATTGGAAGGGACAGGTTCTGGCTTCCTTACAGCATGCCCTATAGTTCTGGGCAAATTTCTTTTACTTTCTTCCATTTTATTTTTTAAACACATAATGTATTATTAACCTCAGGGGTATAGGTCTGTGAATCATCAGGCTTACACAATTCACAGCACTCACCACAGCACATACCCTCCCCAATGTCCATAACCCAACCACCATCTCCCTATCCCCCTCCCCCTGGCAACCCTCAATTTGTTTTGTAAGATTAAGAGTCTCTTATGGTTTGTCTCCCTCCCAATTCCATCTTGTTTCTTTTTTTCCTTCCATACCCCCAACCCCCCCCCACTTTGCCTCTCAAATTCCTCATATCAGGGAGATCATATGATAATTGTCTTTCTCTGGTTGACTTATTTAGCTCAGCATAATACCCTCTAGTTCCATCCACGTCGTTGCAAATGGCAAGATTTTATTTCTTTTGATGGCTGCATACTAATCCATTGTATATATATACCACATCTTCTTCATCCATTCATCTGTTGATGGACATCTAGGTTCTTTCTATAGTTTGGCTCTTGTGGACATTGCTGCTATAAACATTCAGGTGCAAGTACCTCTTCAGATCATTACATTTGTATCTTTAGGGTAAATACCCAGTAGTGCGATTGCTAGATCATAGGGTAGCTCTGTTTTCAACTTTTTGAGGAACCTCCATGCTGTTTTCCAGAGTGGCTGCACCAGCTTGCATGCCCACCAACAGTGTAGGAAGGTTCCCCTTTCTCTCATCCTCCCCAGCATCTGTCATTTCCTGACTTGTTAATTTTAGCCATTCTGGTGTGAGGTGGTATCTCATTGTGGTTTTGATTTGTATTTCTCTGATGCCGAGTGATGTGGAACACTTTTTCATGTGTCTGTTGGCCATCTGGATGTCTTCTTTGCAGACATGTCTGTTCATGTCCTCTGCCTATTTCTTGATTGGATTATTTGTTCTTTGGGTGTTGAGTTTGATAAGCTCTTTATATATTTTGGATACTAGCCCTTTATCTGATATGTCATTTGCAAGTATCTTCTCCCATTCTGTCAGTTGTCTTTTGGTTTTGTTGACTGTTTCCTTTGCTGTGCAAAAGCTTTTGATCTTGATGAAGTTCCAAGAGTTCATTTTTGCCCTTGCTTCCCTTGCCTTTGACGATATTCCTAGGAAGAAGTTGCTGCGGCTGAGGTCAAACAGGTTGCTGCCTCTGTTTTCCACAAGGATTTTGATGGATTCCTTTCTCACATTGAGGTCTTTCATCCATTTTGAGTCTATTTTTGTGTGTGGTGTAAGAGAATGGTCTAGTTTCATTCTTCTGCATGTGGCTGTCCAATTTTCCCAATACTATTTGTTGAAGTGACTCTCTTTTTTTCCGTTGGACATTTTTTCCTGCTTTGTCAAAGATCAGTTGACCGTAGAGTTGAGGGTCTGTTTCTGGGCTCTCTATTCTGTTCCATTGATCTCTGTGTCTGTCTTTGTGCCATTACCATACTGTCTTAATGATGACAGCTTTGTAATAGAGCTTGAAGTCTGGAGTTCTGATGCCACCAACATTGGCTTTCTTTTTCAACATTCCTCTGGCTATTCGGGGTCTTTTCTGGTTCCATAGAAATTTTAGGATTATTCCATTTCTTTGGGAAAAAAAAAAAAGATGGTATTTTGATAGGGATTGCATTAAACTTGTAGTTTGCTTTAGATAGCATAGACATTTTCATAATATTTGTTCTTCCAGTCCATGAGCATGGAACGTTTTCCCATTTCTTTGTGTCTTCCTCAATTTCTTTCATGAGTTCTTTATTGTTTTCTGAGTACAGATTCTTTACCTCTTTGGTTAGGTTTATCCCTAGGTATCTTATGGTTTCAGGTGCAATTGTACATGGGATTGACACCTTAGTTTCTCCTTCTTCTGTCTTGTTGTTAGTGTATAGAAGTGCAACTGATTTCTGTGCATTGATTTTTATATCCTGACACTTTACTGAATTCCTGTAAAGTTCTAGCAATTTTGGAGTGGAGTCTTTTGGGTTTTTCACATAAAGTATCATATCATCTGCAAAGAGTGATAGTTTGACTTCTTTGCTGTTTAGATGCCTTTAATTTGTTGTTTGATTCCTAAGGCTAGGTGTTCCAGTACTATGTTGAATATCAGTGATGATAATGGACATCCCTGCCATGTTCCTGACCTTAGTGGAAAAGCTCTCAGTTTTTCTCCATTGAGAATGATATTCACTGTGGGTTTTTCATAGATGGCTTTGATGATATTGAGGTATGTACCCTCTATCCCTACACTCTGAAGAGTTTTGATCTAGAATGGATGCTATACTTTGTCAAATGCTTTTTCAGCATCTATGGAGAGTATCATATGGTTCTTATTCTTTCTTTTATTAATGTATTATATCACATGGATTGATTTGCAGATTTTTTTTTTAAGATTTTATTTATTTATTTGACAGAGAGAGATCACAAGTAGATGGAGAGGCAGTCAGAGAGAGAGAGAGGGAAGCAGGCTTCTCGCTGAGCAGAGAGCCCGATGCGGGACTCGATCCCAGGACCCTGAGATCATGACCTGAGCCGAAGGCAGCAGCTCAACCCACTGAGCCACCCAGGCGCCCCTGATTTGCAGATTTTAACCAACCTTGCAGCCCTGGAATAAATCCCCCTTGGTCGTGGTGAATAATCCTTTAAATGTACTGTTAGATCCTATTAGCTAGTATTTTGGTGAGAATTTTCGCATCTGTGTTCATCAAGGATATTGGTCTGTAATTCTCTTTTTTGAAGGGATCCTTTTCTGGTTTGGGGATCAAGGTGATGCTGGCCTCCTAAAATGAGTTTGGAAGTTTTCCTTCCATTTCTATTTTTTGGAACAGTTTCAGGAGAATAGGTATTAATTCTTCTTTAAATGTTTGATAGAATTCCCCTGGGAAGCCGTCTGGCCCTGGGCTCTTGTTTGTTAGGAGATTTTTGATGATTACTTCAATCTCCTTACTGGTTATGAGTCTTTTCACGTTTTCTGTTTCTTTCTGGTTCAGTTTTGGTAGTTTATAAGTCTCTAGGAATGCATCCATTTCTTCCAGATTGTCAAATTTGCTGGCGTAGAGTTGCTCATAATATGTTCTTATAGTTATTTGTATTTCTTTGGTGTTGGTTATGATCTCTCCTCTTTCATTCATTATTTTACTTATTTGGGTCCTTTCTCTTTTCTTTTTGGTAAGTCTGGCCAGGGGTTTATCAATCTTATTAATTCTTTCAAAGAACCAGCTTCTAGTTTCGTTGATTTGTCATTCATTCATTCATTCATTTATTTATTTATTTATTTATTTATTTATTTTTGGTTTCTATTTCATTGATTTCTGCTCTGATCTTTATTATTTCTCTTCTCCTGCTGGGTTTAGGCTTTCTTTGCTGTTCTTTCTCCAGCTCCTTTAGGTGTAGGGTTAAGTTGTGTATTTGAGACCTTTCTTGTTTCTTGAGAAACTTGTATCGCTATATGGTTTCCTCTCAGGACTGCCTTTCCTGTGTCCCACAGATTTTGAAACATTGTGTTTTCATTATCATTTGTTTCCATGAATTTTTTAAACTCTTCTTTAATTTCCTGGTTGATGCATTCATTCTTTAGTAGGATGCTCTTTAGTCTCCGTGTATTTGGGTTCTTTCCAACTTTCCTCTTGTGACTGAGTTCTAGCTTCAGAGCAGTGTGGTCTGAAAATATGCAGGGAATGATCCCAATCTTTTGGTCCCGGTTGAGACCTGATTTGTGGCCCAGGATGTGGTCTATTCTGGAGAATGTTCCACGTGCACTAGAGAAGAATGTATATTCTGTTGCTTTGGGATGGAATGTTCTGAATATATCTGTGATGTCCATCTGGTCCAGTGTGTCATTTAAGGCCTTTATTTCCCTATTGATCTTTTGCTTGGATGAGCTGTCCATTTCAGTTAGGGGGTGTTAAAGTCCCCTACTATTATAGTATTATTGTTGGTATGTTTCTTTGATTTTGTTATTAATTGGTTTATATAGTTGGCTGCTCCCATGTTAGGGGCATAGATATTTAAAATGGTTAGATCTTGTTGGACAGACCCTTTGAGTATGATATAGTGTCCTTCCTCATCTCTTATTATATTTTTTGGCTTAAAATCTAATTTATCTGATATAAGGATTGCCACCCCAGCTTTCTTTTGATATCCATTAGCATGGCAAGTTGTTTTCCACCCCCTCAAATCTGGAGGTGTCTTTTGGTTCAAAATGAGTTTCTTGTAGACAGCATATTAATGGGTTTTGTTTTTTTATCCATTCTGATACCCTGTATCTTTTGATTGGGGCATTTAGCCCATTTACATTCAGGGTAACTATTGAAAGATAAGAATTTAGTGCCATTGTATTGCCTGGTAGGTGACTGTAACTGTATATTGTCTCTGTTC